>NC_133333.1:53644537-54993778 GCF_042186555.1 Aquarana catesbeiana | reverse complement strand
CTTCCTCTTTGGGACCGATGTCCCTTGCACCTAAGCCGGTGATCTGCTTTTTTTTCTCCTCACGGTGTCAGCATGAGGCGAAAAAAAACGATTACCGAGCTTTTGTTTACATCATGTGATCAGCTGTCATTGGCTGACAGCTGATCACATGGATCGGCCCCTTACTCGGATCTTGGATCACACGAGTCTCAATGACTTGGTGATCACAGCATGTGCCGCGAGCCCTGCAGGGCACGCGCAGGGAGCGTGCAAAGGGGAGGCCGTCATATGACGGCCTCTCAGAAATTCAGGTTTGCGCTTTGGCTGTCATTCGGCTATAGCGTGGACGCCAAGTGGTTCAATATCATGCCTGGGGGGTCCCCTTAGTCTGCCTGTAAAGTAGTGCATCTTTCCCATGTTTATAACAGTACCACAGCAAGATTACATTTCTAAAGAAAAAAATGTAATTTGAAATTGCTTGCGGCTGTAATGTATTGTTGGATCCCGGCAATATACATAAAAAATCATTGAAAAAAACGTCGTGGGTTCCCCCCTCCCCAGTCCATAACCAGGCCCTTCGGGTCTGGTATGGATATTAAGGGGAACTCCACGACAAAATTTTTTTTTTAAATGGTGTGGGGGTCCCCCCCAAAATCCATACCAGACCCTTCCAGTCTGGTATGGATTTTAAGGGGAACGCCGTGCCAAATTTAAAAAAGAAAATGACGTGGGGGTCCCCCCCAAAATCCATACAAGACCCTTATCCGAGCATGCAACCGGGCAGGCTGGAGGAAAAGGGGGGGGGGGATGAGAGAGCGTCCCCTCCTGAACAGTACCAGGCCACATGCCCACAACATGGGGAGGGTGCCCTTGCTCAGTGGTTTTGGGGGTCTTATCGGAATCTGGAAGCACCCTTTAACAAGGGAGCCCCCAGATCCCGCCCCCCATGTGAATGGTGACAGCTGTTATATAGCCAAGGGTGGGCCCCCCGGTGACGTAAACAGGTGACCCCACCCCCTCTGACATCACATGATGTCAGAAGGGGCAGGGTCACCCAGTTATGTCATTGGGTGGTCCCTGTCCTTGGCTAACAGCTGTCGCCGCAAAAAGGCTGCAGTCGGAGTTTGTCTGTTTTGTTTTATTTTTTTGTTCTTGGGACAGTCAGGTTGCATGCTCGGATAAGGGTCTGGTATAGGCTTTGGGGGGACCTGAAAGGCCTTGAATGGATTTTGGGGGGACCCCCAAGCCCTTTTTTTAAAAAAAGCGTTGGCGTGGGGTTCCCCTTGAAATCCATACCAAACATGAAGTGCCTGTTATGGATTTTGGGGGGGGGGGAATCTCACGCCATTTTCTTTTTAAATTTTGGCGCAGGGTTCCCCTTAACCACTTCAATACAGTGCCTGCATTGACTAAATATAGAGTCTACTCTGAATATATAGGCTACACTGAATGCAGAGATGCTGAGTATATATACATATATATATAGATATATATATATATATATACCAGACGGTATGCTGTATATATATCAAATACACTGCCTGCACTGACTTGAATATAGAGTCTACACTGAATATCTAGTCTACGCTAAATTCAGAGTGTATATATATATATATATATATATATATATATATATATATATATACTAGACTGTATATATATATATAATACACTGCCACTAACTAACCTGCCTGCCTAATCTAACTCAAACTATCTCTGTCCACACACTATACATGGCTGCTATGTAAGCAGCCTTATATAGTGTGGGGCGTTGACTTAGTCCCCCTGAGCCAAGATTGCCTTTGGCCAATTATGGCTCTCTCAGCAGAGCGTGCTGTGATTGGCCAAAGCATGCAGGTCAGGTGCATGGTTTGGCGAATCATTATACAGCAATGCACTGCGATCTCGCAGTGCATTATGGGGCATTCCGTGGAGCTCGAATTTCCCACGAACGCCCCATAATATTCACTGTTCGGCGAATGGGCAAACACCCGATGTTCAAATGGAAGTTACGGTAGATTCGAACATCGAGTTCATGCCTAATGATAGTAGTTCATCCGCCCCCCCACAGTGCCCACACTATTTTGTTATAAAATTTTGCAAACAGGTAATTTTTCTCCTTCATTGATGTATGCTGATGAAGCGGCACTGATGGGCACCGATAGGTGGCAGTGATGGGTGGCAGTGATGGGCACTGATGGGTGGCAATAATAGGCACTGATCGGCACTGGTTGATTACACTGATAGGCAGCACTGCTAGGTGGCACTAATTGGCACCACTGGTGGGCATTGATAGGTGGCACTTGTGGGCATTGATAGGTGGCACTCATGGGCATTGATAGGTGGCACTGGTGGGCACTGGCAGGTGGCACTGGCAGGGGGTACTGGTGGGCACAGATGAGGCAGAATTGCCTCTTCCTCTTTGGGACCGATGTCCCTTGCACCTAAGCCGGTGATCTGCTTTTTTTTCTCCTCACGGTGTCAGCATGAGGCGAAAAAAAACGATTACCGAGCTTTTGTTTACATCATGTGATCAGCTGTCATTGGCTGACAGCTGATCACATGGATCGGCCCCTTACTCGGATCTTGGATCACACGAGTCTCAATGACTTGGTGATCACAGCATGTGCCGCGAGCCCTGCAGGGCACGCGCAGGGAGCGTGCAAAGGGGAGGCCGTCATATGACGGCCTCTCAGAAATTCAGGTTTGCGCTTTGGCTGTCATTCGGCTATAGCGTGGACGCCAAGTGGTTCAATATCATGCCTGGGGGGTCCCCTTAGTCTGCCTGTAAAGTAGTGCATCTTTCCCATGTTTATAACAGTACCACAGCAAGATTACATTTCTAAAGAAAAAAATGTAATTTGAAATTGCTTGCGGCTGTAATGTATTGTTGGATCCCGGCAATATACATAAAAAATCATTGAAAAAAACGTCGTGGGTTCCCCCCTCCCCAGTCCATAACCAGGCCCTTCGGGTCTGGTATGGATATTAAGGGGAACTCCACGACAAAATTTTTTTTTTAAATGGTGTGGGGGTCCCCCCCAAAATCCATACCAGACCCTTCCAGTCTGGTATGGATTTTAAGGGGAACGCCGTGCCAAATTTAAAAAAGAAAATGACGTGGGGGTCCCCCCCAAAATCCATACAAGACCCTTATCCGAGCATGCAACCGGGCAGGCTGGAGGAAAAGGGGGGGGGGATGAGAGAGCGTCCCCTCCTGAACAGTACCAGGCCACATGCCCACAACATGGGGAGGGTGCCCTTGCTCAGTGGTTTTGGGGGTCTTATCGGAATCTGGAAGCACCCTTTAACAAGGGAGCCCCCAGATCCCGCCCCCCATGTGAATGGTGACAGCTGTTATATAGCCAAGGGTGGGCCCCCCGGTGACGTAAACAGGTGACCCCACCCCCTCTGACATCACATGATGTCAGAAGGGGCAGGGTCACCCAGTTATGTCATTGGGTGGTCCCTGTCCTTGGCTAACAGCTGTCGCCGCAAAAAGGCTGCAGTCGGAGTTTGTCTGTTTTGTTTTATTTTTTTGTTCTTGGGACAGTCAGGTTGCATGCTCGGATAAGGGTCTGGTATAGGCTTTGGGGGGACCTGAAAGGCCTTGAATGGATTTTGGGGGGACCCCCAAGCCCTTTTTTTAAAAAAAGCGTTGGCGTGGGGTTCCCCTTGAAATCCATACCAAACATGAAGTGCCTGTTATGGATTTTGGGGGGGGGGGAATCTCACGCCATTTTCTTTTTAAATTTTGGCGCAGGGTTCCCCTTAACCACTTCAATACAGTGCCTGCATTGACTAAATATAGAGTCTACTCTGAATATATAGGCTACACTGAATGCAGAGATGCTGAGTATATATACATATATATATAGATATATATATATATATATATATACCAGACGGTATGCTGTATATATATCAAATACACTGCCTGCACTGACTTGAATATAGAGTCTACACTGAATATCTAGTCTACGCTAAATTCAGAGTGTATATATATATATATATATATATATATATATATATATATATATATATACTAGACTGTATATATATATATAATACACTGCCACTAACTAACCTGCCTGCCTAATCTAACTCAAACTATCTCTGTCCACACACTATACATGGCTGCTATGTAAGCAGCCTTATATAGTGTGGGGCGTTGACTTAGTCCCCCTGAGCCAAGATTGCCTTTGGCCAATTATGGCTCTCTCAGCAGAGCGTGCTGTGATTGGCCAAAGCATGCAGGTCAGGTGCATGGTTTGGCGAATCATTATACAGCAATGCACTGCGATCTCGCAGTGCATTATGGGGCATTCCGTGGAGCTCGAATTTCCCACGAACGCCCCATAATATTCACTGTTCGGCGAATGGGCAAACACCCGATGTTCAAATGGAAGTTACGGTAGATTCGAACATCGAGTTCATGCCTAATGATAGTAGTTCATCCGCCCCCCCACAGTGCCCACAGCTTATAAATCATCTTTTTACATTAAAATACTGCCGCTATATACCTTTTTGGATGATCTGTATACCACGGGTACATGATAAACTGTACAGTTTCTCCAGTGCTGAGAGTTCAGGAAGAAGGAGATTTCCACTTCAGCCTGTATACACTCCCACATGTGTGATGTCAAGTTCATGTGACCTTGCTAGCTCTGATCAACAAATGTTCTCTCCAGCATAAAAAACACAACTGAGCATGTGCAGGTCAGCTACAATGCCTGTGTTTGCTGGCCTTCCCCAGATAGACAGTGCGGGAGGGAAGGATCTGTGCATACAGGATAAAACAGCCTTTTTACACAGTGCAGAGGATTAACCCCTTAAGTTCCACAGTGAGTATAACAAGCATGCTATGCTGCATATACAGACTGATTTTACTGTTGTGGGTTCAGTAACACTTTAAGCTTACTATGTATGCATACTTGCCAACTGTCCCGACATTCCTGGGATTTAGACCCTTTTCCCAATCTAATCGTTTCCTGGGAGATGTCCCGAGAAATTAGTTTTTCCCCGATTTTCGCCACCGGCCACTAGAGGTCCGCGGCTGGCAAAGACAATGTCTCCACCGGCTGCCATTTTCAAGGAGATCGTAGGCTGTCTAGATGGCTACAATAGAGATTGAGCTGCAGCACCGCCCACCCCCTGGCCCGCCTCGCCCCGCTGCCAGTCGGCGGTCTGGATGTCACAGGGGGGCTGGTCTGGATGTCACAGGGGGGGCCGGTCTGGATGTCACAGGGGGGGCTGGTCTGGATGTCACAGGGGGGCCGGTCTGGATGTCACAGGGGGGGCCGGTCTGGATGTCACAGGGGGGGCTGGTCTGGATGTCACGGGGGGGCCAGTCTGGACGTCACAGGGGGCTGGTCTGGATGTCACGGGGGGCCGGTCTGGATGTCACGGGGGGGCCAGTCTAGATGTCACGGGGGCCGTATAGTCTGGGTGTCACAGGGGGGGGGCTGTATAGTCTGGATGTCACAGGGGGGCTGTATAGTCTGGATGTAACAGGGGGGGCCGTATAGTCTGAATGTCACAGGGGGGGGGCTGTATAGTCTGGATGGCACAGGGGGGCCAGTCTGGATGTCATGGGGGGCCATATAGTCTGGATGGCACAGGGGGGCCCGTATAGTCTGGATGTCATGGGGGGGCTGTGTAGTCTGGATGTCACCGGGGGCATATAGTCTGGATGTCACGGGGGGGCCGTATAGTCTGGATGTCACAGGGGGGCACCAGATTTAAGGAGGACTGATGGGGACACAGATGTAAAGAGGACACTGCTGATGGGGACTCAGATGTGAGGAAGGCTCCACTGGGGAATCCTGATGTGAGGGGGGCTTCGCTGGGGACTCCTGGTGTGAGGGGGGGTCTGCTGGGGACTCCTGATGTGAGGGGGGCTCCGCTGGGGACTCCTGATGTGAGGGGGGCTCTGCTGGGGACTCCTGATGTGAGGAGGCTCTGATGGGGACTCCTGATGTAAGGGGGGCTCTGCTGGGGACTCCTGATGTGAGGGGGGCTCCGCTGGGGACTCCTAATGTGAGGGGGGCTCCGCTGCGGACTCCTGATGTGAGGGGGGCTACGCTGGGACTCCTGGTGTGAGGGGGGCTCCGCTGGGGACTCCTGATGTGAGGGGGGGCTCCGCTGGGTACTCCTGGTGTGGGGGGGCTTCACTGGGGACTCCTGATGTGAGGTGGGCTCCGCTGGGGACTCCTGGTGTGAGTGGGGCTCCGTTGGGGAATCCTGATGTGAGGTGGGCTCCGCTGGGGACTCCTGGTGTGAGGTGGGGCTCCGCTGGGGACTCCTGATCTGAGGGTGGGCTCCGCTGGGGACTCCTGATCTGAGGGTGGGCTCCGCTGGGGACTCTTGATGTGAGGGGGCTCCGCTGGGGACTCCTGATGTGGGGGGGGGCTCCGCTGGGGACTCCTGGTGTGAGGGGGCTCCGCTGGGGACTCCTGATGTGAGGGGGGCTCCGCTGGGGACTCCTGATGTGAGGGGGGCTCTGCTGGAGACTCCTGGTGTGAGGGGGGCTCCGCTGGGGACTCCTGATGTGAGTGGGCTCCGCTGGGGACTCCTGATGTGAGTGGGCTCCGCTGGGGACTCCTGATGTGAGGGGGGGCTCCGCTGGGGACTCCTGGTGTAAGGGGGGCTCCGCTGGGGACTCCTGATGTAAGGGGGGTCTCCGCTGGGGACTCGTGTGAGGGAGGCTCCACTGGGGACTCCTGATGTGAGAGGGCTCCGCTGGGGACTCCTGATGTAAAGGGGGGCTCCGCTGGGGACTCCTGATGTGAGGGGGGCTCCGCTGGGGACTCCTGGTGTGAGGGGGGCTCTGCTGGGGACTCCTGGTGTGAGGGGGGCTCTGCTGGGGACTCCTGATGTGAGGGGGGGCTCCGCTGGGGACTCCTGATGTGTGGGGGGGCTCCGCTGGGGACTCCTGATGTGAGGGGGGCTCCGCTGGGGACATCCGATATAATGGGGCTCCGCTGGGGATACCTGATGTAAGGGGGGCTCTGCTGGGGACATCTGATGTAAGGGGGGGCTCCGTTGGGGACATCTGATGTAAGGGGGGCTCCGCTGTGGGCATCTGATGTAAGGGGGCTCTGCTGGGGGCACCTAATGCAAGGACGGACTCTGCTGGGAGCACCTGATGCAAGGACAGACTCTGCTGGGGGCACCTGATGCAAGGACGGACTCTGCTGGGACACCTGATGCAAGGACGGAAAGCTGGTGGCAGGCGACGTGGCAGGTGACACGCCCAGGGATCCCACTGATTCAGCATTATGGTGAGTTGAATGATTTCATTTTATATTACAATGTAATAATAGAAATAATGCACTTCAATCATCCTGACACCATAACAACCATGGTGCTGGGATGATTGAAGTGCTAACACCAGGTGTTTGGAGTATCTTTATCTGCTGATTGTTAAACTTTCTAGAATACACATATTTCCATTGATGTGTAGGATCTGGGGCTGCTGTCACTCCATCCCTCTCCCCCCCTTTCCCTCTCCATCCCTCATTCATCTCAGGGCTGTATAGTCTGGATGGCACAGGGGGGCCAGTCTGGATGTCATGGGGGGCCATATAGTCTGGATGGCACAGGGGGGCCCGTATAGTCTGGATGTCATTGGGGGGGGCTGTATAGTCTGGATGTCACCGGGGGCATATAGTCTGGATGTCACGGGGGGGCCGTATAGTCTGGATGTCACGGGGGGGCCGTATAGTCTGGATGTCACAGGGGGGCACCAGATTTAAGGAGGACTGATGGGGACACAGATGTAAAGAGGACACTGCTGATGGGGACTCAGATGTGAGGAAGGCTCCACTGGGGAATCCTGATGTGAGGGGGGCTTCGCTGGGGACTCCTGGTGTGAGGGGGGGTCTGCTGGGGACTCCTGATGTGAGGGGGGCTCCGCTGGGGACTCCTGATGTGAGGGGGGCTCTGCTGGGGACTCCTGATGTGAGGGGGGGCTCCGCTGGGTACTCCTGGTGTGGGGGGGCTTCACTGGGGACTCCTGATGTGAGGTGGGCTCCGCTGGGGACTCCTGGTGTGAGTGGGGCTCCGTTGGGGAATCCTGATGTGAGGTGGGCTCCGCTGGGGACTCCTGGTGTGAGGTGGGGCTCCGCTGGGGACTCCTGATCTGAGGGTGGGCTCCGCTGGGGACTCTTGATGTGAGGGGGCTCCGCTGGGGACTCCTGATGTGGGGGGGGCTCCGCTGGGGACTCCTGGTGTGAGGGGGCTCCGCTGGGGACTCCTGATGTGAGGGGGGCTCCGCTGGGGACTCCTGATGTGAGGGGGGCTCTGCTGGAGACTCCTGGTGTGAGGGGGGCTCCGCTGGGGACTCCTGATGTGAGTGGGCTCCGCTGGGGACTCCTGATGTGAGTGGGCTCCGCTGGGGACTCCTGATGTGAGGGGGGGCTCCGCTGGGGACTCCTGGTGTAAGGGGGGCTCCGCTGGGGACTCCTGATGTAAGGGGGGTCTCCGCTGGGGACTCGTGTGAGGGAGGCTCCACTGGGGACTCCTGATGTGAGAGGGCTCCGCTGGGGACTCCTGATGTAAAGGGGGGCTCCGCTGGGGACTCCTGATGTGAGGGGGGCTCCGCTGGGGACTCCTGGTGTGAGGGGGGCTCCGCTGGGGACTCCTGGTGTGAGGGGGGCTCTGCTGGGGACTCCTGATGTGAGGGGGGGCTCCGCTGGGGACTCCTGATGTGTGGGGGGGCTCCGCTGGGGACTCCTGATGTGAGGGGGGCTCCGCTGGGGACATCCGATATAATGGGGCTCCGCTGGGGATACCTGATGTAAGGGGGGCTCTGCTGGGGACATCTGATGTAAGGGGGGGCTCCGTTGGGGACATCTGATGTAAGGGGGGCTCCGCTGTGGACATCTGATGTAAGGGGGCTCTGCTGGGGGCACCTAATGCAAGGACGGACTCTGCTGGGAGCACCTGATGCAAGGACAGACTCTGCTGGGGGCACCTGATGCAAGGACGGACTCTGCTGGGACACCTGATGCAAGGACGGACAGCTGGTGGCAGGCGACGTGGCAGGTGACACGCCCAGGGATCCCACTGATTCAGCATTATGGTGAGTTGAATGATTTCATTTTATATTACAATGTAATAATAGAAATAATGCACTTCAATCATCCTGACACCATAACAACCATGGTGCTGGGATGATTGAAGTGCTAACACCAGGTGTTTGGAGTATCTTTATCTGCTGATTGTTAAACTTTCTAGAAAACACATATTTCCATTGATGTGTAGGATCTGGGGCTGCTGTCACTCCATCCCTCTCCCCCCCTTTCCCTCTCCATCCCTCATTCATCTCAGACTCTAACCACACCCCCTTTGAGCCATGCCCATTTAAGACATGCCCACTACTTCATGTAAACCACGCCCATTTTTGCTTTGCGCGCCACATTTTTACTTTCCCCCTTATGCCACGCCTACAAACGCATGCCCCACCCCCTGATTATAACAAGACTCCGCCTACAGCCAAAAAAGTGTCCCTAAAATTTTTTTTACAATGTTGGCAACTATGTGTATGGAGAACAAGTGCCAGAGGGGGTCTAGGTAAGAAACCTGATACATTATTTCCTCCAACAGGGAAAATAGATTACATGGCCTTCAGAATACAGCCCAGGACAAAAGCATCAGTAATGTTACTAATGCCCCGTGTTCGATGGGAGCTTGTTGTCGGAAATTCCGACCGCGTGTAGGCTCCATAGGACATTTTCCATCGGAATTTCCGTCACACAAAGTTTGAGATCTGGATCTCACAATTGCGACACACAAAGTTCCACGCATGCTCGGAATCAAGCAGAAGAGCCGCACTGGCTATTGAACTTCATTTCTCTTGGCGTACGTGTTGTGCGTCACCGCGTTCTTGACATGCAGAATTTCGGACAAGATTTGTGTGACCGTGTGTATGCAAGACAAGTTTAAGCCAACATCCGTCGGAAATTTTTTTTGGATTTTTTTGTCGGAATGTCCGATCGTGTGTACGGGGCATTAGTGTGAGAGCAGCCTTCATTTCCAAAGGAAGCCTTGAGTACAGAATGCAATTCTTCTGTCTCTCTAATTGCTAAGTGATGTCTTTTTTCATTTCTTCACAGTCCGCTCAGGGTCTTTTGGTCAAGGTGGTTTTGCCCCTTTTCTTCTAACAGAACAGTTCTTTGTTCAAAAGCCCAGGAGAGGCATTAGCCTGTTTTGTAGCTCTAGGGCTCTGAGTTAAGATGCAAGTTTATGTATAGCAATATACACTATATTACCAAAAGTATTGGGAATGCCTGCATTTATACATGAACTTTAATGGCATTCCAATCTTTAGTAGGGATGGGCGAACAGTTCGGCCCGAGCATAAGTTCGAGCCGAACTTTGGTTGTTCAGATGTTCGGCGAACACTGAACAATATGCAGTGTTCGGGGAAAATTCGAAAGCCGCCGGAACACCGTTAAAGTCTATGGGACACTAACATGAAAAATCAAAAGTGCTAATTTTAAAGGCTTATATGCAAGTTATTGTCATAAAAAGTGTTTGGGGACCTGGGTCCTGCCCCAGGGGACATGTATCAATGCAATTTTTTTTTTTTTTAACCACTTGACGACCGCCTCACGCCGATTTACGTCGGCAAGGTGGCACGGACAGGCAAAATCACGTACATATACGTGATTTGCCTTCCGCGGGTGGGGGGTCCGAGGCGGTCGTCTTTTGTGCCCCGGCGATCGGAGGTGAGGGGGAGGCCATCCGTTCGTGGCCCCCCCCTCGCGATCGCCGCCGGCCAATGAGAACATTCCTTTGCTGCTCTATGCTAAACAGCAGCAAAGGAAATGATGTCATCTCTCCTCGGCTCGGTAATTTCCGTTCCGGCCCGAGGAGAGAAGACAGGTATGTGAGTGCACAACACTACACACACACAGTAGAACATGCCAGGCACACTAAACACCCCAATCCCCCCCCCCCCGATCGCCCCCCAATCACCCCCCCCCCTGGCACAAACTGACACCAGCAGTTTTTTTTTTTTTTTTTCTGATTACTGCATTGGTGTCAGTTTGTGACAGTTACAGTGTTGGGACAGTTAGTATTACCCCCCTTTAGGTCTAGGATACCCCCCTAACCCCCCCTAATAAAGTTTTAACCCCTTGATCACCCCCTGTCACCAGTGTCGCTAAGCGATCATTTCTCTGATCGCTGTATTAGTGTCGCTGGTAATGCTAGTTAGTGAGGTAAATATTTAGGTTCGCCGTCAGCGTTTTATAGCGTCAGTGACCCCCATATACTACCTAATAAATGTTTTAACCCCCTGATTGCCCCCTAGTTAACCCTTTCACCACTGATCACCGTATAACTGTTACGGGTGACGCTGGTTAGTTTGTTTATTTTTTATAGTGTCAGGGCACCCGCCGTTTATTACCGAATAAAGGTTTAGCCCTCTGATCGCCCGGCGGTGATATGCGTCGCCCCAGGCAGCGTCAGATTAGCGCCAGTACCGCTAACACCCACGCACGCAGCATACGCCTCCCTTAGTGGTATAGTATCTGATCGGATCAATATCTGATCCGATCAGATCTATACTAGCGTCCCCAGCAGTTTAGGGTTCCCAAAAACACAGTGTTAGCGGGATCAGCCCAGATACCTGCTAGCACCTGCATTTTGCCCCTCCGCCCGGCCCACCCAAGTGCAGTATCGATCGATCACTGTCACTTACAAAACACTAAACGCATAACTGCAGCTTTCGCAGAGTCAGGCCTGATCCCTGCAATCGCTAACACTTTTTTTGGTAGCATTTTGGTGAACTGGCAAGCACCAGCCCCAGGCAGCGTCAGATTAGCGCCAGTACCGCTAACACCCACGCACGCACCGTACACCTCCCTTAGTGGTATAGTATCTGATCGGATCAATATCTGATCCGATCAGATCTATACTAGCGTCCCCAGCAGTTTAGGGTTCCCAAAAACGCAGCGTTAGCGGGATCAGCCCAGATACCTGCTAGCACCTGCGTTTTGCCCCTCCGCCCGGCCCAGCCCAGCCCACCCAAGTGCAGTATCGATCGATCACTGACACTTACAAAACACTAAACGCATAACTGCAGCGTTCGCAGAGTCAGGCCTGATCCCTGCGATCGCTAACAGTTTTTTTGGTAGTATTTTGGTGAACTGGCAAGCACCAGCCCCAAGCAGCGTCAGATTAGCGCCAGTACCGCTAACACCCACGCACGCACCGTACACCTCCCTTAGTGGTATAGTATCTTAACGGATCAATATCTGATCCGATCAGATCTATACTGGCGTCCCCAGCAGTTTAGGGTTCCCAAAAACGCAGTGTTAGCGGGATCAGCCCAGATACCTGCTAGCACCTGCATTTTGCCCCTCCGCCCGGCCCAGCCCACCCAAGTGCAGTATCGATCGATCACTGTCACTTACAAAACACTTAACGCATAACTGCAGCATTCGCAGAGTCAGGCCTGATCCCTGCGATCGCTAACAGTTTTTTTGGTAGCTTTTTATTGAACTGGCAAGCGCCAGCGGCCTAGTACACCCCGGTCGTAGTCAAACCAGCACTGCAGTAACACTTGGTGACGTGGCGAGTCCCATAAGTGCAGTTCAAGCTGGTGAGGTGGCAAGCACAAGTAGTGTCCCGCTGCCACCAAGAAGACAAACACAGGCCTGTCGTGCCCATAGTGCCCTTCCTGCTGCATTCGCCAATCCTAATTGGGAACCCACCGCTTCTGCAGCGCCCGTACTTCCCCCATTCACATCCCCAACCAAATGCAGTCGGCTGCATGAGAAGCATTTTCTTTATGTCCTCCCGAGTACCCCTACCCAACGAACCCCCAAAAAAGATGTCGTGTCTGCAGCAAGCGCGAATATAGGCGTGACACCCTCTATTATTGTCCCTCCTGTCCTGACAATCCTGGTCTTTGCATTGGTGAATGTTTTGAACGCTACCATTCACTAGTTGAGTATTAGCGTAGGGTACAGCACTGCACAGACTAGGACACACTTTCACAGGGTCTCCCAAGATGCCATCGCATTTTGAGAGACCCGAACCTGGAACCGGTTACCGTTATAAAAGTTAGTTACTAAAAAAGTGTAAAAAAAAAAAAAAAAATATATAAAATAAAAAAAAATAGTTGTCGTTTTATTGTTCTCTCTCTCTCTATTCTCTCTCTCTTGTTCTGCTCTTTTTTACTGTATTCTATTCTGCAATGTTTTATTGTTATTATGTTTTATCATGTTTGCTTTTCAGGTATGCAATTTTTTATACTTTACCGTTTACTGTGCTTTATTGTTAACCATTTTTTTGTCTTCAGGTACGCCATTCACGACTTTGAATGGTTATACCAGAATGATGCCTGCAGGTTTAGGTATCATCTTGGTATCATTCTTTTCAGCCAGCGGTCGGCTTTCATGTAAAAGCAATCCTAGTGGCTAATTAGCCTCTAGACTGCTTTTACAAGCCGTGGGAGGGAATGCCCCCCCCCCACCGTCTTCCGTGTTTTTCTCTGGCTCTCCTGTCTCAACAGGGAACCTGAGAATGCAGCCGGGGATTCAGCCAGCTGACCATAGAGCTGATCAGAGACCAGAGTGGCTCCAAACATCTCTATGGCCTAAGAAACCGGAAGCTACGAGCATTTTATGACTTAGATTTCGCCGGATGTAAATAGCGCCATTGGGAAATTGGGGAAGCATTTTATCACACCGATCTTGGTGTCATCAGATGCTTTGAGGACAGAGGAGAGATAGACCCCAATTTTTTCAAAAAAGAGTACCTGTCACTACCTATTGCTATCATAGGGGATATTTACATTCCCCGAGATAACAATAAAAATGATTAAAAAAAAAAAAAAAATGAAAGGAACAGTTTAAAAATAAGATAAAAAAGCAAAAAAATAATAAAGAAAAAAAAAAGCACCCCTGTCGCCCCCTGCTCTCGCGCTAAGGCGAACGCAAACGGCGGTCTGTCGTCAAACGTAAACAGCAATTGCACCATGCATGTGAGGTATCGCCGCGAAGGTCAGATCGAGGGCAGTAATTTTTACAGTAGACCTCCTCTGTAAATCTAAAGTGGTAACCTGTAAAGGCTTTTAAAGGCTTTTAAAAATGCATTTATTTTGTTGCCACTGCACGTTTGTGCGCAATTTTAAAGCATGTCATGTTTGGTATCCATGTACTCGGCCTAAGATCATCTTTTTTATTTCATCAAACATTTGGGCAATATAGTGTGTTTTAGTGCATTCAAATTTAAAAAAGTGTGTTTTTTCCCCAAAAAATGCGTTTGAAAAATCGCTGCGCAAATACTGTGTGAAAAAAAAAAATGAAACACCCACCATTTTAATCTGTAGGGCATTTGCTTTAAAAAAATATATAATGTTTGGGGGTTCAAAGTAATTTTTTTGCAAAAAAAAAATAACTTTTTCATGTAAACAATGAGTGTCAGAAAGGGCTTTGTCTTCAAGTGGTTAGAAGAGTTGGTGATGTGTGACATAAGCTTCTAAATGTTGTGCATAAAATGCCAGGACAGTTCAAAACCCCCCCAAATGACCCCATTTTGGAAAGTAGACACCCCAAGCTATTTGCTGAGAGGCATGTCGAGTCCATGGAATATTTTATATTGCGACACAAGTTGCGGGAAAGAGACAAATTTTTTTTTTTTTTTTTTTTTTGCACAAAGTTGTCACTAAATGATATATTGCTCAAACATGCCATGGGAATATGTGAAATTACACCCCAAAATAAATTCTGCTGCTTCTCCTGAGTACGGGGATACCACATGTGTGAGACTTTTTGGGAGCCTAGCCGCGTACGGGACCCCGAAAACCAAGCACCGCCTTCAGGCTTTCTAAGGGCGTGAATTTTTGATTTCACTCTTCACTGCCTATCACAGTTTCGGAGGCCATGGAAAGCCCAGGTGGCACAAAACCCCCCCAAATGACCCCATTTTGGAAAGTAGACACCCAAAGCTATTTGCTGAGAGGTATAGTGAGTATTTTGCAGACCTCACTTTTTGTCACAAAGTTTTGAAAATTGAAAAAAGAAAAAAAAAAAAGTTTTTTTCTTGTCTTTCTTCATTTTCAAAAACAAATGAGAGCTGCAAAATACTCACCATGCCTCTCAGCAAATAGCTTGGGGTGTCTACTTTCCAAAATGGGGTCATTTGGGGGGGTTTTGTGCCACCTGGGCATTCCATGGCCTCCGAAACTGTGATAGGCAGTGAAGAGTGAAATCAAAAATTTTCACCCTTAGAAATCCTGAAGGCGGTGCTTGGTTTTCGGAGCCCCGTACGCGGCTAGGCTCCCAAAAAGTCCCACACATGTGGTATCCCCATACTCAGGAGAAGCAGCTAAATGTATTTTGGGGTGCAATTCCACATATGCCCATGCCCTGTGTGAGCAATATATCATTTAGTGACAACTTTGTGCAAAAAAAAAAAGGGGTCATTTGGGGGGGTTTTGTGCCACCTGGGCATTCCATGGCCTCCGAAACTGTGATAGGCAGTGAAGAGTGAAATCAAAAATTTTCACCCTTAGAAATCCTGAAGGCAGTGATTGGTTTTCGGGGCCCCGTACGCGGCTAGGCTCCCAAAAAGTCCCACACATGTGGTATCCCCATACTCAGGAGAAGCAGCTGAATGTATTTTGGGGTGCAATTCCACATAGGCCCATGGCCTGTGTGAGCAATATATCATTTAGTGACAACTTTTTGTAAATATTTTTTTTTTTTTTGTCATTATTCAATCACTTGGGACAAAAAAAATAAATATTCAATGGGTTCAACACGCCTCTCAGCAATTTCCTTGGGGTGTCTACTTTCCAAAATGGGGTCATTTGGGGGGGTTTTGTACTGTCCTGCCATCTTAGCACCTCAAGAAATGACATAGGCAGTCATAAACTAAAAGCTGTGTAAATTACAGAAAATGTACCCTAGTTTGTAGATGCTATAACTTTTGCGCAAACCAATAAATATATGCTTATTGACATTTTTTTTACCAAAGACATGTGGCCGAATACATTTTGGCCTAAATGTATGACTAAAATTTAGTTTATTGGATTTTTTTTATAACAAAAAGTAGAAAATATCATTTTTTTTCAAAATTTTCGGTCTTTTTCCGTTTATAGCGCAAAAAATAAAAACTGCAGAGGTGATCAAATACCATCAAAAGAAAGCTCTATTTATGGGAAGAAAAGGACGCAAATTTCGTTTGGGTACAGCATTGCATGACCGCGCAATTAGCAGTTAAAGCGACGCAGTGCCAAATTGGAAAAAGACCTCTGGTCCTTGGGCAGCATAATGGTCCGGGGCTCAAGTGGTTAAACAACTGTTTTTTCGGGAGCAGTTATTTTTTTTAATGCTTAAAGTGAAACAATAAAAATAAAATATTCCTTTAAATATCATGCCTGGGGGGGTGTCTATAGTATGCCTGTAAAGTGGCACATTTTTCCCATGTTTAGAACAGTACCACAGGAAAATGACATTTCTAAAGGAAAAATTGTCATGTAAAACTGATCGCGGCTGTAATGAATTGTCGGGTCTTGGCAATATAGGTAAAACTAATTGAAAAGAAGGGCATGCCCCCCCCCCAGTCCATTACCAGGCCCTTTGGGTCTAGTATGAATATTAAGGGGAACCCCAAACCAAAATGAAAAAAAAAATTTTGTGTGGGGGTCCCCCCAAAATCCACACAAGACCTGAGTATGGAAATTAAGGGGAACCCTATGGCAAAATTTTTAAAAAATGGCGTAGGGGTCCATACTAGACCCTTATCCGAGCACACAACCTAGCAGGTCGCAGGAAAAAAGGGGGGGACGAAAGAGCGCCCCCCCACCCTCCTGAACCGTACCAGGCCACATGCCCTCAACATGGGGAGGGTGCTTTGGGGTCTGACCTCAAAGCACCATGTCCCCATGTTGATGGGGACAAGGGCCTCATCCCCACAACCCTTGCCCGGTGGTTGTGGGGGTATGCAGGCGGGGGGCTTATCAGAATCTGGAAGCCCCCTTTAACAAGGGGACCCCCAGACCCTGGCCCCCCCTATTTGAATTTGTAACGGGGTACATTGTACCCCTACCATTTTGCAAAAAAAGTGTCAAAAATGGTAAAAAAGACAAGAGACATCTTGGGACAAGTCCTTTATTAAAAAATTAAAAATGTCCAGCAATGTAAATTCACGCTGCCTGACGGACCGAAAAAGAAAAAAAAAAAAAGCTGCAACAGTTCCTCCTCCATGGGAGGCTCCTGCTGAATGACGCTTCTTCTGGGTGACAGCTGTTATATATCTGAGGGCAGGGCCACCCGGTGACGTAAACTCTTCTGGGAAAGCTGTCCACAAGGTTTAGGAGTGTCTATGGGAATGTTTGACCATTCTTCCAAAAGCCCATTTGTGAGGTTAGGCACTGATGTGGACGAGAAGGCCTGGCTAGCAGTCTTTGCTCTAATTCATCCCAAAGGTATTAAGGTCAGGACTCCATGCAGGCCAGTCAAGTTCCTCCACCCCAAACTCGCTCATCCATGTCTTTCTGAACCTTGCTCTTTGCGCATGGTGCGCACTGGTGGTGATGTCTCTATCTTGCAGCATATCGGCAAGTACCATGCCTTGGTTTACAGCCCATGCACTACCAGTTTTACCAGTTTGAAGGCCTGCCCCTTGACCTTGCATGGAACCTTTGGTATTCGTCAGGATGCTGAAACCAGTACTAGCCTTATTGCCTTCCCATAATATTCTCATTGTGAGATCCTTTGTTGAGGGAACAGTGCAGGCTCCATCGAACACAATGACAATAACCTCTGCATGTTCCAGTGATTTGGGTCCAGAGCCTTCAGAGGCCTGTTTGTGCTGTGTTTTTTGGGTTGCATTTTTTTTTTGTGTGTTACTGCATATCTATGGTGTAGGCGGGGCGTGAGAAGACCAATTTTTATCTATGTGCTCTGCTCATGCTTTGCATGTGCTGTGATCTGTGGAGGGGTGCTACTTGGCAGGCATTGTGTGAACAAGCTTTCAGACATTATTGCTGGGACCAACTCATTGTTCAAGGTGTGTGTGGTTCTGCACAGTGCAGGACAAAGTGTTTTCCTCAGGGTAAACCTTATACACCCTGCTCTCAGATTTGAGCTCTCTGGAACAGGAGCTATCTGATTCTATTTTTGTATGAGAATTCTAGATCTGAGGGCAAACTCCATTGGGCTAGTTTCACCACAGACCACAAGATGGCATTGTCTCTTTGTGGGACAAGTTGTTTTTGGACTATGTAAGAGAGAGAGGGAGAGACTGAGCTGCAGGAACCCATTGTTGTGTGGGGAAACCATAGAGTACAGGGCTGTAATCTGAGTGTGGAGGGACAGAGCCACTGTGAGCATACAGGCTTTTCTGTGCTACAGACTGGAGTCGCTTCAGGCAACCCAGAGTGAGTGGACACCTAACCAAAGATATCACTGCTACTGTGTCGCTGGGTTTGGTGAGAGGGCCTCGTGGGCATGCCTTGTTGCTACCATTAGAGACAGAGCCCTTAGGAACCAACTACACAACTACTTTATAGCTCTATTGCTGCCTGCAGGCCTTATTGACTGTCCTCAAGCTTGTCAACAGTGTTTTTGGGCCCCAATGCTAGCCTGCTGAAGAGTCTGGAGTAAACATTGCCCTTACAGTTGTTACCCAGAGACCCTTGCCACTTCTTAGTTAGGCTGTATCTCTCCGTGGACACTATACTACACCCTAGCCATTCCATTAGAGTGCACTCTAACGCAGTTGTAGTATTATTATTCACATTGCAGTTAACATGTTTTATGCACTGTCTATTGCTGAATTTTCTGATTTAAGAGTTGATTCCTATTTAGAGCTATAGAACATGATCCTAAGTTACTTTGGCATAGCTATGACTCTGTCTAGCAGACTATGTTTGAATATATCTGCTGTGTGCTCATATATGTTTAACCCTCCATTTATTCTAACTCGTATCAATATATTGAGTTGATCTACTACTAAACAGTCTTGTGTCTGTTTTCTGGTATAAACCCACAGTCAGGTTAAAGGTATCTATAACTGTGTTCTTCTATGTCCTTCCAGTTGTTTTCATTCAACCAGGTGTGCCAAAGGGACTAGGACTTGTTCTTGGAGTCAAGGAGCAGAACAGAAAACCCCAAAATGCTAAGTGGCTCCTTTCGCATTGCGCTACATAAATAGAGGAGCAATTTCCCTAATGGGAACACAGATAGCAATAAAAATTTGATAGAGGTTTTAACACTTTCCCATTCTTTCCAAAACTAAAAAGAAAGGTTTTGCTTAGAGGTAAACTTTTCATCGCTATGTGGGGTTACCCTTTAAAACAGCGTGTATTCACTAAAAAGAAAAATGGAAACACACTGAATATGATTCTTAAGGGACTAGTTGAAACAAGACTAGATAAGATGACAGAGATCAATATAGCAAAGCGGATGTAGCGCCTTCCATTACTGTGATTACTGTGCCTCGAAATCTATGATTTAACAGTCTGGAGTCAACCCAGATGGCTAATAAAAGCAATCCTACGCTGAGAGAATTATTCAGACTGCCAATGCAGACCTTTTTTTGAAAATACTAGCTGGCTGTGTATGGTTTCAATACAAGTCAAATTGTATGTCAAGCCAAAACTTTTTCAAAAGAGTGAGGTAGGGTTAGAAGAACTTCCATTTGGGTTTTACCTGCTTTCCGGGGCACTATGTTATAGAAAATTTCCATCGCTCCTCGACTTGCTGACAACATTTTACAAGACAGGAAGTGAGGGTAACTCTCCAACAGCAACACAGAAACAAAACAAAAATAAAACGATTTTCCTCAGTAGAGTTGGGCTAGAACTGTCAGATTTTTATTTCTGTCTGTGTTCCTATTGCAGATTTTCCCTAACTTCATGTCTGGTAAAAACTAGGGCTTTTTTTCCCAGAGAAAAGGTGCAGGAACTCAAAGATGCCCGCCACACAGACATACCTGCCAAATGGCATCAAATAGTAGCTCTTCCCTCTGCATACAACCCCTCTCTCCACTGCCCTCATCTTCTCCCCCCTCCTTAAAAGCTCCACCATCTGTCATATGTCTTACCTTTGTTGCAATTTTAAGCTAAAGCACCTATCCGGCTGTAGTACCTCCCAGCACACTATACTATACTACAGTCACTTGCAAGGGAGATCATGCAGTAGGAGCATCAACAACTGATCACCAGGGAAAAAATGGAGACCACAGAGAGTGCAGCCTACCACACACACTCTCCTACCCATGACTGCACTGAACCCTGGGCACCTGTTCTGTATCTCCCTTGTCCCTGTCCGACACTCAGTGAGATCTGCGCAGGAGATCTGACCTGTGGGAGCTACTGGGAGATAAGCTATCATTTGTAAACCCAGAAGCTGGACTTCAATGTTACCAAGTGATAGTGGTGAGCAGGGAGCAGAAGACCTGAGCCAGAGGTGGTGGAACTGAGTTCCCCCTAGTTCCTGCTGAAAAAAAGCCCTGGGTAAAACCATTGTCAACAGGACACTAATTGAGAAAAAAAAAGGTTTTAAGCTTGATATACACTGTATGTCAGAAATTAGATATCCTTTTATACCTACTTAAGATGAGTATACACGTAGAGTCTTTTTTCGTTCAACCAGTGGGCAGAACAAAAAACTCAAGCAATGTGGATGCAGGGATCTCCCCTGTTTTGCTAATCAATTCTGACAGAGGGGGCTCCCCACCTGTCAGAAAACACTGATTAGCACTGCAGCCATTGGTTGCATGAGCTGATCAAATGCTGGTTTCCAGCAGGACTGTTCGACAGAACCTAGAAGTTAAACAGGGAGTGCCGAACTGGATAAATTTCAGTACGTGTATACCCAGCTTTAGTCTGATTCAACAACTGATAAATATTGATGCCACTGGACCAATATAGTAGCCAAGCAACTTGCATTTTCAGGCAAAAATCAGCAATGACAGCCAGGGAAGGAGGTGTGTGGCCATGTTGTGCCTGTGCCCACCCTCACTATTACATTATAATGACCGACATAACGTTTTTTTTCTTAACCACTTGAGTACCATTCTGTATATACCCCTTCATTGCCAAGCCATTTTTCAGTCTTCAGCACTGTGATCAATTAACTAACAATTACTCTGTCACACAACACTGCACCCAAATAATTATATATAACTTTTGAGACTGATAGAGCTTTTTTTTTGGTGGTACTACTAACACTGGGCTTTTATTTTTCTTACTATATAAAGTAAAAAAGATGAAACATTTGGGGAAAATACTGCTTTCCATTCCTTTTTATAAAACATATCAAATAAAAAATGCCAGGACAGCCCCCCAATGATTCCTCATTGGAAAGTATATACCCCAAGGTGATCTAATTTTTTTTTGCCACAGTTTTTTGTAAATGAAGAAACGTGCTAAAACATAGGCAGAGGCAGGCGGAGGTGAAGGGGCCAATGTACAGGTCATATATACTAGAAGAATGGAGCTGAAAGAGTTATGTACAGATGTATGGAACAAGGGAGGTGAGGGGTTAATAAACAGGTCACATAGAAAAAGGATGGAGATCATATTTACAGAAGAGGAGGGGCTAAAAGAATTAAAAAATGATCCTGCAATCACAGCCCACCCCCCACCCCCTGAATCTGCTGCAGCCGCTGATCTGGAAATAATGAAAGATTCATTCTTTCACTCATTAGTTCCTCTTTCCTCCACCGTAAGGCCTTGGTTTATACCTGCGGTTGGGGCTAAAAACATTTGGTTGAGCTGCATTTTTACTGCCCCAAACCACTCCCCTTTAAGCTGCAAAAGTCCAGCCAAAAGCAACCTACTCAATGACCCGGTGGTGCGGGTGGTGTATGGGTTTGTGCAGGTTTTTAGAGGTCAAAACAGGCATTGAGGAGGCGACATAACACCTCCTCGCCGCCTGTCAAATGCCCTCTGAACAGTAGTACCAATGTAAATAAGCCCAAAGAGGAAAGGGGAAACCACTATACTGTTTAAATCTGTGATTGGTCATCACAGCATTCACATGGTACAGAGCCGCATGGATCAGCTCCTTACACTGTGTCTCTGACTCAAGCCATTCAATGACAGCTCCAGTTCACTGCCATTAAAGGGTGCACTGGCTGCCCAAGAGTGATTTCTGCAGTGGCTCTTAAAAAAGAGCCCGCTTTTATGATGCCCACCACTTGCTGTTAAAAAACATATGGTGGATCCATGGGTGTAGGTAATGAAAAAGGTTAGTGACTTTACATTGATTTGTTTTATCATATCCTCTAGCACAGGGTCTCCAAACTTTCTAAAGAAAAGGCCAGTTTACTGTCCTTCAGACTTAAGGGGAGCCAGGCTGTGTCCAGTGGGAGTAAACAATGCCCATATTTGGTATTAGGAGGAGAAATAATTGGTGCCAGTGTAAGGAATAGTGTCTTATTGTTGGTGTCGATGGCTCAAATAATGCCTCACCGGCCTGATAAAGGCATGCAAAGGGCTGTATCCATCCCCAGGGCCGCAGTTTGGAGACCACAAGCCAACGTATTGTACCTCTTTCATATTATTATTTTTTTGGACTGAAAATAGTCAATAAAATTTAATGCTGCATACACACGAGCGGACTTTCCGGCATACTTGGTCCGGCGGACCAGAGTCCGCCGGACAATCCGACCGTGTGTAGGCTTCGGCGGACTTTTTTTCCCCAAAAGTCCGCCGGACCTAGATTTGAAACATGTTTTAAATCTTTCCGTCGGACTCAGTTCCTGACGGAAAGTCCGTTCGTCTGTATGCTGGTCCGACGGAAAGCCCGCTCGTCTGTATGCTAGTCCGACGGACCAGATACGACGCAAGGGCAGGGTATTGCATCTCATGCTCGCTGCAATAGGAAAAACAATTTTTCCTATTGCTGCGAGCACGGGTCATACCAGGCCCTTAGGTCTGGTATGGATTATAAAGGGAAGCCCCTAAGCTGAAAAAACGGCGTGGGGTCCCCCCTAAAATCCATACCAGACCCCGATCCGAGCACGCAGCCCGGCCGGCTAGGAAAGGGGGTGGGGACGAGCGAGCGCCCCCCCCCTCCTGAACTGTACCAGGCCGCATGCCCTCAACATGGGGGGTAGGTGCTTTAGGGGGAGGGGGCACCCTGCGGGGCCCCCCCACCCCAAAGCACCTTGTCCCCATGTAGATGAGGACAAGGGCCTCTTCCCGACAACCCTGGCCGTTGGTTGTAGGGATCTGTGGACGGGGGGCTTATCGGAATCCGGGGGCCCCCTATAATAGGAGGGCCCCCAGATCCCGGCCCCCCACCCTATGTGAATGAGTATGGGGTACATGGTACCCCTACCCATTTACCTAGGGAAAAAGTGTCAATAATAAAACACACTACACAGGTTTTTAAAATAATTTATTAAACAGTTCCGGGGGGTCTTCCTCCGGCTTCGGGGGTCTTCCTCAGGCTTCGGGGGTCTTCTTCCGGCTTCGGGGGTCCCTCCGGTTCCTCTTCTCCCGACGTCCGGTTGGTTCTTCTCCGCTCTCTCTGGCCTCTTCTCCCGGTGTTCCAGTTCTTCTGCCGGCTCCTCCACTGTCTTCCTGCCGCTCTTTTGCCAGCGGAGGTCCAGACTTCTGGGCTTCTTGTCTTCTTCCCTCTTCTCTTCTCCAGATGTTGACACGACGCTCTCTCCGGCTGGACTGCTCTCTGAGCGCTCCGTTGTGACTTATATAGGTGGAGACCCCGCCTCCTTATGCCATCACAGTCCCTGGCCATGCTGGGACTGTGACGTTTTAGGGGGCGTGGTCACCGGGTGATGTTGACCACGCCCCCTAAAACGTCACAGTCCCAGCATGCTCGGATCGGGGTCTGGTATGGCTTTTAGGGGGGACCCCACGCCATTTTTTCGGTGTAGGGGCTTCCCTTTATAATCCATACCAGACCTAAGGGCCTGGTATGACCCACGACGGGGCTCGCAAGGTGTCAATCTCGCCAATAAAAGCGGGGAGATTCACTTCCTTTTCTAGTCCCTTCGTACCCGGGTCACGTTCAAAATGAACGGACTTGTCCGTGTGTGGGCAAGTCCATTCATTCTGAAAGTCCGCCGTAACTCCGGCGAAAGTCCGTCGGAAAGACTGGCAGACCTAGCCTGCCGGAAAGTCTGGTCGTGTCCGGTCGCGTCCGGTCATGTGTAGGCAAGTCCATCCGTTCAGGTAGTCCGCCGGAAAGTCCGGCGGAAAGACCGTCGGACCAAGTTTGCTGGAAAGTCCGCTCGTGTGTACGAGGCATTTGATATAAAAAAAAAGTATGTTGGTACATAAGTTGGTAAGCTAACCACACGTTTTATTTTCTCATGTTCAACCAGCTGGCTGAATGAGGAAAATCTATTCCTCCATCCACGTTTAACTGTTTGGATGGAGTCATCTCCACTGCCTGATAATGTATTGAGGTAACTGTGGCACCCACTGCTGCCTGAATACCCGGCCAGTGGCTGCATCTGATAGGATGCAATTACTGCTTGGCTGATCATTTGCTACCCAACTCGACTTTGCCAAGCCGGGTGGTGCTGACAACCACCCACAGTTAGAATTTCAGCCAATTCAGCAGGAATCACCTGGAATTCGAGCTGCATATGACCAGCCTAAAACTGACTTGATCAGCTTAGATCTGTAGACCCAGGTCCTTGTTTTTGATAAAATTCTCCCTTATAAGTCCATGGACAAATTGCTTTAATTAGAGTCAAGCTCTTTGCTGTGAGGGATTTTCACATAAGGTACTGTTGCAGTTTGTAGTCAAGCTAAAGAGTACACAGCCTGAGGTAATGCAAATTTCCTGGTGATTTACATCTTGATGGTGGTTCTTCTCTAATGTGTTGGCCTAAAAACAAGAAGTCGGACAAAGGAACAGAAACATTTAGCTTGAAGCATGTTATACGTCTGTTTTATCTCCCAGCTTTTTCTTTCCATGTTCAGGATTACGGTGAGATTTGTGTAACAAATGCTCTGGGAATAGCCAATTGTTAAGTGGTGAGTCACTCAGGAATCATTATAGCAGAGAGTCCTGAATGGCAAGCCATCCATAATTTAGAGGGAAGACTCGGAGAAAGCAAGTCAGCCACTTTATGACACCATCACTGTGTGGAGAGTTCCTGCTGCTGAGGACAGTCTTTCATGTAACTGAATCAGCAAGATTGACACGTAGTTAAACCTAGAGATAGGCAGGTTAACCCACTATATGTAGGAATACAGCTTTGAATAGGAAACAGGACCCTTACGGTTATGTGTTCATTACAATTCCACTGCTATCTTTAAATTTCTTTTAAGCATTTGATACAATACCCCACAGATGCCTAATTTACAAATTTTGGCATTGATGGTATTGTATGTACCTGGATAGAAAACTGGTTGCAAAAGCTCATCCAGAGGGTGGTGATTTTAAGCGGAGTTCCACCCAAAAATGGAAGCTCCGCTGATATGCCTCCTCCCCCTCCGAAAGGTGTCAAATGTGGCACCTGTTTTTGAAAGGTACCCGTCCCCAGTTCTGAGAGATCTCATCGCGGCAAGATCATTCAGAAGTTTGGCCCCCTCCTCCTTCCCCCACCGCCGGGCCATTCAGAAACCCCCGAGAGCTTTGTGCATGCGCAGTAGGGAACCAGCTGTGAAGCCGAAAGACTTCCCTACCGGTTTCCCTTACCACAAATGGTGGCGGCAGCACCCGAGAAACATCGGCTGGAGTGCCGACATCGCTGGATTCCAGGACAGGTAAGTATCCTAATATTAGAAGTCAGCAGCTAAAGTATGTGCTGATTTAGATTTTTTGCTGGGGGGGGGGGGCAGAACTCTGCTTTAATTGAATATTTTCTGAATGGTCTGGAGTTGTGAGAGGGGTGCCCAAAAGGGTCCGTCCTGGGAGCAATTTTTTTTAACTTGTTCATAAAACATATAAAGGTTGGAATAAATAGTTCAATCTCAGTGTTTGCTGATGATACAAAACTAAGCAGGGCAATAACTTCACAACAGGATATAGCAACTTTACAATAAGACATAGTTAAAATAGAAAGTTGGGCAGCTAGATGGCAAATGAGGTTTAATGTAAAAAAAGAGAAATATGAATGCAAGTTACCTACTAGGAGGAGAACCTCTAGGGGAATCAAGGATGGAAAAGGATCTGGGTGTCATTTAGATCTACTATCAACTATGTAGTGCAAGGGCCTGTCTGAATGGATACAGAGTAAATGGATAGATAGGTGGGTCCTCTTATTCCGTAGTTCTGGTAAATCTATTTAGAGATTGTACAGTAAGATTGCATAGTGTATGGCCAGCTTTAGCACATAGGAGGGAGTGGATAGAGACACTCAGCTGTCAGGCCCCATTCACATCTCTGCATAGCATGAACACACATTCCTGCATGCATTTTTTGGGGGTGTCTTTGAGCGTTTTTGCTTGTCATGCATAGGGCAGTCCATTCACTTAAATATGCTGCCCTACGCTGAACAATCACCCCAAAGAAGCTCCAGTACTTTTTTTTTTTTTTTTTTAGATCGGAGCATGGTGCATTTATTTACTGTGCTTTTTGGTGCATTTGCAGCGTATTTCTGAAACTCAAGGCAAAGTGCACATTTTCTGTGCAGTTTGCCATGCGTTCGGAAACACACAGATGTAAATGCAGCCTTATTGTTTTTGTGTAAAAATACCAATTTCACTTTCAGGTTTTGCTGCATTTTATCGCTCGCTTTTTCACTTGGCAAAATTGTGTTTCCTTCTGTGTTTGGTGTGCCATTAACAATTAATGGCACAGAAACTGCAACTAGTTAATTTTAGGTGTTTAAAGGAGGCCATACACTATACAATCTGATTGTACAATCTCTGTACGATCTCCTTTAGATTTACCAAAACCATATAATAGGAGGATACATCATCTATCCAATCACTCTGTATCCAATCAGGCAGAACCTGACACTACATAGTTGATGGTAGATCTAAAGGAGATTTTACAATCAGATTGTATAGCATATGGTGAGCTTTACAGAACCCAGGACATATTTCTTCTGTTTTCAATATTTCAGTCCTATCCACATAGGCTATTAACTGACCACTCAGCTCCTGCACACTCTGCCAAATAAACGTTCTATGGCTGTGTATTTAGTGAAAACGGTATTAACTAATTGCATCTGGAAAACGTGTACCTGATAAGGGGTGGTAATAATGTGCTTGGAGTAGGAGGGTAGATGATGCAGGGTGTGTAATAATGAGGTCAGCTGGTAAACTTCTCCCTGTGTCACATGCCACGGTCTGTCCAGGAAGTAATGGAGAAGTTTTTTTATACAGCCAGCTAAGCACAGAGGTAAGGGGTGTGTAAGGTAATTAGAAAGCTTTTTTTTTATTTCTGCAAAAGAATACATTAGTGGTATATTGGTACATAGGGGAGCTAGAAAAAAAAAGGTGAACTTATCCTTTAAATGTGGAAGTAAGCAGTAGTAAAGTTTAATCTACTGAGTGCTGGAAGCATATTTATGATGGTGATACTAGACCTAGACTGGCTGTGCATGCACTGTCCAGAAGAAAAGAAGGTTGGTGGGGTGGGGGGAGCAGGGGAACAATGGGACTTGCAGAATAATTAATACGGAAGGGGCAGTCCTTTGAGATGTTCTTCTGCCGGCTATCATTAGGGCCTTTGGTACAGTGTAGGTACAGTAGCCTCGACACAGGTGCAATGTAGATGTGGTTCCAATACTGTCAAGGTGCAGTATAGGCATAGTATAGGTGCAGGCTAGGTTTGGAATAGGTGCGGTATAGAGTGCAGAAAAATGATTACATGAGGAGCAGTCCTTTGAGATGTTCTTCTGTCAGCTATTGGGAAGTTTAATAGGGACTTTGCACTTAACGGCAGTCCCAGTTAACCTGCATGCAGTATAGAATATAGGTGTGGTATAATCTCACAGGTGCAAGGTAGGTGTGGTTTAGATGCGGTAAAGGCTTGGTATAAAGTGATATAGGGTTGGCAACAGTGCAGTATCGGTTTTGAATAAGTGTAGTATAGAGTGCAGTATGGGTGCGGTACAGATTGGGTACACTTGATGTCCTGCTCTCAGTGGCTCAGTCCCTGATAGCAGTATCAGAAATGAGCAAATAGCCCTCTCACCAGTCCTCAGAATGCTGCGGTGACCTCTTGCTGTAGAAAGGGGGCCCCTTTGGTCTCTTCCTGTAGTCCTCCAGTGATCCGCTGTGGGAAGCAGAGGGTGAGTGGATGCCAAAGCCTCCCTGTGACAGCAGTGCTGGTGCTGTGATGTGGGCGGTGCTGCACTGCCTCCGGGTGTCTCACTAACAGTCTCAGGCTCGGATCTTTGCTGGTATGGTCTCCTGCTGGTAGACAGAGAGGCTCTCTCTCTAATGCCGCGTACACACGGTCGGACTTTTCGTCTACAAAAGTCCAACGGACGCCGACGGACTAAAGCTGGCTGGTAATCCGATCGTGTGTGGGCTTCTCCGGACTTTCAGCAGACTTTTTCAGCCTCAAATCCGACGGACTTTAGATTTGAAACATGCTTCAAATCTTTACGTCGTAACTACGACGGACCCCGAAATCCGCTCGTCTGTGTGCTAGTCCGACGGACAAAAACCCATGCTAGGGCAGCTATTGGCTACTGGCTATGAACTTCCTTATTTTAGTCCGGTGTACGTCATCACGTACGAATCCGTCGGACTTTTGTGTGGTCGTGTGTAGGCAAGTCCGTTCGTTAGAAAGTCTGCTGCAAGTCCGCCGAAAGTCCGCCGGAAGTCTGTTGGACAGGCTGTCGGACTTTTGTAGACGAAAAGTCCGACCGTGTGTACGCGGCATAACTTACTCCATAAAGATGTTAGGTGTGATAAAGAGGCAAAAAAAGCTGACAATTCACATCCAGTGCGATTTGTTACTCAGTTCCATACCCAATTTAGGAAGATGGAAAAGATTTCCCAGAAACATTGGTCTATATTGAGTGAAGACCCCCATCTGAAATCAACACTTACTGATCGACCCCTAGTCACCTACAGACAAGCAAAAAACATAAAAGCTCAAATAGCGCCCAGTAAAATAAAATCCTTACGTCCCACTGCCAGCGCTCCTTAAACTTTTTTTAACATCAAAGGGATGTACCAGTGTAGGAAACCCTTGTACCTCACGTGTAAACATGTGACACATAGGTAAAAATAATTTACATGCAAAGGGAAACAATACAGGATACCTGATTTTTTTTTCTGAGTACGTAGTATACTGTTTGATCTGTCCATGCTTCATAAAAGGTTTGGTGAGCATCGGAGCCTTGTAGAAAAGGGGTCCGACAAACATAGTGTTCCGAGACACTTTACAGAGTTTCCTCCTCAGGATTACCCATTTGGGTTATAGAAGCCATCCCCAACAGCTTCCCCAAAACCCAACGTTACAAACGGTTATGTGAGAGAGAAAATTATTGGATTTATAATCTAGTTTATCGCCTGGGGGTCTAAATGAAGGCATTGAAATTAATACTCTACTTTAATATATCCTGTCCTACTATTTCATCATGGGCAAGCATAGAAATCTCAATACACAGCCCTTGTTAGTGTGCAATGTTTTTCTACATAATATATTAAATCTGTTTAAGACGAATAATGCATCTCCATCCCTTGATAAACTTTGCTATATATTAATAATGCACATCTACTACTATGATGTATTACATAATTAGGAAATATTTTTGATATTCTTAACAATATCTCTTATAAAAATCATTTTCAATAGTCTTTACACATAAAAAATCCTTTTGAGGCGTGGCTTGGTGCGCAATGTGGATGGTAGCACACTGAAGGAGCTCCGCAGCACACACAGCCATATTCAGCCCTACACTCGACCACCAGCTCTCAGATCCTGGGCAAGAAGCTCTACACCACCCCTCACTCTCGCCCACACCGCAGATCGGCTACCTACCCTACAAGGAACATTTCAGACCTTTTTAAAAGCAAATCTGCAGCCCACAGCAGCGGCCTAGGATCCATGAACGGCCATGAGAAGGAATACAGTGAAGACTCACAGTCCGCTCCTGAGGACTCAGATAGGGGTAAAACCAGATCAGATCTCCTCCTAACCTACTCTGATATGTCAGCGATCGCAGCAGACATCAAATCAACCTTTTCTGCAGCGATCACGGACCTAAAAACAAACCTGCTAGTGCTTAATGCGAAGCTGATATCTGCAGAAGCAGCAGGAAAGCACAGAGACAAGGCCATAAAGAGCACTTCATAGAAATGAATAGGCACATTGAAGACTTGGATAACAAAGCAGAAGATGTAATATAAGAGTGAGGGGGATCCCAGAATCAGTGGAGTCTGACCAGATTGTACCAGCATTACAGAGGGTCTTTAATAGCTTGTTGGAAAGACAAGAGGACATGGAGGTAGAGTTTGAGAGAGCACATAGAGCCTTGGGGCCGAAGGGCCCTGAGACTGCTCCGTCAAGGGACATAATATGCAGCCTGCAAAGCTTTGTCCTTAAAGAAAAAATCATGCGCAAAGCATGGAGGAATGACCACATTATATTTAATGGGGAAACCATAATGCTATTCCAAGATCTATCTGAAGAACAGGCAAGGTCTACACCCCCTGCTGGAGAAGCTAAGGGAAAGGGAGCTGAGATACACATGGCAATTTCCATTTGCCCTGACAGTCTCACACAATGGACAACAACATGTCCTGCACACACCTGCTGACCTTCCGGACTTTTGCAATTCACTGTCTGGGCCAGACGAATCTCCAAGAGTGGTACTCCGACTTCTTACAGGCCCCCCTGGAAAGATGCCCCCCCAGATGTTCGTTTTCCACACCTAACAAGCGGCTTCCTTCTTTCTCCCACCCCAGTTTGAGCCCTGGCAACCACTGACGGCACAGAGCTTTAAGTCCCATATAGAGATGGTTCAACTCCCAAGCAGCTATTAGCTATAGCCCGAAGCTGGAAATGCCCAGCCACGATGGACCTTCCTCTATCCACTCTCGCAGCATGTAAGCAACATCACTGAGCTTTTCCATGTGACTGAGAGTCCCTGCATAAATTTTAATTACACACATCATAAAACCTCAGACAGACTGAACTGCTTCATTTGTTCTGCTCCAGGTATCCTAGAAGCCCAGAATCAGCCGGACAGTGTGAATTGATGGCAATTACTTACATAAGGGCATAAGGGGTACCTTTCCACAGGATGTACTCACACGCTGGATCGGGCCACAGATGTTGGACGTGCAGCACACCCTGAGCTTAGTGAATATTCCCCCCCCCCCCCCCTTTTTTTTTTTTTTTCAGTCTGCGCTCAGGGACCAGTTGCAGGCCACTATGGCCTATTGTAATGTGAAATGACTGACCAAGTCGGCACCACGCTGTGCCATATCTCAATTTTCAGGGACTTAAACCTTGTGCACTCGGGCTTGCAATGCCCTTTTTGGTTGGGTGATTGTTTGTATGTTATGTCAGTTAAAGAATTAAAGTTAATACATTTGCGGCTATGTGTGCAACAGCCAGTTAGTTCCTTTAGTCTGTTCCTAGGGAACGACAGAGGTGGGCTCCCGCCACGTCGTTTGTTGCCTACCTTCTACCCTGCAGAGTGACCCGGTGTCGCTGAATAGGGACACAGGGGACACTATATTACCTTGTGAGTGACTTCTCCCAGGATGGCAGGTCCCGCCTCGGGGGAGGACTACTAGTAGTCACCTCTCTTGCCTCTCTACTCCTATCCCCTCTCATATCTCTCTCTTTGATCTCGCTTTACCTTCATATACCCATCTATCCTTCCCACAGTATATGAAAATAAGTACTGTTAGCATTACTTTATTTTTAGTACTAATCTACGTCTGCCAGTGTCAAGTTCTGGGTGTGAGGCCGGATTGCTGAGAGGGCGCCCCTTGCGACTAAGTGCAGCGTAACCCCGGGAGTGAGACAGGGAATGCGATGCCCAAAGGTGCACAGATTGCCGGATGCTGATGGCTGGATAGCTGAGAGTTGCTGGGGTACGTTGGGCAACCTTGCGTGGAAGTATTCCAGTGGAGAAACCAGGAACAAGGTCAAGGCAGGCCAAGGGTCAAGTACTATAGGAGCACACCGAGAGAGGCACAACAGGGTAAATCAGGAACAGGGTCAGTAGCCAGGCCAAGACCATTCAGACAAGCAAAGGTACAGGGGTACCGACAGGAGCGTAGTCAAGTCCAAGCCAGAGGTCGATGCAGGCGGAGATCAGGGTGAGTCAGGCAAGCCGAGAAGTAACGGGAACCAGGTAATCAGATACAGGTACTGGGAACACAGGGAGCTGATGATAATCCAGCAACTTGCATACAACTGCAGCAGGTTTAAATAGGCCAGAGGGCGCCAAACACTGTCACTGTGCAGGCACCCGCGCCGGCACGTGCCCGTGCGCGCGTCTGCGGGCACCTGCCGTAACGCATCTGCGTGTTACCGTTGTCACGCATCAGCCTCCGGGTGCCCAACCGGGCCCATTTCTCAGGATGGCGGGTTCGGAACAACTGCAACAGTCTGGGAGCGTGGATATTATTTGCTGGTTCCCAAGAATTTTCTTCCATAGCATAACCTTTCCATTTAATAAGAAATTGAATTGTCCTACCTCTCCGTCGACAGTCCAGAATGGCTTCCACTTCGTATTCAGCTTCATCTCCCACTGAGACTGGAGGAGGAGGAACTTCTTCTCTTCCTGGAAAGGGACTAAAGACAACAGTTTTAAGCAAAGATACATGAAATACTGGATGTATTTTATAAGAACCTGGTAATACTAGTTTAAATGCCACTGGGTTGATTTCTCGTTTGATTGTAAATGGCCCGATAAACTTAGAACCCAACTTCCGAGAGGGACAAGGAAGTTTCAGATTTGCTGAAGAGAGCCATATGCTATCTCCCATCTTAAACACAGGATTCTTCCTCCTTTTGTCATACTGCTTCTTGTAGTCCTCCTGGGCTTTTTGCATGGTCATCTGGAGGGTCTGGTAGTTAGCCTGGATAGCGTTAATTCTGTCCTGAACTGCTGGAACTGAGGCCTCTGGAATGACATTGGGCAGAAATGAGGGATGGAACCCGTAGTTGGCCCAAAAGGGGGATTGATTGGTGGTAGCATGGATTGACTTGTTATATGCGAACTCCGCACATGGGAGTAAGGAGATCCAATGGTCCTGGGAAAAAGAGCAGAAGCAGCGTAGATATTGTTCTAGGGTTTGGTTTGTTCTTTTGGTTTGACCGTTGCTCTGGGGATGATAAGCAGAGGATAGATGTATTTTAATTGACAGCATTTTGCAGAGCTCCTTCCAGAATCTGGAGGTAAATTGTACCCCTCTATCGGAAACAATACTGTTAGGTAAGCCATGTAGTCTGACTATTTCCTTTATGAAAGTCCTTGCCGTATCAGTGGCAGATGGTGTACTCTTCATGGGCAGGAAGTGGGCCATTTTGGACAGAAGATCCACGACTACCAGAATAATCGTGAATTCTTCTGAGGGAGGTAACTCTACGATAAAGTCCATTGAAATTTCTCTCCATGGCTGTTTTGGCACAGGCAGTGGGCATAACAGACCCCAAGATTTGACGTTGGACCCCTTATTCCGCTGGCAGATGATACAGGAATCAACATACTTTTTACAGTCAGACTTTAGAGACCGCCACCAAAAAGATCGTTGGACCAGTTCCATAGTCTTTCGCACCCCGAAATGGCCAGCAAGTTGATGGTCATGCAAAGTCTTTAGGACCTGGATTCTGGTTTGCTGTGGGACAAAGATTTTATCCTGGTAACGAAGAAACCCATCCAGGTTTCTTAGGGAAGAGGCTTCTGGTTCTGAGCAGAGGAAGGAAGCCTGTCTGAGTGCAGGGCTTAGGTCAGGTTGGATCAATAAAAGTTCTGTGGTGACAGGATGGTGCTGGGAGCCACCTCTTCGGAAGTGTCAGAGAACATTCGGGATAGCGCATCTGCCTTCCCATTCTTAGATCCAGGGCGGAAGGTTATATGAAAGTTAAATCTGGCAAAGAACAGAGCCCACCGGGCCTGTCGAGGTCTTAACCGCTCAGCAGTGCGGAGGTACTCTAGGTTTCGGTGGTCCGTAAATATCATTATGGGGTGAGAGGCACCTTCGAGGAGATATCTCCACTCCTCCAGAGCAGTCTTAATAGCCAAAAGTTCTCGATCACCCACATCATAATTTTTCTCGGACTGACTCATTTTTCGTGAAGAGAAGGCCACGGGATGCAGTAACGACTTAGGCCCCTGGCGTTGAGACAGAACTGCCCCAGTGGCTACTTCAGAGGCGTCAACCTCCAGGACAAAAGGCAGAGCGGGGTCAGGGTGTGTAATATAGTATTATACGTATTTTTTTTTTCTATTTATTCCCATATCACTTTTAATATATTTAAAAAAAATATATATATATATATATATATATATATATATATATATATATATATATATATATATATATATATATATATATATATATATTCTTGTCATTCGGCTTTGACTCTACTGGTCGATTGTTATAAGTATCATTGTTCATAACCACTTTGCAATACCAATTGTCCATTAGAAAATACGGTCTTTGTTTAACTGTTTCCATGGTTTCCCACCTCGGAAGTTAGTCAGCACTTCTATGTATGTGTGTACATATATACCTATTCTAAGATGGATAGCAGAGCCTGTGGAAGGAGCATGCATGCTCCGAATGCGTGCACCACCCACTGACCCTGTACCTGGTAGCGACGTCATCTCCGAGTGTTTCCGTGCATCGCTGAGTACCATCAAGATCTCTGGAAGCTCTGGGAGCCACCAATGTGGCCGGATCGCTTGCAGCAAGCCACTGACCCTTTTCACCATCCCGGGACAGAGCGGATGCTCCACTATACAAGTGTTTTCTATAAATTTTTTACTAATTAAATTGTAAATACTGTTACTCTTAGAAGGCGCTGCTTCCTGTTCCTTTCATGGTCTCCTGCTGACAGATAGAGACAGAGAGGCTCTCTCTCTAACTTACTTAGCGCCAAGGGGAGGAACTTTTCTGTGCAGTTTATTAAAAATCATCTCTACCTCTTCCTACTACACAGTGCCTATTAGGATCTGCAATGGAGGGAATCCATTGGCTCTATCATACAGCTGTCATTTGCAACTACAACTCCCCCTCCTCCTGCTGGCTGGAAGAGTATGGTGCAGCAAACAATTAGTATCTCAGTAGAGAGAAGAATAAAAGGCAGTGTTTTCATCTCCATATTGCTGTGGCCCAGTACCTGGTTACATTGGGTCAATGATGTCATGAGCATCCCCACCCCTTTGTATTCTTTCACCGCATTCTTTCATAGTTTTTTCACCTTCACTACAACTTCCCCTTGTAGTTCTTCTGCACACTGAGCTCCCGGTCTCTCACTAGGCCCTCTGATTCACTGACTCTGAATCCCTTGAGCTCCTCTAATCTTCATGGTGGTATCTTCCTCAAGCGTCACCCCCGCTTCCCCACTGAATCCCTAGCTTGGCACTCTGGATACTTCTCAGGTTTCCCCCCGCTGGCCTGCTCGGTCCCTGGCTTGACACACAAGGCTGCTCTGCAAGCGTCACCTCTGCTGGCTGGGTCCCTGACTTGACCACCGCCTGAAGTTTCCAGATTCTCCACCGTGCCGTTCGGTGAGAATACTGCTCCGGTACTCGCTTCAGTTACTCGCAGTGGTCCCTGGTAATAAAGTAGTTGGTCCCTTAGTAACGACAGCTTCCCCTCTACCTCCGACCACTGGTAGGTTCTCTGGCCATCAGTACCTCCACTTTTGGTTGGACTGCAAGCCGCAATCCCAATCCTGCGCTGATCTCTTGCTTCTGGATAGGCCCTCACATAGCCTAGCAGCCAGACGCCCCCGGGATAGGCCCAATCTCCAGCCTAGCAGCCCGGAGCACACGACACACGTCCACCCAGACAGCCATCCAGGAGGCACAGAACATCGATCACCTGACTCCACCCAAATATATAAGTGCTCCCAGCAGGCCAAGAAATGCAAGAAAACCCCTGCCCATTGGCTGAGATACCCCATATACCCATAACCTGACCTTGGGTTGTCCTTCTCATATCTAGTACCACCAAGTACCCGGCTTAGGGAGAAATCAATGGATCTCTAGCAATCAACCAGGGTAACTACTCCTGGCAAGTAAATTTGTGAGGAGCATACCTGCCTAAACATCAGGGTGCTACACCTATTTTCTGGGCTAATAGGCAAGGGGATGTCAAAAGCGTAGCATGGGGGGGAGGGGGGGGGCGCACTACCATGGGGCACATGTAGTAGTGCAAAAAAAGTTTCAAAAATTCCATTTTTTTTTTTTAGCACTGAAGGAAAAAATAGTTTTAAATTGCTGACAAATTACATCTCCCCGCTGCTTCCTTTTTAAAAGAAAAACAGTGCACAGACCCCCCCGTCTGCAAAATACATATCAGATCCCTAAGGGTCGGTTATGTATTATGGGTAGCACTTTGGAAGGGTCTCTGTAATGTTTTTTTAAACTGTTTTTTTTTTTTCTTAGTAAATCTCTGTAAAAAAAAACTTATAGTTAAACTTATAGCATAGTTACCCCCAAAATGCATACCAGGCCCTTTGAGTCTGGTAAGGATTTTAAGAAAGAACCTCATGCAAAAAAAATGAAAAAAGGTCCCCCTAAAAATTCATATCTGTTTATGAACAGGGATAATTTTGAACATTTTTGAAGGTCTGTTTGTACCCAAAGGGGCATGGTGAGACAAAGACGAATCAAGCTGTACAATGCAAAAGCTTTTGCAGATGGCAGCAGTGAGTTTTTCCACATTACTAAACATTTTGTTTGAAGCACAATTCAATATAGTGGCAAAATTGCCGATAAAAATCTTCCACAGCTTCCTCCCAAACTGCCTTAATGTCCTCTTCATCCCCTTCAGTGTCTGTCTTGTCTTGTCTAGTGCAGTTGCCGATAAAAATCTTCCACAGCTTCCTCCCAAACTGCCTTAATGTCCTCTTCATCCCGTTCAGTGTCTGTCTTGTCTTGTCTAGTACAGGCAAATCAGGATCCATCTCCAGTAGAGAAATAAGAGTAGGAGAAGTGAGTGAAAGCATGCCTGAAATAAATCAGGAAGCAAAGATTGGTGTTTAGAGCTGGCTCCTGCATCGAAGTAAGGGGTGCATCATCATTGAAAGTGTTGTGTTGACCTTCCACAAAGTGAATGGTTGCCTGCAGTTTTGCAAAGGCTCCCTTTCACCTGGTTTTTGCCATAGCTATGTGGAAGGGTTTTACCCTGTGGGGTACTCAGAGTAGAATATAGGGAGCAGAATAAAGCATGTCCAGAAGGAAAACGCAGAAACCCAGGCGTAGACCTTTTGTAGAAAATTTTCGCAATGAAAGGGCTGGAAGAAGTTCCCGAGTAACCTATAAGGACTCTAGGTAGAAGTGAGGGTAAACTGTGCAACCTGTGGTGTGAAGTTGCACCTAGTCCCCCACCTGAGACTGAGCTTGTTTTTTAGTGAAACATTTGAAAATTTTTCACCCTTGTGAGTAAACAGTCAGAATCATACATAGTGACTCTGACTTAGGTGTCTATGATGTTGGACTATATATAAAGTACAGGCTTTGCCGCCCGTAACGGTAGCCCCCCCCCCCAAAGGGGACAGCCCAAGGCCTGCTTAGCTCCCTGTCGCTGACTACACGCGTTGCCCTTAGTGCCAAGGTGAGGGTTGAGTCCAGGTATGGCTCTCAAGGTCTACGGAGGTTGTGCTGATCTGGATACATTGCTTCTATCTGTGACATTAGAAGCCAATGAGGAGTTGACAAAAAAATTGATAATAAAATAATAAATAAAAGTGATTTCTCTGTGAAGAAGAGGTCCATCACCTTATGACAGAAGCAAAAAACAAAAGACTCACAGAGTAGGATAGGGCTATAAGGAAGGCACTCTGGGTGTGTTCTTAAAAGCCTTTCCAGTTTGCAGTCACCTGAAGGTATAAGTCACCTACAGTCACCTGAAGGTATAGGGTCTGTGAATGCTTTTCCTGTGTCCTGTACTAGCAGTTTAACCTAAAATAAGATCTCAAGTTAACTACAGACTTTAAAGAAAGGCAAAAAAGCAATTCATTTAGAAAAATTGCAGCTAAAGGGTTGATTACTCGAAAAGCTACCAATCAGAATTAAAGTATGATTTCCTAGCTGAACCTATTCTCTCCTAATGCCGTTTGTCAAGTTTCCCTATGTTTTCCCTACAACAATCTCCAATTTGCTGATACTATTGCTGTTTTGTTCCCCCTCCCAAAACGACCTTATCGGTCCTTCTAAGCCTACTGTCCATAGTTCAGAGGGCATGAAGGATTGTGGTTTAAAAAAAATCCCCACCCCCCAGTGAATGTACACATAAATTTGCAGGGACCATAAATCCTGAATCCACAGGTTTCCCCTCAAACCCAAAGCTCGTCCCTAGAGTCAAACCCAAACCGCGTTCCTAGAGTCAAACCCAAACCTCATCCCTATTGCCAGTGTGTTTATGTCAGCTCTCATCTAAACATTTACCTCTTAAATGGCTGGTGTACAATGGGCAACTGCAGATCCAAATAGAGGCTAGGGTGGCACTGTCTTTGACTGCAAATTGATATGGGGGTTTAGTTTAGAGATTTAGTTCTGCTTGTAAGCCTGACTAAACTTTCAGCATCAATGAGTTAAATACATTCAAAGCCCATCAAAACAAAGAGGTGTTAAAGGTCTTGTTTTCTTTAGAAAGTTGCCATAGCTTGAGTAGAAAGGTCTGTCACCTACCTGCATGCTATAGAAATGGACCTTGGCCCTCTGAATGAAAGCAGAGGTCTCTCTGCAATGGTCCAACATGCTCCTGCTGAGCCAAATCTAAAGTTTATAATTTATGCTTCCACTGAGTGAATAACTCTAGCTATGACTTATGCCCTGTACACACAATCGGACATTGATTGGACATTCCGACAACAAAATCCATCGTTTTTTTCCAACGGCTGTTGGCTCAAACTTGTCTTGCATACACACAGTCACAGAAAATTGGTCAGAAATTCAGAACGTCAAGAACATGGTGACGTACAACACGTGCGATGAGCCGAGAAAAATTTAATTCAATAGCCAGTGCTATTCTTCTGCTTGATTCCGAGCATGCGTGGCACTTTGTGCGTCGGAATTGTATACACATGATCAGAATTTCCGGCAAAACGGATTTTGTTGCCGGAAAATTTTATAGCAAGCTCTCAAACTTTGTGTGTCGGAAATTCCTATGGAAAATGTGTGATAGAGCCTACACACGGTCGGAATTTCCAACAACAAGGTCCTATCACACATTTTCCATCGGAAAATCCTATCGTGTGTACAGGGCATTAGAGTTGTGCGTTTGACCTCTACAAAGAGACTTCTGTTTCCAGACAGAGAGCAAAGGTCCTTCTCTACAGCAATGTTTCTCAAGTACCCCCAACAAGTCATATTTTCAGGATTTCCCTCAGATGAAATGGCTGTGGTAATTACTAAGGCAGTGAAACTGATCAAATCACCTGCGCAAAATAATGGAAAGCCTGAAAACATGACCTGTTGGGGGTACTTGAGAACTGGAGGTGAGAAACATTGCTCTACAGCATGCTGGCGGGGGATAGGTCTTTAATCAGGCTGTGGCTGGTTTTGTTTTGATGCATCTGGAATGGACTTGGCTGACTTAAACTGGAAGTCTGAAAGTTCAATCGGACTTGAACCCACTGTACTGTGAGTGTGTCTGGAACAGATATTGGTGCTCCACTTACATCATATTCTACTCTTGAATTAAAATCTAAGAGTAGACACAGAAACATAGCTGTTAACAATGCACATGTATTAAAAATACAACAAATACATTGACCCTAAATTATTTACTACTTTAAGGGAGGTAAGAATTTTCACACTATAAACTTAGTGAGCATTCACATATTCAATCGCGTGCCGAAGAAATAAATAAGCAGAGATTTGCTTTTCACTTGATTGGATAATTGAGGTGAACATCCTTACAATTTATTGTGCGAAGATTCCCAACTCCTTTAGTAAATCAGTCTCATAGTCAGGGGAAAACTGGTCCATCCTTGGAATTCATGGTCAGCTGGAAAGTTTTATTTAAGCACACCTATAAGATTAAGAGGGCTTCCATTACTAAGCACAATAAATCAACACCCTTTTACCCACCTTTTAAGTAAGGAAAAACCCTTGTGCCTGCTTTAGCTGCAGTGCATGCTATTATTGCTGTCAGCCCCAATGAGCATCGATGTAATACTTTTACCTTCTCCATTGAGTTTCCTGTCCCTCTGAGACCATAATTACTTAGCCTGTGTGTATTTTGCTGTGGTATAGAATTTTTGTCCTACTTGATTTACCATACTGTAATAGACTAAAATATAATAGTACTTTACAGTAAAAAACAGCATCTTTATAATATTGTATAGATAAGAAGGACCTATAAAAAATTCTGTTTTACCTTATAATTTATGCTTTATTTGGCACATGTGGAGGGCACTCTTTCTTATAATTCCTCCCCTTGTCATGGTGCATGCTTTTTTTAATTGTAATCTAAATTCAGATTTAGATTTTTTTAAATTCATAATTAAGTAATTTATAATTAAAATATATTTTTTATATTTAAATTTCATATTTTTCATGTTTTTTTGGATCCTAAACATAAATAAAATAAAATAAAAAATAACACTTTTTTTTGGTTGAAAACACATCCAGTAGAAAAAAAAATGCCAGTCTTTATTGTATCTGGGCAGATTCTATAGCCATCAGACTTTTGAAAATAAAGTTGATTTGTACACAGAGTTTTATAGCAGCTATCTAGGAACTGCAATAGAGATGTGACATGAGAGAAGATTCAATAAAGAGCTTAAGACAGTCTCTATGCACAAATACAGAAGAGAAGATAGCGTAAGGAATAGCAAAAGCCACTTTAAAGTATACAGTATTTAAAGCCAGCTTTTGTTGCATTTTGGTTTGTAACATGGAATGGTTAAAACCCTGCCAGGGTTTTTTTGTTCATCATCTTTGTCCCATTAGGGAGAGATTGCTTCACTTTCTGTCCTTAGACACAACAGGACATGAGGGGAAATATTTCTAAAGTGGGGGAAATATCCTCTTTCACAATTGGGTGGAGCATACTGCAGAGTCGCTGATTGCATATACGAGGTGGTATCCTATAGTTTTGAGACTAGTTTTGTAACACGCCAACAGATGCCAGCACAATGCTGCATGCACAGTCACAGGATGTACCAACCTCCATAAGTCACTGTGCCAAAAGACATCTTCCTGTGTACATCGGGAGCTGTGCAACTGGTGCTATTCTGACCACATGCCCACTTCTACTATTTCATTATGAACAGCAAGTTAGAACAAAGAGCTAACACCAAATTCTGCGTGAAACTGGGCAAATCTGCCACAGAGACAGTGACATGATTCGGCAAGTTTATGGTGATGCTGCAATGAGTTGAAGATCCAGCTCAAAGGTTGCCATTTCAAAACCATTGCAGAGATCCAGCGCAATTAGCAGAAGGTGCTTGACACCCTTTGAAAAGAAGACTTCTAGAACACATTCCAGAAATGGCAGGAACCCTGGGAGCATTGTACCCCTGTGCAGGGGGACTATTTTGAGGGTGATAGTGTGTAAACATAGATAAATAAAGTACTTCCTTGTAAATAGAACTTGTCTTAAAGCGTTTTGATACTACCTCGTATTTAACCACTTCCGGACCGCCCACCGCACATATACTGTGACAGGGCGGCCTGGCTGCGCAAAACAACATACCTGTACCTTGTTTCGTGCATGAGATACTGCATGCATCCTGTACCCTGGGGAGTGCGTGTGCGGGGCCGGCGCACTCGATGTCCGCCAGCCACCCACGATCATGGTACAGAGAGGCAGAACTATGTAAAAAGGCAGATCCCAGTTCTGACAGGATAAAACATAGAGATCTGCTGTTCCTAGTGATCAGGAACAGCGATCTCTGTGTTGTCCCAGTGCCCATCCCCCACACAATTAGAACACACCCAGGGAACACAGTTATCTCTTTGATCGACCCCTAGTGTTAACCCCTTCACTGCCAGTGTAATTTATACATTGATCAGTGCATTTTTTTAGCGCTGATCACTGTATTGGTGTCACTGGTCCCCAAAAAGTGTCGCTAAGGCCTCGTTCACACGGACTGTCCGTTCAGGTCCGCCTGTCAGTTTTTTAGGCGAACCTGAACGGACCCTCCATAGACATCTATGGAGCGTCGGATGTCAGCGGTGACATGTCCGCTGACATCCGACCCGTTCCGATCCGAAAAAGTGTAACGGGGGAAAAATCTACTTTTCCATCCGTTTTCGGATCGGATCAGGTGACGACGGACTCTACGGTCCGTCATCATCCGATCCCCCATAGGGGAGAGCGGTGCTCTGACAGGTCCGTCGCTGCACAGTGTGCAGCGACGGACCTGTCATTTTCCTGCTCAGCGGGGATCGGCGGAGCGATCCCCGCTTAGCAAGCAGATGTTCACGGGGCGGATCATCACTGATCCGCCCCATGTGAAAGAGCCCTTAGGGTTAGATTTGTCTGCCGCAATGTCACAGTCCCACTAAAAAATCTCAGATCGCCGCCATTACCAGTAAAAACAATAAAAAAAAAAAAAAGTATAAGTCCATAAATCTATCCCCTATTTTGTAGACGCTATAACTTTTGCGCAAACCAATCAATATACGCTTGTTGCAATTTTTTGACCAAAAATATGTAGAAGAATACAAGTTGGACTAAACTGATGAATACATTTTTTTTTGTTGATGTGTATTATAGCAGAAAGCAAAAAAAAAAAAAATATATATTTTTTTTAAATTGTCGCTCTTTTTTTTTGTTTGTAGCACAAAAAATAAAAACCGCAGAGGTGGTCAAATACCACCAAACGAAAGCTCTATTTGTGGGGGGAAAAAAAAGGACATTCATTTTGTTTGGGTACAGTGTTGCATGACAATGCAATTGTCAGTTAAAGCGACACAGTGCCATATCGCAAAAAATGGCCTGGTCGTTAAGGGGGTAAATCCTTCTGGGGCTGAAGTGGTTGTCCCTCTCAGAGTCTAACCATTGTCCAAGAAATACTGCCCTGAAGAAGGGGAAAGAAATTCTCCCAAAATACGTTGGCTCTACTTGTATAATTTTATCTTTAATAAACTAAAGTGTTCCCTGCGGTAATGCCCCCATTGCCATTAGATAAAGGTAGCAGCCCTAGACCTCAACAGAGTCTATAACCTATCACCTGCAATTAGAAAAAAACCCATTAAATCACAGATAGTGAGGAGGGAGCAGGGGGGCGGGGCCGAGCCGCACTTTGTGTGTCAATAGACACACAAAGCAGGGCTTGGAGCGTGTCTGCATGAGTGTGTCCACAGCAATCGGCTTTCCATAGGGGCATTCAGCAGGGGGGAGGAGTCAGGAGCACTGCCGGGGAACCTGAGAAGAGGAGGATCTGGGCTGCTCTGTGCAAAACCATTGCACAAAGCAGATAAATATACCACTTTTGTCCCTCCTCACAGGGCAAATTGATAGCAACAAGGGGTGGGGCTGAGCAGGGGTGCTGTCTGTGTCAATAGATTCAGGCAGGGCAGATTAGGAGAGAGCCCACACAAGTGCCCCCATAGAAAGCCGCCGGAGAGGAGGAGCCAAGAGGGCCAGCAAATGATCCCTGAGGAGGAGGATCAAAGCTGCTCTGTGCGAAGCCATTGCACAGAGCAGGTATGTATGACATGTTTGTTATTTTATTGTAAATAAAAAATGCAATCTTTACAATTATTTTAAAATCCAGCTCCTGCCCATTACCTCCCTTGCTATGGCTCCATTCAAAGTTGCACTCACATTCCAGCACAGTAAAAAGGAAGTATCAGGGCTCTGTCACATTATTGCTTAATCCCCAGAGGCTGGCTCCCTCCTAGGAAATGGTGGTCTATGCAAGAGAATAGACTTCAATCATTGTCTCTTCTATGCCTATGTCTCTTCTGCAATAAAGCAGACTTACCTACCTGTTCACAATCGTCTTTAGAATGCACAATGAGCTGCAAATGCATAGCTTAGTGTACATTTGCAGGGCCCATTGGTGTCAGAATGAATCCCAGCCATGTGCATGCACAGGAGATAAGTAATTCCACCCATTGGCCGTGCGCAGAAGACTCCGAGAAGATGTTTGTTCCGGAGAGAGTGTTTGTAGACATTGCATTGCTGGAGCAGAGGTGCATATTTGTGGACTTTAGTGCTGCTTTAACAATAGGTGACAGTTCTGCAAGTTGGGGTGCAGGTTTACAGAGCAATGTAATTTTGTTCTTGACCTCCAAATCCCTTGTTTTAGGTTTACAAACTAAGAACACATCACTTTGACAGATACTATATGTATATTTCAACTGCCTAATTAGTTGCTTATAGTTCCAATCTAACATTTTAAATAAATCTGCATTTTTTATGATACTTCTAAAACATAGTGCAGTCTCTATAAACAGTGAATATGAATACTAGCATAAGAGAGACAGTTAATGCTGCTGATGGTGATGTGAAAGTTAATTTGAGGACTATTTACTGTCTAACAAGCGTCTGGTGCTATAATACTGCAGTTAGAGCTAAGGCAGAAAAAAAGATGGACAGTCTGTCTCTTTAAGAAGTTAGCATTGCCTGATTGTTCACTTCGTAGCTGATGCCTTGAGACAGGAGGTCAGATGCTATTTCCACACAACGCTGAAGCAATTGTGCTTCTCTAGGCATTTCACGTGTCCTGGGACCCTGGGGAGAATTGCAGAGAAGCCGTGTTGAAAGATAATGAATTACACTACTGGAGAGGCAGAGCTAAACCGGGAAGGATGGGTAAAGGGGGACATGGTTGGAAGAAATGCTGAGTATAAAAAAAAAAAAAAAAAAAAAAAAAAGGAAGAAGAGGATTCTGGGAAGAATGTGAAAAGGTTTATTGACACGGAAAAAATACAAACCCTCTTTTGCTGGATGTCATCCACCCCAGACTAATATTGTCCGGAGAAGATGCTATTGTTACTATGGCACATAAAGGGTCGTAAAAAAAAAAAAAGAAAAAGGGCCTTGGAAACACTGATGCATGGGCTTGCATTAAAAACTATAAATACATCAAATACATTAGACTTCAATTCAAATTGGAATATACCCTGGAGTAAAGGAAACAAAATATAGTATACAGTAGCCAAGACGTGTTGGTTTCCTGTTGAGACGCTGCCTTAAAATAGTGGCTTCACTCTAAACTGATTTTGTTACTATTTCCAGTGTCAATGGATCCTAGTTTAGAGTTGCCACCTCATCCCTTTAAACCCAAATACATATTAATTACACAGGTTCTGTGGCTAAGTTAATGAAAATAAGGCACCAAGTGAGTTTAATTACCTTAATCAGCCATAGAACCTGCGTAATTAATATGTGTTCAGTTTTAAAGGGATGAGGTGGCAACTCTATCCTAGTTAGCTGTATGAACCACTTATTTCTATATCAATAATTATTTTATTAAACAAAAAGAAGACATTTCACAATCACATGTCTGGCAGTTTTCATTTCAAGATACACCACTGATGCAAAAGTAAAAGGTACTAGTAGCAATATTCAATAAAAGGTCTTGCATGGGAGCAATAAATCAATCTCAGTATTGGAGGGTGGGTTGTGAGTCTGTGCTCAGCATGTTGCAGTGCAGTGGAGAAAGAGCAAATCAAAGCGTGTGAGAGGTCAATCAACCTCACTAGGGATTTGGAGACCCACCCTGAGTACTCATATTAGAAATGCTAATAGGACATTAATCGTGAATCATTTACTATATAGAGGTCAAGAAACACCAGGTGACAGAGGCACGATTAGAGGCAGTAGAGAAAGGAAAAGAAAAAGAGCCCTTCCCCATCCCCCTCAGCTTAAAACCAGCTCCACCCCCATCCTCAAGCTCCGTTAGAGGCCTGTTTATAATATATCCATGGATTTCAGACTCTCAAATCTGTCCTGTTTGTCCTATAAATTACTAGCCAATTTTTCATGACGCATAATCCAGGAAGTGTATTTTTTGTTTAAAGGAATATCAGCCACAGATGATTTCCATGCTTTAGCAATCGAGAGCTTCGCTAATAAAAAGATATAGGAAATTAGAGTCTTAGCCCTGGTTCACATTGGTGCAATTTGACATGTCAAATCTGTGGCAATTGCCGGCAATGGCACTGTCCTATTCGGTGTGACGCCGCACGGATTTCAAAAAGTAGTTTCTGTACTACTTTTTGTGATTTCAGCTTGCGATTTCCATTGACATCCGTGCAGAAACCCACACAGATGTCTGTGAAATCGCCGTTGAAATTGGGACTTACATGCAGGCTTCATTCCCGCAGCTCAGTGTGAACATAGGCTAATGCCGCGTACACCCAATCAGATTTTCCAATGGGAAATGTTGGATGTGAGGTTGTTGGCGGTATGTCCGCCCGTGTGTATGTTCCATCAGACATTTGTTGTTGGACTTTTCCGCCAAGAAATGTTGGGTAGCATGTTCTCACATTTTCTACCAACAAATGTGTGTTGTCGGACTTTACGATCGTGTGTACACAAGTCCGTCGGACAAAAGTCCAAAGTACAAACACGCATGCTCGGAAGCAGAAGCGGTCAGTCTTGTAAACTAGCGTTCGTAATGGAGAATTAACATTCGTGACGTGGCAAATTATGAAATCTCCAAATACAGCACACATTCTCTTCTTCTTTAATGGGATAATAATGAAGCTGCTTTGCTGGTGATACTGATGGAGTTATTGCAAACAAATTTTCAAAGGCTTTTTTTTCTAGAGATATCAAGAGTAATATTATTATGTTTTTTTTTTTTTATTATTTGTGCAATTTACCACAACACCATTATCCCCTCGTTTTTAAGAACACAGATACAACTATGGTATAAGTGGGGAGGAGCTGCGCTAACCAGAAGAAAGCTGTAAATCTCTGTCTGGTCAATTAATAAAATGACATAAAATCGCATAATAAATCGCATAAATAAGTGTTGACCTAAAAACATATAAATCTAGAAGTCACTGATCACGTGACTTCTTCAGGGGAAGAAGAAGAAGTCACGTGATCGGTGATGACATGCGTAGGGAGGGAATAGGCTGTTTCACATTGCTAGACACAGAACGAGTTCGCTGCTCGTAGGAGAGAGGTTTGCTCTGCATTGTTTTTATGTGAGTACATCTACTTAAAGATTTTTAATAAAGCATTACCTGGTTAATACATACTTCACTATCAAGTACCTTTGTCCTGCATATTCCTGTACATACATACCTGAGATGTGGAGGCTGAGCTAGGATCCGCGCTGGTCCAGGACCCCTGATAGGACCATAGCCACCTCTAATCAGCTGCCATTAGGATAACCCAACACCGGCAAGCTTGGATATAGGGACGCGATTGAGGCTCAGGACCTGGCGTTTTAGCTACAATTCATGTGCTTGACCTAGCACCGCTAGGTAAGGGGCCACTGCTTACATTAGTGTTTTATGCATGAAGAGGACGCTGAGTGAATTGCATCCCAGACACCCCACTGTTGTTTTGTTGAATACACCAGAACTTTATTTTGCACCTTCAATGACTTTTACACCGGCACTTTAAGTTTGCTGCACTTACTGGCATGTCATTGGTCATTTGTTTCGCAGGCCAGCACAATATATTTTATATCACTATTATTGGGACATTTATTTATATTATTTATTATCCATATTGCGTTGGATTGATGTGTTGTATTTGCGATATCTAGATCACCTTTAAGCACTGGCACTTTGTACGTTTTGCACCATTTATAAGGATATGTTTTTGATGGTTATTTCTGATTTATTCTATGTATTTTTATTTAGAATTATTCACATGAAGTAGTGTTTATGTCCCTTTGTGCACCAACACATGATTATCTAGATTTATATGTTTTTTGTGTCAACACTTATTTATGCGATTTAACATGCGATTTTTTTTGTCATTTAGTATATACCAATTGAAAAGGATTTTTTATGCACTTTTTTTTACATACACATGATGCTGATTATTAAGACTTGAATGTTTTTTAGTGTCAACACTTATTTATGCGATTTATTATGCGATTTTATGTCATTTTATTAATTGACCACAGACAGAGATTTACAGCTTTCTTCTGGTTAGCGCAGCACCTCCCCCCTTATACCTCAGTTTGATTTTGGGCTTATGTCTGACCCTTGCTTCGGTGCATGCAGCTGTCCAGTCGCATACGTGCGTTTTTACTATTTTTCTGAGTTCTTGTTTTCTTTTCTTTTTCCAATTGGGTAGTGCAGGAATATTCTTATTACAGATACAACTATGTTGGTGTCCCTTGTCAATTTTACATTATATTTTTTAAAATGTAACTGCCTACTCCCAAACTGTCATTTGGAGTAAAACACATAGCCAAGTATTATTCTCCACAATATTTTTATTGTGCATTAAAAAAAAAAAATGAGACATGCTATCTGCCAATAGAAAATAACCAAAAAGTGCATTCTATGCATCCAAAAATATAGAAAATTTACCAAATCAAATCATTATTCAAACAAAAAAATAATGTCAAAGCAATAACTCCAAGGCCAATAATAAATAACAAGTTATCTCCTCCGATTTCGCAACATGTCTGGTTGACAAACGGCCTTTCAGAAACTAACTGAAAAGCACGAAATGAAAATCGATAAATGAAAAAGGCAAAAAGAAAAGCACGAATCAACACTCACCAAACTTCTACTAACACGAAATTAGCAGAAGGAGCCCAAAGGGTGGCACTAAAGAGCTGAAAAACCACGTAGTACGTCTAGTACGTCACTACGTTCGTAATTGTTGCCCAACATTTGTGTGACCGCGTGTATGCAAGACAGGTTTGAGCCAACACCCTTCGGACAAAATTTCACAGTTTTGTTGTCGGAAAGTCCAATTGTGTGTACGAGGCTTTAGAGTGTCTGGGAATATCCACACCCTGTTCTTTCAAGAGAGCTGTCTGGGCATTCTTGAGAACATTAATCTTGGTAATAGAATATGGTAGATCATTGTGTAGATTCAGTCGTTTGATTTTTAGGACTCTCCCACCAAATGAGGAACATCATTCCCGTTAGGGTCGGTTCACACTGGGGCGACTTGGGATCCGACTTGTACGCCCTCAAGTCGCCCCAAGTCGCCCCAAGTCGCTTTGTATTTAGATTAACATGGTAGGCAATGGGAGCGTCTTAATTGACACTACTGAAGTCGCTCCGACTTCAGAAAAGGTTCCTGTACTACTTCTATCCGACTTGTAGGCGACTTGTACCCATTCAACTCAATGTAAGTCGCCTGCAAGTCGGATCTCTCTGTAAAGTCAAGCGACTTTGCAGAGAAAACCCCTCCCTCCCCCCCTCCCTCCCAGAGAGGTGATTGGCCACAGGCAAAGTCGCCTGTCATGGAGGCGACTTCAAGTCGCCTCGTAATTTGCCGAAGTCGCGCTGAAGTCGCGCTAAAGTCGCGCTGAAGCCGCGTTGAAGTCGCGGTACAAAGTCGCGCTAAAGTCGTGTTGCCCATGTGTGAACCGACCCTTAGTCTACAGCAGGGATATGCAATTAGTGGACCTCCAGCTGTTGCAAAACTACAAGTCCCATTATGCCTCTGCCTCTGGGTGTTATGCTTGTGGCTGTCAAAATCTTGCTATGCCTCATGAGACTTGAAGTTCTGCAACAGCTGGAGGTCCGCTAATTGCATATCCCTGGTCTACAGCCTCTGTAACAAACCAGGGAGGTGTCAGGGTGTCAATCTAGCAGGTTCTAGATAGCAGTGAAAGAAGATTTTATAATCAGCTTTGACTAGGGTCATTTTGAGTATGCCCTTGTGTGTTTTGGTAGTCCAGGAGGTCCAGTCTGTCCCACGGACCTCTAAATGTAAAGATACCTCTTATGCTAAGTGATGTGGTAGTTTAGTTGAAATGGTGGAAAACATCTGATACAACACCGAGATGCCACCTGTCCCATGTCTTGCATGCATGAAGCAATATTCCTCCAGGGGGATCATCTACCAGTTATAATTCCCACAAATTCTAAATAAATTGAATGTCCTCCTGAGCAGACAAGTAAAAACAACTTTGTAGTGGACAAAGCAGGTAGGTGGTGCTGCGAACTCTCAAAAATCTCAAACTTTAAAGCCGCGTACACACGAGCGGAATGTCTGACAGAAAAAGTCCGCCGGAATCTTTTCATCGTCTATTCCAATCGTGTGTATACCTCATCGGACTTTGTTTTTCTAAAATTCTGACGGACCTAGAAATGGAACATGTTCTAAATATTTCCGACGGAACCAATTCCTATCGTCTGTTCCGATGGACCAAAAACAACGCATGCTCTGAAGCAAGTACAAGACGGAAGCTATTGGCTACTGGCTATTGAACTTCCTTTTTCTAGTCCCGTCTGGACGGTCGGACTTTGGTCAGACTTTGGTTTGACCATGTGTAGGCAAGACCGCTTGAATGGAATTCCGTCGGAGTTCCGTCGGAGAAACCTTTGGAGTTTATTCCGACAGCAAACCGGTCGTGTGTACGCGGCATTAGGGATACGAGAGGCATGTTAAACCTGTCATAATCTACTCAAATCGGTTTGGGTGGACTGACCCTTTAGTAAAGCCAAGTGGAACTGTACTGTAACCTTACCCATAGTAGCCAATTATAATTTATTTTCTACTAAACTTTGGTTAATAACAGTCTGGTTGGCAATCACATGCAGGGAGATAGCAAAAGTTATAACAGGACATGCAGCTGCTTTGTGGTCTTGGATTAATTGTGGCTCCATCAGGTGCTTCTTTAGGTAATTTCCTCAGCCTTGTCACTGTCAGGCAGACACATTTGCAGCATTAAACTTGCACAAATCAAACCTCCTTTAGGCTCGTTCACATCACTGCGTAACAGGAACAGTCGTTCCTGCTACGCAATTTTGTAGAGCAATTTGCATGCGATTTTGCACTTCAGTGGGCTATCCTACGTGTCTTTGCCGGCCAAAAAGAAGGTCCTGTCCCTTTTTAGGCGAAAACCTTCATGCGATTTTGAAATCACAGAATCGCATCACATTTGGTTTGTAATTTAGGGATAATGCCACCTAAACACGTGTTGCGCTTTCACAAAGGGTTTGGAATCGCGGGCCGAATTCTGGTGATTTTGCCTATGATTCCAGTGTGAATCAAGAAGTGTGAATGGAGCCTATAGCCTCGTATACACGGTCTGATTGTTGGAGGACTGAGCATCTGATTTTTGTCAAAAGGGCGTGTGCAGGATTTTATCTAGCATACTAACTATCCGCAAGTTGTCATTTAACAAACACGAAGGTAGTGACGTACTATGAGAGTATAAAGAGGAAGTTAATTTCTCAAGCGTCACCCTTTGGACCCCTTCTGCTAATTTCATGTTAGTAGAAGTTTGGTGAGCGTTGATTCGCGATTTTCAGATCATACAAAACAAATGCCTTTTAAAATACGTTTGGCATAACTACATGCAAAGCAGCTTCATTATTATCCCATTAAAGAAGATCAGAATTTTGACATTTCATCAATTGCTGCGTCACAAATGTTAATTCTGGATTACAAACAGTAGTTTACAAGACCGAACTCTTCCCAGTCGTTCCTTAATTCCGAGCATGCGTTTGTACTTTTGACTTTTGTGTGACGGATTTCTGTACTGACCATCCGAAAATCAGACGTTGAGTTCACATCAGACAAAAATTTTATAGCCTGCACATCCAGCTTTTGTTTGATGTAAAAGTCAAATTGTCTGTTGAATGCATCGTACTAATGATCCGAAAATCCGCAGACAGCTCCTCTTCAGACTTTTCCCTTCTGATTTTCGTACCATGTACACGATCATATTTTCGTCTGGGAATTGTGTGATGACAGACTGTTTGCCTAAAATACGACCATTAGTACGCTCCATCACACAATTGTTGGCCAACTTTCCGCCAACAACAGTTGGATGGCAGGCTAGTAAATTTCCGTCAGACAATGGTCTGTTGTCAGATTTTCCTATCGTGTGTACACAAGTCCGTCACACAAATGTCCAAAGTACAAACACGCATGCACGGAAGCGAGGACGAGCCGTAAGCGGTCGGTCTTGTAAAACTAGCTTTGGTAATGGAGAATTAACATTCGTGTCGCGGCAAATTATGAAATCTCGAAATGTAGCACACATTCTCTTCTTCTTTAATGGGATAATAATGAAGCTGCTTTGATGGTGAGACTGATGGAGTTCTGCCAAACGTATTTTTAAAGGCTTTTATTTTCTAGTGATATCAAGAATAATATTTTTATGCTTGTTTTTTTTTTTTTTTTTGGGCAAGCTACCACAACACCATTATCCCCTAGTTTTTAAGATCAAAGATACAACTATGTTGGTGTCCCTTGTTAATTTTACATTGTATTATTTTAAATGTAACTGCCTACTCCCAAACTGTCATTTGAAGTAAAACACATAGCCAAGTATTATTCTACACAATTTTCTTTTATTGTGCATTAAAAGAAATAAAAAAAATAAATTAGAGATGCTATCTGCCATCCAAATGTAAAGAACTTAAACAAAAAGTGCATTCTGTGCATACTTAAATAAATCAAATATAACAAATAAAATCATGATTCCAAAACAAAAAAAAAAAAAGGAAATTAGTTATTTGTGAAGGGCTGAAAATCCCCAGTCCAGTGGCCTTGTCGGGGGTCTTGTGGCTGGTATTGCCACTGCCCACCATGCTGCTGTGGTGGGTAGGGCGGCTGTGGTGGGGGGGGGGGTGGCTGTGTAGCCACAAAATCACACAGGTGCGTGTTTTCTTTAATTTGGCACCTCACCCCCTTGTTGAGGAGCTGCAGGATTAGTTCCTCACACCTGCTCCTATGCTCACCATCCATCTGCCGTAATTTATTGGCAGTCAGCACAGCAAATCCCTTAACCTCATCTGGGTCTGTCCTGAGGGCAGTAGCAGCCTGGCTGAGGAAGGCAGCTGTGGCCTCGTCCAGATTCCTGCTCTTCCTGGCCCTTTTAGCATGAGGGCGTAGGGAAGGAATCTGGGACTCCGTCTGGCTGCTGGCCACGGGCTCCTTCTGACTGATACTATTGGCAGCCCAGTGGACATGTAAGAAGTGTCATAATCTAAAAATATGGATCCACACTGTCCAAATTGCAGCACATTTTGACATTCAAAAAATACATATAATAGGAGACAAAAACTGTCTAGGTTACAATTTGTAGGTATTCAGGTAGGCCCTTGCAGTACATGGTTGGGTCAATTTCTACAGAAATATGACCACAAAAGAGGGATAGTGTGTATGGGTTTTGCAAAGTCAGCAGATAGAGTATTTGTATCTGTTGAATTAGCATTTTTTTTTTTGGGTAGGGGGGGGGGGGGGGGGACGGTGGGTTACAAATGAGTTTGGGCCCCAAAAAAAGGCCTCTTGCACTCTGCTGAATTGAAGGACAACAATAACATTTGGACACATTTTAGGGGGTGTTTAGGAAAAGCACAAAAATGTAGCCAACAAAATACATTAAGTTACTAGATTAGGTGTGTATGGGCCTAGGATAGCATGCTGGGGAGGTTAGTGATGGAAAATATGCATGTAGGCCAAAAAAGGAGCAGGAAAAGCTTACAGCATGCATGAAGACAAAGAGGACATTCACAGCATATTACAATAATGTTAATTATGGAATCAAGAAATTAATACAATAGCAAACATTAAATACATAGAATGTGATGTTAAAGGCAAAAACTTTTCCGAATATAGTCCTTTTGCAGGACTTGAATAATAGCTGAGCAGGTGTCTGGAATAATGAGTCCCAGAGCCTTAGGGGGAGAACCCAGTGGTAAACTTGATGTCCTGGAGACTTCTCCCTATTGGCAAGTAACACAAGGTGGCTATCAGACTTTGCTCAGGAGCGATGGTAAGCTGCATGCATTTGTCCTGCTTCTTAATATAGGGGGTCACCAATGCCAAGAGTTGGTGAAAGCAGGGGTCCGTTATCCGGATATAATTCCGAAAATCATCCGGATTATTCTCCTGAAGCTCACGCAGCAAAGGCATATGACATAATTGGTCACGATTAAGCAACCAATTTTTGGTCCAAGGAATCCTCCACCTTCTGTTCCTGGACTGAACTTGGGTCAAAGCAATAACTCCAAGGCCCATAATAGCAAGTTCTCTCCTCCGATTCCGCAACATAGCTGGTTGACGAACGGCCGTTCAGAAACGAACTGACAAGCACAAACTGAAAAGCGCAAATCAACACTCACCAAACTTCTACTAACACAAAATTACCTTCACGGCACACGCCCTTTGGACAAAAAGTCTGTAGCTTTGTCTGTGGAAAATCCGATCGTGTGTACGAGGCTTTAGACTTAAGCCTTATACACACAATTGGATTGTTGGCCAACAAAACTGTGGAATTTTGTCTGAAGGGCGTTGGCCAAAATTTGTCTTGCATACACACGGTCACACAATTGTTGGCCAACAATTATGAATGTAGTGACGTACTGGACGTACTGCGTGGTTTTTCATCTCTTAATGCCACCCTTTGGGCTTCTTCTGCTAATTTAATGTTAGTAGAAATTTGGTGAGTGTTGATTCACGCTTTTCATTTTGCACTTTTCATTTCACATTTTTCATTTCGTGCTTTTCACTTCATTTCTGAAAGGCCGTTCGTCAACCAGACATGTTGCGGAATCGGAGGAGTTATTATTTTTTTGGTTGTATAATGATTTGATTTGGTATATTTTCATATTTTTGGATGCATAGAATTCACTTTTTGGTTAACCACTTCAATACAGGGCACTTATACACCTTCCTGCCCAGACCAATTTTCAGCTTTCAGTGCTGTCGCAGTTTGAATGACAATTGCGCGGTCATCCATCACTGTACCCAAACTAAATTTTTATCATTTTGTTCCCACAAATAGAGCTTTATTTTGGTGGTATTTGATCACCTCTGCGGTTTTTATTTTTTGCTAAACAAATAAAAAAAGACCGAAAATTTAGAAAAAAATAAAAGTTTTGCCTTTGTTTCTGTTAAAAAATGTTGTAAATAAGTAAGTTTTCTCTTTCACTGATGGACACTGATAAGGCAGCACTGACGGGCACTGATAAGGTGGCACCGATGAGGTGGCACCAATGAGCGGGCACTGACGGGCACTGACGATGGGCACTGATATGCGGCACTGATGGGCATTGGTAGGCGGCAATGATATGCAGCACTGATGGACATTGATAGGCGGCACTTATGGGCACTCATGGGTGGCACTGGGTGGCACTGGTGGGCACTGATGGGCACTGATAGGCGACACTGATGGGCACTGAAAGGCTGCAAAGATGGGTTCTTATAGGTGGCACTGATGGGCACTAATAGGCGGCACTGAAAGGCTGCAAAGATGGGTTCTTATAGGTGGCACTGATGGGCACTGATAGGCGGCACTGATGGGCACTGATACAGGGCACTGATAGGCATCCCTGGTGGCACTGGCAGTGGTAGGCATTGTGAGTGGGCACTGATTGGGAGCTGCCTGGGCATTGATTGGCAGCTGCCTGGGCACAGATTAGTATTTCCCTGTAGGTCTAGGGGGCATACCTGGTGGTCCAGTGTGGATGGCTTCCCTGGTGGTCCTGGGCCGCTTCCCTGGTGGTCCTGGGTGGGATAAACAATCAGCACAGACCCCCTCTGTCAGGAGAGCAGCCGATCGGCTCTCCTCTACTCGCGTCTGTCAGATGTGAATGAGTAAAAGCCGATCACCGGCTCTTCCTATTTACATCGTGATCAGCCGTGATTGGACACGGCTGATCATGTGGTAAAGAGTCTCCGTCAGACTCTTTACCTAGATCAGTGTTGCGGGGTGTCAGAATGACACCCCGCAACAACAATCGCCGCGATGTGCACCCCCGGGGGCGTGCAGCGGCTCAATATCCTGCGGACGTCATATGACGCCCAGTCAGGATATTGAAACCACTTTGCCGCCGTCATTCTGCTATATGGCGGGCGGCAAGTGGTTAAGTTCTATTGGCAGATAGCATGTCTAATTTTATTTGTTTCTTTTTTTTAATGCACAATAAAAAAAAATTGTGTAGAGTAATACTAAGTTATGTGTTTTACTCAAATGACAGTTTGGGAGTAGGCAGTTACATTTTAAAAAATACAATGTAAAATTAAAGAGGAAGTAAAGCCTCTGAAAAAAAAAATACACCCTGCAAGACAAAGGCATAATGAGCTAGTATGCATAGCATACTAGCTCATTGTGAATTATTTACCTGAGATCGAAGCCCCCGCATCATCCCTCGTTCACCTCCTCTGACGTCGCCATCTATCTTGGAGTGACTTCTGGGTATCGCGGCTCCGGCGCTGTGACTGGCCGGAGCCGCGATGACGTCACTCCGGCACATGCGCGCTGGTGGTGCCACCAACAGCATGATCGCCGTTAAAAATGGCACGCTCAGTGCGTCTGCGCCCGATGTCTACGGCGCATGCGCCGTAGACATCGGTGCCGCTATTTCTGCAAATATCTCCTAAACCTTTTAGGTTTGGGAGATATTTCTTGCGCCTACAGGTAAGCCTTAATCTAGGCTTACGTGTAGGTTAAAGTCGTTGTAATGAGTTTACAACCACTTTAACAAGGGACACCAACAAAGTTGTATCTTTGATCTTAAAAACTCTGGGATAATGGTGTTGTGGTAACTTGCCCAAATAAAAAAAAAAGAAAAGCATAATAATATTATTCTTGATATCACTAGAAAAAAAAGCCTTTGAAAATTAGTTTGCATTAACTCCATCAGTATCACCAGCAAAGCAGCTTCATTATTATCCCATTAAAGAAGAAGAGAATATGTGCTGCATTTGGAGATTTCATAATTTGCCATGTCAGGAATGTCAATTCTCTATTATTTACGCGAGTTTACAAGACTGACCGCTTCTGGCTTGTCCTTGCTTTCCGAGCATGCGCATTTGTACTTTGGACTTTTGTCCGGCGGACTTGTGTACACACACACTCAGAAAATCAGACAACAGACATTTGTTTGCGGAAAATTTGAAAACCTGCTAGCCAGCATTTGTTGCGGAAAATCCGACAACAATTGTCCGATGGAGCATACACACGGTCGGATTTTCCACCAACAGCCTGTCATCACACATTTCCCCTCGGAAAATCCGATCATGTGTATGAGGCTTTAGACAAAAATTATGCAACACAAGACCATTCCTAATAAATCCATTCAGGGTATTAAATTAGGCAGGCCCTTGCACTCCTAGATCCAACAGAGATCACATCAGACTGTATATTGCATGGCAGGGCCGGATCTAGCCTATCTGATCTGGGGGTGCTGTTAAAAACATCAGGGGGCATAATGTCAACATTGTGTGAGAGTCAATGACAATCTGTCAAACAGTGTGAGAGAGATGCAAGGAACTAGCATTCCCATTTTACCTGGAACACTTCAGTAACATGCGTAACGACCCGAAAGTAATCTCTGAAAGGTAGTGCAGAGGTGGTGCAAGAGTGAACAGGGAACACTAGTATGTATGAGACTGTTATTAAATTAGGATGATTAAAAAGAACCTGCATCCTCTTATATCAGGTGTCCCCATCAGAGCCCCCCCTTACAACAGGTGTCCCCATCAGAGTGCCCCTTACATCAACTGGCCCCATCAGAGTCCCCCCTTACATCTATTGTTCTCATCAAAGTGGCGACTTCAGGGGCACTTTGAATAGACATCTGTGCATGAACCCACACAGATGTCTGTAAAATCGCCCCCAAAATAAGACTGAAATGCCAGTTTGAAATTGTGCGAGTTCAGCTGAATTCTTATGATTTCAACTTGGCCCCCAGTGTGTATGTGGGCTATATACAGCTGTTCTGTGAAGCCCTCAGAGGTTTGTTAACGAACCTTAGTAAACAAACAGCATCATGAAGGCCAAGGAATACACCAGACAGGTCAGGGATAAAGTTGTGGAGAAGTTTAGCCACTTGCCGTCTGCCCACCATCAAATGATGGAGGGACAGTGCAGCTCTCATTCTGGGTGGACGTCATATGGCGGTGCACCAGAACAGCCGCTCTCACGCGCCTGCGGGGGCATGCGACAGTCGTGGCCATGCCATGTTGCTAGGACACTGCACGACCCTGATCTCTGTAAAGAGCCGCTGAGGAAGTGCGGTGAATCGGCTCTCCTCTCCTCACACTGCCAGAGTGTGTGGCGAGGAGAGCCGATCAGTGGCATCTCCTCGCAAGGGAGAACAGGGAAGGTAATCAGGGCACTGATCATCAGTGCCCTGATTACAGGAAAGCTGCAGCAGTGCCACCAATCAGCGCCCATCAGTGACACAAATCAGTGCCCATCACTGGTACAAGGCAGTGCTGCCTTTTAGTGCCCATCAGTGCCTGCTCATCAGTGCTCCTATCAATTCCCGTCAGTGCCGCCTATCAGTGCCCACCAGTAGTGCCTATCAGTGCGGCATAATAGTGCCACCTATCAGTGCACATCAGTGTGGCATAATAGTGCATCCTCATCAGTGCCGTCTAATCAGTGGCCATAAGTGCCACCTCATCAGTAAAGGAGAAAAATTACTTATTTACAAAATTTACTAACAGAAACTAAGAAAAACTTTTTTTTTTCTAAATTTTTGGTCTTTTTTCTTTTTTTTGTAAAAAATAAAAAACCCAGGAGTGATTAAATACCACCAAAAGAAAGCTCTATTTGTGTGAAGAAAATGATAAAAAATTTCATTTACAGATGATACTCGAAAAATTAGAATACCGTGCAAAAGTTCATTTGTTTCACTAATGCAACTTAAAAGGTGAAACTAATATATAAGATAGACTCATTACATGCAAAGCAAGATAGTTCAAGCCGTGATTTGTCATAATTGTGATGATTATGGCTTACAGCTCATGAAAACCCCAAATCCACAATCTCAAAAAATTAGAATATTACATGCAATCAATAAAACAAGGATTGTACATAGAACGATATCAGACCTCTGAAAAGTATAAGCATGCATATTTACTAAGTACTTGGTTTGAGCCCCTTTTGCAGCAATGTGGCGTGGCATGGAAGCTATCAGCCTGTGGCACTGCTGAGGTTTTACGGAAGACCAGGATGCTTGAATAGCAGCCTTCAGCTCTTCTGCATTGCTTGCTCTCATGTCTCTCATCTTTCTCTTGGCAATGCCCCATAGATTCTCTATGGGGTTCAGGTCAAGCGAGTTTGCTGGCCAATCAAGCACAGTAATCCCATGGTCATTGAAACAGGTTTTGGTGCTTTTGGCAGTGTGGGCAGGTGCCAAGTCCTGCTGGAAAATGAAGTCAGCATCCCCATAGAGCTCGTCTGCATAAGGAAGTATGAAGTGCTCCAAAATCTCCTGGTAGATGGCTGCATTGACCCTGGACTTAATGAAGCACAGTGGACCAACATCAGAAGATGACATGGCTCCCCAAATCAACACAGACTGTGGAAACTTCACACTGGACTTCAAGCATCTTGCAGTGTGTGCCTCTCCATTCTTCCTCCATACTCTGGGTCCTTGGTTTGCAAATGAGATGCAAAATTTGCTCTCATCAGAAAAGAGAACTTTGGACCACTGAGCAACAGGCCAGGTCTGTTTTTCTTTAGCCCAGGTAAGACGCTTCTGACGTTGTTGTTCAGGAGTGGCTTCACAAGAGGAATACACATTTGAAGACAAGCCTCAGTCCACTCCTTGTGAAAGTCCCCAACACTTTTGAATGGCCTTTTCCTGACAATACTCTCCAGGTTGCAGTCATCCCTGCTGCTTGTGCACCTTTTTCTTCCACACTTCCCTTCCACATACCTTTCTATAAATGTGCTTTGATACAGGGAACATTCAACTTCTTTTGCAATTACCTTTTGAGGCTTTCTCTCCTTATGGAGGGTGTCAATGATGGTTTTCTGCACAACTGTCAGGTCAGCAGTCATCAGTTCCCATGATTGTGATTCCTACTGAACCAGATTGAGAGACCATTTAAAGGCTCAGGAACCCTTTGCAGGTGTTATGGCTTAATTAGCTGATTAGAGTGGGACACTTTGAGCCTAGAATATTGCACCTTTTCACAATATTCTAATTTTCTGAGATTGTGGATTTGGGGTTTTCCTGATCTGTAAGCCATAATCATCACAATTATGACAAATCACAGCTTGAACTATCTTGCTTTGCATGTAATGAGTCTATCTCATATATTAGTTTCACCTTTTAAGTTGCATTAGTGAAATAAATGAACTTTTGCACGATATTCACATTTTTCGAGCATCACCTGTATGTACAATGTTGCATGACCGCACAATTGTCATTCAAAGTGTGACAGCCCTTAAGGCTGAAAAATGACCTGGGCAGGAAGGGGGTGAAAGTGCCCTGTATTGAGGTGGTTAACCACTTCCCGACCAGCCGCCGCAGTTTTATTGCAGCAGAATGGCACGGGTGGGCAAATCAACGTTATGTTACTGCTGCCGCGATGATCAGATTCGTTTCAGAACCGATCAGTTTCCAGGCCCAGGCCAATGATGGCCTGAACCTGCTGATCGATCTTGACGAATGAAATCCTCCCCTGCCTGTGTAAGTGTAAACACAGACAGGGGAAGTGATGTCATCTCCCCTCGTGGAACTCTTTTCGTTCCAGAGAGAGGAGAGAGGACATCCAAACGTGAGTTGCACCAACACTACACAGACACAGTACACATAGTCGCATATTTCACCTCCCGATCTCCCCCCCCCCCCCTGTCACTGTGTCACCTAGTGCAGTGTTCATATTTTTCTTTGATCACTGTACTGGTGTCATTTTGACACTAATCAGCATTAGGGTACTTAGTAGTAGTCCCAGATAGGTCTAGGGACCCCCCCAATAAAGGTTTAACCCCTTGATCACCCCATGTCACCAGTGATTGCCGTATTAGTGTCACGGGTGACGCTGGTCAGTTAGTTATTTTTTATAGCGTCAGGGCACTCGCTGCATATTACCTAATAAAAGGTTTAACCCCCTGAACACCCGGCGGGTGATATCAGTTAGGTTTTAGTGTCAATTAGGGTCTGCGTCGGCCCAGACAGTGTCAGATTAGGGCCAGTAGTGCTAACACCCACTCATGCACCATACACCTCCCTTAGTAGTATAGTGTCTGAACGGATCAATATCTGATCAGATCTATACTAGCGTCCCCAGTAGTTTAGGGTTACCAAAACTGCAATGTTAGCGGGATCAGCCCAGATTAGCCCCTCTGCCCAGACCATCCCAAGTGCAGTATCAATCGATCACTGTCACAAAACACTAAACACATAACTGCAGCATTCGCAGAGTCAGGCCTGGTCCCTGCGAACGCTAACAGTTTTTTTGGTAGCGTTGGAAGCAGTCACTGACAGTCAGGTGCTCTTTTTTTCCTGTGAGTCTCACTAGTGTACCAGTAAATTTAGAAGCCAAAATGTCCAATCGAAGGTACACTAGTGAAGAGGCCTACACGTTTCTGAGCATGACAGATGAGAGTGACAGGAACTCACCCATCTGTCAGATTCAGGCTCAGAATACAAGCCCATAGACAGCAGCGGCACCCTGACAGATAGCTCTGATGATGGAGTAGTGGTACCTGCCAAAGTCAGGCGTACCCGAACCCGTTCTTCTTCTGTTGTTGCGGTGCAAGAACCGCAGGGCTCTCGTATGGAGCAGAGAGCCAGTACTAGTGCCGCTCATCCTTCTGGTGAACTGGCAAGCACTAGCGGCCTAGTACATCCTGGTTGTACATCCAGCACTGCAGTATTACATGGTGACGTGGCGAGTCCCATAAGTGCAGTTCAAGCTGGTGAGGTGGCTAGCACATCTAGTGTCCCGCAGCCACCAAGAAGACAAAGACAGGCCTGTTGAGCCCATAGTGCTCTTCCTGCTGCATTTGCCAATCCGAATTGGGAGCCCACCACTTCTGCAGCACCAGTACTTCCCCCCCCCCCATTCACTGGCCAACCTGGAATTCAGGTGGACACAGTTGATTTTACGTCACTTTTTTATTTTTTATTTTTATTCAGTGTTTTTCATAGAAGATCTCTATAGATCTATTGTGGACCAAAGCAATTTGTATGCTGGTCAATTCATCGCCACTAATCCCCAGTTGACCCTTGCCAGAGATTGGAAACCTATTACGGTCTCCGAATTTAAGACATTCCTGGGCCTATCCCTCCTCATGGGCATAACTAAAAAAAGTGAGTTGCAGTCATATTGGTTCACTGACCCAATTCACCATATGACCATGTTCTCTGCCTCCATGACCAGGACATGATGCAAGAAAATCTTGCGGCTCATGCATTTCAATGACAATGAACTCTGTCATCCTCTGGGTGTCCCTGAACATGATCGGCTCTACAAAATTCGGCCCCTTGGTAAACCACTTCAACCAGCAGTTTGCAGCCTTGTTTACTCCCAATCAAGTTGTCTGCGTTGATGAGTCCCTGATTACGTTTTTTGGCCGCTTGTCATTCAAACAGTATCTTCCTAGCAAGCGTGCCAGATATGGAGTCAAGATGTATAAGCTCTGTGACAGGGCAACAGGCTATACATATAGTTTTATGGTTTACGAGGGAAGAGATAGTTATGTAGAGCCAGAGAACTGCCCAGACTACATAGGAAGCGCTGGTAAGATTGTGTGGGGTACCACTTGTATGTGGACAATTATTACACAAGCATGCCACTTTTTAGTCACTTGTTTGATCATGGAATTAGCGCATGTGGCACCGTGCAAACTAATCGCCGGGGCATACCCCAGCGGCTTGTAGATGCCCATCTTAAGCTGGGAGAGAGAGCCTGCTTGAGATGTATTAATTTGCTCACTGTGACATGGAGGGATAATAAGAATGTTTTCATTCTGTCCTCCCTTCACACAGACACGACAGTCCAAATCCCTACGGCGACTGGTGTTGTGGAGAAACTCCTCTGTGTCCATGAATATAACCTTAATATGGGAGGGGTGGACCTCAACGACTAGTTGTTGGTGTGGTACCTAACTGCCCGGAAGGCCAGACGCTGGTATAAAAAAGTGTCTGTATACTTATTCCAATTGGCTCTGCTGAAAGCTTATGTGCTATACAAAGCATCAGGATGAACTGGATCCTTCCTTAAATTCCAGGAAGAGATCATCACAGCCCTTCTGTTTCCAGGCGGTGCTGTAGCCCAACTTCCCATTCCAAAAGCGTTGAGCCGGCTGCATGAGAGGCATTTTCCGCATGTCCTCCCTGGTACACCTACCCAAAGAAATCCCCAAAGAATATGTCGTGTCTGTAGAAAGCGCAGATATAGGCTTACAGCCGCTTTTATTGTCCCTCCTGTCCTGACCAACCTGGTCTTTGCATTGGTGACTGTTTCGAACGCTACCACACACTAGTGGAGTATTAGCGTAGGGTACAGCATTGCACAGTCCTAGGCACACTTACACAGGGTCTCGAAAGATGAGATGACCATCACATTTTGAGAGACCCTAATCTGGAACGTTTACAGTTTATATAAAACTGCACAAAAAAAACCACAAAAAAAAATAAAATAAAAGAGCCAAAAATAGTTGTGGTTTTATTTTTCTTCTATCCCTATTGTTCTCTCTCTCTCTCTCTCTCTTATGTTTGCTCTCTATATTGTTCTATATCTATTGTTCTCTCTATATTGTGTCAGGGCTGGGCTCAGCCCTTCCTTCTCCGAGCTGGCTGCTCAGCTGTCGGCTAATTGCCAGCTCCCATCTCTCTCCACAGTTACTCAGCTGTTGTTGATATCCTGCTCCTCAGTCCAGAGCAGCTCTGCCTTTGCCTTGGCCAACATCACAAGAAACATCAGAAGTTTATTTGGAACTTCTCGTCTCTGGTCAAGCCCCTGACTGATACGAACAGAAAGAACGGTAACCCACAGAGTTGGTCTCCGGAGTCCATTAAGGCCTATGAAAGTCTCAAGGCTGCCCTTGTGTCTGCTCCTGTGTTGGCACATCCTGATCCTATGTTACCGTTTATCCTTGAGGTTGATGCTTCTGAGAGGTGTTGGCGCCCTTCTGTCTCAACGTCCTACCTCTGAGAGCACTATGCATCCTTGTGGCTACTTTTCCAAGAAATTTTCACCTGCGGAGTGCAATTAAGAGATTGGTGACAGAGAGCTGTTGGCAATCATTTTAGCCCTGAAAGAATGGAGACATCTCCTCGAAGGTACCACTGTGCCGGTTCTTATTTTTACTGACCACAATCTCACATTCTTGTCTGAGGCTAAATGCCTCTCTCCCAGAAGGGCACGATGGACTCTTTTCTTGTCAAGTTTCAATTACAATGTCTCATTCGTACCCGGTACTAAGAATGTAAGGGCTGACGCCTTGTCACGACAATTTTCCTCCACTTGCAAGTTGGAGTCGGTTCCGGTTCCTGTGATTCCTCCTGATCGTATTCTGGCTACGGTTCGCACCAGTCTCACTTCTCCTTTGGGTGACAAAATTCTTTCCGCTCAGGTCCATGCTCCTCTTGAGAAACCTTGTGACTGCTGCTTTGTCCCATAGATTCTTCGTACTGCTGTGTTCCAGACTTACCATTCTCCTAAGGCAGCTCGCCACCCTGGGGAGAATCAACTTCTTTGGGCTATTTCCCAACAATTCTGGTGGCCTAGTCTACGTGCTGATGTAACTGCCTTCGTAGCTGCCTGTTCCGTGTGTGCTCAGAGTAAGACTCCACAACACCTTCTAGTGGGCTTCCTACAACCCATACCCAATGAAGAGAGGCCCTGGACCCACCTGTCTATGGATTTCATTGTGGAGTTACCCAACTCCCAGGGCAACACAGTTATCCTTATTGTGGTTGACCGGTTCTCAAAGATGTGTCATTGTATTCCACTTAAGAAGTTGCCCACTTCTAAGGAACTAGCTTCCATTTTTGCTCAGGAGATCTTTCGCTTACATGGGCTACCCAAGGTGATTGTCTCGGACAGGGGTTGTCAGTTTGTGTCCCGATTCTTGCGAGGCCTTTTGTGCACAGTTGGGAATTCAGCTTGCTTTTTCCTCCGCGTATCACCCACAGTCTAATGAGGCCGCATAACAAGCTAATCAGTCCTTGGAGCGATTCCTATCTTGCTATATTTCTGACCTTCATAACAATTGGTCAGACCTATTACCATGGGCAGAGTTTTCTCACAACAGTGCCTTGAAATCTGCTTCTCGATTGTCTCCATTTATGGCGAATTATGGTTTCCAACCTTCCATGTTGCCTGATTCCTTTGTTCCGCAGAGTATACCTGCATCTCTGTGGTCTTCGTTCCACTTGGGCACAAGTCCAGGAGGCTTTGCGTCATACTAATGATGGGTACAGACTCCATGCTGACTGCAGATGCCTGCCTGCGCCTTCCTACCAGGTTGGAGACAAGGTCTGGCTGTCATGTCACAACCTCCGACTTTGTGTTCCCTCACTGAAGTTCGCACCTTGGTTTATTGGGCCTTTCCGTATTCTTTGCAGAATTAACCCAGTGGCTTACGCATTAGACCTTCCTTCTAATATGCATATTTCGAATGTATTTCATGTTTCCTTATTAAAACCTTTGGTGGTCTGCAACCGCTTTACTACCTCGGTGCCACGTCCTCACCCTGTACAGGATGAGAACCATGAGGAATATGAAGTACGGTCCATTGTTGACTCCCGTAGGTTCTGTGGGCGAATACAGTACCTGGTGCATTGGAAAGGGTATGGTATGGTCCGGAGGAAGGCTCTTGGGTCTCATCCTTGGACGTACATGCCCCTGTCCTCCTCCGTGATTTCCATAGACGTTTTTCCCTCAAGCCTGGTGGTCTTCTAAGGAGGGGTCGTTGAGGAGGGGGTACTGTCAGGGCTGGGCTCAGCCCTTCCTTCTCCGAGCTGGCCGCTCAGCTGTCGGCTAATTGCCAGCTCCCATCTCTCTCTGTTACACAGCTGTTGTTGATATCCTGCTCCTCAGTCCTGCCTACTTACGCTGTCCAGTCCAGTGGAGCTCTGCCTTCGACTTGGTCAACATCACAAGAAACATCTCCTGAGTTCCTATTTAAAGACTGGCTTTGCTGACATCCCTTCTGGCTCCGGATCCTGCTTGCTGTTCCACTACTTTGATTCCTGACTTCTGGCTTGGCTGACTATCCTTTCCGGTTACTGAACTTTGGCTATGTTTTGACTACGTTTATTCTTTTTACTTTATTAACCACTTGACGACCGCCGCATGACGATGTACGTCGGCTGAGCGGCACGGGCAGGCAAAAGGACTTACAGGTACGTCCTTGCCTGCCCGCGGGTGGGGGGTCCGATCCCCCGGTGCCTGCGGCGGTCGTCAAATCCTCCCCGGCAATCAGTGGTGAGGGGGAGGCCATCCATTCGTGGCCCCCCCCTCGCGATCGCTCCCAGCCAGTAGGATCATTTCCCTGCCTCTGTATTGTACACAGAGGCAGAGGAAATGATGTAATCTCTCCTCGGCTCGGCATTTTCCGTTCCGGCGCCGAGGAGAGGAGACTGGAATGTGAGTGCACAACACACACACATACAGTAGAACATGCCAGGCATACAATACACCCCCGATTACCCCCTGATCACCCCTCCCCCCCGTCACACTGACACCAAGCAGGTTTTTTTTTTTTTTTTTTTCTGATTACTGCATGATGTCAGTTTGTGACAGTTACTGTGGTGGGACAGTTACTGTTAGCCCCCTTTAGGTCTAGGGTACCCCCTAACCCCCCCAATAAAGTTTTAACCCCTTGATCGCCCCCCGCCACCAGTGTCGCTAAGCGATCATTTTTCTGATTGCTGTATTAGTGTCGCTGGTGACGCTAGTTAGGGACGTAAATATTTAGGTTCGCTGTCAGCGTTTTATAGCGACAGGGACCCCCATATACTATCTAATAAATGTTTTAACCCCTTGATTGCCCCCTAGTTAACCCTTTCACCACTGATCACTGTATAACTGTTACGGGTGACGCTGGTTAGTTCGTTTATTTTTATAGTGTCAGGGCACCCGCCGTTTATTACCGAATAAAGGTTTAGCCCCCTAATCGCCCGGTGGTGATATGCGTCACCCCAGGCAGCGTCAGATTAGCGCCAGTACCGCTAACACCCACGCACGCAGCATACGCCTCCCTTAGTGGTATAGTATCTGAACGGATCAATATCTGATCCGATCAGATCTATACTAGCGTCCCCAGCAGTTTAGGGTTCCCAAAAACGCAGTGTTAGCGGGATCAGCCCAGATACCTGCTAGCACCTGCATTTTGCCCCTCCGCCCGGCCCAGCCCACCCAAGTGCAGTATCGATCGATCACTGTCACTTACAAAACACTAAATGCATAACTGCAGCGTTCGCAGAGTCAGGCCTGATCCCTGCGATCGCTAACAGTTTTTTTGGTAGCGTTTTGGTGAACTGGCAAGCACCAGCCCCAGGCAGCGTCAGGTTAGCGCCAGTACCACTAACACCCATGCACGCACCGTACACCTCCCTTAGTGGTGTAGTATCTGAACAGATCAATATCTGATCCGATCAGATCTATACTAGCATCCCCAGCAGTTTAGGGTCCCCAAAAATGCAGTGTTAGCGGGATCAGCCCAGATACCTGCTAGCACCTGCGTTTTGCCCCTCCGCCCAGCCCAGCCCACCCAAGTGCAGTATCGGTCGATCACTGTCACTTACAAAACACTAAACGCATAACTGCAGTGTTCGCAGAGTCAGGCCTGATCCCTGCGATCGCTAACAGTTTTTTTGGTAGCGTTTTGGTGAACTGACAAGCACCAGCCCCAGGCAGCGTCAGGTTAGTGCCAGTAGCGCTAACACCCACGCACGCACCATACACCTTCCTTAGTGGTATAGTATCTGATCGGATCAATATCTGATCCGATCAGATCTATACTAGCGTCCCCAGCAGTTTAGGGTTCCCAAAAACGCAGTGTTAGCGGGATCAGCCCAGATACCTGCTAGCACCTGCGTTTTGCCCCTCCGCCCGGCCCAGCCCAGCCCACCCAAGTGCAGTATCAATCGATCACTGTCACTTACAAAACTCTAAACGCATAACTGCAGCGTTCGCAGAGTCAGGCCTGATCCCCGTGATCGCTAACAGTTTTTTTGGTAGCGTTTTGGTGAACTGGTAAGCACCAGCGGCCTAGTACACCCCGGTTGTAGTCAAACCAGCACTGCAGTAACACTTGGTGACGTGGCGAGTCCCATAAGTACAGTTCAAGCTGGTGAGGTGGCAAGCACAAGTAGTGTCCCGCTGCCACCAAGAAGAAGACAAACAGGCCCGTTGTGCCCATAGTGCCCTTCCTGCTGCATTCGCCAATCCTAATTGGGAACCCACCACTTCTGCAGCACCCGTACTTCCCCCATTCACATCCCCAACCAAATGCAGTCGGCTGCATGAGAGGCATTTTCTTTATGTCCTCCCGAGTACCCCTACCCAACGAACCCCCCAAAAAAGATGTTGTGTCTGCAGCAAGCGCGGATATAGACGTGACACCCGCTATTATTGTCCCTCCTTTCCTGACAATCCTGGTCTTTGCATTGGTGAATGTTTTGAACGCTACCATGCACTAGTTGAGTATTAGCGTAGGGTAAAGCATTGCACAGACTAGGCGCCATTTCACAGGGTCTCCCAAGATGCCATGGCATTTTGAGAGACCCGAACCTGGAACCGGTTACAGTTATAAAAGTTAGTTACAAAAAAAAGTGTAAAAAAAAAAAAAATATGTAAAAAAAAAAAAAAAAAATAGTTGTCGTTTTATTGTTCTCTCTCTCTCTATTCTCTCTCTATTGTTCTGCTCTTTTTTACTGTATTCTATTTAGCAATGTTTTATTGTTATTATGTTTTATCATGTTTGCTTTTCAGGTATGCAATTTTTTATACTTTACCGTTTACTGTGTTTTATTGTTAACCATTTTTATGTCTTCAGGTACGCCATTCACGACTTTGAGTGGTTTTACCAGAATGATGAGAAACAATTACCTCCGCGCCAGTGGTTTCAATATTTTTTAAAAACAATGAGTGAATCATATAAAAAATTGCTACCAGTGAAAAATATAGTCTAATAGGAATACCCATATAACAAGCTGCTCCCCAATTTGAACATAAATGATCAAAAGTAAGTAAATAAATAGATAGGGGGCGCTAGAGACTAGAATATAATAGTATAAATTGCACAAAGAACACTTAATTAAATACCATAATTGATACAAAATTAAATAAATTAAAGTAAATTAATAGCAATAAAGTTAGTACATGATATCTATATAGATATCTATTACTTCAAGGTGTATTCTCTTCTTTTGGTGACGGAACTCTTAATATCAATGGCAAGAATTTGGCACATATTGGAAGATATCACTTCATTTTAGAATGTATTCACTGCATTGAGAAAATGTATCACCAGCACTGATATCAACGCATTGTCTTTTGTAGGCCATGTACTAACTTTATTGCTATTAATTTACTTTAATTTAATTTTGTATCAATTATGGTATTTAATTAAGTGTTCTTTGTGCACTTTATACTATTATATTATACCAGAATGATGCCTGCAGGTTTAGGTATCATCTTGGTATCATTCTTTTCAGCCAGCGGTCGGCTTTCATGTAAAAGCAATCCTAGCGGCTAATTAGCCTCTAGACTGCTTTTACAAGCAGTGGGAGGGAATGCCCCCCCCACCGTCTTCCGTGTTTTTCTCTGGCTCTCCTGTCTCAACAGGGAACCTGAGAATGCAACCGGTGATTCAGCCAGCTTACCATAGAGCTGATCAGAGACCAGAGTGGCTCCAAACATCTCTATGGCCTAAGAAACCGGAAGCTACGAGCATTTCATGACTTCGATTTCGCCGGATGTAAACAGCGCCATTGGGAAATTGGGAAAGCATTTTATCACACCGATCTTGGTGTGGTCAGATGCTTTGAGGGCAGAGGAGAGATCTAGGGTCTAATAGACCCCATTTTTTTCAAAAAAGAGTACCTGTCACTACCTATTGCGATCATAGGGGATATTTACATTCCCTGAGATAACAATAAAAATGATTAAAAAAAAAATGAAAGGAACAGTTTAAAAATAAGATAAAAAAGCAAAAAAATAATAAAGAAAAAAAAAAAAAGCACCCCTGTCGCCCCCTGCTCTCGCGCTAAGGCGAATGCAAGATGCGGTCTGTCGTCAAACGTAAACAGCAATTGCACCATGCATGTGAGGTATCACCGCGAAGGTCAGATCGAGGGCAGTAATTTTAGCAGTAGACCTCCTCTGTAAATCTAAAGTGGTAACCTGTAAAGGCTTTTAAAGGCTTTTAAAAATGTATTTACTTTGTTGCCACTGCACGTTTGTGCGCAATTGTAAAGCATGTCATGTTTGGTATCCATGTACTCGGCCTAAGATCATCTTTTTTATTTCATCAAACATTTGGGCAATATAGTGTGTTTTAGTGCATTAAAATTTCAAAAAGTGTGTTTTTTCCCCAAAAAATGCGTTTGAAAAATCTCTGCGCAAATACTGTGTGAAAAAAAAAAATGAAACACCCACCATTTTAATCTGTAGGGCATTTGCTTTAAAAAAATATAATGTTTGGGGGTTCAAAGTAATTTTCTTGCAAAAAAAAATAATTTTTTCATGTAAACAAAAAGTGTCAGAAAGGGCTTTGTCTTCAAGTGGTTAGAAGAGTGGGTGATGTGTGACATAAGCTTCTAAATGTTGTGCATAAAATGCCAGGACAGTACAAAACCCCCCCAAATGACCCCATTTTGGAAAGTAGACACCCCAAGCTATTTGCTGAGAGTCATGTCGAGTCCATGGAATATTTTATATTGTGACACAAGTTGCGGGAAAGAGACAAATTTTTTTTTTTTGCACAAAGTTGTCACTAAATGATATATTGCTCAAACATGCCATGGGAATATGTGAAATTACACCCCAAAATACATTCTGCCGCTTCTCCTGAGTATGGGGATACCACATGTGTGAGACTTTTTGGGAGCCTAGCCGCGTACGGGACCCCGAAAACCAAGCACTGCCGTCAGGCTTTCTAAGGGCGTGAATTTTTGATTTCACTCTTCACTGCCTATCACAGTTTCAGAGGCCATGGAATGCCCAGGTGGCACAAAACCCCCCCAAATGACCCCATTTTGGAAAGTAGACACCCCAAGCTATTTGCTCAGAGGTATAGTGAGTATTTTGCAGACCTCACTTTTTGTCATAAAGTTTGGAAAATTGAAAAAAGAAAAAAAAAATGTTTTTTCTTGTCTTTCTTCATTTTCAAAAACAAATGAGAGCTGCAAAATACTCACCATGCCTCTCAGCAAATAGCTTGGGGTGTCTACTTTCCAAAATGGGGGGTTTTGTGTCACCTGGGCATTCCATGGCCTCCGAAACTGTGATAGGCAGTGAAGAGTGAAATCAAACATTTACACCCTTAGAAATCCTGAAGGCGGTGATTGGTTTTCGGGGCCCCGTACGCGGCTAGGCTCCCAAAAAGTCCCACACATGTGGTATCCCCATACTCAGGAGAAGCAGCTAAATGTATTTTAGGGTGCAATTCCACATATGCCCATGGCCTGTGTGAGCAATATATCATTTAGTGACAACTTTGTGCAAAAAAAAAATAAAAAATGTGTCACTTTCCCGCAACTTGTGTCAAAATATAAAATATTCCATGGACTCAACATGCCTCTCAGCAAATAGCTTGGGGTGTCTACTTTCCAAAATGGGGTCATTTGGGGGGGGTTTTGTGCCATCTGGGCATTTTATGGCCTTCAAAACTGTGATAGGTAGTGAGGAGTGAAATCAAAAATTTACGCCCTTAGAAATCCTGAAGGCGGTGATTGGTTTTTGGGGCCCCGTACGTGGCTAGGCTCCCAAAAAGTCCGACACATGTCGTATCCCCGTACTCAGGAGAAGCAGCTGAATGTATTTTGGGGTGCAATTCCACATAGGCCCATGGCCTGTGTGAGCAATATATCATTTAGTGACAACTTTTTGTAAATTTTTTTTTTTTGTCATTATTCAATCACTTGGGACAAAAAAAATAAATATTCAATGGGTTAAACATGCCTCTCAGCAATTTCCTTGGGGTGTCTACTTTCCAAAATGGGGTCATTTGGGGGGGGTTTTGTACTGCCCTGCCATTTTAGCACCTCAAGAAATGACATAGGCAGTCATAAACTAAAAGCTGTGTAAATTCCAGAAAATGTACCCTAGTTTGTAGACGCTATAACTTTTGCGCAAACCAATAAATATACGCTTATTGACATTTTTTTTACCAAAGACATGTGGCCGAATACATTTTGGCCTAAATGTATGACTAAAATTGAGTTTATTGGATTTTTTTTTATAACAAAAAGTAGAAAATATCATTTTTTTTCAAAATTTTCGGTCTTTTTCCGTTTATAGCGCAAAAAATAAAAACGGCAGAAGTGATCAAATACCATCAAAAGAAAGCTCTATTTGTGGGAAGAAAAGGACACAAATTTCTTGAGTACAGCATTGCATGACCGCGCAATTAGCAGTTAAAGCGACGCAGTGCCAAATTGGAAAAAGACCTCTGGTCCTTAGGCAGCATAATGGTCCGGGGCTAAAGTGGTTAATAAACAAGTGTGATTTAACTGTACTTCTGTCTTTGTCTGATTTCATGGTTTCTGACATATTGTTACTGTATTTTAGAACTGTAATGTTTTATTTTTACTGTGTTTTATTGTATTTGCTTTGCAGGTATGGTATGTCTTACTGTTATGCTGTAATGTAACTTTGTTTTATTGTTAACCATCATTTGCTTAGCAGGTACACCATTCAGCTGCAGCACAGGTTTATTTATTCTGACAGCAACAGCATTTGCTCCCACAATACGTAAAGCCGTGACTCCAGTGCTGTAGGAGGTGATTTCACCACCTACTGCATACCGCATGGGGCAGGGGTGGAGGAGTGATTTGCTCCTAACATTAGGGGCGGATTGCCCCCATGCTTCGGCATATATTTTTTAGGCACAGATTGTGTTAAAAAATCAAGTTGTGGGGTGTGACCGGAAGCCAACTTAGATGGGTGCCTGATCTCTAAGCTCTCTCAGCCCGCAGCAAAAACGGCACATCACAGCCCTCACTGGGCTCCTCCACGGACCTCAGAACCTTCTTTTATCTGCCAGACATGGCACCAGGTGGAGCGGACAAGATGGCGCCGGACGCCTATACATCCCACTCCTAGACTCCCATGCAGCTCTCCCCCTCAGCTCACTCAACTCATCGGACCTCCACAGGTCCCCCACTGGCTGCTACTGCCATGTCTGACCCCCCTCCACCATTACACACAGTGCACGGAATCGTTCCCGAGGCTGCTGAGGACAGCTTTAGCCCCCGCGTTCATGGGACTGACCCTGGATCCCCTACCTCCTTGGACCTCTCACTGGACTGCATACCCCTCCAGCCAGACACCTCAAGAGCCTGTGGGAATACATACGGCCTCCTGGGCCTCAGCTGCCTCCTCACCCCCCCAAAGCTCAGAAACTGTCCCGCTCAAGGGACCCTAGCTCATCCAGAGCGCAGCCAGCCCAAAGGGCCACATATGCACAAAAGGCCTGCTCCCCAACCCCCCCACAGTGTGAGGCCCCCTCAGCCAGTGCAGGCACCGATATGGTCAGAACCGTGGGACCCACCGGTACTTAAACCACACCTGGCCTCTAGTATGGCTACAACAAGCCCTCAACTATTGCCACCCTACCCACCATCACCCACCCCAAGTTCCACGGACCCGCTCAAGTGCCCCCTTTCCTCCCCAGTGGCACACCTATCTGCAAGCAATGCCAACAAAGGAAGACTTTAGGCAACTAATAGAGGATGTGAAATCCACCTGCCGCTCAGAAATCCAGGTACTCCAATCAGGCCTTAAACACTTCGCAGGTAGAGTAGAAATGGTCGAAATAGAAATGCAGGAAACAAAACTGGCAGACCATCACTTCCTGCTCAGAGACATGCAGCGACAGGTAGAAGACCTGGACAATAGAAGACGCAGAAACAACATTTGAGTAAGAGGCGTACCAGAACCAGAGGGCTCAGAAGACCCGCAATCAACGCTGCAGACCGTATTCAATAACCTACTAGGTGAACCCCCTGCAAAACATGTAGAAATGGACAGAGCCCACCGAGCCCTACGTCCCAAAGGTGCCACTTCTAAGTCGAGAGATATCATAAGCAGGATTAGCTCCTACCCCCTCAAAGAAGAAATTATGCGGCAAGCCCGCCTAGCACGCAAAGTGACATTTGATGGTGTCCAAATACAATTATACCCAGATCTTTCCTGGATCACCCTGCAAAATGCAGACTTCTCCAACCCTTACTGCGCACACTGCAAGAAGAAACCATCCCCTACTGATGAGGGTTGCCCTTCAGCCTCACTGCAAAACACCAGGGCAAGTCCGCCATTCTACGGTTCCCAGAAGATCTACTTGCCTTCTGTGATGTCCTGGAGATACAAACCCCCCAACTACCTGACTGGGACTTAGTGGCTACACCACCTACGCCGCCCACAGTCTGGCAGAAAGTCCCCCCTTCTAACCGTCCTCGGAACACGGACACTCCCTGCAGATCCACCAAGCACAAAAGCAGCTGAACTATACTTACTATAGTGCCAGATCAATGCAATAACTTGCCACCCAGACACAGCGGGCGAATCAGCCCTGGACACTTTTCAGCTTTTAGTCCCCCAGTGTGCCCCAGCCTTAACCCCCAGTTTATCCAATGGGCATGTCTCAGATGAGACCTGAGAGTGTTGTTTTTTTTTCACACACCTATCACCCCCCCTCTGGTTTATAGTTTAGAGCTATCTGAAGTTCTCTTGTTCTCTTTCACCAGTTTAGGGCTCCCTTGTGCCCCCCTGGCCCATCCATTTGGTTCGGGGTCGAGGGGGCACCGAGGAAATTGTATTAACCTGACTCGTTAGCCTCTCAAGGTTTTATGAAAATGTTTGCTCCTTGCTCCCCCTGTTTTCTTGCACTAACCATTTTCCTCTTTTTCAGCCTCCCCTCCTCCTCTCATCTTTCCGGTCATCGGCTGGCCTGCCACACAGATTGGGAGGATTACCTGGATCTCCTCCCGAAGAGTGCCCGCTCCCAGTCCTCAGCCTACAGAAACGCCACAACCACATCAGGTATGCACATTTCACCTTGCTTATACCCAACATCATGAGTGTAGAGCTAAGATCTCATCTCTGAATGCACATGGCCTAAATTTCAATAGAAAGAGGCATTGGGCACTGAGGGAGTTTAGACAGTTAGGCCCGGATGTTATATTGGTCCAAGAGACTCACTTCGACAAAGGGGGCTCCTTTGCATTCACCTCGAAATATTACCCCCAGATCTTCATCTCATCGGGTCCCCATAAAAAAGCTGGAGTTGCCATACTAATCAAACATGGGTCCCCCTTTACCTGCTCGACACACTATGGTGACCCTCATGGTCACATTATCATACTTTGAGGACTGTGGCAAACACAAGATGTCACTTTCTGTGCCCTATATGCCCTTTAGAGACTCGAAGCACTTCAGACAACTCTCCAGACGTTACGCTCTCTTTGATGCCTGGAGGACTCTCCACTCAGGTGATTGGCAGTTCACCTTCTACTCAGCCCCCCATCACACACACTCCTGCATTGAGTATTTTTTCGTTAATAACTGCTCACTCAGAATAACACACACAGCACAGATACTCCCTATATCATGGTCGGACCTTGCCCGTATCCTGCTCACAATAGACCTCGGCTCCCCCAACCATAGACCATATAACTGGAAACTAAACACATTTCTCCTCCAACACCTCCCCACACGAGAGGAATTAAACTCCACCCTGAAATTCTATTTTTCTGAGAATAGCACTCCAGATATTTTTCTCCCCACACTCTGGGAAGCCCACAATGCAGTCCTCCGAGGTAGGTGCATGGCACTGTCCTCCGCCATGAAAAAAGACACAGTGGCCACAAAATTGCAGACAGAGGGAACTTCGGGTCCTTGAGCGTCGGCTACAACTCACCCCTACAATATCCCTCCTTAAAAAGATAACTAACCTACGTGCAACCTTCAGTGACCTGGCCTTAGGCCACGTAGAAAAAGCATTGATCAGACTGAAACAATTGTTCTACGGCAAAGGTAACAAAGTGCACTCCCTTTTGGCAAAGAAGCTACATGAAACCTCCCACATGCAGACTCCACACCAGATTAAGAGCAATTCAGGCCACTTACTATCCCACCCCACAGAGATCGCCCATACCGTTGAAGATTTTTATAAGGATCTCTATAACAATCCGGACATCCCCAGTAACCCCCCCTCTCCTGACCTTTCCCACCATATGCGACAATATCTGGAGCAAAGCGGGATCTCCATCTCCAACCCTCTGACCTATTGTCACTTAACACCCCGATTACCGAAGAAGAAATAGAACAGACTATTAAATCCCTACCATCTCACAAAGCCCCAGGCCTGGACGGACTGCCCTATGAATATTATAAATCCTTTCTCCCTCTTTTACTCCCCCACTTGTGCAAACTGTTCAACGCCTTCCTCCAGGACACCCCCATTCCCTTGGATATGCAGCGATCCTTTATTACCCTATTCCCAAAACCAGACAAGGACCCCTCCCTATGCGCTAACTACAGACCTATTGCCCTATTGAACTCTGACCTTAAAATTTACACAAAATTACTCTCCATCCGCCTAAATGTGGTCTTCCCCTCCCTGATCCATAAAGATCAAGTGGGTTTCGTCCCACTTAGACAGGCAGGCGACAACACCAGAAAAGTGATAGATCTGGTAGACGTGGTGAACAGGGTGAACTCAGCAGCCTTGCTACTTAGCTTGAATGCCGAAAAGGCCTTTGACTGTTTAGGGTGGCCTGTCCTGTTCGCCACGATACGTTATATAGGGTTTCCAAGAAAATCCCCCCCGCCTCTTCCGTTCAATCAGATCTTTACTACTCCAGTGGAAGAAACACCAGATCAGTTAAATGCCGATCCTCCCGAAGCTTTTATATCTTTTTCAAACACTGCCCATGCCTGTCCCCAACAAATGCCTGAAAAAGCTTCAATCCGACCTGTTTCACTACATCTGGAACTACAAAAGACATACAGTAGAATACCTAGGTCGGTACTGATGGCAGCATGCGGTGACGGGGGCCTCGCATTCCCCAACCTTATCAAATACTATCGGGCAACCCAGCTACAAGCAGTTTCCTCATGGTTCACCCAACGGTCCTACAACAAATGGACAGAAATTTAAAAAACATGGCTACCTCTGACACACCCGAATAACTTACTCTGGAGTGCGAATGCGGAGGTAGCTCCCGAACGCCTGCTGGGCTCCATGACGCAAACTGTCACAACCCCATGGGTTGTCGTCTGAAAGATCACTCTTGACCTCCTTTTGTAATCCCAAGGTGCCAGAAAGCCTCACTCATCAGATGTCATATCTGTGGACATCGCAGAACGTATTTCACTTTGGGAAACTAGTGGACCCCAGGTCACGCAAATTGTTACCCTTTGCCAAACTTCAGACCAAATTTGATTTACCACGACAGGTGTTCTATGGGTATCTGCAAATCCGACACTATGCACTTATTATAGCCCCTAATTTGCAATTCTCCCCCCATCCCCTTTTGAAAATATAATTCTGGCTGGTTCTGCACAGAAGGGACTAATATCGGATATCTATAAGATACTAAATACTTGCCCCCTAGAAGAACAGGGCAAGCACTCCTATATGACTAGGTGGGAGAAAGCCCTCAATGAGGAAATTCCCATAGAACAGTGGCGGGTGAAATGGTCCCAAGCAGCAAAGAGTTCAATCTGTACACCATATAAAAAAAAGACGTACAAAATCCTCCTTTTCTGATACATGACCCCAGATGTACTCCACGCCATCTATCCTACTAGCTCTGATAGGTGCTGGCGATGCCAGGGGGCAAAAGGTACTCTCCTTCATATCTATTGGAGCTGCCCACTAATCACCCCTTTTTGGACCACGGTCCAACAGCTATTGGCCCACCTTCTTGAGCTACCGGTTCCTGTGACCCCAAAATTTTTCCTACTAGGCCTGTCACCACTAAAGATCCCCACACCCTATAAAAAATTAGTACGTCATGTCCTCACAGCAGCACGCTGTCTCATAGCCCTAAACTGGAAATGCCAGCCCCCCCCCCCCCTTCCCCTGAGGCCCTTTTCTCCAGAATTAAAGATGTGGAATTGATGGAGAAAATGACAGCTAGGATTCAGGCTCATAATAAGGTCTGGGAGCTGTGGTACCTTCGGGAGGACCCACCATGATCAGGTAAAAAGCTATTGCGTTGACCTCTTTCCCTCTTCTTCCTCTTTCCCCTTCCTTCCCTTCATATAGAGTATTCTTGTGACTCTTACAGCTACATACAAGCTGTTACAGTTTATTAAATGAAACTGCGATGCATATCTAACAAAATGGTAACACTAGATAAATAATTACCAGTGTCCTTAAGCATAGCATTCAAACTCATGAGTAATTATCTGAAAGTATTGATGCATACTACAATCTGTACCTTTGAATTTGTGTACTTGTTTATTTTGTATCGCAAATACAAACAATAATAAAATGTTATTTGGAAAAAAAAATCAAGTTGTTTTATTGACTTAATGTTTTATCCTTACCATTGTTTGCTTTTCAGGTATGCCATTCAGCTGCAGCACTGATTTATTTATTTTGACAGCAACAGCATTTGCTCTCACGATAAGAAAATCAGCGACTCCAGCACTGTAGGAGGTGATTTCACCACCACAGTTAAAAAAATATGGTGCATGTACGCTCATCATTAGAAGTGGGTGGATAAAGGGCGGTATTCTAATGGTGGGCATACCCACTGCTCAATCTGTTTTTTTTTCGTTCAGCCCAAAGGCTGCATGAAAAAAAGAACATTACAATATATGCCCAACAAGGAACAGCAACATACTGGTATGTTGCTGGACTTTGAGTTGTTATAGCAGAATGATGCCTGCAGGTTTAGGTATCATCTTGGTATCATTCTTTTCAGCCAGCGGTAAGCTTTCATGTAAAAGCAATCCTAGTGGCTAATTAGCCTCTAGACTACTTTTACAAGCAGTGGGAGAGAATGACCCCCTCCGCCCCACCATCTTTCATGGTTTTCTCTGGCTCTCCTGTCCCAACAGGGAACCCAAGAATGCAGCCTGTGGTTTCGCCAGCTGGCCATAGAGCTGATCAGAGACCAGAATGGCTCCAATCATCTCTCTGGCCTAAGAAACCGGAAGCTATGAGCATTTCATGACTTAGGTTTCGCCGGATATAAACAGCGCCATTGGGAAACTGGGAAAGCATTTTATCACACCAATCTTGGTGTGGTCAGATGCTTTGAGGGCAGAGGAGAGATCTAGGGTCTAATAGACCCCAATTTTTTCAAAAAAGAGTACCTGTCACTACCTATTGATACCATAGGGGATATTTACATTCCCTGAGATAACAATAAAAATGATAACAAAAAATAAAAATGAAAGGAACAGTTTAAAAATAAAACAAAAAAGCAAAATAAATTAAAAAAAAAAAAAAGCACCCCTGTCCCCCCGTGCTCACGTGCAAAGGCGAACACAAGCGTTGTTCTGGTGTCATATGTAAACAGCAATTGCACCATGCATGTGAGGTATCACCGCGAAGGTCAGATCGAGGGTAGTAATTTTAGCAGTAGACTTCCTCAGTAAATCTAAAGTGGTAACCTGTAAAGGATTTTAAAGGCTCTTAAAAATGTATGTAATTTGTCGCCGCTGCACATTTGTGCACAATTTTAAAGCATGTCATGTTTGGAATCCATGTACTTGGCATAAGATCATCTTTTTTATTTCATCAAACATTTGGGCAATATAGTGTGTTTTAGTGCATTAAAATGAAAAAAATTGCATTTGAAAAATCGCTGCGCAAATACTGTGTAAAAAAAACAATAAAAAAAAAATGATATATATATTATATAATTTGGGGGTTCAAAGTAATTTTCTAGCAAAAAACATATATATTTTTCATGTAAACAAAGTGTCAGAAAGGGATTTGTCTTCAAGTGGTTAGAAGAGTGGGTGATGTGTGACATAAGCTTCTAATGTTGTGCATAAAATGCCAGGACAGTTCAACCCCCCCCCCCAATCACCCCTTTTTTGGAAAGTAGACACCCCAAGCTATTTGCTGATAGGCATGTTGAGTCCATGGAATATTTTATATTTTGCCACAAGTTTCGGGAAAATTACAAATTTTTTTTTTTTTTTTTTTTTTTTTTTTGCAAAAAGTTGTCACAAAATGATATATTGCTTAAACATGCCATGGGCATATGTGGAATTACACCCCAAAATGCTTCTCCTGAGTACTGAGATACCACATGTGTGAGACTTTTTGGGAGCCTAGCTGTATACAGGAACCTGAAAACCAATCACCGCCTTCAGGCTTTCTAAGGGCGTAAAATGGTGATTTCACTTCCTCACTACTAGGGATGAGCCAAACACCCCCCAGTTCGGTTCGCACCAGAACCTGCGAAGGGACTGAAAGTTTGCGCAAACTTTAGAACCCCATTAAAGTCTACGGGACTCGAACGTTCAAAATCAAAAGTGCTAATTTTAAAGGCTAATATGCAAGTTATTGTCCTAAAAAGGGTTTGGGGACCCGGGTCCTGCCCCAGGGGACATGAAGCAATGCAAAAAAAAGTTTTAAAAGCGGCTGTTTTTTCGGGAGCAGTGATTTTATTGATGCCTAAAGTGAAAAAAAATGAAATATTCCTTTAAATATCGTACCTGGGGGGTGTCTATAGTATGCCTGTAAAGTGGCGCGTGTTTCCTGTGCTTAGAACAGTCCCTGCACAAAATGACATTTTTAAAGGAATAAAAGTCATTTAAAACTTCTTGCAGCTTTAATGTAATATCAGGTCCCAGCAATATGGATGAAAATCAGTGAGACAAACGGCATGTGTACCCCCCACCCCCCAATCCATTACCAGGCCCTTTGGGTCTTGTATGGATATTAAGGGGAACCCCGCACCCAAATTAAAAAAAGGAAAGGCGTGGGGCTCCCAGGCCCTATATACTCTGAACAGCATTATACAGGCGGTACAAACAAGACAAGGACTGTAGGTTTGTTGTTAAGTAGAATCTGTTTGTAATTTTGAACTGGTACATTTTTAAAGTGTAGCTCCAGCCAAAAAATCTATTTTTAAGCTTTTTGGAAAACATAGGGAAGGGTTATCACCCCTGTAACATTTGTTTTGCTGTCTGTGCACCTCTTCAGGAGATTTCACCTCACTTTTTTGTCCCAATGACAAATGTTTTTTGAAAATTTGGGGGGTTTAGTGAAATGAGGATTGGTGATAAAGCATCAGTGAAGAGGAGACACGTTTTTCCCATATTAACTCTTACAGGAGAGAATTTCCCTTCCTAGAGGTAGATTTTATTTCACTTCCTGTTGTCTCCTTCCGTTTGCAAGTATGAGTTGTTTGTATGTTGGATGTTTGAAAGTAGGGGCCTGCCCTATATACTCTGCAGAAATTGGGGCCTTAGGTGTTGGTGTTGCCACAACACTGTAAGCCCTCACAGTTACTCTTGGTGGGTGCTGGAACGAGCCTTGCTGTGAAATATTATATCAAAAATTGTAATTACATGCACCTGTTGAACAGGGGCAGAAAAATTGGGCCTTTGGTGGTGGTGGTGCTGGTGCCACAACACTGTAAGCCCTCACAGTTACTCTTGGTGGGCGCTGGAACGGGCCCTGCTGTGAAATATTATATCAAGAATTGTAATTACATGCACCTGTTGAACAGGGGCAGACAAATTGGGCCTTTGGTGGTGGTGTTGCCACAACACTATAAGCCCTCACAGTTACTCTTGGTGGGCACAAGAATGGGCCCTGCTGTGAAATATTAGATCAAGAATTGTAATTACATGTCCCTGTTGAACAGGGGCAGAAAAATTGGGCTTTAGGCACTGGTGCCACAACACTGCAACCCCTCACAGATACTCTAGTTGGAGCGCAGGAATGAGCCCTGCTGCAAAGTATTGCATCAAAAATTGTAATTACACGCCCCTGTTAAAGAGGGGCAGAAAAATTGGGCCTTGGCCACTGGTGACAGTGCTCAAAACCAAAAATGTTCTTACAAGCTATCAGCATGAAAATTGAGGAGGAAGAGGATTGACACTAAGCATCAGCATAGGCAGTCTTGAAGGGATCTCACATTTAAAAAAAAAATCAATCGGTTACATCGGCATCAGGTGCTTGGTAGCTGGTGATCCAAGACTGATTCATTTTTATGAAGGTCAGCCGATCGACCGATTCGGTTGACAGGCGCACCCTGTGATCAGTTACAAAGCCTCCAGCAGCACTGAATGTGCTTTCCCGAAAAAACACTGGATGCAGGACAGGCCAGTAGCTCAATTGCATACTGTGCAAGCTGTGGCCAGTGATCCATCCTCAAGACCCAGTAATTCAGAAGATTTTCGGTGGGAAAGGTGTCCAAGTCTGATCTTGCCCCTAGGTAATCCTGCACCATGTGAATCAGACGCTGGCGATGGTTGCTGGAACTGATCAGACCTTGGGGCTGTGGACTAAAAAATTGTATAAATCGGTCAGACGGCCACCTTCTCCAACGCTCCTTCTGTGACTGACCGCAGCCTCAGCAACACGTTGTCCAGGAGGAGCAGGAAATTGTAACCTCCCAGGCTCTGGAAACGCGTTGCACAAACCTTTCTGCAAGGCCTCCCGAAGATGTTTCATCCTCTGCTCCCTCTGCGATGGCAAGATAAGGTCCGCAACCTTACCCTTGTAAACGTGGATCAAAGAGGGTTGCCAGCCAGTAATCATCCCTCCCCTTGATACCACGAATACGAGGATCCTTCCGCAGGCTTTGCAGGATCAGGGAGGCCATGCAGCGTAGGTTTGCTGAGGCATTCGGTCCAGAGTCCTCTGGGTCACTAAGGACAACATGATCCCCAGCCACCTCCTCCCAGCCATGTACAAGTCCATGGGTTTCTTCGGACTGTAAATTATCCCTTGAAGACTGCTGCTGATGCTGAGTGCAAGGCTCCACCTCCATGCTGACACAATCCTCCTCCTCGTCCTCTTCCTGTGTGATTGGCGGGCACGCAGGAACACTGTCTGGATAAAGGGGGCCTTGAGAGGTAAGGAAGTCCTCCTCTTCCTCCCTCTGTTCTGCCTCAAGTGCCCTGTCCATTATTCCATGCAGCGTGTGCTCCAACAGGTGGACAAGAGGGACAGTGTCACTGATGCATGCACTGTCACTGCTCACCATCCTTGTGGCCTCTTCAAATGGTGACAGGACAGTGCATGCATCCCTGATCATAGCCCACTGGCGTGGGGAAAAAAACCAAGGTCCCCTGACCCTGTCCTGATGCCATAGTCACATAGGTACTCATTGATGGCCCTCTGCTGTGTGTGCAGCCGCTGCAGCATGGCCAACATTGAGTTCCACCTGGTGGGCATGTCACAGATTAGGCGGTTCTTGGGCAGGTTAAATTCCTTTTGGAGGTCAGCCAGCCGAGCACTGGCATTATATGACCTGCGGAAATGCACACAGACTTTCCTGGCCTGCCTCAGGACATCCTGTAAGCCCAGGTACCTGCCCAAGAACCACTGCACCACCAAGTTAAGGATGTGAGCCAAACAGGGCACATGAGTCCGTTGTTCCTGTCGGAGAGGAGGTTGGTGCCATTGTTGCAAACCACCATACCTGGCGTGGTGTCAACCACCTCTGAACCTGCCCTTGCAGAACTGACAGAATCTCTGCCCCAGTGTGGCTCCTGTCCCCCAAGCACACAAGCTCAAGCACCGCATGGCATCTTTTTGCCTGCGTGCTTGCATAGTCCCTTGAACGCCCACGGAGCACCGCTGGTTCCGAGGACAAATCAGCACAGGAAGAGGCCATGAAGGAAGAAGAAGAGGAGGGGGTGGAGGAGAGAAGTGTGGCAGAATCACCACTAGTAGAATTTTGGAGGCGTGGTGGCGGAACAACCTCCAACACTACTGCACCATGTCCTGCATCCTTCCCAGCTGCCAGAAGACTCACCCAGTGCACGGTGAAAGATAGGTAACGTCCCTGTCCATGCCTGCTGGACCATGAGTCAGCGGTAATATGCATCTTACCACTGACCGCCCTGTCCAGCGAGGCCAAGACATTGTCTTCCACATGTCGGTAGAGAGCCGGAATCAGGGGGCAGAGTCTACCAACTGAAAAGGCAGCAGTTGAAGTGCTAGCAATTTAGCCAAGCTAGCATTCAACCGCTGGGCATGTGGATGGCTGGGAGCAAACTTCTTTCGGGGATGCAGCAGCTGGCCGCAAGTACTTGACACACCTAATTCTACACCTTCATTCCTCTCAGTGCAGGCTTCACAGAGGACTGAAGGTATAGTGGGGTTGAAGATCCCAGCTGATGAGGAGCAAGGAGAGGTCCGCTTTGTTCTTTGGTGTGGGTCTTTTAGGTACGCTTGCCAACGAACTGCATGGCAGGTCGACATATGTCTGGTCAAGCATGTGGTGCCCAAGCAGGTGATGTTTTGGCCACGCTTGGGACATATGTTGCAACTAGCAGCGGTGGGATCTGATGCACTCGTCTCAAAAAAGGCCCACACCAAAGAACTTTTGGAATAACGTGCAGAGACAGAAGCGCCCTGCACATGCGGAGCTCTGCGGTGTGATGCAGTCAGTATGCTGCCCTTAAGCTGGCCCCTGGAGGACATCCTGCCTCGTTGGAGATGTGCCTCTTCCTCCTCCTCTCTCCTATCAGGCACCCACGTGGAGTCAGTGACCTCATCATCCCCTCCCTCCTCATCATTGGAGCATAGCTGGCAGTATGCTGCACCTGGGGGAACACGACTGCCAGATTGCTGTCCTTCTTGGGCACCCCCTCTCTCTGGGCTCACGTTACTGCCTTCCTCTAGCTGGGTACCATCATCGGATCCTTCAAAATGCTGGGCATCCTCCTGGAGCATGTACCCAACACTGTGGTCAAACAGTTCGGGGGACTCCTCAGGAGGACATGGTGGGGCTAGGGAAGGAGTGACTGATGCCATTGAGCCGAGGAAAGAGGCCACGTTGGCAGCTGCTTTGCCAGACAAAGTACCCTGAGCCTGGGTGAGAGAGGATGAGGAGGATGAGGACGGCTTGGTCATCCAATCTACCATGTCTTCCGCATGTTGCGGCTCAACACAGCCAGCTGCCAAAAAAAAGGACAAGCGTGTCCCACGGCCACGTGCTGATGAGGATGCACCGTCTCCACGACCAGCACTGTTGCCTCTAGACACAGAGCCTGCTTGCCCTCTTTTATTGGCTTGTGACTGTCTGCCTCTCCTTGTTGGCCTTCCAGACATACTAATGGCCTGCAGTGAGATGTAGCTGCACAAAGCTGGAATGTATATACTGTAAATACTGTATACTGTAAATACTGTAGCTGCCTGCCTGTGGTACTAATAGGATCAGAACAACAGCAATGGTCTTCAGGTAGCTTTAGGTGCACACTGTGCAGAGGACACACTACACTAACTGTAAATACTGTAGCTGCCTGCCTGTGGTATTAATAGGATCAGAACAACAGCAATTGTCTTCAGGTAGCTTTAGGTGCACACTGTGCAGAGGACGCACTACACTAACTGTAAATACTACAGCTGCCAGTGGTACTAATAGAATCAGAAGAACACCACCAATTTTCTTCAGGTAGCTTTAGGTGCACACTGTGCAGAGGACACACTACACTAACTGTAAATACTGTAGCTGCCTGCCTGTGGTATTAATAGGATCAGAACAACAGCAATTGTCTTCAGGTAGCTTTAGGTGCACACTGTGCAGAGGACGCACTACACTAACTTTAAATACTGCAGCTGCCTGTGGTACTAATAGGATCAGAAGAACACCACCAATTTTCTTTAGGTAGCTTTAGGTGCACACTGTGCACAGGACGCACTACACTAACTGTAAATACTGTAGCTAATAGGACTAATAGGACCAGAAGAACACCATAAATTTTCTTCAGGTAGCTGTAAATACTGTAAAAACACCTGCCTGCCCCTGCCTGTCAGTAGGAAGAGAATAACAGGAACGGATCTAGCTAAACTGAATACAGTGTATGTGTGTGTGTATATATATATATATATATATATATATATACATACACACACACACACAACACCTAGGATGCATATATATATATATATACATATACACACAATACACTGTAAGTGAAGCTAACTGACTCGCCTGCCTATTCTATCTAACTAAAATCAAATGACACTGTCTCTCCATCTATCTCTCCGCCGCCGCCGCCGCAACACACTACACAAGGCCGCCACGCAGGCGGCCTTATACAGTGTGGGGCGTGTACTAAACCCCCTGAGCCATAATTGGTCAAAGCCACCCTGGCTTTGGCCAATTACAGCTCTTTGTACAGACGGCACTGTGATTGGCCAAGCATGCAGGTCATAGTGCATGCTTGGCCAATCATCAGCCAGCAATGCACTGCGATGCCGCAGTGAATTATGGGCCGTGACGCGCCACTCTAATTTGGCGTGAACAGCACATAACGTTCGAAATTCGACGAACGGTCGAACATGCGTTCGACTCGAACTCGAAGCTCATCCCTACTCACTACCTATCACAGTTTCGGAGGCCCAGAAATGTCAAGATAGCACAACCCCCCCCCCCCCAAATGACCCCATTTTGGAAAGAAGGTTTCAAGGTTTTTGAGAGGCATGTTGTGTCCATGAAATATTTGATATTTTGCCACAAGTTTCGGGAAAATTACATTTTTATTTTTTTTTTACACAAAGTTGTCACTAAATGATATATTGTTCAATCATGGCATGATTATATGTGGAATTACACCCCAAAATACATTCTGCTGCTTCTCCTGAGTATGGGGATACCACATGTGTGAGACTTTTTGGGAGCCTAGCCACATACAGGACCCCAAAAACCAAGCACCGCCTTCAGGCTTTCTAAAGGCGTAAAATTGTGATTTTACGCCTCACTATCTATCAAAGTTACGGAGGCCCTGAAATATCCAGATAGCACAAACCCCCCCCCACCCCCCAATGACCCCATTTTGGAAAGTAGACACCCCAAGGTTGTGCTATCTGGGCATTTCATGGCCTCTGAAACTGTGATAGGCAGTGAGGAGTGAAATCAACATTTTTACACCCTTAGAAATCCTGAAGGCGGTGATTGGTTTTTATGGTCCTGTACACGGCTAAGCTCCCAAAAAGTCCCACGCATGTGGTATCTCCATACTCAGGAGAAGCAGCAGAATGTATTTGGGGGTGTAATTTCACATATGCCCATGGCATGTTTGAGAAATATATCATTTAGCGACAATTTTGAGCAAAAAAAAAAGGTTTGTCATTTTCCCGCAACTTGTAGCAAAATATAAAATATTCTATGAACTCAACATGCCTTTCAGCAAATAGCTTGGGGTGTCTACTTTCTAAAATGGTGTCATTTGGGGGTTTTGTGCTATTTTGGCATTTTATGGCCTTCGAAACTGTGATAGGTAGTGAGGAGTGAAATAAAAAATGTATGCCCTTAGAAATCCCGAAGGCGGTGCTTTTTTTTGGGGGTGTTTACGCAGCTACTCAGGAGAAGCAGCAGAATGTATTTTGGGGTGTAATTCCACATATAACGTGGCATGTGTGAGCAATATATCATTTAGTGACAACTTTGTGTAATTTTTTTTTTTGTCGTTTTTCCATCACTTGACAAAAAAATAAAATATTCAATTGGCACAACATGCCTCTTAGCAATTTCCTTGGGGTGTCTACTTTCCAAAATGGGGTCATTGGGGGGGGGGGGTACTGCCCTGCCATTTTAGCACCTCAAGTAAATTCCAGAAAATGTACCCTAGTTTGTAGACGCTATAACTTTTGCGTAAACCAATAAATATACGCTTATTGAATTTTTCTTAACCCGAGACATGTGGCTGAATGCTTTTTGGCCTAAATGTATGAATAAAGTTGAGTTTATCGAATTTTTTTTTTTATAACAAAAAGTAGAAAACATCATTTTTTTCAAAATTTTCAGTCTTTTTCCTTTTATATCACAAAAAATAAAAATCGCAGAGGCAATCAAATGTCATCAAAAGAAAGCTATATTTATGGGAAAAAAAGGACGCAAATTTTGTTTGGGTACAGCATTGCATGACCACGCAATTACCAGTTGAAGCAGCGCAGTGCCAAATTGTAAAAAGTGCTCTGGTCATTGAGCAGCCAAATCCTCCAGGGCTGAAGTGGTTAAAGTAGGGTTAGGTTATAAAAAAATATCCTAAGCTTTGAACATCTCACGGAGCACTGTTCAACCCATCATCCGAAAATGGAAAGACTATGCACCGTGCTAAGTCCGTGCACTCCACAAATATGGCATTTATGGAAGAGTGACAAGAAAAAAGCCATTGTTGAAAGAAAGCCATAAGAAGTCCTATTTGCAGTTTGAAAGAAGCCATGTGAGGGGCACAGCAAACATGTGGAAGAAGGTGCTCTGGTCAGATGAGACCAAAATGTTACTTTTTGGCCTAAAAGCAAAACCCTATATGTGGTGGAAAACTAACACTGCACATCACCCTGAACACACCATACCCACTGTAAAACATGGTGGTGGCAGCACCATGTTGTGGGGATTCTTTTCTTCAGCAGAGTCAGGAAAGCTGGTCAGAGTTGATGGGAAGTTAGATGGAGCCAAATACAGGGCAATCTTAGAAGAAAACCTGTTGGAGTCTGCAAAAGACTTGAGACTGGGGCTGAGGTTCACCTTCCAGCAGGACAACCACCTTAAACATACAGCCAGAGCTACAATGAAATTGTTTAAATCAAAGCATATTCATGTGTTAGAATAGCTCAGTCAAAGTCTAGACCTAAATCCAATTGAGAATCTGTGGCAAGGCATTGAAAATTGCTGTTCACAGATGCTCTCCATACAATCTGACAGAGCCTGAGTTATTTTGCAAAGAAGAATGGACAACAATGTCACTCTCTAAATGCGCAAAACTTGTAGAGACATACCCAAAAAGACTTGCAGCGAAAGGTGGTTTTACAAAGTATTAACTTAGGGGGGCTGAATACAAATGCATGCCACACTTTTCACATATTTATTTGTAAAAATCTTTGAAAAAGTGTGTGGCGAAGAGAGACGATCAGCGGCATCTCCTTGTAGGGGAGAACAGGGAAGGTAATCAGGGCACTGATCATCAGTGCCCTGATTACAGGAAAGCTGCAGCAGTGCCACCAATCAGTGCCGCCAATGAGTGCTACCAATCAGTGCCCATCAGTGACACAAATCAGTGCCCATCACTGGTGCCAGTCAGTGCTGCCTTTTTAGTGCCCATCATAGCCTGCTTATCAGTGCTGCCCATCAATTCCCATCAGTGCCACCAATCCGTGCTGCCTACCAGTGCCCACTAGTAGTGCCTATCAGTGCGGCATAATAGTGCCACCTATCAGTGCCCGTCTCTGCGCTTTCTCTAGTTCCCTGATATCCTTTTTGAGCACTGGTGCCCAAAACTGATCTGTATATTCCAGATGAGGTCTTACTAATGATTTGTACAGGCGTAAAATGACATTTCTCTCTCTGCAGTCCATACCTCTTTTAATAAAATTTAAAGACTTCCAACCAGCTGCTTGAAGGCTTCATTCACACACCAATTTTTGTCAATACCCTTAAAACCACTCTCCCAGGGTAAGACCTTCAGCATCCAACACACTGGATAAGACTAGTGCTAGGACCATAAGACTTTTTCTTGTATACCCTAGTTCCAGTAAAGTGAATTTAGATTGGTTGCTATGGGGCACTGTACTTTGAACTTTGTTCCTTTCAACATTCGTTATGTAGCACCCTGATGTTTAGGCGGGGTTGCTAGTAAATTTACCTGCCAGGTATAGTTGCCTTGGCCAATTGATAGGTCAATTGATTCCACCCTAGTTCTGGAATTGCTGCACTTCTCTTTTCTGTCACTAGATGGCCAGGTATCTGGTGACATTAGATAAGATGGGGTCATTGCAAGGACAGATTAGGAATAGATGGGGTATCTCAGCCAATGGGCAGGAATTTTCTTGGGTCCCTTGGCCTGCTGGGAGAGCCTATTTATTTGGGTGAGGTCAGGTGATCGGGGGTTCTGTGCCAACTGGACGGCTGTCTGGGTGGATGTGTGTTGTGCTGTCCTGGGCTACTAGGCCAGAGCATGAGGCCTATTCCGGCAGACATCTCAAGTCTCCCGCAAGATGCGGGAGACTCCACATTTCTGCGGCGGCTCCCGCACACCCGCAAGAGCCTCCCGATCTCCCAGGAATGATCGGTGCAGCTGGGAACAGCCTGTGATCACCGATCTCGTTTGTATTGATTATTAGCTGACAGCCGTTTCTCCTTCTCTCCCTCCCACGGCTGTCAGCTAAAAAGCTATACAGGGAGATCGGTGATCACAGCTGTCCCTCTTTCTGCGCACCGATCATTCCTAGCTGATCTGTCTGCTCCTCCCCCGGGGCCCCCTCCATGTCCTTCTCCACCCCCGTTTTCCTCTGGCCCCCTCCATGTCCTTCTCCGCCCCCGCCCCCCCTCGTCCCCCGCAGCCGGCTCCCCTCCCCTCCTCTCCCGCAGGCTGCGGGGGGAACTAGTAAAAGGACACAGTGAGCGAGATCGCTCCTATGTTCTGTGATTGCTGAGCAGAGTAAACTGTGTTTACTTTGCTCAGTTTATGAATGAACAGGAGCCTCTGTTTCCTGTTCATTCTTCTTTAGTGCTGAGAAAGGGACTGGGGAATGTGTCCTCAGTCCCTTTGTCTGTCTCAAAGGGGAGATGTCAGGGGCCTGTTTAGACCCCTGACATCTCCCCAAAGCCCCCCAAAAATATATAAACAAATATCGTAAAAAGATTCTAAAAAAATGAAAAAGTGTGAAAAAAATAAATAAAACACTACTGACACCACTCTCCCCTGCCCCGCCAACACTGTCCACTGCCCCAACCCCCTCCCTTCAAAAAGCATTGTGAAAAAACAAATTAAAAACAAATTAAATTGTAAAAAAAATCAATTATTAAAAATAAAAAAACTACTAACACTGCACTGCGAAAAAAATATTGAAAGAGTGATTTAAAAAATATTTTGCCACGGGTAGTGGGGGCGTTTGCGGGCGCGAAGCGCCAGCTCCCTGAAATGAGTTTGCCACCTCCCTGAAATGAGTTTCTGCAGGTTGGGATGTCTGTCCCGGGGACATCTGGCTGCTAGGCTGTCTGAGGGCCTATCTAGAAGCAAGAGAGCAGCTTGCAGTCCATCCAGAAGTGACAGTTCTGCCGGCCGGAGAACCTGTCGTGGCTGGAGGTAGAGGGGAAGCTGTCGCCACTAAGGGACCATCCACCTTTTTATCAGGGACCACCATGAGTAACTGAAGCAAGTACCAGAACAGTGTTCTCACCAACCAGTGAAGAATTGGGAATCTTCAGCAGGTGTCAAGCCAGGGATCCAGCCAGCAGAGTTGACGCTTGCAGAGCAGCCTTGTGTGCCAAGCCAGGGACCGAGCAGGCCAGTGGGGTGACGCTTGAGGAGTATCTTGAATGCCAAGCTAGGGACCCAGCAGGGACACAGGGGTGATGCTTGAGGGAGATACTCAGTGAGAAGGTTGGAAGAACTCAGTAGAAACAGGGGCAGTGGGCCAGCAAGTCTAGAGAGAGAGACTGGGAGCTCAGTTGAGTGAAGGTCTACAAGAGGAGATTGTAAAGGAAGTGAATAAGTTCATTGTAACCTTTGTTAGAAACTGTTCAAGATTGTTGACATAGGAGACAGCGTGTCTACATATGCAGATGTGGTGTTTGGCTGGGTGCCTTTCCCTGCATGGCTGTCTACCTGTAGAAGTCTCGGAGTCTGAAAATTAACATTGCAACCACTTAAGGGTGTCCTGGCCCTAAACCCTTTCTCACCCCACTGTTCTGTTTAAGAAACAATAAATCTCTTTGCATTCAAGAAGTGTCTGGCGCCCATGAATCCTCCTTGCATTACACCCACCATGCCTCGTAACCCACTCTACATAGAAGGATGTCAGCTATCCCTAACTCTGGAGGTTCTCATTATACCAAAGGGGACCCGGGACTTGGCTACAGTTAAGTAACCCAATATTGTAGTGTATTGGCTGTCTGTTCATGCTGAAAAACCAACATACTTCTTTAGTAAGGTGTTCTGGGAATTCCAGACTGTTTTTAGAACAAGAAAAGAGATAGCAAGAGGTTCCAAAGGGGCAGATTATAGTTAATCCTTTTTTACATTAGGAAATTTTAGAGCATTTAATCCTAGTGCGCAATAATGAAGTTTGTAACACAGGAAAGACTGTATCAACAACTAAGGTTATTTGAAGAGCATCGCTGGTGCAGTTAATCAAAAAGGAGCCACACTTTTCAATTTAGAACAATTACACCTTTTTGTTGGAGGCAACCGTCCTGCATTCCACATTTGCATGTATTCACAGGGAATATAATACACAAGTATCCTTCACATTTTAATCCAGGATAGAAAAACCCAGGCTTGGACTGGGACAAAAAATAGGCCTTTTTAAATTAAGTGGCCAGGCCTGGGGGGGGGGTGGCATTTGCGGGGGTCAGTTGGTGACTGGATTTGGGGTTCCAGGATGTGTGGATTTAATTACGGTACCTTTTTTAATTTACTGTGACAAATTGGGGCCAATTTAGGTCAGAGCTGCCATATAATGTTGTTTTTTGCCTTACTTTAACTCTGGTTTTGATGGTGAAATCCTAAAAATAGTAGGAAGCAGCACAAGATGTGGAATGCTCTAATCCAGATACATAAATGCACCTCTTGCACCTTCACACCGCAGATCAGCCCCAATTACCTACACCTTCACACCTCAGATGAGCCCCAATTCCAGCACCTTCACACCTCAGATCAGCCCCAATTCCTGTACCTTCACACCTCAGATCAGCCCCAAATCCTGCAGCTTCAGAACACACAAAATGTAATGCAGCTAGTCATTCATGGGTGTCAAAAACAGCAGTAGGAATCAGCAGATTCCTGCCCATGCCATTTGCATTGTGCTGGAACACATGTGCAAATGTAGCCTTAGAACAGGGCTTGTGAGCTACTACTTTATAAAACAAGTTGCCAAACCTTGTTATAAAGAGCAGTTCCCTTTTCAAACTTCTAAAGTAGTGGTTACAAGCCAGTTATAAAGCATGACACGCAAAGCCAGATATAATGGAGTACTCACAAAGCCAGTTATTAAGCAAAGCTCATTTATAAATGGCTCTGTGAGTAATGTTTAGTAACTGGCTTTGTGAATACTGCTTAATAACTGGCTTTGTGACTACTAAAAGCATTACTCATACAGCCAGATAGTAAGCATTACTCACAGAGCCAGTTATTAAGCATTACTCACAAAGCCAGTTATTAAGCAAAACTCATTTATAACTGGCCTTGTGAGTAATGCTTTACAATTGGCTTTTTTAGTATTGCAAAGGCAGTTCTAAAGCATCACTCTCAGAGCCACTTATAAAGGAGTATTGATTTATAACTAGCTTTTTGCGTGTTGCTTTTAGTAGTGCTTCCAAAGCCTGGTAAATACTTTATCCACAGTCAAGTTTTCTGAGTAGAATGGTCTCCCCTTCAGCTTGAGCCAGGCACATGGCTGCTGAGGAAGAGGAGTGCCCAGAAACAGCAGGTGCACACTAATTAGAAAAGCAAGGCTAGCTGATTATAAGACTGCAGTCACAGAGTAAAAAAAAAAAAACGAGAATTACAATTAACAAAAGGAGCACTCTCTGGCCCTGGAGAATCAGATCTGACCCATTCACTGGCGGGAAAAGAAGTGGGCAGGAATAAAGGTGGGCGTACACCAGCCACACTGCTTTCACTATAAGCGGCTGCAGCACCTCATCAGGGTTCATGTGCGGGAGGCGGGTCTGTGACCTGCCTCCCACACATGAAAGCCAGCAAGGTGCTGTGGCCACATATATGGTAGGTGGTGGTGAGGAAAGCCTCAGTCCCTCCTCCTCTTCTGGCATCCTGATTGCTAGGTGACCGGCGGCTGCAGGGCGCATGTGCGAACCAGGACTTTTGGTTCAGTGTCGGCCTAGGATGCCATAGAACATTTTTTCTGCTCCTCCCACCACCACTGAGCAGAGGTCCAGGTCATATGTTCAGCAGAGGGGCCTAGGTTGCCATGGAATGGCTTGGTGGGAACAGATAGATTCTTTCCACTCCTCCCACCACCACCACCAAGTATATGTGACACATCCACCCACGGCCAGCCCTGCATGTCACAGCCAGCTCTTCTTAAGAGACTATGGACAGTCTGGACCTAAGCATACATTGTATTTAAAGCAGAACTTCACTGCATCTGAACACCACAAACCAAAAATGCTGTTTAATAAATTTTTCATTTTCAAAGCAAACTCACTTATCCATCCATGTCTCAATGCTTTATTTTGATGAGAAATCACGTTGTAAAACACCAGCCAACATTTCTGGCCGTGGCCATCTTGAGTCAGGGCAGAATAATCCATCTGCCCTTAGCTTAGGCTTACAGGCAGGAGATTTAGCTGAGAAAACCCCTCCTCCCCTGCTAAAGACTCCTGGGATGTATGACATACAGTAATTTACCTAGGCATGGGCACCCGTCGGCAGGGCCCAGGGCAATGCCACTGCACCGATCCGCATCTCTCACTGTCTAAGCTTTCCCCGCTGTCTCACACAGCCGAGCAGAGTGAAGCCGCCTCCCCCTCCATCCACACAGAAGGAGGGACACTGCTGTGCATGTGCTGTGATATGAGGTATGTACATTATGCACATTATGGGTCTGCACTGAAGGTATTGGGTCTGTACTCAAGGAGGGTCTGCAATGAAGAAGGGTCTGTACTGAAGGGGGAGTCTGTATTGAGGGAGGGGGTGTCTATACTGTGGTGGGGGGGTCTGTACTGATGAGAGGGGTCTGTACTGAGGGAGGGGGGTCTGTATTGATGAGAGGGGTCTGTACTGAGGGAAGGGGGTCTGTACTGATCAGAGGGGTTTGTACTGAGGGAAGGGGGTCTGTACTTAGTGGAGGGGGGTTTGTACTGAGGGGGGAATAAAGTTGGTGGAGGGGGGGGGGGTGACACCATGTTTTTTAGCACTGGGTGACACCAATCCTAGTGACGACTACTGGAGGAAGTAACTGAAGAAATGTAAAAAAAACGTTTAACAAGTAAATATGACATACTTTCCTATCTTTTTACTAATGCTAGCTACATAAGTATTAAAAATAGTCAATGTTGATTGAGAGGGTGAAGTTCCACTTTAAACAGAGAGGAGCTGGCTAAACTTGAAGGCTTCATTCATATTTGTAGATTGAAAACTATGGGTTCAGTATGGTGACAAAAACCTTTTACTGCTCACTGGGTAAAGGGAGCCCAAATTGCTGCATGAATTTTAGCAGTGCACTTGGAAACACACTTCGGCTCGATTCACACCTATGCATGTTGCTTTTGAGCGTTTTTGGAGGTTTTTTTTTCATGCTTGCCACGTTTTTGAGCCGCGTTTTTGCCGCGTTTTTGCCGCGATTTGCGTTTTGCGTTTTTTTTTTTTTTTTTTCATTTTTTTTTACAGTCTTAAAAAAAAATTACAAAAAAAAAAAAAAAAACGGCAAAAACGCACCAAAAACGCATCAAAAACGCATCAAAAACGCTGCAAAAACGCAGCACTTGCGTTTTTGATGCTTGTCCATTGAAAACCATTACATGCAAAACGCTGCTTTTTGCATGAAAAAAAGTCCCCGACCCTTTCCAAAAACGCTGAGATACAAAAAAGCATTGATGTGAACATGTTCCATAGGAACCCATGTTAAAAAATTCCCGTGCATTTCTGCAAAATGCAAAATGCATCAAAAAACGCGCTAGTGTGAATGGGGCCTTCAAGACCAATATTGTAGTGCAAATGAACAGGAATTTAAATGTGCTTACCAAGCAAAAATGTATAGGAGGCCACAAGTATTTGGTTGGATAACCTGTCAGTATATTAGAGCATATAATGTGAGAGTGATTTGTTAAAGGGAGTTTATAGGGTTTTACATACATTATCTTTGCTTATTTAGTAAGTAAATTTTTTAATATACTTTTGATAAAACTTTAAAAACTTTAAAAATGTTTTGAAGGTAAATAGAAAATATTGCACATGATTATTTAATGCTTGTCTATTTCCACCAAGTAGAGGGATCCCTAGGCTCCTTTTTACGTGTTTATATGGGTAGTGCTACCCCCCGCAGGAGCCGCTTAAGTATATTTGGTTCTGTACTCTGCCTCTCAACCCCAAGAACAGTCTCAGCCCCTCTGGCACACCTGGCAAAAATATTAGTGAGAGCACCAGAGTAAAAGGACACAAATTGTAGTAAACACAGAAATGATCTTTACGGTGAAATTTCTTAGGAATGGAACAAGACAGTAGCAATAAAACTGAACAATAGACAAATATATCTTAAGCGAATCATCTAAGTGAAGATGTCTGAAAGTTAAGAGCAATAAACTCAATGATACTATCTGGATGCTTTCAGGAGACTCCTCATGGCAAATAACCCCAAAAGCAGACGACAAATTGCAGTATGAACAATAACACTTCAGTAGAATAATCGCCAGCCCCAATTAAGTTGGGCACTATGAGTCCAGGCAGGAGAAGAGCAGAGCAATGACCCTTTCTTATGTCAGACCTCTCCCTTTCGTCCCCAGACACCACAGTCCCAAAGAACCACAAACATTGTACCTAGTTCAGTTCAATAATGTAACTTCCTAGTCAGATTACCCCTTTAATTCACTATATATCCTGAGCCCTTCCAAGTCTGATTACCCTGCTCATTGACTATATATATCCTGAGCCCTGGGTGTATGTGTGTGTCCTTATGGCACCAGTGACTTTAATCCCTTAAGGGGAAATGGGTTGTAGTACCTTGGAAGAATAAGGCCTTGAATCTTCAGCTAGCTACTTTAGTTAGTGCACTTATGTGTCCTGTTTGGTAGAAGTGGTGTACAGTGTGCTGGCAGTACTTAGGTATACAAGGCGGGTACTGTGACTTCCCAGCAGAGTTTAAGTTGGGCACAAATCCTAGTAGATTAATTGAAGTGACACCGGTGTCTGCAAGCAGTGTTCTATCTTGTGAAGTATTGGGCAACTGGAACACTTCACGCTGTCTGTACAGGTGTGTCTGGAGATGCACCTGGCATTCCCCTCTCAGGCAGGATGCCCCCGACCAGCCTTGGATTTGGTGGGAGGAAAACGGCACATCAACCCGGGTAGGCAGCATCTCTCACCTGGATCCAGTCTTCTCCCTCGCCTCGTGGTTTCTGCCAAGCTCCCAGGCAGCCTCCTCATTTCCTTAACTTCTCTCTCTCCAGGGCATGCTGGGGTGTGTAGTTCTGCCCCCTAGGGATTGTTATGGGGCCACTTGTGTTGGGAACTATATGTCCCAGGATCCTTTTTTGCACCTGCAGCTCTTTAGCTCTGGCTGGCAATTTGCTCCCTCCCCCTGAGGATGCAGAGGGGGGAACAGAATGGGAGGCTGCTTGTGCGAGTGACCACTCACATACTGTAGAGTGAAGAGGAGAGGGAGGGGGGAATGCCCTTTTTCAGAGCTCCCACCCAACACATCATAGGTCAGTCTCTTGGATGGACAAATAACAGTTTTGGGCTCATTTTCTCACGGTCCTCATGGTTCCTTCTGGCGCATATCTGAGCTGCCCTCTCTGGGAAACAACTGATCACTTACTCATCAGTTATATGCAAAATTTAGTTTTTAGAATTTTAACTACTACTACCCATTTGACTCAAAACCTCTGAAGAAGGACTATAATTAGTCTGAAACATGTAAAGTGTCTACACCAGTATATACGACAGCTAGCCCACCAGTATCTATGGGCAGTATGTGCCAGACATACAGAATGTGCTATTTCGGGTATTATGTATTATAATCTTATATTCACAATCGCATTAATACTATATAGAGTAGGTTACATAGTAGGTGACTATCGCAGTAAGCGGCATTGGAAGGCTACAAACAGATATCAACAAAGCCTGGGGAATGCCCAGGAAAAAATCCAAGCCTATTTACCACCAGCTCGCAGACAACCAATTAACCTGTCTAACAGTATGTGTTAAAAACAGGGGTTTAGTCCGCACACATTTGCAAACGCATGCGTAAGCCACAGAGCCTTGTCACGGCACCCTGATATCTGTGGTCCTAACACTAAAATATGAGTGTTCCCACAAAAAGCTCTGGTCCAACCAATTACCTTTAGAAGTCACATAATTAGTGAAATGATGTCCACCTGTGTGCAACCTAAGTGTCACATGATCTGTCATTACATATACACACCTTTTTGAAAGGCCCCAGAGGCTGCAGCACCTAAGCAAGAGGCACTACTAACCAAACACTGCCATGAAGACCAAGGAACTCTCCAAACAAGTAAGGGACAATGTTGTTGAGAAGTACAAGTCAGGGTTAGGTTATAAAAAAATATCCAAATCTTTGATGATCCCTAGGAGCACCATCAAATCTATCATAACCAAATGGAAAGAACATGGCACAACAGAAAACCTGCCAAGAGACGGCCGCACACCAAAACTCATGGACCAGGGAAAGAAGGGCATTAATCAGAGAGGCAGCAAAGAGACCTAAGGTAACCCTGGAGGAGCTGCAGAGTTCCACAGCAGAGACTGGAGTATCTGTACATAGGATGACAATATGCTCCATAGAGTTGGGCTTTATGGCAGAGTGGCCAGAAGAAAGTCATTACTTTCAGCAAAAAACAAAATGGCATGTTTTGAGTTTGCGAAAAGGCATGTGTGAGACCCCCAAAATGTATGGAGGAAGGTGCTCCGGTCTGATGAGACTAAAATTAAACTTTTTGGCCATCAAATAAAATGCTATGTCTGGCACAAACCCAACACATCACATCACCCAAAGAACACCATCCCACAGTAAAAAATGGTGGTGGCAGCATCATGCTGTGGGGATGTTTTTCAGCAGTCGGGACTGGGAAACTGGTGAGAGTTGAGGGAAAGAATGATGGTGCTAAATACAGGGATATTCTTGAGCAAAACCTGTACCACTCTGTTTGTGATTTGAGGCTAGGATGGAGGTTCACCTTCCAGCAGGACAATGACCCCAAACACACTGCTAAAGCAACACTTGTGTGGTTTAAGGGCAAACATGTAAACATGTTGGAATGGCCTAGTCAAAGCCCAGACCTCAATCCAATAGAAAATCTGTGGTCAGACTTAAAGATTGCTGTTCACAAGCGCAAACCATCCAAATTGAAGGAGCTGGAACAGTTTTGCAAGGAGGAATGGGCAAAAATAGCAGTGGTAAGATGTGGCAAGCTCATAGAGACTTATCCAAAGCGACTTGGAGCTGTGATAGAAAATTGAAGAAAACAGCTGAACTGCCACACTCTGTATAACACCTTTTATTCGTGACAAAACAATGTAGAAGATCCAAAATCTGTTACATCATGGTGATGAAAGGTACACACAGGCTAACACGTTTCACATCAATATAGATGCTTAATCATAGCTGGTGACCATAATCAGACTCAAAATATTTATAGTAAAATAAAAACAATTAGGGGATAGACAGCCCCCAGATACTCCTCCCATATCTAACCAGACTAAAGTGGAAACCAAATGTGCACAGGAAAATGGGCAGCATGAAAAAAACAAAAGGATTAACACCTCTGAAAGAATGACACAGCATTAATATATACTTGGTAAAGTCAGAATAGAACTGGTTCACTGTGTTGGTGTGCTGTGCCCTGGCAGATAATATTGCCAAGAAAGTTCTAATATAGTTACAATATACAGTATAAAAACATGACAAGGCATTGAACAATGCATTAAATATATCTGCACGGCTGAGCGCAATCAAACATACCACGAACAATAGTAGAGAGATACGATCATTGCCAGAGAACTGAAGTTGACTAATATAATGCACAGTTAAAAAACATTAATTAATAATTAATGTTCTAGCGCAGTATATATCGGTGCGTTACTGCTTGTTTAGCGCAGTGTATATATTAAATGCCTTTTTTACTGCATCGGACATAAGTAAAAACAGTATATAAATTAAATATAAGCAAAAAGCCATTTAATATGTGATAAGACCAAGCGATTGTACTCACTTCTAGCATGTATGTGGTAAAAGAAAAGGAAAAGACACTTTATAAAAAGAAACAGTTTATGAAATAGAAGGAAAAGAGCTGATGACAAACAAAGGCAAAGACAGAAGGCAGAAACATAGGAACGTAGAAGAGATGATTTCAGGCAGAAGTCAAACGAATAAAGCAAAGGGGGCTACACAGATGCCGCTAAGGAAACCATGCAGATACGTGTGTCAAAGTATACAAGCTTCTCAAATTAAAACTGTCACGAATGAACCACTATGAACGGCAAATGAATGGCGAGTAAACAGCATATCCTATACATAAGACATACATAAAGAACCCATAAGACGCATATGGACATTCTACCCCATCCAGCCAGGACATGACATGCATGAACCACAGCAGTAAAACCACAGCAGTATAAAGCAACACTGTTGTCCAATACATGTCAACAAAAAAATTATATATATATATATATATATATATATATATATATATATATATATATATATATATATATTTCCATGGCAGTGCGATAAAAATCGCATAGAAGGGCATACATAAAAAATCCGTAAAACATATATGGATGCACTGATATATACTACACTAAACGTGCAGTAACGCACACATATATACAGCGTTAAATGTGCAGTAACTCACTGATATATACTGCATTAAACGTACAGTAACGCATTCAAATATACTATGTTAAACGTGCAGCAACGCACTGATGTATACTGCGTTAAACGTAAAGTAATGCACTCATATATACTACGTTAAACGTACAGTAACGCACTCAAACATACTGCGTTAAATGTCTAGTAATACACTGATAGATACTGTGTTAAACCCGCAGTAACGCACTGATATATATACTGCGCTAAACGTGTAGTAACGCACTAATATATACTGCATTAAACATACAGTAACACACTCAAATATATTGCATTAAACGTGCAGTAGTGCACTGAAATGTACTGCATTAAAAGTGCAGTAACGCACTGATATATACTGCGTTAAACGTGCAGTAATGCACTGATATATACTGCACTAAACGTGCAGTAACACAATGATAGATGCTGTGTTAAACGTGCAGTAACGCACTGATATGTAAAACGTGCAGTATCGCACTGAAATTCACTGCGTTAAACTTGCAGTAACATACTGCTATATACTGTGTTAAACATACAGTAACGCACTGATATATACTGCTTTAAACTTGCAGTAATGTACTGCTATATACTGTGTTAAATGTGCAGTAACTCACTGATATATACTAGGTTAAACGTGCAGTATCGCACTGATATTCACTAAGTTAAACATACAGTAATGCACTGCTATATACTGCATTAAATTGGCAGAAAAGCACTGATATACACTGCGTTAAACATACAGGAAACATGCAGTAACACACTGATATATACTGCGTTAAACGTGCAGTAACGCACCGATATATACTGCATTAAACGTGCAGTGATGCACTGATATATACTGCGTTAAACATACATTAACGCACTCAAATATACTGCATTGAACATGCAATAGCACACTGAAATATACTGCATTAAACGTGCAGTAACGCATTCAAACATACTGCGTTAAAAGTCTAGTAATACACTGATAGATACTGCGTTAAACTTGCAGTAACGCACTGATATATACTGTGCTAAACATGCAGTAACACACCGATATGTACTGCACTAAACGTGTAGTAACGCACTAATGTATACTGCATTAAACATACAGTAACACACTCAAATATACTGCATTAAATGTGCAGTAGTGCACTGAAATGTACTGTATTAAACGTGCAGTAAGGCACAGATATATACTGCGTTAAACGTGCAGTAATATACTGATATATACTGCGCTAAACGTGCAGTAACACAGTGATAGATGCTGTGTTAAACGTGCAGTAACGCACTGATATGTAAAACGTGTAGTATCAGACTGAAATTCACTGCGTTAAACTTGCAGTAACACACTGCTATATACTGTGTTAAAATACAGTAACGCACTGATATATACTGCGTTAAACTTGCAGTAACGTACTGCTATATACTGTGTTAAATGTGCAGTAACTCACTGATATATACTAGTTTAAACGTGCAGTATCGCACTGATATTCACTACGTTAAACTTGCAGTAATGCACTGCTATATACTGCATTAAATGTGCAGAAAAGCACTGATATACACTGCGTTAAACATACAGGAAACGTGCAGTAACACACTGATATATACTGCATTAAACGTGCAGTAACGCACCGATATATACTGCATTAAACGTGCTGTAATGCACTGATATATACTGCGTTAAACATACATTAACGCACTCAAATATACTGCGTTAAACATGCAATAGCACACTGAAATATACTGCATTAAACGTGCAGTAATGCACTGATATGTGCTACGCTAAACATGTAGTAACCCACTGATATATACTATGTTAAACATGCAGTAACGCACTGATATATACTGCGTTAAACATACATTAACGCACTCAAATATACTGCGTTAAACATGCAATAGCACACTGAAATATACTGCATTAAACGTGCAGTAATGCACTGATATGTGCTACGCTAAACATGTAGTAACCCACTGATATATACTATGTTAAACATGCAGTAACGCACTGATATATACTGCGTTAAACATACATTAACGCACTCAAATATACTGCGTTAAACATGCAATAGCACACTGAAATATACTGCATTAAACGTGCAGTAATGCACTGATATGTGCTACGCTAAACATGTAGTAACCCACTGATATATACTATTTTAAACATGCAGTAACGCACTGATATATACTGCGTTAAACTTGCAGTAACATACTGCCATATACTGTGTTAAACATGCAGTAACGCACTGATATATACTACGTTAAACATGCAGTATCGCACTGATATTCACTGCATTAAACTTGCAGTAACGCACTGATGGTTACTGTGTTAAACATGCAGTAACGCACTGATATATACTGCGTTAAACATGCAGTATCGCACTGAAATTCACTGCTTTAAACTTGCAGTAACGCACTGCTATATACTACATTAAATGTGCAGTAAGGCACTGATATTCACTGCATTAAACTTGCAGTAACACACTGATGTATACAGCATTAAACGTGCAGCAACGTACTAATAGGGATGGGCGAACGGTTCGGCCCAAGCATGAGTTCTGGCCGAACTTTGGTTTTTCGGATGTTCTGGAGAAAAATGAACAATATGCAGTGTTCGGGGAAAATTTGAAAGCCGCCAGAACATCATTAAAGTCCATGGGACAAGAACATGAAAAATCAAAAGTGTTCATTTTAAAGGCTTATATGCAAGTTATTGTCATAAAAAGTGTTTGGGGACCCGGGTCCTGCCCCAGGGGACATGTATCAATGCAAATTTTTTTTTTTAAACGGTCGTTTTTTCAGTGATTCTTTTTAATGCTTAAAGTGAAACAATAAAAATGAAATATTGCTTTAAATATTGTGCCTGGGGGGTGTCTATAGCATGCCTGTAAAGTGGTGCATTTTTCCCGTGTTTAGAACAGTACCACAGCAAAATGACATTTCTAAAGGAAAAATTGTCATGTAAAACTGATCGCGGCTGTAATAAATTGTCGGGTAAAACTAATTGAAAAAAAGAGCATGGGATCCCCCAGTCCATTACCAGGCCCTTTGGGTCTGGTATGAATATTAAGGGGAGCCCCAAACCAAAACAAAATTTTTTAAAAAATTGCGTGGGGGTCCCCCTAAAATCCATACCAGGCCCTTTGGGTCTGATATGGGAATTAAGGGGAACCCTGCGCCAATTTTTTTTTAAAATGGCGTAGGGGTCCCCCCCAAAAACCATACCAGACCTGTCTGGTATGAATTTTAAGGGGAACCTTGCGCCAAAATTAAAAAAAAATGGTGTAGGGGTCCCCCTCAAAATCCATACCAGACTCTTATCTGAGCACGCAACATGGTAGGCAGAACATCATGGTACTATTACATGGTATAAACAAGTTGCGTCTTTGTTTTTTTTTAACATTTTGACACTTTTTTGTGAAATGGTAGGGGAATCTGGGGTCCCCTTGTTAAAGGGGGCTTCCAGATTCCGATAAGCCCCCCACGCGCAGACCCCCACAACCACCGGGCATGGGTTGAGGGGATGAGGCCCTTGTCCCAATTAACATGGGGACAAGGTGCTTTGGGGGGCTACCCCAAAGCACCCTCCCCATATTGAGGGCATGTGGCCTTGTACGGATCAGGAGGGGGGCACTCTCTCACCCCCCCCTCTTTTCCTGCGGCCTGTCAGGTTGTGTGCTCAGATAAGGGCCTGGTATGGATTTTAGGGGGACCCCCACGCAATTTTTTAAAAAAAATTTGGTTCGGGGTTCCCCTTAATATTCATACCAGACCCAAAGGGCCTGTTAATGGACTGGGGGGATCCCATACTTTTTTTTTCAATGAGTTTTATCTATATTGCCGAGACCCGACAATTCATTACAGCCGCGATCAGTTTTAAATGACAATTTTTCCTTTAGATATGTCATTTTGCTGTTGTACTGTTCTAAACATGGGAAAAATGTGCCACTTTTCAGGCATACTATAGACACCCCCAGGCACAATATTTAAAGGAATATTTCATTTTTATTGTTTCACTTTAAACATTAAAAAAATCACTGCTTCCGAAAAAATGGCTGTTTTAAAAAATTATTTTTGCATTGATACATGTCCCCTGGGGCAGGACCCGGGTCCCCAAACACTTTTTATGACAATAACTTGCATATAAGCCTTTAAATGAGCACTTTTGATTATTCATGTTCGTGTCCCATAGACTTTAACGGTGTTTGTGTGTTCTGCCAAATTTTTTGCCCTTTCGGTATGTTCTAGTGCGAACTGAACCGGGGTTGTTTGGCCCATCCCTACATACTAATATACATTGCGTTAAACATATACTGATGCACTGATATATACTGCTTTAAACGTGTAGTAATGCACTGATATATACTGTGTTAAACGTACAGTAACACACTGATATGTACTGCGTTAAACATGCAGTAACACACTGATATATACTGCGTTAAACATGTAGTAACACATTAATATATGCTGCGTTAAACGTACAGTAACACACTCAAATATACTGCGCTAAATGTGCAGTAACGCACTGATATATACTGTGTTGAATGTAAAGTAACGCACTCAAAATACTGCATTAAATGTGTAGTAATGCACTGATATATACTGCATTAAACATGCAGTAACACACTGATATATACTGCGATAAACATACAGTAACGCACTGATATATACTGCATTAAACGTGCAGTAACACATTAATTTGAACTGCTTTAAATGTGCAGTAACACACTGATATATATATACTGCGCTAAACGTGCAGTAATCCATTGATATATACTGTGTTAAACGGGCAGTAATGCACCAATATATTCTGCGTTAAACGTGCAGTAAAGCACTGATATATACTGTGATAAACATGCAGTTATGCACTGATATATACTGTGTTAAACATGCAGTAACAGACTGATATATACTGTGTTAAACATACAGTAGCACACTCAAATATACTACATTAAATGTGTAGTAACCCACTGATATATACTGCGTTAAACGGGCAGTAGCGCACTGAAATATACTGCGTTAAATGTGCAGTAATGCACTGATATACTGTGTTAAACATACAGTAACACACTGATATATACTGCTTTAAACGTGCAGTAACGCACTCAAATATACTGCGTTAAATGTGTAGTAAGACACTGATATATACTGCGTTAAACGTGCATTAGCTCACTGAAATATACTGCATTAAACGTGCACTAACGCATTGATATATATTGCTTTAAGCGCGCAGTAACGCACTGATAGATACTGCGTTAAATGTGCAGTAATGCACTGATATATGCTGCGTTAAACGTACAGTAACGCACTCAAATGTACTGCATTAAACATGCAGTAATGCACTGATATCTATTGTGTTAAATGTGCAGTAATGCACTGATAGGTACTGCATTAAACGTGCAGTAGAGCACTGATATATACTGCGTTAAACGTTCAGTGATGCACTGATATATACTGCGTTAAACGTGCATTAGCTCACTGAAATATACTGCATTAAACGTGCAGTAATGCACTGATATATGCTGCGTTAAACATGCAGTAACGCACAGATATACACTGCGTTAAACATACAGTAACGCACTGATATATACTGCATTAAACGTGCACTAACACACTGATATATATTGCTTTAAGCGCGCAGTAACGCACTGATAGATACTGCGTTAAATGTGCAGTAATGCACTGATATATGCTGCGTTAAACGTACAGTAACGCACTCAAATATACTGCATTAAACGTGCAGTAATGCACTGATATATATTGTGTTAAATGTGCAGTAATGCACTGATAGGTACTGCATTAAACGTGCAGTAGAGCACTGATATGTACTGCGTTAAACGTTCAGTGATGCACTGATAGATACTGCGTTAAACATGCAGTAACGCACTGATTTATATTGCATTAAACGTGCATTAATGCACTGATATATATTGCATTAAATGTGCAGCAATGCACAGAGAGATACTGTATTAAACGTGCAGTAACGCACTGATATGCACTGCATTAAACATACAGAAACGCACTTATATATTCTGCATTAAATGTGCAGTAACGCACTGATACAGTCAGGTCCATAAATATTGGGACATCGACACAATTCTAATCTTTTTGGCTCTATACACCACCACAATGGATTGAAATGAAATGAAAAAAACAAGATGTGCTTTAACTGCAGACTTTCAGCTTTAATTTGAGGGTATTTACATCCAAATCAGGTGAACAGTGTAGGAATTACAACAGTGTGTATATGTGCCTTCCACTTTTTAAGGGATCAAATGTAGTGGGACAATTGGCTGCTCAGCTGTTCCATAGCCAGGTGTGTGTTATTCCTTCATTATCCCATTTACAAGGAGCAGATAAAAGGTCCAGAGTTCATTTCAAATGTGCTATTTGCATTTGGAATCTGTTGCTGTCAACTCTCAATATGAGATCAAAGGAGATGTCACTATCAGTGAAGCAAGCCATCATTAGGCTGAATAAACAAGACAAACCCATCAGAGAGATAGCAAAAACATTAGGTGTGGCCAATCAACTGTTTGGAACATCCTTAAAAAGAAAGAACGCACCGGTGAGCTCAGCAACACCAAAAGACCCGGAAGAGCGTGGAAAACAACTGTGGTGGATGACCGAAAAATTCTTTCTCTGGTGAAGAAAACACCCTTCCCAACAGTTGGCCAGATCAAGAACACTCTCCAGGAGGTAGGTGTATGTTTGTCAAAGTCAACCATCAAGAGAAGACTTCAGCAGAGTGAATACAGAGGGTTCACCACAAGATGTAAACCATTGGTGAGCCTCAAAAACAGATTAGAGTTTGCCAAACAACATCTAAAAAAGCCTTCACAGTCCTGGAACAACATCCTATGGACAGATGAGACCAAGATCAACTTGTACCAGAGTGATGGGAAGAGAAGAGTATGGAGAAGGAAAGGAACTGCTCATGATCCAAAGCATACCACCTCATCAGTGAAGCATGGTGGTGGTAGTGTCATAGCGTGGACATGTATGGCTGCCAATGGAACTGGTTCTCTTGTATTTATTGATGATGTGACCGCTGAGAAAAGCAGCAGGATGAATTCTGAAGTGTTTCGGGCAATATTATCTTCTCATATTCAGCAAAATGCTTCAGAAGTCATTGGACAGGGATTCAGAGTGCAGAAGGACAATGACCCGAAGCATACTGTGAAAGCAACCAAAGAGTTTTTTAAGGGAAAGAAGTGGAATTTTATGCAATGGCCAAGTCAATCACCTGACCTGAATCCAATTGAGCATGCTTTTCACTTGCTGAAGACAAAACTGAAGGTAAAATGCCCCAAGAACAAGCAGGAACTAAAGACAGTTGCAGTAGAGGCCTGGCAGAGCATCACCAGGGATGAAACCCAGTGTTTGGTGATGTCTATGCATTCCATACTTCAGGCTGTAATTGACTGCAAAGGATTTACAACCAAGTATTAAAAAGTGAAAGTTTGATGGATGATTGTTAATCTGTCCCATTACTTTTGGTCCCTTAAAAAGTGAGAGGCACATATACAGACTGTTGTAATTCCTACACCGTTCACCTGATTTGGATGTAAATACCCTCAGATTAAAGCTGAAAGTTTGCAGTTAAAGCACATCTTGTTCGTTTTATTTCAAATCCATTGTGGTGCTGTATAGAGCCAAAAAGACTAGAACTGTGTTGATGTCCCAATATTTATGGACCTGACTGTATATATTGCGCTAAACATGCAGTAACGCACTGATTGATACTGAAATAAACGCGCAGTAACGCACTCATATATACTGCGTTAAACATACAGTAATGCACTGATATATACTGCATTAAACGTGCATTAATACACTGATACATACTGTGTTAAACATGCAGTAACGCACAGATAGATACTGCATTAAACGTGCAGTAACGCACTGATAGATACTGCGTTAAATGTGCAGTAATGCACTGATAAACATTGCGGTAAACATACAGCAACGCACTGATATATACTCATATGAACTGTGTTAAACATGCAGTAATGCACTGATATATACTGCGTTAAACATCCAGTAATGCACTGATAGATACTGCTTTAAACGTGCAGTAAAGCACTGATATAAATAAAAAGAAAAACTGCGCTGCAGAGCAAAAAAGTTCAACGGTAAAAGCTGCACACAAAATACACCAATATCTGTGTATACCATGAAAAATAAAAAATAAAAAATAAATAAAGTGCGCTAATTATATGAAAATACACACATAGATGTGAATACATGTGGGTGGTAGTAAAAACCACAATCTACTGAGAGCAAGTAAATGACTCCATGAGTGGTAGAAATATATAAGTGCAAAACATAAAAACTCAAATAAAAAGAAGAAACAAAAAATGTGTACATGTGAAGTACAATGATATTAATAGCGTGAAAATCTGAGAATCAAACAAACTCAGTCCATGGGTTCAAACATAAAAAGTTCATCAGTGAAAAAAAGCTTCCATCCACTATACAGCTCAGCAGCAACTAATCCCCCTATGAGTGGATTGACAAAGGAGAGAGATGTGCAGGATGGTGCAAATCCACTGGCGGTGACTCCAATAAGTGAGAAAGTGATAAAGGTAGACTCTTACCCTCCGTGTTGGACCCCCTCCTTGGAAGGGTCTATCAGGCATGCAGTCATTACACGGTCCCTGCAGAGGGCAAAAATCTGCATGCCTGTTTCACTGATGAACTTTTTATGTTTGAACCCATGGACTGAGTTTGTTTGATTCTCAGATTTTCACGCTATTAATATCATTGTACTTCACATGTACACATTTTTTGTTTCTTCTTTTTATTTGAGTTTTTTATGTTTTGCACTTATATATTTCTACCACTCATGGAGTCATTTACTTGCTCTCAGTAGCTTGTGGTTTTTACTACCACCCACATGTATTCACATCTATGTGTGTATTTTCATATAATTAGCGCACTTTATTTATTTTTTATTTTTTATTTTTCAAAGCACTGATATACACTGCGTTAAACATGCAGTAATGCACTGATATATATTGTGGTAAACGTAAAGTAACACACTCAGATATACTGCGTTAAATGTGTAGTAACACACTGATATATACTGAGTTAAACATGCAGTAGCGCACCGATATATACTGCGTTAAACATGCAGTAATGCACTGATATATACTGCATTAAACGTGTAGTAACGCACAGATGTATACTGCATTAAACGTGCAGTAATGCACAGATATACACTGCATTAAACATACAGTAATGCACTGATATATACTGCATTAAACCGCAGTAACGCACTGATATATACTGCATTAAACGTACAGTAACACACTCAAATGTACTGCATTAAACATGCAGTAACGCATTGACATATACTGTGTTAAACCTGCAGTAATGCTTTGATATACACTGCATTAAACATACAGCAACACACTAATATATACTGCATTGAACGTTCAGTAACACACTGATATGTACTTCATTAAACATACAGTAACACACTGATATATACTGCATTAAATCTGCAGTAAGACACTAATTTAAACTTCTTTAAATGTGCAGTAACACACTGATATATACTGCGCTAAACGTGCAGTAATCCACTGATATCTACTGTGTTAAACAGCAGTAACGCACCAATATATTCTGCGTTAAACATGCAGTAAAGCACTAATATATACTGTGTTAAACGTGCAGTAACGCACTGATAGGTCCTGTGTTAAACTTGCAGTAAGGCACTGATATATACTGCATAAAACGTGCAGTAGCGCACTGAATTATACTGCATTAAAAGTGCAGTAACACACTGATTTATACTGCATTAAACGTGCAGTAACGCACTGATAGATACTGTGTTAAATGTACAGTAACACACTGATATATACTGCATTAAACGTGCAGTAACACACTGAAATGATCTGTGTTAAACGTGCAGTAACGCACTGATATATACTGCGTTAAATGCACAGTAACTCACAGATGTATACTGTGTTAAACATGCAGTAACGCACCAATATATACTGCATTATATTGTGACGTAACCAAAACAGCAAATAGCTCTTTAACACATTTTCACATTTTTATTGACCATTTTACACTTCACTCATTGTTTCATCATTTTAGAGGGCATTTGAGCCCATTTTAATACATTTTCTGCCTTCCTGAGACATTTTTCAAAATTTCAAAGAATGCAAGGGGTGCTGCCCCAAAATGTTTAATTTACACCTTTTTACCTATTGTGCCATCTGTTTAAGACAGAATGGCAAGAGTGATTAAATATGAGTTGATTTCAGCCTTAAAAAGCCTAGAAAATTCTAGGAATACCCATTTTCACAAACCTGAAGTGAAACCAACAAAAGTCAAAAACGTCATCAATGTGACGTAACCAAAACAGCAAATAGCTCTTTAACACATTTTTATTGACCAACTTCCACTTCACTCATTGATAGATACTGCGTTAAACGTACAGTAAAGCACTGATATATATTGCATTAAACGTGCAGTAACACACTGAAAAAATCTGTGTTAAACGTGCAGTAATGCACTAATATATACTGTGCTAAACACACAGTAACTCACTGATAAATACTCTGTTAAACATGCAGTAATGCACCAATATATACTGCATTAAATGTGCATTAATGCACTGATATTTACTGCGTTGTACGTACAGTAATGCACTCAAATATACTGTGTCAAATGTGTAGTAACGCACTGATATATACTGCATTAAACGTGCAGTAGCGCACTGATATATACTGCGTTAAACATGCCATAACGCAATTAAATATATACTGCGTTAAACATGCAGTAACACACAGATATACACTGCTTTAAACATACAGTAACGCACTGATATATACTGTATTAAACGTGCAGTAATGCACTGATATATACTGCATTAAACGTGCAGTAACGCACTGATATATACTGTGTTAAACATGCAGTAACGCACTCAAATATACTGCATTAAATTTGCAGTAATGCACTGATATATATCGTGTTAAACGGGCAGTAACGCACTAATAGATACTGCGTAAAAAGGTGCAGTAACACACTGATATGTACTGCCTTAAATGTGCAGTAATGCACTAATATATACTGCATTAAATGTGCATTAATGCACTGATATATACTGCTTACACGTGCAGTAACAAACAGGTACTGCATTAAATGTGCAGTAACGCACTGATATACACTGCGTTAAACATACAGCAACGCACTGATATATACTGCATTAAACGTGCAGTAACACACTGATGTGAAGTGTTAAACATGCAGTAGCGCACTGCTATATACTGCATTAAACGTGCAATAATGCACTATTGATACTGCATTAAAAGTGCAGTAACGCACTGATATGTACTTCGTTAAACATACAGTAACACACTGATATATACTGCATTAAATCTGCAGTAACACACTAATTTAAACAGCGGTAAACATGCAGTAACGCACTGATATATACTGTGCTAAACGTGCAGTAATCCACTGATATATACTGCGTTAAATGGGCAGTAACACACCAATATATTTTGTGTTAAACGTGCAGTAAAGCACTGATATATACTGCGTTAAATGTGCAGTAACGCACTGATAGATACTGCGTTAAACATACAGTAAAGCACTGATATATATTGCATTAAACGTGCAGTAACACACTGAAGAAGTCTGTGTTAAACGTGCAGTAATGCACTAATATATACTGCGCTAAACGCGCAGTAACTCACTGATAAATACTGTGTTAAACATGCAGTAGGGCACCAATATATACTGCATTAAACGTGCATTAATGCACTGATATTTACTGCATTATACATACAGTAATGCACTCAAATATATTGCGCTAAATGTGTAGTAACGCACTGATATATACTGCGTTAAACATGCAGTAATGCACTGATAGATCCTGCATTAAATGTGCAGTAATGCACTGATATATACTGCGTTAAACATACAGTAGCGCACTGAATTATACTGCATTAAATGTGCAGTAAGACACTGATATGTACTGCGTTAAACATACATTAATGCACTGATAGATACTGCATTAAAAGTACAGTAACACACTGATATATACTGCATTAAACATGCAGTAACACACTGATAGGGATGAGCTTCGAGTTCGAGTCGAACACGAGGCCGACTCGAACATCAGCTGTTCGATCGTTCACCGAAGATCGAACATTATGGGGCGGTGCGTCACGCCATCGCATCGCATTGCTGGCTGATGATTGGCCAAGCATGCACTATGACCTGCATGCTTTAGCCAATCACAGTGCCGTCAGCAAAGAGAGCCATAATTTGCCAAAAGCAGGGTGCCTTTAGCCAATTATGGCTCAGGGGGTTCAGTCCATGCCCCACACTATATAAGGCCGCCTGCACGTCGGCCTTGTGTAGTGTGTTGCTGGCGGAGAGAAAGATAGAGAGAGGGAGAGTGTCATTTCATTTACTTTAAGCAGGCAGTTTATTTAGTTAGCTAGATCTCACTGCAGACCGTTCCTGCTGTACTGTTTATAATATACTTCAGGCAGGCAGTTGATTCAGTTAGCTGCAGTGTATTTAATATATATATATATATATGCAGTCAAACTGGTGTATATATATATATATATATATATATATATATATATATATATATATATATATATATATAAATATCCACTGTATCCAGTTTAGCTAGATCTCACTGCAGACTGTTCCTGCTGTACTGTTTCTAATATACTTCCGGCAGGCAGTTGATTCAGTTCGCTGCAGTGTATTTAGTATATACATACATCCCAGCTTTGTGTGTATATATATATATTTATATGTATATATATATATATATATACACACACTGTATCCAGTTTATGGAGATGGAGCCTACACACGGTCGGAATTTCCGACAACAAGGTCCTATCACACATTTTCCGTCGGAAAATCCGACCGTGTGTAACGGGCATATATCTGACTGCAGGCCATTGCTGGTGTATGTTTTCAAATACACTTTCATGCAGGCAGGCAAGTGATTCAGTGATCCACAGTGCATTAAATATACATATTATATATATATATATATATATATATATATATATATACAGTCCCCAACATATACATATCCATTGCATTCCAGTCTAGCCAAGCCTATATCTGACTGCAGACTGTTCCTGGTGTACGTATTCAAATACACTTTCAGGCAGGCAGGCAAGTGATTCAGTGATCCGCAGTGCATTAAATATATATACAGTCTCCAACATAAACAGTTGCAATAAAAAGTATGTGAACCCTTTTGGGATGATATGGATTTCTGCACAAATTGGTCATAAAATGTGATCTGATCTTCATCTAAGTCACAACAATAGACAATCACAGTCTGCTTAAACTAATTACACACAAAGAATTAAATGTTACCATGTTTTTGTTGAACACACCATGTAAACATTCACAGTGCTGGTGGAAAAAGTATGTGAACCCCTAGACTAATGAGATCTCCAAGAGCTAATTGGAGTGAGGTGTCAGCCAACTGGAGTCCAATCAATGAGATGAGATTGGAGGTGTTGGTTAAAGCTGTCCTGCCCTATAAAAAACACACACCAGTACTGGGTTTGCTTTTCACAAGAAGCATTGCCTGATGTGAATGATGACTCGCACAAAAGAGCTCTCAGAAGAACTACGATTAAGAATTGTTGACTTGCATAAAGCTGGAAAGGGTTATAAAAGTATCTCCAAAAGCCTTGCTGTTCATCAGTCCACGGTAAGACAAATTGTCTATAAATGGAGAAAGTTCAGCACTGCTGCTACTCTCCTTAGGAGTGGGCGTCCTGTAAAGATGACTGTAAGAGCACAGTGCAGACTGCTCAATGAGGTGAAGAAGAATCCTAGAGTGTCAGCTAAAGACTTACAAAAGTCTCTGGCATATGCTAACATCCCTGTTAGCGAATCTACAATACGTAAAACACTAAACAAGAATGGATTTCATGGGAGGATACCACAGAGGAAGCCACTGCTGTCCAAAAAAAACATTGCTGCACGTTTACAGTTTGCACAACAGCACCTGGATGTTCCACAGCAGTACTGGCAAAATATTCTGTGGACAGATGAAACCAAGTTGAGTTGTTTGGAAGAAACACACAACACTATGTGTGGAGAAAAAGAGGCACAGCACACCAACATCAAAACCTCATCCCAACTGTGAAGTATGGTGGTGGGGGCATCATGGTTTGGGGCTGCTTTGCTGCGTCAGGGCCTGGACTGATTGCTATCATCGAAGGAAAAATGAATTCCCAAGTTTATCAAGACATTTTGCAGGAGAATTTAAGGCCATCTGTCCACCAGCTGAAGCTCAACAGAAGATGGGTGTTGCAACAGGACAACGACCCAAAGCATAGAAGTAAATCAACAACAGAATGGCTTAAACAGAAGAAAATACGCCTTCTGGAGTGGCCCAGTCAGAGTCCTGACCTCAACCCGATTGAAATGCTGTGGTATGACCTCAAGAAAGCGATTCACACCAGACATCCCAAGAATATTGCTGAACTGAAACAGTTCTGTAAAGAGGAATGGTCAAGAATTACTCCTGACCGTTTTGTCTGATCTGCAACTACAGGAAACGTTTGGTTGAAAGTTATTGCTGCCAAAGGATGTTCAACCAGCTATTAAATCCAAGGGTTCACATACTTTTTCCACCTGCACTGTGAATGTTTACATGGTGTGTTCAATAAAACCATGGTAACATTTAATTCTTTGTGTGTTATTAGTTTAATCAGACTGTGATTGTCTATTGTTGTGACTTAGATGAAGGTCAGCTCACATTTTATGACCAATTTGTGCAGAAATCCATATCATTCCAAAAGGGTTCACATACTTTTTATTGCAAATGTATATATCCACTGCATTCCAGTCTAGCCAAGCCTATATATGACTGCAGGCCATTGCTGGTGTATGTTTTCAAATACACGTTCAGGCAGGCAGACAAGTGATTCAGTGATCCGCAGTGCATTAAATATATATACAGTCCCCAACATTTACATATCCATTGCATTCCAGTCTAGCCAAGCCTATATCTGACTGCAGGCCATTGCTGGTGTACGTTTTCAAATACACTTTCAGGCAGGCAGGCAAGTGATTCAGTGATCTGCAGTGCATTAAATACATATACAGTCTCCAACATATATATATCCACTGCATTCCAGTCTAGCCAAGCCTATATCTGACTGCAGGCCATTGCTGGTGTACGTTTTCAAATACACTTTCAGGCAGGCAGGCAGGCAAGTGATTCAGTGATCTGCAGTGCATTAAATATATATACAGTCTTCAACATATATATATCCACTGCATTCCAGCCTAGCTAAGCCTATTGCCCCGTACACACGGTCGGACTTTGTTCAGGCATTCCGACAACAAAATCCTAGGATTTTTTCCGACGGATGTTGGCTCTAACTTGTCTTGCATATACACGGTCACACAAAGTTGTCGGAAAATCCGATCGTTCTAAACGCGGTGACGTAAAACACGTACGTCGGGACTATAAACGGGGCAATGGCCAATAGCTTTCATCTCTTTATTTATTCTGAGCATGCGTGGCAGTTTGTCCGTCGGATTTGTGTACACACGATCGGAATTTCCAACAACGGATTTTGATGTCGGAAAATTTTATATCCTGCTCTCAAACTTTGTGTGTCGGAAAATCCGATGGAAAATGTGTGATGGAGCCTACACACGGTCGGAATTTCCGACAACAAGGTCCTATCACACATTTTCCGTTGGAAAATCCGACCGTGTGTACGGGGCATATATCTGACTGCAGGCCATTGCTGGTGTATGTTTTCAAATACACTTTCATGCAGGCAGGCAAGTGATTCAGTGATCCGCAGTGCATTAAATATATATACAGTCTCCAACATATATATATATATCCACTGCATTCCAGTCTAGCCAAGCCTATATCTGACTGCAGGCCATTGCTGGTGTACGTTTTCAAATACACTTTCAGGCAGGCAGGCAGGCAAGTGATTCAGTGATCTGCAGTGCATAAAATATATACACTGTCTCCTACATATATATCCACTGCATTCCAGTCTAGCCAAGCCTATATCTGACTGCAGGCCATTCCTGGTGTACGTTTTCAAATACACTTTCAGACAGGCAGGCAGGTGATTCAGTGATCTGCAGTGCATGAAAAATATATATACTGTCTCCTGCATATATATCCACTGCATTCTAGTCTAGCCAAGCCTATACCTGACTATAGGCCATTCTTGGTGTACGTTTTCAACGACACTTTCAGGCAGACAGGAGGGTGATTTAGTGATCCACAGTGCATAAAGATATATATACAGTCTCCTACATATATATCCACTGCATTCTAGTCTAGCCAAGCCTATACCTGACTGCAGGCCATTCCTGGTGAAAATTTTCTAGTAAACTTCAGGGGGTGTTTTGCTAATCCAATTTGACATCATGTCTGGAAGGCTACCAAGGAAAGGCAGATGCTCACAGGCCACTAAAAGAGGGCAAGCAGGCTCCATATCTACAGCCATCAGTGATGGTCATGCATCCTTAGTACGTGGCCGTGGGGCACGCTTGTCCTTTTTTTCAACAGCTGGCCGTGTTGAGCCACAACATGCAGAAGAGTTGGTAGAGTGGATCACAAAGCCGTCCTCATCCTCCATCACCCAGGCTAAGACATGTCCTGAGCAGTCCCCCGAACTGTTCGACCACAGTGTTGAGTACATTCTGCAGGAGGATGCGCAGTGTTTTGAAGGCTCCGATGATGGTACCAAGGTTGAGGATGAAGGCAGTAACGTGAGCCCAGAGAGAGGGGGTGCCCAAGAAGGACAAGAAACTGGCAGTCATGTTCCCCCAGATGCAGCATACTGCCAGGTTTGCTCCAGTGGCGAGGAGGGAGGTCATGATGGGGTCACTGACTCTACGTGGGTGCCTGATAGAAGAGAGGAGGAGGAGGCACATTTCTAATGAGGCAGGATGCCCTGAAGGGGACAGATTAAGGACAGCCAACCGACTGCATCACACTGCAGAGCTCCGCATGTGCAGGGCGCTGCTGACTCCGCGCGTTTTTTCAAAAGTTCTTTGGTGTGGGCCTTTTTTGAGACGTGTACAGCAGATCGCACCATTGCTGTTTGCAAAATATGTCTGAAGAGCATCAAGCGTGGCCAAAACAGCAGCCGCTTGGGCACCACATGCTTGACCAGACATATGTCGAGCTCCCATGCAGTCCATTGGCAACAGTACTTAATAGACCCACACCAAAGAACAAGGCGGACCTCTCCTTGCTCCTCATCAGCTGGAATCTCCAACCCTACTATACCTTCAGTCCTCTCAGAGACCTGCACTGAGAGGAATGAAGGTGTAGAATTAGAATTAATATTTCACAGCAGGGCCAGTTCCTGTGCCCACCAAGAGTAACTGTGAGGGCTTACAGTGTTGTGGCAATACCACCACACCACCACCAAAGACCTCATTTTTCTGACCCTGTTCAGCAGGGGCATGTAATTACAATTCTTGATATAATATTTCACAGCAGGGCCAGTTCCTGCGCCCGCCAAGAGTAACTGTGAGGGATTACAGTGTTGTGGCAACACCATCACACCACCACCAAAGGCCCAATTTTTCTGACCCTGTTAAACAGGGGCATGTAATTACAATTCTTGATATAATATTTCACAGCAGGGCCCATTCCAGTGCCCACCAAGAGTAACTGTGAGGGCTTACAGTGTTCTGGTACCACCAACACCTAAGGCCTAAATTTCTGCAGAGTATATAGGGCAGGCCGTATAGTATATACAGGCGGTCCCTAACTTTCAAACATCCGACTTACAAACAACTTCTACTTGCAAACGGAGGGAGACAACAGGAAGTGAGAGTAAATCTACCCCTAGGAAGGAAAATGTCTCCTGTAATGCCATGTACACACTGTCAGACTTTCCGACGGAATATGTGCGATCGGAGCTTGTTGTTGTGGGCTCCATCGGACTTTTTTCATCGGAATTTCCGACACACAAAGTTTGAGAGCAGGCTATAAAATTTTCCGACAACAAAATCCGTTCGCATAAATTCCGACCATGTGTGGACAATTCCGATGCACAAAGTGCCACGCATGCTCAGAATAAATTACGAGACAAAAGCTATTGGCTACTGCCCCGCTTATAGTCCCGACGTACGTGTTTCACGTCACAGCATTCAGAACGATTGGATTTTCTGTCAACTTTGTGCCGCCGTGTGTATGCAAAACAAGTTTGAGCCAACATTCGTTGGAAAAAATCCATGGATTTTGTTTTTGGAATGTCCGATCGTGTGTACAGGGCATAAGAGTTAATATGGGAAAAAGGTGTCTCCACTGATGCTTTATTATCACCAATCCTTGTTTCACTAAAAACCCCAAATTTTCAAAATCCAATTGTCTTTGGGACAGAAAGTGAGGTGAAATCTTCTGAACAGGGGCACAGACAGCAAAAAAAAATGTTACAGGGGTGATGATAACCCTTCCCTATGTTATCCAAAAAGCTTAAAAATAGATTTGTTGGCTGGAGGTACACTTAAAAAATGTACCTGTTCCAAATTACAAGCAGATTCAACTTAAGAACAAACCTACAGGCCCTGTCTTGTTTGGACCGCCTGTATACTGCTGTACAAAGTATATAGGGCCTGGGGGCCCCACGCCTTTTCTTTTGTTAATTTGGGTGCGGGGTTCCCCTTAATATCCATACAAGACCCAAAGGGCCTGGTAATAGACTGGGGGTGGGGGTTACCCATGCCGTTTTTCTCAATAATTTTCATCCATATTGCCGGGACCCGACATTACATTACAGCCGCAAGCAGTTTTCAATGACTTTTATTCCTTTAGAAATGTCATTTTGTGCAGGGACTGTTCTAAACATGGGAAACACGTGCCAATTCATTCCAAAAACACCCCCAGGTACGATATTTAAAGGAATATTTCACATTTATTTTTTCACTTTAAGCATCATTAAAATCAGTGCTCCCGAAAAAAACGTCCGTTTTTAATCCTTTTTTTTGCATTGATACATGTCCCCTGGGGAAGGACCCGGGTCCCCAAACCCATTTTATGACAATAACTTGTATATTAGCCTTTAAAATACGCACTTTTGATTTCTCACGTTTAAATCCCATAGACTTTAACGGTGTTCGAATGTTTGCGCCAACTTTCGGTCGGTTCACATGTTCTGGATGTGAACCAAACCGGTGGGTGTTTGGCTCATCCCTACACACTGATATGAACTGTGTTAAACATGCAGTAATGCTTCAGTTCCTTAAACAATTCAAGCCGCATATCACTTTCCTACAAGAGACCCATCTAGATGGTAGTAGGGTCCTGACTATGCGCAGGCCCTGGGTCCAAAAAGCTTTTTATGCTTTAGCCAATCACAGTGCCGTCAGCAAAGAGAGCCATAATTTGCCAAAAGCAGGGTGCCTTTAGCCAATTATGGCTCAGGGGGTTCAGTCCATGCCCCACACTATATAAGGCCGCCTGCACGTCGGCCTTGTGTAGTGTGTTGCTGGCGGAGAGAAAGATAGAGAGAGGGAGAGTGTCATTTCATTTACTTTAAGCAGGCAGTTTATTTAGTTAGCTAGATCTCACTGCAGACCGTTCCTGCTGTACTGTTTATAATATACTTCAGGCAGGCAGTTGATTCAGTTAGCTGCAGTGTATTTAATATATATATATATATATGCAGTCAAACTGGTGTATATATATATATATATATATATATATATATATATATATATATATATATATATATATATAAATATCCACTGTATCCAGTTTAGCTAGATCTCACTGCAGACTGTTCCTGCTGTACTGTTTCTAATATACTTCCGGCAGGCAGTTGATTCAGTTCGCTGCAGTGTATTTAGTATATACATACATCCCAGCTTTGTGTGTATATATATATATTTATATGTATATATATATATATATATACACACACTGTATCCAGTTTATGGAGATGGAGCCTACACACGGTCGGAATTTCCGACAACAAGGTCCTATCACACATTTTCCGTCGGAAAATCCGACCGTGTGTAACGGGCATATATCTGACTGCAGGCCATTGCTGGTGTATGTTTTCAAATACACTTTCATGCAGGCAGGCAAGTGATTCAGTGATCCACAGTGCATTAAATATACATATTATATATATATATATATATATATATATATATATACAGTCCCCAACATATACATATCCATTGCATTCCAGTCTAGCCAAGCCTATATCTGACTGCAGACTGTTCCTGGTGTACGTATTCAAATACACTTTCAGGCAGGCAGGCAAGTGATTCAGTGATCCGCAGTGCATTAAATATATATACAGTCTCCAACATAAACAGTTGCAATAAAAAGTATGTGAACCCTTTTGGGATGATATGGATTTCTGCACAAATTGGTCATAAAATGTGATCTGATCTTCATCTAAGTCACAACAATAGACAATCACAGTCTGCTTAAACTAATTACACACAAAGAATTAAATGTTACCATGTTTTTGTTGAACACACCATGTAAACATTCACAGTGCTGGTGGAAAAAGTATGTGAACCCCTAGACTAATGAGATCTCCAAGAGCTAATTGGAGTGAGGTGTCAGCCAACTGGAGTCCAATCAATGAGATGAGATTGGAGGTGTTGGTTAAAGCTGTCCTGCCCTATAAAAAACACACACCAGTACTGGGTTTGCTTTTCACAAGAAGCATTGCCTGATGTGAATGATGACTCGCACAAAAGAGCTCTCAGAAGAACTACGATTAAGAATTGTTGACTTGCATAAAGCTGGAAAGGGTTATAAAAGTATCTCCAAAAGCCTTGCTGTTCATCAGTCCACGGTAAGACAAATTGTCTATAAATGGAGAAAGTTCAGCACTGCTGCTACTCTCCTTAGGAGTGGGCGTCCTGTAAAGATGACTGTAAGAGCACAGTGCAGACTGCTCAATGAGGTGAAGAAGAATCCTAGAGTGTCAGCTAAAGACTTACAAAAGTCTCTGGCATATGCTAACATCCCTGTTAGCGAATCTACAATACGTAAAACACTAAACAAGAATGGATTTCATGGGAGGATACCACAGAGGAAGCCACTGCTGTCCAAAAAAAACATTGCTGCACGTTTACAGTTTGCACAACAGCACCTGGATGTTCCACAGCAGTACTGGCAAAATATTCTGTGGACAGATGAAACCAAGTTGAGTTGTTTGGAAGAAACACACAACACTATGTGTGGAGAAAAAGAGGCACAGCACACCAACATCAAAACCTCATCCCAACTGTGAAGTATGGTGGTGGGGGCATCATGGTTTGGGGCTGCTTTGCTGCGTCAGGGCCTGGACTGATTGCTATCATCGAAGGAAAAATGAATTCCCAAGTTTATCAAGACATTTTGCAGGAGAATTTAAGGCCATCTGTCCACCAGCTGAAGCTCAACAGAAGATGGGTGTTGCAACAGGACAACGACCCAAAGCATAGAAGTAAATCAACAACAGAATGGCTTAAACAGAAGAAAATACGCCTTCTGGAGTGGCCCAGTCAGAGTCCTGACCTCAACCCGATTGAAATGCTGTGGTATGACCTCAAGAAAGCGATTCACACCAGACATCCCAAGAATATTGCTGAACTGAAACAGTTCTGTAAAGAGGAATGGTCAAGAATTACTCCTGACCGTTTTGTCTGATCTGCAACTACAGGAAACGTTTGGTTGAAAGTTATTGCTGCCAAAGGATGTTCAACCAGCTATTAAATCCAAGGGTTCACATACTTTTTCCACCTGCACTGTGAATGTTTACATGGTGTGTTCAATAAAACCATGGTAACATTTAATTCTTTGTGTGTTATTAGTTTAATCAGACTGTGATTGTCTATTGTTGTGACTTAGATGAAGGTCAGCTCACATTTTATGACCAATTTGTGCAGAAATCCATATCATTCCAAAAGGGTTCACATACTTTTTATTGCAAATGTATATATCCACTGCATTCCAGTCTAGCCAAGCCTATATATGACTGCAGGCCATTGCTGGTGTATGTTTTCAAATACACGTTCAGGCAGGCAGACAAGTGATTCAGTGATCCGCAGTGCATTAAATATATATACAGTCCCCAACATTTACATATCCATTGCATTCCAGTCTAGCCAAGCCTATATCTGACTGCAGGCCATTGCTGGTGTACGTTTTCAAATACACTTTCAGGCAGGCAGGCAAGTGATTCAGTGATCTGCAGTGCATTAAATACATATACAGTCTCCAACATATATATATCCACTGCATTCCAGTCTAGCCAAGCCTATATCTGACTGCAGGCCATTGCTGGTGTACGTTTTCAAATACACTTTCAGGCAGGCAGGCAGGCAAGTGATTCAGTGATCTGCAGTGCATTAAATATATATACAGTCTTCAACATATATATATCCACTGCATTCCAGCCTAGCTAAGCCTATTGCCCCGTACACACGGTCGGACTTTGTTCAGGCATTCCGACAACAAAATCCTAGGATTTTTTCCGACGGATGTTGGCTCTAACTTGTCTTGCATATACACGGTCACACAAAGTTGTCGGAAAATCCGATCGTTCTAAACGCGGTGACGTAAAACACGTACGTCGGGACTATAAACGGGGCAATGGCCAATAGCTTTCATCTCTTTATTTATTCTGAGCATGCGTGGCAGTTTGTCCGTCGGATTTGTGTACACACGATCGGAATTTCCAACAACGGATTTTGATGTCGGAAAATTTTATATCCTGCTCTCAAACTTTGTGTGTCGGAAAATCCGATGGAAAATGTGTGATGGAGCCTACACACGGTCGGAATTTCCGACAACAAGGTCCTATCACACATTTTCCGTTGGAAAATCCGACCGTGTGTACGGGGCATATATCTGACTGCAGGCCATTGCTGGTGTATGTTTTCAAATACACTTTCATGCAGGCAGGCAAGTGATTCAGTGATCCGCAGTGCATTAAATATATATACAGTCTCCAACATATATATATATATCCACTGCATTCCAGTCTAGCCAAGCCTATATCTGACTGCAGGCCATTGCTGGTGTACGTTTTCAAATACACTTTCAGGCAGGCAGGCAGGCAAGTGATTCAGTGATCTGCAGTGCATAAAATATATACACTGTCTCCTACATATATATCCACTGCATTCCAGTCTAGCCAAGCCTATATCTGACTGCAGGCCATTCCTGGTGTACGTTTTCAAATACACTTTCAGACAGGCAGGCAGGTGATTCAGTGATCTGCAGTGCATGAAAAATATATATACTGTCTCCTGCATATATATCCACTGCATTCTAGTCTAGCCAAGCCTATACCTGACTATAGGCCATTCTTGGTGTACGTTTTCAACGACACTTTCAGGCAGACAGGAGGGTGATTTAGTGATCCACAGTGCATAAAGATATATATACAGTCTCCTACATATATATCCACTGCATTCTAGTCTAGCCAAGCCTATACCTGACTGCAGGCCATTCCTGGTGAAAATTTTCTAGTAAACTTCAGGGGGTGTTTTGCTAATCCAATTTGACATCATGTCTGGAAGGCTACCAAGGAAAGGCAGATGCTCACAGGCCACTAAAAGAGGGCAAGCAGGCTCCATATCTACAGCCATCAGTGATGGTCATGCATCCTTAGTACGTGGCCGTGGGGCACGCTTGTCCTTTTTTTCAACAGCTGGCCGTGTTGAGCCACAACATGCAGAAGAGTTGGTAGAGTGGATCACAAAGCCGTCCTCATCCTCCATCACCCAGGCTAAGACATGTCCTGAGCAGTCCCCCGAACTGTTCGACCACAGTGTTGAGTACATTCTGCAGGAGGATGCGCAGTGTTTTGAAGGCTCCGATGATGGTACCAAGGTTGAGGATGAAGGCAGTAACGTGAGCCCAGAGAGAGGGGGTGCCCAAGAAGGACAAGAAACTGGCAGTCATGTTCCCCCAGATGCAGCATACTGCCAGGTTTGCTCCAGTGGCGAGGAGGGAGGTCATGATGGGGTCACTGACTCTACGTGGGTGCCTGATAGAAGAGAGGAGGAGGAGGCACATTTCTAATGAGGCAGGATGCCCTGAAGGGGACAGATTAAGGACAGCCAACCGACTGCATCACACTGCAGAGCTCCGCATGTGCAGGGCGCTGCTGACTCCGCGCGTTTTTTCAAAAGTTCTTTGGTGTGGGCCTTTTTTGAGACGTGTACAGCAGATCGCACCATTGCTGTTTGCAAAATATGTCTGAAGAGCATCAAGCGTGGCCAAAACAGCAGCCGCTTGGGCACCACATGCTTGACCAGACATATGTCGAGCTCCCATGCAGTCCATTGGCAACAGTACTTAATAGACCCACACCAAAGAACAAGGCGGACCTCTCCTTGCTCCTCATCAGCTGGAATCTCCAACCCTACTATACCTTCAGTCCTCTCAGAGACCTGCACTGAGAGGAATGAAGGTGTAGAATTAGAATTAATATTTCACAGCAGGGCCAGTTCCTGTGCCCACCAAGAGTAACTGTGAGGGCTTACAGTGTTGTGGCAATACCACCACACCACCACCAAAGACCTCATTTTTCTGACCCTGTTCAGCAGGGGCATGTAATTACAATTCTTGATATAATATTTCACAGCAGGGCCAGTTCCTGCGCCCGCCAAGAGTAACTGTGAGGGATTACAGTGTTGTGGCAACACCATCACACCACCACCAAAGGCCCAATTTTTCTGACCCTGTTAAACAGGGGCATGTAATTACAATTCTTGATATAATATTTCACAGCAGGGCCCATTCCAGTGCCCACCAAGAGTAACTGTGAGGGCTTACAGTGTTCTGGTACCACCAACACCTAAGGCCTAAATTTCTGCAGAGTATATAGGGCAGGCCGTATAGTATATACAGGCGGTCCCTAACTTTCAAACATCCGACTTACAAACAACTTCTACTTGCAAACGGAGGGAGACAACAGGAAGTGAGAGTAAATCTACCCCTAGGAAGGAAAATGTCTCCTGTAATGCCATGTACACACTGTCAGACTTTCCGACGGAATATGTGCGATCGGAGCTTGTTGTTGTGGGCTCCATCGGACTTTTTTCATCGGAATTTCCGACACACAAAGTTTGAGAGCAGGCTATAAAATTTTCCGACAACAAAATCCGTTCGCATAAATTCCGACCATGTGTGGACAATTCCGATGCACAAAGTGCCACGCATGCTCAGAATAAATTACGAGACAAAAGCTATTGGCTACTGCCCCGCTTATAGTCCCGACGTACGTGTTTCACGTCACAGCATTCAGAACGATTGGATTTTCTGTCAACTTTGTGCCGCCGTGTGTATGCAAAACAAGTTTGAGCCAACATTCGTTGGAAAAAATCCATGGATTTTGTTTTTGGAATGTCCGATCGTGTGTACAGGGCATAAGAGTTAATATGGGAAAAAGGTGTCTCCACTGATGCTTTATTATCACCAATCCTTGTTTCACTAAAAACCCCAAATTTTCAAAATCCAATTGTCTTTGGGACAGAAAGTGAGGTGAAATCTTCTGAACAGGGGCACAGACAGCAAAAAAAAATGTTACAGGGGTGATGATAACCCTTCCCTATGTTATCCAAAAAGCTTAAAAATAGATTTGTTGGCTGGAGGTACACTTAAAAAATGTACCTGTTCCAAATTACAAGCAGATTCAACTTAAGAACAAACCTACAGGCCCTGTCTTGTTTGGACCGCCTGTATACTGCTGTACAAAGTATATAGGGCCTGGGGGCCCCACGCCTTTTCTTTTGTTAATTTGGGTGCGGGGTTCCCCTTAATATCCATACAAGACCCAAAGGGCCTGGTAATAGACTGGGGGTGGGGGTTACCCATGCCGTTTTTCTCAATAATTTTCATCCATATTGCCGGGACCCGACATTACATTACAGCCGCAAGCAGTTTTCAATGACTTTTATTCCTTTAGAAATGTCATTTTGTGCAGGGACTGTTCTAAACATGGGAAACACGTGCCAATTCATTCCAAAAACACCCCCAGGTACGATATTTAAAGGAATATTTCACATTTATTTTTTCACTTTAAGCATCATTAAAATCAGTGCTCCCGAAAAAAACGTCCGTTTTTAATCCTTTTTTTTGCATTGATACATGTCCCCTGGGGAAGGACCCGGGTCCCCAAACCCATTTTATGACAATAACTTGTATATTAGCCTTTAAAATACGCACTTTTGATTTCTCACGTTTAAATCCCATAGACTTTAACGGTGTTCGAATGTTTGCGCCAACTTTCGGTCGGTTCACATGTTCTGGATGTGAACCAAACCGGTGGGTGTTTGGCTCATCCCTACACACTGATATGAACTGTGTTAAACATGCAGTAATGCTTCAGTTCCTTAAACAATTCAAGCCGCATATCACTTTCCTACAAGAGACCCATCTAGATGGTAGTAGGGTCCTGACTATGCGCAGGCCCTGGGTCCAAAAAGCTTTTTATGCTACCTTTTCCATGTTCGCCAGAGGCGTCTCAATTCCTATCAGCAAGGCCCTACCAAGTACTATACATCAGGTGTTCTCGGATCCAGGGGGTAGATATGTGGCTGTTCTTTTAGATGTTTATCATCATAAAATGCTACTGGTGAATGTGTACCTGCCTCCTCCTGTAAATGTGCAAATATTATATATGTTTACCAGATTGGCTCCCTTTGCTCACCTCCCTCTTATACTGATGGGTGATTTTAATGCTATTCTATATGCGTTGGACTCCTCCAATCCAGGGAGAGTGGGTTCTGGTGATCTCCTATCCTGGGCTTCGGTGACTGGGTTGACAGAGCTGTGGCGAGCTAAGAACCCGTCTCGCAGAGCCTACTCTCACGTCTCACTGACCCACCTCTCGTCGGCCAGGACATGGCATTTGTGAACCAGGCCTTATTGCCGGTTGTGAAGGACATAGCTTACCTGGCAGGGGGTATATCTGATCATTGCCCTTTGTCCCTTCATCTCAGTCTATTGGCTGGGAGGGGGCAGAGGGTTGGCGGCTATCCCCAGGATGGTTGCAAAATGAACAGGTATCTTCACACTTACAGGACTCTATCGCCTCTTACTGGAAGTCTAATGAGAATACAGCAGACGCTCCGGTGGTCTGGGACGCATTTAAGGCGGTGATAAGGGGAGACTGTATTTCTGCAATTAAATCTGAAAGGGTGGCTCATAACACTGAGGTCGCTAGGTTACAAGAAACTGAGAAGGAATGAGCGGAGAGACATGCTGGCAGTCCTTCTGAGACCACATAGTTGTGTCTGATGGAGGCTAGGCGTCTTCTCTCCCTGCATTTCTTGGATCTGGCTCATACCGAGGTGGGACACAGGGCGAACTCAGTTTTTGCAGAGGGAGACAAAAATGGGAAGTTGCTGGCAAGACTGGTGGCAGTTGATAATCAAATAACGAATATCCTGGTAGTTAGAGGGAAGGATGGGGCTCTGATCAGTGACCCCTTAGGTATATTGGACAAATTTAGTGACTTTTTTACAAAACTATATGCTCCTATACTGAGTTATGATCAGGCAGATTTGGATGCTCTCTTGGAAGAGCTGGCCCTCCCGAGATTATCTGAGACTGACCAGGAGGAGTTAGATAGTAAGATCACCACCAAAGAGATAATTGCAGCTATTTTTGACTTTCCACCCTGTAAGGCTCCGGGACCAGATGGCCTCCCCGCGGGTTTTTATAAAGGCCATGCTGACGAATTAGCCCAGAGACTGAACACACTTCTGGCCCAATGTTTAGAACTGAATAGTCTTCCGGCCTGCTGGATGCCTATATGGTGTTATTGCTGAAACCGGGTAAGGATCCCTTGTTTTTCATACAGGCCCATCTCCCTCTTAAACACGGATCTGAAGATACTGACGAAGGTCTTGGCTAACAGGCTGGTCGGGGTAATCCCCTCCCTGGTCAACATTGACCAGACGGGTTTCATGCCCGGAAAGTCCACTGACACTAATTTGAGAAGGTTGTTCACCCACCTCCAGCTACCGGGGACTGAGAATGGAACCAGAATTGTTGTTTTGATCGACATAGAAAAGGCGGTCGACTCAATTGATTGGTCGTACATGCTCCGGGTGCTGGAGCTGATGGGGTTCGGCAAAATTTCAGGAGGTAGATAGCCTTGCTATATTGCAATCCCAGAGTGGCAATTAGACTGGGTCAGAATACTTGTCCCTTCTTCTCAGTGGGCAGAAGCACCAGGCAGGGGTGCCCTTTGTCCCCTTTTTTATTTGCGCTTATGATGGAACCCTTAGCAGTAGCACTTAGAACATCTAGTGAAGTCAGGGCCATTAGAGTGGGTTCCATTAAGGAATGCCTAGCATTATATGCGGATGACATGCTCTTATTTTTGGAGTACCCTAGGTCATCACTGCAGGCTGCTCTAAAAATTTTCAATGATTTCACAGTTTTTTCAGGCCTAAAGGTGAACTGGAGCAAATCCTTCATTCTGCCATTAGATGCTGGGGCCAGGAGAGAGGCTGACCAAAGACTGCCGCTGAAGTGGGTTTCCTCCATCACTTACCTAGGAGTTAAAATTACAGCAGACAGTACTGATCATATGAATCTTAATTTATTGCCCCTACTGACCTTTTTTAAGCAATAAGCGCAGGCCTGGCAAAGGCTCCCTCTGTTACTAATAGGGAGGATAAGTTTACTGTAAATGAAAATTCTTCCAGTCATACTCTATTTTTTGAGACATGCTCCGGGAAGGATTCCCAAAACCTTTTATAAACAACTGGAAGGCATTACTAGTTCGTTCCTCTGGGCCCCCAAACAGCTACGCATAGGAATCAAGGTGCTTCAGGAGCCCTGGGGGCAGGGGGGATTGGCCCTACCTGCCTGGAGGAAATATTACCTAGCTGGTCAGTTGGTATTTGCCCATAAATGGTTGACATCTGACTATAGTGACTCTGCAACTGTTGTGGAGGCGGCTCAGTTGGGGTCATATGAGACCCTCCGGTTGGCCATTCACAGGGGTGTTAGGTCGGAGCTACCACTGACAATGGCTATGAAGGCTACTATTAAGGCATGGGAGGAGGCAGTTGAGTTGGCGTGCCCAAGCTACTTGGGTTTCTCTCCAAAGTTACTAAAGGACATCACCAAAGATGGAACATTCCTAACTTTTGACCAGCTAAAGACTAAGTATGATCTCCCTAATACATATTTCTTCAGGTTCATACAGCTTCGACACGCATTTCAGGCCCAATTCAGAGATAGGGCAGTAGAGTCCATCCCATAGGCTCTGGAAGACATGCTTATGGTAGAAGACCTCCCTAAGACTTTATCGGTCACATATAAAGAACTGTTCAAGAAAAGCCCGGCGGCAATGGTTAAATGCAGGGAGCGTTGGGAGAGTGAAGTCCCTGATATGGACGGGGAAAAATTTTTGCACAGAATTTATTTTACATCGGCCAGATTGGCTGTAATTTACCCATCGGTCTCCTCGGCATGTTGGAGATGCGGCTTTTCACCTGCTGATGCCAAACATATTTTCTGGGATTGCCCGCACATCAAGACCTTTTGGGAAGGGGTGATAACATGCATAGAAGTCATATTAAAAATACCTATCCCATTGTCAATTAGAGTATGTTTGTTGGGCCTGGTGGAGTTGGTGGTTCCGTCCAGAACTCTTAGAACTTTACTGAACATCCTATTCTTCTATGGAAGGAAAGCCATACTATTTAAATGGAGGAACTCCGCTCCCCCTGGTGTTCCCTTTTGGAAGGGACTGGTAAATTCCATGATGCCTTACTATAAGGCAACATACCACTCTAGAGGGTGCGGAAAGAAGTTTAATAAAGTTTGGCAGGCCTGGTTCGGCTCTGAGGTAACGGCTGCCTAGCTCTGCCTAAGGTCTCATATGAGGATAAATAAACAGTCCTGGGAGTCTGTTCTAACTGGACACAGTATACCTATTTGGTTGGATGAGGATGGGTGGTAGTTAAAGGCAGATGTGTCCTTTTGATATTAAATTAGATTAACGTCAGGTACAGTGCAGTGCTTTGGGAGTACAATAAACGTATATATGTATATACACATGGGCTGACTCCTGATGTTTCCCTATTGGTGATATGAAGAGAAGTGCTTATTCTAAAATGTGGTGAACTGTGGTCTGGGGTTGTTGAGGGGAGGGGGGCAGTTTTTCCAGTTAGTCACCTATGTTAGGTAGAATAAATGTTAGGTTCAAGTTGACCATGTTGGTCAAGGAATGGCAGGTGTTGTGCTGGATCACTCCCCTTTCTCTGTATTTTTGTTTGTCTAAAAATTTAATAAACAGAATTTTCAAAAAACAAAAACAAAAACATGCAGTAATGCACTGATATATACTGCGTTACACGTGCAGTAACGCACTGATAGATACTGCATTAAACGTGCAGTAAAGCACTGATATACACTGCATTAAACATACAGCAACAAACTGATATGTACTGCATTAAACGTGCAGTAACACACTGATCTGAACTGTTAAACATGCAGTAACACACTGATATATACTCCGTTAAACGTGAAGGAATGCACTGATAGATACTGCATTAAACGCGCAGTAACGCACTGATATGTACTTCGTTAAACATACAGCATTAAATCTGCAGTAAAACACAAATTTAAATAGGGTTAAACGTGCAGTAACGCACTGATATATACTGCGCTAAACGTGCAGTAATCCACTGATATATACTGCATTAAATGGGCAGTAACACACCAATATATTCTGCATTAAACGTGCAGTAAAGCACTGATATATACTGCGTTAAACATGCAGTAACGCACTTATAGATCCTGTTTTAAACGTGCAGTAATGCACTGATATATACTGCTTTAAATGTGCAGTAGCGCACTGAAATATACTGCATTAAACGCGCAGTAACACACTGATAGATACTGCGTTAAACGTACAGTAAAGCACTGATGTATATTGCATTAAACGTGCAGTAACACACTGAAGTGATCTGTGTTAAACGTGCAGTAATGCACTGATATATACTGCATTAAACGTGCAGTAACTCACTGATAAATACTGTGTTAAACATGCAGTAACACATCAATATATACTGCATTAAACGTGCATTAATGCACTGTTATTTACTGCGTTATACGTACAGTAACACACTCAAATATACTGCGTTAAATGTGTAGTAACACACTGATATATACTGCATTAAACGCGCAGTAACGCACTGATAGATCCTGCATTAAACGTGCAGTAATGCACTGATATGTACTGTGTTAAACGTGCAGTAGCGCACTGAAATGTACTGCATTAAACGTGCAGTAACGCATTGATATATACTGCATTAAACGTGCAGTAACGCACTGATAGATACTGCGTTAAACGTACAGTAATGCACTGATATATACTGCATTAAACGTGCAGTATCTCTGAACTGAACGTTGTGTTAAACGTGCATTAATGCACTGATATTTACTGCGTTATACATACAGTAACGCATTGATATATACTGTGTTAAACGCACAGTAACGCACTGATATATACTGTGTTAAACATGCAGTAACGCACCGATATATACTGCATTAAACGTGCATTAATGCACTGATATTTACTGTGTTATATGTACAATAACACACTGCTATATACTGCATTAAACGTGCAGTAACGCACTGATATATACTGCGTTAAACGGGCAGTAGCACACTGAAATATACTGCGTTAAACGTGCAGTAACACACTGATATATACTACATTAAACGTACAGTAACGCACTCAAATATACTGTGTTAAACGTGTAATAATGCACTGATATATACTGCATTAAAAATGCACTAGCATACTGAGATACTGCGTTAAACATGCGGTAATGCACTGATAGATACTGTGTTAAATGTGCAGTAATGCATACTGGAAATGGAGCGAGTACAAAGAAGGGCAACAAAGCTAATAAAGGGTCTGGAGGATCTTAGTTATGAGGAAAGGTTGCGAGCACTGAACTTATTCTCTCTGGAGAAGAGACGCTTGAGAGGGGATATGATTTCAATTTACAAATACTGTACTGGTGACCCCACAATAGGGATAAAACTTTTTCGCAGAAGAGAGTTTAATAAGACTCGTGGCCACTCATTACAATTAGAAGAAAAGAGGTTTAACCTTAAACTACGTAGAGGGTTCTTTACTGTAAGAGCGGCAAGGATGTGGAATTCCCTTCCACAGGCGGTGGTCTCAGCGGGGAGCATTGATAGCTTCAAGAAACTATTAGATAATCACCTGAATGACCGCAATATACAGGGATATGTAATGTAATACTGACACATAATCACACACATAGGTTGGACTTGATGGACTTGTGTCTTTTTTCAACCTCACCTACTATGTAACTATGTAACTATATATACTGTACTAAACGTGCAGTAAGGCACTCATATATTCTGCATTAAATGTGTAGTAATACACTGATATATACTGTGTTAAACGTGCCGTAGCGCACTGAAATATACTGCATTCAATGTGCAGTAATGCACTGATATATACTGCGTTAAATATGCAGTAACATACTGATATATACTGCATTAAATATGCAGTAACATACTGATATATACTGCATTAAACTGGCAGTAGAGCACTGAAATATACTGCGTTAAACGTGCAATAATGCACTGATATACACTGCGTTAAACATACAGTAACGCATCAAACGTGCAGTAACACACTGATATGATCTGTGTTAAAAGTGCAGTAACGCACTGATATATACTGCGTTAAACATGCAGTAATGCACCGATATACAGTGGGGATGGAAAGTATTCAGACCCCCTTACATTTTTCACTTGTTGTTATATTGCAGCCATTTGCTAAAATCATTTAAGTTAATTTTTTTCATCATTAATGTACACACAGCACGCCATATTGACAGAAAAAAGAATTGTTGAAATTTTTTGCAGATTTATTAAAAAAGAAAAACTGAAATATCACATGGTCCTGAGTATTCAGACCCTTTGCTGTGACACTCATATATTTAACTCAGGTGCTGTCCATTTCTTCTGATCATTATTGAGATGGTTCTACACCTTCATTTGAGTCCAGCTGTGTTTGATGATACTGATTGGACTTGATTAGGAAAGCCACACACCTGTCTATATAAGACCTTACAGCTCACAGTGCATGTCAGAGCAAATGAGAATCATGAGATCAAAGGAACTGCCTGAACAGCTCCGAGACAGAATTGTGGCAAGGCACAGATCTGACCAAGGTTACAAAAAAATTTCTGCTGCACTTAAGGTTCCTAAGAGCACATTGGCCTCCATAATCCTTAAATGGAAGACGTTTGGGATGACCAGAACCCTTCCTAGAGCTGGCCATCTGGCCAAACTGAGCTTATCGGGGGAGAAGAGCCTTGATGAGAGAGGTAAAGAAGAACCCAAAGATCACTGTGGCTGAGCTCCAGAAAAGCAGTCGGGAGATGGGAGAAAGTTGTAGAAAGTTAACCATCACTGCAGCCCTCCACCAGTCGGCGCTTTATGGCAGAGTGGCCCGACGGAAGCCTCTCCTCAGTGCAAGACACATGAAAGCCCGCATGGAGTTTGCTAAAAAAACATCTGAAGGACTCCAAGATGGTGAGAAATAAGATTCTCTTGTCTGATGAGACCAAGATACAACGTTTTGGCCTTAATTCTAAGCGGTATGTGTGGAGAAAACCAGGCACTGCTCATCACCTGTCCAATACAGTCCCAACAGTGAAGCATGATGGTGGCAGCATCATGCTGTGGGGGTGTTTTTCAGCTGCAGGGACAGGACAACTGGTTGCAATTGAGGGAAAGATGAATGTGGCCAAGTACTGGGATATCCTGGATGAAAACCTTCTCCAGAGTGCTCAGGACCTCAGACCGGGCCAAAGATTTACCTTCTAACAAAACAATGACCCTAAGCACACAGCTAAAATAATGAAGGAGTGGCTTCACAACTCCGTGACTGTTCTTGAATGGCCCAGCCACAGCCCTGACTTAAACCCAATTGAGCATCTCTAGAGAGACCTAAAAATGGCTGTCCACCAACGTTTACCATCCAACCTGACAGACCTGGAGAGGATCTGCAAAGAGGAATGGCAGAGGATCCCCAAATCCAGGTGTGAAAAGCTTGTTGCATCTTTCCCAAAAAGACTCATGGCTATATTAGATCAAAAGGGTGCTTCTACTAAATACTGAGCAAAGGGTCTGAATACTTAGGACCATGTAATATTTCAGTTTTTATTTTTTATTAAATCTGCAAAAATGTAAACAATTCTGTGTTTTTCTGTCAATATGGGGTGTTGTGTGTACATTATGAATGAACTTAAACAAAGAGTGAAAATTTTTAGGGGGTCTGAATACTTTCTGTCCCCACTGTATATAATGTGTTAAATGTGCAGTAATGCACTGATATGTACTGCGTTAAACGGGCAGTAACACATTGATATACTGCGTTAAATGTACAGTAACTGCGTTAAATGTGTAATAATGCACTGATATATACTGCGTTAAATGTGCAGTAATGCACTGATGGGTAGATACTGCGTTAAACGTGCAGTAACGCACTGATAGATACTGCATTAAACATGCAGTAACACACTGATATATACTGCACTAAAAGTGCAGTAACGCACTCATATATACTGCGTTAAATGTGTAGTAACGCACTGATATATACTGCATTAAACGTGCAGTAATGCACCAATAGATACTGCGTTAAAGCGGTTGTATACCCGCTCGCATGTGCGCGGGAGATTTCTTTCCCGGCAAGGTCCGGCATCGGGCCTTCAGCTGAGAATCCCCGTACAGGTTTAGGAGACATTTTTTTTACCTACAGGTAAGCCTTATTATAGGCTTACCTGTAGGTAAAAGTAAAATAATAGACTATACAACCGCTTTAAATGTCCAGTAATTCACAGATATATACTGCGTTAAACGTGCAGTAGCGCACTGATATATACTGTGTTAAACATGCAGTTACGCACTGATATATACTCCATTAAACTTGCAATAACGTACTGCTATATACTGTGTTAAACGTGCAGTAACGCACTGATATATACTGCAATAAATGTGCAGTATCGCACTGATATTGACTGCGTTAAACTTGCAGTAACGCACTGCTATATACTGTGTTAAACGTGCAGTAACGCACTGATATAAACTGAGTTAGATGTACAGCAACGCACTGATGTATACTGAGATACACATGCAGTAACACACTGATATACACTGCGTTACACATACAGCAATGCACTGATATATACTGCGTGAAACATGCAGTAACGCACTGATGTATACTGCATCAAACGTGCAGTAACGCACTGGTATACACTGCGTTAAACATACAGTAACACACTGATATATACTGCATTAATGGTGCAGTAACACACTGATATAAACTGTGTTAAACGTGCAGTAACACTCTGATATATACTGCGTTAAACGTACAGTAATGCACTGATATATAATGCGTTAAACATGCAGTAACACACTGATAGATACTGCGTTAAACGTGCAGTAAAGCACTGATATATACTGCGTTAAACATACAGTAACTTACTGATATATACTGTGTTAAACATGCAGTAACACACTGATTTCTACTGCGTTAAATGTGCAGTATTGCACTGATATATACTGCGTAAAATTTTTAGTAATGCACTGCTATATACTGTGTTAAACGCACAGTAACGCACTGATATATACAGCCTTAAACGTGCAGTAATGCACTGATATATACTGTCTTAAACATGCAGTAACACACTAATATATACTGCGTTAAACGTGCAGTAGGGCACAGATCTATATTGCGTTAAATGTGCAGTAATGCACTGATATAAACTGAGTTAAATCTACAGTAACGCACTGATGTATACTGCGATACACATGCAATAACACACTGATATACACTGCATTACACGTACAGCAATACACTGATATATACTGCATTAAACGTGCAGTAACGCTCTGCTATATACTGTGTTAAATGTGCAGTAACACATTGCTATATACTGTGTTAAACGTGTAGTAATGCATTGGTTAAACTGCGGTAAATGTACAGTAACGCACTGATATATACTGTGTTAAAAGGGAAGTAACACACTGATATACACCGCGTTACACGTACAGCAACGCACTGATATATACTGCGCTAAACATGCAGTAACGCACTGCTATATACTGTGTTAAACATGCAGTAACGCATTGGTTTATACTGCGTTAAACGTGCAGTAGGGCACTGATATGTACTGCGTTAAATGTGCAGTAATGCACTGATATAAACTGCGTTAAATGTACAGTAATGCACTGATGTATACTGCGATACACATGCAGTAACACACTGACATACACTATGTTACACACACAGCAATGCACTGATATATGCTGCGTTAAACATGCAGTAACACACTGCTATATACTGTGTTAAACGTGCAGTAACGCATTGGTATATACTGCGTTTAATGTACAGTAACATACTGATATATACTGCATTAAACATGCAGTTACGCACTGATATATGCTGCATTAAATGTGCAGTAATGCATTGATATACTGTATACTGCAGGAAACCTGCTCTAACAAATTAAACTGACCCCAAAGTAAGAATGAAAGGTCACACTACACTCACAAATACTGACACTAAAGTAAAAATGAATGGTTACACTACACTCACACTGAACTATAACTAGATTCACACTAAACTGATAGTCTACACTGACAATAGAATCACAATAGCACACGATAGTACACTTGATAGTAAAACTGAACAGAACTCTGTTTTTATCTCTCTCCAGGCCAATATCACACTGCAAATGGCCGCTATGGGGAGAATATTTTTTAGTGTGGGGCAGGACTAAGAGCAATGAGCCATGATTGGATAGAGTCATCATTACTTTCTGCAAAGGTTAGCAGGGCGCTTTCCATACAGTGGATACTGCAGAACAACCTGTGGCCAGGATTATACTTCTCTACAGCCGAAGGAATGCCACCGGAGCCTGCAGTACAGCACCAGCACACCCCAGGACATCTCTACCCCTGATGGGCATCCCCACCCTGTGAACCAGTAAGTGCATATATTACACTAACACTTAATGATATGATAGAATCATCAGAGTTGGCACCTACACCCCCCTTCTTTTACTCTCCTTACTGACAGAGGCAATGGACACCCTCTGATGATGGCTGCCTCCTCATTTTATTTCATTTAAATAAATAGTGACTGATCCAGATGTGCTATTAAAGCTACCATTGCACCATTTTACTAAAGACATCACAATATTTGGAGCACCGGAATCCCTCTCCTTTTTATGATTACCTTCTGCAATAATGCCTCTGACAGTGCTCTGTGCCCTGATTTGGCAAAGCTTTCATTGCTTCAGATAATCATGGCTTCCAATACACTGTGAGGCAGCGCATGTGCATTGTGGTCATTCGCGGACCGAACAAACGGTCGAATGCCCCGATACTTTGGGTGTTCATTGAACGGGTGAACAGCCAATGTTCAGCTCGAACTCACGCTCGGGCCAAACCATTCACCCAACTTTACTCTCCAACATGGCCTCCTTTTTCTGCACAATCTGGATCAAATCAGGGTACTTTGATAGCTTCTCCCCTTCATTCTGGTAAGTATTCTCAAACTAGTACATGAGGTCGGAAGCCTTCTCAGTGCACCCAAACACATCCTGCAGAATATTCAGGTAGTCCTGAGCAACATAATCTTGTTTGCTGAGCTTCAGATTGCAGATAGCTTCCGAGGCAGGGCCCCTTAAACTCTTTGTAATTCCCTGCTTCTTGTGGGTTTCAGGAATATCCCATTTAATTTATCCAGCGCTTGCGCGGCTCACCCCAGCCACTCTTCAAGGTTGTCCTCCCCTGTAGGCACTGGTTGTCTTCCAAAAAAGGCCCGGAGTTTCTGGTACCCAGTTTCAGAGTACATGGAGTATCCCTCTGGCATTTTGACACAAAGTCTCCCGGGGCGGCAAAGAACTCCAGCCCAATCATGGCCAAGGGTGTCGTGGAATGGACTTGCTGGACACATGGTGTGCTTGGCTGAATTAGACGAGCCAACTGCACAGGGGTCCCTTGGAAACTGTCAGGGATCCCTTGCTTCCCCTCTAGTAGCACATATGTGCGGGAGGTCCCATGGTCTGGTTTGACATCAATCACCCACACCTTCCTGTCTGGGGTCAATGTCTTCACCACTTGGCTGACCTTCAGTCCAGGCCTCCCCAGGGAGCTCAATCACCACACTTTACTCTGGGCGAATGCTTTCTTCACCATACCACTGGGTTGCAGCCGTAGGGTCCATTTGGTGCTTGTAGGGGTGCTGTCTTGAGGAGTTGATAGCAGAGTAAGGGTATCCCAGACGAGCTCCCATGTTTAGCGCTACCCCCGCAGGAGCCGCTTAAGTATATTTGGTTCTGTATTCTGCCTCTCAACCCCAAGAACAGTCTCAGCTCTCCTGGCACACCTGGCAATAATATTATAGCAAGAGCACCACAGAAAAAAGACACAAATTGTAGTAAACACAAAAATTATCTTTACTGTGAAATTTCTTAGGAATGGAACAAGACAGTAGCAGTATAACTGAATAAGGCCCCTTTCACACATGCGGACTGTATATCCGTATTTCATCCATCCGTTTTCGGATGAAATACGGACATACAGGCATCCCTATGGGATAGCGGGTGTCAGCGGATGTACATCCGCAAACACCCGATGTCATCCGGCTCCGCTCTCGTCCGATTCTGCGGACGGAAGAAAATCCTATTTTTCTATCCGTCTGCAGAGCGGATCGGAGGAACACGGACAGACGGTCCGTGTTCCTCCGATCCCCCATAGGGGAGAGCGGAGATCTGACGGGGCGGTCCCTGCACAGTGTGCGAGTCCCGCCCTGTCATCCGCCGGCTCAGCTGGGGAAAACGGAGCAATCCCCGCTGAGCAGCGGATGTTCACGGGGCGGATCAACACGGATCCGTCCCGTATGAAAGGGGCCTAATAGACAAATACAGTATATCTTAAGTGAGTCAACTAAGTAAAGATGTCTGAAGGTTAAGAGCAATATACAAAATGATACTATCTGGCTGCTTTCAGGGGACTCCTTAAGGCAAATAACTCCAAAAGCAGAGGTAACCACACACAAATGACAAATATCAGTATGAGCAATAACACTTTAATAGAATAATTGCCAGCCACACTTAAGTTGGGCTCTATGAGTCTAGGCAGGAGGATGGCAGAGGAATGACCCTTTCTTATGTGAGACCTCTCCCTTCTGTCCCCATACACCACTGTCCCAAAGAACCACAAACACTGTACCTAGTTCAGTTCAATAATGTAACTTCCAAGTCTGATTACCCTGCTCATTGACTATATATCCTGAGCCCTGGGTGTATGTGTGTGCCCGTATGGCACCAGTGACTTTAATCCCTTAAGGGGAAATGGGTTGTAGTACCTTGGAAGAAGAAGGCCTTGAATCTTCAGCTAGCTACTTTAGTTGGTGCACTTAGGTGTCCTGTTTGGCAGGAGTGGTGTACAGTGTGCTGGCAGTACTCAGGTAAGCAAGGCAGGCACTGTGACTGCCCAGCAGAGTGTAAGCGGGGCACAAATCCTCCTAGTAGATGAATTGAAGAGACAACACCGGTGTCTGTATGCAGAGTTCTATCTTATGAAGGATTGGGCAAGTGCCCACTCAACAATCCTGAGACCAAGGCCCCAAAGGAGATGTCCTGGCAGGCAGGCTCTTCGGATTGCCTGACTGGCTACCCCACAACCAGAACAATTCATCATTTGTACAGGTGCATCTGGAGATGCACCTGGGATCCCCCTCTTAGGCAGGATGTCCCCGATCGGCCATGGATTTGGTGGGCGGAAAATGGCACATCAACTCGGGAATGCAGCACCTATCCCCTATGCCTGGTCTTCTCCCTCGCCTCATGGTCTCTGCCAAGCTCCCAGGCAGCCTCCTCGTGTCCTTTGCTTCTCTCTCTCCAGGGCATGCTGGGGTGTGTAGTTCTGCTGCCTAGGAATTGGTATGGGGCCACCTGTGTTGGGGATTACATGTCCCAGGATTCTTTCCTGCACTTGCAGCTCTGTAGCTCAAGCTGATGATTGGTTCCCTCCCCCTGCCAATGAGGAAGCAGGGGAGGGAACAGAATGGGCGGCTGCTTGTGTGAGCGCTGCTCGCATACTGTAGAGTGAAGAGGAGAGAGGTGGGAATTCCTCTTGTGTGTCCCTGCCAGCCTGCCTGTGTTCCTGTGTATCCAGGGTGTGGAGCTGTGGGCGGGCTGAGTGGCACCCGCTACACGTGTTTATTCTTGGCTGGTCTGTTGTTTGTGGAGAACAATAGCTCAAGATCAAATTTTTCAAACACAATTGAATGATTAATATGAATGACCCATTCTACACCTTCCAACTCCCTGCATATAGGGTGCCATGTACAGAGAAAAATTCTGAGGCTCCCTCACACTACAGTGTTCCATCGCCCTATGTTATCACACATTTATTAACATGCTTTGCATTATGACAGCCCATTCATTTTCAATATACTATCAATGTACAGCAGCAGAAGAAAAAACAGATCAATATCTTTTCTTGAACACAGTGCATGGTATGTGGGATGTAAGGTGCTGATGTGCTGGTTTGTGAATTCTTTTGTACTTGTGCATTGGGGTGCCATGGCACCAAAACACACTAAAAGATGTTTGGATATTAAGACAAATACAGTTGTAACAAAAATAGGTCTGCTGTCCCTTTAGCTAAATATACAAACAATATCCCTTTAAATAATATAATATTCTTTATTATATATACAACAACACTGGCAGTGATATAGTGCAATAACATTTCCACAGAGATCATCAAATCAATATTGTGATACAGTCCTCTACTGGGTGAACCACAGATGCCAGCAATTCTCTATGCGATTCAGTGTTCCATCTCAAAAATATAAGCGGTCTACGGTGCTTGGATGTGGAATAAAGCCCAAGAGACAGTCTGGTTCCTATACAGCAAGAAACACCTTTTTAGCAACTCAAGGAAGTGGTTCTAAAGGCTGAAGTTTTTTTTACTTTCATGCATCCTATGTATCCCCCCCCCCAACCCCTCCTTTATACTCACCTGAGCCCCATCGTGATCTAGCATTGTGCATGGGAGCAGCAGCTCTCTTTGCTCTGTCCCTCCTCACAAGGCAGATTCATAGCAGCGGGAGCCATTCCCATTGACACCAACAATGGGGCACAATTCCTTCCAATGACCCCATTGATGGGGCCCAGTGACACCAATGATGGGGCACAATTGCTCCCAGTGACACCAACAATGGGGCACAATTCCTCCCAAAGACACCAATAATGGGGCACAATTCCTCCCAATTACATCAATGATAGGGCACAATTCGTCCCAATGACACCAATGATTGGGGCCCAATGACACCAACTATGGGGCACATTTCCTCTCAATGACACCAATGATGGGGCACAGCTCCTTCCAATGACACCCAACGATAGGGTACATTTCCTCCCAATGACACCAACAATGGGGCCCAATTCTTTCAAATGACATAAACGATGGGGCAAAATTTCTCTCACTAACACCAAAGATGAGGCATTTTTTACTCCCTCTGATGCTGGGGGATTTTCTACTCCTGAAGGCCAAAGTCCGGGCCCCACTAAAGTCTGAAGTACAACAAACTGGCCCTTTTTTTAGAAAGTTTTTGGTGACCCCTGATATAGGGGAATGATGACGTCTATATGATAGGTACTCCTTTGTGAGACTTCCATTCATATGATGATGTAAATGATGAGCCCTTACTATATGCCCCAGCTGTCTTCACTTTGCTACTGCCACTGTTCCCATGGAAGAGAATAGACAACTTACTCAGGTTGGGTGACTACAGTTCGGGTGACTAAAGGTTGGGTGACTATGCCAAAGGTCAGTTGCTCATTGGACCTGTCTGACATTGTAAATTGTGCTGCATGAAAAAGGAAAGATATGGCTGTATACTGATAAATCAGAAAGCTATTGTCTAAGAATAACAGCCAAATTTGAACAGAGAACCTTAAAGGAAGGATCTGAATGTTTAATCTGAGACCTGCTTGGAGGAAAACCCTAAAATGTCAATGTGTACCAAAGTTATGAACCAACCTTTAATCATAAAGTCAAATCCCAAGAATTAGCAGGCTTCTAATGTATGACTGGTTTACAGATTTCTGCACATCAATGTTCTCTGCACTAATAATAAGTATGGCATCTAGAGCTGCAGGAATGGCTACTTCCTTACCTAACCACAAACCAACCTTTGGCTTTCAGCACTTGCTGAAAGCACTATCATTTAACCATACTTAGCCACATCAGTAATTCAAATGATAATACAACAAGGCAAGAAGGATGAGGCTCAAATATTATTCTTGAGATTACTGAGGGGAAGAGAATGGGGGGGGGGGGGGGGGACAGGATCTGACAAACCACTGAAAGCAGCAAATCATTACACGTAGGTTGTGTATTAGCGTTCCTAGGCTGCATGGCTCAAGTCCAATTACTCTAGTGAAACCCAGCAAGCATTGCAGGGTCTGTATAAATTACTGACATCATGAATATTTAATGTGTTAATTTTTTCAGGGCAGGTCAACCATCACTTCGTCTAGAGGAAGTCCCATTTATAATGGGGGGATGTCTCTGATTTAGAGCATTAAGCACCTATATACAGCAATGATTTTAGCTTCTAAGACATATAGGTGTTTAATTAACTAGACCTAGACAATAGGCAGTCTGTACAAGGTTGAGCGGTCCTGTGGCTCCTTTCAGGGTGCAGGTTGCGAAGACCAAATATCTAGGCAGCAGAATGTCTGTTATGGCTCTGTGGGGACTAGCACAGCAAAGGGGCTAAACACTGCTTAGAACAAAGGCTATTTTAAGTCTTTGCCTTTTAAGGATCATGGAGGATTTCCATATGCAAATACATTTCATTTAAAGGGAATGTGTATTGGTGTAATTTCCTTGTTTGTTTGTTTATTATAATAAATCTAAAAAAAAAAAATTTTGCCCTGTAAATATGAAATTTCATATTAATATTTTGCATTATTTTTTAGAGTCAGTGGGTGGAGTTTTTGCCTCTTTTTTGAAATCTTCCAGGCTACTATTTTTCTGTGTTGCTGTAAAGTCTGTTTTCTTAAAGAGTTCAATAGCTAAAGCAGAAATTTAAGATAAATTAGAGCAATGACTCATCAGTTATTGGATGGCTCAATGTTCAGATCAGACAAGCAAACTTCCAAGGCTGTGATATAACCCATGGTGCTTTGATAATTCTTTCTAATTTATTAAATGTTTATTTTAAAACAAGAATTATATATACAATATATAAAAAAAATATTAAAAAAAAATGGACTTACAGCTAATAGTTTGCTAGAAAAAAATAATAAATATTAAATAAAAAGAGCCTAAAACCATTATAATTTCCCTTTAAAGTTTAGTAAAAATACACGTCAATTATTTAAACATGTTAAGAAACCTTGTTTTAATGTATAGTTTGCAGTAGTATATTAACAAGAAGGTAGCCATATTTTTTATCATATATACAGAATCAGATTTTTTAGATTGTATTGTACAATGTTTCTGCTTTTCCATTCCTGTGCCCCCCTGTGAGTCTACTAGTCAGCTTTAATACAGCAAACCATGCACTGGCTATAATCCTTAAAGCAGCCCTTCACCCTAACTGCAAAATTGTCCTCCCCTACCTCCTCCTCCCTCCTTCTCTTATCAATGGACAATATATTTTTTTTTCTGAAAGGACTTTAACTGTGCTACAGCACTTCTGTATGTCTCGCCCAGGTGAGACTTTATGCCCACCCCCGAGACACATCTTGATCCCGAGAGAGCCCCGTGACTCATCTGCACATGCGCTGGGTATCTGGCCATCTGTGCCTGTGTGTTACTCATTAGATCTGGAGGAAAAAAGATTTAACCTCCACATACGGAAAGGCTTCTTCACAGAACAGGTATGAAAATGCAGAATAGACTCCCTCACAGTGGCGGCCCATAATGCAGGGTGCAGGGGCGCTGCCCCCCTATCCATGCGCCACCTTTTTTTTTTTTTTAAGCACGTGATTAGACCCTGAGGCTCTAATAGGCTTCAAAAAAAGGTGGGCTTGGGGCACAGAGCACTGCGCCCCAAGCCCGCCAGTTGTGTGACAATAGCAAATGAATATCCGCTATCATCATATGTGGGGAAATGCGGGAGAATATGTGGGGGAATGTGGGTGACCTGAACGACCAGGGGGGGTTGACTGTGGGTGGGTGCACTGCGTTTGCCGCCCCCCCCCCCCCCAAAAAAAAAAATATACCACCAGCCGCCACCGCTCCCTCAACTACTAGTTCTGACCAGCTCAGTAGATTGTTTTAAAAAATAGCTGAACGTGTTCCTGAATGCACAAAATATAATTGGATATTAACATTTATAGGTAAATAACACCAGGGATTGTTGATCCAAGCAATATCTGATTGCTTCCAGGGGGATTAGGAAGGAATTTTTGGACCATGCTTCATATGGTTGTTTTTGCCTTCCCCTCTATCAAATGTGAGTATAGGTTTGTACATATGGAGGTTTTCTATGTATTCATTTTTTTCTGTTGGTTAAACTAGATCGATTTATCGCTTTTTTTCTACTTAACTATGGATCTGTGTTATTGAGCTGTTGGTGTTGCCCACAAGACTGTCTGGCTGGATGTAGATTCTTAAGCAGTATGCTCTTAGGGATCAGTTACACTAATGGTTGGGGGCAGTAAAACCCCTTGGTTAAAATGTGTTTTTACCCCCTCCCCCCAATGGCTCCTTCTTTAGCTGCCGAGGCAGCAGCCGGGGGGTGTACACATGCCGCTGCCGTGATTGCTTTTCTTGATGGCAGTGATGGGAATTATATCGCTTTGGTGGGTGCTATGATTGAGGCCATTGGGCAAACGCCCTGCATCCTGGTTGTGGTGCGCTACTGCAAGGTTCCAGCAGTTAAAGGCGGTAAGAAGGCAATACAACATCTCTTCACTGCTTGTCAAATGATCTCTGAACAGCGATCCAAACATGGATCGCTCTTCATAGACAAAGCACATGTGAACGAGCAATTAAAAAGTTTGTATTGTGTATCGTAGCTGTGGTTCAGTTGAGCATTATACAATTATTATTGTGCCTGTTTGCGGTTTCCTTCCTATATAATACTATCCTATTCTTCCAATGCATATATACACATATACAAGGGGTCTTCAAAAAGTTTTATAGTTAAAAAAAAGTGTTGGAGACTTTTTGAAAAACCTACAGTATCTCACAAAAGTGAGTACACCCCTCACATTTTTGTACTCACTTTTGTTGCCAGCGGTTTAGACATTAATGGCTGTGTGTTAAGTTATTTTGAAGGGACAGCAAATTTACACTGTTATACAAGCTGTATATTCACTACTTTACATTGTAGCAAATTGTCATTTCTTCAGTGTTGTCACATGAAAAGATATAATAAAATATTTACAAAAATTTGAGGGGTGTACTCACCTTTGAGAGATACTGTATATGTGTGTATATATATATATATATATATATATATATATATATATATATATATATATATATATATATATATATATATATATATATATATATATATATATTATACACACACACATATAGGGTTTTCAAAAAGTTTCCACACTTTTTTTTAACTATAAAACTTTTTGAAGACCCCTTCTATACAGTATGTATATATATGCATTTGAAGAATAGGATAGTATTATATAGGAAGGACACTGCAAACAGGCACAGTAATAGTTGTATAATTCCCAACTGAACCACAGCTACGATGCACAATACTAAGTCTTTATATAGGTCTTTCAAAAAGATAAACATATCTATATATAGCTAGATAGATGTTTATATGTGTGTGCGTGTGTATATATATATATATATATATATATATATATATATATTTCCTGGACCTCCCCATGTCAGCCTATGGGTCAGCTCCGCCCCCTCTGACCCCTCTAGGACCACCTCTTTTCTACCCCATAAAAGGGCGGCTGTCTGCCCACACCAGTGTTCTTTTTTTTTGTCCTTGCTCCGGATGCCTTTTAAAGTTTATTTTTATTTACTTACTTATTTATTTCTCTTCTCCATCCATCCATCCATCCTGTCGGGTTCAGCCTCTCCCGAAGACCCCCCCCATATAGGCTGTAAATCTCCTGAGGAGGTGGGTTCCCGTGGTGCTGGGATTGTAAGGTACAGTATGAATGACTGTGTATTACTGGCAAAGGTCACTGGCAGTATAAATGACTGTATATACCTTTGTTAGGCAGGTGCTGGCACTCTCTCCTTCCATGTTTTTGTGTGTTCAGGCAGTGGTTTGTCTCGCTGGGACTTGTAGTTCACCGCCTCAGCATGTACTCCTTTCAGGAAGCTCAGAGTTGAGCAGGTGAGGTCAGAGGTAGTTTCCTCTTTGGGTTGCCTAGCAAACCCCAGAATGCTCACTGCTGATTTGCAGCAGCCTCTGTCCTCTAGGCTGATCTCAGTGTCCAGCTGGTCAATCTGCTACTCTGCTCTGCTCTGGTAAGCCTCCTTCCAGGTTTCTCATTACTTTCCGCTGTGTTACATGTCCGTCGGAGTATTTTTATTATCCTGTACCTTCTAGGACTGGGGAATTTTGCCTACCTGCCTAGCTGCCTTAAGCACTGAAGATTTGGATGGAGAAGTTTATTTTAATTGTATTTATTTATTTTTGTTTTGAAAAAAAAAATTTTTGTTTATTTATTTTTTAAAAAAAGAGCACATCCTCTGTGTTTTACAGCGAGAAGGGCCCTCTGCGAGATAAACTCCAGTAAGGGGGTTCCAAATCAGCATTCTAGCCTCAAAAGAGTAAAGAAGGGACTAGACATGACAAATCGCAGAGTCGCATGCAGCTGGATAGATGTCTGTTGTCACAGCATTCCAGATCTTCCTCGCTCTTAACTCACTTTAGTGGCTCGGACCCAAGCCTAGAGAGGTCAAGACATCAGACGGCTCAGGACAATGCTGCGAAAGCACGCCAGGTTAAATCCTACATTAAGCACGCAGTCAAGGAAGGGTTAAAGAGTGTTTCAAAGAATCCTGCTCATCCTGCTGTATCTTCACCATCTGCAGATTCAGATCGTGTGTTTTCAGTGCGTTTTAACTCTGAAGTCGATAGCGATTCAGATCCATCTGAGGCTGAGATGGTCATACGTTTTGATTTTTGCACTGGTTCCTCCCTTGGTGGAGGCTGTTAAGGAAAGAATCATCGCCTCCAAAGAAACAGCAAAGATACTATCCGTATTTAACCAATTGCCGAGCGCCTAACGACTATACACGTCAACAGAATGGCACGGGCAGGCAAAATCACGTACCTGGTACGTGATTGCCTTCCCGTGGGCGGGGGGTCCAATAGGACCCCCCCCCGGTGCCAGCAGCGGTCGGCTTTGGTCTGGGAGCGTTCAGAGATGAGGGGGAGGCCATCCGATCGTGGCCCCCCCTCGCGATCGCTCCCAGCCAATGACAATCATCCCCTGCCTCTGTTTAGTACACAGAGGCAGAGGATGTGATGTCACCTCTCCTCGGCTCGGCAGTTTCCGTTCCGGCACCGAGGAGAGAAGACATGTGAGTACACACACACACACACACTAGAACATGCCAGGCACACACACAGTAGAACATGCCAGGCACACTTTACACCCCCGATTCCCCCCCCCCCCCCGTCACACTGACACCAAGCAGTTTTTGTTTTTTTTTTGTTATTTTTTTTTTCTGATTACTGCATTGGTGTCAGTTTGTGACAGTTAGAAGTGGTAGGGCAGTTAGTGTTAGCCCCCTGTAAGTCTAGGGTACCCCCCTAACCCCCCCTAATAAAGTTTTAACCCCTTGATCACCCCCTGTCACCAGTGTCACTAAGCAATCATTTTTCTGATCGCTGTATTAGTGTCGCTGGTGACGCTAGTTAGGGAGGTAAATATTTAGGTTCACCGTCAGCGTTTTATAGCGTCAGGGACCCCCATATACTACCTAATGTTTTAACCCCTTGATTGCCCCCTAGTTAACCCTTTCACCACTGATCACCGTATAACCGTTACGGTTGACGCTGGTTAGTTCGTTTATTTTTTATAGTGTCAGGGCACCCGCCGTTTATTACCGAATAAAGGTTTAGCCCCCTGATCGCCCGGCGGTGATATGCGTCGCCCCAGGCAGCGTCAGATTAGCGCCAGTACCGCTAACACCCACACACGCAGCATACGCCTCCCTTAGTGGTATAGTATCTGAACGCATCAATATCTGATCCGATCAGATCTATACTAGCGTCCCCAGCAGTTTAGGGTTCCCAAAAATGCAGTGTTAGCGGGATCAGCCCAGATACCTGCTAGCACCTGCGTTTTTCCCCTCTGCCCGGCCCAGCCCAGCCCACCCAAGTGCAGTATCGATCGATCATTGTCACTTACAAAACACTAAACGCATAACTGCAGCGTTCGCAGAGTCAGGCCTGATCCCTGCGATCGCTAACAGTTGTTTTGGTGAACTGGCAAGCACCAGCGCCCTAGTAAACCCCGGTCGTAGTCAAACCAGCACTGCAGTAACACTTGGTGACGTGGCGAGTCCCATAAGTGCAGTTCAAGCTGGTGAGGTGGCAAGCACAAGTAGTGTCCCCCTGCCACCAAGAAGAAGACAAACAGGCCCGTCGTGCCCATAGTGCCCTTCCTGCTGCATTCGTCAATCCTAATTGGGAACCCACCGCTTCTGCAGCACCCGTACTTCCCCCATTAACATCCCCAACCAAATGCAGTCGGCTGCATGAGAGGCATTTTCTTTATGTCCTCCCGAGTACCCCTACCCAGCGAACCCCCCCAAAAAAAGATGTTGTGTCTGCAGCAAGCGCGGATATAGGCGTGGCACCCGCTATTATTGTCCCTCCTGTCCTGACAATCCTGGTCTTTGCATTGGTGAATGTTTTGAACGCTACCATACACTAGTTGAGTATTAGCGTAGGGTACAGCATTGCACAGACTAGGCGCACTTTCACAGGGTCTCCCAAGATGCCATCGCATTTTGAGAGACCCGAACCTGGAACCGGTTACCGTTATAAAAGTTACAGTTACAAAAAAAAAAAAAAAAACACGAACAAAAATATAAAATAAAAAAAAATAGTTGTCGTTTTATTGTTCTCTCTCTCTATTCTCTCTATTGTTCTGCTCTTTTTTACTGTATTCTATTCTGCCATGTTTTATTGTTGTTATGTTTTATCATGTTTGCTTTTCAGGTATGCAATTTTTTATACTTTACTGTTTACTGTGCTTTATTGTTAACCATTTTTTTGTCTTCAGGTACGCCATTCACGACTTTGAGTGATTATACCAGAATGATTCCTGCAGGTTTAGGTATCATCTTGGTATCATTCTTTTCAGCCAGCGGTTGGCTTTCATGTAAAAGCAATTCTAGCGGCTAATTCGCCTCTAGACTGCTTTTACAAGCAGTGGGAGGGAATGCCCCCCCCCACCGTCTTCCGTGTTTTTCTCTGGCTCTCCTGTCTCAACAGGGAACCTGAGAAAGCAGCCGGTGATTCCGCCAGCTGACCATAGAGCTGATCAGAGACCAGAGTGGCTCCAAACATCTCTATGGCCTAAGAAACCGGAAGCTACGAGCATTTTGTGACTTAGATTTCGCCGGATGTAAACAGCGCCATTGGAAAATTGGGAAAGCATTTTATCACACTGATCTTGGTGTGGTCAGATGCTTTGAAGGCAGAGGAGAAATCTAGGGTCTAATAGACCCCATTTTTTTCAAAAAAGAGTACCTGTCACTACCTATTGCTATCATAGGGGATATTTACATTCCCTGAGATAACAATAAAAATGATTAAAAAAAAAATGAAAGGAACAGTTTAAAAATAAGATAAAAAAGCAAAAAAATAATATAGGGGGGAAAAAAAAAAAAAAGCACCCCTGTCCCCCCTTCTCTCGCGCTAAGGTGAACGCAAGTGTCGGTCTGGCGTCAAATGTAAACAGCAATTGCACCATGCATGTGAGGTATCACTACGAAGGTCAGATCGAGGGCAGTAATTTTAGCAGTAGACCTCCTCTGTAAATCTAAAGTGGTAACCTGTAAAGGCTTGTAAAGGCTTTTAAAAATGTATTTAGTTTGTCGCCACTGCACGTTTGTGTGCAATTTTAAAGCATGTCATGTTTGGTATCTATGTACTCGGCCTAAGATCATCTTTTTTATTTCATCAAACATTTGGGCAATATAGTGTGTTTTAGTGCATTAAAATTTTAAAAAGTGTGTTTTTTCCCCAAAAAAAAATCGCTGCGCAAATACTGTGTGAAAAAAAAAAATGAAACACCCACCATTTTAATCTGTAGGGCATTTGCTTTAAAAAAAATATATAATGTTTGGGGGTTCAAAGTAATTTTCTTGCAAAAAAAAATTATTTTTTCATGTAATCAAAAAGTGTCAGAAAGGGCCTTGTCTTCAAGTGGTTAGAAGAGTGGGTGATATGTGACATAAGCTTCCAAATGTTGTGCATAAAATGCCAGGACAGTTCAAACCCCCCCCAAATTACCCCATTTGGAAAGTTGACACCCCAAACTATTTGCTGAGAGGCATGTCGAGTCCATGGAATATTTTATATTGTGACACAAGTTGCGGGAAAGAGACAATTTTTTTTTTTTTTTGCACAAAGTTGTCACCAAATGATATATTGCTCAAACATGCCATGGGAATATGTGAAATTACACCCCAAAATACATTCTGTTGCTTCTCCTGAGTATGGGGATACCACATGTGTGGGACTTTTTGGGAGCCTAGCCACGCACAGGACCCCGAAAACCAAGCACCGCCTTCAGGCTTTCTAAGGGCGTAAATTTTTGATTTCACTCTTCACTGCCTATCACAGTTTCGGAGGCCATGGAATGCCCAGGTGGCAAAAAATCCCCCTAAATGACCCCATTTTGGAAAGTAGACACCCCAAGCTATTTGCTGAGCGGTATAGTGAGTATTTTGCAGACCTCACTTTTTGTCACAAAGTTTTGAAAATTGAAAAAAGAAAAAAAAAAATGTTTTTTCTTGTCTTTCTTCATTTTCAAAAACAAATGAGAGCTGCAAAATACTCACCATGCCTCAAAGCAAATAGCTTGGTGTGTCTACTTTCCAAAATGGGGTCATTTGGGGGGGTTTTATGCCATCTGGGCATTTTATGGCCTTCAAAACTGTGATAGGTAGTGAGGAGTAAAATCAAAAATTTATGCCCTTAGAAATCCTGAAGGCAGTGATTGGTTTTCGGGGCCCCGTACGCGGCTAGGCTCCCAAAAATTCCCACACATGTGGTATCCCCATACTCAGGAGAAGCAGCTAAATGTATTTTGGGGTGCAATTCCACATATGCCCATGGCCTGTGTGAGCAATATATCATTTAGTGACAACTTTTTGTAATTTTTTTTTTTTTTTGTCATTATTCAATCACTTGGGACAAAAAAAATGAATATTCAATGGGCTCAACATGCCTCTCAGCAATTTCCTTGGGGTGTCTACTTTCCAAAATGGGGTCATTTGTGGGGGTTTTGTACTGCCCTGCCATTTTAGCACCTCAAGAAACGACATAGGCAGTCATAAATTAAAGGCTGTGTAAATTCCAGAAAATGTACCCTAGTTTGTAGGCGCTATAACTTTTGCGCAAACCAATAAATATACACTTATTGACATTTTTTTTACTAAAGACATGTGGCCGAATACATTTTGGCCTAAATGTATGACTAAAATTGAGTTTATTGGATTTTTTTTTAGAACAAAATGTAGAAAATATCATTTTTTTTTCAAAATTTTCGGTCTTTTTCCGTGTATAGCGCAAAAAATAAAAACGGCAGAGGTGATCAAATACCATCAAAAGAAAGCTCTATTTGTGGGAAGAAAAGGACGCAAATTTCGTTTGGGTACAGCATTGCATGACCGCGCAATTAGCAGTTAAAGCGACGCAGTGCCAAATTGTAAAAAGTGCTCTGGTCAGGAAGGGGGTAAATCCTTCCGGGGCTGAAGTGGTTAAAGAAATTGTTACCCTCCTTTCCATTTAATTTCTGAAATTAAAGAGGTAATTGACGATGAGTGGGGGGGCCTGAGAAGAAGCTCAATGTGCATAATGAAGTAAGAAGCTGTACCCCTTGGGACACTACGCCTAAGGTGGATGCTTCATTACGTATATTCGCCCACCACATTACACTTCCGCTGGATCCTATGGATCGCAAAATAGATGCAGACCTAAAAAGGTTGTATAATTTGGACAGCAGCCTGCAGACCAGCGGTAGCACTCCTGTGGCAGTAGCACTTGGGCTGGGTTCCCACCTGTGCGTTTTTTTTTTTTGTGCTTTTTGCGGATTTGCACTACCGTCCATTTATCATGGACTCCTATGGAACACGCTCTGTGGTGTGGTTCTGCGGAATGCGCTGGGAGTGCATGGGTGTGAATCCAGCCTTAGAGTGTGGGTAGCGGAGCTGGTGGATGGATGTTTGGATGAAAGTCTAGGAAGTGGCAGTTCTTCTCCTTTGCAGTCTGCTGTAGAGTTGTGGCTGAAGTGGCTGTCGACCAGGTCAAGATGACAGCAAAGATTATGGCTCATTCTGTCACAGCCCGCAGAGCCTTATGGTTGAAGCATTGGTCGGCCAATAAGGCTTCTCAGCACAGTCTGTGTTCGGTTCCATTTGATGGGAAGCTACGCTTCGTGAAGACTTAGAATCAGCAATTCAGCGGGTTTCCGGCAGCAGATCTGGCCTAATCCCGCAGAAGAGAAAAAGACACAGCAGTCCTTTCAGTTTAACAAGAGATCCAAAGAAGGATTCAGAGAGGCCAGGGCTTACAGACAGTTTTTCAGACAATGGAGGGGAGCTGGTTCAACCTTCCAGAAACCTTCCAGAAACCTTCCAAGCCCAGGGCCAACAAAGCTCCTGGGGCTGTTTCCACTGCTGCGTCCCCAGAGTTGTGTGATTTACACTGCGACTTTGCTGTGCAATTTGTGATGCAATGTCATTCAACCTGTGAAAACCATGTGAGAACAAATCGCACAGATGTCGGAACAAAGTAGTGCAAAAACCTTTTTTGAAGTCGCACCAATTAGAACGGGGACCATTGAAATACATGTGTTTTGACTTGTCATGAGACTTCGCATGGGTCAGGTCGCGCAACAACTCGCAGTAGTGGAGACAGAGCCTAAGGCTTCAAATAAGTTCTTCTGAAGCTGTCTCCGCTTAACCCTCTCAAGTAGGAGCAAGACTAGCCCAATTCAGGGGGGGTTTGGGCGGACAAATTACATGATGCCTGGATTGTAGCCGTCATTCGATCACGTTATCGTCTTGAGTTCAGAACAAGGCCCCCTCAGACCTTGTTCGTAGAAACTGGACTTCCTACGGATTTGGAAAGGAGGCAATGTTTGCAAGGATACATAGGGGAGCTGTTGGCAGCAAGGGCCATCCTTCCGGTTCCAAAGCACGAATTGGGTCAAAGAGTATGTTCCCCCTCTGTTTTTGGTCCCAGAGGCTTCAGGGGCTTACGGACCAGTTTTTGACCTCAAAGTCCTGAATTCTTACATGAAGGTTCCACCATTTAAAATGGAGTCATTCGAAATGATCGTTTCGGTTGTGGAGTCAGGAGACTGGATGTTTCCATTGATCTGGCGGATGCGTATCTTCATGTCTCCATAGATACATCTCACCATCGCTTTCTTAGGCCTTCCGTGGAAGGTTCTCACCTTCATTTTTAATCTCTCCCATTCAGTTTCTGCACGACTCTGAGAACGTTTTTAAAGCTACTGTCTGCTGTCGTTGCGACTCTCAGGGTCAAGGGAGTGCAAATATTTCATTATCTAGATGACATGCTACTTCTGGGTCCGTCAAATGAGCTCCTTCTAGTTCATGTGAATTCACCTGCAAAACACTAACTCGTTTTGGTTGGTTGATCAACTTTCGGAAGAGCCAGATGCATCTGACCCAAATGTTGGAGTATTTAGGAGTACAATTCAACACGGATCGGGGTCGTGTTTCTCTTCCTCAGAGGAAGGTCTCAGACAAAGCAGTGATGGCCAGGCCTTCTATGATGCTAATGGAATCCATGCAGTATCTGGGGGTTTTATCAGCCACAGTTCCAGTAGTCCCATGGGTCAAGTGGCGCAGAAGGAGTTTTCAATGCAATTTTCTTATTCGGTGAAATAATCTGCCAATTCTGATAATCTGGTCCCTGGTTGGTGGTCAGTAGCTCGCAATCTTTCCCGCGGAGTTCCGTTGAAGGCCTCAGAACCAATAGTGGTGTCGGCCAATGCCAGTCTGGCAGGCTGCAGGGCACACTGCCTGGGACAGCAGGTTAAAGGCCAATAGTACCTTTTGTGGGGCGAAGAGGTCAAAATTCTTGGGATTGGATGCTCTCAGACACGCTCTTATCGTTCCAACCTATGTTGCGAGATCGAGCTGTCAAGTTTCTTTTGGACAACAAAACTACGGTGGCTTATGTGTCTCAGCAAGGGGACACCTTGAAAGGGGACACCTTTCCTTCAGGTGGCATGTCAATCTTCCTCCAGAGAAGAATCTCGGGTCTCTTACAGCATCTTAACTCCCAGGGCCTGGCAATGTGTTAGCAGACCGCTTGAGTCGAGGCTTTGGGGATGACAACAAATGGGGCCTCAACTCCAAGTACCTATGCAAGATCTTCAGGGTCTGGGGTACGCCTTCAATAGATCTTATGGCATTGGATAATTGTCAACTGCCTTGCTTCTTCTCCCGGACCTAGCATCCACAGGCATTGGGTCAGGGTGCTCTGTCCAGGTCTTGGAACTTCCCCTTGGTGTATGTGTTCTCGCCGCTTCCATTGGCTCTCAAAATCCTGCTGAAGATTCAGCAAGAAAGGGTCACAACAATGGTAGTCCTACCTTACTGGCTCAGGGAACTGTGGTTCCCTCTGGCTTGGAGGATAAAGTTGGGCTCACCAATCCCTCTGCGTCCTTGTCAAAATCTCCTTCTGCAGAGTGGGGCCTGACACCCGAACCGCAGGAGGATAAAGTTAATGACATTATTACAGGATCATCAGAACGAATGTAACCTATCACCGGATCTGGAATACTACGGAAAGGGGTTGGGACCTTGGATCTCCTTTAGTATCTAACATTTTGCAGTTTCTGCAGAGTAGTCTCCAAGGGTTAGCTTATAATTCCCTGAAGGGTCAAATCCCTGCCTTGTCGGCTATGTCGTGTACAAGATGTGATCTGATTTTTTTTTTTTTTTTTTTTTTTTTTTTTAGGGGCAGCCATAGAAATCAGACCTCCATTTGAAACATTTTTTTTCCAGAAGAGGACTTAACACTAGTCTTGGGAACATTGCTGGTTCCTCCGTTTGATCAAGCTTTCTCTTGTTCATTATTTCTTTTAACAGTTTTTTGTTTTTTACTAGCCGTGGCCTCGGCCAGAAGAGACTCCGAGTTGTGCGCCTTCTCATCTAAAGAATCATATTGTTTGGTGCTCCCAGACAAGATAGTCCTTAGGCCGATACCGAGCTTTCTCGAGCTTTCTACCTAAGATGGTCACATAATTTTGGTATGAACTGGGAGGTCATTCTCCCAGCCTTTCCGGTGGATACAGCTGATGATGAGTGGAGTAGGTTAGACCTGGTCTCTGCAGTTTCAACCTACCTGAAATGGACTAAAAGCTTTGGCAAACAAGATCAGCTGTAGGTTTTCCCAATGGGGTCTAAAAAGGGTATGCCAGCAACATCCAGAGTTATGTCTTCCTGGTTTGTCAAGACCATGCATATTGCATACAAAACGCTGGGCCTTCCTCCTCCTTCAGAGATCAAAGCACATTCGACGAGGGGTATGGCAGCATCCTGGGCATACGTGAAGGTCGCCCCTGAGGTAGTTTGCAGAGCAGCAAGCTGGAGCGTGCCCAACACCTTTCATTAGGCATTACAAGCTTAATAGGTCTTGTCCACCTGAGGAAACATTTTGGCTCTACAGTTATTACAGTGGCTGTTGCCCATTACAAATTTTGAGTAGCATTGCATTGAGGGTTTGGCTTATTTTTTATTTGTTGTCTTCCCTCCCTTCTTAATATTGCTTGGTACATCCCATAGTAGGCTGACATGGGGAGGTCTAGGAATAAGGAAAATTGTTATCCATACTTACCATAATTTTCCTTTCCTGGATCCTCCCCATGTCAGCCGGAGGATTCCCACCCAGTTTATCCATCGCAAAGCAGGGTTTTTTTTTAACACTGGTGTGGGCAGATAGCCGCCCTTTTTATGGGCTAGAAAAGAGGTGGTCCTGGAGGGGTCAAAAGGGGTGGAGCTGACTCATAGTAGGCTGACATGGGGTGGATCCAGGACAGGAAAATTACGGTAAGTATGGATAACAATTTTCCTAATATATAAAAATATATATATAATCTATCACTGTACAATTCTACAAAACAGGTCGTAAACCCTACTTTTAATGAGCCAACACAGTTCCCCCCCCCCCCACCCCACCCCCCATGTACATAGAGTGGGGAAAATATTTATTTGCTCCCGTGCAGATTTTGTAAGTTTGCCCCATGAAGAGTCTATCATTTTTATCATAGGTGTACTTTAAATGATAGAGACGGAATATTAACCAAAAATCCAGAAAAAACACTTGATACAAATGTTATAAATTCAGTTTCAGTTCAGTGAGTAAAATGAGTATTTAATCCCCTACCAACCAACAATAATTCTGGTAAATGATGTGCTCATGTGGTACACAGATTGGTCCTGTCAATGTAAGAAGGCGCATCCTAACGACAACTCATTATGTGTATAAAAGACACCTGTCCACAGATTCTCTTTCTTCCATTCAAACCTCACCATCATGGGCAAGACCGAAGAGCTGTCATAGGACATCAGGGACAAGATTGTAGACCTGCACATGGATGGAATGGGCTATAAGACCATCAGCAAGAAGCTTGGTGAGGAGGAGACAACTGTTGGAGCTATTATTTGCAAATGGAAGAAATACAAAATAACCATCAATCACCCTCAAGCTGGAGCTCCATGCAAGATTTCGCCTCATAGGGTAAGGATGAGCATGAGAAAAGTAAGGGATCAGCCAAGAAATCCACGGGAGGATCTTGTGAACGATCTCAAGGCAGTTGGGACCACAGTCACCAAACAAACCATCGGTAACGCAATACGCTGCCATGGACTGAAATCCTGCAGCACCCACAAGGTCCTCCTTCTTAGGAATGCATATGTACAGGCCTGTCTGAAGTTTGCCAATGAACATCTAAATGATTCAGTGGAGGATTGGGAGAAAGTGCTGTGGTCAGATGAGACCAAAATTGAGCTCTTTGGCATTAACTTGACTCAACGAGTTTAGAGGAAGAGAAATGCTGACTATGACCCTAAGAACATCACCCCTACAGTCAAGCACGGAGGTGGAAACATGATGCTTTGGAGCTGTTTCTCTGCTAAAGGTACAGGTCGACTTTGCCACATTAAGGGGCCAATGGACAGGGCCATGTATTGTAAAATCTCAGATGAGAACCTTCTTCCCTCAGCCAGAACATTGCAGATGGGTAATGGATGGATATTCCAGCATGACAATGACCCAAAACATACCACCAAGGCAAAAAAGGAGTGACTCAAGAAGAAGCACATTAAGGTCATGGAGTGGCCTAGCCAGTCTCCACACCTTAATCATATAGAAATTTTATGGGGGGAGCTGAAACCTCAAGTTGCCAAGTGACAGCCAAGAAACCTTAAGGATGTAGAGAAGATCTGTAAAGAGGAGTGGACCAAAATCCCTCCAAAGATGTGTGCAAACCTGGTAACCAACTGCAAGAAAAATCTTACCTCTGTGCTTGCCAACAAGGGTTTCTCAAGCAAGTACTAAGTCTACAAGACTCTGGTCCGGCCACACCTAGTGTATGCTGTCCAGTTCTGGGCACCAGTACTCGGGAAGGATGTACTGGAAATGGAGTGAGTACAAAGAAGGGCAACAAAGCTAATAAAGGGTTTGGTGGACATTATTTATGAAGAAAGTTTGCGAGCACTGAACTTATTCTCTCTGGAGAAGAGACGCTTGAGAGGGTATATGATTTCAATTTACAAATACCATACTGGTGACCCCACAATGGGGATAAAACCTTTTTGCAGAAGGGGGTTTAACAAGACACGTGGCCACTCATTAAAATTAGAAGAAAAGAGGTTTAACCTTAAACTACGTAGAGGGTTCTTTACTGTAAGAGCGTCACGGATGTGGAATTACCTTCCACAGGCGGTGGTCTCAGCGGGGGGGGGGGGGGCATTGATAGTTTCAAAGAACTATTAGATAAGCACCTGAACGACCGAAACATACAGGGATATACAATGTAATACTGACATATAATCACACACATAGGTTAGAGTTGATGGACTTGTGTCTTTTTTCATCCTCACCTACTATGTAACTATGTTTTGCTTGGGGATCAAATACTTATTTTACTCACTGAACTGCAACTCAATTTATAACATTTGTATCACATGTTTTTTGGGATTTTTGGTTGATATTCTGTCTCTATCATTTAAAATACACCTATGATAAAAATTACAGACCCTTCATTTCTTTGTAAGTGGGCAAACTTACAAAATCTGCAGTGAGTCAAATAATTGCCCTCTGTATATAATTATCAACCAACTATACAATAAATAGGACTTTGAGACATGAATGCTCAGTGCACCTTAGGATGATCATATGTACATTTGAAAAAAAATACTGTAAATGACAATAGAGTTTCCTTTAAAATGCCATTTGCTGTACTTTGGCTCCTCCCATTCTCCATGCTGTTACTACTATAGCGTTAAACATGTATATATCAAACAATGTTAGTCTTGTCAAGGCAACTTGTGAGAAATGCTTTAAATCTGATGCACTTACAGAAGGACTGAACAGTAAATAATTGATGGGATACATGACAATACAGCAGGTTTTCTTGCACTACAGCTCCCTGGGAGATCGTTGTCGCCGGAATGACTGTAACATTCATGGCTGAGATGCCATCTGGCCTGAGATTTACCAAGCAGGTTTAGTAAACCCAGGTGCCTAGCCTAAATTCAGAAAATTTAAAAACATATGAACATGATCTATGTAATACTAAAAATACTCTTGAACGCAAGATCAGTGCAGAGGCTGAATGCATGTCAGTAATGATAAATATAAGGGTGGTATCATTCATGTTAAACACTTTGGTATTAAATAGGATCTACAGTCTCTTTTTTTTTTTTTTTTTTTTATTTTATAAAACAAGGATCAGCTAACTGTAAAGCTGAACTACAGGCAAGCAACTAAGCATACAGTAGAGATGGTATGGAAGCTGTTTCACTTGACAAAGGGTTTGTAGTTCTGCACAGTTGGTTATATGATACAGGCAAGACTGCCAGAAAGCACAGTCAGGTCCTCAGACTCCACTACAGCATTAGTTTAAAGCTACATTTACGCTACACCAAAGTCCCAGTCAGGGCCTCACACTCCCTCCACCTGAGGCTGTCACTGAAGGGGCGGGAGTTCGGGGAATATGCTGTATCATGTGAATGCTGTAGGAAGGAGCCTGAATCAGGGCGCTGTGCGTGTTTTTTTTTTTTTTTTTTTTTTTTTTTTTACACCATGTGGAACAAGCTTGCGCCCCTCTCCTGCATGGCAACACTTCGCCCAGCACTTGTACCGGCCCTGGCCCTTCCCATGCGTTCCCGCAGGACTTCTTCTCCTGGACTGACAGCTGGGATATTGCAGGGCACTTGCAGGTGCCTGAGAGCCGCAGCCGAAATACGGGAGACTCCCGCACCTCACGGGAGACTTGGGATGTCTGTTGCAATGAAGAGTCCATGCTTGATTATTTGACCGATTATCTATTCTTGGTCCTTCTGTACACTGGCTGTTATCAGCACATAATTAGGTACTTATTCTAGCTACATTTAAAAATATATTAAACTGTGTTTCTTTTAATAGACCATCACCCTTGTGTTCTGTGCCTTTTAAAGGGCTCCCGTGCCCTCTGGGGTGGGTCATCCTTCTTTGGGCCCCTGGCAACCCGACGTTCCTGGTAAGACAGCTGTTTCGGGGGTGAACACACAGCTGATGCTCTTTCTACACTATTATATTATGTTATCTTAAAAAATGTGTTTTTTGTTTCATGTGACTAATATATACTCTCTTTACTTCATAGTTATGTGATAATCATCTTTTAATCATTAACCACCAAGAAGCCGTTAATGTAGAGCAACCAATATATGGATGGTATTTATGTTCCAGTTGTCACAATTTGGTGCGACTACAGAACCGAATGTTTTGTCTGATTATCACTAGGGATGAGCCGAACACCCCCCGGTTCGGTTCGCACCAGAACCTGCGAACGGACTGAAACTTCGCACGAACGTTAGAACCCCATTGAAGTCTATGGGACTTGAACGTTTGAAATCAAAAGTGCTAATTTTAAAGGCTAATTTGCATGGTATTGTCCTAAAAAGGGTTTGGGGACCTGGGTCCTGCCCCAGGGGACATGTATCAATGCAAAAAAAAGTTTTAAAAACGGCCATTTTTTCGGGAGCAGTGATTTTAACGATGCTTAAAGTGAAAAAAAAAAAAGTGAAATATTCCTTTAAATATCGTACCTGGGGGGTGTCTAAGTATGCCTGTAAAGTGGCGTGTGTTTCCCGTGCTTAGAACAGTCCCTGCACAAAATTAAATTTTTAAAGGAATAAAAGTAATTTAAAACTGCTTGCGGCTTTAATGTAATGTCAGGTCCCGACAATATGGATGAAAATCAGTGAGACAAACGGCAGGGGTACCCCCGCCCCCCCAAGTCCATTACCAGGCCCTTTGGGTCTTGTATGGATATTAAGGGGAATCCCACACCCAAATTAAAAAAAGTAAAGGCGTATGGCCCCCAGACCCTATATACTCTGAACAGCAATATACAGGCGGTGCAAACAAGACAGGGACTGTAGGTTTGTTGTTAAGTAGTATCAGTTTGTAATTTTGAACTGGTACATTTTTAAAGTGTAGCTCCAGCCAAAAAATCTATTTTTAAGCTTTTTTGGAAAACATAGGGAAGGGTTATCACCCCTGTGACATTTGTTTTGCTGTCTGTGCTCCTCTTCAGAAGATTTCACCGCACTTTCTGTCACAATGACAAATTTTTTCAGAAAATGTGGGGTTTTTAGTGAAACAAGAATTGGTGATAAAGCATCAGTGGAAAGGAGAAACGTTTTTCCCATATTAACTCTTACAGGAGAGTATTTCCCTTCCTAAGGGTAGATTTTCCTCTCGCTTCCTGTTGTCTCCTTCCGTTTGCAAGTAGGAGTCGTTTGTAAGTTGGATGTTTGAAAGTAGGTGTTGGTGTTGCCACAACACTGTAATCCCTCACAGGGCCCTGCTGTGAAATATTAGATCAAGAATTGTAATTACATGCCCCTGTTGAACGGGGCAGAAAAATTGGACCTTTGGTGATGGTGGTGGTGCTGCTGCCACAACACTGAGTCCTCACAGTTACTCTTGGTGGGCGCTGGAACAGGCCCTGCTGTGAAAAATTAGATCAAGAATTGTAATAACACGCCCCTGTTAAAACAGGGGCTGAAAAATTGGGCCTTAGGCACTGGTGCCACAACACTGCAACCCCTCACAGATACTCTAGTTGGAGAGCAGGAACGAGCCCTGCTGCAAAAAATTGCATCAAAAATTGTAATTACACTCCCCTGTTAAACAGGAGCTGAAAAATTGTGCCTTAGCCACTGGTGGGGGCGCCCAGAAACAAAAATATTCTTACAAGCTATCAGCATGATCATTGAGGAGGAAGAGGATAGTCACTCAGCATAACAGGATAGTCACTCAGCATCAGCACAGGCAGTCTTGAAGGGATCTGACATTTAAAAAAAATGTATTCAGTTACATCAGCATCAGGTGCTTGGTATCTGGTGGCGATCCAAGATTGATTCATTTTTATGAAGGTCAGTCGATCAACCGAGTCGGTGGACAGGCGCACCCTGTGATCGGTTACAAAGCCTCCAGCAGCACTGAATGTGCGTACCGACAGAAGGCTGAATGCAGGACAGGCCAGTAGCTCAATTGCATACTGTGCAAGATCTGGCCAGTGATCCATCCTCAAGCCCCAGTAACCCAGAGGATTTTCGGTGGGAAAGGTGTCCAAGTCAGATCTTGCACCATGTAAAACAGACGCTGGCGATGGTTGCTGGAATCGATCATACCCTGGGGCTGTGGACTAAAAAATTGTCTGAACGCATCGGTCAGATGGCCACCTTCTCCACCGCTCCTTCTTTGACTGACTGAAGCCTTGGCAACACGTTGTCCAGGAACAGGAGTTTGTAACCTCCCAGTCTCTGGGAACGCATTGCACAGACCTTTCTGCAAGGCCTCTCGAAAATGTTTCATCCTCTGCTCCCTCTGCGACGGCAAGATAAGGTCTGCAACCTTACTCTTGTAACGTGGATCAAGAAAGGTTGCCAGCCAGTATTGATCCCTCTCCTTGATACCAGGAATACGAGGATCCTTCCGCAGGCTTTGCAGGATCAGGGAGGCCATGCAGCGTAGGTTTGCTGAGGCATTCGGTCCGGAGTCCTCTGGGTCACTAAGGACGACATGATCCGCAGCCACCTCCTTCCAGCCACGTACAAGTCCATGGGTTTCTTGGAAATGTAAATGATCTCTTAAAGACTGCTGCTGATGCTGAGTGCTAGGCTTCACCTCCATGCTGACACAATCCTCCTCCTCCTTGTACTCTTCCTGTGTGATCGGCGGGCACGCAGGAACACTGTCTGGATAAAGGGGGCCTTGAGAGGTAAGGAAGTCCTCCTCTTCCTGCCTCTGTTCTGCCTCACACAGGTACTCATTGATGGCCCTCTGCTGCGTGTGCAGCCGCTGCAGCATGGCCAACGTTGAGTTCCACCTGGTGGGCATGTCACAGATTAGGCGGTTCTTGGGCACGTTAAATTCCTTTTGGAGGTCTGCCAGCCGAGCACTGGCATTATATGACCGGTGGAAATGCACACAGACTTTCCTGGCCTGCCTCAGGACATCCTGTAAGCCCGCGTACCTGCCCAAGAACCGCTGCACCACCAAGTTAAGGATGTGAGCCAAACGGGGCACATGGCTCAGTTGTCCCTGTCGGATGGGTGGAGAGGAGTTTGGTGCCATTGGCGTAAACCACCATTCCTGGCTTAAGTTGGCGTGGCATCAACCACCTCTGAACCTGCCCCTGCAGAGCTGACAGAATCTCTGCCCCAGTGTGGCTCCTGTCCCCCAAGCACACCAGCTCAAGCACCGCATGGCATATTTTGGCCAGCGTACTTGCGTAGCCCCTTGAACGCCTACGGAGCACCGCTGGTTCCGAGGACAAAGCACAGGCAGAGGCCATGGAGGAAGAAGAGGGGGTGGAGGAAAGAGGTGTGTCAAAATCACCAGTGGTGGCATTTTGGAGGCGTGGTGGCGGAACAACCTCCAACACTACTGCACCCTTCCCAGCTACCAGTCACCCAATGCACCGTGAAACTTAGGTAACGTCCCTGTCCATGCCTGCTGGACCATGAGTCAGCGGTAATCTGCACCTGACCGCCCTGTCCAGCGAGGCCAAGACATTGCCTTCCACATGTCGGTAGAGAGTCGGAATCGCCTTCCGTGAGAAAAAGTGGCGTTTGGGAACCTGCCACTGAGGAACCGCACATTCCACAAACTCGCAGAAGGGGGCAGAGTCTACCAACTGAAAAGGTAGTGTTATGGAAATGATTAAGAGCTCCAATCGAGCCCAAGGTTATCTGCTGCTGTCTCTAATTTGAAAAGTGTTGATATGCATGCATATAAAAGTAAACACTCTGAGACACGCTCAGAATTGCTAACTCATTACACTTCTAATTTATTCAAGGCGGTGTTAATGTTTTATACACACAAATACGTCATTGCTATGTTAGTCTAATAGGTACATCTCATTGGTTAAGAAGATAAAGAAGATGGATAATTTTCATAACGAGGTTTGGTTCTCTTTGGTCTTATCTTCAGTTCCGCGTTCTTCTGATGTGTGGGATGCAGGGGGTACACGCCATCTTGAGAAAATATAGGAACAGAGCAAACCTGTATACTTATATAATGAGTAAGGAGAAAAATATGTATGCACATAAGAAAATAGACATTTTCAGATTACTATTATTATTATCTACATCACATTCCTTCACAATCCCCCCTAAAATGACTATTTTCTCTTTTCTGTCCCTAATACTAAAGGTCCCACTTTGGCCTGGCCCTTCTCCTCAGCAACTCTTTTAGGCTGTATATAGAATTGGGCAGTAACTGTTCACTTCCCTCCTCGATACAGCTGGAGAGGTGCAGTCAGGCGCTATCTATCCCTAAAACCCTATAGGATTGTGAGGTTATGGACAGGGAGTGACTGTAGGGGAGTGAAGGGTTTGTCATCTTCCATCATAAGGAGGTCCTCTTCTTCTTGGTGGAGAAATGTAGGTGTGCTATTGTCTACAGCCCTGCTCATTAACTTTTTACAAAAGGTAGAATACAGCATACAATCAGGGCTAAAAGAACCAGGATTATTAATACCGTTACCCGTATCTGGGCGAGCACCTTCTGCCACCCACTCATCCAGCTAAAGTATTGATCCCATGGGTCTGTGATACCTGAGTTCTTCAACTCCAGTGACAGATCTTCTAATTTCTTTATAGCTAAAGTAACCTTACCATTTGGGCCAGTATTATCAGGAATGTATGTACAACAGGTTCCCGTTTTTTCCTATGATTTTACAAAACACCTCCTTTCCCAGATAGCACCATGTCTAAGGCCATCAGGTCCTGGAATGTCATGTAGGAAGTGGGGGCTAACTGGTCAGCAATTCCCTGGAGGGCATCTTTAGTGTAATTTACAAATCTCTGTTGGTTATAATATGTGTAGTGTCAGGTCACCTAGAGGCTGGGTGACAGATGCACACCGTTGGGATCAGGAATGCACCGCAAGGTAGTGGTCCCTATGGCTGACTGCTGCGGATTGTACCCTGGGAGGTTCAGGAATCAGGTCTACTGGATCACTGACACAGATCCCACTGGGAGCTAGAGCATAGATTCCCCAGGGCGCGGAGTCTAAGAGCCAGCAGGTGTTCACCAGAGCCTCTAGTGGTGAGGATGGACTGCGCTGCAGTCTGGCTCCAGGTCGCGGCCCCCAGGGTCTCACAGCTCACGCTCACGGTAGACTACAGGAGAAGAGGAAGGAGGGAGCTGGCTGGAACATCAGGGTCACAGGCAAACAGGGATGGCCGGGAACAGGCCAAAGTCGGTAACAGAAATCAGATGTAGGAAACATAGCAAGTACACACAGAGGCTAACACACAGTGGTTGATCAGCACTGCTGGCTTGCAGTGCACAGGTTAATATAGGGTTCCCTGATAGGGCCTGGGGTGGGGCCATGCTTATAGGGGAGGTTACAAAAGCTGTCAGGTGAGGGTCAGCTGGTCTCTAGAGATGAACACATGGAGACAGGTATGCTGATCGACAAACTCTATTGCATAACCATAACATGTAGTTAATCCAATCTACATTCTTGCTGACAGTTGTTATGGGGATCAAAGACTCAAAACCAGCTTTTACCTGATCCCTGGCTTTAAACTCATCAGGGACCCCCCTTGTAACCCCTATGACATGTATGTATACATGAGGATCAAAAGCTTCCGGAGAGAGCTGCTCGCTTCCTCCTCTGACTGTGTGCTGGGTCAGTGCATGTATCAGGGGTATCTTTGGTTAGGATATGGGGCTTTCTATTTTCATCTTTTTTGTCTAATGCACTCTGTGGTTGCCCAGTCTGGCCCTGGGTTCCAACCCACTGGCCCCCACAGAAACCACAACTCTGTCCCCAGTAACTGTCTGTGTGGCATACATATATATCCTTACCGTAAGGGATATCACTGTACCAATGGCATCACCATGAAGGGTCAAACGGACAAGGTACTATGTCACAGTAATCTAAGGTAAAGGTGGTCACATGTGTACCTGAAGAGTTACACCAAAATGTAATTATGTTATCATTTTTGTGATGGCCACCTCCTGGGCCCCTCCCCCTAGATCAAACAGAAAAAGGATATGCAGCACCCGAAAACACGCTCTCCTGCAGTGATAAGCGTGCATTCAGGTGTTCTTCCTGGCCAACTTGACTGAGGTGGCTGTGGTCACCAAAACTTGGAATGGACCATCATAACTTGGCTCAAGGATCTCCAGACAGTAGTTGGTGTGTTCCTGTATCTAATTCAGGATCTGGAATGGAAGAAAACACCTGGACATGCATTCAGGTTAATTCTCGTGATAATGTGGTTACATAATTAGTCAACACATCAGACTGTAACTGTAACTGTTGTGGAAAGTAACAACCAAGTCTGGGAGCTGAACCAAACAAAATTTCATAAGGGGATAGGGCATGTTTCCCCTGGGGGTGTGTCTGACACTGAACAGGGCAATGGGCTAACTGTCTGGCCAACTCATGTTAGTCTCTTGGGCCATCTTTAACATCCTGTTTTTAGTGTCCCATTCATCCTTTCTACCTTCCCGCTACTTTGAGGGTGGTATGGGATGTGTAGTGCCAACTGAACCCCCAGTGCTGCCCAAATCTCTTTAGTAAGGGTTGTTGTTAGGGCTGGTCCCTGATCTCTCAATATCACCTCTGGGACCCCAAATTTACATACTATCTCACTCAGTAGTTTCTTAGCTGTGGTCCTGGCAGTCATGACCACTTCCACTAGGGCGTATTCGAATCTGCCACTTCTTGGCACTTGAGAATGATCAATTTACATCCCCTGGAATGGGGTATAGGGCTTTTGCCAGGTGCTTCTTCTGTGCTTCTTCTGTGCATCTTCTGTGCATCCTGGGTTACATTTGGTGCAGATAATGCATGATCTGTAGAAGTTGTCGGTCAGTGGAGTAACTCTTGGTGCAACACTTGTTGATAAGAGAGTTCATAAAAGTCTTTGTCAAGTGGGCAGCTCCATGTGCCCATTGCACCACAGCTGGGTACATACTCCTGGGTAGACAAGGCTTCTTGTTGCACTTGAATAGTCCATTTCTGAGAGTTGCTCCTCTCCGTTTCCAGCTTTCCTTCTTATCCGCACTTGTTTCCTGTCTTTTAGATAAACTCTGTCCACTGGGAAAGTCTGTAAGGTAAGCACGGGGTGGTCTTCTTCTACCACCCTGCTGTCCACTTCCCGCGGACCACCAGCTGTCTGTTTGGCAGCTGTATTGGCTCGATGATTGCCTTAAGCTTCCTTTGAGTTCATTTTGTCGTGTGCTTTTACTCAGAATAGTCACTTGGGTTGTGAGAAGCAAGGCATCAATCAAGTTTTTACAGGTGTTCCTGCAGCCATCAGGAATCCTCTGTCCTAGATAACACCATAATCATGGGCAATGCTGAAAGCATATCTTGAGTCCATATGAATGTTGGCTCTTTTTCCCTCTGCCCATTTACGTGCTGTAGTAAGTATACAGCTCTGCCTCCTGTGTAGTCATCACCGGTGGTAAGGCTTCAACTTGTAGAACAGTGTTTTCAGTGGTGACCGCGTGTCCTGTGCGGTCACGGGGGTGACAAGTCAAGACTCTACTCCTCCTCCTCCTTTCCCCCCTCGAGAAGTGGAAGAAGGGTGGTAGGGTTCAGTGTTTGACAACTTAATAGAGTAATGCTGTCCAGTAGGAGGGAACACAGGAGTCTCAAGTGTCTGGTAGTGGACAAGTGTTTCGGCTGGATCTTGGTTGAATATGGCAACAACGTCATGGGGAACAAGCAGAACGAGGCAGTGTCCGAGGACCAAGTTCAAAGTTTTGTCAAGCAAGGCTTGTGTAGCAAATCCAGCTCGCAGACACAATAGGCCTCCTCTTGCTACCGCATCCAGCCGACAGGAATAATATCCTATGGGGCGTAGGCTGATGCCGTGTGATTGGGTGAGTACACCTGCAGCATGTCCCAGACGTTCGGATACAAAGAGCTTGAGCGTTTTGTCGTAGTCTGGGAGCCCTAGCGCCTGAGATGGCACACTTGAGGGCCTCAAACTTAGATATTTCTTCAGGAGACATCTGGAAGGGGTCTGATTGCAGAGCATCAGTAGGAAGGCTTCTGGAATCCATGCTCTGCACTAGGAAATTAGTCCAAGGAAAATGACAGGTGTTGAGCACCACTGCATTTTGGGCTTTGTGGTTCTGCAGCCCTGGTTGGCAAGATAGCACAACAGGCTTTCTGAGGTGACTTCAACAGGGGGTAAGTCAGCTGCACAAAGGATAAGGTCATCAACATGTTGGAAGAGAATCACTTCCGGGTGTTCCTCTTGTCATGTGTCAAGGATGATAGCCATAGCTTTTGCAAACTGGCTTGGAAAGTTCTGTGCCCCTTGTGGCACAACTGTTTAGGTATGTTGCCGTTTCTTTCCGTGGATGAATGCAAAAAGGTACCAGCAGGAGGGGTGAGGGTGGACACTGAAGAAAACGTTTGTAAGGTCCACCTCTGTGAGGTATTTTGCAGTCAAAGGCATCCACAGTAGGTACCTGGTTCTCTTTTTAGGATTCTCTTCTTGGGGTTATTGTGGTTTCCGGGGCAATGAAGCGCCCTCTTTTAGCTTGACTGAAACTGGTGGCACCTTTAAGTTACCGTTGTCTTCCGGTCCTGTGGACCATAGGCACGCAGGGATTCTGTCAAGTACTTCCTGCAGTATTGAACTTGAAGTTTTTGCTTCATTAAGTGTCATCAGGAGAGGCAGAGAACACAAAGCAGATGAGTCTTCTAAAGATAGGGGAGTATGTAACTTCACCCCCCCTTTAGGCGTGTCCTGATTGAGGCCTGTAGTCTGGACAACACATCAGCTCCTAGTAGATTCAAGGGACATGTAGAGGACACCACAAATCTGGCAAGCAAATCAGGAAGTGGACTGGAGCGGGGCACCCCATCCATTCCTACGCAGGAAACATCAATAGTGGAAAGGAAAGAATTATCAGGCAGGTCCACAGCCCTCAACACACTTTTGGCTGCACCCCTGTCAATGAGGAAAGTGGTAGGTTTTTCGTCTGGGACATCTTGGGGCTCTGCATTCTTTTTTGAAGTGACCCCGTTTCCCACAGTTGTAACAGGTGATCCTTTCCCTGGTATTGGGCAGTGGTGGTGGACTAGTGTAGGCGGGATCTTCGTCATGGGTTACCATGAGGGGCGTTGGTTTTTTACCTTTTTGATTTTCTATACCTCTGGTCACCAACAATAAATCAGACATTTTCATTGAATGGTATTCAGGGCGGGCCACCATCAGGCCTTTTCTGATATCCTCTCTGAGCCCTGAAACAAAAGCAGTTGATAACATGTGTGTGTGTGCCTTTATGAGTCTAGCATGATACTTCTTCACAGACTCCCCTTTATCTTGGGTAATATCTTGGATTGTGGTGGTCTGATCCGTCAACTTCTCCTTTGCCCAGTCGTGGAGTTGTGCACAGAACTCCACTCCTGAGGTGTAGGAAGTGGCACTTGTCAGGCAGGCATCATTGAAGGCCATCTGCATGACTGGCCAAAAGACATATCCTGCTTTGATTTGGCATAGGCTGATCAAGTCTCTCCAGGCAGCTGAGTAAGTTTCTTGTATCTGCACTATCCTGTGGTAGAAGGGAATTGGCTGCTTCTCTGGGTCAGGCAGACTTGTCACTAAGGCCGCTGTTTGTGATAGAGTAAAAGCGACATACATCACTGGTGCCCCTTCTGGTAACCGAGACTGTTGTTGGGGCAGGGGCTGACAAGAGGCACTGTTCTTTACGGTTGCCAGCATGTGTTTGAGATCCTCTCGGAACTGAGAGTCTGGAGCCGGATTGGGGGTTAAATCAGTGGGTGGCCTTGCTGCCTGCTGTCGGGCTTCCCACTCAGATGCTTCTTCATCATTAACATATCCGGCCTGGGAATGTAATGCTCCCGTATTGGGGAAGACAGGTGTGTGGTATGAACCATCTTGGTTTAAAACAGGGAGGGCTGGGTACAGGCTGTTTAAGCTTACTGGGTGTACCAAGATGGCCGCCGGCAGGAAGTGCACTGGACTGGGTAGAAAGTGAAGGCATGGGTGCACTAAGATGGCCGCCGGGCTGAGTTGTCACAGTGGGTTGTGCTTGGGTGGTGAGAAAGGAGTGGTTGTTAGACGGAGGGCAGTGCTGTCCCTCCCCTCCTTTGTTTAAAGTTCCAACATATCATCAGCTCTGTGATACACATATTAATACAATCGCCATCTTTCTTAACTTCCTTTATCCAATTTTCTTTATCACACAGGATTTTTCTCCCTGTCTCTTCAGCAACATAACTTTTGCCATTTCTTTCAACTTTGTTAACTATTTCAACATCTTCTTTGCAATATCACTTTCTTTTCCTTTTTTTAAAAGAGAAAAATCACTTTCTTTTTTCTCTCGTACAACCAAGGGGTTAATATTTTTCTCAGCGTTCTTATCAGCAAATTCCTTCGGTGGGAGCTCATAAGACTAATGTACGGTTAATCTCAGAACAAGAACAAACACATTAGGGGTAGTGAGGAGCAACGGCCCGCGACCCAACAGATCTCCCGGGCAGCCCCCCTCCGACCTTAACCAGTCCCCACCCCCTCTCGTGTATATAGCAAACAATAAACCACAAATACAATCACGACAGGACATTACACCTGCCACTCTTCGAACTGCAAAATTTCAGCAGGCTAAAATAACCACAAGGGCAGACCACCCTGCAAAATAAACCCGTTTATAGACGTGTTTTTTTTTTTTTTTTTTTTTTTTTTTTTTTTTTTTTACTGTTACCCGCTCTACACCAAGAGGCCGACAACTCGTCTTGGGGTGAGACTTCTGTAACACTCTCAGACTGCAAAGCCAGCAGCTGAGACAACCCTCAAAGGTTCATCGAACCCAGAGTACACCCGTCCCATAAACGTTTGCTACAAGGGAAACAATCTCACTCCAGAGGCCGACAGCTCGTCTGGAGATGAGAACACACATTCACACATGTAGCACCCTTAGACTGCTGAGTTTCGTAGCCCAAAGAATGGCAGACAGTGAACAAATACAGTCAGCAGAAACCCATTGACAGGTTCGTTAAAACAACCTCAGGCGAGGAAATACCTGCCTCTAAGACAGTCTCAGCATACCGACAGAATCCAGCCGTCAACCGAAAGATAAGAGAGTCGTACAGTGGTAAGAATATCAATCAAACTTACCGTACTGTTAGGGCTGCGCAAGACCCCCTCTGTTATCTTTCAATTAACGCCCGAATGCTTGTCGCGGTATAACTTCGACTGTAGCCTGAGGTCCCGGGTTTCGGCACCATCTGTTATGGAAATGATTAAGAGCTCCAATCGAGCCCAAGGTTATCTGCTGCTGTCTCTAATTTGAAAAGTGTTGATATGCATGCATATAAAAGTAAACACTCTGAGACACGCTCAGAATTGCTAACTCATTACACTTCTAATTTATTCAAGGCGGTGTTAATGTTTTATACACACAAATACGTCATTGCTATGTTAGTCTAATAGGTACATCTCATTGGTTAAGAAGATAAAGAAGATGGATAATTTTCATAACGAGGTTTGGTTCTCTTTGGTCTTATCTTCAGTTCCGCGTTCTTCTGATGTGTGGGATGCAGGGGGTACACGCCATCTTGAGAAAATATAGGAACAGAGCAAACCTGTATACTTATATAATGAGTAAGGAGAAAAATATGTATGCACATAAGAAAATAGACATTTTCAGATTACTATTATTATTATCTACATCACATTCCTTCACAGTAGCAGTTGAGCAGTTTGAAGTTCTGGCAATTTTGCCAAGCTAGCATTCAACCGCTGGGCATGTGGATGGCTGGGAGCCAACTTCTTTTTGCAGTGCAGCAGCTGGGGCAGGGAAATTTGCCTGGTACAATCTGACGTTGGTGTGCTGATAGCAGATTGCCCGCAAGTACTTGGCTGTGACGCACCTAATTCTACACCTTTATTCCTCTCAGTGCAGGTCTCCGAGAGGACTTAAGGTATAGTGGGGTTGGAGATCCCAGCTGATGAGGAGCAAGGAGAGGTCCTCTTTGTTCTTTGGTTTGGGTCTTTTAGGTACGCTTGCCAATGAACTGCATGGCAGGTCAACATATGTCTGGTCAAGCATGTGGTGCCCAAGCGGGAGATGTTTTGGCCACGTGAGATACGCTTGAGACATATGTTGCAAATAGCAGTGGAGGGATCTGATGCACTAGTCTCAAAAAAGGCCCACACCAAAGAACTTTTGGAATAACGCACAGAGACAGCAACGCCCTGCACATGCAGAGCTCTGCGATGTGATGCAGTCAGTGTGCTGCCCTTAGGCTGGCCCCTGGAGGGCATCCTGCCTCGTTGGTGATGTGCCTCCTCCTCATCTCTCCTATCAGGCACCCACGTGGAGTCAGTGACCTCATCATCCCCTCCCTCCTCATCACTGGAGCAAACCTGGCAGTATGCTGCAGCAGGGGGAACATGACTGCCAGATTGCTGTCCTTCTTGGGCACCCCCTCTGTCTGGGCTCATGTTACTGCCTTCCTCTAGCTGAGTACCATCGGAGCCTTCAAAACGCTGGGCATCCTCTTGGAGCATGTACCCAACACTGTGGTCAAACAGTTCGAGGGACTCCTCAGGAGGACATGGTGGGGCTAGGGGAGGAGTCACTGATGCCATTGAGCTGAGGGAAGAGGCTGCGTTGGCAGCTGCTTTGCCAAAGTACCCTGAGCCTTGGTGAGAGAGGATGAGGAGGATGAGGACAGATACTCGACCAAGTCTTTCGCATGTTGCGCCTCAACACGGCCAGCTGCCAAAAAAAAGGCCAAGCGTGTCCCACAGCCACGTGCTGATGAGGATGCACCGTGTCCATGACCTTGTTGGCCTTCCAGACATACTATTGGCCTGCAGTGAGATGTAGCTGCACAAAACTGGGATGCATATATATACCGATTATACTGCAGCTAGCAGAATCAATTGGCTGCCTGTAGTAGTATTATTAGTATGAGAACACCTGCACTTGTCTTCAGGCAGCTATACTGTAGGTGCAACTGTGCAGGGTACACAGTATAGTAACTAGAAATACGTCAAGAGCCCACACAAGCACCTGGCTTCAGGTAGCTATACTGTAGGTGCAACTGTGCAGGGTACACAGTACAGTAACTGGAAAGACTGTAAAAACACCTGCCTGTCAGTATATTAGGAAGAGAAGAACAGGATCTAACTAAACTGAATACAGTGTGTGTGTGTGTGTATATGTGTGTTTGTGTGTGTGTGTATGTGTGTATGTATGTATGTATGTGTATGTGTATATATGTCATTCGTAATTCGGCGAACTTCCAAACACACGATGTTCGAGTCCAACATGTGTTCGACTCGAACACGAAGCTCATCCCTAATTATCACTATTGGTTTTAACATGTAAATGTCAAATGTTTTTTATATATATTTTTATATATATTTTTGTAATAACAATTTTTCAAATATTTTATTCACAATTGTCTATCTTCAGTTGGTATACGGTACCATTAAAGTCCACTATAGCCTCCCTTCTCCAATCTGTGCTCTAAACTGTGTTTTTAATTAATAGACAACATTTATATTGAGTTCAGAGTAATGTATATTAGTGTTTAACAGATATAATATAGTGTATTTTTTTACCAAAAGTGAAACATTAGTCAGAAAGTTAAGTCCTGCTAGATCACTTCAGGTCAGCCCCTTTTGCAGGTAGTGCTATGTAAAACATTAACCACTTCAGCCCCGGAAGATTTGGCTGCTCAATGACCAGGCCAGGCCATCTTTTTGAATATGATGCTACAAACTTGGCACACCTATTTTTGGCCTGTTTCTCCCATTCTTCTTTGCAGGACCTCTCAAGCTCCATTTTCAAATCTCTCCAGAGATGTTCAATTGGGGTTAGTCTGGGCTCTGGCTGGGCCACTCATGGATATTCACAGAGTTGTCCCCGAGCCACTCCTTTGTTATCTTAGCTGTGTGCTTACGGTTATTGTCCTGTTGGAAGATGAGCCTTCGCCCCAGTCTAAAGTCCAGATTGCTCTGGAGCAGGTTTTCATCAAGGATATCTCTGTACGGTGCTGCGTTCATCTTTTCATCAATCCTGACCAGTCTCCCAGTTTCTGCTGCTGAAAACATCCCCATAGCATGATGCTGCCACCACCATGCTTCACTGTAGGGATGGTATTGGCCAGGTGATGAGCAGTGCCTGGTTTACTCCATACATGACGTTTGCCATTCAGGCCAAAGAGTTCAATCTTTGTTTCATCAGACCAGAGAATTTTGTTTCTCATGGTCTGAGAGTCCTTCAGGTGGCTTTTGGCAAACTCCAGGCAGGGTGTCATGTGCCTTTTACTATAGAGTGGCTTTCGTCTGGTCACTCTACCACACATGCTGGATTGGTCGAGTGCTGCAGAGATGGTTGTTCTCCTGGAGGGTTCTCCTCTCTTTACAGAGAAACACTAGAGCTCTGTCAGAGTGACCATCAGGTTCTTGGTCACCCCTCTGACTAAGGCCCTTCTCCCCCGATCGCTCAGTTTGGCCGGGCGGCCCATTCTAGGAAGAGTGCTGATGGTTTCAAACTTCTTCCCTTTATGGATGATGGATGCCACTGTGCTCATTGGGACCTTCAATGCTGCAGAAATGTGTCTGTATCCTTCCCCACATCTGTGCCTTGATACAATTCTGTCTAGGAGGTCTACAGAAAATTCTTTGGACTTCATGGCTTGGTTTGTGCTCTGACATGAACTGTTAACTGTGGGACCTTATATAGACAGGTGTGTGCCTTTTCAAATCATGTCCAATCAACTGAATTTACCACAGGTGGACTCCAATCAAGATGTAGAAACATCTCAAGGGTGACCTGAGCTTAATTTTGAGTGTCATGGCAAAGGCTGTGAATACTTCTGTACATGTGATTTTTTTTTATTTTTAATAAAATTTGCAAAGATTTCAAACAAACTTCTTTCACGTTGGCATTATGGGGTATTGTTTGCAGAATTTTGAGGAAAATAATGAATTTAATTAAAAATAATACAATTGTGGAAAAACTGAAGCGCTGAGAATGCTTTCCGGATGCACTGTAAAGCCTGAAACAAGGGGGAATTCAAATGCAATGGCTGCAGCTAATGTGACTCGGCATGTCACGTAGACAGGGGGCATTGCCTGTCAAACTCACCCATTCAATTCAATAGGGCCACACCATAATTGTGATCCAATTGCTGTGTCATATTGTCATTATCCTGAACAATTTTGGACATGCTTCCCTCAGTACCATTCTATATTTCCTAAATATTGTATGCAGCATCATTACTGAATAACTTATGTGATGAGATCAATTACTTCATAGACCACTAGTAGACAGTTTTATTCCAGAATATGTATGTAGCACTAACTCTCGGTGGAGCTGCTGGTTTAAGCAGGTCTGTTACCCTTACTCTGCTTCCCTCTGTTTCACCGGCACCGGGTCTAGGGTTCCGTTGAGTTTACTTCTGGACAACACACGCACCAACACTGGACTATGTTTTCAATGCTTTATTAAACAAACGACTTAGGAAGTAGCAGGAAAGAGGTAGAAAGGAAACTCGCAGAAGAAACTCAAATATTCTCTGAAAGGGTTCTCTTGGCAAAAGGTCTTGGTATAATTCAAATACTATTTGAAATGCGCTCACACTTCTTGCTCGTGTGGATAGGCCTCTCTCATCGGTCTAGCAGCCAGTACGCAGCACGAATCAAAGTCTCTGCCACAGACTTGTTTGGGAATAAAATCCGTACGATCCTCTGCCACAGGATGTATAGATTTGCTGTAGTGAAAGTCAGTCACAGTGCTTGAACCTTTAAGCCAAGCCGGCAACACTATGCTGTATAGTTACTTTTGGATACGTCCTCCAACCGAGTCACCAGGCCCCTCTATAGACCAGCATGCGGCGTGATCTCTCCAAGACGGGTCCTCCCCTGGGGATCTCCTCGGTTGTCCAGCTTCGTCACACAGGACCGACAGCTCAGGACCATTCCTCGGCCGCGGTGGCAGGCTCCAGACAAGCTTCTGGACCCACCCCTGCGCCGTTGTATCGTGGGCCTCCCGATCGGAGGACCACGAGGTAGCTCCTTAACGCATACCTGTCGGCCAGGAAGGCCAGCAGGTGACTGTAAAACGAACCCCAAAATATGGCGTCTGTCCCATAAATACCCTCGCCCAGAATGCAACTCGGAGGACCACCTCCACCGAGCGTGCCTCCGGGACAGAGGAGCATCTATTCGCTTCAACTCGTTGCCCTTACAACCCTGACCAGTGGTAACAGCGACACCCACCGGTCAGCACGGAAACACCCACAACGTCAGCCAAGCTGGAACAGAGGCGAACTTTTAATCTTCCTAACACACAATTTACTAAATTTACCTAACATGCGGTAGATTGCAAATCTACCAGCGCTACATGTATAACATGAGCTTTCAGCAACTTTCACTGTGGATATAAAGACAAGAAAGGATATAAAAGAAACAAGAGAGATAGCTGTACTGACTTGCTGTGGCTGCTCCATGTATATATTTGAAAGGCTTGCAACTGTGGCAAAATATTCCCATGGATTGCTTTTCAGAAATTAAACAAGTAGGAACTTACCTTAAAGCTGGCCACAGAAATTCAGCCAGTTCAACAAGGCCATCCCTGCTCAACAGAAGTTGATTGTTTGATCGCCTTTTGGTAAAGGGACATGCTGGAAATACTTTTGTCGATCAGCGGCACTGGCAAGCTTCACTTGTAGGTGGGGTGCAGCGTGGTGTGGGGGAAATAACACACACAGTCCAAGTATGATGAAAAAACTTGTATTGAAGTAATGCAAAGACAGTTCACAATAAACCCAGGGGGAAGACAGACCAACCGGGAACATTCACGGGTCCCAACAGCGTGTAGAGAGCAGGTTTCATCCGAACTGACAGTGCCTGTTAGAAGGGGCAGAATGCGGCCTGGCCATCTCATGCCGAAACGGGAAGATGTCCAGAGAATATGCAAACCCTATGCTTTCTGTCATCACCTGGAACCTCTCCCTGCCTCTAGTTCTGTCCCTACCAGACTGGGTACCTGTCCCTAAGCTATCAATTCGCTAATGGTCGCCAAACCTGGGAGCCAGGGCCATAAATAGGCTCTGCCTGACCCAAGATGGCTGCTAGAGTCACATGGGGCAGCAGCATCCAATCATATAGCTTTCCCAAGTGACCCAGAAAATCATAGGAGAACCACGTTCCTCTTGACTTCCTCTCCAGCTGAAATGCCGCTGCAGACGAGCGCCACCTGCAGTGGAGAAAGAAGACTGCACCTGCGTTCCCACTGTTAGTATACAATGAACTGGTGGGGGTGGGGGGTCGCCATCCACCCCACTTGTATGTTCAACACACTAGCTAAAAGAAAAAAAAATACCGTCTATGGTCAGTTTTAATCTCTAGAGTATGTCAGATAGCACAAGTATAATCTTTATTAAACCTGAAGGCAACTGCAGACTTCTTGCTATTTGAAGTGTTCTTTTAAAAAATGCACATACTGGTTCCTTCCTCCCTATCTTGTTTTTGTGGCCCTTTTCTGGTCTTTTGTCTTTAAAGTGGGTGAACTTTTATCCTTTCATTTTTAAACTCTTTTACTGCATTTTTTTCCAGCACATCTGCTGGGAAGCAGTCCTCTGTATTGATCACCTTTTCTGTAAAGCAAAGATACATGACAGGTTGTGGTTCAGCCATCAATGCCTCTTGCCTGCGATCATGAAGCAATAAAGAGCTATCCAGACCCATACAGACACTGCTAGGTAAAGGCACTTTATGTGATTAATGTATTTTTAGAGACACAGGCTGGAAGCAATCGCCCTTATTTTTTTCCATATTGAAAATATTTCAAAACACTAAATGCCCATACTTATGATTGCAGGCAAGAGGCATTGATGACATGGCATTTCATCTACTTTAAACTTCTACTTCTAATGCACAGACCCCTAGTGGACCCCCAGTGTTGTCGACAGCATCCCTGACAAATCACATACCCACCCATTCCCACTTCACCAAGATCTTGGATTCATATGGCATCTTCTCGAAAATCTTTCCAGTTGCAATCTCCATTAATTTCAAAGGAAAGCAGGGAGGGCACTAAAAGGCCATGTGCAATTTACAGTGTCCCTGTCATGAAAAAAGTATCGGGGATGCCATTGCTGGGCTTCTTTTGAAAATGATAGCTGCCTGGCTGTCGGCTTCAATACCTTTAACCACAGGGGGAGGGGGAGGGGGGGGGTGCCACCTAAGTGCAGTATTAAAATGTCATAATTTATTACACAAGATAAACACTTACAAGAAAGAAAGTATGCCCTTGTAAGTGTTTTTTATCTTCTGCAATAAATGATGACATTTTAATACTGCACTTAGGTGGCGCCTCCCCCCATCTTGCCCCTTCTGCTATTCACAGAACCTTGGACACACTCTTATGCCGCGTAGACACGATCGGAAATTTCTGACAACAAATGTTCGATGTGAGCTTGTTGTCGGAAATTCCGACCGTGTGTATGCTCCATCAGACATATGCTGTCGGAATTTCTGACAACAAATGTTTGAGAGCTGGTTCTCAAACTTTCCGACAACAAAACTTGTTGTCGGAAATTCCGATTGTGTGTACACAAATCTGACACAAAGTCCATGCATGCTCGGAATCAAGCAGAAGAGCCGCACTGGCTATTAAACTTCATTTTTCTCGGCTCGTCTTACGTGAGCGCGTTCTTGCCGATCAGAATTTGTCACAACATTTGCAAGACAAGTTTGAGCCATGTCTGATTGTCTGTACGCGGCATTAAGATTGCTGCCTCCTATAGGCCTTATGTATGTCAGATATTCTTTAAGTATGTAAACAGTAAAAAAGGGAGGACAGACCATTTTGGCCCCATAAAGAATGAGGAAGGTCATCTGGTTACAAAGGGAGATGGCGAAGGTATTGAATTTATTCTTCTCTTCAGTCTTCACAAAAGAATCAGGGGGCTTCTGTAACCAAAACTGCAGTGTTTATCCTCATGACACATCACAGGAAGGACCTCAATGATTAACAGAGGACAGAATTAAAATTAGACTTGGGAAACTTAACATTAATAAATCCCCAGGACCAGATGGCTTGCACCCAAGGGTACTTAGGGAACTTAGTCAAGTAATTGCCAGACCATTGTTCCTAATTTTTACTGACCATCTACTCAGTGCTGTGTCTTGGCCTAGGCCAACAAGGCCCAGGCCTAGGGCGGCACTGTGCGGGGGGGCGGCAAAAAGCCGCCCCCCCCCGAAAATGGCAGCGGCGCCCTCTTCCCGACTCCCGCACAGCAGGGAGTACAGCTTAGCAGTGCAGTGGCGTCCCGGGTGCCGTCAAGCCGCCCCTCCGTAAAGCTGTGATTCTGTCTCTGATTGGCCCTCTGCTGTGGCCAATCATGGGGAGGAAAACAGCGGTCAGGAAGCTGGGCGGCGGCACGGTAAAACCAATTAGAGCCGCTCTCTCTCTCTTCTCCCTTCGCCTGACAGAAAGGGGAGGGGGGGCGAGCGGGGGAGTTCTCTGGCAAATTGAGCAGCAGCGCTGTGACAGAGAGAGGAGAGATGCGGGTTGTCTGTGTATCTCCCCCACTCGCCCCCCCTCCCCTGACAACCCGCATCTCTCCTCTCCCTGTCACAGATCTGCTGCTCCATTTACCAGAGAACTCCCCCGCTCGCCCCCCTCCCCTTTCTGTCAGCCTAAGGGGGAAGAGAGAGAGAGCGGCTCTAATTGGTTTCCCTGCGCCGTCGCCCAGCTTCCTGACCGCTGTTTTCCTCCCCATGATTGGCCACAGCAGAGGGCCAATCAGAAGACTCTGGGGGGCATCATGGGAAAAGTAGTCCCTGAAGAGTGGCGGCCCCTGTGTGTCCACAGACATGCTACAGCCCCCAGCATGCATGCACTCTGCTGAGGGGGGGTGTTAGAGGAGAAAAAGAGTACTGTGCTGGGGGAAGCCAAAGAGGGAGCCACGCTGTACCCGCACCACCAGAGAGCCACGCTGTACCCGCACCACCAGAGAGCCACGCTGTACCTGCACCACCAGAGAGCCACGCTGTACCTGCACCACCAGAGAGCCACGCTGTACCCGCCCCACCAGAGAGCCACGCTGTACCTGCCCCACCAGAGAGCCACGCTGTTCCCGCCCCACCAGAGAGCCACGCTGTTCCCGCCCCACCAGAGAGCCACGCTGTTCCCGCCCCACCAGAGAGCCACGCTGTTCCCGCCCCACCAGAGAGCCACGCTGTTCCCGCCCCACCAGAGAGCCACGCTGTTCCCGCCCCACCAGAGAGCCACGCTGTACCCGCACCACCAGAGAGCCACGCTGTACCCGCACCACCAGAGAGCCACGCTGTACCCGCACCACCAGAGAGCCACGCTGTACCCGCACCACCAGAGAGCCACGCTGTACCCGCACCACCAGAGAGCCACGCTGTACCCGCACCACCAGAGAGCCACGCTGTACCTGCACCACCAGAGGGGGAGAAAGATGAAGCCACTGCCGGGGTACAGACATGCTACACTACTGACCAGAGTCAGCCTGGGCAACCCAGAGTGAGCGAAAGTCCAGCCGGAGGGATCACTGTTGCGGTTTCACCGGGTCTGGTAAGAGAGCCTGTTGGCCATTATTCATTACTGTTCCCAGGGACTGAGCCATTAGGAAGTGCCTAACCTGATATCCTCTGGGCCTTGTTGACCGCCACAATGAGCTCCAACGCTGGGCCTCCAGTCAAAAAATTAAGGGGGATGACACAATTTTTACAGCTCCAGGTGACACCAAACCTAGTGACGCCACTGTCCCAGAGCCCACAACAAGTTCCGGCACTGAGCTTCGGTAACTGGCAGCCAGAGTGCGCTATCGTGGGCACCCAGGACATCTGCCACCCAGGGTCCCACAAGCGGCGATCGGCTTTCCGTAGCAGCCGCCACCTCTCTCTCCACTGTCAGCCACACACACTCCTCAGCTCCTCCTCCTTCTCAGCTCCAATGTTCTAGTGTACACAGCCAGGAGGAGAAGGAGCCACAGAGGAGGGACACGACTTCAGTGCAAGAGCCGCGCTTCTGCTCTGAGGTCTGTGTATAGTTTACAGTGGAGGGGGACACAGTAACCGGGAAGGGGGCAGATAACAAATGCACACATGGATGAGGGGAGGGGGGGTAAGGGGATATGTGCTGGGTGCTTTGGGAGGGGTCTGATCCTCCCCTCCCAAAGCAACCAGCACATATCCCCTTACCCACCAAATGAAAAGATGCTGCATGCCTCTCTGTCCTCTTCCTGCGGCGTCCCTCTGTCCTCCAATGAAGATGACAGGGCGGATCTTTAAAAGAAAGGGGTGTGGCCTTGACAGGAAGGGGTGGGTCATATTTAAATTAGGGGGTGCGCAAGCTCAGTCAAAATACATCCCTGGGAATTACAGACCAGTTAGCCTAACATTGCAAGCAAGCTCCTTGGAGGGGATGATAAGGGACTATATACATGATTTTAGTAATGAGAACGGTATCATTAGCAGTAATCGGCATGGATTCATGAAGAATCGTTCTTGCCAAACCAATCTATTAACCTTCTATGAGGAGGTGAGTTGCCATCTAGATAAAAGAAGCCCCGTAGACATGGTGTATCTGGATTTTGCAAAAGCATTTGACACAGTTCCCCATAAACGTTTACTGTACAAATTAAGGTCCGTTGGCATGGACCATAGGGTGAGTACATGGATTGAAAACTGGCTACAAGGGCGAGTTCAGAGGGTGGTGATAAATGGGGAGTACTCAGAATGGTCAGGGGTGGGTAGTGGGGTCCCCCAGGGTTCTGTGCTGGGACCAATCCTATCCTATAAACAACCTGGAGGATGGGGTAAAAAGTTCAATCTCTGTATTTGCAGACGATACTAAGCTAAGCAGGGCAATAACTTCATAGCAGAATGTGGAAACCTTGCAAAAAGATCTTAACAAATTAATGGGGTGGGCAACTACATGGCAAATGAGGTTTAATGTAGAAAAATTTAAAATAATGCATTTGGGTGGCAAAAATATGAATGCAATCTATACACTGTGGGGAGAACCTCTGGGGGAATGTAGGATGGAAAAGGACTGGGGTTCCTAGTAGATGATGGGTTCAGCAATGGTATGCAATGCCAAGCTGCTGCCAACAAAGCAAACAGAATATCCAGAGATAAACCGATAATTCACCCGCTCTACAAGACTCTGGTCCGGCTGCACCTAGAGTATGCTGTCCAGTTCTGGGCGCCAGTCCTCAGGACGGATGTACTGGAAATGGAGCGTACTCACTTTTGTTGCCAGCGGTTTAGACATTAATGGCTGTGTGTTGAGTTATTTTGAGGGGACAGCAAATTTACACTGTTATACAAGCTGTACACTCACTACTTTACACTGTAGCAAAAGTGTCATTTCTTCAGTGTTGTCACATGAAAATAAATATTTTATTATATACAAAAATGTGAGGGGTGTACTCACTTTTGTCAGATACTGTATAATAACCCACATAGGTTGGACTTGATGGACTTGTGTCTTTTTTCAACCTCACCTACTATGTAACTATGTATGTTCCTAATGGGACTAATATACTTCTTTTTTGCCAATATCATTTTCCTAAAGGCACATACCATTTGGTGCACCAGAGTTTTTATTTTTTTTTACAAATACTTTTAACCACTGAGTTCTATATGCTATTCTGTACTTTGCACAAGCAAAAATCCCTTACTCCCACAAAGAAAAACAGCCCACACCCACCGCTCCCCTCTGCACTCTCTTATGCACAGTTCACCTCTGTGGAACCCCCTACAATTCTCTGTCAACACTGCTAACCCCTTCACACACTGCAGCCTTCTTCCAGCAGTGCTCACCCCTGCAAACCTCTTCTACCACTGTTCACTCCCGTAACCCTCTTCCAACACAGCTTACTTCTTCACCTCCTGCAACCCTATTTCAACCCTTCAACCCTCTTCCAACTCTGCTCACTCCTGCAGTCCTCTTTTTGAACACCTTACCCTTGCACTCTCTGCAACCCTCTTCCAACGCAGCTTACCCCCGCAACACTCTTATAACAGTGCTCACCCTTGGTCGAATTCACCACAACCCTCTTCCAACACTGTTCATCACTGGCCTGCACTCTCTCACCCCTGTAAACCTCCTTTACAGTGCTCACCTTTGCACCCTCTGCACCCCCCTTCTAATGTTGCTCACCACTGCAACCCTCTTCCAACACTAGACAAAAATGGGTAGTGGCGCTGATAAATAGTATGAGATTTAATACATTAGTCCATCAGTAAGTCCTTGAAGTGGAATACTCAGTATTTGTAGAAGGGGAGAGATGAAGAGGGGGACCTGTATAGATTACTTTAGCAGTCTGAAAAACCTTGGCAGCCTTTAAGGGGGGAGTTGAAAGCAGACTCCAGATATGCGAAGAGAAGAGAAACACAGGCACCTCTAGGTTAGAACTGTAAACATTTTAATAAGATACAGATGCATTATCCACTTACATGGAGGTTAAGGAAGTAAGGCACAAGTCCATCCACACTGGCATGGCCTTCACTGCAGAGTGGCGTTTGAAGCAGCTGAGAGGGAGCAGCAGGATCTCTGGGACCACGGCGGTGAAACAGAATCTTGGATCAGTCTGATGGTGAGGGCTGGAACCCGGCGACGGGCGTGATGACGTCACTGGTGGGTCACAACGGTGTTTCAGAGCATGCACACTGCCTGAATTCACCACAACCCTTTTCCAACACTGTTCATCACTGGCCTGCACTCCCCCACCCCTGTAAACCTCCTTTACAGTGCTCACCCTTGCACCCTCTGCATCCCTCTTCTAATGTTGCTCACCCCTGTATCCCTTTTCCAACACTGCTCACCCTTGGCCTCCACACCCCTGCAAATTTCTTTCAGTACTGCTTAAAGCTAGCCTGCACTGCATATATCCCTTTTGCAACTCTGCTCGCCACTGGCCTGCACACCCAGCAACCATCTTCCAACACTGCTCACCATTGGCCTGCAGCTCCTGTAATCATCTTCCAACGCTGCTTGCTGATGACCTGCTTTCCTTGTAAGCCTCTTCCAACACTGCTTGCCACTTTCTTGCCCCCCGCTGTTATCATCTTCATACATTGCTTGCCACTGGCCTGCTTCCTCTGTAAACCTCTTGCAACATTGCTCACCACTAGTTTGGACCCCATGCTACCCTCTTTCAACACTGCTCACCAATGATCTGCACTCCCTGTAAACCTTTTTAAACCCTGCTTATCAGTGGTCTGCACTCCCTGTAACCCTCTTTCACCACTGCTCACCACTAGCCTGCACTCCCCTACAACCCTCTTCCAGTACTGCCCAAAGCTGACCTGTATCCCCTGTAACCCTCTTCCAATTCTCCTTATCCCCCTATTTAAAAAAGGTCAGGCCATGATTCCTGCAGCGAGTACAAGCAGTTAGGGACAGAGCCAAATGACACAGCATCCACAGCTTACCAAAGTGCTGGAACAGAAGCAATTCCTTGAATTTTTATAGTGAGTGAGCAATAGGGTCACAGCTTTGGAACTTAGGCCACCAAGCAAGAGATGTAGGGCATGTGTGCACACTAGTAACAGCCATGGTAGAAACCCCTTATGATGGCTACAGCAGATGTGCAGATCTGGGAACTCAAGCAGAGAGATCTCACAAATTGGGTCATACAGAAATATAAGAAAAGCCTAACTCCATCTAAAACTGTTTTTGTTTTAGATAGATTTGGAAAGGGAAAACACTTCAGTCATGTTTTCATTTCTGTTTGCAACCCTATGGGAAGATTTTACTTTCTGTCACAGTAACAACATGACAAGAAATGGAAGGTGCAGTTGTCAGTGGTACAAAAAGATGCATTCAGTAACTCAGTCAGTAAAGTAAATGCATGTAGTCTGAAATCTCAATACTTATCATGTCCAATGGACCATCCAGGAATAGTGTCTACATAGAAGCCTGAGTATGAAGATGTAACATCCAAAATGCCACATGAGTTCAGTATCAGCCAAGCTCCCAGCTCCTAAACCATATGATCTTAAGTTACCTGGGGACCACTGGAATGTAAGCATCCTTCAAACTGAGGACTCCATGATCTTTTGGGTGACCGGGCTGAATCATTGGCCAGGGTGTGCTAGACTATTACCAGCACCTGCCATCACTGCTGACCTGCCACCATTACCTCTGCTGCCCTATTCCAGTCTTCTGGCACTGTAGAGGTGCCACACATAATTTGTTAGCTGCTAGGCCTCAGGTACAAAATTTGTAATGCTTGTGCAATGTAAACTATGCTCTGTTTCCTAGTTTGTGACTAGGGATAGGCTTTATGTTCGGGTCGAACATTGGCTGTTCGCTGAATAGCGAACAATTTGGGGTGTTCGCGGCAAATTTGAAAGCCGCAGAACACCCTTTAAAAGTCTATGGGAGAAATCAAACGTTCTAATTTTAAAGGTTAATGTGCAAGTTATTGTCATAAAAAGTGTTTGGGGACCTGGGTCCTGCCCCAGGGGACATGTATCAATGCAATAAAAAGTTCGGGAGCAGTAATTTTAATAATGCTTAAAGTGAAACAATAAAAGTGAAATATTCCTTTACATTTCGTACCTGGGGGGGTGTCTATAGTAAGCCTGTAAAGTGGCACATGTTTCCCGTGTTTACATCAGTCCGAGAGCAAAATTACATTTCTAAAGGGAAAAAAAAGTAATTTAAAAGTAATCGCGGCTATTTAAATTGAATTGTCGGGTCTCTGCAATACACATAACAGTCATTGAAAAAAACGGCATGGGATTCCCCCACAGTCCATTACCAGGCCCTTTGGGTCTGGTATGCATATTAAGGGGAACCCGGAACCAAAATTTAAAAAAAAATGCATGGGGGCCCCCCAAATTCCATACCAGGCCCTTCAGGTCTGGTATGGATATTAAGGGGAACCCCGCGCCAAAATTTTTAAAAAAATGGCGTGGGGGTCTCCCAAAAATCCATACCAGACCCTTATCTGAGCACGCAACCTGGCAGGCCGCAGGAAAAGAGGGGGGCGACCAGAGAGCATTCTATGCATTATGATAAAACGTTTTCTGTGTGAAGCAGCCCCCCCCAGCTCACCTAATACTTACCTGAGCTCCTTCTCGATCCAGAGATGTTGCACGAGAGACTTGACTGTCAGGGACCCCCCCTTTATTGGCTAAGACAGCAGCGAAATGCCATTGGCTCCCGCTGCTGTCAAAGTCAGTGAGCCAATGAGGAGAGAGAGGGGCAGGCCGAGCCGTGGCTCTGTGTCTGAATGGACACAGAGATCTGCAGCTCAGCTTGCGTGCCCCTATAGCAAGCTGCTTGCTGTGGGGGCACTCAACAGGAAGGATGAACCAGGAGCACCAAAGAGGGACAAGAGAAGAGGAGGATCGGGCTGCTCTGTACAAAACCACTACACAGAGCAGGTAAGTATAACATGTTTGTTATTTTTATTTTTAAAAAAACAAGACTTTAGTATCACTTTAAGATAAGACACTGTTTTGTAAAAAAAAAAAGATCACAAACTATACTATGAAACTGTTTTGCCACTGGAAAATCGGTATGAAGTCGAGGGCTTTAGCTTTATTTTTTAAAGTAAACTTTCCTTTAGCTTTGAGATGTTTTGAGGATGCAAAATTATGGAATTGCTATGTCAGCATTACTCCAAAGAATTGGAGAATGTGGACAAAAAAATTGAAAAATTATACACAGATAATATGAACTTAATAACAGACACCACCTTTAATAAGCGTGAGGAAGATTTAAAAACACACATAGAATCCTTTGTGGGTGATATATTGAAAACTAAAGAGAATAAATTTGCATGTGACAAATTAGCATATGATTCAAATGAAGCCTACAGATGGCAACAGGAGGGGGGGGTGAGGGGGGAGAGAGCAAGCGTCTCAGTCACAGTAGGAATTCAGCACATCAGGTTGCAGTTACCATCGATCCCAATGACTATGACGGTTCATCTCTTTCCTCTATATCTTCTGTACAGGCAACTATGCATTATCAATCATTTAAAAGAAAGGGACCACAAAAACACAAACAGGAGCATGATGGTCTTCAAACTGTTCCTAAACGCACACCTCGTTCGGCAAGATCACGGAACGCTTCTCGTTCTCAAACTTCTAACATTGCACTTTCTCAACCTATATCTGCTTCTTCTGGTGATTTGGTCACAGCACCTTCTATTTCTTTTCAAACGCCTAGTTCATCAAAGGTGAGTCAGTCTAATATTTCCACAACAAGAATAGATTTACGCACGGCACCCATTTTTTTACCACCCCGACAGTTGGACTTGAAAAAAGGTTCCAACGCGGAAACACAGGAATCCTAAATGTCCCCGAATCCCCCGAATAGATTAGAAGTAATAAATCTATTGTCTCAAAACTTAACCACTGATCAGATTGAGGTGTTGTCCTTGGGATTAACCTTTTGTCCTACACAAAAAATTGACCAGTTCGAAATTGATTAAAGATGTTCATTTATTTACCCCTAAATTGATGTATAAGACAATATTTGATAAAAAACAGGATTCAATCACAACCAATCCCTCAAATGAATTATGGGAAAACTACTCCTTGGAGGAATTAAAAGCTATAAATGATTTAATGGATTTATGGGAAGAGGGTAACCCTGATGAAGAGTCCCCCCTGCAGAATGATGAGAACTTTGAGCCCCTAAGCTGTCCAGTGGGTCCCCTATGGCCGCATGTTTTCCCCCACCACAACTTTACAAACCCAAATCTAGGGCCTTTCCTCTTCTTTAAGCCAACCCAAATATTTGGGCATTTACTCAGCAGGTGATCAGTGAAATTAAAAATACTAGATGGAAGGATCCCACAGTTTCCAGCTCAGAGAGTAGCTCTTGAAAGTTTAAAACAAAATTCTAATTTAGTCATAAAACCTTCTGACAAAGGAGGAAATATTGTGGTTATGGATGTAACCCAATATGAGTTTATGGTTCTAGAAATATTAAAAAAAAAAAAAAATTTAGTCATAAAACCTTCTGACAAAGGAGGAAATATTGTGGTTATGGATGTAACCCAATATAAGTTTATGGTTCTAGAAATATTGAATAACCATACTCACTCAATTCTTTGAAGTATAGGAGAATACTGGGAATATTCCTGGAAAGGATGACAAATAAATATAGGAATCTTATCACTGAAGCTCATTTGAAGGGAATCATTGATAAGAAAAACCTAGAGTTTCTCAATATAAAAACTCCAAAAACTCCAACTTTATATGCATTACCAAAAATCCACAAAAGCCAGATCCAGCCACCAGGGAGACCAATAGTGTCTGGAAATGGATGTTTGACAGAATCAGCAAGTCAATTGGTCGATGACTATTTGAGACCCCCTATAAATGCACTTAGTTCTCATATTCAAGATACAGGAGATCTCATTCGTACTCTGGATGGCATTGATGTGCCAAAAGCAGCCTGGTTGGTGACCCTGTATGTTGAGGCGCTCTACAATTCTATCCCCCATGATTGGGGGTCAAGGGTTGTGGAGGGCTTTATATTAGAACTGGGCACTAGGGCAGGCCCCTATAACCAGTTTATCCTTGCCCTATTGCATTTCATCCTGATTAATAATGTCTTTCTATTCAGGCGCTCCCACTACCTCCAGGTGCAGGGGGTTGCGATGGGGACTAAATGTGCCCCATCATATGCGAACCTGTACCTGGGGGGGTGGGAGCGGGATTTGTTTGCAAGGGAAGACCTACAAAATTATTTGAGTCAAATTTCCATATGGAAAAGATTGATGACATTTTTCTAATCTGGCAGGGCCCTCTAGAGGACTTGATATGTTTTGTGCAAGCCATGAAGAGTAATAACTTTAATTTAAAGTTTACGTTGACGTACCATCAGCAAACTGTAAATTTCCTCAATGTTTAGATCTATATCAATGAGGATGGTAGCCTAGGCTCCACCCTCTATAGAAAACCATCTTCAGGGAACACCATTTTGAATGCCGCAAGCTCTCATCCGGCTCCTCTAATATCAAGCATAACCTACAGCCAATATTTACATTTAAAACAAAATTGCCCTAAGCAGGAAGACTTTGAAGTTGAATCAAAAGCATTAAAACAACGCCTGTTACAAAGAGGGTATAGTAAAATGTGTTTAAGAAAATGCCTACCAACGTGCCAATAATCAGATTAGGAGTTCCCTGATTCATAAGTCTAGGACAAAAATAGAGGATCCTAGTGTAAGATTAATTACACGTTATTCTGGACAACATGGTCAAGTTAGGCAAATGATGAGAACATCTTCTTAAAACAGATGAAACTATTGCCAAACACATCAAGAATTACCCAGAAATCACCTTCAGGAAATTCGAATCCATGAGGGTCAAATTCTCATCTGACTAAAAAAGATCATTTAAAAATTACTGGTACGGCCCCATGTAAAAAATGTATTTCTGTCAATATATTTGGAAAGCCCAACAGATAAAATTGCCAAATGGGCAAATGTATAAATCTAATTTTTTTGCCAACTGCCAATCGATTGGTGTCGTTTACTATATGGTATGCCAGTGTGGAGTTTTCTACATTGGCAGGACCAGAAGGCCTTTCTTTCATAGAATTAGGCATCATGTGGGTTTGGTTAATGCCAAAAAAGTTTAAAGCCCCATAAGTTGCCATATGGGACTTTATCATCAATTTGACAGCACTAAGATGAAGTTTTTTGTTTTGGAGTACATTTCTACTAATGAAAGGGGAGGGGATGTAGACAAATTACTTCTACAAAGAGAAACCAAGTGGATTTTTAATTTGTCGGCTACAAAACATCCAGGGCTGAACATTGCCCTTTGTCCTATCCTGATTAATTCTTTGCTTGTTATATATGGGGGGGGGGGGGTCCTTTTTGTTTTTTTGGTTATCTGCATCTTTAATTGTAACGTTCCCAAAGTTAATTGTGATGATTATATGTGAAGGTCCTCTGATGGTTGAGACTTGTCCTATTTGCAGTCCCGCATCCCTGGTAGGCTGCTATCTATGATAGGCTGCACTGATAGGCACAGATAAGGTGGCACTGATGGGCACAGATAAGGTGGCACTGATGGGGACAGCTAAGGCGGTACTAATGGGCACAGATAAGGCAGTACTGATGGGCACAGATAAGGCGGCACTGATGGCCACTGATGGTGGGCGCTGGTGGGCACTGGTAGGTGGCACTGTTGTGTACTGCTAGGTGGCACTGGCAGGTGGCACAGGTGGGCACGGATGAGCTTGGAGCAATCTCTTTGATCGGGACTGATGTCCGTATCACAGCCGCCGGTGATCGGCTTTTTTTTCTCCTCACGCTGTCAGCGTGATAATTACCAGCTCTGTTTACATCACATTTTATTCCTTCATATGCCTCCCATCTACATGATTGTATCCTGTATGCCATATTGCTGGATTGACTCATCGTTTTTACCCCATGTGTGGTAACAAGCGTGCTTGACCATCTGTTCACTCAGTGATCCATCCCATCTGGTAAGAGTGTATACTTTTGACGGTGGTGGATTTGCCACTTTGAATACTCAGTATCAGCTGAAGATCTTTCCTTTATCACGTGGTGTCTTCCTCTTACATCGCTGTACTACATCTTTCATTGCAAAATGTATGGACTTATTTCTATTTTGCGCTGCACCATTTTACTTAAACGCATTGATACTATTTTCATGCATGTAAATCTTCTCTACAGCGCATACATATCCTCTAAAGAAGACCCGATGGGGTCAAAACGCGTCAGACTATCCAAGCGCTTGTTTACTGCATAATTTATGTGTAGCTCTATATATGCTCCGGTGTTTTTTTTATAACTTTTTGTACACAGTTCATGTTTTTTACTTTATTGTCTTATGTCCCAATAAAATTACCTTTTAAACCTAATACCATCTGCACCCGTTGTTTGCTGCCTAGAAAGCCCCTTCCTCTTGGGGGAAAATTCCCTTTTTTCTGAACTTTTTCGGGGGTGTGCAGCCACTTCCCTCTCCCAAGTGTCTCCCCTTTTTTAACATAGTTTCTACATTTGCATTTTAGGTGTTGTGATTTACCTTTTTTGTTGTACAGCTTGCAATTTTCTCTGGTCAGTTTATATTATTTGTGTGCGCTGATTGTCCTTTTTATTACATCACATGATCAGCTGTCATTGGCTTACGGATGATCACATGGTAAGGGGTCGGGATCGACCCCTTACTCCGATCTGTGATTCAGCGATTCTCATAGACTTGCTGATCACGAGCGCGCCGGGCGCGCGCAGGCCGCTCGGGCATGGGAGGACGTCAATAGACCTACTCCCCGCAAAACAGGTCCGCGCTGTAGCCATCATTCGGCTAAAGCGCGGATCTGAACTAGTTAAAAATACGTGTAAAATACAAAACTCCAGTGAGTGTAACAAGTTGTCCGCTTTCCCCTTCTCAGTGTATCCTTACTATGGAGGAGTGCAGGGTGTTACACATTCTGACGGGTCGCCTAATCTGATGAAACACCTGTTCTGAAAGCTAACTATGCTGCTGCTGCGAGAGAAGAATAGACAGCCCTGGTACACAGAACCACATGAAAGTCACGTGACTATCACAGACTATCACGGAAAATGCATGCTTTTTCTTGCAGATTACCCTGTGTTCGGAAATGCGCAGATGTACACGAATGGTAACCCAAGCACAACATGTGTTTCCACTGGTTTTTTGAAATGCAGAGCAAAGCACATGTTTTCTGTGCAGGTTGCCACTCATTTGAAAATGCGCAGATGCAAATGCAGCCTAAATGGTAACACATTGCTACGCATTTTCAAACACATGACAAAGCATTTGTTTTCTTGCGGCTTGCTGTGCATTTGAAAACATGCAGATGCGAACGAATGGTAATGCAAGCAAACTGCACATTGCAGCGAGTTTTCTAAATGCACAAACAAGCATACATTTTCTTGCGGTTTTCTGTGCAGTCGGAAATGCGCAGATGCGAACGAATAGTAACACAAGCACAATGCGCGTTGCCGCGTGCTTTTGAAAAGCATGGCATGGTGTGCATTTTCTTGTGGGTTGCCCTACATTCAGAAATGCACAGATGCAAATGAATGGTAATGCAAGCACGTTGAGTGGATTGCCGTGCATTTGGAAATGCGCAGATGTGAACGAATGGTAACACAAACGCTTTGTTTTCTAAACACATGACAAAACACGTTTTCTTTGCTGGTTGCTGTGAATTTGGAAACTTGTGAATGAGAACACAGTCTAAATGGTAACACTGACGTGACACACATTGCTGCACATTTTTGAAACGCATGGCAAAGGGTGGGTGGGTTTTTTTTATTGCAGGCTGCCATGCGCTCAGAAACACACAGAGGCAAACAAATGGTAATGCAAGCGAGCCGCACATTGCCACTCGTATTTGAAATGCTCACCATAGTGCGTATTTTCTTGCGTGTTTCTGTGCATTCAGAAATGCGCAGATGCGAACGAATGGTTACAGAAGCGTGTTGCGCATTGCTGTATGTTTTCAAAATGCACGGAAAAGTGTGCATTTTTGTGTAGGTCGCCAAACATGCGTTTGCTATGTGTTTTTGAAACGCACAACAAAGTGCATGGTTTCTGTGCTGGTTGCATTCAGAAACATGACGTACATTGCTGCGCATTTTCGAAACACACCGCAAAGAATATGTTTTCTATTTCGGGTTTCCGCGCATTTGGAACAAGGCAGATGCGAATGAATGGTAATGCAAATGTTATTTTGTTTTCGAAACACACGGCAAAGCATGAATTTTCTTGCAGGTTGTCATGCACTTGGAAAGGTGTGGATGAGAATGCAGCCTAAATGGTAATGAAAGTGCAATGTGCATTACCGCACATTTTAGAAACGCACATCAAAGTGTGTGTTTTCTGTGCAGGTTGCCATACATTCAGAAACATGCAGCTGCAAACCCAGCCTAAATGACAGTTATGCCCCGTACACACGGTCGGATTTTCCGATGGAAAATGTCCGATCGGAGCGTGTTGTCGGAAATTCCGACCGTGTGTGGGCTCCATCGGACATTTTCCATCGGATTTTCCGACACACAAAGTTGGAGAGCAGGAGATAAAATTTTCCGACAACAAAATCCGATCGCGTCAATTCCGACCGTGTGTGGCCTGTTCCGACGCACAAAGTGCCACGCATGCTCAGAAGAAATTCCAAGACGGAACAGCTCGTTCTGGTAAACTTAGCGTTCGCAATGGATACAGAACTTTCGTCACACTGCAATGTAAAAAATGGTTTAATACAGCTCACTCTCTTCTTCTTTATAATGTGACAAGAATTAAGTCGTTTTGCTGCTCATATTCACACACACTTCTCACAAACTTATTTCGTTACTATTTATCGTGATTCCCTCAATATATTTTGATTTCTCACATCTGACAACATATTTTTGTATATTTTTTATATATTTTTTGGCTTTAATGTAGATTCTTTTTTTGTGTTTGTATTTTATTTTTATTTTGTTTGCGATTTGGATTTGAACTCCCGAAAATGTTTGTGTGTGTTTTTTGTGACAAGTTCCCACAACACCATTGATATGTTGTTCTATTTAATCTGTAGGAGATTGTTTGTTGTTGTCTCTTGTTAATTTCACATTGTACTTTAGAAATGTACCTGAATCCTCACCAACAAACTGTCCTTTTTGGATGAAAACACACACAGGAGAGTATAATTTACAGAAAAATTTTTATTAACTGCTCACAACTAAACAAAGAGGGAGGCAATGCTGGAGAAACTGCAGAAGTGGGTGAAGCCTTGTACCCCCAGGGCAGACATCAACTATTTTTAAGCAAAATTGGTGGCCTGAGGAGTCCTTATCTAAGGGAATGCAGTCTGGTCCAGAAGTCCCAGAGATCATGAACAGCAGCAGATGACATCTGTGTCCCCAGGCTGTGGTCATACGAGAGACTGCATCTTCTGTCAGACCAGACTGAACCCAGGGCCATCACTCTTTGGTCTTCTTTCCCCGCCTCCTTCCACGCGGTGGCTGTGGTGTTGAAGTTGTGGCAGCAGGAGGAGGAGGAGGAGGAGGAGGATGGTCCAACTCAACCACGTCGGTCTTGGGTGTTAGTTCCCCACTCACCCTCTTACGTAGGACTTTATAAAGCAGGTCCTCACAGAGCTTGCGTTGACCCTCCTGCATGCCCTGCAATTTGGTGGCAGCCATGCAGGCAAAGGCCTCTTCAGGAGTTGGTAAGGCTTGGAGGGACGCCGAAGCCTCCTGAATTAGCCTGAACGCTGAATCCTGCACGGGACTCGGAGTGGCCTTCCTGGCTCGTTTATATGGCAGGCGGAGGGGAGGGACCTGAGACTCAGTCAGGCTGCGACTGGTCCCAGGCTTCTCTTGGCTGACACTTAGCCCCGCCTCCTCCTGGCTGCCACTAATCCCCGCCTCCTCCTGGCTGCCACTAATCCCCGCCTCCTCCTGACTGCCACATTCCACAACCTCCTCCTGGCTGAGGTCTTCCTGTGTATGAAAAAGGGACATAGTTTTAGTTTTTTCTTCATCAATCACACACAATTTTCACCTCCTGACTGCTGCAAATTGAATGTTAACAAATATAACAGACTATCCTTCTGAGCCCAGCAGTTTTCATTCTTGTCCCAGTTTTGGGTGCCCACTACTGTCTATTGATATGTAAAACACTTTTTTCAATCAGCAATTAGTGATCAATAATAACATCTAGTCAAGATCATTTCTTTATTGACCAGAAATCAGTAGAACAATGCTATACCTGACTCCAGCTGGGCTCCTCCACTTCTTCCTGGCTGGAAGGCCCAGGTTGGACATCAAAAGCCTCAGCTGGGGTGGAAGGAAGAGTGGAGAGGGATTCCCTGACTTCAGTGTGGTCTGACAGAAATCGCAGTCTCTCATAGTACCACAGTCTGAGGACATAAACATCATCTGCTGCAGCTCCAGACCTCAGGGAATCTGTGACCTTCTTGCGTTCCCTAAGATAAGTGCTCCTCAGGCCACCAATTTTGGCTTTTAAATAAGGGATGGTTGCTGTGGGAACCACCAGCTTCACCAACTCCAGCAGTTTCTCCAGCGCTGCCTGCCTCTTCTGTTTGTGATTATAGTGGGGGTGTCTCACTTGCCACAGACAGGGCAGCTCCCTGTATTTATCTATGAACAGGGGCAGGAAATTGTGGTCATTGAACCCATACATTTTCTCTGCAAGACACAACACAAGACAAACCCTAATGTCAGGCAAAACTCCCCTAATCTTGTTACAATATAGGCTTCCATTTCGAAGCAGTATAGGCGCAAGTTTAGATCTTACCTTCGTTATCACGATCGGCGTCTCCGATGCTCCTTCCTCCGCTCACAGATCGTACGTAATACGCACGTGTGTTACGCTTTATACACACTGCGCATGCATATAACTCTGCCCGCCCCTGACGTTCTTTCTAGTCTATTCCCCACCCCTTTTCGTTCGGCGCAGTGGGGGAAGAGCACATGGCGGATAGACAGCAGGTGCGTGCTAATTGTAGCAACGAGGAGGAGGAGGAAAGGCCGGAGCCTGAAACGTCCCGATCCAGAAGGAGATTTAAGGACTCAAATATGTCCTTTGGGGAGATGTTGGAAATGGTGGACATCCTGAAGAAGGCCGACTATGATGGAAAGTATGGGCCTTACCCCAACCCCAATATCCGAAAGGCAAAGATCATGGCGAAAGTGGTCAGGAGTCTGCACCGGAATTTCAGGGTACGACGATCGAAAGATCAGCTCAGGAACCGGTGGTCGGACCTCAAATTACGAGAACAAGAGCAGTACAGAAAGATCCGGAGAGTGCTGCAAAAAAGTAAGTAGTTGTGCTGTGTTCCTATTCTTTTTGTCTTTATTACATTCGTGCTGCTCCATGTGCTTTTAGGAACTGTTGTACAGTTTAAAATGGCAACTTTCATGTTCATGGGCACATTATTCGTTCGGATCAAACATTTTTCGTTCCAACTATAAAATACCATTGTTTAGCCCATATGCATTTGGCCACCATTTTGACGCCCTATACTTGTCTTCAAAGAATTGGGTTGTGTAGATGGCTTTGTTACTAGAATGAAATGCAAACTAGATTCTGTGTAAGGAGAGGACACTGAGCAGCTGTTTACACATCTGGACACTGGAGCACTAGTGTGGGACCCCAGAACACCATTTTTATTAGGGGGGCCACACAGGTGCTCCAGTGTATACTATAGGGGGGTCTCCATCGGTGAAGCTTGTACAAAACAGGTAAAGTATTGCAGCTTGACAAAGGACACTGAAAAAGCTACATCTTGGAACTCGGCTAAAATTGACAATTGTACCCCACTTCCAAGCAATGTTTCATCTTTATAGTTCTGACATTAAATATCTGTGTGCTAAGTATACCTTTTTTGTTTTACATAGGGGAGAAAAGACTTGGAGGACACCCCTCATCTGAGGAGACCAGAGCCCCCCCCCCCCTCTGGAAGAAGGTGAAATCCCCCCAACACAAGCTGAGCAGGAGGATGAAGACGTGGTGGAACTAGTCACCACAACAGGTGAGTGTCTGCAACCACAGGCTCAGATAAGAGATGGATGGCGGCATTTTTTTTTAACCAAATTTATTTTGGGGTTCCTCTCTTTTTAGGTGATCGTGATATTGTGGATCCAGATCCTTTCACATCCGAAAGTGCCCAGATCCTGATCGGGGAGATCATGGGGTGTAATTTACAATTGGAAATCATCAAGCAAAACATCAATGATGTTATTCCAAAATATAAAAACATCATTGATGTTTTGGGGCGAGTTTAAAACCCCTCCAAATCAATTTCTTCTTTTGTGTGCTACAATGTGCAAAATCTTTTTGTGATTTTTGACAAAGCCAAATTTGGAGGATGCACACAGTGTGCCAACATGTGCTATCTGCCATCACGGGAGATCAATGGAGGCGTTTTGGGGGTGCAACCCCTTCCTCAATAATAAAGTAGCGGTGAGGAAGGGGTTTCTCCCCCAAAACACGTCCCTTGATCCCCCGTGATGGCAGCTAGCACATGTTGACATTGGGAAATTTGTGTGCATCTTCCAAATTTGGCTTTTCCAGGGGTGATTTCCCCCCCATCTGAACGCAATATCAAACACAGTTCCTAAATACTCATGTCTGATATTGCCCTCAAATTCGTCCAAATGTGACGTTTGTAAGTTCAAGATTTGTGTCTTTCTTGTTGGTTTTACATAGGCCTGTTTTCGATAAAATGGACATTTTGATTTTGGATAATAATGCCACCACAAAAATTGTTATACAACAAACATGTTGGTTTGTTTGAAAAACCTTTGGTAAATGCACACGTGATTGTGCAGGTATTAAAAAGATTGTTAATTAAGAATGTGTGGATTATTGTCTCAACGCTACAACACTTTTGGGGTGATGTAATTGTTGTTTTCTGAAAAAATGGGGGTTATTTCCTAAGGGCAAATCCACTTTGCACTACAAGTGCAGTTTCTGTGCAGTTGCAAGTGCACTTGTAGTGAAATGTGTTTTTGCATTTAGTAAATAACAGCCAACAGTGCTTTGTATAGGGTTACACAATCACGACATTTTCTGGACTCAACACATTTCTGTCAGGGTCAGCTAAAACAAACACAAGCAGTAAATGTCCACAAAGAATTTATTTATTTTTTTATTATAAAAAGGCTTTACAGATTGTCTGGCATATTGATAGCCTCCCTACCAGCAAAGAACTCCAGGTAGCGTAACCGGACATCACGAGCACTCAGGGAGGGCAAGCCAGGACGGCCACTTTCAAGCGCCGTCAGTGTGTTTTGATGTATGATTCCGGCCTCAGGCCCAACTGAGCCAGCATAGTTGGCCGAATGTTTCCTTAAAAAGTTATGGAGAACACAGCATGCAAGTATAATATGGTTCAGTTTATACTCCGCCATATGGATGGGTGTCAGAAATAGGCGGAACCGGCTGGCCAGGATTCCAAATGTGTTCTCCACCACTCTTCGGGCTCTGGCCAGCCGGTAATTAAAAACCCTCTGTTCCGGGGTGAGGGTCCTCATTGGGAATGGCCGCATCAGGTGGTCCCCCAGCGCAAACGCTTCATCAGCAACGAACACAAATGGGAGTCCTTCAACATTGTCCTCTGGAGCTGGCAAGTCCAAGCTGCCATTCTGGAGACACCTGTAGAACTCCGTCTGGGTGATGACTCCACCATCGGACATCCGGCCATTCTTCCCCACGTCCACATACAAGAAGTCGTAATTAGCCGACACCACCGCCAACATCACTATACTATTGAACCCCTTGTAATTATAATAGTATGACCCCGAGTTGGGTGGTGGGACGATGTGGACGTGTTTCCCATCAATTGTCCCTCCGCAGTTAGGAAAGTCCCACCGCTGGGCAAAGTGGGAGGCCACAGTCTGCCATTCCTGTGGCGTGGAAGGAAACTGTTGAGGAAAAAACAATAAACATTACTATTTTTTCACAGAAACATGGCAAGCAGATTAGACACAAACATTATGGGGCAACCTCCAGATAGAATTTAGTAAGGGGAATTTAACAAGGCCAAAGTATAAGGTACACCTATCATATTCCCCCTCCCCCCCTCTCATGGGCCATTTCTAACATTATAGGGGGTGTGTGGAAATCTTGGACAGGTAACCCTCTTCACTTCATTGAGAGATGAATGCCTAAATAATGGGTATTACTTGGAACAGCCCCTCCTTAGTTACACTATTGGCAGCCCACTGGACAGGTAAGAAGTGTCATAATACAAAGATATAAATACACATTGTACACATTTGAGGACATTTGGACATTCTGCTATTACCTGTCAAGATAATAATAGGACACAAATACTTGAAACAGTACCATTGGAAAGTATACAGGCAGGCCCTTGCACTACATGCTTTGGGGAATTCATCCATACATCTGACCAGTAAAGAGGTGGGTATAGTGTGTATGGGTTTGGCAAAGTCAGCAGATAGATGATTGAGGATACATAGAGAATTGGGATCAGCTGACTTAGCAGTTGGGGGAGGGAGGGTTACTAAAAATTATTTGGGGACACCACAAAAAAAAGCCTCTGGCACTCTGCCTGAATTTAAATCAAAAATAACATTTCCAAACATTTTAGGGGGTGTTTGGGGTAAAGCACTACTATGGAGCAGAAAAAATACATTGTTAAGTGACTACATGAGGTGAATATAGGGCAGGAGACACCATGCTGGGGAGGTTATTGAAGGGCAAATATGTATGAAGGACCTAAAATAATAATTACATAAAAATCCTGCATGAATGAGGACAAAGAGGACATTCACAGCATATTACAATCATGGTAATTAGGGAATGAGGAAAGAAATACAATATATTATCAAACATTAAATACAATAAAATGTGATATTAAAGGATAAAAATCTTACCTTCATATACTCCTTCTGGATGATGGCAGAACAGGTCTCTGGGATAATGATCCCCAGAGCCTGGGGGGAGATGCCTGTCGAGAACTTCAAGTCCTGCAGACTTCTCCCTGTGGCCAAATACCGCAGGGTAGCGACCAACCTCTGCTCCGGAGTGATGGCTTGCCTCATGCAGGTATCCTGCCTGCTGATATAGGGGGTCAGCGAAGCCAACAAACGGTGAAACACGGGGTCCTTCATCCTGAGAAAGTTCCTGAAATCATCAGGATTATTCTCACGGATCTCACGGAGCAAAGGCATATGAGAGAACTGGTCACGCTGAAGCAACCAATTCTTGGTTCATGAACTCCTCCCCACCCTGTTCATGGACTGGACTCGTGTCAAGGTCAGGACCCCAACACCAAGCCCCCCGCACAGCACGAACTCTACGAGGAGTACACATACGAAACATGGCTAGAAAACGGTCGGCTGCTCAGAACGAAGTAACAGAACACACTGAAGAACAGCAAGGCCTGTGAAGAGCGACCTGAAAAACAGTAACGAACGAACAAGAATACAATGACTACCTAAAGTCACGCGGAACTTGCTGCACGCACTGAAGAGCAGATACAAACCCACAAGCACAAACTGAACGGCAGAAAACGATCTGAAAGCCACGAGTCTGAAAAAGCGCGAATCGTCTCTCACCAAACTTTTACTAACACGAGATTAGCAAAAGGAGCCCAAAGGGTGCCGCGCTTGGTTCTGAACCGGCCTTTTCTAGTCTCGTCATACGTGGTGTACGTGACCGCGTGGTTGGCGATCGGAAATTCCGACAACTTTGTGCGACCGTGTGTAGACAAAAAAAGTTTGAGCCAACATCCGTTGGAAAAAATCCTAGGATTTTGTTGTCGGAATGTCCGAACAAAGTCCGACCGTGTGTACGCCCTATAAGAGTGATGCGTATTTGGTGGGCTTAGCCATGCATTTTCTGTGCGGGTTGCATGATACAAGCATGCATGAGTGCCCTCTTAGCAAGTGGCAGCGAGGGAAGAGGAAGATCAGGGCTGCTCTCTGAAAAACCACTACACAGAGCAGGGAAATATAATGGGACGTACACACGGTCTGACTTTTTGGCTACAAAAGTCCGACAGCCTGTCCGACAGCCTGTCCGACAGCCTGTCCGACAGACTTTCGACGGACTTTTGGCGGACTTTAAACGGACTTTCTAACGACCGGACTTGCCTACACACGATCACACCAAAGTCCGACGGATTCGTACATGATGACGTACACCGGACTAAAATAAGGAAGTTGATAGCCAGTAGCCAATAGCTGTCCTAGCGTCGGTTTTTGTTCGTCGTACTAGCATACAGACGAGCGGATTTCTGGGTCCGGCGGATTTACGACGTAAAGATTTGAGGCAAGTTCCAAATCTAAAGTCCGTCAGATTTACCACTGGAAAAGTCAGCTGAAAGTCCGGTGAAGCCCACACACGATCGGATTGTCCGCCGGATTTGGTCCGTCGGCGTCCGTCAGACTTTTGTAGCCGAAAAGTCCGACCGTGTGTGCGCCCCATAACAAACCATTCCACAGAGCAGGGAAGTATAACAAACCATTACACAGAGCAGGGAAGTAGAAAAAAAACATTACACAGAGCATGGAAGTATAACACACCATTACACAGAGCAGGGAAGTAAAACACACCATTACACAGAGCAGGGAAGTAAAACACACCATTACACAGAGCAGGGAAGTATAACAAACCATAACACAGAGCAGGAAAGTATAACACACCATTACACAGAGCATGGAAGTATGACATGTTTATTATTTTTTTAATAAATAAAACAAATTGCCTTTAGTATCGCTTTAATTTTCTGATTAAAGTTCCACTTCCTGCTTGTTCCCTCTTCACTGCACAGAGGAATGGAGTGTGGGCGGAGATAACAATTCCATTCCTGCCCCAATCAGCGCCCACATGAAGGCCCAGAAACGCCCACAGTAACCCTTAGACCCACCCACATCGACTCCCACAGCTGCTCCCATAGCCCGCCCTGAAACTACAGAGGCTCAAAGGATCATGGGACATGTAATATCAGGACTAGCAAAGCAAGGAAACAGGAAGTCCGATAATGTAGAGATTCAGCCAGGAGAAGGAGTGAGATCACAGACACAGAAACCTGCTGTAAACAGCTAAAGTAGGTAAGATACAGATAAACTGACACTGGGGTTGTGATTAATTTACATGCACAATGCATCTATTGTCTTGGGGAGGAAAAGCTGGAGTTCCGCTTTAAGCGGGGGGGGGGGGGGACATGTAGACACACCTATTGCCCTGGCAAAATGTCGACTTTTTCGCAACATTACATTTATTACTCCTGTACAGTCATTTTCAGGTTTCAGTCCCCTAAAGGCGCAAGGTTTTTTACCCAGCCCCCCTAATACTTACCTGAGCCCCATCACAATCCCAGTGATGTGCACAAGAACCTTGGCTCTCCGGGGGCACTCACTGATCAATCACAGCCAGTGAGCCAATGAGAGAGGGGGACAGGGCCAAGCGGCGGCTCTGTGTGTGAATGGACATGCAGAACAGTGGTTCGGAAGCAAGCCTGCTTGGGTGCCCTCACAACAAGCTGCTAGCTCTGGGGGCACTCGGCAGGAGGAAAGGGCAAGGAATGGGGCGTGGGACCCAAGAAGAGGAGAATTGGGGCTGCTCTGTGGAAAACCACTGCACAGAGTAGGTGAGCATGATGTGTTTGTTAGTAGAAAAGAAAAAAAACCTTAGAATCACTTTAAATAGTTTTTTTTTTACAGTGGCTTGGAGTGCAACTTTAAAGTGGTTGTAAAGTCAAGGTACTGTGAATATCTCCTAAAACCTGCACTGTTTAGGAGATATCTAGACTGCATGCAGTCGGTGACATCACCGGCGCATACAGTGTCGAACCTTCAGAGCCTGTGCTGTAAACGGCGGCTCCCACGCGCATGCGCGGGAGTGACATCAACACACCCCTGGCCACTCAAGTAAGTGAAGGCCACGAACCCGGAAGGCGCTGGAGGGCTTCGGTTGGAGGTAAGTCTCCCATAATGTGCTAGCATGAGATGCATACTAGCACATTATATTATGACATTGCCTTGCAGAGGATTTTTTTTTTCATCAACTGCGGTTTACTACCGCTTTAATGCATTACCTGCATTAAAGTAAAAAGCAAAAAAACAAAAGCTGTTCTACTTACCCCCATCCCTAAACATTTACCTGGCTCCTGTCACTGTTCCAGCACTGTCATGGCTGCTGCACCACTCCTCTCATTTCCTGGTCTCACAGAAGACACTAAGGGCAGTGGGAGCCATTGACTTACTGGTCCATGGACGCACACAGCCCAGCTTGGGAGCATGCGCACAGGTGCCTCTTTAGCACCCAGTTTGCTAAGAAAGGACCCAGAGGAGAGAGAAGCAGACATAGCCAGCAGAGGACTTCCAGAAGAGGAGGTAAGGGACCTCTCTGTGCAATATTGTTGCACAGAGCAGGTAAGTATAGCATCTTTTTTATTTTAAGCAAAAAAAAAAAAAAAATGTATCCTTAAGACCACTTTCACAGTGGCAGGTTTTTTCAGGCGCTTTAGCACTAAAAATAGCGCCTGAAAAGCACCTGAATAAAGCCTCATCTACAATCCCAGCGTGAAATCCTGAGTGCTTTCACACTGGGGCACTGCGCTGGCAGGACATCAACAAAAGTCCTGTAAGCAGCTTCTTTGCAGTGCTTTAGAAACGGTGAATACACCGCTCTTAAAGCGCCCCTGCCCATTGAAATCAATGGGCCTGCTTTGCGAGCGCTTCTAACCCTTTATTTGGCCGCTAGCAGGGGTTAAAAGCACCCGCTAATGTCCCGAAAAGCGCTGCAAAAACTAAGGTAAAACTTGCGGTGCCTTACCGCCGACGCCCAGGCGCTGGCAGTGTGAAAGGGCTCTTAGTATCACTTTAAATGTAATTGGTCACTATGGAATAATGATCTTTGCACATTATCTTTGCACTGCCATATTCAGCATACCTATACATTCTTTAAAATATAGGTTAATATAGTGGAGGAGCCAGGCTATAAAGCTAAACCAAGCCTTCACAGCTGAAGATACAAAGTGCAGTGCCAGAAATGAATCTCTTGGGTAATCTGGCCTTAACAATGCATTTGCCAGCAAACTTCATTATGCCTCCTTTGGGGCATTTCCCTTAATAACCAATTTTGTCATCATCAAAGTGAATTATTAGCACAGACCAGATACTACGGCTCAATCACTGTACAGAGAGCTCTTTTCTGGATGTCTATGTCACATTAGCATAGGATTTCATAACACCAGGGTAATATAGAAAAATAACACTCACTGTTGCAAAGAAAATATATATTTCTTTATTGACGGATGGGGGGCATTACAAGAAAACTGCACTCTTTGCATTGTCACAATGTACCTATGAGTAATAAACCTTCAAAATATAACTCCTGGCATAAATGGTTACAGAAAAGATACAGAATTAAAGCATATCTATGGTCATAATGTAAAATCAGGTATTCATTTCTACATTGTGTAGCACCCTGAAGTTTAGGCAGGGTTTCTATTAAATTTATTTGCTAAGTGATAGTTGCCTTGGCCAATTGTTAGGAAGTCAATTGATTTTGCCCTAATTCTGGAAATGCTGCACTTATCTCTTCTGTCGCTAGGTGGCCGGTGTATCTAGTGACATTAGATAAGACAAGGGCATTGCAAGGACAGATTAGGAATGAATGGGGTGTCTCAGCCAATGGGCAGGGATTTCCTTGGGTCCCTTGGCCTGCTGGGAGAACCTATTTATTCGGGTGGAGTCAGGTGATCGGGGTTCTGTGTAACGTGGACGGCGGTCTGGGTGGACGTGTGTTTCATTGCCCCAGGCTGCTAGGCCAGAAACCTAAGGCCTATCCCGGGGACATCTGGCTGCTAGGCTGTCTGAGGGCCTATCCAGGAGCAGGAGAAGCAGCGTAGGGTTGGGACTGTGGGCTTGTAGTCCAACCAGAAGTAACGGTTCCGCCAGCCGGGAAACCAGTTGTGGTCAGAGGTAGAGGGGGACCATCCACCTTGCTACCGGAGACCACTGTAAGTAAGCTGAGGCCAGCACCAGAGCAGACTCCTCACCAGCCGAGGACAGTGAAGAAGTGGGAAAACTTTAGCAAGTGCCAAGTCAGGGACCCAGCGGGACAGCATAGGTGACGCTTGTGGTGTGCCAAGGCAGGGATCTAACAGGTCAGCAGGGGTGAAGCTTGAAGAGTATGTGTAAGTGCCAAGCCAGGGACCCAGCAGGAAAACGGGAGGAGACACTTGGGGAAGAGATACTGAGTGCTACAGTGAAGGAGCTCAGGGAATCCCGTGGCTATTGGATCTGAAGTTTAGTGAGAGAGACTGGAAGCTTGTTGAGCAGTGAGTGAGTGTGGGGTAAAGAGTACTGTTTGTGTTGCAGATGGTGGATGTAGCAACCTGTAGTTTAGGCAGGGAGCTCCTTACAAATTTACTTGCCAGGAGTAGTTATCCTGGTTGATTGGTAGAGATCTGTTGATTTCTCCCTAAGTTTGGCCTTGTTGCATTATTCTCTTCTACCACTAGGTGGCCGGGTACTTGGTAGTACTAGATATGAGAAGGGCAACCCAAGGTCAAGTTATGGGTATGTGGGGTATCTCAGCCAATGGGCAGGGGTTTTCTTAAATCCATTGGCCTGCTGGGAAAACCTATATATTCGGTGGAGTCAGGTGGTCTATGTTCTGTGCCACATGGACAGCTGTCTGGGTGGACTTGTGTTGTGTGCCCCAGGCTGCTAGGCCAGAGACTGGGCCTATCCTGGGGGCATCTGGCTGTTAGACTGTGTGAGGGCCTATCCAGAAGTAAGAGAGCAGTGCAGGGTTGGGATTGCTGCTTGCAGTCCAACCAGAAGTGACTGTTCTGCCGGCCGGAGAGCCTGTCAGTGGTCGGAAGTAGAAGGGAAGCTGTCACCACAAAGGGACCAACCACCTTATTACCAGGCACCACAGTGAGTAACTGAAGTGAGTACTGGAGTAACATTCTCACCGAACGTGCACAGTGAAGAATCGGGAAACTTCAGGCAGTGATCAAGTCAGGGACCCAACCAGCGGAGGTGATGTTTGCAGAGCAGCCTTGCGTGCCAAGCTAGGGACTGAGCCAGTCAGCAGGGGTGAAGCTTGAGAAGTATCTGGAGTGCCAAGCTAGGGGTCGAGCAAGGAAGCAGGGGGGTGACGCTTGAGAGAGATACCACCGCAAAGATTGGAGAAGCTCAAGGGGTTCAGAGTCAGTGAATCAGAGGGTCTAGTGAGAGACCGGGAGCTCAGTATTGAAGAACTACAAGAGGCAGTTGTAGTGAAGTTGAAGGAACTGTTGTGTTTAAGTTAGGAACTGTTAAAGACTGTTGCAAAAGGAGACAGCATTCCTGCATGTGCAGATGTGGCACCTTGCTGGGGCCTTTCCCTGCACGGCTGTCCTCCTATTAAAGTTACAGAGCCTGACAATTGAATTTACAGCTACTTAAGTGTGTCCTGGCTCTAACCCTCCTTCCCCCAAAAATACAAAAAAGACTGTTAAGAGAAATAAAACCTCTTTTACACCCAAGAAGTGTCTGGCACCCAATAACTTTGTCCTTCTTACACCCACTATGACTCACAACCCACCACATACAGAAGGATGTCAGCTATCTTTGGCCTGGAAAGTTAGACTGGACAAGGCCAGAGACCTTGCCACATTGAATACCATTACCGTTAGTAACAGCTACAAGATTGTCGCCATAGGAGACAGCGGTCCTACCTATACAGAAGTGGTGCCCGGCTGGAGGCCTTCACCTGTATAGCTGTCTACCTAGAGAAGTCTCGGAGTCTGCTAATTATCTTTGCATCTACCTAAGGGTGTCCTGGCCCTAACCCTCTCTCCCACAGTTCTCTTTAAGAGACAATAAACCTCATTGCATTCAAAAAGTGTCTGGCGCCCACCTGTTCATCTTGGATTACACCCACCATACCTTGTAACCCACTCTACATTGAAGAATGTCAGCTCTCCTGAACTCTGGAGGTAACTATTAGGCCTAAAGAGGCCCAGGACCTTGCTACATTTGGCGCCCAATGTTGGGCAAAGGCGTTATTCCTGCAGCAGTCGCCCATAGCAACTGGCTACAGCTACATCAGGATTGCGTCTGGCTCCATGGGAAAGTGGCAAGTTATTTAGTTACATAGTAGGTGAGGATAAAAAAAGACACAAGTCCAACCTACGTGTGTGATTATATGTCAGTATTACATTGTATATCCCTGTATGTTGCAGTAGTTCAGGTGCTTATCTAATAGTTTTTTGAAACTATCAATGCCCCCCGCTGAGACCACCACCTGTGGAAGGGAATTCCACATCCGTGCCGCTGTTACAGTAAAGAACCCTCTACGTAGTTTAAGGTTAAACCTCTTTTCTTCTAATTTTAATGAGTGGCCACGTGTCTTGTTAAACTCCCTTGCGCGAAAAAGTTTTATCCCTATTGTGGGGTCACCAATATGGTATTTGTAAATTGAAATCATATCCCCTCTCAAGCGTCTCTTCTCCAGAGAGAATAAGTTCAGTGCTTGCAACCTTTTCTCATAACTAATGTCCTCTAGACCCTTTATTAGCTTTGTTGCCCTTCTTTGTACTCACTCCATTTCCAGTACATCCTTCCTGAGGACTGGTGCCCAGAACTGGACAGCATACTCCAGGTGCGGCTGGACCAGAGTCTTGTAGAGTGGGAGGATTATCACTTTATCCCTGGAGTTACTCCCTTTTTTAATGCATGCCAATACTCTGTTTGCTTTGTTAGCAGCAGCTTGGCATTGCTGGCAAAATCTTCTAGTGTTTGCATCCTAGATTCCCCCCGAGGTTCTCCCCCTAGTGTATAGATTGCATTCATATTTTTGCCACCCAAATGCATTATTTTACATTTTTCTACATTAAACCTCATTTGCCAAGTAGTTGCCCGCTCTATTTATTTTTTCAGATCTTCGTGCAAGGTTTCCATATCCTGTGGAGAAGTTATTGCCCTGCTTAGCTTATTATCGTCCGCAAATACAGAGATTTAACTGTTTACCCCATCCTCCGGGTCGTTTATGAACAAATTAAATGGGGTTGATCCCAGAACAGAACCCTGTGGGACCCAACTACCCACCCCTAACCATTTGGAGTATTCCTCATTTATCACTACCCTCTTAACTCGCCCTTGTAACCAATTTTCAATCCACGTACTCACCCTATGGTCCATGCCAACGGACCTTATTTTGTACAGTAAACATTTATGGGGAACTGTGTCAAATGCTTCTGCAAAACCCAGATCCACCATGTCTACGGGCCTTCCTTTATCTAGATGGCAACTCACCTCCTTATAGAAGGTTAATAGATTGGTTTGGCAAGAACAATTCTTCATGAATCCATGCTGATTACTGCTAATGATATTGTTTTCATTACTAAAATCGTGTATATAGTCCCTTACCATCCCCTCCAAGAGCTTGCATACTATTGATGTTAGGCTAACTGGTCTGTAATTCCCAGTGATGTATTTTGAGCCCTTTTTAAATATTGGTGCTACATTGGCTTTTCTCCAATCCGCTGGTACCATTTCAGTCAGTAGACTGTCAGTAAAAATTAGGAACAATGGTCTGGCAATTACTTGACTGAGTTCCCTAAGTGCCCTCGGGTGCAAGCCATCTGGTCCTAATAATTTATTAACCACTTCAATACCAAGCACTTACCCCCCCTCCCTGCCCAAGCCAATTTTCAGCTTTCTGTGCTGTCGCTGTTTAAATGACAATTGCGCAATCATGCGACACTGTACCCAAACAGAATTTTTATCATTTTGTTCCCACAAATAGAGCTTTCTTTTGGTGGTATTTGATCACCTCTGTGATTTTTATTTCTTGCTAAATAATTTAAAAAAGACCGAAGATTTTGAAAAAAATAAAAGTCTTGCTTTTGTTTCTGTTATAAAATTTTGTAAATAAGTAAGTTTTCTCCTTCACTGACGGGCACTGATGAGGCAGCCCTGATGAGGTGGCACCAATGAGCGGGCACCGACGATGGGCACTGGTAGGCGGCACTGATGGGTGGCACTGATATGCAGCACTGATGGGCATTGATAGGCGGCCCTGATGGGCACTCATGGGTGGCACTGGTGGGCACTGATGGGCACTGATAGGCGACACTGGGCACTGAAAGACTGCAAAGATGGGTACTTATGGGTGGCACTGATAGGCGGCACTGCTGGGCACTGATGGGCATTGATACGTGGCACTGATGGGCACTGATACACGGCACTGATAGGCATCCCTTGTGGCACTGGCAGTGGTAGGCACTGTGAGGCAGCTGCCTGGGCATTGATTGGCAGCTGCCTTGGCACAGATTTGCATTTCCCTGGTGGTCTAGGGGGGCATACCTGGTGGTCCAGTGTGGATGGCCATCCTGGTGGTCCTGGGCAACATGATGGTGGTCTTGGGCGGGATCCAGGGCGGGCTGCGCTGATAATCAATCAGCACAAACTCCCCCTGTCAGGAGAGCAGCCGATCGGCTCTCCTCTACTCGCGTCTGACAGACGCGAGTGAAGAAAAGCCAATCAATGTCTCTTCCTGTTTACATCGTGATCAGCCGTGATTGGACATGGCTGATTACATGGTAAAGAGCCTCCGTCGGAGGCTATGTACCGAGATTGGTGTAGCGGTGTGTCAGACTGACACACCGCACCACCGATCGCCACAATGGGCGCCACAATGGGCGCGTGGCGGCTGTTATCCTGCTGGACGTCATATGACGCCCAGTCAGGATGACGCAACCACCGCCCGGCCTTCATTTTGCTATAGGCTGGGCAGGAAGTGGTTAATGTTAAGTTTCCCATGTCTAATTCTAATTCTGTCCCCTGTTAACCATGGAGGTGAATCCTGTGATGTGTCCTGAGGATAAACACTGCAGTTTTGTTTACTGAAGCCCCCCAATTCCCTCGTGAAGACTGAGGAGAAGACTAAATTAAATTCCTTTGCCATCTACCCATCCTTTGTAACCAGATGTCCGTCCTCATACTTTATAGGGCCAATATGGTCTGTCCTCCCTTTTTTACTGTTTACATACTTAAAGAATTTCTTGGGATTTTTTTTTTTGCTCTCCTCCGCTATGTGTCTTTTGTGTTCTATCTTAGCCGCCCTAATTGCACCCTTACATTTCTTGTTGCATTCTTTATAAAGTTTGAATGCTGATGATGATCCCTCAACCTTTTATTTTTTGAAGGCCTTCTCTTTTGCTTTTATATGCATTTTTACATTGGCGTTAAGCCATCCAGGACTTTTGTTTGCTCTTTTAAAATCTTTTACCCAATGGGATGCACTGGCTAATGCCCTTATTTAATATGCTCTTAAAGCAAACCCATCTCTCCTCCGTGTTCTTTGTTCCTAATATTTTATTTATATCTTCTAGCAAGGTTCGTAGTTTAGGGAAGTTGGCTCTTTTAAAATTTAGTGTCTTTGTATTTCCCTTGTTTCCTATTTGTGTGATTTATACTGAAGCCAATTAACCTGTGATTGCTGTTTCCTAAATGTTCCCGTATTTCCACATCCGTGATCAGGTCTGTATTGTTGGTAATCAGTAGATCTATTAACGCTTTATTTCTTTTTTTTTTTTTTTTTTTTTAATTTTTTTTTTCCACATCAGTAAACAGTGTTTGGAGGGCTAAATCAGTTTGATGTTCATTAACTGTTGCCTTCTCGTATTCACATCATAGTGGATTATACTTTTTCTCATTGCTTTTTATATCGTCATAATGACCAACGGATTCCAATACGCCTCTTTACCAACAAGTCCTCTGTCCGCTTTATTTCTAGTTGGTGCGTCTATCATCTGAACAATGAAACATCTTTACTTCATATAGACTGTGTTATTGTGCATTCCAACAACGTGGGGAAGAACCAGCATGTCTCGTTGCTCATGGGAGAGTATCAGCCTGGTCTTTTGACACTTTAAAATAAAATAAAAGTGTATGTTGTGATTATTCATTGATCTTCTTTACAAAGAATCTGTCACAAAGGTGGAAAGGCTGGACATGCAGCCGTTCGCTGTTTGGGTAAAGTCATATCTTTTCATTGACCCTGAGGTGATCCCGCAGCTCAGGCTCCCCTGTGTCAGTGAGCAGCGGCTGCAGGGGAGAGGAGGGAGCGCCAACAACAGCTGGGACATAGGAGCCATTGGGTGACATCAGGGCTCTTAGAAGTCCCAGCCATTATCAAGTGCTCCCTCCCCTCCTCTGCAGCTGCCGCTCACCGACACAGGGGATTGTGTGACGGGACCAGAGCAGACTAAAAATAGATATGTATACAAATTTTTTTTTACAGAGGTTAAGCAGGATAGATAGCAGAAAGTAGGAGGGAACATTTTTAAAGCTGATCTCCAGCTTTAGTTTCAGTTTAACTAGATTGTTCAGGCCGAGCTTGCCCAAATTAACTATTTCCCTTACTAACATGTACAGCTGCTGGATGTGCGGTATAACCTGGATGTAATGAGGCTAAATACAGTATACAGCACTGTATTGCGGGTGTGAGACAAGACCTTCCTGTCTTTTATCCAGAACAAAATAATGACGGTCTGAGTGGTGCTCAGCCATTTATAGAAAGCTTTGTATTCTATCAATGAATAGAAAGCTTCCTCTGACTGGCTAAGACCCCTTTCACACTGAGGTGGTTTTCAGGTGTTTTAGCGCTAGAAATAGTGCCTGTGAAGCATCTGAAAACCGCCTCCCATTAATTTCAGTGTGACTTTTCATACTGGGACGGTGCGCTTGTGGGACTTTAGGAAAAGTCCTGCAAGCCACATCTTTGGGGCGGTTTAGGAACGCTGTATACAGACAGGCTGGGGACATACTTGGCGAAACTAAGGATACCTTACAGTGGCTAATTGTACAGGATGTCTTGCGCTTGACATAGTTTATATATTTAAAGAGGTCTAAAGGTCCACAAAGAAATCTTCAGGGAGGATCAACCAGTCAGTAAAAAAACAGCTTTATTGAAAATATAAATTAAATAGAAATTGAAAAATGTACAGTTTATAACCTATGCGTACTAACAATGTTATCAATGTGCTCTATTCTCCTGTAAGTCTGTTCCTATGTTTGACTTATGGGCCGTACACACGATCAGATTTTCCAACGGCAAATGTTCGCTGTGAGCGCATTGGCGGAAATTCCGACCGTGTGTATGCTCCATCAAACATTTTCTGTCGGAATTTCCGACAATAACTGTTTGAGAGCAGGTTCTCAAATTTTCCGACCAAAAACTTTGTTGTCGGAAATGCCGAGTGTGTGTACACGAGTCCAAGGCACAAAATTCCACGCATGCTCAGAATCAATTACGAGACGGAATCGCTCAGTCTGGTAAAACTGGCATTCGTAATGGAGATAGCACATTTGTCACGCTGCAAATTTTGAAATATTTCAATGCAGCGCATTCTCTTCTTCTTTAGAATGCTAGAATAATGAAGTTGTTTTAGTGCTGATATTCACACAGAGTTCTGACAAACTGATTTCTTTATTATTTCTCATGATCTCCTGAAACATTTTTTTTTTTCGCCAGATCTCCAGAATAATGTTTTTTTTAGTTTATAGTTTAGTTTAGTTATTTTATTAGGGGTCATAACAAAATAAAGAGGAGGGCAAGAGGAGGGCAACGCTGGATAAACTGTTGAAATTGGTGAAGCTTTTGTACCCCAGGGTAGACATCAATTATTTGACAGGCCAAATTGGTAACCTGAGGAGTCCATTTAATAGGGAGCACAATACGGTCCAGGAGATCGGGAGCAGCAGCAGATGACATATATGTCCCCAGGCTGTGGTCGTACAACAGTCTGCGTCTTTTGCCAGACCACACTAAACCCAGGCCATCACTCTCAAGACTTCCTTGCACGCTTCCTTCCAGGCTGTGGCTGTGGTGTTGGAGTTGTGGCATGTGGTGGAGGAGGCGTATGGGCCAACTCACATACGTGACTTTTCTTGGTGAGTTCACCCCTCACCCCCTTATTTGGAACCTGAAATATGAGCTCCTCACTGATGAGGCGTTGGCCCACCTCCATTTCCTGCATCTTACTGGCTGTCATACTGTCACGTACCTGGTGGTGGAGCCCAGAATGCAAGGAGTAGCCTCTTGTGTGCCTCTGGTTCGAGAGCCCCTGATAGAGAAGACAGGGACTCAAGAGCGCAGGAGGCCACAAGTGCTTGGCAAGTGGCAGGTGTAGAGTTGTTCCGGACCTCTGGTGCAGCAGCAGGAAGACTGACAGGAACACTGGATCCACTGATAGAGTAGAGAAGAACTATAGCTGGCAGGAACTCAGGAACAACAGGCAACAGGGAGGTGTTCTGTAGTACAGCTGGAGCACTGGAACAACTGGTAGATGAACCGGAACTCTTGGCAGGAACACTGGAACTGTTGACTGGATAGAGAAGCACTGTAGCTAGCAGAAACCCACGAACAAGCAGGCAGCAGGGAGGTGTTCTGTAGTACCACTGGAAGCACTAGCAAAGTCAGACAGGCCGGGTCAAACACAGGCAAGCAGAGCAGGTACAAAACGGAATCAGGAGAGTAGTCAGGGCACGGACCGGATCGGCAACAGACAGGCAGGTAATAACTGAAGGATGAGGCAGGAGAATCGTCAGACAAGCCGAAGTCAGGGACTGGCAGCAAACAGGAGAAGTCAGGAACAAGCCGGGTAACAGGAATCAGGTAAACAGGTATACTGGATAGCTTAGGGTCACAGGGAACGCTGTAGACTGGACAGCAAGGAAGCATGCTGACAGGCACCCTTAAATAGGCCTAATGGCGCCAAAGGCTGTCACACTGCACGTCTGCACGCCTCCACGTGCACACCCGAGTACCGATCGTACGTGCCCGTTCGTATCATCGTGTATCCGCGTACACCCGCTCGTATTAGCGCACACCCGCATGCCTCCGTTCGCGCCAGCGCGCCTCCGAACGCGTCCTCTGGCTCTATTGACAGTAGTTCTGTTAACCGATCTTCCGCCGACGGCTGAACTAACAGGACGTCTTTCATGACACATACACACAAAGGCCTCCTGGACATTAGGGGTGTCTGTGAGGACTGCAGTAGCCTGCTAAATCAAACCAAGCGCTGACTCTTCCACATTCCTCCCCTTCCTGGGCCTTTTTGTTGGAATGTGGAGGGGAGGAACCTGTGATTCGGTCTGGCTACTGGGCACGGCCATCACCTGGCTGCCACTTTCCACGGCCACCTCCTGGCTCCCACTTTCCCCTGCCACCTCCTGGCTGAGACTTTCCACGGCCTCCTCTTGGCTGAGAATTTCCTGTGTATGAAAATGGGACATAGTTTTAGGTTTTTGGTCATCAATCACACACAATTTAGAGCTCATGACTGTTGCAAATTGAATGTTAACAAATAGAAAAGATTATCCTTCTGACCCCAGCATTTTTCATTCTTGTCCCAATCATTTTGGCTACTACTGTTTATTGATATGTAAACCACTTTGTTAAATCTGAAATTAGTGATCAATAATAACATCTAGTTAACATCATTCATTTTTGGTCAAGAAATATGTTGAACAATGCAATCAGTCTATCAATTAAGGGGTGTGGTTAATTGCTCACAGGTGCCTATTTAACTTGTTGTAGGACTCAGTCTGAGCGTGCTCAGTTTGAAGCTGTGGAGCTTGGTGTAAGTGGAGCTGGATTAAGTGGGAGTTAAAAACAAGTGTTTAAAACAGGAGGTTATAACAGGGGTCATAGTACCTGTGTAGTGTGAGTATCTGAGTGTTGTCTGAGTAGTGTGTGTGGATCGTTAGTACTTGTGTATTGTGTACCTGTGTATTGTCTTGTCGTGTACCTGTGTATTGTCTTGAGTATTAGTGCCAGGAAGCTAGTTGTTAGGTAATTTGGACAGGGTAAAATCCCCAAATCCTCACAAAATTTAATAGGTACGATGCCCGGCGGGTGTGGAGAGGCGACTCTTTGTACATCTTGCCGCATGTATGCGTTCCTTGATCATCCGATCGAGGGCGAATACTGCTGTGCAAAATGTAAGCACATTGTTTCCCTGGAAGCCCAGGTTCTGAATCTGGGGAAGCAACTGTCAGCACTGAGAAGTCCCTCCATACTAAAGGTGAGCCAGGAACGTACACGGCAGGTGCCGGCAGGGGCCAGCACAGAGGCGGGTGGAGACAAAGAGGTGCAGGCACTAGCAAAGAGTAGATGGGTGACAGTCAGGAGGGGTAGAGGGGGAAGTGCCAGGGAGGCCGATCCAGGACTGGAGCATCCCAATAAGTACGCTCCATTGAGTGACATTGGTGTAACCAGTCAGGGATCAGCACTGCTGGAGATGAGGGACTCTCCTAGCTGCCAGGGGAAGAACTCCTCCAGTGAGAGTGGGGGGGCAGCAAAGGGAAAGGAAAGACAGATTCTGGTGGTAGGGGACTCAATTCTTAGAAGGACAGAGAGGGCAATCTGTAACCAAGACCTGAAGCGCCGAACAGTATGTTGTCTACCGGGCGCTCGGGTTCGGCACATCATGGATCTTGTGGACAGATTACTGGGAGGGGCTGGGGAAGACCCGGCTGTCATGGTGCACGTTGGCACCAATGACAAAGTCAGAGGCAGATGGAGTGTCCTAAAGAACGATTTTAGGGACTTAGGAGCTAAATTGAGGAAAAGGACCTCCAAGGTAGTGTTCTCAGGAATACTACCGGTACATCGAGCCACACCAGAGAGGCAGAGGGAGATTAGGGAAGTAAACAAGTGGCTGAAGAGCTGGTGTAGTAAGGAGGGGTTTGGGTTCCTGGAGGACTGGGCCGACTTCTCAGTCGGTAACCGGTACTATAGAAGGGACGGACTGCACCTAAATGAGAAGGGTGCAGATCTGCTGGGAATGAAGATGGCCAAAAAGTTAGAGGGGTTTTTAAACTAGGCGATGGGGGGGAGGGTCCAGAGACAGTGATAGCCAGCGCGGAAGATATTCCAGAGGGTAGTATTGGGGGCATTAGTGGTAGGTTAACCAAAGCACAAAAACACAAGGTGAGTATAGTAGCAAGTCCAAGTTGCAATCTTGAAACACCCAATACGAGGACAATATGCGACCGGTCTAAACTATGTGGCATGTTCACCAATGCCAGGAGCCTGGCGGACAAGATGGGTGAACTAGAGATACTGTTGTACAAGGAGGATTTGGATTTTGTGGGAATTTCAGAGACCTGGTTCAACAGCTCTCATGATTGGCTGGCAAAAATTCAAGGGTATACCCTATACCACAAGGACAGAGGGGGTAAAAAAGGGGGAGGGGTATGCCTATATATCAAGAATAATGTACAAGTGAATGTGAGAGATGACATCACTGAGGGGGCTAGGGAGGAGGTGGAATCTTTATGGGTAGAGCTCCAAAGGGATGAAGCTAAGGGGAAAATAATACTGGGAGTATGCTATAGGCCCCCTAACCTGAGGGAGGAAGTGGAGACGGATCTCCTATCACAAATTGGATTAGCAGCAAGGATGGGAAGTGTTATCATAATGGGGGATTTTAATTATCCAGACATAGACTGGGCGGAGGGAACCGCGCATTCATTTAAGGCTCGCCAGTTCCTTAGTGTCTTGCAGGACAATTTTATGGGTCAGATGGTAGACGCACCAACTAGAAATAAAACATTACTAGATCTACTGATTACCAACAATACAGACCTGATAACAGATGTGGAAATATGGGGCAATTTAGGTAACAGCGATCACAGGTCAATTCGTTTCAGTATAAATCACACAAATAGGAGACATGAAGGGAACACAAAGACACTGAATTTCAAAAGAGCCAACTTCCCTAAACTACAAACCTTGCTAAAAGGCATAAATTGGGATAAAATATTAGGAACAAAGAATACGGAGGAGAGATGGGTTTGCTTTAAGAGCATATTAAATAAGGGCATTAGCCAATGTATCCCATTGGGTAATAAATTTAAAAGAGCGAACAAACATCCTGGATGGCTTAACTCCAATGTAAAAATGCATATAAAAGCAAAGGAGAAGGCCTTCAAAAAATACAAGGTTGAGGGATCATCCACAGCATTCAGAATTTATAAAGAATGCAATAAGAAATGTAAGGGTGCAATTAGGTTGGCTAAGATAGAACATGAAAGACACATAGCGGAGAAGAGCAAAAAAAATCCCAAGAAATTCTTTAAGTATGTAAACAGTAAAAAAGGGAGGACAGACCATATTGGCCCCATAAAGAATGAGGAAGGACATCTGGTTACAATGGATGGGGAGATGGCAAAGGTATTGAATTTATTCTTCTCCTCAGTCTTCACGAGTGAATCGGGACGCTTCAGTAACCAAAACTGCAGTGTTTATCCTCATGACACAACACAGGAAGCACCTACATGGTTAACAGAGGACGGAATTAAAATTAGACTTGAGAAACTTAACATTAATAAATCACCGGGACCAGATGGCTTGCATCCGAGGGTACTTAGGGAACTCAGTCAGGTGATTGCCAGACCATTGTTCCTAATTTTTACAGACAGTCTATTGACTGGAATGGTACCAGCTGATTGGAGAAAAGTCAATGTAGCACCAATATTTAAAAAGGGCCCAAAAAACATCCCTGGGAATTACAGACCAGTTAGCCTAACATCAATAGTATGTAAACTCTTGGAGGGGATGATAAGGGACTATATACAAGATTTTAGTAATAAGAATGATATCATTAGCAGTAATCAGCATGGATTCATGAAGAATCGTTCTTGCCAAACCAATCTATTAACCTTCTATGAGGAGGTGAGTTGCCATCTAGATAAAGGAAGGCCCGTAGACGTGGTGTATCTGGATTTTGCAAAAGCATTTGACACAGTTCCCCATAAACGTTTACTGTACAAAATAAGGTGCGTTGGCATGGACCATAGGGTGAGTACATGGATTGAAAACTAGCTACAAGAGCGTGTTCAGAGGGTGGTGATAAATGGGGAGTACTCAGAATGGTCAGGGGTGGGTAGTGGGGTTCCCCAGGGTTCTGTGCTGGGACCAATCCTATTTAATTTGTTCATAAACGACCTGGAGGATGGGATAAACAGTTCAATTTCTGTATTTGCAGACGATACTAAGCTAAGCAGGGCAATAACTTCTCCGCAGGATGTGGAAATCTTGCAAAAAGACCTGAACAAATTAATGGGGTGGGCGACTACATGGCAAATGAGGTTCAATGTAGAAAAATGTAAAATAATGCATTTGGGTGGCAAAAATATGAATGCAATCTATACACTGGGGGGAGAACCTCTGGGGGAATCTAGGATGGAAAAGGACCTGGGGGTCCTAGTGGATGATAGGCTCAGCAATGGCATGTAATGCCAAGCTGCTGCTAATAAAGCAAACAGAATATTGGCATGCATTAAAAGGGGGATCAACTGCAGAGATAAAACGATAATTCTCCCGCTCTACAAGACTCTGGTCCGCCCGCACCTGGAGTATGCTGTCCAGTTCTGGGCACCAGTCCTCAGGAGGGACGTACTGGAAATGGAGCGAGTACAAAGAAGGGCAACAAAGCTAATAAAGGGTCTGGAGGATCTTAGTTATGAGGAAAGGTTGCGAGCACTGAACTTATTCTCTCTGGAGAAGAGACGCTTGAGAGGGGATATGATTTCAATTTACAAATACTGTACTGGTGACCCCACAATAGGGATAAAACTTTTTCGCAGAAGAGAGTTTAATAAGACTCGTGGCCACTCATTACAATTAGAAGAAAAGAGGTTTAACCTTAAACTACGTAGAGGGTTCTTTACTGTAAGAGCGGCAAGGATGTGGAATTCCCTTCCACAGGCGGTGGTCTCAGCGGGGAGCATTGATAGCTTCAAGAAACTATTAGATAATCACCTGAATGACAGCAATATACAGGGATATGTAATGTAATACTGACACATAATCACACACATAGGTTGGACTTGATGGACTTGTGTCTTTTTTCAACCTCACCTACTATGTAAAAAAAAATGCTATACCTGGCTCAAGCTGGGCTCCTCCACATCTTCCTGGGTGGAAGGCCCAGGTTGTATGTCGGAAGTTTCATCTGAGGTGGAAGGAAGTGTGGAAGGAAGAGTGGAAGGAAGGGTTGAGAGTGATGGCCTGATTTCAGACTGGTCTGACAAAAACTGCAGTCTGTTGTAGTACCAGAGCCTGGGGACATAAACTTCATCTGCTGCTGCTCCTGATCTCATAGATTCCTGGACCTCCTTGCAGTCGCTATTATATGTGCTCCTCAGGCCACCAATTTTGCACTTTAAATAGTTGATGTTTGCTGTGAGAATCACCGGCTTCACTAATTCCAACAGTTGATCAAGCGCTTCCTTCCTCTTTAGTTTGTTATTATAAAATGGGTGTTTCACTTGCCACAGACAGGGCAGCTGTCAGGGCTGGCTCAGCCCTTCCTCCTCTGAGCTGGCCGCTCAGCTGTCGGCTGATTGCCAGCTCTCACCTCTCTCCACAGTTAACCAGCCGTTGTGGATCTGCTCGTCAGTCCCGCCTACTTAAAGATCTCCAGCTCACTTCATTCCTGCCTTCGCCTTGGTCACATCACAAGAAACCATCTCCTGCCTTCCTGTTTAAAGACTGGCTTTGCTGACATCCCTTCTGGGTCCTTATCATGCTTGCTGTTCCTCTACTTGGATCCCTGACCTCTGACCTGGGTGATTACCCGATCTGGTTACTGAACTCTGGCTTGGTTGATTACCTGATCTGGTTACTGAACTCTGGCTTGGCTGACTACCTGATCTGGTTACTGGACTCTGGCTATGCTTTGACTACGCTTACTCTATTTACCTTTTTATTATTAAACAAGTGTGATTCTACTGTACTTCTGTCTTGGTCTGGTTCATGGTTTCTGACACCATCAAACGCTCCAAATCGCTCATTTTTATTTTCTATTTCAGGTACCAGCACCGGCCAGGACAGCAGATGCTCTTCCGACAACTTCCTCTCAGCAAGTGTGCCAGGACCTCCCCTCCAGACAACCGAACTCCCGACCCCTCCCCTACACACCTTCCTCTGATCCAATAAGGTAAGTGCAAGGACTGACATGCTAACATTATAATAGATTGACCCCTGCCAACCGGTTCCCCTTCTCACCCTGTCATGTATGCCCTATACTGATTCTGTACCCCCTCTGCTCCGTGCATTGCCTATCTTGGCAGTGAAATTAGGTATTTGCAGAATTTATTTTTATAAATCACACACAGAGAGGGATACTACAATAGGAGGCAGTGCTGATGGTGTATACAGGTTAGAGTGGCTTAACAACCACTTTAAGTTTAAAGTGGTTGTAAACCTCTGACATGAAAAATGAACAAAGCACATCCTTCTATAGTGTGTACTTGCCTCAGTCCTGTTTCACACTTGGTTCGAGATTTGCAGTGATTCCTGTGTGTTTCCTGCACCGCATCACAATTGCACTCCATTCATGTGAATCGCTGCGGTCGTCAGTGTTAAGTTAACAACGCCACAAAAATGATTTGCAAAACACAGTGTGATTGGCTTACTACATAAGTAATTTCTAACAGCCTGTGCTGATTCTAAGGCATCAAAGAGGGATGGGGGAGAGGAGCTCCAGCACAAACCCTGTGATTGACTCTCAGCTGTGCATATTTTTCTATGAGACTGTCATGAAAAGTATGTGACCAGAAGGAACAAGAGTGCACGAGAAACCACACAGCTTTATAATAATGTTTCAGTCCATGAAATAGTCCATAAATACTAGGTATATGAAGCAAGTGGCGGCAGCTTTCCCCAGAGTATAGCCAGCTCTGTATGAATGAAAGCAAGGGCAAAGAAGCAAGCACCACCTAAGTGTAGCAGTTAATCAGTCTGTTCATAAAAGTTTTAAAAACTCACAAGATTGAGTAGTAAAACTTTCATCAAAAGCATAGAGATGCTGCTGTCCCGGCTGTCTTGTCTGCTCCGGTAACGTCACATCCGCCGTGCATTCCACGCTGGTCAGTGTGGACTTCCTGGTGGCCACAGGATGCTCCATCGATCTCTTCCATCTCCAGTGATTCTCCATCACACCACGGTGCCTGCAGGACAGACCAGAGCGGCATCTCTATACTTTTAATGAACATTTTACTACTCGATTTTGTGAGTTTTTATAACCTTTGTGAATAAACCAACATTTATACTGCTACACTTAGGTGGTGCTTCCCTTGCTTTCCTATGAGACTGTGCAGAGGGCAGTGTGTCCCCCCCCCCCCCACTCAGGTCTCAGATTACACTCAGCTCTCCTCTCTGAGCTGTGCAGTGTGTGACATCACATCTCTGCCCCCTGCCTCTGGAAGTTTAGAATAGCTTTTTAAATACTTGGCTTCAAACAGATGTAGAGAAGAGAGGGCTGCAGTTAAACAGGTACAATGTATATAAGAGGGATTGTTTAATATCTGAGTGTATGTAAGAGTTTACAAGCACTTTAAGGGCTTAGTTATACCAAAATAGGGCATGTACATCATGATGACACAGGGCACAATAAAGCCACATGCCATGCAATCAAGTACTCGCCTACCAGCCCATTCCCCTTTACCAGTCCACATGTTGGGAGCAATCCACAGCAGATAATCCAAACTACAAAGCAGAGATCTGGTACAAATTTGTCACGCCACTAATAATGGCTGTTTTGCTGAACTAATGTTATAAAATATAATTCCACTTAATAAAACCTCAATCAATTTGTTTTTATTTTGTGATATTACATCTCCCCTAGTACCTCTCTCTCACATCAATAAGCCCAATCGGATGGTAGGAAGCTTTAAATAACAGCCCTTCTTCTCTCTCCGGCTTCTGGTGCGTTGCGGATTTCCATGGAATCAGCTGACGGAGAGTGAAGCAGAGACGACGCATGTTCGGAACAAGAGGGCTAGTTACGGGATGGGACGTGACATGACAGATGAGCACCCTGGAGGTACTGTACGTGGCTTTATGAGGCCCCATCCAGCACATCACATTACTTATGCTGCACTACAGAGGAAGCGCAGCAGCTGAAAGGGGGAGGGGGAGGGAATTTGCTGCTTGATTGCAGCTAAGACAGGCATGGGAATTTATACAATTACTTGAGCCAGTGCCTATTTAATCCCATGTTATGTTACAGCCAGACTCTGCAGCATCTCTTAGAATTAGGAAGGATGATAACAGAAACTGTTTAAAATTGAACTCCAGGCAAATATTTAATAGGCACCATTTAATCCAGTCATGTATTCATTAAAAAATCATTGAATCTATTTTTACATACAGCAGAGCTAGCATTTGAACCTAAATCTGCCTTGCCCTCAGACCCCTATTTAATCCTTGCAGAGCATCACTTATACTGGGAGAAGAAGTAATCTGGGGTCTAATAAATTGCACGGCTCTTGTGACCACACACATTGCAATTAGGTTGTATTATCTCTGTTGGGGCCCATTCACACTTACGCGTTTCAACGTGCCTTCATAGGTTTGCCATGATTTTTAGGGGAATCATTCACATCCGTACGGTGCGATGGCCAAAAACATCCATGTCCATTTCTTTGCTACATCAACACACTTTAAAGGTCTACTGATGGGAATGGCAGTGCTTATAAAAAAGCAGGCCAATGCACCTGCCCAAAGCAAAAACAAATGGTAGAAAATGCAAATGCATAGAGGTGATGGCAACCTAAATCACTCAATCTGATTATACAACTTCTTTTAGCATCTGTAACCTCTTTCCGCCATGTAACACATATATGCAAGTGCCAAAGAGGGTGAACTTTAATGCCCACATGCCGCACATTTGCGTCCATGGGCAGCTGAGGTTTCTGTGCTGAAAGCGAGCTCACTACATGTTCCCAAAACAGCTACTAATCTCCAATGATGATTGGGAGCCAGGGGGACCTTCTCCAGATCATGTGGCCACTGTAACAGCCAATCACAGTGCAGAAGAAGTACATCAACATCTCACAAAAGACAAAAGTAATTCTCATGCGTTTCATGCTCACAGGCGCTTAGTTGTAACTTAGGACTAAGCGCCTGTGAGCATGAAATGCGTCAATGTTGTTCTTGTCTTTGTGAGGCTGTGATGTTTTTATCTATGAAAGCTGTTGGATTTCCCATTTAGTAGTGTGTGGTTTCTTCTCTACTTCATGGCTCCAAACTGGACCGGCACCATCTTGTGGGGAAACAGAGTGAGTATTGAGGCAGACTGACCTGGAGCGGTGTTATTTTTCTGTTTTAGCCAATCACAGTGGTCATGTGATAAGGCAGACATTACTACCCCTCCCCCTACAGTTATTTTTTTCTCCAGAGATAAGCATTGGAAGGAAAAATAAATGTTTAGCAAGTTTTTTCGTTCATAATTTGTTTAGCGATATGGGGTTACAAAGTGCTATATACAGACATTGGGATCAGCATGTTACAGCATATCAATAACATACAGTATATCTATATAATATACATAGGTAGCCTTTTGGACTTCATCAAGCAGCGCTATAAACTCCAAAAAATTAAATCTATGGTGTTTAAACACAGTATAAAGTGTATAACAAACAGATGTTAGTATCGAGAACTATGATGTACTCTATATGGTACAAATACTGTGTACATATTAAAAACAAAGTGAACAAACAATACAATATTAGTGTAAACTAAATGGTACACTGTGTACATATATGAAATACAGATAATAAAGATTTGAAAATGATAATATAAATAAAGTAAAGTCCAGAGAGTCCAAATGGGGTTGACACCACTCAGAATTCTTATAAAGAAAAATCCACCGATGTTGTCGAGAAGATATGAAATAAAAGTGAAGAAGCCTCCACCAAGGGTCTTAGGGGGCTTACCGAAGGCAAATAATTAGGAGGGACCAGTGTCCACCTAGACGTTAAGGGATCAACTGGATCAAAGAGGCGAGTGGAAGTATGGAAGCAACAAAAGTGAGCAGGAGAGCTGTTGGTGGTTCAAAAGCCATCACCGAAAGCATCGAGAAGCTTACCAGAGGTTGTTTATACCAGAGGTTTATTTTTGGGTGGACCCCTCACAATTACCGCTATTTGAATATTGTGCCTTTGATGATCTTCTAATATGTGAGTCTATTTTTGATAATCTTTTAAATAAACCAGTGCTTACGTTATCACGCTATGTGAGTTTTTAATCTATTCCTCACATGATATACGAATATCCGTTTGTGGCCTTTATTGGAATATAATTTTTTTTGCCGTGTGGATAACTGTGGAGGCTGAATTGCCATCTTTGTTTGGAATGCCATTGAGGATATCTGAGAAGACGTATCATCTTGACTAGTTGGTCACTAAGCCTTTTTGACTTGGATGACGTAAGTCCTCTCAAGTCAACAACCTCTGGTAAGCCTCTCGATGCCTTCGGTGACGGCTTTTGAACCACCAACAGCTCTCCTGCTCACTTTTGTTGCTTCTATACTTCCACTTGCAGTTGATCCCTTAACCTTAACGTCTAGGTGGACACTGGTCCCTCCTAATTATTTGCCTTCGGTAAGCCCCCTAAGACCCTTGGTGGTGGCTTCTTCACTTTTATTTCATATCTTCTCAACACCATTGGTGGATTTTTCTTTATAAGAATTCTGAGTGGTGTCAACCCCATTTGGACTCTTTGGACTTTACTTTATTTATATTATCATTTTCAAATCTTTATTATTTGTATTTCATATATGTACACAGTGTACCATTTAGTTTACACTAATATTGTATTGTTTGTTCACTTTGTTTTTAATATGTACACAGTATTTGTACCATATAGAGTACATCATAGTTCTCGATACTAACATCTAACTGTTTGTTATACCGTTTATACTGTGTTTAAACACCATATATTTAATTTTTTTGGAGTTTATAACGCTACACTTTTTTGTATATTTTCTAACACTTGGTTCTATAGGTGTGTTGGCTGCTATTCAATTCCAACTTTTTACGCAGCGCTGTATTATTTATATTTTTTAGACTTCACCAAGTAGGACAAAGTTCAGATTATTATAGTTGGTTGTATGCATTCAATGTGGATAAATTCAGTTTACTGAATCTGCTTAGGTTACAGAGTACCATGTTTTTTTGTTGTTCTCCAACAGGGCTTATTGTGTATGAGGTATAATTTGAGAACCCAAGGTGGATCAATAGGAAGGAGACCAGAAAAAGGGGGCATAGGAGCAGAATTTGAGTTTTGGTGGTAAGGAGGGCTTCAGACAAGGCTACAGATTTTATCAAATTTGACTCGTAAGTCTAATAATTTGGCAGTCATTTTCTTATTTAGCATGACCTATGACTTCCTGGAAGTTTAATGTCTTGGTTTTCCATGCTTTTGAAATAGTCTGTTTAGTGGCTTAAATAGGTGCTGGGCCAATTCCAATGGTTTCTTACTTAAAAAGGCTTAATGGGGGTTTTGTCTGAGATGACAACCTAGAATTTTGTGAACTTTTTGGTGTACATGATTCCATAGTGTGTTAATGATCAAGTACGGCCACCAAATATTTAGAAGAATTCTCTCAAAGACAGCTTAAGAACAGTTTAACAATGGGAGGATACAATACACACATATGTACAATATGACCTGCAGGACAATTAAGGGTTAAATGTTAATGCAGTTGGTTACACTCTAAAGGGGTACCCCAGGCCAACCTATTCAATCTTTGAATCCTAATGAGAGATCAGACAGAATAAGGATAGTATAGGGCCTTTTAAATCATAGCAACAGCAATGTCTGAGGTGCAGGTCTGATAGTCTTCACTGGCAGTTGGAGCTCATTAGATTATATCCAATAAGGCACAGTGATGCATTAACAGACTGACTGGCTTAAATAGGCTAATGGCACTCCTTGAACTGGTTGTAGGTAAAGGTGTCTATGTACAGTGTTCAAATAGAATTGCAGTAAAGTGTTCCCAAGGTAAAGGTGTCTGTACACAGTGTTCAAATATAGTGACCAGGGAAAGACTGCAGAAGCTGGGCAATTGCCCTCTCACCAATGACTGAACCGAATTAGATGCCTTGTCGACGGCGAACCAGGAATAGACGTCCGTCAATGTAACCAATGTGGATGAAGGTGATATCGAGATGCTGAGTTGGTGCCATGTGGATGTCTGATGAACAGCAAGCAGAGTTGGGTATTCCGAGGCCGGGTTGGAATGACTTGAACATCGCGTAGTAGGCCGCAACCTCTCACTCCACGTCACAGAGAGGTGTGCATTCCGCAAGGCCCAGGAAGAAAAGAGCGTGAGACTGATCTCCAGTCTCCTTTATAGCCTTTCCCAGAAGTCTCCTTGACTGGTAGCAAGGATCCCTGGGATGTGTAGTCCCGATGTATGGTTAGGCAATGGAATCGCTGGTCAGATAAACTACCAATCCCACAATCCATTGGGTTGGGCTCACCAATATGATGACATTCACTGGCTCCCAGCATTAAAAAGACACAACTACAGGTACGGAATGACAACGAAACATACTGTATTACAATTATAGTCCATCATCACTACATCCTCCCTCCACTTGAAAGTCTTTGGTCCCTGAAGACAGATCACATCCAGTAAGATCACTTTACTGTATCATAGAAAAATAAACAATTATTTATGCTCTGGACCAGACGCTGTAACAGTCAGCAACTGATCCAAAGAAGGATTCTCTAGAAGCAAATTATATACATTGTGAGGCAAAATCATTTCAATTTTGTGACAGGCCAGTAATAAATTAGTGGCCCACCCAGTAGTGTCAGGAGGTGGATCAAGGTCATTCTCTATCAAAGGTTCGATAAAGGAGGCAAGTGCTTGACTAGAATGTTGAGCAGTGGTGATAAGTTCATCAGAATTTTCCCCGAAGGTGTCATAGGTCAGTCACTTGGGAGGGCAGATTTTCTGTCTCAACCTAGAATAGATGCTTTGCAGTGACTCTGGCCCATGATCTGTTCCCCAGAAACTAAATCCGGATTTGGGTTCAAGCTCTGGCTCAGGTTCTGGCTCCTCTTGGATGCTAAGAACACTCTCACTTTCCACTTCCTTATTAAAGGAAACAGGGGTTTCCCTAACGTTTTCATAGGCAAATTCTTTCGAAGTCTGTCGACAAACCCTAGGTAAGAGGCCTGGGACGTGTGATCTAATGACGTTCCAAAAGCCAAATCCAATCTTTCCTTCCAAACATCAACCGCTAAAGAGAGTATCCGGGAGAGTAATTTGCTGTGCTATTGTAAGCATGAACCACTGCAGCATTGTAGTGTTCTTCTCCAAAGGAAGGGTTCCTAACATGTTCAACAAAGTGCGGTTGAAACGCTCCGGTTGTGGGTCTCCTTGAGGGTGGTAAGGAGTGGTCGTGGACTTTTTGATACTCAACAGTTCACACAATCTTCGGATTAGCTTACTCTCAAAATCCCGACCTTGATCTGAGTGTAGACGCTGAGGCAGTCCATAATAGATGAAAACCTTCTCCACTAGGCTCTTCGCTACAGTACTGGCTTGTTGATCCCTAGTAGGGAAAGCCTGAGCATAACGAGTAAAGTGATCGGTCACCACCAGGACATTACTCAATCCACTCAGGTCAGGTTCCAAGCACAAGAAATGCACAGCAACTCCACTGGTCCATGACTTTGTAGATTGCCCATTGGGGCTGCCCTGCCTGGTAAAGTCTTTCTCTTAATATATCTGATGCAAGAGTGACAGTAGCTTTCCACTTCAGTCAATAAAATAGGTCCCTGACTAACTTAAAAGTCCTATCTGGGCCTAGGTGGCCATGATCATCATGGAGAGTGTTCAACACTGTCAACCAGTGTTTCCCAGGAAGGAACAGTTGATGAACACCTTCTAGTTCCTCAGATGGGCCTTGTCGGTATACAACTCAGTCTTCTAACCATATTCTTTCCCATTCTTTATAGACTACTTTAGCTCCCTGATTGGAGCTACTTAACAGCATTTGAGGTCGAGCTGACAAGGATTTCTTTATAGGGTTACCCAATGGGTCTTCACGTTGGTCCCTCCGCATGTCCTCTCTGGTTAATTGAGACAATTCTTGACTGCGCACTCGTGTCAAGTCACAGTAATATTTTGGCACTCTAGCAGGGGTGACCCACACAGCTTCGGCCCGTCGCCCCTTTATGCCTGTGCTCTACTCCTTGACATACTCCCTTCAAGGCCAAATGGACCCAGCTTTTCTGACCAGTGTCTGCGGCTTAGGGTCTTTGGGAAAGAGCATCAGCACCTCAATTTCCCACTCCTGGCCGATATTTCAAACTGAACCGGAACTCAGACAGTGCGGCCAACCACAGATGTCCAGTGGCATCCAGTTTGGCAGTGGACAGCAAGTAAGTCAAAGGGTTATTATCCGTCTTCACCACGAACGTGGCCCCATACAGATAATCTCGTAGCTTGTCCACCACAACCCACTTGAGGGCCTGAAACTCCAATTGGTGTACTGGATAATTCTTCTCAGAGGGAATGAGACTGTGACTCACATAGACCACCGGGCGGAGTTCTCCTACCGATTCTTGATACAACACTCCCCCTAGGCAATCTCGGCTATCATCCAAGTGTAATTCGTCAGGTTTAAAAGGATCAACATAGGCCAACACAGGCGCTTCAATAAGGTTCCCTTTCAACCGTTCAAAGGCTCTTTCACATTTCACTGTCCATTGCTCTTGAATAGACTCACTTGGCTTCCTTGTGTCTCCAATGTGGGGTTTCTGCAGGTCATCACCCGTCTGCTTCTGCAATAACTCATTCAGAGGTTTGGCAGTCTGTGAAAAGTTCTTCACAAATCTTCTGTAGTAGGAGCAGAAACCCAAAAACGACTTCAACTCAGTGACGGTGCTGGGGCGGGGTCAGGAGCTAATAGCCTCCAACTTCTGAGGATTAGTGACTACCTCTTGGCTGAGACCACATGTCCAAGATAGGTGACTGAAGTCTGATAGAATTGACACTTTTCTAACAACTTCAGCGTGTCATCGTTGGAAAACTTTCTCCAATCGAGCTCCATGCTCCTCCAATGTTTTGCCAAAGACGATGATATCATCCAGATACACCAGCACCTCTATCAAGTTCACGTCTCCCACGGTGTTCTCCATCAGTCTCTGAAAGGTGGCAGGGGCCCATGTTAGCCCCTGTGGCATTCGGTTGAATTCAAAGAATCCTAGAGAACTGATAAATGCCATCTTCTCCCAGTCCTCCAGATACATGGGTATCTGATAATATCTACTCTTCAGATCCAGGACACTGAACCATTTGGCTTCTGATAAGCATTGCATGGCCTCTTCTATGCAAGGGGTCGTGTACTGATCTGGAATAGTCCTCCGATTCAACGTTCGATAGTCAATACACAACCGGAGGGATCCATTTTTTCTTTTTCACAACCACAATAGGAGAGGCATAAGGGCTCCTGGATTCCCTAATGACCCCCAACCTCTTCAGTTCAGCCAACTGTTCTCGAAGATCCTCCAGGTCACGCAGAGGGATTCGTCTGGCCCTCTCCCGGAAAGGCCCATCTTCACTTAGCTGAATTCCGTGTTGGGCATTCCCTGGCACAACCCACATCAAAGTCATTCTTGGAGAACATTTTCTCCCATTGAGCTAATTGAGCTTTGATTCTTTCTTCCCATCTGGGAGACAAATTTTGGGCACTGGATAATGGTCTCTCGGCCCCCGCTTCTCAGAAGGGCCCTAGTGGGTACTATCTCCAGAATCAGTTCTATCCCATTCTCTTCCTCCAGTGGATCAGCTTCTACCACCACATCAGCAATAAATTGCGGCTTGACCCAGGAGGTCGGGGACAGACAGCAGTCAGAGTGTTGAAAGTCTCCAGCCTTCCAGCCAAGGAAGTATCAAAGGTTATCTTGATGGGTATATAACCATCACTTGGGCACTTTTGCGTTCCAATACCCCAGATCTCTAACTCTTCAAGATTACACAAGGGAATGTGCCTGAAGTATTTGTGATAGAAATCCGATACAACAACGTCACCTGAGCTCCGGTATCCAGCAAGGCTTGAGTATAGATGCCCTTTACTTGTATTGAGACTATAGGAGAAGGCCCTACCAGGTCCTTCAGCAGACTTCCAGATGGTGACTCTATAGTTTGGGCCCTAATCAGCCTCTTTGGAGGCAGGGGAGTCTGTTTAACAACTTGCTCAGAAGGGTGTGCATTGATTTTTCGTGAATGTCTTCCCTTCACTGGGGGCCTCTTTTTTTTTTTTTTTTTTTTTTTTTTTTTTTTTAACAGGCTAGGGAGGGGAAGGGGTGGCAAAGGACTTTTGTTCCCTTATCTTCTTGAATGCTTTCTTAACTTTGGAGTGCAGTTTTCCCACAGGACTCTCAACTAGCCCCTTCACTGAGCTCCCCTGAAGTTTCCCACTGGCTTTTGGAAGAGCAACTTCTGTAAAGCTTTCAAAACTTCCGTGAGCAATTGTGGGCTGATTCCAGCTATGGGGCACTCAGCCGGAATAGTCCAACTTCTCCACATCGATAACATTTCTTCTCTCATGCTCTGGAAAACTTTGTCCCTTCTTGGTGAGATCCTTGTTCCTGGACCCTGGCTTGGGTCTCCATTAGTCTCATCAAAGCATGGTACATCTGAGTTTGAGCTTGAGCTACCTGAGCCATCAGTTCAGTGGGTCCAGGTTTGCTGACCAGTTTATTAGTATCATGGATAGCCAGCCCAGCTGGCTCTGATTCAGTTCCACTGTCCTCATCGGAAAAACTGGCTTCTACATGGACATTTCGGGCAATTATTTTCTCCCTATCAACAGCAGTAGTACTCGACTCTCTTGTTCCTTGACTCTTTTCTTCCAATAGAGCTTCTTCTTCTCGTACTTCTCTTATCAATTCATGATACATAGGTACCACCCTGGTTCTTTTCAGTAATAACTTAAAGACAATGAGGTGGTTTGGCCGGGCCCCTTGCAAAACACGGTCCAAACGAGCTTGATCAATGTCCTTAGGATCGATACCCCTTTTAAGGATAATCTGGTGTAACATTCTGTCTACTTGGGAGATATACCCAGAAAGGCTTTCCCCTTTTTGTTGATGAGTGTGAATAAATTTGTACATTAGGTTTGCAGTTGTTTTGACCCTTTCGAATACAGCATACAAAGCATTATGTAGTCCATGGCAATACAGGTTCTGTTTCCCATTCTTAAATTGCAGATTACATCGGCCGCAGGGCCTCAAAGGCTCTCACTGAGCCGCTTTCGTTTCAAGGCCTCTGGAACACTCCATTCCTCCATGGCTTGAATAGCCTAACTCATCCAGGTCTCAAACTCATCTTCTCCGATAGGGGCCAGCAACTGCCCTGAGAAAAATCAGAGTCTCCGGTAGCTCTGGTTTGCATTTCCAGACCTGTTCTTCACAAAGCTATCAACAAGCCAGCTCATATCAGTGTAGAAAGAAATGGGAGGGGCACTGGCCCCATGAGAGTCTGTCCCAACTGATACTGAGCTCTTCTCTTGGGCCCTCGATAGTGGCTGCCTCTCAACAGGCTCTCTCCCCACTTTCAGTGGGATCACCCTGGCAGTCACCCCCCTAGCTAGGCATACCTTTTCTTCCTGAAAGCACACAGGTATTTCTTCCTGCCATTTCAACAGTACCTGGACTTGGTCCAGGTCGTGTTCGGCTTCCATATCCACAATGTAGGCCCTTTGTCCTGGTGCTAAGGCTCTCACCCACCGTCGAATCTCCTTCTCAGTGCATTCACTTTCTGAGATCTCTAGGACAGTGCTTCTGTCCTCAGTTACAGAAGCTGCCTCCCAAGTGGATTGTGGCTCTTGTCTAGGTTGACTAGAGCCGCCTCCAGAATAAATACCCGGACGAGCCCCCAAATGGAGCACGGTCCTCTTCTGCATCGCCATGACACTGTGAACCTTCCAACCCACCTGACACTCTGGGTTCAGAAATCTTTCACAAGCACCTTTAAATGACATGTCACAAAAGTCAGTGTATTTGTATTATCTCAGCTTTTACTGAAGTAAGCAAAGTAGTATTCATTTACAAAAGGGAAGGGCAATAGATCAATCGCGTTCTGGATAACAGCCCAGACTCGGCAGAAGAATTCCCCCAAAGACAGCTTAAGAACAGTTTAACAATGGGAAGATACAATACACACATATGTACAATGAGATACCACCTGAAGCATGACCTGTAGGACAATAAAGAGTTAAATGTTTAATGCAGTTGGTTACACTCTAAAGGGGAACCCCAGGCCGACCTATTCAATCTTTGAATCCTAATAAGAGATCAGACAGAATAAGGATAGTATAGGGCCCTTTAAATAGTAGCAACAGCAATGTCCGAGGTACAGGCCTGATAGTCTTCACCATCAGTTGGAGCTTATTAGATTATATCCAATAAGGCACAGTGATGCATGACCAGTGTAGCCCAGATGTCCCCAACCTTCTTTATACTGCCAAACCATTTATACTCCACCATCCCCCTTACCATTATCTAAATTAACAAGACCACACCTGAATTTGAAGTATAAATGGCCATAGCAGCCTTTTTATTAACAATATATTAATATTTCAAAACTTTTAACATATAAACGTCTGTAAACAACTATCAATCACTCAGTCTGTTGGTCTTTGACAGCACCCTGAAATTAACACATATTCCACCACTACACTGCGGGACCTTTCTCCATGATAGGCCTCCAGCCGTACCACAATAGCTCGGAGACAACCCCCTTCCTGCAGTGCAACCATTACCGTATTCCAGCTAACCGTTCTACCTGGAATACACAAGAGGGGCACATACTACCGATAACTCACCAACACATCCATCTCGTATGTTTTTTTTGACGCCATCAAAGACTAAAACACCGCCACAGCCCGCAAGGATAATACCTTACCCTTAAGGGCTCGTCCACACACGCAGGGCCCGCTGAATCCTGTCCTGTAGACCCAGCGCCCATAAATCAATCCCCACTGCAGACAGGTGAACCCCATCTCCTCGGAGGTACAGGCCGGTATTGGATTCAAGCTCTATGTGGCGGATGACCATGCCCCCATTTCGAGTAATAAATCTTCCCCACCACCTTGTTCACCTTTATGCGAGCCTTATTGAGCCTCGCCACTGACCGTGCCAGGCGCCAAGTTTTCCAAGCAACAATGTCGAACCACAACACCAGCATGTCAGGAAAGGTTGTGCGGAGCCTCAAGATATCAGACTTGACATCCATAATTAGCTCTCGAATAGACCGAACCCCCCAAAATCGTTCTCGCCAACATAGTTACATAGTTACATAGTAGGTGAGGTTGAAAAAAGACACAAGTCCATCAAGTCCAACCTATGTGTGTGATTATGTGTCAGTATTACATTACATATCCCTGTATATTGCGGTCATTCAGGTGATTATCTAATAGTTTCTTGAAGCTATCAATGCTCCCCGCTGGGACCACCGCCTGTGGAAGGGAATTCCACATCCTTGCCGCTCTTACAGTAAAGAACCCTCTACGTAGTTTAAGGTTAAACCTCTTTTCTTCTAATTGTAATGAGTGGCCACGAGTCTTATTAAACTCTCTTCTGCGAAAAAGTTTTATCCCTATTGTGGGGTCACCAGTACAGTATTTGTAAATTGAAATCATATCCCCTCTCAAGCGTCTCTTCTCCAGAGAGAATAAGTTCAGTGCTCGCAACCTTTCCTCATAACTAAGATCCTCCAGACCCTTTATTAGCTTTGTTGCCCTTCTTTGTACTCGCTCCATTTCCAGTACGTCCCTCCTGAGGACTGGTGCCCAGAACTGGACAGCATACTCCAGGTGCGGGCGGACTAGAGTCTTGTAGAGCGGGAGAATTATCATTTTATCTCTGCAGTTGATCCCCCTTTTAATGCATGCCAATATTCTGTTTGCTTTATTAGCAGCAGCTTGGCATTGCATGCCATTGCTGAGCCTATCATCCACTAGGACCCCCAAGTCCTTTTCCATCCTAGATTCCCCCAGAGGTTCTCCCCCTCAGTGTATAGATTGCATTCATATTTTTGCCACCCAAATGCATTATTTTACATTTTTCTACATTGAACCTCATTTGCCATGTAGTCGCCCACCCCATTAATTTGTTCAGGTCTTTTTGCAAGATTTCCACATCCTGCGGAGAAGTTATTGCCCTGCTTAGCTTAGTATCGTCTGCAAATACAGAGATGGAACTGTTTATCCCATCCTCCAGGTCGTTTATGAACAAATTAAATAGGATTGGTCCCAGCACAGACCCCTGGGGGACCCCACTACCCACCCCTGACCATTCTGAGTACTCCCCATTTATCACCACCCTCTGAACACGCCCTTGTAGCCAGTTTTCAATCCATGTACTCACCCTATGGTCCATGCCAACGCACCTTATTTTGTACAGTAAACGTTTATGGGGAACTGTGTCAAATGCTTTTGCAAAATCCAGATACACCACGTCTACGGGCCTTCCTTTATCTAGATGGCAACTCACCTCCTCATAGAAGGTTAATAGATTGGTTTGGCAAGAACGATTCTTCATGAATCCATGCTGATTACTGCTAATGATATCATTCTTATTACTAAAATCTTGTGTATATAGTCCCTTATCATCCCCTCCAAGAGTTTACATACTATTGATGTTAGGCTAACTGGTCTGTAATTCCCAGGGATGTTTTTTGGGCCCTTTTTAAATATTGGTGCTACATTGGCTTTTCTCCAATCAGCTGGTACCATTCCAGTCAATAGACTGTAAAAATTAGGAACAACGGTCTGGCAATCACCTGACTGAGTTCCCTAAGTACCCTCGGATGCAAGCCATCTGGTCCCGGTGATTTATTAATGTTAAGTTTCTCAAGTCTAATTTTAATTCCGTCCTCTGTTAACCATGTAGGTGCTTCCTGTGTTGTGTCATGAGGATAAACACTGCAGTTTTGGTTACTGAAGCCCCCCGATTCACTTGTGAAGACTGAGGAGAAGAATAAATTCAATACCTCTGCCATCTCCCCATCCTTTGTAACCAGATGTCCTTCCTCATTCTTTATGGGGCCAATATGGTCTGTCCTCCCTTTTTTACTGTTTACATACTTAAAGAATTTCTTGGGATTTTTTTTTGCTCTCCTCCGCTATGTGTCTTTCATGTTCTATCTTAGCCATCCTAATTGCACCCTTACATTTCTTATTGCATTCTTTATAAATTCTGAATGCTGTGGATGATCCCTCAACCTTGTATTTTTTGAAGGCCTTCTCCTTTGCTTTTATATGCATTTTTACATTGGAGTTAAGCCATCCAGGATGTTTGTTCGCTCTTTTAAATTTATTACCCAATGGGATACATTGGCTAATGCCCTTATTTAATATGCTCTTAAAGCAAACCCATCTCTCCTCCGTATTCTTTGTTCCTAATATTTTATCCCAATTTATGCCTTTTAGCAAGGTTTGTAGTTTAGGGAAGTTGGCTCTTTTGAAATTCAGTGTCTTTGTGTTCCCTTCATGTCTCCTATTTGTGTGATTTATACTGAAACTAATAGACCTGTGATCGCTGTTACCTAAATTGCCCCGTATTTCCACATCTGTTATCAGGTCTGTATTGTTGGTAATCAGTAGATCTAGTAATGTTTTATTTCTAGTTGGTGCGTCTACCATCTGACCCATAAAATTGTCCTGCAAGACATTAAGGAACTGGCGAGCCTTAAATGAATGCGCTGTTCCCTCCGCCCAGTCTATGTCTGGATAATTAAAATCCCCCATTATGATAACACTTCCCATCCTTGCTGCTAATCCAATTTGTGATAGGAGATCCGTCTCCACTTCCTCCCTCAGGTTAGGGGGCCTATAGCATACTCCCAGTATTATTTTCCCCTTAGCTTCATCCCTTTGGAGCTCTACCCATAAAGATTCCACCTCCTCCCTAGCCCCCTCAGTGATGTCATCTCTCACATTCACTTGTACATTATTCTTGATATATAGGCATACCCCTCCCCCTTTTTTACCCTCTCTATCCTTGCGGTATAGGGTATACCCTTGAATGTTTGCCAGCCAATCATGAGAGCTGTTGAACCAGGTCTCTGAAATTCCCACAAAATCCAAATCCTCCTTGTACAACAGTATCTCTAGTTCACCCATCTTGTCCGCCAGGCTCCTGGCATTGGTGAACATGCCACATAGTTTAGACGGGTCGCATATTGTCCTCGTATTGGGTGTTTCAAGATTGCAACTTGGACTTGCTACTATACTCACCTTGTGTTTTTGTGCTTTGGTTAACCTACCACTAATGCCCCCAATACTACCCTCTGGAATATCTTCCGCGCTGGCTATCACTGTCTCTGGACCCTCCCCCCCATCGCCTAGTTTAAAAACCCCTCTAACTTTTTGGCCATCTTCATTCCCAGCAGATCTGCACCCTCCTCATTTAGGTGCAGTCCGTCCCTTCTATAGTACCGGTTACCGACTGAGAAGTCGGCCCAGTCCTCCAGGAACCCAAACCCCTCCTTACTACACCAGCTCTTCAGCCACTTGTTTACTTCCCTAATCTCCCTCTGCCTCTCTGGTGTGGCTCGATGTACCGGTAGTATTCCTGAGAACACTACCTTGGAGGTCCTTTTCCTCAATTTAGCTCCTAAGTCCCTAAAATCGTTCTTTAGGACACTCCATCTGCCTCTGACTTTGTTATTGGTGCCAACGTGCACCATGACAGCCGGGTCTTCCCCAGCCCCTCCCAGTAATCTGTCCACAAGATCCGTGATGTGCCGAACCCGAGCGCCCGGTAGACAACATACTGTTCGGCGCTTCAGGTCTTGGTTACAGATTGCCCTCTCTGTCCTTCTAAGAATTGAGTCCCCTACCACCAGAATCTGTCTTTCCTTTCCCTTTGCTGCCCCCCCACTCTCACTGGAGGAGTTCTTCCCCTGGCAGCTAGGAGAGTCCCTCATCTCCAGCAGTGCTGGTCCCTGACTGGTAACACCAATGTCACTCAATGGAGCGTACTTATTGGGATGCTCCAGTCCTGGATCGGCCTCCCTGGCACTTCCCCCTCTACCCCTCCTGACTGTCACCCATCTACTCTTTGCTAGTGCCTGCACCTCTTTGTCTCCACCCGCCTCTGTGCTGGCCCCTGCCGGCACCTGCCGTGTACATTCCTGGCTCACCTTTAGTATGGACATGAACTACCAAAATGCCAGGCGGCTGGTCCAGACATGCAAAACGATGCACCTCCAGGGTGACCCTACTCCACATCATCCCAGGTATCCCCAACCAGCGAATACACGCCTCCCTCCTAGAAATCCCCAGCTGCCTGCCATCTGGTCTAGCGTCAGCTCGCTTGGCCCCCCAAAAAACATATGAATGGTCCATAATTCAGACAAGGCATAGGTGCACTCTATCTGAAAGAAAAGAACGAACAAACACCACGGGATAGCACCAATACAAAACACTAAACACTCAACACAAATGAAAAAGAAAAACACATAATGACATACACCCCACTACTATCCCTCCCTTTTCTTCTACAGCTAATCCACCAACAACTGTGAGCGAATGAAAGTACGGAATCTCTTGGATTCCCATCTACCAATCCATTTTACAGCTGCCTCGTCCAGCCCACACGGGGCGGCCTCTGTGGCTGCCCCCCCGGATGCGGAAGGAGTGCGAGGCATATTGTGTGTAATCCAAACCCGCTGCCCTAAGACTTTTCCGGAAAACTGACACAAACTGAAATTTAGATAAAGGAGACCCATCCCCATGTAACACGAACGGCCCATCCCTAACTGGGCGAGCTGCCAAGAACTCCCTTACTGCCCCCACCGGTCAAACCAGGGAACCCGGCAGTGGAAACAGCTGCACCCGCACTCCCTTACCCCCCTGGTCCATCTTTGACCTGCGCAGCAATAACAGAACCCTGTCGTCACTACAAATCATATCCTTTGCCATAAACCCACCTGCAACCCTCTTAGAGGGGCTTACCAATCCCCCAATCTGAAATGCACCAAAAAAGGCTAAAGAAAACCCTACCTTAAATTTGGATACCCCTTAACTGCCTGACCCAAAATTCCTTTGTCAAATCCACTATGCCCCATAGTTTGAAGAAAAAGGCCAAGCCAGCCACTCGATGGCAGACACTGACCCACCTTGCTCCATGTTCCTGGAAACAAAATAAAGAACAATCAGCCTCACCTCCGGACTGTCCTGCTCCACCCCGGCTTGCCGAACCATCCCCAACCATTCCTGCCATACCTTAGTGTAGGCCGCCCACGTGGACTCACTCACCAACTGCCTGATCCATCCAGCGGCGACTCCAAGGCAATCTCCCATAGCCATCCGGGACAAGGAACCCCTTCCTTCTCTGCTGCCAGAGCCAGCTCTCTGAACCTGTCCCACTGAAACCGAGATAAGGAGTCAGCCAAAGTATTGTCGACGCCCACAAGGTGGACGCCATATAGAAAAATGTTCAACTGCAAGCAACGTAGCACCATTTGGCGCAGCAGCCGTATTACTGGTTGTGATGACACTGAGATGCGGTTGATGACTTGCATCACTCCCATGTTGTCACAGTTCAGCTGTATCTTCAAGTTGCAACAAGACTCACCCCATATCTCCATACCCGGCACCACTGGAAAAAGTTCCAGGAGCACCAGGTTACAAAGAAAACCCACGTCCACCCAGGAGCGTGGCCAAGGTTCCGCACTCCAATGACCCTGATAGAAGGCCCCATACCCAGTAGACCCGGCCGCGTCCGTAAACAGCTCCAGTCAAAGTTACTCAGTAACAGTCAAAGTTACTCACCGGGCCGGGCATCCAGACCAATCGACCGTTATAAGATTCCAAAAACGTGTGCCACACCTTGTAGTCCTCTTGATGTGCCTTAGTGAGATGGATAAAATGGGTCGGGGCCTTAACCCCTGCTGTGGCGGCCAACAGCCGTCGGCAAAAAACCCTACCCATAGGAATAATGCGACATGCAAAATTAAACTTACCCAGCAATGGTTATAGCTTCCAAAGTTGAACCTTGAGCTGTCCCAAAATCCCCTGAATCTCCATCTTGAGCACGACCAATTTATCCTTCGGCAGGTGGCACTCCATGGCGCTGGAGTCTAGAACTATGCCCAAGAAACTGTTCACGGTAGTCGGTCCTTCCGTCTTATCTGTAGCCAACGGAATACCGAATCTACCCGCAATGTGCTGCAGCGTGGACAGGAGAAACGCACACACATTAGAGGAAGGCGACCCCATGCAGTGGAAATCATCCAAATAATGGATGACGGAATCCAGACCTGACACGTCTCTAACCACCCATTCCAGGAAAAAGCTGAACGTCTCAAACATGGCGCAGTAAATGGAGCAGCCCATGCACAGGCATCGATCCACATAAAATTCCTTTTGCCAGCAGCACTCCAGCAGCCGAAAACTGTCCGTATATACTCAAAGCAAGCGGAAAGCGGATTCAATGTTGGATTTTGCCATTAGCGCCCCCTGTCCATATCGACAAACCCACCCAACAGCTGCGTCAAAGGAAGTATATGACATCGTACAAGCTTCGGGATCTATAGAATCATTGACCGACCCTCCCTTAGGGAAAGACAGGTGATGAATAAGGTGAAACTTGTGTGGTTCCTTCTTAGGCACCACCCCCAGAGGCGAAAAAAATAAATGCTGCAAAGGCTTAACCGAGAATGGCCCACCCATGCGACCCAGTGCCACTTCCTTAGCCAACTTCTCCGAAACCACCCCAGGATGCTGCAATGCAGACCGCAAATTCCATGCCATAGGCGGGACAGCAGTCAGTGAACATGGGATCCTAAAACCCTCCAAGAATCCCGTGGCCAAGAGCTTCGCCACTTCCCGGTCTGGGTATCTATTTAGAAAAGGATGCATCCTTTCCCTCCTCACAGGCGTCATCCCTCTTTTGTTAGCAAACTCAGCAGCACGGCCCCCTTACCTTTTTTGAAGCAGCGGGACACGGGATGTGAACCTCCACATCTGGAGCACTCGTGCTTAAAACGGCAGGACCCCCCAAACTTACATGATCCCTCGTTGAACTGCCATCATAGACCTCATTTCTTTCCGGCCGGTTTTCCTGGGGAAGGTGCACTCGGGGCCCGAGCCGAGGACATCAGGCGCATCCAGAGGCTAATGTCTTTGTGATCCCAGTGAAGATGACAGTTCCGGTCCTGCGCTGCCAGAACTGCTCGTCGTACTTTAACCAGGCCGATCCCCCATAGACCCGTTGAGCCTCTCCGATGGCGTCCATGTAAAAAAACAGAGCTGAACAATGTTCTGGGCTCTTCTTTCCTATAATGGCAAACGCCTGCAACCAGTTAGCGAATGTCTGCGGAATCAATCTGCACCTCCGCTTCTCCTCATCCTCCCTCTTGGAGTCGTTGGGCTTAATCCTATCCAAGTAAAAAAAATTTTTAGGGGCAGTAAGGAGATCTCCACATACTCACCCTTGCAAATTTTTTCCCGAACTTCCGGTTTCAAATGTGCCCCCAACGGCCCTTCAAAGCACAGGTACACCTCACATTTTGCTACATCAGCAATCCTAACCAACAAATCCGTCCTACCTGTGACCTTCTGTGACGCACCTGCTTTTTCCCCAGCCTTCGTATTCACCGACACCGTGGCCATGGGCGTTACAGTTAGCTCCATAGGGGCAGGTGGGACATCCGTGACCTGGAAGGGGGAGGGGGGCCCCACCGTTCTACCCCATCCCCCCCGACCATCCGCACTAACCCCGCCAACTGATTGGACCCATGGTGATACCTGCAGGAGCTGGCCTCCTTTTCCACCCGCAAATCGCTCTACCAAATCCCGCAGATCCCCCAGCAAGTCTTGCAGCTGCGCCTCTGTTCTAGAATTGGCAGGCAGAGTACCCGCCACCTGTGGGCCAGCCGCCGTGGCCACAGATGACTGTGGCATGGCTCTAGCAGCCACTGCAGCACCCCCATCCACTACACCCAACAGCCCACACAGTGCAGCATTCAATGAAGTATCAGATAAAGCAGAGGACTTACCAGGCTGACCGGGAATGCCCCCAACAGCCGTCGCTCCAGAATCCATCCGTGTCGTGCGACTCTGCAACTCCTCCTCCTCCGAGCAGGACAGCTCGCCTTCTGATCGCACTTCATGAGCCTGTTGATCTGGCATCTGCAGAATCCCAGGCAATCCCTGCCGTTGTTGGCCCTGCCCACCAGCACTGGATCCACCCACCACTGCACTGCTGCACCGCTGCGCGTGCCCCCTCAAGTTGGGCCCTGGCCAGCCGTTCCCAATAGTCTGCCGCCTCTCTGCCCTGCTGGAGGACCCGTCACATCAGTGGAGCTGCCTACCGCATCTGGTAACGGCCCGGCGGCCGTGGCTGCGCTTCTACCTCAGCCACCGCTGAGGGGGAGGAGTCTGCTGACTCCTGACCTATGCGACGAGCCGACGGGGGAGAGGTGCGATGGTGGCCCGTAGCCCCACCCATTGAACTCCGCCAGGGGGCCTGACGGGTCCCGTGGGGGGCTCCTGACGTGGCGCGAAGCTCTGGGGGAGGGTCCCAGTGAAAAACGCTTCAGAGGCCAAGACCTCCGAGCCCATGGAGACACCTGACCCCCCGCTGCTGACCCCGATGCTTGGTCCTGGAGCAGGGAGGAGCATCATCAGCAGCATGGAAACTGCTTCCTCCTTTCTGCCCCAGCCTCTGCTGCCTGGAAGTCCCATCTACCCTTAAATAAACAACGCCCCTCCCACTCTAATCATTTACCAATCCATACCATCCCCTTCCTTGCAAACTTCCCTGCTTTTAACCCATTGTTGTCTCCCCTTTACACACTGTCATGCCCGGCTCTGCACTATTTTCTCTTTTTTCCTTTCGCTTCAGACCTCACTTTAACAGACTGACTGGCTTAAACAGGCAAATGGTACTCCCTGAAATGGTTGTAGGTAAAGATGTCTATGTACAGTGTTCAAATAGAATTGCAGTAAAGTGTTTCCAGGAGAAAGGTGTCTGTACACAGTGTTCAAATACAGTGACCAGGGAAAGATTGCAGAAGCTGGGCAATTGCCCTCTCACCAATGACTGAACATAATTGGATGCCTTGCCGACAGTGACCCAGGAATAGATGTCCTTCAATGGAACCACCAGCGTTGACCCACGGGTGCGAAGCGTGGATGATCGTGACGTTGAGCTGCTGAGTTGGTGCCGCGTGGATGTCTGACGAACAGCAAGCAGAGTTGGGCCTTCTGAGGCTGGGTTGGAATGACTTGAAAACCACATGGTAGGCCGCAACCTCTCACTCCCCGTCACGGAGAGGTGTGCATTCTACAAGGCCCGGGAAGAAGAGAGCGTGGGGTGGGTCTCCGGTCTCCTTTTATAGCCTTTCCCAGAAGTCTCTTTGACTGGTAGCAAGGATCCCTGGGATGTGTAGTCCCGGTGTATGGTTAGGCAATGGAAGCACTGATCAGAAAGACTACCAATCCCACAATCCATTGGGTTGGGCTCACCAATATGATGACAGTCACTGGGGCCCAGCATTAAAGAGACACAACTACAGGTACGGAATGACGAGGAAACATACTGTATTACAATTACAGTCCATCATCGCTACATAAAGGTATCCAAAAATTTCAGTATTTGATAGGTGGAGGTGTTCCCAAAGATAGAGAAAAGTTTGTATTCCAAGCTCAGTGTATAATTTGTACAGATTTTTGATCCTGGCTCAAATACAATTGGTTAAGATATATATATTGTGGAGTCAGAGAAATTACTGTAGGGGTAGATGTGGTGATGCTAGGTTTCCACAAACCGTCCTATGTTTTTAGGGTGTGAGTTATGATGGGATTATATAATTTTAGTCCGTCCTTAGGCAAGATCAATAACATATTGTCATTTTTGATTGGGTTGACTTCCACAGCAATCCATTGAGGCATTTGCTGCATCCCGTGATATCAATTGGGCTATTTGATAAGCTTCAAAGAATGTACTTACACCAGGTAACCCTAGTCTACCCAAGATTTCTTTGGATAAGTATTATTCCATATAAAAGCGTTTATTTTAGCTTGCGTAGATATCAAGATATATAAATGGTTTAGGATCAGAAACACCTGGAATAGATATACCCACTTGGGTCAAAGAGTCATCATAATTGCCATTACATGGCATAACCAGGTTATTTTAAATGTACTCCTTAACATAAGATAGGTGTTTTCAAGAGGGTTGGATAGTTGGCCTTTATTTTTTCCAATCTATATAGATATGTAATCTTTTTTTATATGTCTCTCATGTAGAAAATTGAAGAAAAAAATGGAACTGTATATGGCATTTTGTGTATTTTTCTTCAGCAATATCTACAAAGCATTAATTATATGCATATCCAAATCAAGGCCAACTTGACACAGCTTGCAGCTTTTGGATAAAAAAAGAGGTTAAGTAGATAGTACCAATTCTGATGAATTTCCACTGCCTGGTACTAAGAAGTAATATCAGGAATTTAGAATGCACATGTACAGTAAATGTACAAAACTAATCTGAAAATATGATTGTAGACATCTTTGGTAATATATACATCTTTACATATTCTATGGAAAGTTGCAGGTTGGCTCATCTTATTGCATCCCACTCTTTAATGCAGAACCTCTCAGTAGTTTGCCCTCATTGCATTGTCGGATGTAGTGGAGACAGGTCAGGGCTTGACATAACAGAACTCACAAAGGGCTCTGTCCCAAACATTTTTGAAAGCAATACAGTGAACTTGCTTTAATAAGGACAGTCAATGTGAATAAGAACTACTGCTAGATCTGTAAAGTAGTAAGAAATACTATACAAAATAACTAGTTAACACTATCTTCCTTTTCTTAATTTACTTATTGGCTGATGTGTGGCAATCCACATCAAAATATCAACCCAACCAACCAACCTAAATCCCAAAGGCCTACTTGAGACATTTGTGTGACCCTGGTGTTAACCCCTTCCCTGTCAGTGTCATTAGTACAGTAACAGTGCATATTTCTAGAACTGATTACTGTAGTAATGTCACTTGTTCCCAAAAAAGTGTCAAAAGTGTGAGTTAGGTGTCCGATCTGTCCACCGCAGTGTCACAGTCCCGCTAAAAATCGCCGATCACCGCCATTACTAGTAAAAATAAATAAATAAATAAAAATGTCATACATCTATCCCCTAGTTTGTAGACGCTACAAATTTTGTGCAAACTAATCAATATACACTTATTGGGATTTTTTTTAACAAAAATATGTAGCAGAATACATATTGACCTAAGTTGATGAAGAAATTCGATTTTCTACATTTTTTGATTGGATAAGTTTTTTATAGCTGAAAGTAAAAAATATTGTTTTTTTTTTCAAAATTGTCTGCCTTTTTTGTTTCTAGAGCAAAAAATAGAAAAAGAAAGCTCTATTTGTGGGAAAAAAAGGACATCTATTTTATATAGGTACAGCGTCGCACGATCGCGCAGTTGTCAGTTAAAGCAATGCAGTGCCGTATCGCAAAAAATGGCCTGGTCATTAAGGGGGTAAAACCTTCCGGGGCTGAAGTGGTTAAAAAAGAATGGGATTAATTCCTACATACACAAAATATAACTGGATATTTTCCATTGATACATAGGTAATAATCTCATAGAGATTATTGACCCGGGGAATATCCAATAGCCTCCTTGGAGAACAGGAAAGATTTTCTTTTATCTGTTGGTGAAAATTGGCCTTCCTCTAGATCAACTGTGGGTATAGGATTGTGTATATGGAGGTTATTTATTTATTTATATTTGTTGGTTGAACTCACTTGGCTGCAGCACTGCTCTGCCCGAGTCTCTCTCTCTCTGTCTCATCAGCCGATCAGCAGCGCAGAGACAGAGACTCTAATGTGTAATTACGCAGGACGGACCAGGAGGAGCCTGGAGGTGGGTGGAGCTGCGTGGTTGGCTTGGCAACCCTGCACTCGTTGCTAGCACCTGGGCCGCCTGGTGTCTAGCAACCAGTGACGTCATTGAGTCAGTCACATCGGACTTGGAGTTTCAGACTCAGAGCCGACGTGACCGTGACAGGAGCTGCCTGGAGCGGAGGAGCCTGCCTAAGTGTATCTTTCTTTCCTGGGCTGATAGGCAGTTGTTGCTGCAGTATGGCACTGTGTGGCAGAGGCCAGCAATCTTCCTCCTTCGCGCTGCCCATGAGTGTATTGGCCCTCCCACCGGCAGCACCTCCTCCATCTTGTCCATACAGTCACTCACACTGACTGCAGAACTCCGCCCCTGGTGAGTGTTGGCTCCACCCACCTCCTCCCTCCATCTTGTCCACCTTACAGTCTGCAGAGTGGCGTGGATAGAAGAAGTAGAAGGCTGCGGACACTGACAGTGAAATTACTGGACCCAACCAACTAGACTCCATTGCTCCTGCATGGGAGCCCCTCCCCTCACCAGAGCACCAAATTAATTGACTAAAAGTGAGTAAAAAAAAAAAGAATGAATTCATGTGTCAAGTCAAAAAGCAAAATACATGTGTGCCATTATGTATGAAAAAAAATGCCCCTTTAATCTTGACTTGTTCAATCTTAACCCCTTCAGCTCTGGAACCTTTTACCCCCCCCCCCCTTATGACCATTTTTTGCAATACTGCACTGCGTTGCTTTAACCGACTGTCAATTGCGCGGTTGTGCAACGTTGTAACCTAAGTAAAATTGACGTCCCTTTTTTCCCACTCACTTACGTACTACACACACATACACAATTTATCTTGCACTTTGTTCAATGAGTTATTTTGCTATATTCTTGCAATTGATTTGTTATGATTGCAACCTATTTGTTTTTCAATATGTTTTCCAGGTAAATAAGTGTTTTATTCTCATTCTGACCAAGACATTTGTGCATTGCAATAAACACATGATCACTTTGAACTTTTTTCATCATTATTTATTTATTGGAAAAAAAGTTTTTCAAGCTTCAATCAGTGGTCATATAGATTATTAAGTTTTTTTAACGTGTAACACTGTCTACGGTACCAGTCAACATTTTGTTCTATTTAAAGTAATGTATAGAAGGTAGGGCCCGAAAGTGACTCAAGCCCAGGGGCCCCCACCACCCTAAGTCCTGCCCTGCTTGTACATATGCTAATACTATATCAGCTGACTGTTTTCTTGATGGCTGATGCCTTTAAATACATTATCGTATACATTTCTTCTTTGCTTCTTCACCTCTGACTGCTACACTGCATGTCTCAGATGGTTGCTCTTCGGCAAATTGAGGTAATTTGTTTAATGGTTATGTAGAAGTGTCTCTATGGAGAGTGATGTCAGACAAACTTCCAGTTTATGAACAGGAAACTGAGGAATTGTAAAGCCAGAAGCAGGTTATGCTTCCCAGATCTCAGTAAAATTTTTAGATTCTTTTTTTTTTTGTGTGTGTGTGTGCTGGCCTTTCTTTGCCTATGGATTTGTGCAGTGTCTCTATTGGCCGTGTGCTCAGGATCAGGTGAGAAAGGTAAAGGTGCGTAAAGGTGTAGGATGACATATGACATAAGTAGCAAAGAGGGAAATTAAAAGCTCCTATAGTAAAACATGGCATTTGAGCTCTAAAAATATTATGAACATGAGCTAAAAAAGATATAAACAAATGGTTTCAGACTTTTCTTTCTACATAGTGGATTCAGATCCCACATTGCTTATTAACTGTTCTCTCAGTTAAGGAAGGGATACTTGCATAAATTTAGAGATTTTACCAACTTCTCACTTTAACAATATCCTGCTTTTCCATTAGACTGGAATTCTTAACACTGAACTCTTTGTACATCTTGCCGCATGTATGCGTTCCTTGATCATCCGATCGAGGGCGAATACTGCTGTGCAAAATGTAAGCACATTGTTTCCCTGGAAGCCCAGGTTCTGAATCTGGGGAAGCAACTGTCAGCACTGAGAAGTCCCTCCATACTAAAGGAGAGCCAGGAACGTACACGGCAGGTGCCGGCAGGGGCCAGCACAGAGGCGGGTGGAGACAAAGAGGTGCAGGCACTAGCAAAGAGTAGATGGGTGACAGTCAGGAGGGGTAGAGGGGGAAGTGCCAGGGAGGCCGATCCAGGACTGGAGCATCCCAATAAGTACGCTCCATTGAGTGACATTGGTGTTACCAGTCAGGGACCAGCACTGCTGGAGATGAGGGACTCTCCTAGCTGCCAGGGGAAGAACTCCTCCAGTGAGAGTGGGGGGGCAGCAAAGGAAAGGAAAGACAGATTCTGGTGGTAGGGGACTCAATTCTTAGAAGGACAGAGAGGGCAATCTGTAACCAAGACCTGAAGCACCGAACAGTATGTTGTCTACCGGGCGCTCGGGTTCGGCACATCACGGATCTTGTGGACAGATTACTGGGAGGGGCTGGGGAAGACCCGGCTGTCATGGTGCACGTTGGCACCAATGACAAAGTCAGAGGCAGATGGAGTGTCCTAAAGAACGATTTTAGGGACTTAGGAGCTAAATTGAGGAAAAGGACCTCCAAGGTAGTGTTCTCAGGAATACTACCGGTACATCGAGCCACACCAGAGAGGCAGAGGGAGATTAGGGAAGTAAACAAGTGGCTGAAGAGCTGGTGTATTAAGGAGGGGTTTGGGTTCCTGGAGGACTGGGCCGACTTCTCAGTCGGTAACCGGTACTATAGAAGGGACGGACTGCACCTAAATGAGGAGGGTGCAGATCTGCTGGGAATGAAGATGGCCAAAAAGTTAGAGGGGTTTTTAAACTAGGCGATGGGGGGGAGGGTCCAGAGACAGTGATAGCCAGCGCGGAAGATATTCCAGAGGGTAGTATTGGGGGCATTAGTGGTAGGTTAACCAAGGCACAAAAACACAAGGTGAGTATAGTAGCAAGTCCAAGTTGCAATCTTGAAACACCCAATACGAGGACAATATGCGACCGGTCTAAACTATGTGGCATGTTCACCAATGCCAGGAGCCTGGCGGACAAGATGGGTGAACTAGAGATACTGTTGTACAAGGAGGATTTGGATTTTGTGGGAATTTCAGAGACCTGGTTCAACAGCTCTCATGATTGGCTGGCAAACATTCAAGGGTATACCCTATACCGCAAGGATAGAGAGGGTAAAAAAGGGGGAGGGGTATGCCTATATATCAAGAATAATGTACAAGTGAATGTGAGAGATGACATCACTGAGGGGGCTAGGGAGGAGGTTGAACCTTTATGGGTAGAGCTCCAAAGGGATGAAGCTAAGGGGAAAATAATACTGGGAGTATGCTATAGGCCCCCTAACCTGAGGGAGGAAGTGGAGACGGATCTCCTATCACAAATTGGATTAGCAGCAAGGATGGGAAGTGTTATCATAATGGGGGATTTTAATTATCCAGACATAGACTGGGCGGAGTGAACCGCGCATTCATTTAAGGCTCTCCAGTTCCTTAATGTCTTGCAGGACAATTTTATGGGTCAGATGGTAGACGCACCAACTAGAAATAAAACATTACTAGATCTACTGATTACCAACAATACAGACCTGATAACAGATGTGGAAATACGGGGCAATTTAGGTAACAGCGATCACAGGTCAATTAGTTTCAGTATAAATCACACAAATAGGAGACATGAAGGGAACACAAAGACACTGAATTTCAAAAGAGCCAACTTCCCTAAACTACAAACCTTGCTAAAAGGCATAAATTGGGATAAAATATTAGGAACAAAGAATACGGAGGAGAGATGGGTTTGCTTTAAGAGCATATTAAATAAGGGCATTAGCCAATGTATCCCATTGGGTAATAAATTTAAAAGAGCGAACAAACATCCTGGATGGCTTAACTCCAATGTAAAAATGCATATAAAAGCAAAGGAGAAGGCCTTCAAAAAATACAGGGTTGAGGGATCATCCACAGCATTCAGAATTTATAAAGAATGCAATAAGAAATGTAAGGGTGCAATTAGGATGGCTAAGATAGAACATGAAAGACACATAGCGGAGGAGAGCAAAAAAAAATCCCAAGAAATTCTTTAAGTATGTAAACAGTAAAAAAGGGAGGACAGACCATATTGGCCCCATAAAGAATGAGGAAGGACATCTGGTTACAAAGGATGGGGAGATGGCAGAGGTATTGAATTTATTCTTCTCCTCAGTCTTCACGAGTGAATCGGGGGGGCTTCAGTAACCAAAACTGCAGTGTTTATCCTCATGACACAACACAGGAAGCACCTACATGGTTAACAGAGGACGGAATTAAAATTAGACTTGAGAAACTTAACATTAATAAATCACCGGGACCAGATGGCTTGCATCCGAGGGTACTTAGGGAACTCAGTCAGGTGATTGCCAGACCGTTGTTCCTAATTTTTACAGACAGTCTATTGACTGGAATGGTACCAGCTGATTGGAGAAAAGCCAATGTAGCACCAATATTTAAAAAGGGCCCAAAAAACATCCCTGGGAATTACAGACCAGTTAGCCTAACATCAATAGTATGTAAACTCTTGGAGGGGATGATAAGGGACTATATACAAGATTTTAGTAATAAGAATGATATCATTAGCAGTAATCAGCATGGATTCATGAAGAATCGTTCTTGCCAAACCAATCTATTAACCTTCTATGAGGAGGTGAGTTGCCATCTAGATAAAGGAAGGCCCGTAGACGTGGTGTATCTGGATTTTGCAAAAGCATTTGACACAGTTCCCCATAAATGTTTACTGTACAAAATAAGGTGCGTTGGCATGGACCATAGGGTGAGTACATGGATTGAAAACTGGCTACAAGGGCGTGTTCAGAGGGTGGTGATAAATGGGTAGTACTCAGAATGGTCAGGGGTGGGTAGTGGGGTCCCCCAGGGGTCTGTGTTGGGACCAATCCTATTTAATTTGTTCATAAACGACCTGGAGGATGGAAACAGTTCCATCTCTGTATTTGCAGACGATACTAAGCTAAGCAGGGCAATAACTTCTCCGCAGGATGTGGAAATCTTGCAAAAAGACCTGAACAAATTAATGGGGTGGGCGACTACATGGCAAATGAGGTTCAATGTAGAAAAATGTAAAATAATGCATTTGGGTGGCAAAAATATGAATGCAATCTATACACTGGGGGGAGAACCTCTGGGGGAATCTAGGATGGAAAAGGACTTGGGGGTCCTAGTGGATGATAGGCTCAGCAATGGCATGCAATGCCAAGCTGCTGCTAATAAAGCAAACAGAATATTGGCATGCATTAAAAGGGGGATCAACTGCAGAGATAAAACGATAATTCTCCCGCTCTACAAGACTCTGGTCCGGCCGCACCTGGAGTATGCTGTCCAGTTCTGGGCACCAGTCCTCAGGAGGGACGTACTGGAAATGGAGCGAGTACAAAGAAGGGCAACAAAGCTAATAAAGGGTCTGGAGGATCTTAGTTATGAGGAAAGGTTGCGAGCACTGAACTTATTCTCTCTGGAGAAGAGACGCTTGAGAGGGGATATGATTTCAATTTACAAATACTGTACTGGTGACCCCACAATAGGGATAAAACTTTTTCGCAGAAGAGAGTTTAATAAGACTCGTGGCCACTCATTACAATTAGAAGAAAAGAGGTTTAACCTTAAACTACGTAGAGGGTTCTTTACTGTAAGAGCGGCAAGGATGTGGAATTCCCTTCCACAGGCGGTGGTCTCAGCGGGGAGCATTGATAGCTTCAAGAAACTATTAGATAATCACCTGAATTACCGCAATATACAGGGATATGTAATGTAATACTGACACATAATCACACACATAGGTTGGACTTGATGGACTTGTGTCTTTTTTCAACCTCACCTACTATGTAACTATGTAACTATGTAACTATGAACTCCAGGCAAATATAAAACATGTGGTATTTTGGTAGCAGTCGAAGAGGTGTTCGCCGCTGAAACTGTGTGCTATTAGATTTCTGCCTGGTTGCTTGCACACCAGTTGTCATGATCAAGGGGTCAGGCTTAAAGACTAGTTGCTATAGCAGTGGGAAGCTCACACAGAAACCAGCAGGATAGGAACACAGGCAGGAGGCAGGTCACCCTGGCAGATGACATGAACTCATCTGAGGTGCGGAGTCTAAGTACTAACAGGTGTTCACCAGAGCTGCTGATGGTGGCGATGGATTTTGCTGCGTGTTAGCTCTAGATCGTGGTCCGCAGGATGCCCCAGGAGGTGAACAAGCTGGCGCCCAATCGCGGATTAAGCAGGTTAGGATCAAACAGAAGCCTAGTCAGTAAACAGCCAAAAGGTCAGTAAGGAGTAGTTGCAGGTTGGGATCAGGCAGAAGCATAGTCAAGGAACAAGCCAAGGGTCGCTATTGAGTGCTAGTAAAATATGGATGGCAGCAGAGAAGACAGGAACGAGATATTGGCTGAGAGGCCACAATAATCTGACAGTGGAGAGCCTCTCTCCTGGCTGCAGATCACTTGCCCAGCTACCTCTACCTAATTAGGTGTGGTGTAGCCTCTCTGAGCTGCAGAAGGAGAGGAGTTGAGGAATTCCTACTCACTTGGTGTGTACCAGTAAGTTGTAGGAAATGGAGGTAAAGGGCCTGCAAGTACATCTCAACATCTGAGCACATGAGTGCATTTACTACAACTTTTCACAATACAATGCCTATAACTCAGCTCAGAACAAACTCTATCTGGCTGATATACAGTTGTGCTCAAAAGTTTGCATACCCTGGCAAAAAATTTTGGCCTTAATCATGCCCAAAAAAATGTCTTTTATTTAAGGATAGCAATCACATGAAGCCATGTATTATCACATATGATTTAAAAAGGATCCAAAAAAAAGAATGATAACAGAAATCACCCAAATGGCCCTGATAAAAATTTTACATACCCTGGAATGTTTGGCCTTGGTACAGACACAGAAGGTGGCACACACAGGTTAAAATGGCAATTAAAGGTTAACTTCCCACATTTGTGGCTTTTTAAATCACAATTAGTGTCTATATATAAATAGTCAATGAGTTTGTTAGCTCTCATTGAATGCACTAAGCAGGCTAGATACTAAGCTATGAGGAGATAGAAAAGAACAGTCAAAAGACCTGTGTAGAAAGTTAATGACATTTTACAAAGATGGAAAAGGATATAAAAAGATACCCAAAGCCTTGAATATGCCGGTCAGTTTTGTTCATTCACTTAATGAGAAGTGGAAAATTTTGGGATCTCTTGATACCAAGCCAAGGTCAGGTAGATTAAGAAAGATTTCAGCCCCTGCAACTGGAACTGTTCGGGATACAAAGAAAAACCCACAAGTAGCCTCAGGAGAAATACATGCTGCTCTGGAAAAAGATGGTGTGGTTGTTTTTAAGGAGCACAATATGATGATACTTGAACAAAAACGAGCTGCATGGTCAAGTTGCCAGAAAGAAGCCTTTACTGTACAAGTTCCACAAAAAAGCCTGGTTACAATATGACCAACAACACCTTGACATGCCTCATAAGGCTTTTTTGTGGCATTGGCGCAGTAAAGGCTTCCTTCTGGCAGCTCAACCATGCAGCTCTTTTTTGTTCAAGTATCACTGAATTGTGCTCCTTAAAAACAACCACACCGTCTTTTTGGAGAGTAGCCTGTATTTCTCCTGCGGTTACCTGTGGGTTTTTCTTTGTATCCTGAGCAATTCTTCTGCCAGTTGGGGCTGCAATCTTTCTTGGTCTACTTGACCTTGGCTTGGTATCAAAAGAGCCCCGAATTTTCCACTTCTTAATAATGGACTAAACAGTACTGACTGGCATATTCAAGGCTTTAGATATCTTTTTATATCCTTTTCCATCTTTGTAAAGTTTCATTACCTTGTTATGCAAGTCTTTTGACTCTACATGGCTCAGTGTCTAGCCTGCTTAGTGCATCCATGTGAGAGCTAACAAACTCATTGACTATTTATACACAGACACTAATTGTGTTTTTAAAAAGCCACAAATGTGGGAAAATAACCTTTAATTGCCATTTTAACCTGTGTGTGCCACCTTCTGTGTCTGTACCAAGGCCAAACATTCCAGGGTATGTAAACCTTTGATCAGGGCCATTTGGGTGATTTCTGTTATTATGATTTTAAAAGAATCCAAAAAAATGGCATGATTAGTCATATTTTCAATATTAATGCCAGAATTTCACAAATTTCTGCCAGGGTATGCAAACTTTTGAGCACAACTGTATTATATCAGTGAACTTCACCCACTCCGATTCAATTCATTCACAATATGTCACTTAACTTTGATGGTCATTTATCCAGGAAATTTATACACAAACCCAGCCAATCAAGTGAGAAGAAAATAAATAAATAAAATAATTTAAAACAATACTACACTTTTTATCTTGTGGAGCAGGTAGGATTGGGGTGGTGGAAAGTGTAATTCTTGAGTGACGACTACTTTTGGCATCATGATAAATGAGCCAAATACAGTGTTCCCTCTAGTGGCTAATCTACAAATCCTTATAGTTAAAGCAATAACAATAATGTAAAACAGGAAAAATGTAAAAATCACATCAAAATTGATCATTGAAAGACTGCACTAACATCTCAAAATCTAAACTGTATTTTACTTTTAAATTTAATTTAACTTACCGGTAATCACAAAAATCCAATATAAATTTTACCATGTTAATGCTATTTCAAAAGGCAGTTTGATTATTCTAAATTTGCAGCTTTCAATAAGAATAATACCTGATGATCCTGCCATAAGGGTCCTTTTTCAGGCACTTCCTGGTAAAGACCAAATTGTGGCCATATACACTTTGATAAATGATTGATTTCTTCCAATGGTACAACCCATTCAATTGATATGCCAGAAAGGGGGAAGTAGATTTTGATCGATAGTTAAGATACGATTGTACCTTGCGTCGAAAACTATTGATTGCAGCTTCGCTCCCACCATTCAATCTCATAATCTGATTGATAGAAATATGATAACATTCATGAACAATGTATCTCAGTGAAGCAAAACAATCAATAATTTTCCACCTCGGCCAAGCGACTCAAATCCGTTGAGCTTAAATTGATTGAAAGGGAAGTTATGGCTTTTTTATTGTTTGGATCATCTTGAGCTAATCACACATCGATCGGATAAAAAGTGCACTTTGACCACCATAAGGCCTCATGCGCACTGAGCTCTTCTGAACGTCTTTTCTTCTGACAGTAGAAAAGCAGCGCAAACAACATGCCTAAAGCCTCATTTTGCAAACATGTTTAGGTGCGTCAAACATTTGGGTGTTCATTCATTCCATTGGCCAGAATAATAACACCTTAGAGCCGGCCCTTTAAGGCGGGGCTTATCGTCATGTGCCCACTGTGATTGGCTGTCACAGCGGTCACATGATCAGGAAGCTTTCAGTTAGCCGCCGGTAACTGGGCCGGGGGCACACCGCTCTTTTGGCGCTTTTGCATGCAAATATGCAGCCACTAGGCGCCAAGGCCCGGCCGCCTGGGAGGCCATATATTTGCATGCATTCGGCGCCAAGGAGTTCATTTATTCTGGCTATTGAAATGAATGAACACTCAAGCACTTTAGGATTAGACACGTTTAGGTACGTTTGACAATTTCTCTGCTGAAACGCCCAAGTGATGTTTTTTTCTGACTCTAAACACTCCTGCCTCTAAAATCCTGTAAATGCCTATGGGTGTGTAGACACATAGGTTCACATGGAGGGATATTAAGAGACTGCAAAACATCCTCAAACACCCTTAAAAGCAGCATTTTTGACACCCATTTTTCATGAGGCCTTGCAAGGCATCCAGAGGGGATCATATACATGCCACGGTGGCTTTGTGGCCACAGCAAATTAAACTCCGTGTGTCACGTTTGATAGTTGGCACTGCAAGTAAATGGGACTGCGCTGCAACCACAGGCCAAATGTATGGCTCGCGATTGCATTGCGTTAGTCCTAGGTGAAATCACTGTTCAGCAAAAGACAAAACAAAACAAAAAAAACTATATTGCCTCCTGATCGCCTGGAATCTTCTGCTATGCCATCCTCTGAAAAACAATTAACCGCAAATCGCTTTTCAGGGACTGCAGTCATGTGAACCTAGCCATTGTGAGACTACTCTGTCACTCTCCCCCCTCATACCTCCCAACATTTTGAGATGGGAATAAGGGACGATTACTATCAAATGTATGTAGGCATAGGACACGCCCCCTGCCACACCCCCTTAAAGGAGAATTAACCAAAAAAAAAAAAAAGTTAATTAACCTCCCTGGCGGTATGATTATTTCGGATTTTAGGTGCTGAAAGCGGTACCATTATTTTGCATGGAAATTTGGCGTTTTATATTGTAGGTCTGTAAATCTTAACAATAACACACTTAAATCTGTCCAAACCAGAGTCTAGTAGATATCCCGTGTATGATAAAGTTTGAAACACAAAAACATAAATTATAATATAATAAATAAAAATAAATAATTAAAAAAAAAAAAAAATAGTAATAAAATAAATTTCCCCACAATTCACTATCGCTCAATTCTGCAAGTGTTCTAATTTATTATCGCTGTTTTCTAGCTGGTCTAAAGCCACTTTTGACGTAAAGGGACACTTTTTGGTTGCTATGGACAATCTCCAGTTTCCAGGCAGAAAGAACAGTGTATATCATGTAAAATTGCATGCAGGGCATGGGACAAAGCACTGGGGACAAAAGGGATGTGAAATCATTTCATACAGTACTGTAATCTGTAAGATTACAGTACTGTATGTGTTATGCTTTTGACATTTTTTTGAATTTGCCGCCAGGCTCCGCCCCCGTGCGTCGCGCCGCTCGCAGGGAACGGAGCCTGGCACGGAGAGGCTTCGGAGGAGGACGCTAATGGTACTGAATTTTAACCCCGAGCCACACTCGGGAAAACCGCCAGGGAGGCTAAATCCACAAGGGCTTTGTTTACCACCACTATTCCTTTATATTGGCTTTTAAAATTTACAAATGCAGCAATTTAGAAATTGGATGAAAGGTTTAGCACTGGGAAACACTTTTTGAAAGATAAAAAGTGCATTTTATATACAACTCTATAGGTTGGACCAAAATGAGGGATAAATGAGGGGGAAAGAGGGACATTGCTCCAAATCAGGGACAGTCCTCAAAATCAGGGACAGTTGGGAGCTATGAAACCTGCCCTGAGAAATTGCCTGTATTCAGGAAGATATGAAGTGTATGCAAAGAGGCTGCAGGAAACCAAGTATTTGATTTAAAAATATGGAAATTGTTTGATACACAGGGGATGATTTGCTAAAACTGGAGCATGCAAAATCCGGTGCAGTCCTGCACAGAAACCAATTAGCTTCCAGGTTTTATTGTCAAAGCTTAACTGAACAAGCTGAAGTTAGAAGCTGATTGGCTAACATGCACAGCTGCACCAGATTCTGAGCGTTCTAGTGTTAGTAAATCTCCCCCATAGTGTTTTAGCAAACTATATCTTTTTATAAATAAATGCACCCATTTCTGCACATGTGCACATAAATGTACGTTGACTGCCTATTTCTGTGTGATAACAGTGTAGTAGGCTGTAAATCTGTTGCTTGTATTCTCTATTGCTTTAGCATAGAATAAAAAAAAAAAAAAAGCTGAAGAATGCAATTCACTCAGCACTGTAACCCTCCTCCTCCTCCACCGCCTTGTTGCGCTGATGAACAGTACACAGTAGTAAAAGGAGTATTGATGTAACAGCGCACCCATTATTTGCTGCAGTGCCGTTCATTGATATTCATCTCATGCCTTCAGGTGAAGCACTATTCCTGGCTGTCTCTAAGTGTAGCATTTGTAGGATACATCCGTCCACATTTACCACACATCACTAAGAAGTGGTGAGGCGACGAAGCATGGCCGTATCTGCGTCCGCTGACATAACCGCCAGATAGTATGGCACAGAACCCACAATGTGGGGTTTGCCCGTTATCAGATCAGGAACCCAAAACTCGGTTGGTTTCTACTACTACGAAATGTGCAATATCATTGATCTTATATTATAATCCTCTGTTTTAAGGAGCATATCAATGCAAATGATGTATTAGGCTACATTGAAATGGGGGTTACCAGGGGTGACAGCTGGCTAGCAGCAATAGGTTCTTGCCGGCGACACTAAATGCTGCCTGCACACACTGTATGCGAACAGCAGCTGTCAGCAGCAACTCTCAGATTTGTACTCTGTACAAATCGATGGCTGGTGTCTTTGCTGTTTGCATGTAACTGCTATGTGCCAATAAAGCCTCTGACCAACCCTGGATGTGGACAGTTAGCTTCCAGGGTCAGTGTTTCTAAGGCGTTTTGGCTGCACAAAAATCTTGATGCAGCCAATTTGCAAAGTCCAAAGCACAGAGCATTGCTGCATCCAGTTATGGCGTTTAGCCACCTCTGACAGCTATCTGCCCCCAAGCGTCTATGTAAATGTAGTCTTGCATAAGGATGAGCTCCGGCATCTTCGCATGCTGCACGTGCCGAGCCCGCCAGGAAGTCGACACTGCGCTGCGCTAATCACAGGCAGTGAGGCATTTCCCGATCTCTGCAGCCGCGCATCGGGAAATGTCTCACTGCTTGTGATTAGCACTGTGCAGTGCCGACTTCCTGGTGGGCTCGGCACGTGCAGCATGCGAACACGCCGGAGCTCATCCTTAGTATTGCATTCAGTGCTTTCAAGTAAGCAAGTCGATGAAAATTTGCTCCACTTGCTTAGGTTTTTCTAGGGAGTATACAATTGCAGGTATGCTTGCCCAAAACTGATACCTTTTTTTTTTCATCCTGCAGGATAAACAAAAAACATCTTACTGATTCCTACATTCACAGTATACAGCCTGGATGGCAGAAGCCCCCTGCTGGGTTATTTTATACTGACAGCTGCTGGCATCTGATTGAATGCAGCCACTGTTCAGCTGCCAATTTTCACCCAGCTCCTCCGATTTTTTTGTCAGTCTAAAGCCTTGTACACACAATCGAACTTTCTGACGGGAAATGTTTGATGACAGGCTGTTGGCGGAAAATCCGACCGTGTGTATGCTCCATCGGACAATTGACGGATTTTCCGCGAACAAATGTTGGCTAGCAGGTTTTCACATTTTCCGCGGACAAATGTGTGTTGCTGGATTTTCCAAGCGTGTGTACACAAGTCCGTCAGACAAAAGTCCAAAGTACAAACACGCATGCTCGGAAGCAAGGACGAGCCAGAAGCGGTCGGTCTTGTAAACTAGCGTTCGTAATGGAGAATTAACATTTGTGTCGCGGCAAATTATGAAATCTCCAAATGCAGCGCACATTCTCTTCTTCTTTAATGGGATAATAATGAAGCTGATTTGCTGGTGATACTGATGGAGTTATTGCAAACAAATTTTTAGAGGCTTTCTTTTTTTAGTGATATGAAGAATAATATTACTATGCTTTTTTTTTTGTTTTTTTAATTTGGGCAAGTTACCACAACACCATTATCCTGTAGTTTTTAACCACTTTAAGACCAGGCCTCCTTTTTGAGATTTGGTGTTTACAAGTTAAAAACAGTTTTTTTTTGCTAGAAAATTACTTAGAACCCCCAAACATTATACATTTATTTTCTAACACCCTAGAGAATAAAATGGCAGTCGTTGCAGTACTTTCTGTCACACCATATTTGCGCAGCAGTCTTACAAGCGCACTTTTAAAAAAAAAAAACACGCTTTTTTTAATTAAAAAAATAAGACAACAGTAAAGTTAGCCCAATTCTTTTTTATATTGTGAAAGATAATGTTACACCGAATAAATTGATATCCAACATATCACACTTCAAAATTGCGCCCGCTCGTGGAATGGCGACACATTTTTACCCTTAAAAATCTCCATAGGCAACATTTAAAAAATACTACCGGTTGCATATTTTGTGTTACAGAAAAGGTCCAGGGCTAGAATTATTGCTCTCGCTCTACCGATCGAGGCGATACCTCACATGTGTGGTTTGAACACTGTTTTCATATGCAGGCGATACTCACGTATGCGTTTGCTTCTGCACACAAGCTTGGCGGGACAGGGTGCGTTTAAATTTTAATTTTTTTCTTATTTATTTTATCTTTTTATTTTTATTTTTTTACACTGTTCTTTTTTTTTTTTTTTAAAGTGTCACTTTTATTCCTATTACAAGGAATGTAAATATCTCTTGTAATAGAAGCATGACAGGACCTCTTAAATGTGAGATCTGGGGTCAAAAAGACCTCAGATCTCATATTTACACTAAAATGCAATAAAAAAAATTGTCATTTAAAAAAATAAAAAAAATAAAATGGCCCTTTAAGAGCTATGGGCAGAAGTGACGTTTTGATGTCGCTCACGCCCTGCAGTGTCATAGAGACGGGCCATCTTCCCCTCACTTGTCTCTATGCACAGCCACAGGAAGGATCCGATCGCCTCCGCCGCTGCCGACGGCTCAGGTAAGTGGCGGAGGGCACCGGATCGCGACTGCCACCGATAAAGGTGATCTCACGGCGAAACCGCCGCAGAGACCACTTTTACCTTGTACCGGACCGCCGGCCGAACACGGAGATACCAGGGTTAAGGCAGCTAGCTGCATGCCATAACAACGATATCCGTCCTCAAAGTAGGGACGTACATCGGCGTGCGGCGGTCCGCAAGTGGATCAAAGATACAACTATGTTGGTGTCCCTTGTCAATTTTACATTGTATTTTTTTAAATGTAACTGCCTACTCCCAAACTGTCATTTGAAGTAAAACACATAGCCAAGTATTATTCTACACAATTTTTTTATTGTGCATTAAAAAAAGAAAACAAATAAAATTAGACATGCTATCTGCCAATAGAACTTAACCTAAAAATGCATTCTATGCATCCAAAAATATAGAAAATATACCAAATCAAATTATTATTATTCAACCAAAAAAATAATGTCAAAGCAATAACTCCAATGCCAATAATATATAACACGTTATCTCCTCTGATTCCGCAACATGGCTGGTTGACGAACGGCACTTCAGAAACGAACTGAAAAGTGCGAACTGATAAGTGCAAAATGAAAAGTGCGAAATGAAAAGTGCGAAATTATAAAGCGCGAATCAACACTCACCAAACTTCTACTATCACGAAATTAGCAGACGGAGCCCAAGGGGTGGCGCTAAAGAGCTGAAAAACAACGTAGTACATCACTATGTTCGTATTTGTTGGCAACAATTGTTTGGCCATATGTATGCAAGACAAGTTTGGGCCAACGCCCTTCGGACAAAAGTCCACGGTTTTGTTGGCCAACAATCCGATCGTGTGCACGAGGCTTTAAGCCTCGTGCACAGGTTCAGATTTTCGGGTGACCGCTTGTTCGTTTTTTGTTGCATGCTATTCTCATGTCGAAAGTGAAGTGGTTACTCACCATACGAAAATTCTCATACGACAGAATACAACTTCAGAAGTGATGTAATGTGTTGAATAGTTTTATATGTATTCTTCCATTTCTGAGCATGCGCAGTCTTGCTCTTACTATTTTTTGCGGACAAAAACCGTTCTAATTAATTGAAAATCAGACGTTGAGTTCACGTACGACAAAAATTTTATAGACTGCACATTCAGGTTTTGTTGGATGAAAAATCGTAATCAGCTGTTGAAAGTACCATACTAACAATCCGAAAATTGGCAGTGCATATTTGTAAATGTTTTGTGTACGGGCCTTTACACTATTTTAGTCACTTAAAATACAGCTAAAACTAAAACAATTCTGATGACTAAAATATGACCAAAACTAAAAATGGCATTTGATGTAAAAATTAACACTGTACTACCTCATAAGAATAAGTAGGAGGCATCTACTAAGCTGCTGAAAAAAAAGGTTAAGAAAAAAGGCTTTTCTTATCTTTTTTCTTAATATCTAATGTTGGTAATATATTCAGGTAATATGTGCAATGGCTTTACAGCCAACAGAGTTTACAGTTGTTTTATATTTTAAAGTTGTACTTCTGTTTGTCAAAAAGCAATATTTTTGTTTGTTTATGAAACTTGGTTTTATGTATAAAGACGTAATATATCACAACAGCTAAATCTGTGCCTGTAGTGCATGTTCAAACCTTCATACCATAAATAACGTTATTAGATTTTCACTCCAGGAGTATATAATGAGTTTGGCAATTCTAGCGAAATGCTTAAATAATGCATTACAGCTTAGCTAAAACCCATCCGATTTTAGTTGACTAAAATGTGCTGGAGATTTGAGTTGACTAAACTACGACTAAAACTAAAATGGCAGTTTAGTGAAAAGACTATAACTAAAACTAAATCGAAATTTGACGTCAAAATTATCACTGGCCGTCAGGACCACCAACAGAGCAAATTTTATCTAGTTTGGAAGACAGTGCATGGCCAACTTAAAGGCTAAAGCCGCATACACACGATAGGATTTTCCAACGGGAAATATATGATGACAGGCTGTTGGTGGAAAATCCGACCATTTGTACGCTCCATCGGACAATTGTTGTCGGATTTTCCGCGGACAAATGTTGGATGGCAGGCTTTCAAATTTTCCGCGGACAAATGTCTGTTGTCGGATTTTCCGTCAGACAAAAGTCCAAAGTACAAACACGCATGTGTATGGGATGTCAAAACCAGGTACCCCATAAAAATGGATTATAGTTTTGTCATGGAGAAAGTAAAACTCATGGCATTTCTATTAAATCACCAGTAGATGGCAGCATAGAGTGAAAAGCCTGAATGACATAAAACACATTCTAATGGGACCTTTACTAATAAGAAGGGAAACCAAAAGACTGACCTTTGTTTCTGCTGGGAACACAATAGCAGTTGCTACCCAGTCTATCAGTCTGAAGGTTATGTGTTTGTGTCATTGCAGGTAAGAGGGAACATATTTAAGGTTATAAACAGGGTGGAAGTGATTTAATTTACATCCATGTGATCAGTAAAGGCTGCTGTTTGATTAATTAACATATCAACATATGTACAATTGGTTATTATTTTCTATGAGGACATTATTCCGGTATATGTGAATGTTATTATTATAGATATGTATTATTTTGTATGAACACAATAGCAGTTGCTACCCAGTCTACCAGTCTGAAGGTCATGTGTTTGTGTCATTGCAGAAACTTTTCAATAAAAACACTTCTGGTTTCACCCGCCCCGCTCCCTTCGCACATTGGAATTATTGACCATACTTTCAGCGTATGTGCAACACATGCTCGGAAGCAAGGACGAGCTAGAAGCGGTTGGTCTTGTAAACTAGCGTTCGTAATGCAGAATTAACATTCGTGACGTGGCAAATTATGAAATGTAGTGCACATTCTCTTCTTTTTAGTGGGATAATAATGAAGCTGCTTTGCTGGTGATACTGATGGAGTTATTGCAAACAAATTTTCAAAGGCTTTTTTTCTAGTGATATCAAGAATAATATTATTATGTTTTTTTCTATTTTTTTTTTTTGGTGCAAGTTACCACAACACCATTATCTCTGAGTTTTTACGATCAAAGATACAACTATGTTGATGTTCCTTGTCAATTTTACATTGTATTTTTTAAACGGTAACTGCCTACTCCCAAACTGTCAGTTGAAGTAAAACACATAACCAAGTATTATTCTACACAATTTTTTTATTGTGCATTAAAAAAATGAAATTAAACATGCTATCTGCCAATAAAACTTAACCAGAAAGTGCATTCTATGCATCCAAAAATATGGAAAATATACCAAATCAAATCATTATAAAATAAAAGTCTCATGCATGTGTCCTGCTTCTTAATATAGGGGCTCAACAATGCCAAGAGTTGGTGAAAGCAGGGGTCAGTCATCCGGAGATAATTCCGAAAAACATCTGGATTATTCTCCTGGAGCTCCCGCAGCAAAGGCAAATGGCATAATTGGTCACAATTAATAAAGCAACCAATTTTTGTTCCAAGAAATCCTCCTCCTTCTGTTCCTGGACTGGACTTGGGTCAAAGCAATAACTCCATGGCCAATAATAAATAACACATTATCTCCTCCGATTCTGTAACATGTCTGGTTGACGAACGGCCGTTCAGAAACTAACTGAAAAGCGCAAACTGAAAAGCGCAAAATGAAAAGCACGAATCAATACTCAAACTTCTACTAACACGAAATTAGCAGAAGGAGCACAAAGGGCGGTGCCTGACAATTGAACTTCCTCTTTTTTGGCTCGTAGTCTTTCTAGTTCGTCACTATGTTCATGTCTGTTGGCCGACAATTGTGTACCATTTGTATGGAAGACAAAATCCAGGCACACGCCTCCGGACAAAAGCCAGAGGTTCTGTCTGCAGAAAATCCATCGTGTGTACGTGGCTTAAATTCACCGTTAGGGAAAAAATTAATCAATGGACATATTTTGCAGCAAAAAAATGTGCATTTATTATTTTTCCCCCTGGAGTCAGCAAAGCAATGCCAGGCTCCTGCAGACACATCCTCCAACTTTCTGCCTGTACCTTTGTATGGGCATTCTGTTAGAAAGCTGGAGGACTTGTGATTGGACTACGAGTGCACTGATCAGGGCCGCTAATAAGGCAGTACAGCCAGCCCTCCTGTAGCGCTGCCAGCTTCTCCTCCTCTTCCCCCTCCAATTGCCAAACCAATCTATTAACCTTCTATGAGGAGGTGAGTTGAGGCTGCAGAGAAAGGGATTATTCTCCTGGAGCTCCCGCAGCAAAGGCATATGACATAATTGATTATGATTAATAAAGCAACCAATTTTTGTTCCAAGAAATCCTCCTCCTCCTGTTCCTGGACTGGACTTGGGTCAAAGCAATAACTCAAAGGCCAATAATAAATAACACGTTATCTCCTCCGATTCCGTAACATGTCTGGTTGACGAACGGCCGTTCAGAAACTAACTGAAAAGCGCAAAATGAAAAGTGCAAACTGAAAAGTGCGAAATGAAAAGCGCAAATCAACACTAACCAAACTTCTACTAACACAAAATTAGCCAAAGCACAAAGTGGACTTGCCATCTAGATAAAGGAAGTCCCATAGACGTGGTGTGTCTGAATTTTTCAAAAGCATTTGACACAGTTCCCCATAAACATTTACTGTACAAAATAAGGTCCGTTGATATAGACCATAGGGTGAGTATATAGATTGAAAACTGGCTACAAGGGCGAGTTCAGAGGGTAGTGATAATTGGGGAGTACTCGGAATGGTCAGGGGTGGGTAGTGGGGTTCCCCAGGGTTCTGTGCTGGGACCAATTCTGTTTAATTTGTTCATAAACAACCTGGAGGATGGGGTAAAAAGTTCAATCTCTGTATTTGCGGACGATACTAAGCTAAGCAGGGCAATAACTTATCCGCAGGATGTGGAAACCTTGCAAAAAGATCTGATCAAATTAATGGGGTGGGCAACTACAAGGTTCAATGTAGAAAAATGTAAAATAATGCATTTTGGTGGCAAAAATATGAATGCAATCTATACACTGGGGGGAGAACCTCTGGGGGAATCTAGGATGGAAAAGGAACTGGGGGTCCTAATAGTTGATAGGCTCAGCAATGGCATGCAATGCCAAGCTGCTGCTAACAAAGCAAACAGAATATTGGCATGCATTAAAAAGGGATTCATTCCAGAGATAAAACGATAATTCTCCCGCTCTTCAAGACTCTGGTCCGGCCGCACCTGGAGTATGCTGTCCAGTTCTGGGCACCAGTCCTCAGGAAGGATGTGCTGGAAATGGAGCGAGTACAAAGAAGGGCAACAAAGCTAATAAAGGGTCTGGAGGATATTAGTTATGAGGAAAGGTTGCAAGCACTGAACTTATTCTGTCTGGAGAAGAGATGCTTGAGAGGGGATATGATTTCAATATACAAATACCATACTGGTGACCCTACAATAGGGATAAAACTTTTTCACGGAAGGGAGTTTAACAGGACTCGTGGCCACTTGTTAAAATTAGAAGAAAAGAGGTTTAACCCTAAACTACGTAGAGGGTTCTTTACTGTAAGAGCGACGAGGATGTGGAATTCCCTTCCACAGGCAGTGGTCTCAGTGGGGGGGCATTGATAGTTTCAAGAAACTATTAGATAAGCACCTGAACAACCACAACATACAGGGATATACAATGTAATACTGACATATAATCACACACATAGGTTGGACTTGATGGACTTTTTTCGACCTCACTTACTATGTAATTATGCACTGCAGGGGGATTGGTCCTGGCACATGTGCTCCTTCCATTTTCTGTCCAGACCCCTTGTGTGCCCCTTTCCCCCACAGCGCTGCCAGATCCCTCTCCCTTCCTCTCCCGCCAGCAGCTGCTATGGGCACACGGGGAGATGTTTCAGGATGGAGAGCGGGGAAAGGGACCAGTAAAAATGTAATTTACTGGCCCCTTCCTTTCCTGAATGAACACAGTATCAACAATCAGTACCAATTACTCCTGTGTTCATTCATCACTCACTGAAGCATAGTAAACTGTTTACTATGCTTTAGTTTGGGAATGAGCGGGAAGCCTCAGAGTGCTTCCTATTCATTCACCTGTGCAGCTGAGGCTGCAGAGAAAGGAACTGATAAATCTATGTTCTCAGTCACTTTTGGCCAGGGGGGGCATGTCAGCTAGGCTTTATGGGGCACCATGATTTCCTGGCACTGTTCAGTGTGCACATATTCCATTGAGAGCTACAAGAGCTTTTCATAAATGAATGTCACGGCTGTGCAGATGGAACCCCGCACAGCCGTGGCAATTTTAAATCTGACAGAGGAACCCCTGCTTGCTGTCACAGGGGAAGGGACTCAGGGTGAGGGAAATATGTCTCATGTTCCAAAAGGTGGACCTATCCTTTAAGGAGTATCATTAGTAGATATTTGCCCAAGTGAGATTCAAAGGGATTTACCGTATTTATGATAGGATAAATGTGTGTCAGAAGAACACAGCTGTAGGAGGACAGCTATTGAACCTTACATGTGCAGTGTCAGTACAGACTGGGATAGCTACAGGTGAATCTGCCATCAATATCTCTCTATGATTAGGAAACTGACACAATTTCAGCAATATGGAGAGCAATTACCTGCAGAAAATCATTTTTTTTTTTTTATAGATATTTAAAAAATAGAAAGTGTGGCCCAACCCCCATCCAGAGTTAACCAGTCCTTCATGGTAGGCACGTAGGCTGGTATCCCCACCACAAAGGAGATGCATGCCTGAAGCCCCTCTGCTATAATGATATCAGCGTGCATGGAGGGGTACTTTTAGAGGGTTCCCCCTCCTAAAGTCCTTAGGCCTCCCCTGCAGCTCCTCAGTCCCACTTCTACATGATCTGTTAATCCCCTCCCCCCTTTTTCACCAATTAGCTCCTTATACACCCTACATATATCCCTGGTGCCCAACCTGTGGTCTGAGGACAACTTGCAGCCCTTTGATATATGATGTGCGGCCCTCAGACCTCAGAGGTGTGAACATTGATTAGGAGTAGTAGGACTGATCCTTACTAGCCTCTCCCAATTTTGGAAATGTCTTCTGCAGCATTTCATCTATTAGGTCTGGCAGTCCTCTCAAACATTACATATATTATTACATATCATTAAGTGCTGCCCTTTGGTGATGATAGGGGCTGCAGTTGAGGCCCCCTATAGCTCATAAGTTGCCAACCACTGCCCTATATTCTTCCTTTCCCTAGGTACACCTGCCCCTTTTTCCCATTCCCTGTTCTCCTTCCCTATCATGGTATCCCCTCTAGCTCTATAGTGATAGATCTGAGTTGTGGATCACCCCCTAGTCACACCACAAGAATATGCTCTTCAGTTAGCATACTATAACAGCAAAAAGACTGACCTGTCCTCTCCTGTCTTTGCCATCCTGGGGTCCAGTTGGATCATTTAGGGGTGCGCACAGGAGGGGACAGTTGAGCCTGCTACATGACCACTATCATAGCTCAGGAATCCTAGGGGGACTACCTCCTACTACCAACCATCTTTCCTTGGCTTTTATACTTTTTATTGTTGGTATGGTTACTGTGCTTCTCAGTTAAGATGTATATTTCCAAAGTTAATTCATGGGCCATGGAAAGGGCAAGTTGGTGATCACTCCCTCCATGGTAAACTAGTTTTAGGGTCCTTTGGATCCTAATCTGTCCACCATATGTGTGAGTAAGTAGCAAATAAACCACAATGACATAAAAATATATATATTGTTTTGTTTTAACTGATATTTACATTTCCAGGTTCCAAGGATGTCCAAAGAAGCCCTAAAATATCCCTTCAGCATCAGCAGATCAGAGGAAGAAGAAACGGGGTCTCAATATATAAGTCCAAATATGGGTAATGATGTCACAGGAATATCCATGCATTTCCCCAGTCACAAAAAAGCTCTTTCAGGTGCTGGAAATATGTTATTGCTCAAACGGGAGTTTGAACAATGAGGAAGGGGGACCTTACTCCTCCTTCCTCTCACCTGCCAACTTTGGATGGATGTTTCAGGTAATTACAGCAGATGTCACTTGAATACACTTGAATTGATACTAGTTTGGTTTAATACATAGGGCAAATGTTGGCCACTGAATTTTTGGGTGAACATTGGCTGATTTTTTGGGGGATATCATTGATAAAATACACCTAAGACTCTGGCTGACCATGCACATAAACAGAGAAAAAAGTTCCTTCATATTTTGTTTGCCTATTTAACTTTTTTTAAAAGTGGCCCTCTAAAAATGCCAGATGCCAAACCACCATAACAGCCAGGCAACTAGCATTTTAAGACAGAAAAATTTGCAATGGTAGCCCCTATATGTCTCTCATTATAGGCATACTTTAAGGCAATGCTCTGAAAAGTGATTTGCACTGGATCGCTGCTGTCAGGCATTTAGGAGGCAATTTTGCCACCTCATAAGTGGCAATTTTTGGGGATTTTTTTGCAGGATGGTAATTTATAATGGAGCTAATGTGCTGAAAGTCAAACGCTTGGCTTGCAGTATCAGCACAGCCCCATTGACTTAAATGACCAGGTGGTGCTGCCGTCGGTCTACATGGCATGCCACATTAAATTAGCTATGGCCGCAACACAAAATATCTGGGCAGCATGCAAGTGAGCAGCCTTCTGTGGCTGTATATTAGACTTTAGGTGGGCAGCCGGGTGGTCATAACACTGGTGTGAAAGAGGTCTAAAGCAGCCATTATGTGCAAATACTAACCCAATGCAACGTTAATAATTTTTGCTGATCAGGAAAAAGTAACAGAAGGGCTGAAATACCTTTCCTGGAGAAAATGCTTCTTCAAGTTCCTTCCAGTGCTTTTCACATAACCAAAAGCTAGTGCATTTGACTATGTGATCTCTATTGACAGGGAACATCAGAGATCAGTTTTGTTGATCTTTCCCAGCAGGGATCAGGTAACCAGATTCCTCAGCATTAGTTTGCTAAAGGTTGTTAGCACTACTTGTTTCTTGAGGCTGCATTCACAGCTGCGTGTTTCCTAGACATGCAACAAAACACACAAAAATGTGCGTTTTGCCACGGAAAAGCTTTGCAATTGCTGGTCACACTTGCAGTGCCATTGTTATTGGCACCTCAAGCGCAGGTAGCAGACACGCGTTTTGATGCGCACCAAAACGCACACTGAAAAAACGTCCAACGCTCTACGACCAAAAAGGTTCTGGAGCTAATTTGGGGCATTCAAATGAAAAACGCACAAAAACAGCAGGAACGCGCGCTTCAACTATGCTCAGGTGTGAATGGGGCCTTGAAGATAAGACATCTGATGGTGTCACCTCCCTGCTATTCAGTCTGCTAACTAGACAAAGATGAAGAATAGGGATGAGCTTCGAGTTCGAGTCGAACCCATGTTCGACTCGATCATCCCATGTTCGACCGCTCGTCGAATTTCTAACGTTATGGGCCATTCGCGCCAAATTCGAGTGCCGTATCACGGCCCATAATTCACTGCGGCATTGCAGTGCATTGCTGGCTGATGATTGGCCAAGCATGCACTATGACCCGCATGCTTGGCCAATTAGAGCGCCATCTGTACAGAGAGCCGTAATTGGCCAAAGCCAGGGTGGCTCAGGGGGTTTAGTACATGCCCCACACTATATAAGGCCGCCTGCGTGGTGGCCTTGTGTAGTGTGTTGGGGCGGAGGGATAGACAGAGAGACAGTGTCATTTGATTTAAGTTAGATAGAGTAGGCAGGCGAGTCAGTTAGCTGCACTTACAGTGTATTGTGTATATAAATGCATCCTAGGTGTTGTGTGTGTGTGTATATATATATATATATATATATATATATATATATATATATATATATATATATATATATATATATATATATATATATATATATATATATATATATATATAATATAATATATACTGTATTCAGTTTAGCTAGATGTTATTCTCTTCCTACTGACAGGCAGGCAGGTGTTTTTACAGTATTTACAGCTACCTGAAGAAAATTGCTGGTGTTCTTCTGATCCTATTAGTCCTATTAGCTACAGTATTTACAGTTAGTCTAGTGCTTCCTTTGCACATTGTGCACCTAAAGCTACCTGAAGAAAATTGGTGGTGTTCTTCTGATCCTATTAGTACCGCAGGCAGCTGCAGTATTTACAGTTAGTGTAGTGTGTCCTCTGTACAGTGTGCACCTAAAGCTACCTGAAGAAAATTGGTGGTGTTCTTCTGATCCTATTAGTACCGCAGGCAGCTGATGTATTTACAGTTAATGTAGTGCGTCCTCTGCACAGTGTGCACCTAAAGCTACCTGAAGAAAATTCTTGGTGTTCTTCTGATCCTATTAGTACCACAGGCAGCTGCAGTATTTACAGTTAGTGTACTGTGTCCTCTGCACAGTGTGCACCTAAAGCTACCTGAAGACAATTGCTGTTGTTCTGATCCTATTAATACCACAGGCAGGCAGCTACAGCATTTACAGTTAGTGTACTGCGTCCTCTACACAGTGTGCACCTAAAGCTACCTGAAGAAAATTGGTGGTGTTCTTATGATCCTATTAGTACCACAGGCAGGCAGCTGCAGTATTTACAGTTAGTGTAGTGCGTCCTCTGCACAGTGTGCACCTAAAGCTACCTGAAGAAAATTGGTGGTGTTCTACTGATCCTTTAAGTACCACAGGCAGCTGTAGTATTTACAGTTAGTGTACTGCATCCTCTGCACAGTGTGCACCTAAAGCTACCTGAAGAAAATTGGTGGTGTTCTTCTGATCCTATTAGTACCACAGGCAGGCAGCAACAGTATTTACAGTTAGTGTACTGTGTCCTCTGCACAGTGTGCACCTAAAGCTACCTGAAGAAAATTGATGGCGATCTTCTGATCCTGTTAGTACCGCAGGCAGCTGCAGTATTTACAGTTAGTGTAGTGCGTCCTCTGCACAGTGTGCACCTAAATCTACCTGAAGAAAATTGGTGATGTTCTACTGATCCTATTAGTACCACAGGCAGGCAGCTACAGTATTTACAGTTAGTGTACTGTGTCCTCTGCACAGTGTGCACCTAAAGCTACCTGAAGAAAATTGGAGGTGTTCTTCTGATCCTATTAGTACCACAGGCAGGCAGCTGCAGTATTTACAGTTAGTGTAGTGCGTCCTCTGCACAGTGTGCACCTAAAGCTACCTGAAGAAAATTGGTGGTGTTCTACTGATCCTATTAGTACCGCAGGCAGCTGTAGTATTTACAGTTAGTGTAGTGCGTCCTCTGCACAGTGTGCACCTAAAGCTACCTGAAGAAAATTGGTGGTGTTCTTCTGATCCTATTAGTGCCGCAGGCACCTGCAGTATTTACAGTTAGTGTAGTGCGTCCTCTGCACAGTGTGCACCTAAAGCTACCTGAAGATGATTGCTGTTGTTCTGATCCTATTAATACCACAGGCAGGCAGCTACAGTATTTACAGTTATGCCCCGTACACACGGTCGGACATTGATCGGACATTCCGACAACAAAATCCTAGGATTTTTTCCAACGGATGTTGGCTCAAACTTGTTTTGCGTACACACGGTCGCACAAAGTTGTCGGAATTTCCGATCGCCAAGAACGCGGTGACGTAAACCACGTACGACGAGACTAGAAAAGGCCAGTTCAGAACCAAGCGCGGCACCCTTTGGGCTCCTTTTGCTAACTTCATGTTAGTAAAAGTTTGGTGAGAGACAATTCGTGCTTTTTCAGACTCGTGGCTTTCAGATCGTTTTCTGCGGTTCAGTTTGTGCTTGTGGGTTTGTATCTGCTCTTCAGTGCGTGCAAGCAAGCTCCGCGTGACTTTAGTCATTGTGTTCTTGTTCGTTCGTTACTGTTTTTCAGGTCGCTCTTCACAGGCCTTGCTGTTCTTCAGTGCGTTCTGTTACTTCGTTCTGAGCAGCCGACCGTTTTCTAGCCATGTTGCGTATACGTACTCCTCGTAGAGTTCGTGCTGTGCGGGGGCTTGGTGTTGGGGTCCTGACCTTGACACAAGTCCAGTCCATGAACAGGGTGGGGAGGAGTTCATGGACCAAGAATTGGTTGCTCCAGCGTGACCAGTTCTGTCATATGCCTTTGCTTTGATTTCAGGAACTTTCTCCGGATGACGGACCCCGTATTTCAGCGTTTGTTGGCATTGCTGACCCCCTATATTAGCAGGCAGGATACCTGCATGAGGCAAGCCATCACTCCGGAGCAGAGGCTCGTCGCTACCCTGCGGTACTTGGCGAAGGGGAGAAGCCTGCAGGACTTGAAGTTCTCGACAGGCATCTCCCCCCAGGCTCTGGGGATCATTATCCCAGAGACCTGTTCTGCCATCATCCAGGTCCTGCAGAAGGAGTATATGAAGGTAAGATTTTTATCCTTTAATATCACATTTTATTGTATTTAATGTTTGATAATATATTGTATTTCTTTCCACATTCCCTAATTACCATGATTGTAATATGCTGTGAATGTCCCCTTTGTCCTCATGCATGCTGGATTTTTATGTCATTATTTTTGTTGTCCTTCATACATATTTGCCTTCACTTACCTCCCCAGCATGCTCTCCTGGCCCTATATTCACCTCATGTAGTCACTTAGCAATGTATTTTATCAGCTCCATAGTAGTGCTTTACCCTAAACACCCCCTAAAATGTTTAGAAATCTGATTTGTGTTTTAAATTCAGGCAAAGTGCCAGAGGCTTTTTTTGGGGGGGGACCCCAAATCATTTTTAACCCTCCCTCCCCCCAACTGCTAAGTCAGCTGATCCCAATTCTCTATCTATCCTCAATCATCTATCTGGTGACTTTGCCAAACCCATACACACTATACCCATCTCTTTTGTGCTCAGATGTATGGATGAATTCCCCAAAGCATGTAGTGCAAGGGCCTGCCTGTATACTTTCAAATGGTACTGTTTAAAGTTTTTGTATACTATTATTATCTTGCTAGGTAATAGCAGAATGTCCAAATGTGCTCAAATGTGTACAGTGTGTATTTATATCTTTGTATTATGACACTTCTTACCTGTCCAGTGGGCTGCCAATAGTGTAACGAAGGAGGGGCTGTTGCAAGTAATACCCATTATTTAGGCATTCATCTCTCAATGAAGTGGAGAGGGTTACCTGTCCAAGAGCCCCCCCCCCTATAATGTTAGAAATGGCCCATGAGGGGGGGAGGGGGAATATGATAGGTGTACCTTATACTTTGGTGTTGTAAAATTCCCCTTAATAAATGTTATCTGGATGTTGGCCAAGAATGTTTGTGTCTAATCTGCTTTCCATGTTTTAATGTGCAAAAAGACTAATTTTTTTTTTCATCAAGTTTCCTTCCATGCCACAGGAATGGCAGACTGTGGCCTCCCACTTTGCCCAGTGGTGGGACTTTCCTAACTGCGGAGGGGCAATTGATGGGAAACACGTCCACATCGTCCCACCACCCAACTCGGGGTCGTACTATTATAATTACAAGGGGTTCAATAGTATTGTGATGTTGGCGGTGGTGTCGGCTAATTATGAGTTCCTGTATGTGGACGTGGGGAAGAATAGCCGGATGTCCGATGGTGGAGTCATCGCCCAGACGGAGATTTACAGGCGTCTCCAGAATGGCAGCTTGGACTTGCCACCTCCAGAAGACAATGTGGAAGGACTCCCATTCGTCTTCGTTGCGGATGAAGCCTTTGCGCTGGGGGACCACCTTATGCGGCCATTCCCGATGAGGAACCTCACCCCAGACCAGAGGGTTTTTAATACCGGCTGGCCAGAGCCAGAAGAGTGGTGGAGAACACATTTGGAATCATGGCCAGCCGGTTCCGCCTATTTCTTACACCCATCCATATGGCGGAGTATAAACTGAATCATATAATCCTGGTGTGCTGTGTTCTACATAACTTTTTACGGCAACATTCTGCCAACTATGCTGGCTCAGTTGGGCCTGAGGCCGGAATTATAAATGAAACAACCCTAATGGCGCTTGAAATTGGCCGTCCTGGCTTGCCCTCCCTGAGTGCCCGTGATGTCCGGCTAAGATACCTTGAGTTCTTTGCGGGTAGGGGGGCCATCAATATGCCAGACAATTTGTGAAACCTTGATCAAATAAAAAAAAATTAAGCAAATCTTTGGTGACATTTACTGCTTGTGTTTGTTTTAGCTGACCCTGACCGAAATGTGGTGAGTCCTGAAAATGGCGTGATTGTGTAACCTTATACAAAGCACTGTTGGGTGTTATTTACTAAAGGCAAATACACTTTGCACTACAAGTGCACTTGAAAATGCACTGAAACTGCACTTGTAGTGCAAAGTGGATTTGCCCTTAGGAAATAACACCCATTGTCACAGAAAGCAGCAATTACATCACCACAAAAGTGTTGTAGCGTTGAGACAATAATCCACACATTCTTGATTAACAATCTTTTTAATACCTGCACAATCACATATGCATTTAGAAAAGGTTTTTAAAACAAACCATGTTTGTTGTATAACAATTTTTGTGGTGGCATTATCAAAAATAGAAATGTCCATTTAAGATAAAACAGGCATGTTTCAAAACAACAAGAAAGACACAAATCTTGAACTTACAAAGTTCACATTAGGTAAAACTGGAAGGCAATATCAGACATGAGTATTTAGGAACTGTGTTTGATATTGCGTTCAGATGGGGTGAAGTCACCCCAGGAAAAGCCAAATTTTGAAGATGCACACCAATTTACGAATGTCAACATGTGCTAGCTGCCATCACGGGAGATCAAGGGATGTGTTTTGGGGGAGCAACCCCTTCCTCCCAGCTACTTTATTATTGAGGAAGGGGTTGCACCCCCAAAACTCATCCATTGATCTCCCGTGATGGCAGATAGCACATGTTGACACACTGTGTGCATCCTCAAAATTTTTAACATTGTAGCACACAAAAAAACAAAGGGATTTGGAGGGGTTTTAAACTCTCCCCAAAACATCAATGATGTTATTATTTTTTTGAATAACATCATTGATGTTTTTCTTGAGGTTTTCCAATGCTAAATTACACCCCATGATCTCCCCAATAAGGATCTGTGCACTTTCCGAGGTGAAATGCCCTGGATCCACAACATCACGATCACCTAAAAAGAGAGAAACCAAAAAAAAACATGTATTATAAATATGCCGGCATCCATCTCTTACCTGAGCCTGTGGTCGCAGACACTCACCTGTTGTGGTGCCTATTTCCACCACGTCTTCTTCCTCCTCCTGCTCTTCTTGGGTTGGGGGTATTTCCCCTTCTTCCCGAGGTGGGGGGTCTGTGGTCTCCTCGGATAAGGGGTGTCCTCTGAGTCTTTTCTCCCCTATGTAAAACAAAAATGGTATACTTAGCACACAGATATTTGATGGCAGAACTATAAAGATGAAACATTGCTTGGAAGTGGTGTACAATTGTCTATTTTTGCAGAGTTCCAAGATGTAGAATTTTTAGTGTCCTTTGTCAAGCTTCTATACTTTACCTGTTTTGTACAAGCTTCACAGATGGAGACCCCCCTATAGTATCCACTGGAGCACCTGTGTGGGCCCCCTAATAAAAAGGGTGTTCTTGTGTCCCACACTAGTGCTCCAGCGTCTAGATGTGAAAACAGCTGCTGAGTGTCCTCTCCTTACACAGAATCTAGTTTGCATTTCATTCTAATAACAAACCCATCTACACAACCAAATATTTTTCATACAAGTAGGCCCTAAAAAATGTGGGCAAATGCATATGGCCTAAACAATAGTGTTTTATAGGCCGAAAGAAAAATGTTTGATACGAACGAATAATGTGACCATGAACATGAAAGTTGCCATTTTAAACTGTACAACACTTAAGAAAAGCACATGGAGCAGCACGAACGTAATAAAGACAAAAAGAATAGGAACACAGCACAACTACTTACTTTTTTGCAGCACTCTCCGGATCTTTCTGTACTGCTCGGGCTCTCTTAATTTCAGGTCCGACCACCACTTCCTGAGCTGATCTTTCGATCGTCGTACCCCGAAATTCCGGTGCAGACTTTTGACCACTTTCGCCATGATCTTGGCCTTTCTGATATTGGGGTTGGGGTAAGGTCCATAGTTTCTGTCATAGTCGGCCTTCTTCAGGATGTCCACCATCTCCAACATCTCACCAAAGGACATATTTGAGGCCTTAAATCGTCTCCTTCTGGATCGGGACGTTTCCGGATCCGGGCTTTCCTCCCCCTCCTCCTCGTTGCTATAATTAGCACGCACCTGCTCTGACTCCACCATGTGCTCTTCACCCACTGCGCCGAACGAAAAGGGGCGGGGAATAGACTAGAAAGAACGTCAGGGGCGGGCGGAGTTACACCCATGCGCAGTGTGTATAACGCGTAACACGCGTGCGTAGTATGTACGATCTGTGAGCGGAGGAAGGAGTATCGGAGGTGCCGTTTGTGATAACGAAGGTAAGAGCCAAACTTGGGCCTATACTGCTTCTAGATTGAGGCCTATATTGTAACTAGATTAGGGTTTGTCTTGTGTTGTGTCTTGCAGTGAAAATGGATATCTTGAAAGATACTGACTTTATGGCAATCTTCATAGATATGTTCAGGGAGCTGCCTTGTCTTTGGGAGATAAACCATCCTGAATATAAGAACCAAACAAAGAGGAAGGCAGCACTGGATCAATTGCTGGAATTTGTGAAGACGGTGATCCCCACGGCAAACATGACCTATTTGAAGATCCTAATTGGTGGCCTGAGGAGCACTTATCTAAGGGAGCACAAGAAGGTCCAGGATTCCCAGAGATCCGGAGCAGCAATTGACATCTATGTCCCCAGGATGTGGTACTATGACAAGGCTGCATTTTCTGGTAGGCCAGACTGAACCCTGGTCATCACTCTCCAGTCTTCCTCCCCCCCCAGCTGAGGCTTCGGACGCCCAACCTGGGCCTTCCAGACAGCAACATGTGGAGGAGCCCAGCTTGAGCCAGGTATAGCATTCCTCTAAATATTTCTGCTTGTCCAATCAATGATGTTAACTAGATGTTAGTTTGGAGTACTAATTTATGATTGGGATTGATGATGCAAAAACTAAAACCATGTCCCTTTTTCATACACAGGGAAGTCTCAGCACAGAGGTGGCCGGCCCGAGCAGGCTGCCTGATATCCAGGTCCCTCCCAGCCACCTGCAAAGAGAAAGTGGCAGGAAGAGGAGTACCCTGGAGGAGGCTGCCATAGGCCTCTTTTGGAAGGCTACAGAGGCCCTGACAGCCCCCCACACTGTGGAGGAGGACTTTGCTGGCATAATTGCCTGCAAAATGCAGCAGATGGAGGAGGGCCAACAACTCATGTGTGAGTCCTTAATGTTGGAAGCTCTCAAAAAGGGGTTGAGGGGCCAAATAACATCTGCTACCCACATTTGTGACCTCACACATGGTCCTCCTCCTCCTCCTTCAGGTCCTACTACTCCTCCTCCTCCTCCAGGTCCTACTCCTCCTCCTGCCACATCTCCAACAGCAGAGCCACAGCCAGGAAGGAAGCGTGGAAAGAAGACCAAAGAGTGATGACCCTGGGTTCAGTCTGGTCTGACAGAAGATGCAGTCTCTTGTATGACCACAGCCTGGGGACACAGATGTCATCTGCTGCTTCTCGGATCTCAGGGACTTCTGGACCAGACTGCACTCCCTTACATATGGACTCCTCAGGCCACCAATTTTGATGTTAAAGAATTGATGTCTGCCCTGGGGGTCCAAGGCTTCGCCAATTTCTGCACTTTCTCCAGCGTTGCCTCCCTCTTTGTTTGGTTCTGACCCCTTAAAGGAATTTTTGTTTCAATTATACTCGCCTATGTGTGTTTTCCTTCAAAAAGGACAGCTTGTTTGTGAGGATTCAGGTGCATTTATAAAGTACAATGTGAAATTAACAAGAGACACCAACACCAAATAATCTCCTTGAGATTAAATAATACAAGATATCAATGGTGTTGTGGTAACTTGACGCACAAAACACACACAAAAATATTCTGGAGTAAAACTAAAACTAAAATAAAACAAAAATCAGCCTTAAAAAAAATACAAACCTAAAAAAATTAGAAAAAATTATGCCTTAAAATAAAAAAATATATTGAGGGAATCCCAATAAATAATAAAGAAAGAAGTTTGTTAGAAGTCTGTGTGAATATGAGCAGCAAAACTACTTCATTCTTTTCACATTATAAAGAAGAAGAGAGTGCGCTGTATTAAACCATTTTTAACATTGCACCGTGACGAAAGTGTTGTATCCATTGCGAATGCTAATTTTACCAGACCGAGCGGTTCCGTCTCGGAATTTCTTCTGAGCATGCGTGGCACTTTGTGCGTCGGAACTGGCCACACACGGTCGGAATTGATGCGATCGGATTTTGTTGTCGGAAAATTTTATAGCCTGCTCTCAAACTTTGTGTGTCGGAAAATCCAATGGAAAATGTCCGATGGAGCCCACACACGGTCGGAATTTCCGACAACACGCTCCAATCGGACATTATCCATCGGAAAATTCGACCGTGTGTACGGGGCATTAGTGTACTAATGTTATTGTACTGTGTCCTCTACACAGTGTGCCCCTAAAGCTATCTGAAGAAAATTGGTGGTGTTCTTCTGATCCTATTAGTACCACAGGCAGGCAGCTACAGTAATTACAGTTGGTGTACTGTGTCCTCTGCACAGTGTGCCCCTAAAGCTACCTGAAGAAAATTGGTGGTGTCCTTCTGATCCTATTAGTACCACAGGCAGACAGCTGCAGTATTTACAGTCAGTGTACTGCGTCCTCTGCACAGTGTGCACCTAAAGCTACCTGAAGACAATTGATGTTGTTCTGATCCTATTAATACCACAGGCAGGCAGCTACAGTATTTACAGTTAGTGTACTGTGTCCTCTGCACAGTGTGCACCTAAAGCTACCTGAAGAAAATTGGTGGTGTTCTTCTGATCCTATTAGTACCACAGGCAGGCAGCTACAGTAATTACAGTTGGTGTACTGTGTCCTCTGCACAGTGTGCCCCTAAAGCTACCTGAAGAAAATTGGTGGTGTCCTTCTGATTCTATTAGTACCACAGGCAGGCAGCTGCAGTATTTACAGTTAGTGTACTGTGTCCTCTGCACAGTGTGCACCTAAAGCTACCGAAGACAATTGCTGTTGTCCTGATCCTATTAATACCACAGGCAGGCAGCTACAGTATTTACAGTCAGTGTACTGTGTCCTCTGCACAGTGTGCACCTAAAGCTACCTGAAGAAAATTGGTGGTGTTCTTCTGATCCTATTAGTACCACAGGCAGACAGCTGCACTATTTACAGTTAGTGTACTGTGTCCTCTGCACAGTGTGCACCTAAAGCTACCTGAAGACAATTGCTGGTGTTCTCATACTAATAATTCTACAGGCAGGCAGTTGATTTTGCTAGCTGCAGTATCAGTATATATATACATTCCAGCTTTGTGCAGCTACATCTCACTGCAGGCCATTAGTATGTCTGGAAGGCCAACAAGGAGCGGCAGACAGTCACAAGCCAATAAAAGAGGGCAAGCAGGCTGTGTCTAGAGGCAACAGTGCTGGTCGTGGAGACGGTGCATCCTCATCAGCACGTGGCCATTGGACATGCTTGTCCTTTTTTTTGGCAGCTGGCTGTGTTGAGCCGCAACATGCGGAAGACTTAGTAGAGTGGATGACCAAGCCGTCCTCATCCTCCTCATCCTCTCTCACCCAGGCTCAGGGTACTTTGTCTGGCAAAGCAGCTGCCAACGCGGCCTCTTCCCTCGGCTCATTGGCATCAGTAACTCCTTCCCTAGCCCCACCATGTCCTCCTGAGGAGTCCCCCGAACTGTTTGACCACAATGTTGGGTACATGCTCCAGGAGGATGCCCAGCGTTTTGAAGGCTCCGATGATGGTACCCAGCTAGAGGAAGGCAGTAACATGAGCCCAGAGAGAGGGGGTGCCCAAGAAGGACAGCAATCTGGCAGTCATGTTCCCCCAGCTGCAGCATACTGCCATATTTGCTCCAGTGATGAGGGAGGGGATGATGAGGTCACTGACTCCACGTGGGTGCCTGATAGGAGAGAGGAGGAGGAGGCAGATCTCCAATGAGGCAGGATGCCCTCCAGGGGCCAGCTTATGGGCAGCACACCAACTGCATCATACCGCAGAGCTCCGCATGTGCAGGGTGCTGCTGTCTCTGCACCTTTTTTCAAAAGTTCTTTGGTGTGGGCCTTTTTTGAGATGAGTGCATCAGATCCCACCGCTGCTATTTGCAACATATGTCTCAAGCGTATCTCACGTGGCCAAAACATCACCCGCTTGGGCACCACATGCTTGACCAGACATATGTCGACCTGCCATGCAGTTTGTTGGCAAGCGTACCTAAAAGACCCACACCAAAGAACAAAGCGGACCTCTCCTTGCTCCTCATCAGCTGGGATCTCCAACCCCACTATACCTTCAGTCCTCTCTGAAACCTGAACTGAGAGGAATGAAGGTGTAGAATAAGGTGTGTCACAGCCAAGTACTTGCGGGCAATCTGCTATGGGTACACCGACGTACCAGGCAAATTTCCCTGCACCAGCTGCTGCACCACCGAAAGAAGTTCGCTCCCAGCCATCCACATGCCCAGCGGTTGAATGCTAGCAAAATTGCTAGCACTTCAACTGCTGCCTTTTCGGTTGGTAGACTCTGTCCCCTTCCGTGAGTTTGTGAAATGTGCGGTTCCTCAGAGGCAGGTTCCCAAATGCCACTTTTTCTCACGGAAGGCGATTCCAGCATGTGGAAGGCAATGTCTTGGCCTCGCTGGACAGGGCGGTCAGCGGTAAGGTACATATTACCGCTGACTCATGGTCTAGCAGGCATGGACAGGGACGTCTATCTTTCACCATGCACTGGGTGACTCTTCTGGCAGCTGGGAAGGATGCAGGACAGGGTTCAATAGTGTTGGAGGTTGTTCCGCCACCACGCCTCCAAAATTCTACTAGTGGTGATTCTGCCACACCTCACTCCTCCACCCCCTGCTCTTCTTTTTCCCCCATGGCCTCTTCCTGTGCTGATTTGTCCTCGGAACCAGCGGTGCTCCGTAGGCGTTCAAGGAGCTACGCACGCATGCAGGCAAAAAGATGCCATGCGGTGCTTGAGCTGGTGTGCTTGGGGGACAGGAGCCACACTGGGGCAGAGATTCTGTCAGCTCTGCAGGGGCAGGTTCAGAGGTGGTTGACGCCACGCCAGCTTAAGGCAGGTATGGTGGTTTGTGACAATGGCACCAACCTCCTCTCCGCCCTCCGACAGGGATAACTGATCCATGTGCCTTGTTTGGCTTACGTCTTTAACTTGGTGGTGCAGCGATTCTTGGGCAGGTACCTGGGCTTACAGGATGTCCTGAGGCAGGCCAGGAAAGTCTGTGTGCATTTCCGCAGGTCATATAATGCCAGTGCTCAGCTGACTGACCTCCAAAAAGGAATTTAACCTGCCTAAGAACCGCCTAATCTTTGACATGCCCACCAGGTGGAACGCAACGTTGGCCATGCTGCAGCAGCTGCACACGCAACAGAGGGCCATCAATGAGTACCTATGCAACTATGGGACCAGGACAGGGTCAGGGAACCTTGGTTTTTTCCCCACACCAGTGGGCTATGATCAGGGATGCATGCACTGTCCTGTCACCATTTGAGGAGGCCACGAGGATGGTGAGCAGTGACAGTGCATGCATCAGTGACACTGTCCCTCTTGTCCACCTGTTGGAGCACACTCTGCGTGGCATAATGGACAGGGCACTTGAGGCAGAACAGAGGGAAGAAGAGGAGGACTTCCTTACCTCTCAAGGCCCCCTTTATCCAGACAGTGTTCCTGCATGCCAGCCAATCACACAGGAAGAGGAGGACGATTGTGTCAGCATGGAGGTGGAGCCTTGCACTCAGCATCAGCAACAGTCCTCAAGGGATCATTTACAGTCCGAAGAAACCCATGGACTTGTACGTGGCTGGGAGGAGGTGGCTGCAGATCAAGTCATCCTTAGTGACCCAAAGGACTCTGGACCGAATGCCTCAGCAAACCTACACTGCATGGCCTCCCTGATCCTGCAAAGCTTGCGGAAGGATCCTCGTATTCGTGGTATCAGGGGGAGGGATGATTACTGGCTGGCAACCCTCCTTGACCAACATTACAAGGGTAAGGTTGCGGACCTTATCTTACCATCCCAGAGGGAGCAGAGGATGAAACATCTTCGGGAGGCCTTCCAGAAAGGTTTGTGCAACGCGTTTCCAGAGCCTGGGAGGTTACAGTTTCCTGGTCCTCCTGGACAACGTGTTGCTGAGGCTTTGGTCAGTCACAGAATGAGCAGTGGAAAAGGTGGCCGTCTGACCGATGCATTCAATTTTTTAGTCCGCAGTCCCAAGGTCTGATCAGTTCCAGCAACCATCGCCGGCATCTGATTCACATGGTGCAGGATTACCTAGGGGAAAGATCAGACTTGGACACCTTTCCCACCAAAAATCCTCTGGGTTACTGGGTCTTGAGGATGGATCACTGGCCAGAGCTTGCACAGTATGCAATTGAGCTACTGGCCTGTCCTGCATCCAGCGTTCTTTCGGAATGCACATTCAGTGCTGCTGGAGGCTTTGTAACCGTTCACAGGGTGCGCCTGTCCACCGAATCGGTCGATCTGCTGACCTTCATAAAAATGAATCAGTCTTGGATCACCAGCTACCAAGCACCTGATGCAAATGTAACCAATTGATTTTTTTTTTTTTTTTAATGTGAGATCCCTTCAAGACTGCCTGTGCTGATGCTGAGTGACTATCCTGTTAGGCTGAGTCACAATCCTCTTCCTCCTCAATTTTCATGCTGATAGCTCATAAGAACATTTTTGTTTCTGGGCACCGCCACCAGCGGCCAAGGCCCAATTTTTCTGCCCCTGTTTAACAGGGGCGTATAATTACAATTTTTGATGCAATACTTTGCAGCAGGGCTCATTCCTGCACTCCAACTATAGCATCTGTGAGGGGTTGCAGTGTTGTGGCACCAGCACCAGTGCCCAAGGCCCAATTTTTCAGCCCCTGTTTAACAGGGGCATGTAATTACAATTTTTGATGCAATACTTTGCAGCATGGTTCACTCCTGCGCTCCAGTTAGAGTATCTGTGAGGGGTTGCAGTGTTGTTGCACCAGCACCAGTGCCAAAGTCCCAAATTTTCAGACCCTGTTTAACAGGGGCGTATAATTACTATTTTTGATGCAATACGTTGCAGCAGGGCTCATTCCTGCGCTCCAACTATAGCATCTGTGAGGGGTTGCAGTGTTGTGGCACCAGTGCCTAAGGCCCAATTTTTCTGCCCCTGTTCAACAGGGACATGTAATTACAATTCTTGATCTAATATTTCACAGCAGGGCCCATTCCTGCGCCCACCAAGAGTAACTGTGAGGGTTTACAGTGTTGTGGCAACACCACCACCAAAGGCCCAATTTTTCTGCCCCTGTTCAACAGGTGCATGTAATTACAATTCTTGATATAATATTTCACAGCAGGGCCCGTTCCAGCGCCACCAAGAGAAACTGTGAGGACTTACAGTGTTGTGGCACCAGCACCACCACCAAAGGCCCAATTTTTCTACCACTGTTCAACAATGGCATGTAATTACAATTCTTGGTCTAATATTTCACAGCAGGGCCCATTCCTGTCCCCACCAAGAGTAACTGTGAGGGCTTACAGTGTTGTGGCAACACCAACACCTAAGGCCCCAATTTCTGCAGAGTATATAGGGCAGGCCCCTACTTGCATGAAGTGGAGCTTGGGCAGCACCGTCTAGAAGCAGGTACATAAGACATGTACGCAGCTGAATTGAAAAGGAGGCGCAGGACATGCATAACAGGGTGTAAGTAGCTTACAGAGAGGAATATTTTAAGAAAAGGAGGGTGTTAAGGAAAGAACTTGTCTTACCAGATTGGAGGGCAGGATGAGTTGGGGAGGAGTTGTAGGTAAAGTCCAGGAGGGGGGTGGAGCAGAGGTCAGCAGTCTGGGGGAAGAAGCCTGGTGGAAAGTTCTCAGGGTTTCTGTTAGAGATAGGAAAAATGAGTGAGTTCGAGCAGCTGTCAGGGCAGCTTAGAGCTGCGGCAGAGCTACATGGCACTGACTGGCTGCAGAGTCAGATCGCGCATCTCTGCAGGGGGTGAGGCAGGGCACACCGGGCCTGCTTCCACATGGGCTCGGAGGTCCAGGCCTCGAGCGCCTCAGCCCAGACAATACCCCCAGGACTCAGCGCCGGCTTGGGGATCCCAGTTGGGCCCCTTCAGGCCCCCCTGCTAAGCAGACCCCCTAGTCAGCTGGTAGGGGGCCTGGGAGGAATCCCCGTCCATGGCGGAGTCCAAGAGGGGTGGACACTCACCAGGCGTCTAGGCTGGTCCCCTCCATAGACGTCCAGGCACAGGTTCATGTGGTTGCCACCTCTGGCAAAGCTCTGGTCAGGGTGGCAACCCGGCGTGGGAGAGCAGGTCCGTCGGGCGCCGGCCTTTCCTCAGATGCGGCCGGTGGCTCGCCTCGTGGTGGCGCCATGTTGTCTCATGGAGGAGGCTCTGCAGCCTACAAAATACGACAGTCGGGAGGCCCCCCCTTCAGGTCAGGGCCTGGGAGGGTTGGCCAGAGAGGTGCCTGTGCGCTGGCCACGTTGGCAGCACAGCCCGATAATGTCATAGAAGGGGGACACAGTGATGGAGAACGGAGGCCTCGAGGGGATGTCAGCCCTACACCGCAAGTCACGCCTGCAGAGCCCAAGGGGATGGGAAGAGCGGAAGAGGAACGGCGATGGCCACACGGGCAAGCAGCAGCCTGGGGCGTGGGGCGTCACAAGACTCGGCCCCGGTTAGTCCCTGGGTCCCACCCCCCACATCGGTCAGGGAGTCCCCAGTCATGGTTGACCCCCCACAGACAGTGAAAGTGGTTGCCGGGACATAGATGGAGAAAGATGTCATGGGAACAGCAAGAATGCAGAAAAGGTGCGCTTGGCAGATGCGGCACAGTGCGAGGTGTATGTGTGCTTTGAGGGACCGCTAGGGGCTCATTTGAAGCAGGACGTGCGGGAAAAAATTTGGAAGGACGAGTTTGTGGAAATATTTTCCCTGCTCCCGTTGAAAAAATTCAATATCAACCGTGTAAAGCCGGACGAGAATAAGAAGGAGGAGGAAGAAAAGAGGAGGTACAGGCTTATGCTGAGTACGTTTGCAAACTGGTTGCAGGCGTTTGCGATATTTACGAGTGTGATTGGAGAAAAGGCCCCTGAGAATTGTTTGGCTTTGTTCTGCTACCTGGAAGCCATTAGTGTGGTACAGTCGGACATTGTGGTCCGCATGTCATGGAGGGAGGCACGGCCAATTGGCAAACTTAACAAGACCCGTATAGAAGTCAACAAGGAGGTTGGTAGGTTTATTGCCCGTAATGGTGGTCCAGCATTTGGAGTTGGAGGTTGACACCTGGAGGTACTTGAGAGGGGATGGGGTACACCTCAAGCCAGTCAGGATTGACCTCTGAGCATTGGGATTGGAAGATGGCATTCGCAGGGTGTTACTGGTGTGGCTGCGGGCACAAGTGTAAGGTTTCACACTTGTGCCGCGGTGGCGGTTGGGTCCTTGACGATAGGTATAAAAACAAGAGGTATTGAGAAAACGGTGGGACCCATCTCAGGTGTGGAGCCCTCCCGGTTGGGCTGGTTTCAGTCTAGACTACTGGGTAATAAGTTGGTGGTGTCTGTGGTCAGTTAGTGAGTCTTCGAGGCGATTTTGGTGGCTGGGGACAGATGCTAACTAAAAGGTATTACAGACTAAAAAAGTTGAAGATGGGGTCATCAGGGACCGGCGATCAAGTATTTGGATTGGAGCTGGAATATTTTAAATAATGGTTAGAGTTTATTTGGTTTTGTTAATAAAAGGCCGACCAGGCCATTTACATCCAACGGGTGTCAGTGTCATTATTCAATAGTAATGGTAAGGCTGCATGCATGTGTGGTTTGGGGTAGTAAGTTATCTGACTGCCCTTGTCATGACTTTCCATCTCAGAGTGTCAGTGCTATACAGCAACAGCATGCAGAGGAGATAATGGAGTAGCTGACAATCCTTCTTCCTTCTTCCAGGCACAGAGCAGCCAGTTGTCTGAAAATGCTGTTAATGTGTCCTCTGCCCAACTAGTCTTCTACTAAACCCACCATGGCCCCCACTGGCTATGAGGAGTCAGTGGAATTACTTGATCCCACAATCACTAACTTGCTGCAGGATGATGATCTTGGTCATGTGCAAGCATTCCTTATTTCAGATATTGATGATGAGGAAGATAACGCCATCACCATAGTAGTAGAGGAGGGTTCAGCCACACAGCAGTCAGGGGACATTAGACAGAGAGCAGCAAGAGGCATAAGCCAGCGATATTCCAGCAATTAGGGTTTACTGCAAAGTGGGCTCCAGCGATGAAGAGGGGAGGTTGATGGGTGCCACTGATTGGAGAGGAAGAAAATTCTAAGACAGCCCATACATGGGTTGTTTTTTTCGTTCAACCAGTGGGTTGAATGAAAAAAACTGACCCGACTTCCCCTCCCCAGCTGAGTTATTGTATTCTGACAGTGGGGTGATCAAGCAGATAATATCTCACAGGGCAGTTGTAAAAAAGTTGATCGTTAGAGTAACTTATGTACATCCTCAATGGCCATATATGGATTAAAATTTGGCCTGTCCCCACCGAACCGGCTGAATTTTGATTCATGTATGGCTTGCTCAAGGGAGAGGCTAAACAGCAGTGAAGGACAATTTTGCCTAGGGGCTTGACAGCTTACAGGGTACTGGCAACTGTCCTAATCATCATTCAGGATTCATGCAGCATTTTGACACCTTTTTAAAAGGCAACCAAAATGGTGCCCTGCAGCTACAGAAGGCAGGGATTAAATATACACTGCATGGCTTGATAGACCAGACACTGGGGGCATAGCAACAGGAGGAAGAGGAAGACTTATTGCCAGCAGGAACCTTCATCTACTGCCTCCATCCCTGTAAACAAAAGGCAGCAGAAGGCCAAGAAGAAATATGTGGAGGATTTGGGTGCTATTGGCATGGAGGAGGAAATGGAGCAGTCTTTAAGAGGGATGTTTCACTCCTCCCAAAACCCCAAGTGTTAGAAGTGGGTGGGGTGAGATTATGAAGAAAAAGTGTTGAGAGAGAAGAAACGGGGTCCTCTGCTGCAGGCAATCTGTGGTGAAATGGGTCTTTTATGTTCGAAAGCCTGAGAAAGAATTCCAGGTTTTATCATAAAAAGGGACCACTGTTGAGTGGCAACCCTATTAGATTCCCGATACAAGGGTAAAATGGCCAATCTTCTGCCATCATCCCAGAGGGAGGCCAAAATACAGCACCTTGAGGAAGTGCTGCTTAAGAACATTTTTGCCACATTTTCTGGCTGCCTCAGTACCACTTTTCAGAGTTTTTGTTAAACCAGAGCAACCAAGCCCAGTTGCAGGCAGCACTCATGGGCAGCACTTGAACCATATGTTTACTTACTACATTGGGTCAATGGCTTATATGGCCACTCTTAGAAGTGAGAAAGTCATATACTAAAGCTGGAGCTTGCTGGAGCTTCTGGCTTTCCCTGGGAGGGGTTCGGTGGAAATCTGGAGTTGTGGATTGGAAGTATTTTTTTTGCACTTTTTGTTTTGATATTTCATTAAACCCAAAGACAGTGCAATGTGGTACTGCATTCACATTTGAATCTCCCAAACTATAGTATAAGGGCTTTTACATTAGTGGCAGCCAGTGGCGTCGCTAGGGGTTGGCTTTTGGGGCTATAGCCCCGAATCTGGGGCCCATAGCCCCGAGTCTCTGCAGGGGTCCCCAAGGGGAGGGGAGGTTCTCTGGGGGCCCTGATGTAAGTGCCCTGATGTAAATTTGGTAAAATTAAAACAAAATCTTTTCACGCATACCAATATCCAAGAAATAGTGAATCAAAAACTATGTGAAAAATATATATATATAAAAAGAGAGCTGCAGGACTCAAAGTTTACCACCTTTTAAAACGTATAATAACCACATATTACCGAGCTCAATAATAAGTGGCAAATATCAAACCAAAAAATGCCTTGCACAATAAAATGCGCACACATAAATTAAAAGAGATGTATGGCTTTAAAAAACAAACAAACATTTATACTCACCTGCCAACTCTTTACTGCAAACGGAGTAATCAAACACCGCTGATTGCTCAGTTCTCCCCCCCCAGTGCTCACTGGAGTGCTGGGCTGTGGAGGAGACGAGCTGTCAGCCAGCGTCTCTCTGCTCTCCCCTCCAGTTCTCATTGGAGCGCTGGGCTGTGGAGAGGAAGGGAGGGGCTGGCGGATTGCTGAGAGTCTGAGCCAGGTGCCGATCCATTCTTCTGGGTGGATCCTTACCATATGGTCGGGATCTTTCCAGAGTCTGGACCAGCTCTGTGACATCAGCCAACAGCAGGCTTCAGCCTACTCTCGGCTGAAAACAGATCACGGGGTGAAGAACCAACTGCACTCCTGTGATCCACAGGAGCAGTATAGCCAAAAAAACTTTGGCTATACTTCTCCTTTAATACACTGAAAGCACATATGAAGTGACAGCCAACGGAGTGAAAAAATTATTAAACGTCCATTACATACAAGTCCATATTATAACGTGATAAATAATGTCTTCCATTAAAGATCTCCTCTGTGGATCCCAAAGTGAAAAATAGGAAAGCACCACCACCGAAAATAACAGAAGATGGCCGCTCACCTTATATCTTGGACTTTTAAAAAAAAGGTCTAAAATGCCTTTACCCCTTTATGGGCCAGGATTAGCCTCATGTGACTGGCATTCTCCTGTTGTTTTAGCTCTCCACAAAGCCACCTCCAATCTCAAAATATATATTATAAGGGATGCAAAAAAGGGAAAACGATAGTGCTCTCTGTATGCAATCAAACACCATTTATTTATAAGTTAAAACCGCACTCACATTGGTTAAAATATAAGCAGGCTTGAAATTACTATGACACTTATGACTATTATTGTCTTGGAATGTTTTTTATGACCTTATTGTTTGTTTATGAAAACAGAAGGCTTTCTGCACAGGGAACACCACGCTCCTCTGCTCTGGTTCGTGGCCCGATAGAAAGCTCCACCCTATGTATTACTTCAAAGATTGACTTCTTCAAAGGGGCCCTATCCCACACTGTGTACTGTCAAGCCTGTTTGTATTTCAACCAACGAGTGTACGGTTTGAACTTGTAAATAGTGTTTGATACATAGTTGGTAAGTCTGAATAAAGACAATAGTCCATCCAGTTCAACCTGTGTGTATGTGTTGGTGTAGATAATCATTTCCCATACCCCTGTATATTGTGTTCGCTAAGATGCACGTCCAAGAGTCTTTTGAAACTATTAATACTTCCTGCTGACACCACCAATTGTGGAAGAGAGTTCCACATCCTTACCGCCCTGACAGTGAAAAACCCCACACGCAGCTTAAGGTTAAACCTCTTCTCCTCCAATCTCATTGTGTGGCCTTGTGTCTTCCTACACTCCCTGAGACTGAATAGTTTCCTACCTACACTGGGATCACCATTAAGATATTTGTATATTGCTATCATATCCCCTCTCCATAGTCCATAAAAATCTCCCAAAAAAAGCATTGCTGGGAGCTGAAGATAGGTGAAAGGTCTGTTAATTCAATATTTTGTTGTTGTGACAGGTTCACAGATTTACAGATTTTTTTTTCAAGTAATATTAGTATTAATGGGCTAAATGAAGGTTTTACATTTGACTTGAATTCTTCTGCAATGCTTGACCAGTTTCCCTTGACGCAAATACTAATTTAGTCCGTTGTTATTTCGATCAGATCTTAGCCTTGTCAGAGGTGAGGTCCCCAGAGATGTGGGCGTATTGAGTTCAGAAGAAAGCTTGCTGACACCTATACCCAATACTTGCACTTGTCACGCTGGTATATTGGGGACAGAGTGACAAACAATAGAACTCTACCTAGGATCCATAGCACTGAGTGATTAATTTACAGCCTCAGAAACAAAAGCCTAGGCAGGGGATGGACCAGAATCCCCAGAAAGACATAGCAAGATACCTTTTTTTCAGTAAGGTATTGAAATAAATAATAACTGCAGTGAAAAGGATATCTGTATGCCAGTGCCTAAATAATCCTATCACTTTCAATCTTATTTAATCAATTAGTATAGTTGCAGGGGCAGTGTGCTAAATGTAGTAACCCACCCCAACTAGAGACATTTACACAAGCTCATAGCATGATCTCCATAGGAAGAGAAGGAGTGAGAAACAGGAAGATCAGCTCACTGTAAAGCCCTGCATGTCACTTTGGTAGAAAGTATGGAAGAATCAATAACAAATAGGTGTTTCTTTATCGTACATCATGGGACACAGAGCCACAATAATTACTGTATGGGTTATATAGGCACCTGCAGGTGATGGACACTGGCACACCCTAGACAGGAAGTTTGGCTCCCTATATAACCCCCCCTCCCCTACTGGGAGTACCTCAGGTTTTTCGCCAGTGTCTTAGGTGTTGGTCATGAGTAAAGATGTGCTGTGCTGAGCTCCACTGGAATATTCCTTTGCTGGGGCAAGCTATGTAACTGGATCCATTCAAAGTGTCTTTTCCAGGCCTTGTGTCGGAAGAGAGGAGGTTTTGCCTGTAACGCTTCTCTTTTTAGAGAGCTGGACCCTGGGATCCAGTACTTGTTTTTTTCAGCCATATTTCCTGGCGGGGTGCTTTACGGGCCTAAGGGTGTGGAACCCACGATAAAAAGGGGCCCCGGACCATAATGGTTTTTTAAACTGAGCTGACCGTGAGTGGTAAAGATTGGGTCTGTCTGGTTTACCACAGAACCCTGCAGCTGGATAAGGTAAGTAGAGATTCTAAGGAATTTTTTGAATTCTCATGGGTTTTCTCCTTTAAGTAAATGTTGTCATGCCTAAAGTCGCCACTGGGGGCTGTCAAGAGCACGTTCCTGTTCCATGCTTGTCAGTCCTGCTCTGTGTCAGTACAAGCTGCACACTTCCTCCAGTCCAAAGCCTCAGGTAAGATGTTGGAAGGGGGGCTTTTCTTTTAGACATCCCCCACCTGTACTGTGGTATTTCTTTCACTCCAGGAGGCCGAGGGAATGCGGACCAGTCAGCAGTATGCCGTGCCACTCCCGCCGCCACAGCCATAACACGGTGGTTTTTCCAGCAGCTCTCCTCCACCCCCGCCTCCCAACATGCCAATCCGGTCGGATCAGGGCCCCGCTCGCTCGGGAAAGCAGTCTTTTTTGAAAAAAGTGAGGGGAGTGCGGTGGGAAGTCAGAGGGAGGGGGCGGGGCTTAGTGCGGTGTCAGCATGCTTCAACGTTCACAACGCAGGGGCTGTGTAAGCTATAAATACACTTTTTGCAGGTGGATTCAGCTGATGGAGGGACACAGAGCAGACGGGGGCATGTGAGTGTTGGTGACACAGGCATTCCCAGGGCATGTTTACTTAAGCTATAATATAAATGTAGCGCTGGAATAAAACAAAACCCAAAATGTGAACATAAAATTCAGTGACCAGTGGATACTGCCCACTGGAACATGAAAAAAGACAAAAAACCAAGGTGATACAAATAAAGTTCAATGGCTCATGTATATTATTGACTGAGACATGAGTGTAAATAAATGAAACAATGAAGTCCCATAGTGCAAAAAATGAAATGTAAATCCGATGTGAGTGAAAAATCTTCTGAAATATGATTCATCAGCATGGAAATCTTGCGATGGAAATAGATGGAATACTCTTACCAGAACGGGTGGATTCGAATGTCAATGACACTGAATCAAACAGGCTTAGAGATCTAAATGGGTGGTTGTCCTGAAGGGAGTCCCGGATCTCAAGGGACATCTCCTCTCCGCTCCACCAGCCGAGATGATGACCATCGATCGAGAGGAACCGTAAGAAAAGGATGGAGGTATCCGAATCTCGTATGGAATCCCAGGGGTATGGGGGGAAAAAAATTAAAGTGCGCCAATAGTGCGGATCAAAGGATAAATTTATTGGGTCAAACCAATATGCAAAACAATTAAAAGCGTGATCACGTAAGGTAAAATCAAGTGTAGGGAAGAGTGTGCCTTGCCCGACGCATTTCGTCCAATTGGACTTCTACAGGGGCATCCATCCATGTTTACTTAAGCATCAGCCTGAGCCTTGATAGTAGCGGCAGTTGCTGAACTATTTGCTCAGCAGTGGGTTCATTTGCTGGTAGTACCTCTGCATTTGTGCTTAGCACTATGGGCAGAAGGGGGGTACAAATACCCCAAAAAACAGGGGCTCAAAGGGATCTCCCTCAGGCTCTGAGGACCCTCCCACTGCAACGCCATCCCACCCTGAAAGGCCTAGGGAGGCTGGTCAGAGCGAACCATCAGGGTTGTCAGGGGTCGCAACTGCTTCCGACATTTCAGCCCCTGTATATATTACCGAGGAAGTTTTCTCCTCAGCCATGACTGGATTGGAGGAAAGATTAGAGGCTTTAATTGCATCTTTATAGAGTGGAAGAAAATGAATTAGGTCCCCTTCTACCACCCAGAAAAGAGGCTGATGACTCCTCTTCCGAGGGATCAAGTGGGGGAAGGACCGTTTTCAGCTTTACAGGCTGAGAAATTGCTGGTGCAATCTCTTACTGAAATGGTCCGCTCCACATTTAAGCTACCCTTAACTGAGTCGGTTGAAAAGCCCACTTCTTGTTTGGGTTCTCTGAAGCCTCCTCAAGCTTTGTGTGCCTTTCCTGTTCATTCATTGCTGGAAAAGCTTATGTATTCTGAGTGGGATCACCCAGATAAGTATTTTTTTCCCTCCTAAAAGGTTTTCAACACTTTATCCTATGGAGGAAAAGTTTACAAAGATGTGGAGTATACCAGCAATTGATGTTGCCATATCCTCTGTGAATAAAAGTTTGACTTGTCCTGTTGACAATGCTTAGGGATCCAACCGGTAAAAAATTGAAATTCCTGTTAAGAAACATTTTTTCTTTGGCAAGTTCAGTAGCTAAACCTGCAGTGGCGGCAATTGGGGTATGTCAGTCCTTGAGAGACCACTTGAAACAGCTGCTCAAGGTTTTCCCTGAACAGCAGGCCCAGGATTTAGCTGAGCTGCCAGGGGCTTTGTGTTTTGCAATTGACGCAATCAGAGATTCTATTCTTCAGACCTCTCGCCTTACCCTTGGGTTGGTGCACATGCGTAGCAAAGAGGGAAGACACATTAAGGAGTCAATGCTGCTCACCCCAATATGGACAAAAAAAATGGACAAAGGTCCCCCGAGCGGGGTTTTTAGGCAGCTAACCATAGATATGAACAAGGCATTAAATAAAATATTATGCACATGCGTAGAATCTTATGGTTGAAAAATTGGTCAGCCGAAGCGCCATGCAAAAAGCTCCTGGCTGGGTTTCCTTTACGCGGTGAAAGGCTGTTTGGGGATGATTTGGACAAATATATCAAAAAGATATCAAGTGGAAAAAGTACCCTTTTGCCAGTTAACAAAAATGCAGAGGACATCAGCCTCCAGGCAGTCGCGATGGCCTCCACCGTCAGGTTCAAGCGGTAAACCTCAGGGTTAACCCCAGGGACAAAAGAAGTCCTGGGGGAGGAAACCTACAAGACAGAACGCTAAAGCTTCTTTATGAAAATCCGCTCTTTTCGCATGGAATCAATCCAATCAGTAGTCTCCATCCTACAAGGAGGCGTCAATCGACATCAAGGATGCATACCTGCATGTACCTATTTCTTTATCGTACATCATAAGACACAGAGCCTCAAGAAATTACTTGGTGGGTTATGGGCCTACCTTCAGGTGTTGACACTGGTATAACCAATACAGGAAGTTGACTCCCCTATATAACCCCTCCTCCTTCCAGGAGTCCTCAGTTTTTTCGTCAGTGTCTAAGGTGTTGGTCACGAGTGAAGATGTGCTCTGAGGAGCTCCAGGGAGGGATCCATGCTGGATTTAAAAAACCTCCACAACCGGATCCATCCTCGCAACTGAGGCCATAGGATGGTACCTGGACCTCGCACTGAAGAACGAGGTTTTGCCTGTAAGCTTCTCTTTAAAAGCTGGACCCTAGGAACCAGGACTCTTTTTGTTTTTTCATATTGCCTAAAGTTGTTCCTGAGGGGTGCTATACAGGTCCAAAGGAGCGGAACCCCTTTAAAAAGGGCCCCAGTCTTTGAAGGTTTAACTACGCTGCCCGCCGTGATGGGTGAAGGTTGGATCTGTCTGATAAATCAGCAGTATCCTGCAGCTAGGATAAGGTAAGGGGAGAAGCTTAGGAACTGTAAAAAGTGCACCTGTGCCTTTTTCTCCAAAAAATACATATATACTATATATATATATATATATATATATATATATATATATATATATATATTATATATAAAATGTATAACTGTATGCCTTAAAATGTCTCCTCTAGAGGGAATATATTACACTTGCCTAGTAAGATGCCTTTTTCAGCAGCTCTGTGTCTGGCTATAGCAGCGGGTGTGGTCCCTGCAGCCAGAGGGGGGTTCTTAACTGAACAGATGGTGTTCCTCTTCTGAGGGATCTAAAGGGGTTACAGCAGTAGTTTATGAACATACAAAACCAGCCATTTGCATTTTTTTTGAGCTTAACAAACACTGCTGATAAAAATTCCCCTCCCTCCTCCTGGAGAGGTGCGGTAACAGCTGACACTTATGGGTAATCAGGTTCTCACCTGAGGCTTAACGCAGATGCTCTCAGTTTATATGCTGAAGACAGAAGTCTGTCACACTAAGAGACACAGGAGCGCTGGGCATGTAAAGGTGTGTAAACAGGCATTTCCAGCACAGGAAATATTATGGTACTCAGTATCAAAGGTTGATACTTATGGTGACATTGTTTTCTTTTGCTAAAACTATTGTTCAGCAAATACCATAATTTGTTAAAGTGCCTCTGCTGTTGTGCTTAGCACATTTGATTTCCAGTGTACCACAAAGGTACCAAGGATTCCACCCCCAGGCGCTGGGAACTCCAGTCATGCCTCCACACTGTTATCCTCTCCGGAGATACCTGACATGGCAAGCCAGGGTGAGTCATTGGAAGCAATTGGTGGTGCAACTGCTTCTCACACTTCAGCCCCTGTGTATGTGACTGAAGATGCATTCTCCTCTGCCCTGTTGGGCTTAGAAGGAAGATTAGCGGCTTTAATCGCATTCTCCATCCAAGAGGATAGGAAGCATGCTAGATCCCCCTCCCCCACCTCAAACCTCTTTTTCCAAGGGAACAGTGGGCACAGGATGAGGTGTTATCCTCAGGTGATCACGGGGGAAAACAAGCCAAATTTTCCTCTGTGGAGGAAACAACAGTTGATGAACCTTATGCAACCTCACAATCTGACAGATTGATGGTACAAACTCTTATGCCCCGTACACACGATCGGACTTTGTTCGGACATTCCGACAACAAAATCCTAGGATTTTTTCCGACGGATGTTGGCTCAAACTTGTTTTGCGTACACACGGTCGCACAAAGTTGTCGGAATTTCCGATCGCCAACCACGCGGTCACGTACACCACGTACGACGAGACTAGAAAAGGCCAGTTCAGAACCAAGCGCGGCACCCTTTGGGCTCCTTTTGCTAATCTCGTGTTAGTAAAAGTTTGGTGAGAGACGATTCGCGCTTTTTCAGACTCATGGTTTTCAGATCGTTTTCTGCCGTTCAGTTTGTGCTTGTGGGTTTGTATCTGCTCTTCAGTGCGTGCAGCAAGTTCAGCGTGACTTTAAGTAGTCATTGTGTTCTTGTGCGTTCGTTACTGTTTTTCAGGTCGCTCTTCACAGGCCTTGCTGTTCTTCAGTGCGTTCTGTTACTTCGTTCTGAGCAGCCGACCGTTTTCTAGCCATGTTGCGTATGCGTACTCCTCGTAGAGTTCGTGCTGTGCGGGGGCTTGGTGTTGGGGTCCTGACCTTGACACAAGTCCAGTCCATGAACAGGGTGGGGAGGAGTTCATGGACCAAGAATTGGTTGCTTCAGCGTGACCAGTTCTCTCATATGCCTTTGCTCCGTGAGATCCGTGAGAATAATCCTGATGATTGCAGGAACATTCTCAGGATGACGGACCCCGTATTTCACTGTTTGTTGGCTTTGCTGACCCCCTATATCAGCAGGCAGGATACCTGCATGAGGCAAGCCATCACTCCGGAGCAGAGGCTCGTCGCTACCCTGCGGTACTTGGCGACAGGGAGAAGCCTGCAGGACTTGAAGTTCTCGACAGGCATCTCCCCCCAGGCTCTGGGGATCATTATCCCAGAGACCTGTTCTGCCATCATCCAGGTCCTGCAGAAGGAGTATATGAAGGTAAGATTTTTATCCTTTAATATCACATTTTATTGTATATAATGTTTGCTAATGTAATGTATTTCTTTCCTCATTCCATAATTACCATGATTGTAATATGCTGTGAATGTTCCCTTTGTCCTCATTCATGCTGGATTTTTATGTAATTAATTTTTTAGTCCTTCATACAGATTGTCCTTCAATAACCTCCCCAGCATGCTCTCCTGGCCCTATATTCACCTCATGTAGTCACTTAACAATGTATTTTATCAGCTCCATAGTAGTGCTTTACCCCAAACACCCCCTAAAATGTTTAGAAATGTGATTTGTGCTTTAACTTCAGGCAGAGTGCCAGAGGCTTTTTTTGTGGTGTCCCCAAATCATTTTGAGTAACCCTCCCCCAACTGCTAAGTCAGCTGATCCCAATTCTCTATCTATCCTCAATCATCTATCTGCTGACTTTGCCAAACCCACACACACTATACCCATCTCTTTTGTGCTCAGATTTATGGATGAATTCCCCAAAGCATGTAGTGCAAGGGCCTGCCTGTATACTTTCAAATTGTACTGTTTAAAGTTTTTGTATCCTATTATTATCTTGATAGGTAATAGCAGAATGTCCAAATGTGCTCAAATATGTACAGTGTGTATTTATATCTTTGTATTATGACACTTCTTACCTGTCCAGTGGGCTGCCAATAGTGTAACTAAGGAGGGGCTGTTCCAAGTAATACCCTGTATTTAGGCATTCATCTCTCAATGAAGTGAAGAGGGTTACCTGTCCAAGATTTCCACACACCCCCTATAATGTTAGAAATGGCCCATGAGAGGGGGGGAGGGGGAATATGATAGGTGTACCTTATACTTTGGCCTTGTTAAATTCCCCTTACTAAATTCTATCTGGAGGTTGCCCCATAATGTTTGTGTCTAATCTGCTTGCCATGTTTCTGTGAAAAAATAGTAATGTTTATTGTTTTTTCCTCAACAGTTTCCTTCCACGCCACAGGAATGGCAGACTGTGGCCTCCCACTTTGCCCAGCGGTGGGACTTTCCTAACTGCGGAGGGGCAATTGATGGGAAACACGTCCACATCGTCCCACCACCCAACTCGGGGTCGTACTATTTAAACTATAAGGGGTTCAATAGTATTGTGATGTTGGCAGTGGTGTCGGCTAATTACGACTTCTTGTATGTGGACGTGGGGAAGAATGGCCGGATGTCCGATGGTGGAGTCATCGCCCAGACGGAGTTCTCCAGGTGTCTCCAGAATGGCAGCTTGGACTTGCCACCTCCAGAGGACAATGTGGAAGGACTCCCATTCGTGTTCGTTGCTGATGAAGCGTTTGCGCTGGGGGACCATCTTATGCGGCCATTCCCGATGAGGACCCTCACCCCGGAACAGAGGGTTTTTAATAACCGGCTGGCCAGAGCCCGAAGAGTGGTGAAGAACACATTTGGAATCCTGGCCAGCAAGTTCCGCCTATTTCTGACACCCATCCATATGGCGGAGTATAAACTTAATCATATAATCCTGGCGTGCTGTATTCTCCATAACTTTTTACGCAAACATTCCACCAACTATGCTGGCTCAGTTGGGCCTGAGGCCGGAATGATCCATGAAACCACACTGACGGCGCTTGAAAGTGGCCGTCCTGGCTTGCCCTCCCTGAGTGCCCGTGATGTCCGGTTACGATACCTGGAGTTCTTTGCGGGTAGGGGGGCCATCAATATGCCAGCAAATTTGTGAAGCCTTTATCAAATAAAAAAGCAAAAAAAAGAAAATCTTTGTGGACATTTACTGCTTGTGTTTGTTTTAGCTGACCGTGACAGAAATGTGTTGAGTCCAGAAAATGGCGTGATTGTGTAACCTTATACAAAGCACTGTTGGGTGTTATTTACTAAAGGCAAAGACACTTTGCACTACAAGTGCACTGAAACTGCACTTGTAGTGCAAAGAGGATTTGCCCTTAGGAAATTACCCCCATTTTCACAGAAAACAGCAATGACATCACCAACAAAGTGTTTTAGCGTTGACACAATAATCCACACATTCTTGCTTAACAATCTCTTTAATACCTGCACAATCACATGTGCATTTAGAAAAGTTTTTTCTAACAAAACAACATGTTTGTGGTATAACAATGTTTGGGGTAGCATTATCAAACAGATAAATGTCCATTTAAGCTAAAACAGGCATGTGTAAAACCAACAAGAAAGCCACAAATCTTGAACTTACAAAGTTCACATTTGGTAGAACTTGAAGGCAATATCAGACATGAGTATTTAGGAACTGTGTTTGATATTGCGTTCAGATGGGGTGAAGTCACCCCAGGAAAAGCCAAATTTGGAAGATGCACACAAATTTCCCAATGTCAACATGTGCGATCTGCCATCACGGGGGGATCAAGGGACGTGTTTTGGGGGAGCAACCCCTTCCTCTCAGCTAATTTATTATTGAGGAAGGGGTTGCACCCCCAAAACGCGTCCATTGATCTCCCGTGATGGCAGATAGCACATGTTGGCACACTGTGTGCATCCTCCAAATTAGGCTTTTCGACAAATCTTTCAAACATTTTGAGCATTGGAGCACACAAAAAAACAAAGGGATTGGGAGGGGTTTTAAATTCGCCCCAAAACATCAATGATGTTTTTATTTTTTTGAATAACATCATTGATGTTTTTATTGAGGTTTTCCAATTCTAAATTACACCCCATGATCTCCCGATCAGGATCTGGGCACTTTCTTATGTGAAAGGATCTGGATCCACAACATCACTGTCACCTAAAAAGAGAGAAACCCAAAAAAAAAGGTATAAAAAAAATGCCGTCATCCATCTCTTACCTGAGCCTGTGGTCGCAGACACTCACCTGTTGTGGTGACAATTTCCACCACGTCTTCTTCCTACTCCTGTACTTCTTGGGTTGGGGGGATTTCACCTTCTTCCAGAGGTGGGGGGTCTGTGTTCTCCTCGGATGAGGGGTGTCCTCCGAGTCTTTTCTCCCCTATGTAAAAAAAAAATGCTATACTTAGCACACAGTGATTTGATGGCAGAACTATAAATAGGAAACATTGCTTGGAAGTGGGGTACAATTGTCTATTTTGGCAGAGTTCCAAAATGTGGCATTTTCAGTGTCCTTTGTCAAGCTGAAATATTTTACCTGTTTGGTACAAGCTTCACAGATGAAGCCCCCCCCTCCCTATAGTATACACTGGAGCACCTGTGTGCCCCCCCTAATAAAAATGGTGTTCTTGTGTCCCACACTAGTGCTCCAGTGTCCAGATGTGAAAACAGCTGCTCAGTGTCCTCTCCTTATACACAGAATGCATTTCATTCTAGTAACAAAGCCATCTACACAACCAAAATAGTTTATGACAAGTAGGGCGTAAAAATTGTGGCCAAATGCATATGGCCTAAACAATGGTGTTTTATAGGCCGAAAGAAAAATGTTTGATACGAACGAATAATGTACCCATGAACATGAAATTTGCCATGTAAAAATGTAGACTTGTAAGAAAAGCACATGGAGCAGCACGAATGTAATAAACATAAAGAATAGGAACACAGCACAACTACTTACTTTTTTGCAGCACTCTCCGGATCTTTCTGTACTTCTCATGTTCTCTTAATTTCAGGTCCGACCACCGCTTCCTGAGCTGATCTTTTGATCGTCGTACCCCGAAATGCCGGTGCAGACTCTTGACCACTTTCGCCATGATCTTGGCCTTTCGACCATTGGGGTTGGGGTAAGGTCCATACTTCCCCTCATAGTCGGCCCTCTTCAGGATGTCCACCATCTCCAACATCTCCCCAAAGGACATATTTGAGGCCTTAAATCTCCTTCTGGATCGGGACGTTTCAGGCTCCGGGCTTTCCTCCCCCTCCTCCTCTTTGCTATAATTAGCACGCACCTGCTGTGTCTCCGCCATCTGCTCTTCCCCCACTGCGCCGAACGAAAAGGGGCGGGGAATAGACTAGAAAGAACGTCAGGGGGGGCGGAGTTACACGCATGCGCAGTGTGTATAAAGCGTAACATGCGTGCGTATTACATACGATCTGTGAGCAGAGGAAGGAGCATCGAAAGCGCCGATCGTGATAACGAAGTTAAGATCTAAACTTTTGCCTATACTGCTTCGAAATTGAAGCCTATATTGTAACAAGATTAGGAGAGTTTGGCCTGACATTAGGGTTTGTCTTGTGTTGTGTCTTGCAGAGAAAATGGATGGCTTCAATGACCACAACTTCCTCCCCCTGTTCATAGACAAATACAGGGAGCTGCCCTGTCTGTGGCAGGTGAGACATCCCCATTACAACAATAAACAAAAGAGGCAGGCAGCGCTGGAGACACTGCTGGAGTTGGTGAAGCCGGGGGTCCTCACAGCAACCATCCCTTATTTAAAAGCCAAAATTGGTGGCCTGAGGAGCACTTATCTTAGGGAGCACAAGAAGGTCCAGGATTCCCAGAGGTCCGGAGCTGCAGCAGATGACGTTTATGTCCCCAGGCTGTGGTACTATGAGAGACTGCGATTTCTGTCAGACCACACTGAAGTCAGGGAATCCCTCTCCACTCTTCCTTCCACCCCAGCTGAGGCTTCCGATGTCCAACCTGGGCCTTCCAGCCAGGAAGAAGTGGAGGAGCCCAGCTGGAGTCAGGTATAGCATTATTCTCCAGATTTCTGGTCAATAAAGAAATGATGTTTACTAGATGTTATTATTGATCACTAATTGCTGATTGAAAAAAGTGTTTTACATATCAATAGACAGTAGTGGGCAAAAATAATTGGGACAAGAATGAAAAATGCTGGGCTCAGAAGCATAGTCTGTTATATTTGATAACATTCAATTTGCAACAGTCAGGAGGTGAAAATTGTGTGTGATTGATGAATAAAAAACTAAAACTATGTCCCTTTTTCATACACAGGAAGACCTCAGCCAGGAGGAGGTTGTGGAATGTGGCAGTCAGGAGGAGGCGGGGATTAGTGGCAGCCAGGAGGAGGCGGGGCTAAGTGTCAGCCAAGAGAAGCCTGGGACCAGTCGCAGCCTGACTGAATCGCAGGTTCATCCCTTCCGCCTTCCATATAAAAGAGCGAGGAAGGCGACTCCCATGTAGGATTCAGTGCTCAGGCTCATTCAGGAGGCTTCTGCGTCCCTCAGAGCCTTACCCACTCCTGAAAAGGTCTTTGCCTGCATGGCTGCCACAAAACTGCAGGGCATGCAGGAGAGTCAACGCAAGCTATGTGAGGACCTGCTTTATAAAGTCCTAAGTAAGGGGGTGAGTGGGGAACTAACACCCAAGACCGACGTGATTGAGTTGGACCATCCTCCTCCTCCTCCTGCTGCCACAACTCCACCACCAGAGCCACAGCGTGGAAGGAAGACAAGAGAGTGATGGCCCTGAGTTCAGTCTGGTCTGACAAAAGCTGCAGTCTCTTGTATGACCACAGCCTGGGGACACAGATGTCATCTGCTGCTTTCCGGATCTCTGGAACTTCTGGACCAGACTGCACTCCCTTAGATAAGGACTCCTCAGTCCACCAATTTTGCTAGAAAATAGTTGATGTGTGCCCTGGGGGTCCAAGACTTCACCCATTTCTGCAGTTTCTCCAGCGTTGCCTCCCTCTTTGTTTAGTTGTGAGCCCTTAATAAAAGTTATTTTTTGAAAAATTATACTCTCCTGTGTGTTTTCATCCAAAAAGGACAGTTTGTTGGTGACGATTCAGGTACATTTCTTAAATAAAATGTGAAAATAACAAGGGACAACACCACCAAACAATCTTCTACAGATTAAATAGAACAACATATCAATGGTGTTGTGGTAACTTGACACAAAAACACACACACAAATTTTCAGGAGTACAAATAAAAATCCCAAAAACAAAAAATAAGCCTTGAAAAAAAATACAAACCAAAAAAAAAATAATCGGACTTAAAAACCCCAAAATAAAAAAAAAAAAATAATGTTGTCAGATGTGACAAATCAAAATATATTGAGGGAATCCCGATAAATAGTAAAGAAATACGTTTGTGAGAAGTGTGTGTGAATATGAGCAGCAAAACTACTTAATTCTTGTCACATTATAAAGAAGAAGAGAGTGCGCTGTATTAAACCATTTTTAACATTGCAGCGTGACGAAAGTACTGTATCCATTGCGAACGCTAAGTTTACCAGACCGAGCTGTTCCGTGTCGGAATTTCTTCTGAGCATGCGTGGCACTTTGTGCGTCGGAACAGGCCACACACGGTCGGAATTGACGCGATCGGACTTTGTTGTCGGAAAATTTTATCTCCTGCTCTCCAACTTTGTGTGTCGGAAAATCCGATGGAAAATGTCCGATGGAGCCCACACACGGTCGGAATTTCCGACAACACGCTCCGATCGGACATTTTCCATCGGAAAATCCGACCGTGTGTACGGGGCATTACAGAGATGGTTCATTCCACTTTTTATACTACTCCTTACAGAGTAAGCTGAAAGTCCAGGTCCCTTCTTTGGTTTTAACAAAAAAAAAAACCTTTTTACAGCGCTTATTTATGCTGAATGGGATCATCTGGATAAGCATTTTTTCCCTCCAAAGAGTTTCTCAGTTCTCTATCATGGAGGAAAAATTCACAAAGGTTGGAAAGTACCAGCAGTAGACGCTGCGATTTCCAGCATCAAGATGCATAATTGCTTAAGCATCCAACAGATAAGGAGTTGGAATTTTTTTGTTAAAATCCTCCTACCAAAGGCGCTATGTTTCGCCATAGATGCCATAAAAGACCCTATCCACCAGGCGTCTCCCCTTGCGCTTGTGCTAAAACACATGCTTAGGACCCTGTGGTTAAAAGGGTTGGTCAGCCGAAGCATCTTGCAAAAAAGGGTGTCTGACTAGTTTCCCTTTTCATTGGGGAAGGTTTGGTGAAATACATCCAAATGATTTCTAGCAGTAAAGCTCTTTTGTCCAGTAGAAGGTTTAAATGTCCTTTTATTTAAAGTGAAGCCACAACAACTCACAGGTTAAGTACTCTGACGGCCAGTGCAGCCATGGGAGACTTCCTGACATACATGGGTTCAGATCCACATGTCGGCGTTCACTAGTGAAGGAGCCACTCCTCACAGGTTAACTACTCTGATGGTCAGCGTAGCCATGGGAGGCTTCCTGAAAGACGTGGGACCTCATCCTCACGTTGGCTCCTTGTGACCTTGGACAAGTCACTTAAACAGATTCCTTCCCCTGAGCAGGGGCAGCTGCCTGTAGGCAGCGGTGACGGCCTCCACCGTCAGACTCTAGGGCATGAATTCCAAGAAATACTGTTCAGATCTGTGCGACTTCAAGGTAGTCTCCGATACGACTTGAGGTCCATAAACCTCTAGAATACACAGGCATTGTTTCCTGTTGCATCAAAATCACACCCCGACGTATTCTCTGTGGCACAGGATCACGGTAAAATCACACAACTTTGGGGTTGCAAGAGCGGAAACTGAGCCTAAGAGGAGAAAATATTCAGCCCATTGAAGATGCGTTTTTCCTCCGCCCTGCAGGGCCTAGAAGGAAAATTAGCGACTTTAATCGCATCCGCTATCCAAGGATGGGAAGCGTGTTAGATCCCCTCCCTCACCTGAGATCCCTTATCAAGGGAACAGTGGGTAGAGGATGAAGGATTACCCTCAGGTAATCGGGAAGAAAGGCAAACCGAGTACTCCTCTGCAGAGGAGACAACTAGAGTTGAACGTTTTTTCAGGCTCGCAATCTGAGAAATTGCTGGTACAAACCTCTTACAGAGATGATTTGTGCCTCTTTCAAGTTACCTCTAGTAGAGTCAGCTGATAGTTCTGTTTTTTCTTAGGTTCCTTGGAACCTTCACTGCCTTTTTCATGCGTTTCCTGTACATGTACAGAGCCACGCAGAAATTCAACAGATCCATTCTAGATCTAAAAGAATCTAAATCAGTTCCTGAAGATCCGCTCCTTTCTATGGAGTCGATCAAGTCAGTAGTTTCTATCCAAGGAGGAAAACTTCTAGCGCCTATCGGCATCAGGGATGCATATCTGCATGTCCATATATTTCCCGCTCACCAAAGGTTTCTGCGGTTCGAAGTAGAACAGCAGCATTTCAGTTTATAGCCTTGCTCTTCGGGCTAGCTACAGCACCTCGATTGTTCACAAAGGTGCTAGCCCCACCTGTAGCCAGGTCAAGGGCACAGGGCTTAAACAGTCTTGGCATACCTAGACGATCTATTGCTAATAGACCAATCGCTGTTCGGAGTAAGATGTACGCATTACAACCAGTTACCTGGAAAGGTCTGGGTTGCATTCTCAACCTAGTAAAGTCTCCATTAAAATTGCTAAAAAAGGGCTGCAGTATTTGGGTCTGATCATAGATACAGCCCAGAAAAAGGGTCTTCTTGCCCAGAGAAAAAAAAAAAAAAACACCACTCTATAAAAGAGTTGGTGCGGATGGTCAGGTCAAAAGAAGGTCCCTCCATTCACCTTTGCATGAGGTTGTTAGAAAGGATGGTGGCTTCATTCGAAGCAGTTCCCTTTGCCCAGTTCCATTGGAGACTGTTGCAAAACAGTATTCTATTTTCTTGGAACAAAACGATCCAAGCTTTGGACTTGCCAATGCGGCTGTCCCCAAGGGTGTCCCAAAGCCTCAATTGGTGGTTACTAAAGAATGTCCTAAAGGGTAAATCCTTCAGACCACTTATCTGGAAAGTGGTAATGACAGAGAAGACAACTGTCCAAGGACAGTGTTCAAGAACCGAAAGAGCCTTGCCCATCGACATCCTAGAGATTCGGACAGTGCGTCTGGCTCTAAAAGCCTGGACTTCCAGGTTAAGGGATTGTCCCGACAGGATCCAGTCCGTCAATGCCACGGCTGTGGCCTATATCAATCACCAAAAGGGGCACCAAGAATCTCTCAGTGCAGAGAGAAATTAACCATATTCTAACTTGGGCAGAAAGAAATATTCCGTACCCATCGGCAGTCTTCATTCCGGGAATAGAGAATTGGCACGCGCACTACATGTGCCGCCAGCAGATTCCCAGGGGAATGGTCTATTCACCCCGACATGTTTCGGGCTGTTTTTCAAGGATGGGGGACTCCGGATGTAGATCTTCTAGCATCCAGTGCAACATAAAGTTAGTCAACTTTGTGTCCACAACAAAGGATCCATTCGCATGCAGGACAGATGCGTTGATGATACTGTGGGATCAGCTTTTACTGATCTATGCATTTCCCCCTATTTAGTTGCTGACTTCTTTGCAGGATCAAGTTGGAAAGAAAACCGGTAATTCTGGCAGCACCAGCATGGCCCAGAAGGTCATGGTATGCAGAGGTCGTAAAGATGGCAGTGGAGGATCTGTGGTCCCTTCCTCTAAGGCCAGACCTGCTCTCACAGGGGCCGATATTCCATCCTACTTTACGAATGCTAAATTTAACAGCCTGGCTATTGAGACCCACATTTTGAAAAGACCTGGGCTTTCCAGGGCAGTTATTTCTACTTTAATGCTAGGAAGCCAGCTTCTAGAGCTATATATTATAGAGTCTGGAAAGCTTATGTTTCCTGGTGTGAATCGAAGGGTTGGCACCCTCGGAGATATATTATAGGCAGAATTCTTGCCTTTCTACAAGTAGGCGTAGAGATGAAGTTGGCCCTGAGTACTATTAAGGGCCAAGTCTCAGCCTTATCAATTTTATTTCAAAGACCACTTGCTACGCATTCTTTAGTCCGGGGTTTCATGCGAGGAGTGATGCGGATTAATCCGCCAGTTAAATCACCCTTAAGCCCTTGGGACTTGAATTTAGTTTTGTCAGTGTTACAAAAACCGGCATTCGAACCATTACAGCATGTTCCCTTAGTCCTTCTGACTAGGAAGCTGATATTTTTGGTTGCTATATCCTCAGCAAGGAGGGTTTCAGAATTGGCTTTCTGAAACTATGACTTTCCTGTAAAGAGCCATATTTGGTTATTCATGAGGACAGATGGTGTTGGGCCCTCGTCCAGGTTTTTTAGCAAAAGTGGTCTCAGGTTTCCACCTGAACCAAGATATTGTCCTGCCGTTTTTTTTCCAAAACCATGTTGGTTATTCATGAGGACAGCGTGGTGTTACGCCCTCGTCCAGGCTTTTTGCCAAAAGTGGTTTCAGGCTTTCATCTGAATGAAGATATTGTCCTGACATCGTTTTTTCCAAAACCATGTTCCAAAGAAGAAAAGTCACTACATTGTCTTGATGTGGTGAGAGCAGTGAAGATCTATTTAAAGAAAACTGCTCAGATTCGTAAGAGTGATGTCTTATTTATTCTGCCAGAGGGTCCTAAAAAAGGACAGGCAGCGTCAAAATCCACTGTGGCTAAGTGGATTTGGCAGGTTATAATTCAAACTTATGATTTAAAGGGAAGGATTCCCCCTTTTCAAGTTAAGGCGCACTCTCCCAGAGCGGTTGGTGCTTCTTGGGCAGTGCGTCACCAGGCCTCCATGTCTCAGATCTGCAAGGCCGTGACTTGGTCTTCAGTGCATACATTTACAAAATTTTATCAAGTAGATGTAAGATGGAATGAGGATATTGCCTTCAGGCGCAGTGTGCTGCAGGCAGCAGTATAATTCCTCAAGGTCTGGGGGTGCCCTACAGGTTGTATCTCCCTCCCCTCAAGTAGCATTGCTATGGGACATCCCACCTTGAGGCTCTGTGTCCTATGATGTACGATAAAGAAAATAGGATTTTTGAAACAGCTTACATGTAAAATCCTTTTCTTGGAGTACATCATAGGACACAGAGCTCCCGCCCCTCTGTTTTATGGGGTGACAGTATATTGCTTATATTGCTTGGCTACAAAAACTGAGGACTCCTGGAAGGAGGAGGGGTTATATAGGGGAGTCAACTTCCTGTATTGGTTATACCAGTGTCAACACCTGAAGGTAGGCCCATAACCCACCAAATAATTTCTTGAGGCTTTGTGTCCTATGATGTACTCCAAGAAAAGGATTTTACAGCTAAGCTGTTCTAAAAATCCTATTTTTCCCCGCTCATCAGAAATATCTGCAATTTGAAGAAGAAAAACTTCACTTTCAGTTTGTAGCTCTGCCTTTCCATTTAGCTACTGCACCCCGGGTGTTTACAAAACTTCTGGCCCTTCCTCTGGCCAGATTAAGGACTCAAGGTATAACAATTATAGCATACCTAGACGACCTGCTCTTAATAGACCGGTCGGTAGCCCGCTTAGACCAAAGCATGGTCACCACAGTCAACTAACTGGAATACCTAGGTTGGGTCCTCAACCTAGAGAAATCTTCTTTAAAGCCAGTAAGAAGACTAGAGTACTTGGGTCTGGTTATAGATACAGCCCAGAAGAGGGTGTTTTTACCCCAGGCAAAGATCAGTGCCATAAAGGAGCTGGTTCAGGTGGTCAGGGTGAAGAAGGGTCCTTCTATTCGCCTTTACATGAGGTTGTTGGTAAAGATGGTGGTTTAATTCGAAGCGGTTCCCTATGCTCAGTCTCTTTCGAGACTGCTGCAAAACAGTATCCTGTCTGCCTGGAACAAGAAGGTCCAGGCGCTAGATTTTCCAATGTGTTTGTCGCCAAAATTGCGCCAAAGCCTCAGCTGGTGGAGGATATCCGAGAATCTGTGGAAGGGGAAATCCTTCTTACCAGTTACCTGGAAGGTGGTAACAACAGATGCCATCCTTTCGGGTTGGGGAGCAGTCCTGGAAGAGGCGACCATCCAGGGGAAATGGTCCAGAACCAAAAGGACCTTGCCCATCAACATTCTAGAGATTTGAGCAGAGTACCAAGCCCTAAAGGCATGGACGTTCAGATTGCGGAATTGTCCTGTCAGGATTCAATCCAACAATGCCACAGCAGTGGCTTATATCAATCACCAAGGGGGCACCAGAAGTCATGCAGATCAGGAAGAGGTAAACCGTATCCTAACCTGGGCAGAAAAACATGTGCCGTGCATTTTGGCAATCTTCATTCCAAGAGTAGAGAATTGGCAGGCGGACTACTTAAGTCCCCAGCAGTTGTTTCCGGGGGAATGATGTCTTCACCCGACATCTTCCTGGCTATATGCCAAAGATGGGGGATGTAGATCTGTTTGCGTCCAGGTTCAACAACAAAATCGACAACTTTGTATCAAGAACAAGGGATCCGCTCGCATACAGAACAGATGTGTTGGTGACCCCGTGGGCTCAGTTCTCACTGATTTATGCATTCCCTCCTATTCTGCTGCTACCCTGACTTCTTCGCAGGATCAAGCACGAAAGGAAGTCGGTAGTGCTTGTGGCTGCAGCGTGGCCCAGAAGATCTTGGTATGCAGAGATCGTAAAAATGCTGGTAGGGGCCCCATGGACCCTACCACCACGTCCAGACCTGCTATCGCAGGGACCAGTGTTCCATCCTACCTTACAAACGCTAAATTTAACAGTTTGGCTATTGAAACCCACATTCTAAAGAAATTGTAGGCTTTCAGGCTCAGTGATATCTACATTGATTAATGCAAGGAAGCCAGCTTCCAGGGTTATTATTATAGAGTCTGGAAGGCATATGTTTCCTGGTGTGAATCCAGGGGTTGGCATTGGTTGACATCCTAGAAAGTATGTTATAGGAAGAATCCTTGCCTTTCTACAAATGGGGTTAGAGATGAAGCTGGCCTTGAGTACTATCAAAGGCCAGGTCTTGGCCTTATCAGTATTGTTTCAATGACCACTTGCTTTGCATTCTTTGGTCCGTAGTGTATACAGGGGGGTAACGCGGCTTAATCCACCGGTTAGGTCACCCCTGAACCCTTGGAACTTGAATTTAGTTCTGTCGGCATTACAGAAACAGCCTTTTGAGCCGATATGACATATTCCCATGGTCCTTTTGACAAGGAATCTAGTTTTTCTGGTGGCCATATCTTCTGCAAGAAGGGTATAAGAATTGGCTGCTCTTTCTTGTAAAGAGCCATATTTAATCATTCACAAGGATAGAGTAGTATTGCGTCCTCATCCTAGTTTTTTGCCAAAGGTGGTTTCAGGTTTTCATCTAAACCAGGATATTGTTCTACCTTCATTTTTCCCAGAACCCTGTTCTACGGAAGAAAAGTCACTACATTCTCTGGATGTAGTGAGAGCATTCAAAATCTATTTGGAGGCGACTGCTCAGATTGGGAAAACAGATGTTTTGTTTATGTTGCCTGAAGGTCCTAGGAAAGGACAGGCAGCGTCAAAATCTACTATTGCTAAGTGGATTCTGCAAGTAATTATTCAAGCTTATGGTTTGAAGAGGAAAGTTCCACCTTTTCAAATCAAAGCGCACACTCCACCAGGGCTGTTATTGCTTCATGGGCAGTGCATCACCAAGTCTCTATGGCTCAGATCTGCAAGGCCGCAACTGGGTCTTCAGTCCATACATTCACCAGATTCTATCAGGTGGATGTAAGAAGACATGAAGATATCGCCTTTGGGTGCAGTGTGCTGCAGGCAGCAGTATAGGTCCTCAAGTCTGATTGCACCCTGCTTTTGTTTGTGTCTCCCTCCCCTCAGATAGCATTGATCTGGGACATCCCATACAGTAATTACTGTGGTTCTGTGTCCCGTGATGTACGATAAAGAAAATAGGGTTTTTTATAACAGCTTACCTGTAAAAATCCTTTTCTTGGAGTACATCACGAGACACAGAGGTTCCTCCCCTCTTTCTGATTACACGTGTATTGCTTTGCTACAAAACTGAGGTACTCCCAATAAGGGGAGGGGTTATATAGGGAGCCAAACTTCCTGTCTAGGGTGTGCCAGTGTCCATGCCTATATAACCCATACAGTAATTACTGTGGCTCTGTGTCCTGTGATGTACTCCAAGAAAAGGATTTTACAGGTAAGCTGTTATAGAAAACCTATTTTTTTGGGGAACGCAGTGCCTGGTAGCTCTTAACACAGAACTACCCCCACAGGGGCTGCTAGTAACTGGCGCCCCTATTCCTGTACAGCCAGGCAACACGCATTTTCTACTTGCACCTGGACACAAGAAATCAGTCCATGGGCTTGTTTTTGTTTGATTAAGCATAACAACTTGGATTGGGTAGAGGGGTTATGAAATGCCCAACTTGACTTGAAATAAAACATGATGACAGACTTCTTTCCTATGTACAGAGAAAATATCCTGGACTGCTCTCCTTGCTAGAAACCCCCAGTCTCTTTGGATCAGTGGCAAAGTCCCTTATGGGTCAGGAGCTCTTAGCCCCCTTTGGAAAATAACACAAAATGTTGCAAAACTGCATGCAGGAGTATCTCCTCTCCTCTTGTAGAACTGCTCCCAGCTCCACTGCATGCAGGTACTACCAGCCCTCCTGGCTGCTTGTCTACCAACCCACCCAGCTGATCCGAAGATCTCCCAGGACAACGGATAAAAGGGTTAAGCACAGCGCTGTCCTTTGAAAGCTTGCTACATGTGGCAGTCTCTCCCCTTGTGAATCCATGGGTGTACTGATGTACTCACTCTGTCCTCCCTGCTCCCTGCTGCTCTGAGGCAGGATTTCTTCTCTAACCGGACGCTGAGAGGATTCTTCCAAGCCAGTCCGAGCCCCAGCCTGGAGACAGAGCCCCCCCTGGACCTAGGGGACCCCTCCTAGGCCAGTGACAGCCTCCTCAGCACTCCATCCTCCACCCGACTCTCCTACTGACTAGGCTCTTCCATATTTAGGGGCTAATCCATCCACCCTGCCAGGACATTTTGCCTGGGGATTGGTCAGACTCTCCTAAGTATGTAGATCTGGCCTCCGCCCACTAACTTCCAGGAGCTTCACAAAGCTTCAAGATCCAGGGGGAGGTAACAGAGACCTGCACTGTAGAGCCATCGAGCCTGACCTGCAGTAACCCAACCCAATGTGAGACTTGCATAACTTACCATTAAATTTACGTACACTAACAGGGTGCTACATTAAAGAGTGTTTTGGAATTCAAAATAAGTGCAAAAAAGCACCCTCCTACACCCACTGACTTCTGACCATAGCCTAATCCTTAAAGAAAAAATAAACTCACTCCAACAACCTCTTTTTAATTGATCCCTCCCCCCTCCTTCTTACACAAAAGCTACAATTTTTTATTCTATTTTTACCGTTCTATTACTTTTTGTGCTGAAAAGTAGCACTTCTAAGCTGAGCCTGACTGCCTCCAGAGATAGCTCCCCCACAGCTATTCCAGGAGGCAGTGTGGTACTAAGCCGCAATTGTGCGATGTAAATGCACATGCACATATGCACCACCGGTTTCTACCAGGTTCTAGATACCTTGAAAATATTCACGGCACATATGCGCACATGCCAGATTGAGTGGAAAATTCATGGGGTTGGCTGTTCATTTAGCAGTTTAGTACCACTTTAAAGTGACACTGTCACTATAGGGTCAGATACCTGCAGTGGCTGGGGATCATCACTGATTTTTGGGGAGCTTAATGTGGCTTAACGTACAAAAAAGAACTTGGATGTTAACCAATTTCCCCCAAACTTCACACAATAGAAGACTCTATCTATGCCAACATATTTCCAAAATTTCTGATCATTTGGCAAATCATACTAAAAGTTATTCACATTTAACCAACTGTTGAAACAATGAATGCTTTGGTCCAGAGTATGCAACTTGTAATGAAGCATATGGCAGGGCTCAACAGGTCCAGGTCGCCACAATAACCAGAAACCACATCCTGGCACCTGGGCCCCGCCAGACTACCCACTGCCAGCACCAGGTGCAAGCAACCCCCACTGCCTGATGCCCTGGACATGCAGTTCGGGCGCCAGGCAGCCGACCCAGTTCCAACATCCAAAAAGAAAAAGGAAGAACTCCAGCTCTGCTGCTTACCTGCAGCAGAACCAAAGTTTTCCCTTTCCTTCCCTTCCCACACACCAACAACCTTGTGCACTCTCCACCCCCTCTCCCAGCAGACCTGCTGCCGCTGTGCGCAAAGGCTTTCCCACATTCCCCCCTCTCTGCACCAAACAGTCTGCACGCACTGTGACCCACCCCTCCCCTCCAGTCCCCGCACACGCTGCTGGAGACCAGCAGGGAGTTGAGCAGAGTCCAGCCCACACAGCATGCCACACACACATAGCTGAGGTATTATGGAGCTGTGTGCAAAAAGGGTGCACACATATGGCCCCCCCATACCTCACAGAAGCACCTTGCTTTCCTTGCATACAATCAAGGTAACCACTATGTTATCCTATACACTATTAGATCATCTTCACTAATACGATAATACTCACTATTTATTACATTCATTTATCTTAGATTTTTGGTAGTTACCACTCCCCCATCACTCTGGTTCCCCACCAAGGTTGGCGGCTTGTGTTCTGGGGGGCCATATGTGTGTGCCCTTTTTGCACGCGGCTCCATTATACCTCAGCTCCCGGGACGGGTACTTCCTTTTGGCCCTGGTCTTTCATTCAACATATCCACACCGTTAACTCCCTGTATGTAAGTACCCAGGACTGGCAAATTTGCCTTCTACTGTTATGTTCAGTGTCACACTAGACTAATTATAATTATACTCTTTATAGATACTCGTGAGCATCCGCCCCTGATAAGTGTTCATACACGAAACGCGCCAGATGTTCAGGATGCCAATACATGCCTGTATCAGCAATCAAACCATTCTATTGTTTAAGAAATCATGTTCATATCTTTTTACATCATGCTATTTATATTGCAATGTGTCGCCCCACTGACATGTGTATATATATGAATTTCACAGGAATTACTCATCATTTCTTTCTATATAATCATGTGTTGCCAAATTGATATTATCATGTATCCTTGTTATACATGTATTTGCATGTGTATTTTTATGATCCAAACATTTTTTATTTGTTATAAGCCATTGATATGCACTTTATGTATCCTTCATATCATGTTTTTCCAACTTATATACCCCCACAAAGTCAAGAGCCTCATTTAAAGTCCCAATCTCCTTTCTCATTTAAATAGTAAATAGAGTCCACCTGTGTGTAATTTAATCTCAGTATAATTACAGCTGTTCTGTGAAGAGAACCAAGAGAACCTTAGTGAACAAACAGCATCACGAAGGCCAAGGAACACATCAGACAGGTCAGGGATAAAGTTGTGGAGGAGTTTAAAGCAGGGTTAGGTTATTTATACTGAGATTAAATTGCACACAGGTGGACTCTATTTGCTAATTTAGGTGACTTCTGAAGGCAATTGATTCCACTAGATTTTAGTTAGGGGAATCAGAGTAAAGGAGGCTGAATACAAATGCATGCCACACTTTTCAGATGTTTATTTGTAAAAAAAAATGTGAAATGTATTTATCATTTTCTTTCCACTTCACAATTATGTGCCACTTTGTGTTGGTCTATCACATAAAATCCCAATAAAATACGTTTTCCATTTTTGGTTGTAACGTGACAAAATGTGGAAAAGGGGTATGAATACTTTTTCAAGGCACTGTATACAGGAGTCATTTAACCTAACTGCATGTAGAAAACCAGAGTACCCAAGGGAAACCTACTGATCATCAACGTACATGCACTTTACCATTGACCACTAATGCATAGGGGTTTTTTTTTTTTTTTTTGCTTAGCCAAAAATATAATAGGGCATTCCTCCCACTGTCCACCAATGTCAATGGATGTGTGCCCCCTTACACTGATGGCCAGTAAAAGAATGCCACTTTATAATGACATCTACGAAAGAAGGCATGCCACTGCATTGGTGTCAGGATACTTACTTGAAGCTTTGGTTGTTAAGTGATGTTGGCACCAAAGCTTTGCAGATACCACCGGGCCGAGGGTCATTCCACTCCAGGATGGCCTGCAGGTCCATTTGTATTGCAAGCCTGAGAACATAGTACGGTAGTTGTTTTATCTAAAAGTGACAATCAGATTGTAACATAAATGACAGAAGCACTCTAATTTTACTTGATATATCACTTTTGTGTGGAATTGGCTCTTTAAGATCATTGGCCTACATTATTTTGCAGGCCATGCTGGGCTTTGTGGTGACAATCTGGGGGGATTGCCCATACCTAGTAACATGGATTTAAATGTGGCATATTGCAGTGCCTGCAGCTCCAAGCACTTCTTCTCCCCATTCTCCACTTCTCCTGTCTCTGGTGGTTTCACGCCGCACATTTCCTATATATGTTCCCTTCTTCTGTTTCTATTTCTCCCCGTCTGTCCCAATCTATTCCAGTCTATGTCGCTCCCTGCTTGACACACTGGAAGTGCAGTCTCAGCACACTAAGGTGGCAGAGTATTACATCTGCAGTAACTCCCCAGCTTGATCCACTGCAGTGTGCTTACAGCAGCCTGGAGATAGCCTTGAAAATCAGCATTCCAATATACAGGCATTTTAGAACCATCAGCATTCATAGCAAGTCAATAGAGTTTAATAATAACTGTCAAGGCATATTTCACAACAATCACTTTCTTGGATCCTAATTTCTTTGGTTTGGTTTCCTCCACAATTATCCCTTTCTTATGCTCGATGTGCAGATCTGAATACACTTACTATGGATCTCAGCTTGAGTGTCGGTTCACACTTGTGCGATGCGATTTTGATGCAAATTTTTTCATTGCGCGTTTGATTATTACCAGCGCGATTGTATTGCGAATTCAATGCGAATTGTATGCGCTTTCAATGTAAATTAGGCACAGATGCGATTTGTGCTCAGGCCAATTGAAAAGGCAATAAAAAAATGGGTGTTAACTTCCTGTGCTCTTCCTTGTTTTCCTTTGTGGGAGAGTATTGTCGTTGAGGAGTGTGGTTTGTTTGTGAGTAGTCAGTGAGGATTTTGATTTTTGATCATTATGTTTCATCAAATGCCGTTGATCATGGCAGCAGTTATTACTGCTACTGCTGCAGTTCTGATGGAAAAAGCCAGGAGGAAGAGGAGGAGGAGGATGAGGAAAAGACTGATGAGTACAAGAAGATATTGGGTCCATCCAATTATTCAAAATAGGGAAGAGAGAGGCCAGTTCAGGATCCTCTACAATGATCTCAGGCAGCATGAGGAGAAGTTCTTCAACTATTCCCGGATGTCAGTAAATAGGTTAGTACCTGTACCCTTCTTCCTTCTCCTCCTCCCTCCTTCTTACTATCTATCACTGACATGCATCCTACTGACCACCAATCCCACTGACCACCAACGTAAGGGCATGCATCCCACTGACCACCAACCCCACTGACCACCAACGCCACTGACCACCAACGCCACTGACCACCAACGCCACTGACCACCAACGCCACTGACCACCAACCCCACTGACCACCAATCCCACTGACCACCAACCCCAGTGACCACCAATGCCACTGACCACCACGCCACTGACCACCAATCCCACTGACCACCAATCCAACTTTTGATCGCTTTTCTCCTTTTACTAGAACTCTTTCCTATTACCATTTTATTTGATTTTGTGTATGGGCTTTAGCCTGTCACTTACATTGAATTTGTGGTTTTATTCCTTAGTTTCGATGAATTGCTTCGGCTGCTTGGTACACGTTTGGAGTATCAGAACACCACCTTTTGGAATAGTGTGGAGCCAGCGGAAAGGTTGCTTGTTACATTAAGGTAAATTTTATAGATATACTTTGTGTGTGAAATTTTATGCTATGCACCATAGTAAGCTATAGTAAGGAATGCAAAGAATGCAGACAGATATGACAACAAAATTGTTTTCCAAAAAAAGTATTTATTTTTTTATTTTAAAAAACGTAATACGCAATTTTTTTGGATTACATACTTGGCATGAAATATTTTGGAAACAATCCAGCTCCCTCTGACTCTCTGACCTCCTCTGACTCTCTAGCTCTCTAACTTCCCCTGACTCTCTAACTCAGTCTGACTCCCTTACTTCCCCTGGCTCTCTAACTCCCTCCGACTCTCTGACCTCCTCTGACTCTATAACTTCCCCTGACTCTCTAACTCCCTCTGACTCTCTGACCTCCTCTGACTCTCTAACTTCCCCTGACTCTCTAACTCCCTCTGACTCTCTGACCTCCTCTGACTCTTTAACTTCCCCTGACTCTCTAACTCACTCTGACTCTCTTACTTCCTCTGACTCTCTAACCTCCTCTGACTCTCTAACTCCCTCTGACTCTCTTACTTCCTCTGACTCTCTTACTTCCTCTGACTCTCTTACTTCCTCTGACTCTCTTACTTCCTCTGACTCTCTACTTCCCCTGACTCTCTTAATTCCTCTGACTGTCTTGCTTCCTCTGACTGTCTAGCTTGAACGTAACTGAACTTTAATATTAAGTTACAAAACTTTAGTAACACAAACTCTATCTCTCCACTCATCCTCCCTGTCATCTCCAACTCTCTCATCCTCCCTCCCTCGCATCTTCATCTCCACTTTCCCCCTAATCTTTTTTCTCTACATCTCTATTTCCCTGAGCCATTCAAAATATGATAGCATTTTGGAATACACTATTCAAAATTATAAAAAATAATTTAACAAAAACATAATGCTAACAAAGAAAGTATCAATTTTCAACATGAAATTGGTAGCGGCATTAGTAGGTAGTCATCTACAAATTCAAAAAACTTGGTGAACTATGTTCATCAGGCTTGGTGTGCCGTTGTAGTGTTGCTGTTGAAGAGCTTGGTGGTGTTAGCTGCAAGGCTTCACCTTGTGTTGAGGGATATTTCCTCAATAACACAGGTGGGGATATCTCGTTATCTGGTAGTACACTTGGGGACCCATATTGTCGATAGGGTGTAGGCATGTTTGCGGCTACTTCAAGCGATCAATTGTGATATGGATAATGACTTGGAATTGTTGGTTTCTGCTGTTCCATTGGTCTTGTTACAGGTGGAAATTGATTTGCCACGGACGGTATTTGCTCGTAGAGCTGTACCGGTCTGTTTTGTGTCGGGACATGGTAAGATGTTGAGTCAAGTTGTCTCATATCCATTTGTCTGCCGATATCCGTAGTTCTACTTGGGGGTGAAATTACTGAGGCAACAGGTGAAGGAATAGGATATGGGATTCGTGATCTGGGGGTCTCATAAATGCTAGAGGGTTCTTCAAAACTAGAGGGATAAGGGTTTGGTGCAGTTTTTGAGGCAGAAGAAATGGGAGTAAATATTTGAGGACTAGGAATGTTGTACATTGGCACAGAAACATGGCGTGGCACAGTGAATGAATGGATGCAATGCTGCACTGCAATCCTCATATTAAAGTAATGGTCTGGCAAGACCTCTTTGAGAAGCGGCACCAGACTAATGGCAAACATAGTGTGAGGACATCGCTGGGCATTGATTTGTTCAGTGATACCTGACACTATGTTTAGTAATTTATTGGTCTGGTCCTGGTCTTCAGCCTGTTCTGCTGCCCTGCTGCTTTTCTTCCTGCGGGAAGCAGATGCTTGCCTTTGCCTTCTGCTGGACGGTGTCGAAACATCAGTATCCTCATTATCCTGCTCCTGAGCAGAGGACTCGTGTACCTCGATCAGCTCACCCTGGAGCTCCATAGATGAATCCTCCTGATTTGTGCAAGCAAATGATGCTCCTTCATCATCGTCAACACTAGGAGCATGCGCCTCCTCATCCCCCTCCTCCTCCTCCTCCTCCCAACTTGCTTCCGTGCTGCAATACAAAAAAATTAAATTGGAACTCTGTTATGAAATAAAAAGTATAGCTGATAGGGGGAGAAGTAAAGGTTAGGGTTAGGACTGGTTAATTAGATAGAGATGGTAGAGTGACCGATTCATGTATCATAACTTACTTCCTCAATTCTAGTACTGGCTTCAAAAATCCATATATCTGGTGAAGACATAGGGACACTTTAGGGGGGCACCAGACCCACTCCTTGATTCACGCTGCAGTCTCTGGTGTCTCTGAAGTGTGTCCTTGAGGCTCCGCCACCTAGTGCGTATGAGTCCTTCTGTAATAAAAAAAAAAACATAACTAATTTTTTTTTTTTTTTTTTTTCAGGTACCTAGCAACTGGAAATTCATTTGCCAGCTTACACTACGAGTTCAAATTGGGAAAATCTACGGTGAGCACAATTGTGCGTGACACCTGTATCGCCCTCTGGGAGGTCCTAAGAGATGTGGTCATGAGAAAACCAAACAAAGAGGAATGGAACACCAAAGCTGAGTTGTTTTGGGAGCGCTGCAACTTCCCTAACTGTGTTGGTGCCATAGACGGCAAGCACATCAGAATTGTGAGGCCAGTCGGTAGTGGGACAAAATTTTTTAAATATAAAAAATATTTTTCTTTCGTTCTTCTGGCTGATGCAAACTACTCGTTCACCTACATCGACATTGGTTCTTATGGGAGCAGTTCTGACTCCAGCATTTTTTCCCACTCAAGTTTTGGAAGAATGATTCGGGAGAACGCACTAGACCTCCCAAACGAACGACCACTCCCTGGAACATCAGAACCCTCTCTCCCTTTAATATTTGTCGGTGATGAGGCTTTCGCTCTTTCAGAGAAAATGCTCAGGCCATATGCTAACCGGTCACTGTGGAGAAAAGGGTCTTTAATTATCGGCTAACAAGAGCATGCAGAGTTGTGGAGTGTACTTTCGGAATCCTGGCAAACAAATGGCGTTTTCTTCACACGCCAATAAGTTTAAACATAGAAAACGCCATAATTGCCGTAAAAGCTGCCTGTGCACTCCACAATTATGTCCGCGAAAGAGATGGATACCTTTTCGAGGACTCTTTAATGGATGAGATGGAAGGCGCAGGACACATACAAGGGGCAATTACAGAGGGACCAGCATCCATGAGAAATTTACTGACTTCTTTATGAGTCCTGCTGGTCAGGTATCATGGCAGCTTGATGCCATTCAATAAAGACCAATAACTTTTTCCCTGTCAATGCTGCATCGTCTACTATCTGTACTTTTTTCTATAAATGTAATAAAGTTTTATTGTTCGACAGTGTGTCCATCTATTTTTTGCACTTTCTGTGTCAACATACAGAGCATGCAATATCATTCCACAACATTGGTGGTCAGTGGGATTGGTGGTCAGTGGCGTTGGTGGTCAGTGGGATGCATGCCCTTACATTGGTGGTCAGTGGGATGAATAAATAGAAATATACTTACGTTTATGTTTGCGAACCTGAGATGTGAAGTCATCCCAGTCTGCATACAGACTTTTACAAATTTCATCCCAGCCTCTGCTCTTCCGGGCATTGTTTTTGTATTCTTCAATCCGGCTGTCCCATATATAAGGCCTGTCACGGACAAGTCTGATGAGCTCCTCATTATCAGTGGTGTTCCGATGCCTGGGGGCCATCTTGACTGCTTACAGATGGACATGAGACAGGAAACAGGAAGTGAGGGGGCAGAACTGAGTTGAACTGAACTGTTGAAAGGAGGAGCTGGAGGTGAAGAATTTGCACATATCTGAACCAACAATGCGCTTCCAGAACGATTTACATTGATGTCTATGGAGACTAAATTCGCAACGCAACACTGTAAACTCGCACAAGACCCTTTTTTTTATCGCATCGCATTTGGAGAGGAATCGCAACGCATATATGTGAACGACCGTAATTGAAAACAATTACTTTTGGGATGACATGCGAATCTAGTTTTTGTTTAACGCAACGCATTCGTTATAAACTCACACAAGTGTGAACCGGCACTGAATCTCAAACAGGAAACAACCTGCATGGAGTTTGCATTTTCTCCCTGGGATTACGTGGGTCTCCTCCAGGTACTCCGGTTTCCTCAAAAGATATGCTGGGAGGTTAATTGGCTCCTGTCCAAGCTGGCCCTAGCATACAGTATGTGTGCTTGTATATACAGTATCTCACAAAAGTGAGTACACCGCTCACATTTTTGAAAAATATTTGATTCTATCTTTCCATGTGACAACACTGAAGAAAAGACACTTATGTCTACAATGTAAAGTAGTGAGTGTACAGCTTGTATAACAGTGTAAATTTGCTGTCCCCTCAAAATAACTCAACACACAGCCATTAATGTCTAAACTGCTGGCAACAAAATTGAATACACCCCTAAGTGAAAATGTCCAAATTGGGGCCAAAGTTTCAATATTTTGCGTGGCCACCATTATTTTCCAGCACTGCCTTAAGCCTCTTGGGCACGGAGTTCACCAGAACTTCACAGGTTGCCACTGGAGTACTCTTCCACTCCTCCATGATGACATCACAGAGCTGGTGGAGCTTGCGCTCCTCCACCTTCCATTTGAGGATGTTCCACAGATGCTCAATAGGGTTTAGGTCTGGAGACATGCTTGGCCAGTCCATCACCTTTACCCTCAACTTCTTTAGCAAGGCAGTGTTTGTCTTGGAGGTGTGTTTGTGGGGTCATTATCAGGTTGGAATACTGCCCTGCGGCCCAGTCTCTGAAACTTTGGGATCACGCTCTACCTCAGTATGTCACAGTACATGTTGGCATTAATGGTTCCCTCAATAAACTGTAGCTCCGCAGTGCCGGCTGCACTCATGCAGCCCCAGACCATGACACTCCCACCACCATGCTTGACTGTATGCAAGACACGCTTGTCTTTGTACTCCTCACCTGGTTGCCGCCACACATGCTTGACACAATCTGAACCAAATAAGTTTATCTTGGTCTCATCAGACCACAGGGCATGGTTCCAGTAATCTATGTCCTTAGTCTGCTTGTCTTCAGCAAACTGTGGGCTTTCTTGTGCATCATCTTTAGAAGAGGCTTCCTTCTGGGATGACAGCAATGCAGACCAATTTGATGCAGTGTGCAGCGTATGGTCTGAACACTGACAGGCTGACCCCCCACCCCTTCTACCTCTGCAGTAATACTGGCAGCACTTATACGTCTATTTCCCAAAGACAACCTCTGCATATGATGCTGAGAACGTGCACTCAACTTCTTTGGTCGACCATGGCGAGGCCTGTTCTGAGTGGAACCTGTCCTGTTAAACCACTCTATGGTCTTGGCCACCGTGCTGCAGCTCAGTTTCAGGGTCTTGGCAATCTTTTTATAGCCTAGGCCATCTTTATGTAGAGCAACAATTCTTTTTTCAGATCCTCAGAGAGTTCTTTGCCATGAGGTGCCATGTTAAACTTCAAGTGACCAGTAAGAGAGGGTGAGAGTGATAACACCAAATTTAACACACCTGCTCCCCATTCACACCTGAGACCTTGTAACACTAAAGAGTCATATGACACTGGGGAGGGAAAGTGGCTAATTGGGCCCAATCTGGACATTTTCACTTAGGGGTGTACTCACTTTTGTTGCCAGCGGTTTAGACATTAATGGCTGTGTGTTGCGTTATTTTGAGGGAAGAGCAAATTTACACTGTTATACAAGCTGTACACTCACTACTTTACATTGTAGCAAAGTGTATTTTCTTCAGTGTTGTCACATGAAAAGATATAATAAAATATTTACAAAAATGGGAGGGTGTACTCACTTTTGTGAGATACTGTATGTATGTGACATGGGGTCCTTAGACTAGGGTGACCAGAAGTCCCCGGTTTCCGGGGACAGTCCCCGAACTGAGGACACTGTCCCCAGGTTTTGTCCCCAGATAGCAGGAGCGGCCTGGGCCGGGGGCAGGGTGGCAATAGCCCCCTGGGCCGTTCTGATGCCTGTTAAAAGGGCCGCAGGGATAAGACACTGTATACGGCCGCTGCTGCTACACAGTACTACACTTGCAGAGCTGCAGCGGAGCGGTACAACTGTCACTTCCCTGTCAGGGATCTCTGCCCAGCCTGCCAGGAGCTTCCTAGGCCCCGCCCCCGTGAAGTCAGTGGGAGGCGGTATGGAAGAGGAGAAGTTCTGCCCCTTCGACCTGCGGGGAGCGTCCACTACTGTGACAAAGTGAGCGATGCTGATAAAAATGCTGAAGCATGAAGGGGTTAATAAACACTGACCCCACTGCCACTAATGCAGCACAAAGGGGTTAATTAACTGCCACTAGTCACTAATGCACCAGTGACCAATGGCAATACATTAAAACCCCTGCATGCTGCATATTACAAATAGCATTATAGATTAATCAACCCCCTGCCCAGTGTCCATCAGTATCAGTGTCCATCAGTCAGCAATGATAAAGCATGTTTGTGTGGAATGCATCTGCTGAGCACTTTGGATCATTCGTGTGTCATGTTTTTAAACTTTTTCACTCTACAATAAACAAAATTTTCTTCTTTCGTTTACAATGTTCGTCAGTGCCTCCTACCAGTGCAGCCTCATTAGCGACTCTTTACCAGTGCCCATTAGTGCAGCTTATCAGTGCCACCTCATCAGTGCAGTCTCATCAATGCCCATCACTGCAGCCTCATCAGTGCCCATCAGTGCCCATCATTGCCGTCTGCCAGTGCCCATCATTGCCACATATCAGTGCCCATCATTGCCGCATATAATTGCCGCCTATCAGTGCCCATCATTGCCGCATATCAGTGCCCATCATTGCCGCATATCAGTGCCGCTTATCAGTGCCCATCATTGCTAGCAATTAGTGCCCATCATTGCTGCATATCAGTGCTGCCGGTCAGTGCCTATCATTGCCGCATATCAGAGCCGCCTATCAGTGCCCATCATTGCCACCTATCAGTGCTGCCTATCGGTGCCCATCGTTGCTGCCTATCAGTGCCCACCATTGCTGCATATCAGTGCTGCCTATCAGTGCCCATCATTGCTGCCTATCAATGCCCATCATTGCAACATATCAGTGCCACCTATCAGTGCCCATCATTGCCGCATATCAGTGCCACCTATCAGTGCCCATCATTGCCGCGTATCAGTGCCCATCTGACCCTCCCCCCGGTGCCCGAGGCGGTCGGCATAGTTTCCTGAGCGATCCGAGGTGAGGGGGAGGCCATCCATTCGTTGCCACCCCCTCGCGATCGCTCCCAGCCAATGACAATCTTCCTCTGAAATGTAAACACCGGCAGAGGAAGTGATGTCATCTCTCCTCGCGTCGGTCTTTTTCGTTCCGGCGCCGAGGAGAGAAGACATCAAGTAAGTGCACCAACACTACACGAACAGAAGAACACTCTAGGCACACTTTTCACCCCCCCCCATCACCCCCCGATTACCCCCCTGTACCCCCTGTCACAGTAACACCAATAGCAGTTTTTGTTTTTTTTCTGATTATTGCTTTGGTGTCAGTTTGTGACAGTTATAAGTGGTAGGGCAGTTAGTATTAGCCCCCTTTAGGTCTAGGATACCCCCCTAACCCCCCCTAATAAAGGTTAACCCCTTGATCACCCCCCCGTCACCAGTGTCACTAAGGGATCTTTTTCTGATCGCTGTATTAGTGTCACAGGTGACGCTAGTTAGGGAGGTAAGTATTTAGGTTCGCCATCAGCGTTTTATAGCGTCAGGGACCCCCATATACTACCTAATAAAGGTTTTAACCCCCTGATTGCCCCCAGTTAACCCTTTCACCAGTGATCACCATATAACTGTTACTACACGAACAGAAGAACACTCTAGGCACACTTTTCACCCCCCCCCCATCACCCCCCGATTACCCCCCTGTACCCCCTGTCACAGTAACACCAATAGCAGTTTTTTTTTTTTTTTTCTGATTATTGCTTTGGTGTCAGTTTGTGACAGTTATAAGTGGTAGGGCAGTTAGTATTAGCCCCCTTTAGGTCTAGGATACCCCCCTAACCCCCCCTAATAAGGGTTAATCCCTTGATCACCCCCCCGTCACCAGTGTCACTAAGGGATCTTTTTCTGATCACTGTATTAGTGTCACAGGTGACGCTAGTTAGGGAGGTAAGTATTTAGGTTCGCCATCAGCGTTTTATAGCGTCAGGGACCCCCATATACTACCTAATAAAGGTTTTAACCCCCTGATTGCCCCCAGTTAACCCTTTCACCAGTGATCACCGTATAACTGTTACGGGTGACGCTGGTTAGTTAGTTTATTTTTTATAGTTTCAGGGCACCCGCTTTCATGCAAAAGCAATCCTAGCAGCTAGTTAGTCTTTTACGAGCAGTGGGAATGAATGCCACCCCCCCCCCCACCGTCTTCCATGTTTTTCTCTGGCTCTCCTGTCCCAACAGGGAACCTGAGAATGCAGCCGTTAATTCGGCCAGCTGACCATAGAGCTGATCAGAGACCAGAATGGCTCCAATCATCTCTATGGCCTAAGAAACCTGAAGCTACGAGCATTTTATGACTTAGATTTCCCCGGATGTAAACAGCGCCATTGGGAAATTGGGAAAGCTTTTTATCGTACCGATCTCGGTGTGGTCAGATGCTTTGAGGACAGAGGAGAGATCTAGGGTCTAATAGACTCCAATTTTTAAAAAAGCAGTACCTGTCACTACCTATTGCTATCATAGGGGATATTTACATTCCCTGAGATAACAATAAAAATGCTAAAAAAAACAATGAAAGGAACAGTTTAAAAATAAGATAAAAAAGCAAAAAAAATAATTAAAAAAAAAAAAAAAAGCACACTTGCCCCCCCCCCCCCCCGCGCTCTCGCGCAATGGCGACCGCAAGCGTCGGTCTGGCGTCAAATGTAAACAGCAATTGCACCATGCATGTGAGGTATCACCGCGAAGGTCAGATCGAGGGCAGTAATTTTAGCAGTAGACCTCCTCTGTAAATCTAAAGTGGTAACCTGTAAAGGCTTTTAAATGCTATTAAAAAATTAGTTTGTCGCCACTGCACATTTGTGCGCAATTTTAAAGCATGTTGTGTTTGGTATCCATGTACTCGGCCTAAGATCATCTTTTTTATTTCATCAAACATTTGGGAAATATAGCGTGCATTTAGTGCATTAAAATTTAGAAAAGTGTGTTTTTTCCCAAAAAAATGCGTTCGAAAAATCGCTGTGCAAATTCTGTGTGAAAAAAAAAATGAAACACCCACCATTTTAATCTGTAGGGCCTTTGCTTTTAAAAAATTTATAATGTTTGTGGGTTCAAAGTAATTTTCTTGCAAAAAAAAATAATTTTTTCATGTAAACAAAAAGTGTCAGAAAGGGCTTTGTCTTCAAGTGGTTAGAAGAGTGGGTAATGTGTGACATAAGCTTCTAAATGTTGTACATAAAATGCCAGGACAGTTCAACCCCACCCCAAATGACACCATTTTGGAAAGTAGACACCCCAAGCTATTTGCTGAGAGGCATGTCGAGTCCATGGAATATTTTATATTGTGAAACAAGTTGCGGGAAAAAGACACTTTTTTTTTTTTTTTTTTTTGCACAAAGTTGTCACTAAATGATATATTGCTCAAACATGCCATGGGAATATGTGAAATTACACCCCAAAATACATCCTGTTGCTTCTCCTGAGTACGGAGATACCACATGTGTGAGACTATTTGGGAGCCTAGCCGCGTACGGGACCCCGAAAACCAAGCACCGCCTTCAGGCTTTCTAAGGGTGTAAATTTTTAATTTCACTCTTCACTGCCTATGACAGTTTTGGAGGCCATGGAATGTCCAGATGGCACCCCCCCCCCCCCAAATGACCCCATTTTAGAAAGTAGACACCCCAAGCTATTTGCTGAGAGTTATAGTGAGTATTTTGCAGACCTCACTTTTTGTCGCAAAGTTTTGAAAATTGAAAAAAGAAAAAAAAAATTTTTTCTTGTTTTTCTTCATTTTCAAAAACAAATGAGAGCTGCAAAATACTCACCATGCCTCTCAGCAAATAGCTTGGGGTGTCTACTTTCCAAAATTGGGTAATTTTGGGGGGGGTTGTGCTATCTTGGCATTTTATGGCCTACGAAACTGTGATAGGTAGTGAGGAGTGAAATAAAAAATTTACGCCCTTAGAAATCCTTAAGGCAGTGATTGGTTTTACGGGCCCCGTATGCAGCTAGGCTCCCAAAAAGTCCAACACATGTGGTATCCCCATACTCAGGAGAAGCAGCAGAATGTATTTTGGGGTGTAATTCCAAATATGCCCATGGCATGTTTGAGCAATATATCATTTAGTGACAACTTTGTGCAAAAAAAAAAAAAAAAGTTTGTCACTTTCCTGCAACTTGTGGCAGAATATAAAATATTCCATGGACTCAACATGCCTCTCAGCAAATAGCTTGGGGTGTCTACTTTCCAAAATGGGATAATTTGGGGGGGTTGTGCCATCTGGGCATTTTATGGCCTTCAAAACTGTGAAGCAGAATGTATTTTGGGGTGTAATTCCATATGCTCATGGCATGTTTGAGCAATATATCATTTAGTGACAACTTTGTGCAAAAAAAAAAAAAAAGTTTGTAATTTTCCCGCAACTTATGTCAAAATATAAAATATTCTATGGACTCAACATGCCTCTCAGCAAATAGCTTGGGGTGTCTACTTTCCAAAATGGGGTCATTTGGGGGGGTTTTGTGCCATCTTGGCATTTTATGACCTTCAAAACTGTGATAGGTAGTGAGGAGTGAAATTAAAAATTTACGCCCTTAGAAATCCTGAAGGCGGTGCTTGGTTTTCGGAGCCTCGTACGCGGCTAGGGTCCCAAAAAGTCCCACACATGTGGTATCCCCGTACTCAGGAGAAGCAGCTAAATGTATTTTGGGGTGCAATTCCACATATAACCATGGCATGTGTGAGCAATATATCATTTAGTAACAACTTTTTGTAACTTTCTTTTAACATTAGTTAATCACTTGGGTCAAAAAAATTTAATATTCAGTGGGCCTCTCAGCAATTTCCTTGGGGTGTCTACTTTCCAAAATGGGGTCATTTGGGGGGGGGGGGGGGGTTGTACTGCCCTGCCATTTTAGCACCTCAAGAAATGAGATAGGCAGTCATAAACTAAAAGCTGTGTAAATTCCAGAAAATGTACCCTAGTTTGTAGACGCTATAAGTTTTGCGCAAACCAATAAATATACGCTTATTGACATTTTTTTTACCAAAGACATGTGGCCGAATACATTTTGGTCTAAAGGTATGACTAAAATTGAGTTTATTGGATTTTTTTTTTATAACAAAAAGTAGAAAATATCTTTTTTTTTCAAAATTTTCCGTCTTTTTCCGTTTATAGTGCAAAAAATAAAAACCGCAGAGGTGATCAAATAGCATCAAAAGAAAGCTCTATTAGTGGGAAGAAAGGGATGCAAATTTTGTGGTTAAAAAGGACTTTGCTAGAGTAGCTCTACTACTACTTAAGCTGAAGTCTACTGTTTGTTACCAAACTTCACTAAAGACTTCACTAAAGCTTGCTTAGAAAGAAAAGCCGAGTCCTCAGTTGTACATAGTTCTTATCTTTGGAGTATCCCACCACTTCCCTCATCCCTATCCAAGCCCCCCCCCCCCAAAAAAAAAAAAACAACAAAAACAAAATCCCATAAGCTGGCCATACATTATACAATTTTCTTATTCAATTTCCTTTAGATTTACCTTCACCTATCTAGAGCAAGGGCCTGACTAATTGCATACATATTGAAAGTGTTTAGGTTTGACCTCATATTAGATGGTTTTGGTAAATCTAAAGGAAATTTGCACAAGATAATTGTATAATGTATGACTTGTCCTAGACTGGTCTTTGGAGAAACAGTGAATGAGTCTGCTGTGTGTCTGGCAGGGCAGAAGTTGGGAAAACCTGGACAAGTAATTCCTGCAGCTCCTACGAGGTAGCACTACAAGTATAACAAAAGGTAGCAATCTGCAGCAAAGTTTGTTAAAATCCCTGCAATGTACATAAATCACCCAGAGGGTAATGTTTTTTTTTTTCAACAAAAGTGGAGTTACGCTTTAAAGCGTAACTCCAGGCTTACTATAACTTTTAATAGTTGATCCAGAGGAAGGAACCCCCCCCCCCCCCATAAAGCACAGTCCAATTTGCTCCAGTGGGGGTAAAAATTATTTACTCATCCCCCTAGGGCTGCTGCACAAACAGCATTTTTAACATTGTTTTAGTGGCATCTGGCTTTTTTTATTTTTTTTGTGCCTCTAAACGTCCCTCTATGTTAGTCTATGTGTCCATATGCACGTCGGAGTTTAGAAGAGTTTAGAAGTAGGAGTATTTAGGGGGTGAAAAAACTTGCCAGGTCCAGGAGCAGCTGCGTTTTTGGCAGAAAGCCATGCCCCGTAGGCATTGATGAATATTGTGGTTCACCTGTCACCCTGCCCTGCCCGACACCCATCTCTCAGACACTCAAAGACATAGAACAGTATATAAACTTTGTTTTTTTTGTTTTTTATTGAGGGGATTAAACTTGGATGGGAAAGGACATTCATCGGATGCCCAGAAAGATAAGATTCAGTATAACTTGCTTGGGACTACTATATACACTCTAGTATATACAATCCAGTCTTCTCTCCAGCACAACTCTTGCTTAAAACCTCTTTTCCTTACTCCTCCAGCACTTTACTTGCTGCAGACCTTTACTCCTCCGGAACTGCTCTTGCTGCAGATTCCTGGACCAGTATCACCACATGGTTAGGCCTGACACTAACTCAAACTCAGCCAGGCCTCAGTGAATTGCCTTTTGCGGGCAGGGGCCTTGGGTCCCTATGATGTAGAAGTTCCAGTGCCAACTGTCCTCAACATGACTACTGATCCCAGTAAACCCTCTTCAGGCTCTGCCAGTCCTCTTGGCTGCAGCTGCCTCTTTCCATTGCCCCTCCCACAGTCCACTCTTCTGGTTCTGCACCAATCTCAAACTGAAAACTCTCAGTTCTCTCAGGCCTGCCTCCCCAGTCCTCCTGACTGTGCTTCACTCACCAGTCCTCCTGGCTGTGACCAGTTGTCCACCCTGGAGTCTCTTAACAGTGCTCTCTCTTGCTGTCCTCTCCTTGCTCTTTCATGTGCCCATAGTTGCCAATATTCTGAAAAAATAAATAGAGACACTTTTTTGAATGTAGGCTTATTTTAATTATGGATGGGGCATTCATTTGTAGCTTAAGAAAGAGGAAAAATGTTGCGCGAGCGTGGTTTAAATTAATGGGCGTGGTTTAAATTAAATATTGGGTGTGGCATAGAGAAAGAAAGGGAGAAAGAGGGAGAGAGAGAAAGGAAAGAAAGAAAGAAAGAAAGAAAGAGATAGATAGGGAAGGAGAGAGAAGGAAGGAAAGAAAGAGGGATGGAGGATCGAGAGATGGTCAGAGACTGCAGACATGATACAAGAGATGGTCAGAGACTGAGGACATGATACAAGAGATGGTCAGAGACTGTGGACATGATACAAGAGATGGTCAGAGACTGTGGATATGATACAGGAGATGGTCAGAGACTGAGCACATGATACAAGAGATGGTCAGAGGCTGTGGATATGATACAGGAGATGGTCAGACTGTGGACTTGATACAGGAGATGGTCAGAGATTGCAGATATGTCACAAAGAGATGGTCAGAGACTGCGGACATGATACAAGAGATGGTCAGAGACTTCGGACATGATACAAGAGATGGTCAGAGATTGCAGACATGATACAAGAGATGAACAGAGACTCTGGACATGATAAAGGAGATGGTCAGAGACTGTAGACATGATAAAGGAGATGGTCAGAGACTGAGGACATGATACAGAAGATGGTCAGAGACTGTGGACATGATACAGGAGATGATCAGAGACTGTGGGCATGATACAGGAGTTGGTCAGAAACTCGGCTCCAGCCACCGGCATCTTCTCTTCAGTCAAATGTGGCAGGCTGTGGAAGGGGTGGGTTACAGAGGTGTGCTGATTGGCTAAAGAGGCACCCAGCAGCACAGGGAGCAGCTGCTTGAATGCAGTTTACAACAGTTGACAACTATGGGTGCTGCTCCCCCCCTCCCCACCCCCCAGAATGAGGTTACAATGGTGGTGCAGCTCCCCCCAGGCTCAGGTTGCAGGAACTGTGCAGCCACCATACAGGAAATGCACAAACCAACTTCCAGCTGCAATGAGAGGGTGGGAACTGGGAACAGACACTCCAGCCCAGTCAGCCCCTGCCTGGGACAAAACTGATTTTTCGGGATACTTCCCAGGATGGCCTAAGCCTGGAACATGGGGCTGAAATCCGAAATCCAGGCTCCTCAGAATATCCCAGATAGCACCACCTCTCCTCTCCTCCTCTCTAGGTGATGCTACCTGTGAGTCACCCAGTCCTGCCCTGAGCCACTCCCAGCCCAGAATGAAAACAAACAGGCCTAGCAACCAGCTAGGCCTGCCTAAATTTTCCTACTCCATAGAAAAATCTAACCTCTAACACCTACCTAACTAGAGGGTGCTATACGCGTATTAATACTAGGCACGTAAAGTGCTTGAATGTTGATTTATTTCAATGGCCAGAATTCAGGCCAACGAAATTAATTAATGCCTAATCGCTTGATGCATCTGAATGCGCCTAAACATGTCAATCTTTTTTTGCAGGAGGAAAAGACATTTAGGAGAGGTTAGCTAACACCCTGTGTGCATGGGGCCTAAAGCCCAACTCCAGGTTTACTATGGCCCTAAATAGTTTATTTGGGCTAAGCTGACCCAAACAAATGATTTCCTTTCTTAACACATACACCCCCTGGGAGAACTGTATGAACTACAAGCAGCTCACGCTGCATACAGTATACAGCACTGTGTTCCTGCAGCAGTACGGGGACTCCCCATTACAGCCCAAACAAAATCGAGTCAGGCTGAGAGATCATGATTTTGAGTGGAGATCGTGACATCATCCGTGATGTCATCCACCTGCCTTGGATTCTTTCAGAAAATAGAAAGCTTCATATGAAGCAGTTCCCATCCTTAATCAATTTTGGACTAGTAATGGGACATGAAGCACAGCGCTGTATACTGTATGTAGCTCATACTACATAGTGTTTAGGCAGTGCTCCCAGTGGGTGCATCTGTTAGTAAAGGAAATAGTTCTTTGGGGCCAGCTTGGCCCAAACAATCTATTTAAAGTCATAGTAAATTTGGCGTAATGCTCGTACACACGAGCGGAGTTTCCGTCGGAAAAATCTTGGATGGTTTTTCCGACAGAATTCCGTTTAAGCTTGGCTTGCATACACATGGTCACACAAAAGTTTGCTGATATTTCCACCGTCAGGAATGCGGTGACGTACAACACTACGACGAGCCGAGAAAATGAAGTTCAATGCTTCCGAGCATGTGTCGAATTGTTTCCGAGCATGCGTAGGAATTTTGCATGTCGGAATTGGTACAGACGATCAGAATTTCCGATCGGAACTTTTTCCGACCGAAAAATTGAGAACATGCTCTCAATCTTTTGCTGGCTGAAATTCCGCCAGCAAAAGTCCGATGGAGCATGCACACGGTCGCATTTTCTGACCAAAAGCTCTCATTGGTCTTTTGCTGGCCGAATTTCCGATCGTGTGTACTGGGCATTAGACTTTAAGGGGATCATGACGTTTTTTTTTCCCCACTAGAGCAAACTGGATAATGCCATCATTTGCCTTCCTTTGGATTAACTGGGGGGTATAGGGTTCTGATTATGGAGGTTTTTTTTACATACTTATTCTAATGGTTGAACTAGATTGACTTGTGTCTTTTCTCAACCTGACTAACTATGTAAGAATTCTCCAAGTTTGATACTTTAATAAAACATAGTATTGACCGTTTCCACCCATAAATAAATTGTCACCTATTTTGTTTTTTGTGGAGTCAAGTATGATAAGCTGCAGCTTCTTCTAAACCTAGGTCTATCATTTGCTGACATCTACCTGTAAATAATAAAGTATTAGAAGCCCTAGGAGTTTCTATTGTACAGATTTACAGCCATCACTCACCTCCGGCCAGTCAGCTAATCACAGAAATCCAATCTCGATCATTGCTGTGTCAACATATTTATGCAAGCAATACAGAATAAAAAATACTGCATTATCTAACTGCGAAGCAAAGCAGACATTCCATTACAAACCTATTATGGTTACTCATTTTTATTGCTCCACTCTCATTTCCTCTCTTCCCAAATCCTCAATGCTCCTGCTGTCCACCTTGTCATCTCTCTGCTTTAAAACAGCAACAATACAGATTATCTACAAACCCTATTAAAGAAATCCAGATTCAGCCAAATGTGCTCTACACTGTTGTGGCTACACCTATAGCAGAACTGTAGTTGCCCCCAGATTATTATGTATCAGATTATGGAATCTGAATAAAAAGATCATTCTTCACCTAAGTATGTTCACAGATCTGGAAAAGTACCTTAGGAACACCATACAGGTTACAATCTGACCATACGATCAACTTTAGATTTTCCAACACTATCTTTACTATCCAACCATATTGCATTCAGTCAGCAGTGGCGGCCCGTCCATAAGGGGCGCAAGGGCGCCACCCCCCAATCCATGCGCCCGACCCTAGGCCCAAATTGACTTAAAAAAAAGGGTGGGCTCAGGGCGCAGAGCACTGCGCCTTGAGCCCACCTAGTTGTGACAATTAATATTCACTATTGTCTTCCTGATTCTTCTCCCAGCCAATCAGGAAGCAGGTCCTGAGACCCGATTGGCCAGGGAGTCTTCACACTTCCTGTTCCTGGTGCAGGCCTGCGGCCAGGGAGGGCTGGAGGTGGCATCCGGACACTGGAGTGAGTATGGAGGCCGAGGTCGGGCAGGAGCTGTTGGTCAGCTTGCTGGTCCTGGTGGAGCAGATGGTGACCCTGATCCTCCTGGACTGCCAGAAGACCCTGACCCTGATCCTCCTGGACTGCCAGAGTACACCTCCCCCCTTCCATACACTGTAATCTCATCGCCGCATTCCCGTCCATCTCATTGTAACATGCATGGTGGTCTCATGGGAGGTGGTGGAAAGGGATAAGACATAGGAAAGTAATGACCAACCCAAGGTTTAGCAGCAGTAGAAGAGGGTTAAAATGGTTCTAATTTTTTTTGTCTTTAAAAAAATAAACATGTTATACTTACCTGCCCTGTGCAGTGGTTGTGCACAGAGCAGCCCTACTCATCCATCCTCTTGGGTCCCTTACCGGGACATCAGGGATATCAGGCATATAGAGGACCTCATTCTTTCCACCTAAAACAGGCAAGACTTATACTAATCTACGTAGTTTTACTGGTTTGACTTTACATTTTTGGAAGAGGGCAAAGCTCTCCTTCATGGAGAGCCATAATCCACTATACTTCACTCTGGCACCAATGTGGGGACTACCCAACTCATTCTCCCCCATTTTCTCCCTGAACCTCATGTCCCTCATACTACCTCTCCTTCTCCTACATCTCCCAGTCTCTCCAAACCTCTGTCATCCACTTCTCCCATCACCTAACCCAATGCTCTAACCATAATTTCCTTCTTTGATCCCCCATCCCCAATACGCCAACAGCACACCCCTCACTCTACCCATCTTATGCCCCACCCCCACCTTAAATCCTCCCTCCCCCCGAAAAAAAGGAAAAACAAGACACCACAACTTCCAACTGTAGGTTGCATATAGGAGTAACTCCAACTGCACTGTAGACACTGATCCCATATCTACTGACTGCAGAAACTATCAGTCCACCTGGCTGCTTCTTCATTAGCCCACCTGGCTGCTCCCATGGCAAAATAAACGAAAGATTTAAGTCCAACGCTGTCTTCCTTTAGGGCTCGCTACATATGACAGTCTTTTCCCTTGCAAGTTGCTAAAAGTGCTGATGTACTCACACTGTCCTTCTTGCTCTTGCGGTCTCTTAGGCAAGATTCCTTTCAAACCGTGATGCTCTCAGAATCCTCCCAAGCCAGACTGAAGCAGAGCCAAGCAGGGGTTCTCCTCAAGGGCCACGACAGTCTCCTCAGTACTCCATCTTCCATCTGACTCCCTGCCAGCATGACTCAGCCATATTTAAGGGCTGGCTTAGCCACCATGCCAGGCCCACCGCCTGGGGATTGGGCAAACTCCCCTAATTATGCAGATCAACCCTCCTGTCCCTCCAGTTTCCAGAAAATTCTTCAACCTTCCAGAACCAGGGGGATGCACCAGCGACCTGCTTGTATGGGTCATCCAGCCCTGAACTGCAGTAAACTTTCGACCCAGATTCAGAGACTCATTTTACCATGAGCAAAACATACATTTGCCTGCACTCACACTAGTAGCACACTAGAGGGTGCTACATAAGTAAAGGAGTTTTAACCACTTGACCAACCACTGGAAAGTTTTGCCTCCTTCATGACCAGACAATTTATTGCTATTCAGTACTGTGCTAGGTTAACTGGCAATTGCTTGGTCATGTAACACTGTACTCAAATGAAATTTATATCATGTTTTTTCACACAATTAGAGCTTTCTTTTGCTAGTACCACTTCAATACTGGGAACTTTCGTCCCTTTCCATCCCAGGCCAATTTTCAACTTTCAGCGCTCTTGCAATTTCAATAAGAATTGTGCGTTCATGCAACACTGTACTCAAATGAAATTTTTATCATTTTGTTCACACAAATAGAGCTTTCTTTTGGTGGTATTTATTCACAAATCATTTTTTTATTTTTTGCGATACAAGCGAAAAAATGAGCGGAAATTTTGAAACATTTTGAAAAAAAATATATATTTTCTACTTTGTTTTTAAAAAGATCCAATAAAATCTAATTTTGTCTTAAATTTAAGCCAAAATGTATTCTGCTACATGTCTGGTAAAAAAATCCTGTTAAGTGTATAATAATTGGTTTGTGTGATCACAGACATATGTACGCAGATGATCATGTACAGATGTGCGCAGATGATCATGGACATATGTGTGCGGATGATCACGGACATATATGTGCAGATGATCACTGGGACATATGATTTTAGTGTTACATTTGTGGGGACAGGTGTTTTTACTGTGTGGGGACATGTGTGTGGGGACAGTGTTTTGGGAACACTATTTTGGGGACATTGTGTGTTTACATATGTGGGGACACTGTGCCAGTGATCAGTGTGTAAAAAGCTGTAAAAAACAGCTCATACTCACTGATCACCGGCTGGCTGCAGCGATCTGCTCTCCTCTCCTCACTGACAACTTTCGAGTGAGGAGAGGAGAGCCGACCGCCTAGCAACTAGCTCTCTATTTACATCACATGATGGCTCTGATTGGACACAGCCATCTTGTGAGCAGGAGGGCCAATCACAGAGCCCTCCTGCAGATCGGAGATGCGCCATGTCCGGGTGACACGAGTGCATCAGGATCGCACCGCTGCACAGGCACGCGCGCACAGGCACGCGCGCACGCGATCCCCCTCCTACTGAGGGACGTTCCTGAATGTCCACTCAGAAGGAGGAAGCTCCCACCCGGCCGTATATATGTGCAGTGGCCGGGTGGGAGGTGATTAATCACCAATGGATTTTTATATAAACAAAAAATACCAAAAAAGTTGAAAAAAACAAATTTTTCTTACTTTCTGATAAAACATTTTGCAAACAAATATTTATTTCTTCATAAATTTAGGTCAAAATGTAGTCTGTTACGTATATTTGGTAAAAAAAAACAACCCAAATTGGTGTATATTATTTAGTCTGTGTGAAAGTTATAGAGTTTAAAAACTAAGGTCTACAAAGATATTTGAAAATTGATCAGTCCTTATGTACTGACGGCCTACCTAAAATACCTGAACAGTACAAATACCCCCCAAATTACCCCTTTTTGGAAAGTAGACAGTCTGGGATCTTAGTAAGAAGCATGGAGAGTTTTTTTAAATTGTATTTTTTTTGCCCAAATTGTTTGGAAAATGAAGAAATTAACTTTTATTTTTACAATTATTTTTAACGTACTGTCACCAGTGTAATACAGCATCATCATATGACTAGTGTGGCAGTGTTTAGACCCCTTTCACACTGGGGCGCTTTGCAGGTGCTACAGCGCTAAAAATAGCGCCTGCAAAGCGCCCTGAAAGAGCCGCTGCTGTGTCTCCAATGTGAAAGCCCTGAGGGCTTTCACACTGGAGCGGTGCACTGGCAGGACAGTAAAAAAAAGTCCTGCTAGCAGCATCTTTGGAGCAGTGAAGGAGCGGTGTATACACCGCTCCTTCACCGCTCCTGCCCATTAAAATCAATGGGGCAACGCGGCTATACCGCCGGCATAGCGCTGCTGCAGCAACGCTTTGCAGTGGCTTTAACCCTTTCTCGGCCGCTAGCAGGGGGGTAAAACCGCCCCACTAGCAGCCGAATAAGGCCGCTAAAACGACGGTAAAGCGGAGCTAAAAATAGTGCCATTTTACCGCCGACGTCGCCCCTACCCCAGTGTGAAAGAGGCCTAAGGGACACTGACTGGTGACAGTATGTAAAAAAAAAAAAAAAAATAATCTTTTTTTTTCAATTTTTTTTTAACTTTTTTTCCTATTAACATTTTTTTTACTATATATTTTTAAATACTGTCACCAGAGTTTTTTACTGTCATCATAGTGACACTGTACTGCTCTGAGGGTGGGGTGATCAGGAATATTTTTTACACTATTATTGCTTATAACAGTGATGGTCACTGTTAGAGTCGGTTCATACTGAGGCAGCACGATTTGCAGTGCGACTGCCTCAGGCGACCTGCACACGACAGCAGCGGCGACTTGCAAAACGACTTCTATATAGAAGTCAATGCAAGTCGCCTCAAGTCGCCCCCAAAGTAGTACAGGAGCCTTTTTCTAAGTCGGAGCAACTTGCGTTGCTCCTATTAGAATAGTTCCATAGTACAGAACGGGACGTGACTTGTCAGGCGGCTAAGTCGCCTGTCAAGTCGTCCCAGTGTGAACTGGCTACTGTATAAGCAATAGTTTTATCTGTCATGAATAACTTTCATTCATGACTGCTTGCTTACTATTGTGATCTGTGATTGGTACAGGATCCTGTGAATAGCCTAGGTACCATGTGATAGCTGTGAGCCAATCACAGCATCACAATAGTAAGCAAAACAGTCATGGATGGAAGCTATTTATGACTGTTATGCTTACATGTAATCATGTGATAGCTATTATTGGTCATAGCGATCACAAGATTCCCAGGTACCGAGGGGGCGCATATGTGCACTGCGGCATACCAGTATGTTGCGGTGCCTGCAGATGCCACCTGCTCACAGTAATAATAATATTTAATATAACAAAATGCTTTCAATGGTTGGTATCAGACCACAAAGGAGCAAATAAGAGAAGTTCATTGTTGGGGCTTAAACACAAATAAATGTTAAGTTATATTGCTTTAAACCTTTAAATGTATATGGAAAGCCCAGCCTAACTGCTCCAGGTTCAGTACTTCACACAGGTATTGCGATAATGCACCAGTTCTACTTACTCCCTTTTGTCAGTAATCTGGGACCCCTTTTGCTTGCCTGTTCGAAGAGAGGGAAAGTAATCCCCAAACACTCCCCTGCAGGCGCCTCATTGTCAAATTCAAATCTGCCTTGAAAGTATTGGTCTCAGAGCAACAGGAAGTTACAAAGTGCATACTGCCGCAAATGAGCTCACCCACTCCACCCTGTGAGAAGCTCTGCGAATTCTGCCTGCAGTGGATTGCAGGAACCAAGTGTAGTGATGGTGGACTATAATGCTGTGTGTTTTACCCATCATTCATCACCTATAATTATATCCCTTTAATGCTGGGCGCCAGGGACCGTCATCATATTTGTGAGCCCAACCCAATGGATTGTGGGACTAATAGTCTTTCTGACCAGTGATTCCACTGCATAACAATACACCGGGACTACACATCCCAGGGATTCTTGCCACCATGCAAGGGACTTCTGGGAGAGACTATAAAGGAGCCAGGAGATTCTCCCCATGCTCTTATTCTTCCTGGGCCTTGCGTAATGCACACCTCTGTGTGACAGGGGGATAGAGAGGTTGAGGCCTACCACGCAGTGTTCAAGTGATTTCAGCCTGGAGGGCCTAACTCTGCTTGCTGTTCGTCAGACATCTATACGGCACCAACTCAGCAGCTCGACACCACATTCATCCACCCTCCACGCCTGTGGGTCATCGCTGGCGGCTTCAGTGACAGATGTCAATTCCCAGGTCGCTGTCTGTCAATTCCCGAGTCGCTGTCTGCAAGGCATCTAGTTCGGACCAGTCATTGGTGAGAGGGCAATAGCCCATCTTCTGAAATCTTTCCCTGGTTACTTTATTGGAACACTGTGTACAGACCCCTTTACCTTGGAAACACTTTACTGCAATTCCATTTGAACACTGTAAATAGACAACTCTACCTACAACCATTTCAAGGAGTACCATTAGTCTGTTTAAGCCAGTCAGTCTGTTAATTCAACACTGTGCCTTATTGGATATAATCTAATTAGCTCCAACTGCCAATGAAGACTATCAGGTGTGCACCTCGGACATTGCTGTTGTCACTATTTAAAGGGGCCTACACTATCCTTATTCTGTCTGATGTCTCATTAGGTTTTAAAGGTTGAATAGGCTGGCCTGGGGTTCCCCTTTAGAGTGTAACTACCTGCATTAAACACTTAACCCTTTATTATCCTACAGGTCATGCTTCAGGTGGTATCTCACTGTACATATATGTATATTGTATCTTCATACTGTTAAACTGTTCTTAAGCTGTCTTTGGGGAATTCCTCTACTGTGTCTGGGCTGTTATTCTGAACTCAGTAGAGCTGCCCTCCTTTGTAAATTAATACTACTTTTCAACTCCAGTAAAAGCTAATATAAGTTATTATAAACATATTGATCTATGTGATGTGTCATTTAAAGGTGCTTTTGTAAAGATGTCTGAACCCAGAGTGTCAAGTGCGTTGGAAGGTTTACAGGGTCATGGTGATGCAGATGAGCAGGTAAATCGAAGCAGTCCTCAAGGGGACCGTGCTACATTTGGGGGCTCGTCCGGGATTTATTCTGCAGCTGGCCCTAATCAACCTAGACAAGAACCACGATCCATGTGGGAGGCAGCTTCCGTGGCTGCGGCTGCTTGGGGCAGAGCCCAGGGAGCTCTAGTGGAAAGAGGCACTGTCCTAGAAATCTCAGGAAGTGAATGCACTGAAAGGGGGATTCGACAGTGGGTGAGGGCCCTAACCCCAGGACAGAGGGCCTACATTGTGGATATGGAAGCTGAGCCCGACCTGAACCAAGTCAAGGTACTGTTGGAATGGCAGGAAGAAATACCTGTGTGTTTTCAGGAAGAAGAGGTACCCCTAGCCAAGGGGGTTGACTGCCAGGGTGATCCTACTGAAAGTGGGGGGAGAGTCTGTTGAGAGGCTGCTATTGTCGAGGACCCAGGAGAAGGGTTTAAGATTGGTTGGGAAAGACTCTCATGGGGCCAGTGCCCCTCCCATTTCTTTCTACATTGATATGAGCCAGCTAGTTGATAGCTTAGTGAAGAATGGATCTGGAAATGCAAACCAGAACTACCGGAGACTCAGATTTTTCTAAGGGCAGTTGCTGACCCCTATCGGAGAAGATGAGTTTGAGACCTGGATGAGTCAGGCCATTCAGGCAATGGAAGAATGGACTGTCCCAGAGGCCGTGAAACTACAGCGGCTCAGTGAGAGTATTTGAGGCCCTGTGGCCAATGTTATCTGCAATTTGAGAATGGGAAAGAGAACCTGTATTGCCATGGATTACATTCATGCTTTGTATGCTGTATTCGGAAGAGTTAAAAACAACTGCAGATCTGATGTACAAATTTAATCACACTCATCAACAAAAAGGGAAGAGCCTCTCTGGGTACATCTCCCGAGTAGACAGAATGTTGCACCAGATTATCCTAAACAGGGGGATCGATCCCAAGGACGTTGATCAAGCTTGTTTATACCGGGTTTTGCAAGGGGCCCGGCCAAATCACCCCATTGTCTTGAAGTTATTACTGAAAAGAACCAAGGTGGTACCTACGTATCCTGAATTGATAAGAGAAGTGCGAGAAGAGGAAGCTCTATTGGAGGAAAAGAGTCAAGGAACAAGAGAATCGAGCGTTACCACTGTTTTTAGGGAAAAAGTAATTGCCCGAACTGTCCATGTGGAAGCAGGTTTCTCGATTGAGAACAGTGGAACTGAGTCAGAACAGGCTGGGCTGGCCATCCCTGATACTAGCAAGCTGGTGAGCGAACTCTGACCCACTGAACTGATGGCTTAGGTAGCTCAAGCCCAAACTCAGATGCATCATGCTCTAATGCGAGTGAGACCCAAGCAAAGGTCCAGGAACAAGGATCTCACCAGGGAGAGCCAAAGTTTTCCAGAGTTCGAGAAAAGAAATGTTATGGATGTGGAGAAGTTGGACACTTCCGGGCAGAGTGCCCCAAAGTTGGAATCAGCCCACAATTACTCAGGGAAGTTTTAAAAGCCTTACAGAAGCTACTCTTCCAAAAGCCTGCAGGAAACTTCAGGGGACCTCAGTGAAGGAGCTAGTTCAGAGTCCCGTGGGAAACCTCGCTCCAAAGTTAAGAAAGCATTCAAGAAGAAAAAGCAACAAAAGTCGTTTGCCCCCAGGGAAGGAAAGACAGACACGGGGAATCAATGCACACCCTTCTGAGCGAGGTGTTAAACAGACTCCATTGCCTCTAAAGAGGCTGATTAGGGCCCAAACTATAGAGTCGTCAGCTGGAAGTCTGCCAAAGGAACTGGTAAGGCCTTCTCCTATAGTCTTGATACAAGTAGAGGGCATCTATACTCAAGCCTTTCTGGATACCGGTGCCCAGGTGACGTTGTATCGGGACTTCTATCACAAGTACTTGAGGCACATTCTTTTGTGTAAAATCGAAGAGTTATGCCGCGTACACACGAGCGGTTTTGTCGTTGGAATAAACTCTGAAGGTTTTTCTGATGGAATTCCGCTCAAGCTGTCTTGCATACACACGGTCACACCATCAAGAACGCTGTGATGTACAACACGTACGACGTCTCATACTTGCTTCAGAGCATGCATCATTTTTGGTACGTCAGAACAGCATACAAAGGAGCGGTTTTCCCGATAGGAATTTGTTCCGTCGGAAAAATATACTACATGTTGTCTATCTAAGTCCGTCTGTATTTTCGAGGGTAGAAGTCCGATGGGGCATACACACGGTCGGAATATACGATGAAAAGCTCCCATCGGACTTTTTCTGATGGACATTCTGCTCGTGTGTACGCGGCATTAGAGATCTGGGGTATAGGAACACAAAAGTGCCTCTATGACGGTTATATACCCATCAAGATAACCTTTGATAATTCCTTGGCTGGAAAGCCAGAGACTTTCGACACTGGCTGTTGTCTGTCCCTGACCTCCTGGGGCAGGCCGCAATTCTTTGTTGATAGGCACCAATACCAATCTTGTGAGGAGATTACTCACACCTTTGGCTTTGGAGGGTGCTCCCGTAGAGAAGATCCATCCCCAGTTGTGGCAGGCTTTTCAACGAGTGTTGCAGGAGAAGAAGGCCCCCGCAGAAGGGGTAGGAAGATGGCAATTAGACACCCAAGAAAAGATTCTGCAGTCTGGAGAAGAACCTGCAGGAAAGCCACTGTTAAGTTGTCATGCGACCAACTGGGCCCTTATGTGGTGGTAGAAGCTGACACACTGGAGGAAGATAATGGGATAGAACTGGTTCCGGAGATCGTACCCACTAGGGCCTTACTAAGAAGCGGGGGCCGAATTCCTGTCAGTGTGAGGAACATTACCAGCCATCCAATCAATCAGCCTGAAGCCTCGTATGGTGATTGGGGCAAAGTAAATGCTGCCACCCCGGTGACAGGGGATGACTTAATCCGGAAGAAAAATGGAAGAGAGACCACTGTCCAGTGCCCAAATATGTCCCTCAGATGGGAAGAGAGGATTAAATCTCCATTAGCTCGATGGGAGAAAATGTTCTCCAAGAATGATTTTGATGTGGGTTGTGCTAGGAGTGCTCAACACCGAATTCGGCTAAGTGAAGATAAGCCTTTCCCAGAAAAAGCTAGACGTATCCCTTTTGTGACCTGGAGGACCTTCGAGAAAAGTTGGCTGAACTGAAAAAGTCGGGGGTCATTAGGGAATCCAAGAGCCCTTATGCCTCTACTATTGTGGTTGTGAGAAAGAAAAACGGGTCCCTCTGGATGTGTATTGACTACCGAACTTTAAATTGGAGGACTATTCCAGATCAATACACAACCCCTTGCATAGAAGAGGGCCTGCAATGCATATCAGGAGCTAAATGGTTTGGTGTTCTGGATCTGAAGAGTGGATATTATCAGATACTTATGCACCTGGATGACCGAGAGAAGACAGCCTTTATCAGTCCTCTAGGATTCTTCTAATTCGACAGAATGCCACTTTCAGAGACTGATGGAGAACACAGTGGGAGACATGAACTTGATAAAAGTGTTAGTGTATCTGGATGATATCATCGTTTTTGGCAAAACGTTGGAGGAGCCTGAAGCTTTTACAACGATTACACACCAAGGGGCTGAAGTTGTCATTAGAGAAGTGTCAATTCTATCAGACTTCAGTCACATATCTTGGACATGTGGTCTCAGCCGAGGGAGTAGCTTCTGATCCTCAGAAGTTGGAGGCTGTTACTCCCTGGCCCCGCACAATCATCGTCACTGAATTTGGGTCATTTTTGGGTTTCTGCTTATACTATAGAAGATTTGTGAAGAGTTTTTCACAGATTGCCAAACCACTGAATGAGTTATTGCAGAAGCAGATGGGTGACGACCTGCAGAAGACCTACTCAAGTGCAATGGACAGGAAAGTATGAAAGAGCATTTGAATGCCTGAAAGGGAGCCTTATTGAAGCATCTGTGTTGGCCTATGCTGATCCCTCTAAACCTTACGAATTACACATGGATGCTAGCAGAGATGGCCTTGGGGGAGTGTTGTATCAAGAGTTGGAAGGAAAACTCCACCCTGTGGCCTATGTGAGTCTCACTCCCCCTGAGAAGAATTATTCGGTACACAAATTGGAGTTCCAGGCCCTCAAGTGGGCTGTAGTGGACAAGCTACAAGATTACCTATATGGGGCCACGTTTGTGGTCAAACGGATAATAACCCATTGACTTACTTGCTGTCCGTGGCCAAACTGGATGCCACTGGACATTGGTGGTTGGCCACTCTGTCCGAGTTCCTGTTCAGTTTGAAATATCGGCCAGGAGTGGGAAACTGAGTCGCCTATGCTCTTTCCCGGGGGCCTTACGCCACAGATACTGGTCAGAAGAGCTGGGTCCACTTGCCCATGAAGGGAGTACTGGCTGTATGCCAAGAAGTAGAACACAGGCATTAAGGAGTGACAGGGGCTGAAGCTGTGGGGGTCACCCCTGCTGGAGTGCCAAGATATTACTGTGATTTGACACAAGTGCGTTATCAAGAATTGCATCAATTAACTAGAGAGGACATGAGGAGGGACCAACGTGAAGACCCATTGGGTAGCCTTATAAAGAAATCCTTCTCAGTTCAGGATCCTCAGATGCTGTTAAGTAGTTCCATTGAGGGATCTAAAGTAGTCCACAAAGAATGGGAACGAATGCGGTTAGAAGACAAAGTTGTCTACCGGAAAGGCCCATCTGAGGAACCAGAAGGTGTTCGTCAACTGTTCCTTCCTGAGAAACACCAATTTACAGTGTTAACCGCTCTCCGTGATAACCATGGCCACTTAGGTCCAGATAGAACCTTTAAATTAGTCAGGGACCAATTTTATTGGCCATCCATGAGGGCTGAAGTGGAAAGCTACTGTCACTCTTGCATCAGATGCATTCAGAGAAAGACTTTACCAGGCAGGGCTGCCCCACTGGGCCATCTACAGAGCCAGGGACCAATGGAGTTGGTGTGCATAGATTTTTTGTACTTGGAACCTGACCTGAGTGGGCGGAGTAATGTCCTGGTTGTGACAGATCACTTTATTCATTATACTCAGGCTTTCCCCACTAGGGACCAACAAGCCAGTACTGTAGCAAAGACCCTAGTGGAGAAGTTTTTCATTCATTATGGACTGTCTCACCATCTACACTCAGATCAAGGTCGGGATTTTGAGAGTAAGCTAATCCGAAGATTGTGTGAACTCTTGAGTATCAAAAGTCCAGAACTACTCCTTACCATTCTCAAGGAGACCCACAGCCTGAGCGTTTCAACCATACTCTGTTGAACATGTTGGGAACCTTTCCTTTGGAAAGGAAACAACATTGGGGAGTTCACATTGCTGCAGTGGTTCATGCTTACAATAGCACAGCGAATGACTCTACTTGATACTCCCCCTACCGGTTGATGTTTGTCAGGGAAGCTCTTTTGCCGGTGGATTTGGCTTTTGGAATGTTGTTAGATCACACATCCCAGGCCTATTACCGAGGCTACGTCGACAGACTTCCAAAGAATTTAAAGACTGCCTATGAGAAAGCTAGGGAAGCATCTACCGCCACTGAACAGAGAAGCACGAAAAACTTTGATCTCAAAGTAAGGGTTCAAGACCTGCAGCCTGGAGATTGGGTGTTGCTGCGCAATCTGGGAGTGCTTGGGAAACATAAGCTGGCTGATCGATGGCGCTCCCAGCCCTATATTGTCTGCAAACGATTACCTGGGCTTCCCGTGTATCAGATCCGCCCTGAAGGCCAGACTGGTCCCCTAAAAACTTGGCATTGAAATAATTTGCTGCCCATATCCAAGGCTGTGGGGTATGTATAATAATAAGGGGGCACTAATAATATATAGGTATACCAATAAAATGCTTGTGCTCAGTATTTCATAATCAAATGTGAACTATACCGTACATAATATGATCATAGGTTCATGGAGACAGGGACTGTCATCATATTTGTGAGCCCAACCCAATGGATTGTGGGACTAATAGTCTTTCTGACCAGCAATTCCACTGCATAACCATACACCCGGACTACACATCCCAGGGATTCTTGCTACCATGGAGGGGACTTCTGGGTGAAACTATAAAGGAGCCAGGAGATCTGCCCCACGTGGCTCTTCTTCCTGGGCCTTGCATAATGCACACCTCTCCGTAACCGGGAGAGAGAGGTTTCAGCCTACCACGCGGTGTTCAAGTGATTCCAGCCTGGCCTTGGAGGGCCTAACTCTAGGAACACTTTGGGAACACTTTACTACACTTCCACTTAAACACTGTACATAGACACCTCTACCTACAACCATTTCAAGGAGTACCATTAGCCTGTTTAAGCCAGTCAGTCTGTTAATTCAACACTGTGCCTTATTGGATATAATCTAATGAGTTCCAACTGCCGGTGAAGACTATCCAGCCTGCACCTCGGACATTGCTGTTGTTACTATTTAAAGGGGCCTACACTATCCTAATTCTGTCTGATCTCTCATTAGGTTTTAAAGGTAGGCCGGCCTGGGGTTCCCCTTTAGAGTGTAACTACCTGTATTAAACACTTAATCCTTTATTGTCAGACAGGTCATGCTTCAGGTGGTATCTCACTGTACATATATGTATATTGTATCTTCATACTGTTAAACTGTTCTTAAGCTGTCTTTGGGGAATTCCTCTACCGAGTCTGGGCTGTTATTCTAAACTCAGTAGATCTATTGCCCTCCTTTGTAAATTAATACTACTTTGCTACTCCAGTAAAAGCTGAGTTAATATAAACATATTGATCTGTGTGACGTGTCATTTAAAGGTGCTTGTGGAAAGATGTCTGAACCCAGAGTGTCAGGTGGGTTGGAAGGTTTACAGGGTCATGGTGATGTAGATGAGCAGGTAAATCCAAGCAGTCCTCAAGGGGACCGTGCTACACTTGGAAAACTAAGTTGATTTTCTGATTGAAGAACAGTTGCCGTGTAATCAACCTAGTGTTACCACTTACTGATTAAAGTTTCACTTGTTGCCTAGGACTGATGAGTAAAACAGCAGCCATGGTAGCCTACTTTACTAAACAGGATCTAAATGTATTAGGTCTCATGCAATCAGGCGTATTAAAATACTCTTATTTAAGCTGCATCTTTCTGTCAGGAGATGGCAGTAAAAATGAAGTGTAAAAAATGCTTGTTTTGGTGCATAATTACATACGTTTATGTGCGTTTACAGGTGTATGGCATTAGGCATGAACACATTCTACTGGCCAGTAAACTCATTCTGGCCACTGGAATATATTTACACGCATACTCACGTGTTTAGGTGCGTATGCGTGTAAATTTTGCTCATGAGCTCCTATCCAAATGCGACATTGGTGTATTTTTTTTTTTTTTGCTTCTAAACGTAAAATACATGACAAGGGTAGCTAAGAGCTTACCCTGCTAAATACCACTTACCTATTTAAACCATAATGCCCCTTCATGCAACTTAAATAACCACACAACGCCTGAGGTGGGTTAAATGGCCAACATGGCCTTTATTAATAACCAACTTTTTGATTAACAATACATAATGTAAACACCCACCTAAACTTCACTATGCTCACTGAAAATGTATAACTTTATTTAAAGATCCAAGGCAGTACCAGTGTATCCACAACCCTCTTTGTTTGTGTCCGAGGCCCATCTAACTGAGTTGCCACCCCAGCCGCTATTTATAAAGACTCAGGGCCTAAACCCAGCTGACCTCAGCCACCCCAGGGTCCTTAATCTACACGGTCACTAGCCAGTGAACCGTTCCCACTCGAGGATACCATACCTGATGGTTCCCCACCGTTTACCCAAAATGCATCACATTCTACCACCGCCAAGGATCCCAAAATGCCATAGCGCAGCAGGTATGACACCTTATGCCTGCACGCTCCGCCACACCTGAAAAGCCCTCTGCACTCCGTCCTCCAAGCCCAAAAACCATAAGTCAGTACCCACTGCATTGAGGTGAACTCCATCACCCCTGAGGAACCTCCACGTCTCGGATTCTAGATCCAAGTGCCTAATGACCAGGCCTTCATTCCTGATAAAAAATCTCCCTACCTTCTTATTGACTTTCACACGGGCTTTATTTATTCGGTCCACAGATCTAGCCTCTCTCCAAAAAGCACGTGCCACAATCTCCGACCATATAAATATGGTGCCCGGAAAATCACATCTCAGTCTGAGAAAATCAAACCGAATGTCACGAATCAGTTCCCTGGATCGCCTAACACCCAGATAATTTCCCCCCGCGTGGATAACCACAATATCAGGAGCCCTGTCCCACCGTGCAAATTTATGAAATTCCGGAACCACCCTATTCCACATCATCCCCCTAACTCCAATCCACCGGACATTACCCACCTCCCAGGGCAAACCTAGCTGCCTAGCCGCTGGCCTAACTTCTGCCCTCTTGGCCCCCCAGTAAACAAAGGAATGCCAGAGGATCCACACCAGGCATCTGCGACCTGTAACAAACAAATGAGAGACATTGCCCCACCACCAGCACCTTAACACCACTTAACAAAGCACAAACTAAACACATAACAAGAAAGACCATGATGCGGAACTGCAGAAAGAAACAAGAAAAAACACACACCACATGGTTACAGAAGATGAGGTCTGACATAAAGCCTGAACCTGTCTGATTCCCATCTGCCTATCCTTTTGATAACAGCAGCCCCCAGGCCCCATCTGGCGGCCTCCGTAGCAGCTCCAATACAAAAAGAGTGCGAACCAAACTGACTGGGAATAAAACCCGCCGCCTTGAGACACTTGCGGAAAACCGCAATGAACTGGAAACGTGATAGGAACGAGCCATCCACGTGCAGCAGAAAAGGTCCCTCCCTAGCAGTCCTGACCGCTGCCAGCTGCAATACAGCCGTGACCGGGCACAGTCCGACCTTCACACCCCGAAACAGCTCCAAAACGGCCCCTCTTCCTTTCTGGTCCGTTTTTGACTTCCGAATAGTAATACTCACCGAGTCACCGTGCAGCGACACATCCTCCTTACCGAGACCCCCAGCAACGTGCTTCGTAGGGCCCCAAAGAACGCCAACAAAAACGCCGCATGAAACAATCGCTGCTCATACTGCGTACAGCACACCCGTGGTATAGTCTCCACTATCTTCCTTAACGTATCTAAAGAGACTGGGCGCCTCTGATCCTTAGCCTTGTAACCCTTGCGATACCCCTTCAAGGCTTGACGCACGATGAAAGACTTTGTGACGTCCACCTCTCCCTGCATTTTGAACCAAAAAGCCAATCCCGCCAACTTATGTTCTACCGACGACACTGAGGCCCCTTGAATAAAATTATTCACAATAAAGTATAAGACTAACGTTGAACCTTCGTCCCGAGGCTCAAGCCCCCCTACCTCTGCCACCAACGAAGTCCATTCCTGCCATGCTCCAGCGTAGGCTCCCCACGTCGCCTCACTCAGTGACTTGCGAATCAATCCTGCGGCGACTCCGATGCGATCGCCCACAATCGCTGAGGACAAGGGGTACCATGTTGCTCCGCCTCCGGTGCCAATACACGGAATACCGTCCACTGCGAACGAGACAAAGCATCCGCAATCCTGTTAGAAACCCCCTGAATGTGAACTGCATAGATGAATACATTAAGGCGAAGGCATAACAACACCAAATGGAGCAGCAATCGCACCACTGGGAGAGAAGAGGCCGACAAATAGTTTATGGCAGTAACCACTCCCAAATTGTCACTATGGAAACGCACTTTTTTATTCTGCAAAGCACCACCCCAAATTTCCACTGCCAGCAGGATAGGAAACAATTCCAAAAGTGCTAGGTTACGCAACCAGCCCGCCTCCCTCCAAGCATCAGGCCAGCCTCCCGCACTCCACTTACCCTGGAAGAACGCTCCATAACCTCCAGACCCTGCCGCATCTGTAAATAACTCCAAGTCCACATTGCTGACTGGGCCCGACATCCAAACCGATCTCCCATTGTAATCAGCCAGGAAATCGTCCCAGACTCCAAGGTCCGCTCGATGATCCCGTGTCAGACGGATGAAATGCCTAGGGTCACTATCACCTGCCATTGCCAACGAAAGTTGACGGCAAAATATCCTCCCCATCGGAATAATTCTTCAGGCAAAATTCAATTTGCCCAACAGAGACCCGAACCTTCCGCCTGCACCCCAAATCCCTAACTTCCTGCCTCAAAGCCACAAGCTTGTCTTCTGGCAGGCGACACTCCATGGCCAGGGAATCAATGGTTATTCCCAAAAAGACCAATTCCGTTGTGGGACCCACTGTTTTTTCGGGTGCCAAAGGAATTCCAAAGCGAGCCGCAATGTGCTGTAACGTTCCGAGCAGAACCGCACAAGCATTGGAATCTGCCGGGCCAATACACAGGAAATCATCCAGGTAATGGATGACGGAGTTCAACCCTGATACGTCGCGTACTACCCATTCTACAAAAGAACTGAAGGTCTCGAACAACGCACACGAGATGGAGCACCCCATGGGCAGACAACGGTCGACGAAATACGACCCCTGCCATCTACAGCCCAGTAAATGCATGCTATCCGGATGAACTGGAAGCAAATGAAATGCCGCTTCCACATCTACTTTCGCCAACAAAGTGCCCCGGCCATACCTCTGAACCCAAGTGATTGCGGCATCAAAAGAAGTATAGGTGACCGCGCAAGCCTGCGGGTCAATCCCATCATTAACAGACGCCCCTTTCGGGTAAGAAAGGTGATGAATCAGCCAGAATTTGCCCGGCTCCTTTTTGGGAACCACACCCAAAGGAGACACGATCAATCCCTGAAATGGCGGGGAAGAAAAAGGACCGCCCATCCTACCTAATGAAACTTCCTTCTGAAGTTTCTCTGTTACCACCTCAGGGAATAGGCGAGCCGACTGTAAATGAATCGGGGGAACTGTAACCAATGAACATGGAATTCTAAAACCCACAGAGAATCCCTCCCTGAGGAGTCGAGCCGACTCCCGATCCGGGTACCTATTTAGGAAAGGAAACATCCTTCCCACCCTCACCGGTGTCCTCCCTTTTTCCAGACCCCTCTCCTCTCTTGTGTTTACCGGCCTTGAAACACCTGGTGAAGGCATGACTGCCCCCGCATCCTGAGCATTCATGTTTGGATCGACAGGACCCTCCGAAACAACAAGAGCTGTCGTTGAATTGCCAGCAGACCCCCTTTTTTCTATTGGCCAATGCACCTGGGGTGGAAGCACCGCCAGCCCCCCCTGGAAAAAACTGATTCCCGCTCCTGGCCGGGGTCATAAGTTTCATTCAAAGCCCTATGTCTTTGTGATCCCAGCGTATAGCAGGTCGGACCGCCTTACGTTGCCGAAACTGCTCATCATAGCGCAACCACGCCATGCTGCCATACACCCTATACGCTTCCCCGATCGCGTCTAGATAACAGAACAGGGCGGAGCAGCTCGCCGGTTCCTTCTCCCCAATCACACTGGCCAAAATAGCAAATGCCTGCAACCAGTTGTTAAACGTGCGAGGGATCAGACGATACCTCCGTTTTTCCTCATCCTCCTTTTTACTGTCATCCGGCTTGACACAATCGAGATTAAATTTTTCCAGGGGAAGCAGAGAAAATATCTCTACATACTCCCCTTTCCAAATCCTATCCCGAACTTCCTGCTTTAGGTGTGCTCCCAGGGGTCCTTTGAAGCATACATATACTTCGCACTTCGCCGCGTCCGCCAGTCTTACCTTATCAGCCTCCTTGTCCTGGGACTCCTTCTGCTTCTCCGCCGTCTCCACCAGACTAGCTCTTTGCAGCACATCCTCCGAAGTCCCTACTGTCGAAGGGGAAGAGGGGCTCGGTACAGTCTCCACTGGTCCCACGGACGTATCTCCCACTGCGGCTGCCCCACCGAGCACCCCCCCACTACCGATCCTCTGCAGCAGCTCCTTAAGCCCAAGCAGTACTTCCCTCATTAAACCCTCCGTCCCCGGGCTGCCATCCACAACCCCCCCTTGCCCCTGGGCTCCCAACCCTGACAAAAGAGAAGGAGACATAAAAGGTAACAAAGGATGTGACTTACCAGGCTGCATGGGGCGGAAAACCCCTCCAGCCGCCGGCCCGACTTCCCTCATGGCGTCCCTGGGTTCCTCCACCAGCTCGCCCTCCTCAGCACTGCTGTCATCCGAACCGCGCTGTTCCCGGGTTCCTCCAGTCACAGGCAGCCGCCGCTGCATCGACCGCCCTCTCTCTGCGCTCTCTGCGACCTCCGTGCGATGCGCTGACATGCTCGCCAGCCTGAGCCGATCCGACCTCCGACCTCCAGTCCCTCTGACGTCATCATCCTGCGCCCCGGCCTGACCTGGGCGTGCAGGTGCCACCTGCTGTCTGGAGGTGTGCGGTGCAGTCATCACATGTTCTCGGGCAGACGTGCCCCTCCTCTCCCGCTGGCCATCCGAATCTTTTGGTAAGCCACCGGCCGCATCACGCTCCAAGCCGGCGCTCGCAGCTCCACCTCTCCCACGCCGGGCTAGTGTGCCAACAGGTACCTCGCCAGTCACACCGGCCGCAGTAGCCGGAATCCGGATGATGGGGGGGCGCGGATCGCTGAGGAGACCCCATCCCCCGCAGGCTCCGCCTAAGGTGGGGATTCCTTCCAGGCTCACCCCCGTCCAAGGCAGGCATGCGCTTGGCAGGGGGGCCTGAAGGTTCCGCTTGCGGGCTCCCATTGCGGCGCTGAGCCTGGGTCCTATCGGGCGTGAAGCGCTCAGGGGGTTTAGACCTCCTATCGCGCTGGGGTGCAGGTCCCAAACTGGGGGGACTCTGCTGGACCCCCTGCAGCGAAGCTGAAACTTGACTCTGTATCCAGTCCACTCCATGCACGTCCGCAGCTGCTTTAAGATGAGCTAAAAGTTGCTGTAGCTCACTCAATTTTTAATGAACTCCACGCCAATGTCCAGAGACACCTGACACTCTTGACCAGAAGCTCTTGACCAGTTCAGAGGACTGTTACAGCCCCACCCACTCCTCCTTATTTTATTAACTCCTGGCTCCCCCCCTTTGCACCAAATATTAACCAATAAATAACCTTTTAATTAAACCTATATGCCACACCTTAAACCTGACCTTGCTGGCTTGCCTTATCACCCTGTCATGTCCCCCTCCGCTGACTCGTTCCTTCTCAGCTACAGGCTTCTCTGACCTTAATGCCTGATGTACATGGTCACATAGGCTAACATAGAACTGCATTTTAAAGCATAAAAAAGATGCTGTAAGACTGGAAAAGCAGCATTTTTTATGCTCATGTATATGATGCTTTAATTGTGTAAAATGTCATTTTTCTTCCCAGTGCTTTAACCCCTTCCCGCAGCCACCTCCCAGGCCTTTAAGAGCTTCTAACTGCCGGAAGGTGGGTATTCGGGTCATGTGACCGCTGTGATTAGCTGTCTCAGTGGTCACATGATGCATAATTGCGATCCGGAGCTTTCCAGTCCCACCCGTGACTGTGCTTTTAGGTCTCCGCCCAGGGTGCTCACTCTCAGCACAGAAAGGGGTTGACATAGGGCCACATATATGCGGGCTCTCGACGTTAAAGCCCACCTGCTGAGATGCTGTATATATGGGTACTATCAGCAGGAAGAGGTTAAAAACATATCAATAGTACAGCTACCTGCCAACCTCTCCTTCTACCACAGCACTTAGGCTAGTTAGGCTGGTCATAAATGGTTTGAATCTTGATAATGGGCTTGAACCATTAATGGGCAGGCTGATTGATGAACTTGGGTACAACCAGCCTGCTGGATTCTCTTGCGACTATCGCTAGCGGCTGCTATAGCTGCTAGCAATAATCACTGTCTTCTCCCGGCACCAGCCCCCCCCACTGAGAGAAGACAATGGCCCGGCAGGAGGGATTCCCCCATCAACACTATCTGTGTTGATGAGGGAATCAAGCAAATTTCTTTCCTGCAATCCATGGTTGTAGGAGAGAAATTCTTTCCATGTATGGCCGGCTCTACACATGCTTAGATCAATCAATCAAGACAACTCCCTCATCCATGCTAAACAGCTTGGATAAAGGAATCTCCACTGCCAGCTATTGTATTCAACCATCTGCAGCACCTACGTCTGTCTGAATACCCCAACAGTGATAGGATACAGTCATGGTTCAGCTGACAACTTCCCACCTTGTGAAAGTGGTCGGTGGTGCCAACAGGGCCACTTACAACTCGATAATTCAGCAGGAATCGGCCAAAATTACTTTCTATGTACATTTTTGGCTTATACCATAAAAAGGAAGGCAGAGCCATTTGAAACAGCTGAGGTAAACATAACAACAGATGAAAATTTTATTTCTCTCACCTTCCAGGAAATACAAGAACGTGTACGGCTATAAAGCTTTCCACTTCACTGATCTGCGTCTATGTGCTGGATACACAATTCCCTCTCATTCAGCTCTTACTGACGCCAGGAAATTTCTGTGAACCAGCAAGCAGCTTTGTGAACCAAAAACATTATTTATTTATGTTGTGCTGACGAATTCCACACCATTTCACAGAGAGCAAAAAGCCATTCACAGCATTACCTGTCTCAAAAGGAGCTTGCAATCTAAAACAGCAATACAGCTAGTAAGATCATATATATTGCCTTTATTTATATATTACTAATACAGTATATTACTCAGCATTATCCTTCACTCCCCAAGGTAATCCATGACAACCTACAATGAGGAATTTATAAAGAACGTTTACGACACTCATGACAAATGGTGTCTCCCATATGAAATCGCTAACTGCCCCATTTACAAGTGTGAATGAGTCCTTAATTAACCAAGTTGCTGATGGCGCATGGTGGGTGAAGGGGTTGGCTGTGAACTCCTATGAGATGCAGTAGACAGTCTTTGGTGCAGTAAAGGGTAAATCTTTCAATTGTGACATTTGTTTTGGTGATAACTGTCTACAAGGTGAATTTCCTCCCCAAAAAAATAAAATATAAAGACCAACCAGTCACAACATTAAAAGCTCTTTCAGCTGCTACTCAAGGAGGTGTGAAGACATCATGCTCTGGCCAGTAATACAATAGCGGGGTTTTTTGGACATGACATGGTGGCCATGGCTGTCCCAGGTCTTTCTCTCCTCATTGGCTGAGGCACAGCAGCAGGAGCCATTGGTTCCCGCTGCTGTCAATCACAGTCAGTGAGCCAATGAGAGAGCGGAGGGTGGGACCTAGCCGCAGCGATATGTGTCTTATGGACGCATAGAGTGCGGCTCAGGAGCAAGCATGCTCCAGTACCCCCATAGCAAGAGGCTTGCTATTGGGGACCAATGTCAAGGGGGAGGGGCCAAGAACACCGGCAGGGGACCTGAGAAGAAGAGGATCAGGGCTGCTCTGCAAAATTACTGCACAGAGCAGGTAAGTATAACAGGTTTGTTTCAAAATAATAATGATCCTTTATAATCACTTCAACAAAATTCGCACTTGTAGCATGAGAATGAAGGTGAACTTTGGTGGGCTATACAATATATATGTAGATTGGCCTATATCTTACCATCTTGGGAGCAACTGTAGAGCAGAAATAATTTTATCTTTTAACATTGTGGCTGGTTTGCCATTACGTTTACCATATATTTGTATTGATTGTTGTTCATGAAATGGTAAGAGGACGGATATATTCCAAGTGATAAAATATGTAAACTATGTCATGTGAAAATATTGTTAATGGATAAAAAATACTTGGTGGAAAATATATAAAGGGTATAAGTACTGTAACAAACATTTCCAGCTGTATAATAATATACCGTACGTATTTACAGTTTTATATGTTATGATTATTAACAAAGCTGAATAAATTATAGATTTTGTATTTGAGTTGTGTACCCATAAAGTTCTAATTATTACATATTTGTATTATTTATCCTAATCTACAAATCTCTACATTTGACAGATGTATGAACCCTGACTCTGCCAGTCAATCTTACCACTGGAGTCCCCGAGAGAAATAAGAAGTCAGGGGGTGGCTTAACACACCAGCAATATCATAACTACAATCCAAGTTATGAAGGGCTAAAGGTTTATCAGAGGACTGCAATGAGAGAATTAATTATCTGGAATACCCACCTTGCAAGTCTTGCAATTGGCATCAGACATTGGCAAAGAATAGAAAACCTCAAATATAACCGTACACTCATAGATGTCAAACTTTAGCTATAAGGTATTTTGACCCTGTCTTAATTATTGAAGAGATTGTGAAAAAAGAAGCACTTAGCTGTTTCTCAGGGGCTTGGCTCCAAATCATCAAGCTGCTCAATATTCATTGACTAGAGAACAATTGCAAACATATTCAGCACTTCTGTCAACTTTCCCTTTGTTCCTTACTTTTCCATTAAGGTTCCTTTGTGAATTGGCTTTTTTTTATGTCCAATTTGAGGAAAAGCAGAAAACTTAGGCAGCCATTGAGCAGGTTCCCTATCTGTAAAATGAGATTACTAAAAACCTCATGGTTTTGGTGGTCATCACTAGGAAAAATGCCCTGTCAATGGGGGAACAAATAAAAGCATTAATATATATAAATATATCAAGAAAAAGTAATTGGTGGCAGTGGGGAAGGGTAACATTGGTGTCAGTGGTGGGTGATGTACAGAGACCGAGCTTGATGGTACAGTGATCCAGTGTTCCTGAGTAGGTTGGACTTTCCATGACTTTCCTACACTGTTGAAGATATGGTTTTGCCAAGGGCAGTCTTCCACATTTGGTGGCAGTGCTCACTAATTAAACCTTATTGAAGACAAATTACCAAGTTAATGATAGTGAAAATCAGAGCAGAGGAAAAAAGTCATTGGTTGCCAGTAGGGGAAAGCAACATTGATATAAGTAGTATATGATGTACATAGATCCAGCTCGATGGTACAGATACCCAGTGTGCCTAAGTACAGTAGGTGGAACACTAAGACTTCTCTAATGTGCTGGAGGAGCGGTCTGGCCCAGGGCATCCTTCCACATTTGGTGGCAGTGCTCACTAATTAAATCTTTTTTGTAAACAAATGACAAACAAACGAAAACCACAATCATAACCTTCCCACAGGACCCACAGGTCATCTTATTCCAAAACATGCCTCTCCCTGCGCCTAAGTTTAAGAAGTCTTTGCTACCACACCTCTTAAACACAACCAAGAGCCTAATCACGAAATATTAGAAAGTTACTAGACATTCTTTAATAAAATATGAAAACAGAGAGTGGGAAAGGTAAATTTTTTTGGAAGAAATTATGATCCTTTAAAGGTTACAAAACCTGGGCAAGATGGTTAAACTTCAAGAATTCTTTCTTCTCTAAGTCTTTCATGGAGACAGACCCAGACCCAATATTACAGTAGAACATGGCACTTCACCCACTTATTGCAGGATTTTTTTTTCATTATTTAATTCAAAGAAGTCCATACCTACATAGTATCCACTTCAGCTCTGGAAGATTTTACCCTCTTCATGACCAGGTAATTTTTCTCCGTTAGGCACTGCGCTACTTTAACTGGCAATCGAGCAGTCATGCAACACTGTACTCAAATGAAATTTATATAATCTTTTCACATAAATAGAGCTTTCTTTTGGTGGTATTTCATCACCACTGGGGTTTTTTTATTTATATTTCTATAAATAAAAAAATAAAAATTAAAAAAAAAAAACAAAACATATTTTTAAGTTTCTGCTATAAAACATATCCAGTAAAAAATATCAAAAAATCTAATTTCTTCACAATTTTAGGCCAAAATGTACTCTGCTCCATGTCTTTTGTAAAAAAAATCCCAATAAGTGTATATTAATAGGTTTGTGTGAAAGCTATAGCATCTACAAAGGATGATATATATATATACTGTATATATGAGATTTTTATTTATTTCTTTATACTAGTAATGGCAGGGATCAAGACTTATAGTGGAACTGCAATCTGACACTAACTGACTGCCACTAACATCTCCAGTGACATTCATACAGTGATCAGTGCTAATAAAATACACCGTCACTGTACTAATAACACTGGCTGGGAAGGGGAATTACATCTAGGGGCACTCAAGGGGTTAATTGTGTGCCTAAGAATATGTAATGTGTGTAATATGTGCTGCATTTTACTACATATTGGTTTGTTTCTTTTCCCTGCTTTTGCAGGGAAAAGAAACAAAGCGATCATTTCCCTCCGTACAGAGCCCTGTGTTAATTGTCAACACAGGGCTCTGGGCTGTGATTCGACAAAGTTGATCAACAGGTCCCACCCATGAATTATTGGCTGGGATTTGCTGAAAAACTTCCTCTGTGTCTAAATCAAAGGGAAGTAGGCGGGCAGGGGTACGCCTGAAACCTGGAAATAGGCATTGATGCACGGGTATGTCACTGTGCCTGTAGGAGCCTCCACATCACAGTATATGTACTGCGGTGGGTCGGCAAGAGTGTATGTAAAGTCTGCTTCCTTGAAAATTTGCCTTTTTTCTTCTCCTGGCCAGTCCCCGGACCACAGCACCCCCCTACCTGTTTGGGGTTATCTCCACTAGGTACTTGGCTGCGAGACACTGGTGCATTTGTGTTCGCTGCTCCATCTTCCCAGTTCCTGACAAACAGTTATTGCCCTGCCATCAACTCTTCTCTACAAGCCAGAAAGTTCATGGAACAGTGCAGATTGTAATGAGATCCAGTGGCAGAGACAAGGGACTGTAGGTAAGTGTTTCACGATGGGGGCTACAAATGTACTGGGGGCTTTTTTTACCATAATGCTGTCAATGAGTTAAGGCAGGGGCCAAACTTTTCAGTAGGAGGGCAACGGTGTATTTTTTTTTTCAAGTATTCACGGGCTGAAAAATACTGTTTTATAAATGAATGAATACATTTCAAATTAATAATAAGCTTTACTTGGAAGTTTTTTTTTTTTAGCATTATATGATTTAGAACAACAAAGAAAGAACTAAATAGAACAAAGAAATTCCAAATAAACATGTACCCATCAGAGTCTCTCCTCTCCTTGGAGTTTACATCAGAGTTCCCTATTACATAAGCGTCTGCTTTTATCAGGGTCCCCAACAGAGTCCCCTCTTACATCAGATTCCCCATCAGAAATGCCAGCCTCCTGTGAATGCTGGGGCAAGCACATGATTGGTTGTTAGGACACTGGCGGCCATAGCAACCATTTATGGCATGATAGCACAGCTGGGGGAACCTGCCCTGGACATTTGTTGATCTGGGATGCCAAAAATCTATGGACCTTATGAACTAATTTATTAAAGAAACCTAAATGCTGCTAGCTTATTGGAGACATTATGTAAACTGTACTGAATTGTGACTACTACTTACTGTAACAGTTCACACATGGTTCTTAATCTTTGTGCTGTTAGTTACAGTGGCAGCTGGTGCTAAACTTTCTTGGGAGGGCAGAAAACAAACCCCCCCTCCCTCAGGTCCGCACTCACCCCTCCAGGGTCACAGCACTGCGACTTCCGCGGCTTCTCCTCCCGGCTAACCCGGTCTTCTTTAGATCCGCCTCCTGTCCTTATTGGCCAGGAGGAGAGGCCGGAAAATGTGAATATTGATTTGCCTTTTGTCATAAGTGTGTGGGTTCAGGGCAGAACCTTTTTCAAGCCAATTAGAGCCTCTAATCACGTGCTAAAAAAAAAAAAGCTCATAGAAAGCTATGTCCGGTGCCCCGCATGCAAACTAGAGGGTGGCACCCATGCGCCCATTATGGACCGGCCGCGCTGGTTAGCTATATGGAAAATGTTAATAAAATGTTAGTGATGGAAAAAAGATCTACTATGTTATGGAGAATGTCTAGAAATTTTAATTTTTCCAAAGCAGTACCCTGAAAAATATACTTTTTCCCTCAAATTGCTCTGGAAAATATCAGTACATAGGCATTCCCGTGCCTTGAGACAAATAGCTGTATATCTGCAGCATGAGACCATCTAAGGCAGTGGTCATTAACCCTGTCCTCAGGGCCCACTAACAGGCCAGGTTTTATGTATTACCTTGGGGAGATGCAGACTAGAATACTGCAATCACTTAGCAGCAAATGATATCCCCTGTAATGTATTCCAGTTATCTTGCAAACCTGGCCTGTTAGTGGGTCCTGAGGACAGGGTTGATGACCACTGATCTAAGGCACTGCTGCCTCTGCTAGCCTTAGACTTGGTGCATGTATCTGCAGCAGCCTAAATGCTGGGCAGTTCTAACAGGCAAAGCTCCAACTCCAATGTCTAGGTAGTGTAAGGTACATGCAGAACATGCCACTAAGCCATGCCCCACAGATTCCTTCTGTCCCAGCAAAATAATGGACAGCCGCACTGCCCAATAGGAATGTGCAAGATGTAGGAAAGGGCAGGCAAACTTTGACTAATAAGGAGTGCTGAAGTTTTGCCTGGCAGAATGACCAGACATTCAACAAGAAGGTTGGGGAGGCATCCCCCCCCACCACCACCACCACCATGACAGGGTCTCTTTAACTGAGTTGGTGATAAATATAAGGCGTATTCAAAATGTTTTGCCTTTCATTTCTATTTTAAACTGAATGGGTTGTTTTACAAGGTGAGGGTTTACAATCACTTTAGCATATCTTCTCCAGAGTGTTGGTGTCAGTTTTTTATTTACTAAAATTTTAAAATGACTCTTTAAAGTTTATTATGACAGGCAGAGCAAATGTCAAATGTGCTCCCGGGGGTCCACGTACCAGTCATTGAGAAACTCTGCTATAAACGATCTTTTCAGCTGGCTTCATTCTGCTAAATCAGCATGCTCCCTCTAGCGGAGATTACATATAATTCTAGCAGCTTTACAGTGTTGTGTGAAGGTAATGTTTGGAAGCAATGGGTTATTAAGACCAGACTGTATTGCAGTAGAAAAAGCCAAGTGCACCAGGAGACTTAAAGCAGCTAAGGGGCTTATTGCATACACATTAGCCAACTAAGTATACTCCTGTTCGCTACTGTAGACTGAAGGAGTTTGCCTACTCAGTTGATGGAAACCCCTTTTAATCATTTTGTAGTAGGATTATGATGCTGAATTTATTTTATGTATATATTTCATTAACGTAATGTTAAACCCTCAGCACTTTCAGCAGCTGATTTAATCACTTACAGAGTGTGCAGATTCTTCATTTTTTAATCCTTGCCTATGTTCCAACTTAAAGGGGTTGTAAAGGTTCAGGGTTTAAAAAACAAAAACAAACAAGTCATACTTACCTCCGCTGTGCAGTTGGTTTTGCACAGAGTGTCCCCGATCCTCCTCTTCTGGGGTCCCTCAGCGGCTCTCCTGGATCCTCCTCTTCTCGAGTGCCCTGTTGGAGAAGCGCTCTCCTTCGTGGACACCTGTGCGGGTGCACACTCCTGTATCCTGCTTCTGCATCTATTGACACAGAAAGCAGGACTCAGCCCCGCCACTCGGCTCCCGAATCAATGGATTTGATTGACAGCAGCGGGAGCCAGTAAATAAATAAATGTAGCGCTATGTGTAAAAATATATATAAATATAAAGTGCGAATCTCTAAAATAAATAAATCCTACATATAAATGAATAGTCCATACAATGAAAAAATGAAGAAATGAAACATGAAAAACTCTTCTTGTGATCAGTGTATCCACACAATTCCACCACAGTGATTGTTCGTCCTCAAAAGGAGTGCACACCACCACCAGTAAAAATGCGCGCTCACCTCCCAGATGAGTCAAAACTCATATGCGGATCTCCCCACAAGCTCTTTGCTCTCACTTCCTCTTCCCAAGCAATGGTGGGTGATCCAGATGGCTCTTTTCTTAATGGTAACTCAGCTCATTAACATCCAAAGAAATGAATCACCTCCCAGATTGGCTCAAGATTCCAAGAGTTCAGGACATGTAAATAATAAGTATAGAGACCATAGTGTTCTCCGTATACAAATGTATTCAAAGCCCCCAAATAGACAAGTTGCACTTACAAGATAAAAACTTTTAAAATCACATATAAACCTTCAGAGTAGCACCACCATGTCCACATACACAGTGCCTGGCTGAACGTCACTATCAGCACCTCCCTTCTAGACGCGTATCGGCCAATCACAGGCCTTCCTCAGAGGAAGGCCTGTGATTGGCCGATACGCGTTTAGAGCCAATTACTGCGTCAATTACTAGAGCCAATTACTGTGCTGCTATCAATCTATCCAATCAGAACACGGGACTCTGGCCGGAGCTGGTGTGCTCGTTCCCGTCGTGGGAAACACAGGGCTCAGGTAAGTATAATGGGGGCTCGGCTGCTGAGTGACAGAAGGTTTTTCTGTCGCTTCTTTAAAAAAACATGAGGGTTTACAACCCCTTTAAGCTGGCACCACGATCACTGCCCCAAATTTCCTGTTTCAGCATGGCTCCTTTCTCTTGCAGTGTCCTATGAAGCCACCCTTACATCCAGAGAATAGAGTTGTGTCTTCTTACACAGTGTGCATCGATAGAAACACACAGTCCCAGACCGCAGTACTCCCCTCTTCCTCACCTCTTAATTTCCAAAGCTAATAGACTGGCTGAAGACTACACTGTCCATTGTTAACTTTTTCCTGTGAAGACCAAAAGTTCAGGGAAGCACCACTGAGAGAACAGGAGCCACAGCAGCATTGAAAGTTGAAAACATCCAGTGTTGATGTTTAAATACCCCTCTGTGTCACCCCTCTGGCAGAGATTCTGTGAGTGCCATTGGTAGTACTGGAAAGAATACTGGAAGTCCTGGCAGGGATTCCACAAGCCGCATTGCAAGTCCTGGCAGGAATTCTGCAAACAGTACTGGAAGTACTGGCAGAGATTCTGCAAGTTCTATTGAAAGTACTGACAAGGACACTGGAAGTACTGGCACAGATTCTGCGAGTGCCATTTTAAGTACTGGAAAGGATACTGGAAATTGTGGCAGGGATTCTACAAGCAGCATTGCAAGTACTGGCAGGGATTCTGGAAGTCCTGCCATAAATCCTAATGGACCTGAAGGTCCCAGGAGTTCTGGAAATACAGAGATTGGAGGTGTAGGCGCGTGTCCATGAAATGTGGACATAAGAGGTGAAACATGCTCCTTAGCTGCTTAGAGGTGTCACAAGACCCTTTGCAGATCAAATACCATGCAGCTATCTCTTTTTGTAGAAGTGTAGGCCATGATAGCTTTTTACATAAAACACACTGCTTCAAATAGTATAATTCTGGCTTTTAGGAGAATTTAACCTTTTTCTGATATTTTTTAGATGAACCTGTAATACTGTAGAGTTTAGGATCGCAGTAATTTTCAGACTTTAGTTTAAGGACACAGGGCAGTAGCTCTGTTGACGTCAGCATTACATTTCTGTTGAACAGGTACTGCTTCAGTGCTTCCATTTTGTTTCTGCGGTGCATTAAGTACGTGGAGTTCCCAAGATTCCATCCCAGCAGCTGCCCATTCCTTCGTTCAGAAGCTGTGCAAATATATAGGACACATCTTGAGGAGTCAGCTGCTGGAAAGAGACATCTGACCTAGTTTTCAGCTTTATTATACTAAATCCTCTTTCAGGAAACATTCCAGCTGTGAGATGAACAAAATCCTTAATATGGGAGCTGGATGGTGGTAAGTAAAGAACACATGGAGAATTAAGAATGTTGGCGAGAGTTTAAAGGTGGTGAACATTCTGAGCCCTGTGCATGATTATTAAAGGGCACCTGAGCATTTAAACAGCAGAACACATACGTATTTGGTTATGTAACCCAAGCACCCACCCCCTGCTAAGGTAAATCTAAGGACACATAACCACAGAGCTCAGTGTTGCCTGGAGATGTAGCAAGAATCACAGAAACTGGTGTACAAATAAAATCTTAGTGCTTTATTTCAGCAAAGGTGACACATAAATGTAAAATTACATTCAGACTCTCAATAGGCCTTGAAGAGGAAATTAACTCTGGAAGTTGTTCATAAAAAAGGCAGGCAGACAGCAAAGTATTAGTCACGAGTATTGCCGGTGATCTCTCCGCCATTAAAGTTTTCCCTATTACATAGTTGCCAATAGTCCCGAATTTCCCTGGACATTCCCGGGATTTAGACCCTTTTCCTGATTTTAGTGTCTCCCGGGAAATGTCCCGGGAAATGCCTTTTGTCTCGTTTTTTTCGCCGCCGTTAGAGGTCCGCGGCCGGCGGAGATAATGTCTCCTCCGCCCGCCATTTTCCAGAAGGCCAGACGACGGAGGGAGCAGAGCGGCCGGGGGTGGGGCTCTGGGCGGCCAATCGCGCGAGGACAGGGCTTTCAAAATGTCTCCGCCTGCAGAGCCGCATGCGCTGGGCATAGAGATTTGGCGCCAAGTGGAGTTATATTGGGGCCCGGAGCGGGGAGTCATGTAACTGGGGACATGATAAACACACCGAGTTCCTCCTACTTCCCCATCCCCTCTGATGAGTCAAGTCTGCTGGCCACCATGTTGTGTCACCCGGAGGCGGGTGTATGCCCTGTGTGTCACCAACACCCACATTACCATTATAAGTAACAAATAAAATGTCCAGTTCAGCTTCAAACTCCATTATACACCCAGATAGTGACTGCAATACATACAATGTAGAGTCATTGACACCCTGTGACACCTGAGATGTAAGGAGGCACTCCGCTGGGGACAGTGACACCTGAGATGTAAGGAAACACTCCTGAGATGTAAGGAAACAAAAAAAAATCTACCCCACTGTAATATCCACGTCATCTCCCCCACTGTAATATCCACAATCTCCCCCACTGTAATATCCACAATCTCCCCCACTGTAATAATATCCACAATCACCCCCAATGTAATCATATCCACAATCTGCCCCACTGTAATAATATCCACAATCTCCCCCGCTGTAATAATATATTAGCAGGGTATGGCAGAGTATTACAGGGTATTAGCAGGGTATTGGCAGAGTATTGGCAGGATAAGGTAGAGTATTGGCAGGGTATGGCAGAGTATTGGCAGGGTATTGGCGGGTATTGGCTGAGTATTGCAGAGTATTGCAGGGTATGACAGAGTATTGCAGAGTATTGCTGGGTATTGCAGAGTATGGCAGAGTATTGGCAGGGTATTGGCAGAGTATTGGCAGAGTATGGCAGAGTATTGGCAGGGTATAGCAGAGTATGGCAAAGTATTGGCAGGGTATTGGCAGAGTATTGGCAGGGTATAGCAGAGTGTTGGCAGGATATGGCAGAGTATTGACAGGGTATGGCAGAGTATTGACAGGGTATGGCAGAGTATTGGCAGGGTATGGCAGAGTATTGGCACTGCTGCCATCCGATCTCTCCCCTCCACTGTACAGATCAGTACACAGAGGGGAGAGAGGAACCGGCGTCATGACATGACGCCGGTTTGTTTACAAGTGATTTTGTCTTTCTCTCTTACTTTCTTTGTTTCTCCCTTCATCCCACGTTATCTCAGACTCTAACCACACCCCCTTTGAGTCAAGCCCCTTTAGGCCACGCCCAATATTATGCTTAAACCACGCCCACTCTTCGCCATGGCGCGCTTCGCGCGCCGCATTTTCCTTTCCCCGCTAGGCCACACATACAAACGAATGTCCGCCCCTAATTATAATAAGACTCCGCCCACAGACAAAAAAAGTGGCCCTATACATTTTTTTACCATGTTGGCAACTATGCTATTAATGACTTACCGTGCATTACTCTGCCCTGTTTATGGAGGAGCCATGTTGGCAGAGACAGGGTTTTGCTTCCTCAGATCCTCCAGCAAGGAGAAAATTGGGCTGCACAATAGTGATTAAGTCCATACCCAGAAGATAGCTATCACTGCTGGGCCAATGAGTTGCAGGCAGGAGATTCCCCCGAGCCACAGCTGCACATATACAGAGGAGCATCACTGATCTAGTATGGTCAAATGCATAGCTCCCAACTGCCCTTATTTAGAAGGACTGTCCCTCTTTTGGAAACAAATCTCACGTCTCTCTTTCCCCCTCTGAAATCAGGGGAGTGTCTTGACATCCTAGGCTATGGGTTTGTGTGTTTCTATTGATGCACACAGTGTAGGGAGGCACAATTCTAGTCCCTATACGCAAGGCTGGCTTCATAGGATGTTGCAAGTTTAGTCCCCTTGTCCTAAACAGGGGCTACTATGTCAATTTAGTTTTTGGGTGGGCTGTAGTAAGCTCAGAATGATTGTATAGTTTTTCACATGATTTTTCCTTAAAGTGGTTGTAAAGGCACAAGGTTTTTTTGGCTTCATGCCTTCTATGCATGAAGGTAAAAAACCTTCTATGTGCAGCAGCCCCCTTAAGACTTACCTGAGCCCCATCTTAATCCAGCAATGTCCACAAGAGCCTTTCCACCCCGGGGACTCGCACTCCTGATTGGCTTTTGGCAACGGTGGGAACCCGAGAAGAGGAGGATCCGGGCTGCTCTGTGCAAAACCACTGCACAGAGCAGGTAAGTATAACATGTTTGTTATTTCAACAAAAAAAAAGACTGTTATGCTTACGTCTTTTTTTAAAGGGTTCTTGCCGTAAAACCAAGGAAACTTAGACCTCTGTGGTATATCGATGTGTTTTTACTAAACAAAAAAGTTTTGCTTACAAGACTATTATGCCGTGTACACACGGGCAGACTTTTCGACAAGACTGGTCCGACGGAACAAATCCGTCAGGCAATCCGACCGAGTGTGGGCTTCATCGGACCTTCAGCGGACTTTTTCTGTCGAAAATCAGACGAACTTTAGATTTGGAACATGTTTCAAATCTTTCCGATGGACTTGAGTCCGGTCGAAAAATCAGTTCGTCTGTATGCTAGTCCGACAGACAAAAAAGGACGCAAGGGCAGCTATTGGCTACTGGCTATGAACTTCCTTACTCTAGTCCCTTCGTACGTCATCACGTTCATACCAACGGACTTTCTAAAGGACTTTAGTCCGTTCGTGTGTGGGCAAGTCCGGTCGTCCGAAATTCCGTCGTAACTCCGTCGGAAAGACCATTGGATGTTTGATGCTGAAATGTCCGCCCGTGTGTACACGGCTTGACAATATTAGGAATATAATACAAGGCTAACAGATATACCTACAGTATAACAAGAAAAATGCTACTTCCTAGCAAAACTATGGTCTGTATACAATAAGAATAATAAGAATACACAAAAAGGTTACTTAGCTCCGCTTATAGAAACTTCACAATCTCCTTGGCAATGAGGGCCCTTTGACGATTGCAGGAGATTGGGCGAAAAAGCGTCTTCAGGTTCTGGCAGAGACCTTCCTTGGTGTTACATCATTACAAAGCAGGGACATGCAGTGAGGTCATTGGCTGTTGAGGCACTGGCTAGTATCAGAGCCAGATACACACAGGTTGCATACGCCATGAACGTTATAGCAAGAGCAATAATTCTAGCACTAGACCTCCTCTGCAACTCAACATATAACCTGTAAAAAAATGTAAAGCGTCGCCTATGGAGATTTATAAGTACAGAAGTTTGGCGCCATTCCACAAGTGTGCACAATTTTAAAGCGTGACATGTTAGGTATCTATCTACTTGGCGTAACATCATCTTTCACATTATACAAAAAATCAGGCTAACTTTAGTGTTTTTCTTTTTTTTTTTATATTTTCCCAAAAAAATGCGTTTGAAAAACTTCTGTGCAAATACCGTGTAACATAAAAAGTTTCAATGACCACCATTTTATTTCCTAGGGTATCTGCTAAAAAATATATATATAATATTTGGGGGTTCTCAGTAATTTTCTAGCAAACAAATGATGATTAAATAAGTAATATACAAATAATTATTATATATTGTTTTTAAGATAATTTACTATATTTAAAAAAAAACTGTACTCAAGCAGGTGGCTTAACGGACAAATTACTGAAGTTTGAAGTTATAACTTCAAACCAATAATTTCACAGTAAATAAATAATAAATTATTATGTTATAACATATAGCATATTAATATATGATTTAGCTTGATTAAAACAGTACCTTTTCAGCAGGCAGCAGATTCTCGTTCTCCCTCCTAACTGTGTGAGAAAAACATGGGGTTATGGGTAAATCTTATACCCATAAACCCATGCTTTTTCCTTCTAGGTAAGAGGGCTGGGCTGGAAGGGATCATTTGTCTTTTAGACACATGCCCCTACTATGGCACTGAAGTGAAAGGAGAGCCTCTACTGCAGCATTTTTATTGGACAACTTGTTCCAATGGTGTTTTACCATTGGTCCAAGGCTCCAAGCTGTCAATTAAGCTCAGTGCTTCTGACAAGAAGTGAGAGGCACTGTAAGCTCATCCTCTCAGTCTGCTGCAAACAGAGTGTGCCAGCTTGTATTTAAACTGGCCGCTCTGTATGTAGCTTCTGACAGGCTGCACAAGGAACCCTGTATCTCCGGAAATATAGGTGGCAGCAGCACCAAATTGACCAGTGGTGGGGTAGGACTTCAGCTACTTACCCCCCAAATTTGGGGTCCGTGCGACCCCAGGCTGCTAAGCTACAACCCTTGAAGCTCAATCTTTTTTTTTATATTGATGGCAGGTGAGGCTATGCCTCACCTGTCTCCCCTGATTGCACGTCCCTGTTAAAAAGTCCTGCTCTCAGTTTGTGTTCTTCCCTTATATTTTGGAAAGTTTTGAGAAGACAATCCCACCTGGGCGTATATTTTCCTGCCTTTTTACACTGATGTCAAATATATAGTAACATTCTCAAATTTAGCCACTAGATTTTTTTGTTTCAGACATGCCATAGGTCAACCATGTCAAAATTTCAATCTGAATTCTTTATTTATATAGAGTTGACCAAAACACCTGTATAAACAATGGAAATAGAAAGGACATCTTGTGTAAGCATACCAGGATATCTGTTTGACAAGTGTCCACTTGCAGAAAATCTGCTGAACAAACCACCCCCTGAGTGTGAATATGAGGCTGGGATAGTCACAAGAATATAAATAAATATACATATCATATACACAAATCTCCATGTATATTATATACATAAAAACACATCAGATGCAACACATTCCGCCCTTGACTCTCCCAGGCTCCTCATAGAAAATGACTTAATTTCTAACAACACTCATTCTAAACCTTCATTAACCATGAGTGTAAACCCACTCCCATTTTTCAGCACAGAGAAGGTGTTTTAGTCTTTATCAAAAGTTCATTAGAAGCAAGTCCAGGCTTGTAACACATCCAACATCAAAGGCCTTGCTCTCCACAGCTCTTGTGTCTGTCATTCTTTCCATCATGAAGCCACTTTACTCTGGTCTTCCTATGGATCAAATCGGAGACAGCCTGTGAAGTGGAAACAAAGCGGATTATCTGTGCCTTCCAATAATACATAAACAGTAGACCCTGGCCCTTCTGCTACAATTTCTCCTTTAACTGGCTTCTTGCCTGGATCTCTGACCAACACTTTGCCACCTGATATTTCCCAGAGGATCATTGCTGTTTATTTTGGAAGGTTTGATGAGAAGTGTCTACTAACCAGTCAGAGTCCCAGCCACTGTCCTGAAGCTCATCTGCCAATGCAAATATAAGCTCAAACCTTCCTGCCAGATTCCCTCTCATTCCTAGATAGGCTTCAGCTTCAAATATGTCACTCTTGGTGTCTATGTCATGGGAAGCAGTAACATGGTACCTGTTCTTTCAGGAACCTTACTTAAATATACTGAACTCTGCACTCCAGCTGTGGAACCTGTGCCCCAGCCCCCACTATCCTCTCATGTGGTGTACTTTTGGCTATTGGCTAGAATTTAACAACAGAACTGCCTTTGTAAGGACCCAATCCCACCCCCTTAGTGTATGTATGGGTGTAAGCGTGCGTATCTGGTCCTTCAATAGCCCATTGCATCTTTCAATTAAATCAGCTGCCTGTGGATGGTATGGGTTGTGGCACAACCAGTACACTCCAGATCCGGTGAAGTGTGAGCCGTTATCACTTTGAACTTGTTTGGGACAGCCATAAGCAGCAACAGGTTTCTGAATAAGTTGAAGCAATGCGGCTTGATCTGCACGTTTGCAGGGATTAACAAGCAAAAGTCCTGAATAGGTGTCCACTGCAGTGCAGCAATACTTCAGACCATTTTCCCTGGGGCATGGCTCAATGAAGTCAATTTGCCAAATCTCTGCAGGACTCTCGCCCCCTCTTAACCCGGTGGAATACTTTTGCAATGGCCATTGTCGCACTTCTCCACACACTGTGCAGTTCCCTATTACAGTCTTTATAATGTCCATGGATATGGGCAATCCTCTCTGCTGTATGGGGTATAGGTGTAGCGCTATTAAAAGGAGAAAAAAATTATAATACAAAAGTCCATATATTCCATAATAGGGAAAATTCCAGATTTGATTAATTCTGAATCAGTTCATGAGGACTCTTGGTTTGGATGAAAAAAGGAAAGAACCCATCACCAACATCCAAACATACTGACCCTTACCGTCAGTATAGGGGTTAAACAGCACAGCACTAGTAGATGGTGTCCACGTTTCCTCACAAGCATAAAAAACTCTCCTCAGTGCCTAAAAATCCTCACTCCACTGATCGACACAGAATTATGTATATGCCTTTTTTCAGGATTGTTTTAGCCATAGAAGTGCACTCCAGAGATATAGCACAATAGTCATATATGCAAGGGAATAAGAAAAAACAAGCTCATTGCGCAGACATCCTAAGCAAGGAGAACTTTATTGATCATAAAATGCCAAATAAAAACTCACATGTAAAAAGTAAATGTAAGGCAGAAAAGGAAAGCAACCAGCGCTTCCTACCAATAAGATGGCCGCGTCCTCTCCAATGTGTCACTCGTCCCTTTGCTCCGCCCGACGTTTCGTCACAAACGGGCGTCATCAGGGGAGCACTTTTGCATTATAATTTTTTTCTCCTTTTAATAGTGCTACACCTATACCCCATATTTTTTGTTATTGCACCAAACAATATTGTGTTAGCAGCTGTTATTTACTATTCTTTGTTAGCGCAACAAATCCATTTTGTATAAATCCTCTCTGCTGTGCCCATTCATATGTCGCTTTCTGCCTCAAATGTCCAGATTGCTTGTGGGCCCAGTTGGCCAAGTTCATCAGGACAGGATCAATTGGTGCAACTGTATTCACTTTGGCGATTTCATCTGCCACTCTGTCATAGTTCTCAAAATCTGGGACTAGGGGCACATGTGCGTCAACATGCCCCACTTTTATGGTGCGGGAGTAGGCTTCCTTCTAAATGTAGTCCCAGACTTCCTTGCCTCCCCACACCACCTTTCCATGAATCATCCAGTCATGGGGCTTCTACATGAGCATTAAAGTTGTCAGTCCTTTAAACACTGCCCAGCTGTCAGTGTAGATAGTGACATGGAAAGAATGATCCTCCTGAAGAGTCATTACTACAGCTTTCAACTTTGCATACTGACTGGACCCTCCAATTCTGGTCTCCTGCCGGACTGTGTCTTTACTTAGGTTGTAGGCTTCTGTAGTCCATGGATGCCAAGACAAGGTGACTATGGCTGAACCATCAGTGAACCATGCTGACTCTTTCATTTCTTCTGACAGAGACTCAAAGGGTGGAGCCTTCTGAATGGGGGATAACTGCAGTAAAGGAATTTCTTCTTCTGGCTGGGTGCTGGTAAGAGTGACAAGTCCTGTCAACTGTTTTGAAATGTCTTTGACATCCCCAGCTGCAATGCCCCCTCTTTCTGGAAGGTACCACTTCCTTTTTATCAGTGTCTGGTTTTGAGCTACAGTTGCCCTAGTAGTCAGTCCATTATCTCTCACCTATCCTGCTATTGGCAATGCAGTATGGATGGTGACCGTGTCCTTTTCTGTACTGGTCTCTACATGTTGAAGTGTTGTGTATGATGCAAACAGGTACTTCTCTTCTTATCTCTACTGTTTTTTTTCATTTGGCTGCCACAGACTCCAAGATATGGTACAATCCTGCTCCACTATATCCAGCTGAAATGGTACTTCTTGTTTTACGAGTCCCAATCCATGATACTGAAAAATAGCTTCTTTAGCAGCAAGGAATGCGGTCTTCTGCTCAGAACTCCATGAGAACTCAGTCTTTTTTCTAGTGACATTGTATATAGGCCTCAGGATTAGTTCAAGATGTGTGCTGTACGATCTCCAGAATTCCACAACTCCAATGAACTTCTGTGCCTCCTTTTTGGTAGTAGGGGGCGACAGTGACTGGATAGTTTGCACAACTGTCTCTGTAATTTTCCTCTGCGGCCCAGTACACTTCATTCCCAGGAATTTCACCTCTGTAACAGGTCCTTGGACTTTGTCTCTGTTGATAGCCCATCCTCTGTTCTCCATGTGCTGTATCAGCAGGTGCAGTGCTTCAGTTACATCTTCTTTTGTTCCAGAGATCATGATGTCATTGATGTAGTGAAACACAGCGACTTTCAAATTCAGGGTACTTAAAGTCCATGACAAATCATCGGAGATTGAAGGTAGCTTTGCGGAAAGACAGTGAAGGTGTACTGGCGGCCGTCCCACACAAAGGAAAACTGGTCCTGACACTCTGGGTCTATCAAAATCGTAAAGAAAGCATTAGCAAGGTCTATCACAGCATGATATTCTCCTGCCTCTTTAGCAATTTTCTCAACAATTGAGATCATATCAGGTACAGCTGACTTCAATGGAGGTGCCACTTTGTTTAGACCACTGTAATCCACAGTCATTCTATATGTAGCACCCTGGAGTTTAGGCAGGGTTGCTCCTCACAAATATACTTGCCAGGAATAATTATCCTGGTTAATTGTTAAAGATCTATTGATTTTTCTTAAGTTTGGCCTTGTTGCACTTTTCTCTTCTACCACTAGGTGGCCAGGTACTTGGTAGTACTAGATATGAGAAGGACAACGCAAGGTCAGGTTTTGGGTATATGGAGTATCTCAGCCAATGGGCAGGAGTTTTCTTGAATCCCTTGGCCCGCTGGGAGAGCCTATACATTTGGGTGGAGTCAGGTGATCTATGTTCTGTGCCACCTGGACGGCTGACTAGGTGGACGTGTGTTGTATTGCCCGGGCTGCTAGGCTGGGGATGGGGCCTCTCCTGGGTACATCTGGCTGCTAGGCTGTCTGAGGGCCTATGCAGAAGCAAGAAAGCAGCGCAGGCTTGGGACTGCGGCTTGCAGTCCAACCAAAAGTGATGGTTCTGCCGGCCAGAGAACCTGTCATGGTCAGAGGTAGAGGTGAAGCTGTCGCCAGTAAGGGACTATCCACTTAATTACCAGGGACCACAGTGAGTAACTGAAGCAAGTACCGGAAGAGGCATTCTCACCAACCGGGGACAGTGAAGAATCAAGAAACTTCAGTGGGTATCAAGCCAGTGACCCAGCCAGCAGAGGTGATGCTTGCAGAGCAGCCTTGTGTGTCAAGCCAGGGACCGAGCAGGCCAGCGGGGGTGAAGCTTGAGAGGTATCTAGAGTGCCAAGCTAGGGACCCAGCAGAGAAGCGGGGGTGACGCTTGAGGAAGATACCACTGTGGTGAAGATCTGACGGAGGAGCTCTAGGGATTCAGTGGCAGTGAATCAGTGGGTCTAGTGAGAGACCAGGAGCTCAGTGGGCTGAAGAACTACAAGGAGCAATTGTAGTGAAAGTGAAAGAACGTTACGTTTGTGTTAGGAACTGTTAAAGACTGTTGCCATAGGAGACAGCATTCCTGCACATGCAGATGTGGCATTTTGCTGGATTCCTTTCCCTGCATGGCTGTCCTCCTATTGAAGTCTCAGAGTCTGACATTTAATCTTGCAACTACCTAAGGGTGTCATGGCGTTAACCTACTCTCCCCAAAAAAGTTTGTTTAGAGAAATAAACTTTCTTTTGCATTCAAGAAGTGTCTGGCGCCCAATAACTTTAACTAGTCTGCACCCACCATCCCTCACAACCCACTACATACAGAAGGATGTCAGCTATCCCTGGCCCTGGCGGTTTCATTAGATCAAGAGAGGCCTGGGACCTTGCTATATTTGGTGCCCAATGTGGGGCTAAGGCATTATCTCTGCAGCCGTAGCCCTTAGCAACCAACCTCAACTTCATCGGGATTTTGTCCGACTCCATGGGAAGGTGGCATGTAACCTTTACACTTCTAATGGACTGTGTTGTCATGTGTACTACCATTGGATAAGGATAAGGAAGTGCTGCCATGTCTATCTGATTGTGGGCTTGAGAGAAAGATGGCGCAGTTCGAGAGTGAGATGGCGGATTGGAAATAGTACGCTCTGGGTGTTTGTTTCAGTCCAAGTGATGTGAAACCTGTCCTGACCAACACCGGAGTGCGGTATACACCGAGGGGTAAGATTGCCCTGTATACGACTGGAGGCTATGAGGCTCTGGGACTGATCCACGAGAGATGTTCCAGCCTAACCACGCAGTTGAGGCCTTGGGTCGTCTGTGGACGCTGCTGAGAGCAATTGTTCGAGGTTATCTCCCCAACTCAACCTCCATGGATTCTGCAGGTGGATTGGGAGAGGAACATTGCCATCTCGGCTGGGACTGATATCCCGAGCCCACCTGTCATCACCGGAGTCGTGCCGGAGGCTGCTGCCCTTGCCTTGGTGACTGACCCACGACCCAGCATACCGATCACTCCTTGAGGCCACAGTCGGGCACAACTGCTCGCTCTGATGTCCGAACCGCCCAGGAGGAAAGTACCAGAGGCGGGTAAGCCAGTGAGAAGTGAAAGTGGTGTGCCTGTGGAGGAGGTGATGCCTGTGACTGTCAAGGGGGATGCCATAGTGGCGCCAGTCAAGGCGCGTGCTAAGCGCAACTACATCCAGGCCGAAGAGTGCTCTACCATTTTAAATTTAGACATTCCGTCTGATGGTCTATCGGAAATCTTTATAGACACTTTGTCTTAAACTGGAAAGTGGGGTGAGAGTGATGAAGAGTAAATAAGTAATGTGCAGGAGGATGAAGCACCTGCTACTACCGCTAGTATGCAAATTACGCTGTCAGCCAGTGCAGCGCCACTGATCAGCATTGCCAGGTCCTTTGAGGAGGACCATGGGGCTCAATGGGTTCCAAATGTCCACCCTATTACGCCCATGCTTAACCTTAAAGCAGATCTTAGGGTGCTCAGTTCAGCGTGCCCCAGATGCACAGGTTCTACCCGAGTACAAAGACCCTGCCTTGGCTGTCAAAAATACAGCAGATAATCATAACAAAAGTGTCAGAAGACTACGGGTACTTATACCCCTACATTCCCCCTCATCTGGACGAGGAGATCTCGAAGAAGGAAATCTAATGGGTGGCTGAAGCCGTGCGTGAGTTCCTTCAGATCTCTCTCAAGACAGACTTCCTGAAGTTGTTGCCTAAGATTTCAGGGACGCACCTATCAGTGTTGAATACCTGGGGTTATGGCAGGAAGATTAACCCAGATGATGTAGTTATCCGCCAACCAGACAAAGGGGATCTCAAGCAATTTGTCACAACGGTGAATGCAAAGGGAGCAGCATTCTCACCAACCGGACAGTGAAGAATTGAGAAACTTCAGTGGGGATCAAGCCAGGGACCCAGCCACTGGAGGTGATGCTTTCAGAGCAGCTTTGTGCGTCAAGCAGGCCAGCAGTGGTGAAGCTTGAGAGGTATCTAGAGTGCCAAGCTAGGGACCCAGCAGAGAAATGGGGGGCTTGAGGAAGATACCACCGTGAAGATCAGAGGAGCTCAAGAGATTCAGTGGCAGTGAATCAGTAGGTCTAGTGAGAGACCGGGAGCTCAGTGGGCTGAAGAACTACAAGGAGCGATTATAGTGAAAGTGAAAGAACTGTTACGCTTGTGTTAGGAACTGTTAAAGACTGTTGCCATAGGAGACAGCATTCCTGCAAATGCAGATGTGGTGTCTTGCTGGATGCCTTTCCCTGCATGGTTGTCCTCCTATTGAAGTCTCGGAGTCTGCCAATTAATCTTTAAACTATCTAAGGGTGTCATGGCCCCAACCAAACCCAAAAAAGTTTGTTAAGAGAAATAAACTTTCTTTTGCATTCAAGAAGTGTCTGGCACCCAATAACTTTAACTACTCTGCACCCACCATGCCTCTCAACTGACTACATACAGAAGGATGTCAGCAATCCCTGGCCCTGGAGGTTCTCATTAGCTCAAAGGGGGCCTGGGACCTTGCTACATATATGTCCCATCAGGTTTCTTTACTGGGAACACCGGAGACAAGAAAGGACTTACAGTAGGTCTAAGGATCCCTACTCTCAACAATTCTTAAATGGTCCCCCCAAAGTCCATTTTGCATGACCCCTGACCACAGCCTTCACTGCCCTTACCAGATATGCTTCATCGGGATACCCGAATGTGAATGTACCCTGTTCAGTCTGAATAGACCAACCTTGAACTACATCCATCCCAAGAATATTTTCGGATAACTCTGATACCAAAACATTGTCCAAAATCCTGGTCCCTTTCCAATAGCCAATTTCACCATTGTCCTAACCGCTGGTGTGGTTTGCCCTCCCAAACCTTCTACATAAATCACTTTTGCTTTGTGATGGGAAGGATTTCCTTGCAAAAGTGTAACTTCAGCTCCAGTATCAACTAAAGCTATTAGATGTGTAGGAGATGACTTCCCCCACCATACAGTGACAGGTGCATATGGGTGTCGGTCTCCTGCTGTCACTGTCCTCACTGCTATTACAGGAGACCCACCTTCCTTTCATAAAGGATAAGGAACCTCCCAATCCCCTTTTCTGAGTCTTTTCTGAGTCTCTCTAACTCCTCCCCAGGATAAAGGGATATGGGTTTGGGTTCATGTGTAGTTTTGGGAATTGGTTTGGAGCTAACAGGAGGGATCTGTTCTGTTTCCTCTAAATGTAGGCTTATGTTATCTTCACTAGGAGTAGTGTTTCTAACCCTGACAGTTGTCCTCACTAACTGTTTTCACCTCTTCAGCAATTCTGCATTAGAAATCCGATCTATCTTATCTTAAGATATTCTTGCCTTTAATAGGTCCACCCACATTTCTTTACTAGAGATAACTGGTCTGGTTTTCTCTTCACCTCCTGTCTTCTCTCCTATATCCCCTTTCTTTCTGTTCTTTTCTGCCTTTTTTTTCCTCCTGTCTGGCGTTGACCCTATCTACTGCCCTGACAGGTTTTGTTTTAATCTCCTCTAGCTCCCCCAACTGGCTTCAAAGGGTAGTGGCTTCATGAATATTGCTGTTTAATCCCAGGCCTCCCAGCAAGGACAATAAAATAGCCCTAAGATTAAATGGCGCAGACTTCATTATCTTAGAGCGCAGAGCAGACATAAATAGTTCCAGATCTGGATGCATCCATTTTGGAAACTTATTTAATCCAGTTATACAACCCATCTCAGGTAACCTGGAAATACCTTCTCTGAGTAGGTATTTTCCAGGTCACTAGGACTAGCGTATATTCAGACTATTCCATCTCTCACGAGGTCTAGCAATGAAAAATCCACACTAAACTTTCTGGCTTTTCGCATGGCCTGGTGCAATTGTGGATCATGGGTTAACACTCCCATAAAACAACAGCAATCTCCTGCACTTGGGGGCTTAGTCTATGGATAAGTTGTGCGGCCAACCCTCTGAATCAAACAATGCCTGCAGTCTTGCTGCCCTCATCAGAACAATGGGTATTCTTAGGACTGAAAAAAAAGGGAAAAGGAGGGCGCACCGACCTTGTGCATTACCAATGGTAAATTTTATTAAAAGCCATAACGGACACCAGAAACCTCTGCAGCCTTGTTTTTCCAAAACAGCTTACACAGCATTTTACCTAGCACAAGCTACACAACACACCACAGAAAAACAGGTCTGCTTCAGTTGAATTTTAGTGCAAACGCAGACAAACCCCCAAATGTTACACTTGCATTTTTTTTTAAAAGGTTCTTGCAGTAAAACCAAGGAAACTTAGACTTCTGTGGTATATCAATGTGCTTTTACTAAACAAAAATGCTTTACATACAAAACTATTACAATATTAAGAATATAATACACGACTGACAGCTATACCTATAACAAGAAAAATGCTACCTACTTCCTAGCAAAACTATGGTCTGTATATAATAAGAATACATGAAAAGGTTACTTAGCTCCGCTTATAGAAACTTTTCTAATCTCCTTCACAATGAGGACCCTTTGATGATTGCAGAAGATTGGATGAAAAGCATCTTCAGGTTCTAGCAGAGACCTTCCTTGGTGTTACGTCATTACAAAGTCCTGCTCTCAGTTTGTATTCTTGCCTTTTATTTTGGAATGTTTTGAGAAGACAATCCCACCTGGGCGTATCCTTTTCTGCATTTTTACACTGATGTCAAATATAGTAACATTCTCAAATTTAGCCACTATATGGCTCTTTTCTTTCAGACATGCCATAGGTCAACCATGTCAAAAGTTCAAGCTGAACTCTATATTTATATAGAGTTGACCAGAACACCTGGAAGTACATCTTGTGTAAGCATACCAGGACATCTGTTTGACAAGTGTCCACTTGCAGAAAATCTGCTGAACAAACCACCCCCTGAGTGTGAATGTGAGGCTGGGATAGTCACAAGAATATATATAAATATACATATCATATACACACATCTCCATGTATATTATATACTGTACATAATAACACATCAGATGCAACACAATCGCTTTAACCTTAAAGTGGATGTAAACCCGAAATTTTTTTTTTCTTTTTTTTTATGTCATAATGTAGAGTATAAGATTTCCTATTGTAGCGCTGGTATATTTTTAATCTACTGCCGATAGGTAAATTTAGTGGGTTATCTGTTCATACATAGTCAGATTTTCCTCTGTTCCAGCTCGGCTGAGTTGCATATAATTTCACACTGTGCCTGTGGATGTCATTGTTACTATGGGCCAGTGTTGAAAAGGCAACACGTTGAAGTGTATGAATGCTCCTCTGTCCCAGAGATAACTCGGTGGAGGAGGTCCTCCGAGTTGCATCCTGGGAGAGGGTATTTATGGGCCAGACACCATGTTTTGAGGTCATTTTTCCGTCCACCTGCTGGCCCTCCTAGCCGACAGGTATGCGCTAAGAGTACCACCTCGTGGTCCTCTGATCGGGAGGCCCACGTCGCTGCGGCGTGTGGGTGGGCCCAGAAGCCTGTCTGGGGCCTACCACAGCGGCAGAGGAATGGTCCTGGGCTGTCTATCCTGTGTGAAGAAGCTGGACAACTGAGATGATCCCAGGGGAGGACCCTTCATGGAAGAATCATGCACAGTGCTGGTCTGGAGAGGGGCCTGGTGACTCAGTTGGAGGACGTATCCTAAAGTAATCCTACCGCATAGTACTGCCGGGTTGGCTTAAAGGTTCTAGTGCTGCGTTTGCTATTCACCGTAAACCATTACATCCTATGGCAGAGGATCGTACGGGTTTTGTTCCATGCAAGTCTGTGGCAGAGACTTTTGTTCGTGCTGCGTACTGGCTGCTAGGTTGGTGAGAGAAACCTATCCAGGCGAGCAAAGATTTAATTCTACAGAGAGAGTGTAATCAGCTACAAGCTTTCAATTCCTAAAGTTACATTAAGAACATTAAGAAAAGGTATTTGAGCTTCCCTGCAACTTTCCTTCTACCTCTTTCCTGTTACTTCCTGCAACTCAAGTTTATTAAAGCATTGGAAAAGATACTCAAGTGTCCGGTGCCTGCATTGTATGGTGGTAAACTCAACGGGACCCTAGACCCGGTTCTGGTGAAATAAAGGTAGCGAAGGTGACGGTAACAGCCCGCTTTAAACCAGCAGCTCCACCGAGAGTTATTGCTACACTATCATTTGAGCCCAGTCTTCCCACAAAGAGTTAATCCAGCTCTGAGCAATCCTCTTTTATTGTTCAGTTAGATAAAACTTGACAAATAGAGAAAAACTTTCTCAAATCCTCCCCCTTGCTGTGAGTGACAGGTGATTTACATATCTTGTGCACTAGCCTAAGACATGCTTTTTTTTTTAATTCCCACCCCCACTACTTTCTTCAGCAGCTCTGCAAGGATTGGCTGTTCCACACCTCAGCATGATTTGGCATGCTGAAGTCATGTGGTTACTTTCCTGTCTTTTCACTGGATGTTAGGGATCATAGCAGAAGTTTAGTGTAAGAAATACACAGGAGAAAATGCATATTGACAAGGGGAGTGTAGAGGTGGGCGGGGAGTCTACTGACATCACGACTCCACCCACCGAGCTCCAGACAACAGACCCACCCACAGAATCTGCAGTTTTTGGCTCTCATAACAGACAGAGGGGAGACATTTGACAGGTAAAGATACATGCAAGAGGCATGTATATCCTTATAGATAACCCCTATGGCAGTAGTTTAGAAAGGATGACATTGGGTTTACATCCACTTTAAGTTGTCTTGTGATCTCTCATTGTCACCAGTAGCTGTCACTGGTATCACTGGTCATAGTATTAGGTTTCACACAAAAAAGTTATGAATATATATATTTCCTTCAGCCAATCCAGTAGGAGGTGTATGTCCATGGTGCATGCTGGGGGGGGGGGGGATATAAATACTTGGGACAGGCCATGTGCTCACTATCTTCCCCTGGGCTGAGGCCTAAGAGGTGCTGCTGGATGGAGCTCAGCTGTTAGGCCCAACAAAAATTTGGGGGCCTAACGTGGGCTGAAGTGGATCCTGTAGCTGTTCTATCTGATCTAGAGGACTCTGTGCCACATAGGAGACCCAGGGGAAGCGAGAGCTAGGAAGAAGGCTGGTCTCTCAGAAGGGCCTGGTGAACCACCTGGAGGGTGCACTGAAATTTAGGAACATGCTTACAATGTTGATGGGTCAGCTACAGTATCTGGGACCCCTGACCATCACTTCCTTTCTCCTCTACTAGTGCCTCTTGCGTCAGTTTTTTGCCTGCCAGTCAGATGCATGCGTGCTGTTAAATACTGGGCTTACTCCTGCCTTGCACCTATATCTTGCTCCTGTCTTGTACCTGCTCCCTTTGTTTCTGATTTTAGTCCTGGTTTCCCCCTTCCTTGCTTCTCCAATATTCCTTGTGATCTGTGTTCCTCATAGCGCATGCCATCTGTAAGTTGCCAGGAATGGAGCCAGGTGCTAGGAACCACTTTACTTCTGTGCACATGTGCAAGAGTTGCATTGTCAGCAACCGCCCCATGACCAAAGAGGAGTGTGTGTAGGGGGGAGCAGCAGCTATGGGGGGACAAAGCAGTGAATGGAATCTGTGCCCATCATTGCTGTAGGTATTCTCTGAGGTAAGGGCATACTTACACATTATGGTAACAGCCCACCCTGAAAAAATAATTTAATTATTTATTTATTTATTTTATAATAGTTAGGTCTACAACAACAGACATGAAAAAAATCATCTTTTTATTCAAGTACAAATAAAATACTGCAATTTAATATTCTGTACTTTTTTTTTCAGCCAGCATGTACAGCTCTCACCCTTTCACACGTGTTATCGGCTGTATCTGCTTTGCGTAAACACTTGTTTACATAACTCAGTAGCTCAAGCTAAAATTTACACATACATCTGAATGAGAACAGGTACTCCTTCCTTTTTTGTTGCTCTTCTACAGCTGCTGCAAACCATATTTTAGAGAGAATGGTAATCCAAATGTAAGAAGCTCCCACCGTAATTCTTTAGAAAACCCACAATATTCTATGACATCAATGTCATGGGTCCACCCTGTTTTAAATGTTTATTTGAAAAACTAAAATGTAAAATGTAAGTTTACCAAATAATTAACCTAAAACCATTATAGTTGCCCTTTAAGTTCTTTTTCACATGTATAACTAGTAAATAAACAAAAATAATATTCAAAAGGCTCCACGTTAGTCTTTGCTGCGATTAAGGACTACTGACAGCCTGAAGCGCATAAGCAGTTTGTGCTTCTTGTGCTAGGAAAATGTGCTAGCATTGCAGGGGGTGAGTTGTCTCCATCACTTGCCTGCATGGAGGTCTGATTTTCAGTGACAGGCTCTGGTTTTGAAAGTAATGCCATTAAATCCCTCTGCCCCTCCCAGTTGGATTATAGAGGTTTCAGACAGAAAATGCTAAATATTTTTGGAGAGAAACAATAATTTTTTTTTTTATTCTAGGTTTATAGGGTTTTAACCTCTTCTGGTCTGCAATTTCTATATTACGTTCATAAATGCCCTACCTTTGACAGATAGTACAGCTACCAATAACCATTACTTTGTACCCCACTAAGGATTGGGAACCAACCACATTGGCAGGGCTGACCTGTGCTCTGTGTGTCAATGGACACACAGCACAGCTTGAGAGCGAGCATGCCTGAGTGCCCTCATAGTAAGAGGCTAGCTATAGTGGACACTTAGCAGGAGGGAGGAGCCAGGAGCACTGGTGAGAGACCCAAAAAAAGGAGGATCGGGGCTGCTGTTTGTAATACCATTGTATAGTGTGCTGCTTTTTAATAATGTCCAATACATTTAGAGTATGATAATTAATTCATTTTCAAATCAAACCTAGGTATCCCATATACCTGTAGACAAATATTCTGTTTTTTCAGAATCTTAATAAGTTCTGGGCTGGGTTCTGGAGCCTAGAGAATTTGTAGAGCTTTGTGTGGGATAAAGCTTCTATATATAGGCTGCTCTGCGGATTTTATGTGGAACACAGAACAGGGACCCAGCAAGGAAATTATAATGAACAGTCTCTTGTCCACAATATGTTCGCAAAATGTGCTCCTTCCCAGAGATCTGTGCAGAGGGGGAGGGTATATGAGGCACTGGCTGCAGGATCACGTTTTAGGTTTTTCACATTGACATGGTGAGGGGCACCAGAGTTAATAGCTGATATGGAGCAAAACAAACTTTTTGTTTTCTCAGTCTTAACTGCTTGCCTCCCAGGGCAATTTTGACATTTTTACACATACATGTTAAAATCTGCATTTTTTTGGTAGCAATTTTTTAATGCCACACAATATTTGCATTGTTACCCCAGGTATTCCCAGCAGAGTCCCTTCTTACATCAGGTACCCCCAGCAGAGTCCCTCCTTACATCAGGTGCCCCCAGCAGAGTCCCTCCTTACATCAGGTGCCCCCAGCAAAGTCTCTCCTTACTTTAGGTGCCCCCAGCAGAGTCCCTCCTTACATCAGGTGCCCCCAGCAAAGTCTCTCCTTACTTTAGGTGCCCCCAGCAGAGTCCCTCCTTACATAAGATGCCCCCACCAGTGGAGTCCCTCCTTACATCAGGTGCCCCCAGCAGAGTCCCTCCTTACATAAGATGCCCCCAGTGGAGTCCCTCCCTACACCAGGTGCCCCCAGCAGAGTCCCTCCTAACATCAGGTGCCCCAGCAGAGTCCCTCCTTTCATCAGGTTCCCCTCCTGAAGAGTCCCTCCTTACACCAGGAGCCCCCAGCAGAGTCTCTCCTTACATCCGGTGTCCCCAGCGGTGTCCCCTCCTTACATAAGATGCCCCCCACCAGTGGAGTCTCTCCTTACTTTAGGTGCCCCCAGCAGAGTCCCTCCTTACATAAGATGCCCCCACCAGTGGAGTCCCTCCTTACATCAGGTGCCCCCAGCAGAGTCCCTCCTTACATAAGATGCCCTCAGTGGAGTCCCTCCCTACACCAGGTGCCCCCAGTAGAGTCCCTCCTAACATCAGGTGCCCCAGCAGAGTCCCTCCTTACATCAGGTTCCCCTCCTGAAGAGTCCCTCCTTACACCAGGTGCCCCCAGCAGAGTCTCTCCTTACATCCGGTGTCCCCAGTGGAGTCCCCTCCTTACATTGGGTGTCCCAGCAGAGTCTCTCCTTACATCAGGTGCCCCTAGCGGAGTCCCTCCTTACATCAGGTGTCCCCAGCGAAGTCCCTCCTTACACCAGGTGCCCCCAGCAGAGTCCCTCCTTACATCAGGTGTTCCCAGCAGAATCTCTCCTTACATCAGGTGTCCCCAGCGGAGTGTCTCCTTACATCAGGTGCCCCCAGCAGAGTCCCTCCTTATATCAGGTGCCCCCCGCAGAGTCCCTCCTTACATCGGGTGCCCCCAGCAGAGTCTCTTCTTACATCAGGTGCCCCTAGCGGAGTCTCTCCTTACATCAGGTGTCCCCAGCAGAGTCCCTCCTTATATCAGGTGCCCCCCGCAGAGTCCCTCCTTACATCAGGTGCCCCCAGCAGAGTCTCTCCTTACATCAGGTGCCCATAGCGGAGTACCTCCTTACATCAGGTGTCCCCAGTGGAGTCCCTCCTTACATCAGGTGCCACTAGCGGAGTCCATCCTTACATCAGGTGTCCCCAGTGGAGTCCCTACTTACATCAGGTGCCCCAGCGGAGTCCCTACTTACATCAGGTGTCCCCAGGCCCGGGCAGTCCCTCCTTACATCAGGTGTCCCCAGTTAGGGGAGTCCCTCCCTACATTAGGTGTCCCCAGTGGAGTCCCTCCTTACATCAGGTGCCCCCAGCAGAGTCTCTCCTTAAATCAGGTGCCCCTAGCGGAGTCCCTCCTTACATCAAGTGTCCCCAGCAGAGTCCCTCCTTACATCAGGTGCCACCAGTGGAGTCCCTCCTTATATCAGGTGTCCCCAGCAGAGTCCCTCCTTACATCAGGTGTCTCCAGGCCCAAGGAGTCCCTCCTTACATCAGGTGTCCCCAACCAGCGGTGTCCCTCCTTACATCAGGTGTACCCAGGCCCGGAAAGTACCTCCTTACATCAGGTGTCCCCAGCTAGCAGAGTCCCTCCTTACATCAGGTGTCCCCAGCTAGCAGAGTCCCTCCTTACATTAGGTGTCCCCAGCCAGCAGAGTCTATCCTTACATCAGGTGTCTACCCCACGATAGCTGGTCTTCAGTAAAACGGCGGCCGGCAGAGACATTTTACCAGTGCCGGCCACGGCGAAAAAACTGGAAAGCGGTGACCTTTTTCTGGGAAACAGTAAGACCGGGACAAAGGTCTAAATCCCGGGAATGTCCCGGGAAATTTGGGACAGTTGGCAAGTATGCATTTAACATTGGTGTCTATGGGAAATCTTGGTCAGCTTGACATCACACTGCTCCTGAACCATAAGTGACAGGGACGCCAAACTTGGGGAGCACGTTAAGGGGACCCAGGACCACGACATGGTCAGAAATTTTTGGGTGCAACCTGAAAAATACTGAAAAAAAAAATCAAATGCAGCCACTGTGCCCATCAAATGCAGCCACTGTGCCATCAAATGCAGCCACTGTGCCTCATCAAATACAGCCACTGTGCCATCAAATGCGGCCACTGAGCCATCAAATGCGGCCACTGTGCCCATCAAATGCGGCCATTGTGCCATCAAATGCAGCCACTGTGCCCATCAATTGCAGCCACTGTGCCATCAAATGCGGCCACTGTGCCTTCAAATGCCGCTATTGTGCCCATCAAATGTGGCCACTATGCCCATCAAATGTGGCCACTGTGCCCATCAAATGCCGCCATTGTGCGCCATCAAATGCACCCTCTGTGACCCCCGCCTGCCCGCTGTCTAACTGGCACTTACCCCATCTTGGTGGCCGGTCAGGCAGCGACGAGCTGTGTCCTCCGTGTGTCTCTTCTTGCTTCCTGCTAGGCATCCAATAGCAGCGCCTGTCCTTTCAGCCAATCAGGTGACAGGTATCAGACCCGCACTACTTGATTGGCGGAGAGGTGGTTCAGTGTTAGAAAAGCAAATATTCATTTGCTTTTCTAACACATCTGGGTGGACTCCAAGCTCAATGCTCTGCGCTCTGAGTCCACCTTTTTTTAAGTCTATTACAGCCTATGTAATTCAGGCGCCCGGCGTCCTAAAAGGGGCCAGACACCTGAATAGGGGGTGATGGCGGCGGCCATGGATAGATTAATGCAATGCATGAATCTATCCATTCTACATAGAGGGGGTGGCTGGAGAGAGGGGGTGGCGCCCATGCACCCTTAATAGACGGGTGCCACTGGACATGGTAGATTACCTAGGCAAGCTGGCCAACCCCAAAATCAGATATGTTGTAGTGCTGGGTCCCCTCTCAGTGCTCCCCAAGTTTTGTGTCCCTGTCACTTATAGTTCGGGAGCAGTGTCATGTCAAGCTGACCAAGATTTCCCATAGACGCCAATGTGTCTGAGCTTGCGTACGTAAGCGTACGTAAAGCGGAGTATACCTGTACATATATATATATATACATAATTTTTTTTTTAACCATATTGCTATCACAAGGGGTGAATGAGCTTTGGTCTCTGGTATGGTCCCTCAGACTGTCTCAGAGCACCCTATGCTTACATGCAATCTCTTCACTTCCACAGGTCTTTCTGCACACACTCCTTATACTCAGGCCTTTAGGCTTTGGGCCTTAGTCTATTCCCTCAAAGAATACACCTGGTTTGTGCCAACATGCACCTCTTTAGCTTCCTCTTGCAGCCTCATGGACTCTTTAAGGAGGGTGCAACATTGAACCACTGTCAGGTCCTAGATTACAGGTATGTAAATACCTCCCTATGCAGTCTGCTGGTCCCCAGCATGACCTGGACACTGGATTAGAGGCTTCTTCCCTCCCAAAGCTCTTCAAAGCCTCCAGAACCTAATCCATAGCTACCAACTGTCCCTGGTTTGGAGGGACTGTCCTTGATTTGGAGCAATGTCCCTCTGTCCCTAATTCCTCCTCATTTGTCCCTCATTTTGGTCTGATCTATATAGTTGTATATAAAATGCACTTTTTATCTTTCAAAAAGTGTTTCACAGTGCTAAACCCTTCTTCCAAATTCTAAATTGCTGCATTTGTACATTTTAAAAGCCAATATAAAGGAATAGTAGTGGTAAAAAAAGCCCTTGTGGATTTAATTACCTTTTTTGGGTTAATTCTCCATTAAGGGGGTGTGGCAGGGGGCGTGTCCCATGTCTACATACATTTTCTGGTAGATGTTCCTCATTCCCATCTCAAAATGTTGGGAGGTATGCCCTAATCTGGCAATTACAAAACGTGAAGATAAAAAAACAACTTCCTCCACTAAGAACTAACATTCTGGAGCTCCTCTCTTTGCAACCATGAGAAGCCGGGTGACTTTTGCCTATTCTTCCACAGAATGTGTGCTCAGGCAAAGCTGCCATCGCAACTCCAGAGGAATCCCACCTCGTTTAGATGGTGACCACCAAACCTATTAATATTCAAATCTGCATCAGATGAACGTTGTGATTGGCTGATATTCAAGTGTATTTATTTTTTCAAAAGCTTTAGGGCCCATTCACACCACTTCATTGCAGTATCATATCAACCTAAATGACACCCCAACACACCCAGGCAGCACAGTGCATGTACTTGCAGTTTAGCCCACCACAATGTACAGATGTAAATCATCTGTGTGTTGTGTTGCTCTGCTGTCCATTCACAATTAACAGGCTGCTATCACACAAGTTAACATGCTTAATACTGCACATTGGTAAAGCATTGAGTCTGAATGATACCTAAAGTTATTCTGAAACAGTCTGCATTGTTTTCACTCCATTGTTAACTGTTCTACTGACAATCCAGCGTTAAAGTGAGTGACGGCAATGCTCCAGTAACAAACAAGTAATGAGGTATGGCTCATCTATGAAAGAAAATTCAGTTTAGCCGGGCATGAGCCTTGGAAGGATCTTCTGGAGGCCTAGCACTGACAGAGTTAACCATGTCTGCAGGACGTCTTTAAAGCCTGCTACTGCAATGCACAGCACACTGATATTAGCCTATAATAGTACTGCATTGCTTGCTCCACAGGCTGCCTTCTGTAACATCACTGCAGTCTTCTGCCTTACACCAACTTAGGCTGATGATGTTACCGCACTTTAATAAAACTCAATATATACATTGATAATGCATGTACAACTGTAACCTTTTAGTACGGAGATGTTAGGTGATCCATTGGTTTACCTATAATATTTTGCAAATGTATTATTATCATGTATTTACATCTGTGTTTTCTTCATAATACATCCATTCAAGTGTTTCTTCAGATTTTGAATCCTGTTCATTCATTTATTCACAAATCTCTCCGCCTTCTTACACATAGAGGCATAATGTTTAACACCAACACTTTCTAGGCAAATCACATCTTTGTAGTTTATTTATATATTAGAGGTATTTACAGGGATGCTGTTAGAAATCATGGGGCCCCGTACAGCCTACCTGACAGAACCCCCCCCCCCCCCCCCAGCATGTTGGTGCAGGTGCACAGCACCAAACACAGACAGTGTGCATTTGGGCCACTTACCTGCACCTGCATACCTTTCAAATTAGGACCTGTGGCTGTGTTTATACAGCCGCTGAGTCCCCATAAATTAACAGGTGGCTCTAGCTGCTTGATCACACCACTCATTCACGCATCCAGATTACCAAGAGATTGAGGACATAGATTCCTCAATCCCATTTTCTACCGGCTCAGCTGCACTGCAGAATGAATGAACAGGAAGCGGTTTGTACAGAAGCTCCTTGTTCATTCACAAACTGAAGCATAATAAACAGTTCACTTTGTTTCAGTTATAAATTAACACAGGGACGATCTGTACCCATTGCTTACTGTGTTAATTCAAGAAATTAAGGAGCCAATAAATATGCCATGTTTACTGCCTCCCTATCCTGGCACCCAGCAGTGAAAGGGAGGGTCTGGTTGTGGAAGGGGGTGATCAGAATAGCAGATGGACACAATTATAAGATGGTTGTGATTCAGGGGGTCACAGGGGAGCAGCTCCAGTAATTGCTCCACACCCTATTGGTTTAGTGAAATGCCATAAAGCTGTATGGGCCCCTCATTGAACCTATAGAGCCTGGGTCCCCTACAGGAGGATTGGTGCTACCCCCTTATCAGTAGGCCTGGGTATTTATACAGCACCGGCAATTTTCGCAGCACTTTACACTTTACTGCCCATTCACATGCAGACAGTGTCCTGACTGAGATTCCAACCAGGTAACCCAGTGCTGCAGAAGTGCTACCTACTAAGCATAATAACATAATGTACAGTTGAATTCCAGGTATGCCAATTTTTACATTCGTCCAGCTTGGACCAATGTAAGTATGTGTATGCCAAATCCGTGAGATCCCCGTGAAATCTGGAAATCACTGAAGTAGGCACCACTACTCCAGTGATCTCCACTAGCTTCTGGGTCCTTGGCCAAGTGACTGTCCTGCTGCATTGTGAACACAGGAGGTGGCTTGTTCAACATGGGCATCATCCAGGAACAACATTTTGTCCCCTCTCCCTAAAAAAAATTTCCTATCTCCAGCAAAAATCTCTCCTTCCAAGAAGAAAAATATCTCCCTTCCGCATATTCAAACTCTTATCAGACTTCAGATGCAGAGTATCCTCTCTTTGTGAGATGTTACATGTCAGAGCCAATAATAAGCCTGCAAGAGCTTCCCTCTGCTTTGAGCCGTTCTGCATTTGGAGTTTGCACAGGGCAGGTGGGTGCTCGTGCACAAACATGGGCAACACAACTCTTGCAAAATGGTAATGTGCAGGCTGGGCAGCAATTGCATTCCCAAAGTACCCAAATGGCTGCAACCAAGGTGGACCCTATAGGTGCACTAATGGTTCACACCAACTTTCAGGCCGAGAAGTGTGGATGAAATCTCCCCAGTGATACCTAAACCTATCAAAAAAATATCTGCAGTTTCACTTAATCATTCAATAGCATAAGGTTAACCTTTAACTGAGAAATCCCTAATTGCACCATGAAATCAGTGATTTGCATTTTAGTAAGCACCAATGGTTCTTGTAGTTTTGTAGTATCCTTATTTACTGAGGTTGACTGTAGAGGTGCCTGATAACAATCATATACATTTTTAGTTGGGGTTTTTCATTATCGGCTTGTTATCACTTAACTTAAACTGAATTTCAGTTATGGCAATTTTTACATAGTTACATTGGTCAATCTTGGACCAGGGTAAGTACGTACTGTATGTGCCATACCTGTGGCATCTCAATTAAAGCTAAAAACTACTGTACAGTGATTGGGCAGCGAAGGACTAGTAGCGTAAAGGGTTCCCTACAGCAACACCAGCGAACAGTCCCTATGCTGTCCCTCCTTCTCTGGAACCTCTCCCTACAGTAGGCACGCTCTCCCTGTCCAGCGGGTTCCTGACTCTGACTTAGCCACACATAGGATGCATGCCAACTGCGGTGAGCCAGTGCCTTATATAAGCACTGCCCTCACTAAAGATGGCCACAGGGGAAATCCAGGTAAGCAGCGTCCAATCAGGCAACCGCTCACCCAACAACAACCTACAGGGGCCTAATAGGAATGTTCATTCCTCCTGTCCTCCACTCTCCCTGCCAGGTAAAATTACACCTGCCTACAGGCTGACTCAATTAACCTTTTTAGCTCCTCTTATAACTAAGAGATCAGTTTTTGTTGGAATGTTGTCCATATATACCTCCTAGCTAAAGTTATTTTTTGTAAACAATGCTTTGCGTAGTCCCCAGTGATTGATTAAAGGAGAAGTACAGTCAAAGCTCATTTGGCTATACTTCTGTGGATCACAGGAGTGCAATTCATTCTGCACTCCTGAAGCCTGCTGTCGGCTGACATCTTAGAGCTGACATCTAATGCCCCTCCATTAAGTTCACTCCAGTGAACTTAATGGAGGGGCAGAGCAGGGAGCAGTCACTAACAGTCAGCAGCTCTCTGCTCATGGAGCTCTGAGAACTGAGCGATCAGCAGTGTTTCGCTCCCTTCTCAGTGTTAGAGCCGGCGGGGGGGGGGGGGACTGATGCTGCATCCACTTAGGTAGGTATGAATCTGCAAAAAAAAAAGTCCATACTTCTCTTTTAAAGGATAAGTTCACCTTTTATAACTTATTTCATGTTTTTTGTAAAAATGCGGCCGCGCAGGGCTCTGTCACTCATTCGCAGTGTTTTGCGAATGGAAAACTACAAGTTCTTTCTGTCGGCTTGTAGTCCTTAATGAACTACCACAGCACTGTGAGCACTGTAATAGTTCATTCTCTCTTCCTGTCAGAGGGTATCGGTTTGCCTATATGAGGTACGAGCAAGAAGATACACTGACAGGCGTGCAGGAGTCCTGCATAACATCAGTGATCTGCTGATCGCTGGTGTGATGCTTTCCAGGCTCCTACAACAAAAAATAATAAATGCACATTTTTTACCTGCAAAAAAATTTCCCCATCTGGTCATCTATTCGTTGGGATCACAAGGATATCGGCCTCTGGATGAAGTTGATGACTTCTACCAGGGTGGGTACTTTGTTTTTTCCAGGAGGGGCTGGTGGGACCTCCACCTTTGGTTTGCCGCCCACTAGGAAAAAGCGGTTGTGCTGGCAGTTTAACGACAGTTCCTGTCATTTCGGCAGCTCCTGTTGTTTTAAGCACGAATTCTCAGGATATGGGGGCAGCCATTCGCTCTCACGTTGTTTTAAGCAAGGAAAAGGACACACTGGGGATTCCTCTGGAAAGAGGGAGGACTCCGGTGATCGCGGAAAGGATGGTTCCTTTTCCAAATAGGTAGCCTGATTGGGAAGCGGCTCGACCCCTGGAGTTGGGTTTCAGGGCGGGTTTTCACATTCCATGCAGTTTAAATGCTGTTCCACCATTGGCGAAGAATTTACGTTCGGCAATGCTTCACCCGGAAGTGGTATCTGAGAAACTTTTTAAGGAGGTGGCTCTGGGATAGATGAGCGGCCCCTTTTCATCTTTGGGTTTGGTTGTCTCGCCTTTGGGGGTGGTCCCAAAGAAAGACCCCGGGAAACTCAGGATGATCCATCATCTTTCTTATCCTAAGGGAGCCTCTGTCAACGATGGTATTGATCCTCTTGCATGCGCGGTTACCTATACATCATTCGATTTGGCTATCTCTTGGGTGCGTTGATATAGCCACGGTTCACTATTGGCCAAGACGGATATGGAAGCAGCTTTCCGGCTGCTTCAGGTTCATCCTGACAGTATCCATTTGTTGGGATGTCACTGGCAGGTCTCGTACTTTGTTGATCGTTGTTTACCAATGGGTTGTTCAATTTCATGTACCCTGTTTGAGACTTTCCGCTCTTTTGTTGAATGGGTGGTGCGGGATGTGTCGGGTGTGAACTCCGTCATCCATTACCTGGATGACTTCCTTTGCATCGGGCCTTCGGATTCTCGTACTTGTGCGATTCTTTTCGGGCCTTATAGCATATATCGGAACACTTCGGTATTCTGTTGCCCCAGACAAGACAGAGGGTCCCATGATGGAACTGGTTTTCCTTGGCATTACGATCGATTCGTTGGCTATGGAATGCCGCTGACGTTTGATAAATTGGTGGCGCTAAGGAGGGAGGACAGGGAGGCCTTTGGTCAATGGAAATTGCAGTTGCAGGAATCGTAGTCATTACTGGGTAAACTGAATTTTGCTTGTCGGATCATTCCAATGAGCAGGATTTTCAGTCGCTGGTGGCAGCGACTTCAGGTGTTAGTGCACCATGGCACTATATGCGGTTGACCAGAGAGCTCTGGGCCGACCTTCAAATTTGGGATCTCTTTTTAGAATCCTATAATGGATGCTGCCTCTGGATGACCGGTCCAGTGAGCAACACAGACTTTGTTTACCAATGCGGCAGGATCAGCTGGCTATGGAGCGTTTTTCCAGGGCAAATGGAGTGCGGAAGGGTGGCCTGAGGAGTGGCATTCGGCTGGCTTTCTCAAAAATCTGGTACTGTTGGAGCTGTTCCCAATTGTCCTGGCGGTTGAGATATGGGGGGAGGCTTTTTGCAATAAAAAAGTTCGCTTTCACTGTGACAATGTGGTTGTGGTGTCAGCGATTAATTCTGCTTCTTCACCAGTGGTGCGCCTCTTGTGTCATTTGGTTTTGCTCTGTCTTCGCCTAAATGCTTTCATTTATGCTGTACATATTCCGGGAGTTTGCAACAAAGTGGCAGATGCTTTATCTCGATTTCAGTGGGATGAGTTTCGCCTGTTGGCATCAGAAGCGGAGTGGCATGGAATGCCTTGTCCCCGGGGGCTTTGGAGGATCGCTTTGGAGTCGCTGCTGGATTGATTTGGGATTCGTTGAGTACCTGGGAGGCTTACTAAAGGGCCTGGAAGGAATGGATTTCCTTGTTGGAGGAAGTAGGCACTGGGGGGGTGGACGTTTCTTGGTTGGTCCTTTATTTTGTGAGTTGCATTTTCGGGTATATCGGCTTCTGCGGTGGATCGAAAATTGGCCGGCCTGGCCTTTTGTTTCAAATTGCTGGAGGTACAGGATTGTACTAAAGCGTTATGACATGCGGTATGACAGGCCATGAGAGGGTATCGTAAGGGTCACTGAGTGATCGATTTACGGCGCCCTGTGTCTTTTTCTGTTCTAGGTGCTATCTTGGGTCAGTTACGTAAGGTCTGTTCGTCCTCTAATGAACAGACATTGTTTAAGGCGGGCTATCTGGTGGCATTTTTTGGGGCTCTTCGCATTAGCAAGCTGGTCAGTCCTTCAAAATGGGTAGCTGGGGGTTTGAAGGTGGAGGACGTTGCTTGTTCCACTTCCTCAGTCAGGATTTTGATTCGGCGATCCAAGACTGACCAGAGTGGCAAAGGCTTGCTGGTACAGCTTTTTGGGGGTAATAACCCCCGCTTTTGTCCGGTGCTGGCCTTGGAACAGTTCTTGCTGGTTCGACCGCGGACCGGTGGTGCCCTGTTCCTACATTCGGATGGCTCGTGTCTATCTAAATTTCCATTTGTAGCTGTCCTTAGTACATGCCTGGTGGTAGCTGGGTTTAATCCGCTTGAGTACTCTTCTCTCTCCTTTCATATTGGGGCAGCCACTGAGGCGTCCCGGTGGGGATTGGCTGAGAATTTTGTTAGGCACATTGGTAGGTGGGAGTCCAACCGATTCCGCTCGTATGTTAGGCCGCATTTGCTATGGACAATTTTATGGGTTTTTTCCTTCTATTGTACTGCTGTTTTATGTTGTTGTTCCTAGTTCCTGTTGGGGTGCACTGTGTTTTTGTTTTCTTTTCAGGTGTCCCGAGATACCTCGTTTGGATACTGGGACATTCTTTTCTGTTTTGGGGGGCCAGGAGGGTGGAGGTTAGACTCAATGGCAGGCAGTTAGGTCTACCTCGTGCTTTGGGTAACATACGTTGGATCGGGGTCCCGGGCATGCTATAGGGCCGGATAGTCCCGGAGGTCACTCCCTTTGCCAGGTTGGATAGGGCTCCCGATATTCTGATTCTTCATGTTGGGGGTCAACGATTTGGGCCTCCGCTCCGGTAGAGAGCTTATCAGGGATGTAAAGTTTGATTTTCTTAGAATATTTTCTAAGATTTTCTAAACTTAGAACTGCGTTCCCTGGTATGCTTATTCTCTTGTCAGACATCGTGACTCGTACGTCTTGGCGGATGGCAAGATTGGTCAAAAAAATTAGTAAGGCACGGGTCAAGGTGAACAAAGAAGTAGGGAGGTTTATTGTTCAGAATGGGACTTTAGTCATTCACCACTTGGATTTGGAGACCAACACCTGGCAGTACTTAGGGGTGATGGTGCCCACCTTTATGCAGTGGGTACTGATCTGTGGCTGTTAGATTTGGAAGATGGGCTACAACGAGCTGTTCGGGTGTGGAGGGGCGCCCAAGTGTAAGGCTTTACACTTGGGACGCTGTGGCGTTTGGGGTTGGATTCACACCTATGCATTTTTAGTGCTTTTTGCATTTTGCAGATTTGCACTACAGAACATGTTCCATAGGAAACCATGCTAAATGGACTGTAGTGCAAATCTGCAAAATGCAAAAAGCACTAAAAATGCATAGGTGTGAATCCAGCCTTAGGCTGGATTCACAGCTATGCATGTTGCTTTTGATCGTTTCTGCAGTCTTTTTTGTGATGCTTGCCACGTTTTTGAGCAGCGTTTTCGCCACATTTTGCATTTTTTTTTACAGTTTTTTCTATACTGTATAACTGTATACAGTCTAAAAAAAAAAAAAAAACGCATCAAAAACGCTGAAAAACGCTGCAAAAACCCTGCACTTGCGTTTTTGATGCTGGTCCATTGAATTCTATTACATGCAAAACACTGCATTTTGCATGAAAAAAAGTCCCTGACCCTTTCCAAAAACACAGAGGTACAAAAAGGCATTGATGTGAACATATTCCATAGGAACCCATGTTAAAAAATTCCCATGCATTTCTGCAAAAATGCAAAATGCATCAAAAAACGCGCTAGTGTGAATGGAGCCTTAGGCTCCTTTGACACGATCTACCCGCAAAGATCCGCCTGTCCAGTTTTTCAAGCAGATCTGAGTGGGCGACTCATTGACTTGTATGGGCAGCTGAGATGTGTCTGCTGACACCTGCCTGCCATCTGACCGACAAGATCCGCTGAAAACAGACGGGTGGCGAAACGTTCGCCATGCTGTCCATTTTCATCCGATCTTCCCATAGAGAACAGCGGGGCTCTGACAGGTCCATCCCTGCACAGTTAGCAGAGACGGACCTGTCATCCACCCGCTCAGAGGGGATCAACAGAGTGATGCTCCGCTGAGCTAGCGAAGTCCGCCCCATGTGAAAGGGGCCTAACAAGCCAGGACAGTACAAATTACCCTCAAATTACCCCTTTTTGCAAAGTAGACATTCCAAGGTATTTACTAGGAGGCATGGTGAGTTTTTTCACGTTTACATTTTTTCCCACCATTCTTTGCAAAATGAAGATTTTATTTTTTTTATTTTTTCACAAAATTGTCATATTAACAGATTATTTCTCTCACATGGCATATGCATACTTACAGATACACCCCAAAACACATTCTGCTACACCTCCTGAGTATGGCGGTACCACATGTGTGAGACTTTTACACAGCCTGGCTACATACAGAGGCCCAACATGCAGCGAGCACCATCAGGCATTCCAGGGACATAAATTGCACATCTAATTTCCTGACAACCTATCACAATTTTGAAGGCCCTGGAGCACCAAGACAAAGGAAACGCCCACAAAATGACCTCATTTTAAAAAGAAAACACCCCAATGTATATTTCTACGAGGCATATTGAGTCTTTTGAACATGACATTTTTTTCCACAAGTTTTTGGAAAATGTGGAAAAAAAATGTAAACGCATTTTTCTACGCATTTTTTTACCACAATTTTATGGCACTGACGGGCGCTGGTGAGGATCCACTGATAGGGTGGCATTGATGAGCACTTACTGATGGGCACTGTATTGGCACTTATGGGCACTTTAGTGGTACTGGGGCACTGTAGAGCACAGATGTGGAACTGATGTAGTTCAGATGTGCACTGATGGGGCACTATAGGGAACTGATGGGGCACTGCAGAGAACTGCTGGGGCACAGATGTGCACTAATGTGGTACTACTGGGCACTGATGTGGCACTGCTGGGGCACAGATGTGCACTGATCGGACACTGCTAGGCACTGATGGGGCACTGTGGAGCACTGATGGGGCACAGATGTGCACTGATGGGGCACAGATGTGCACTGCTGTGGCCCTGATGTGTACTGCTGGGGCACTGATGGGGCACAGATGTGCACTGCTGGGGCACAAATGTGTCTCTGCTGGGCACTGATGGGGCACTGCTGGGCACTTAGAATAAATAAGAAAAAGCTCAAACAGCCTCACGCTGCAGCTTCTCCCTCCTCTACTCACACGATTGGTGTGAGGAGAGAAGAGAACCGGACATGACGCCGGTTTGTTGGCAGTGACGGACCAATGACGGAGCGATCATGTGGTAAAGGGCCGCTTGGATTTGCCCTTAACCCGATGTGTGATGCGCCGGGTCTGGAGAACCTGGCGAGCATGGACACTCCTGTGTGCTTGCCCAATTCTGGGAGGATATCATTGTACGCCCTCCCAGAATTATCCGATCGTGCTGTAGCCCTCATTCGGCTATGGCCCAGTCGGCAAGTGGTTAACAGTCTACTCCCTATCGTCTTGCTTCCCTTTTCCTCTAAATTCCTTGAACGCCTGGTCTACAACCAACTGAGTGACCACCTCATTAAGAATAACGTTCTTGATCCCCTTCCGTCTGGATTTTGCCCTCCACAGAAACTGCTCTTCTAAAACTCACAAATGACTTACTAACAGCAAAAACCAACAGACACTATTCTGTACTCCTACTTGTGGACCTTTTGGCTGCCTTTGATACGGTTGACCACCCCCTCCTCCTCAAAAAACTTTACTCCCTCAGTCTCTGTGACTGTGCTCTTCACTGGCTCTCATCCTACCTATCCCACCGCACCTTCAGTGTCACTTACAATTCTACTTTCTCCTCTCCGCTTCCTTTCTCCGTCGGGGTCCCCCAAGGTTCTGTTCTTGGACCTCTCCTATTTTCAATCTACACCTCCTCCCTGGGTCAGCTGATAGCCTCCCATGGCTTTAATATAATTTATTTGCTGATGACACCCAAATCTATCTCTCCACCTCTCAGCTCACTCTATCAGTCTCCTTAGGCATCACTAACTTACTAACAGACATATCTGTCTGGATGTCACACCACTTCCTTAAACTCAACTTGTCCAAAACTGAGCTCATAATTTTTCCTCCTCCATGTCGCTCTTCCCCTGACTTCTCTGTCAAGAGCAATGGCACAACCATCCACCCATTCCCATATGCCAGGGTGCTAGGTGTTATTTTAGACTCTGAACTCTCCTTTTGGCCTGAAATCCAATCCCTTTCCAAGGCTTGCTGCCTCAACCTCCACAACATCTCCAAACTACTTCCCTTCTTAACCAATGAAACTACAAAGCTCCTGATTCACTCCCTGGTTATCTCTCGCCTCGACTACTGAAACTCCCTCATCATTGGCTTACCTTTAAATAGGCTATCCCCCCTTCAGTACATCATAAATGCGGCTGCCAGACTCATCCACCTTACAAACTGCTCAGAGTCTGCTACCCTTTTCTGACAATCCCTCTATGGGTTGCCACTCACCCAATAAATTAAATTCAAAATACTAACAACAACTTACAAAGCCATCCACAATTTAGCCCCCAGCTACATCACTAACCTAGTCTCAAAATACCAACCTAGTCGTCCTCTTCGTTCCTCACAAGACCACCTGCTCTCTAGCTCCCTCATCACCATACTCGCCTCCAGGACTTCTCCCGAGCCTCTCCCGTCCTCTGGAATTCCCTACCCCAATCTGTCAGGCTATCTCCAAATCTAGTGATCCCTGAAAACTTTTCTCTTCAGAGAAGCCTATCCTGCCTCCGCCTAACAACTATACTTTAATTTTCTTCATTAGCTCATCCCCCACAGTTTTTACCCTTTTGTATCACTTGACCCTCCCTCCTAGTTTGTAAGCTCTAACAAGCAGTGCCCTCTGATTCCTCCTGTTCGGACCAACCCAAGCCTGAACCCAAGTTACTACTCCTTAATGTTTCACAGTAGGTATTAGCCAGGCAAAGAGCTTGGCCATGTTTACAGGAATGGAGCTTGAAAAACACATAGAAATAACTGCAGCTACAGAATATGGAAGTTACATTTTTGGTTTCCAAATAGCTACATGATGTAGCAAGGGACCCTGAAGAACTGGAACACACAGACTTCTACAGAGAGATAGTAAATTATAATTGCAGTGTGGCAGTGGATATCCCCATTCATGACTTCATGACAACATACATCATACAGATTCTAGGAAGGGGGTTTGACTGGCTGTAGAAATTTGATGACTACTACTCCAATATGTAGTCTGCAAATGGTCAATTACCTTGCTCGGTGTCTCGGCATGTAACTCCTATTAAAAGCTACAGGGGAAGCTTGCATGCTTAGCGAGAACATGACTCCCCTCTCTGTCCTGTGTTAACATCCTGACGTCTATACAATGTGGATTCTGTTACTTATAGTATGTAAGGTTTGCTGCCTCCCATTATCCTGCTACAGCTTTCCATTCCATTAGCCCCTAATGACAAATCTCTCTGTACAGATACATTAATACATAGCACATCTGTCTAGCAAATGACAATGCTGTCACTGTCAAGTTTAACCCTTTACAGTGTTATCCTTTCTGGGGTGAACTTTCCCATTGCTTACGTGCAAATATGTTTGATTGTGCACTAAATAGCCAATGAATTGTCACTTTGCATGTTTTACCCCATGCAAGCGTGATCTGATTTGTTGCTTTGCAAAGTACTCCTACTTTTCTTCCCTGGTTTTTTAAAGAAGAATTCCTGCTCTGGATATTTTACATAGTTACCTTGGTTGGAGATATACCAACCCTGGATGATCCCTCCGGAAGCTGGAAATCATTGTAGTAGATACCGCTACTCCATTGATCTCAACTAATTTCCGGGTCCTGTGCTGAATGGCTACCCTGCTGCTTACTTGACACAGGAGGTTGTCTGCTTGGCATGGTACCATTTAGATAATGCTTTGCATTTTCTCAATGAATGTGAAGCATTCTCTGATTGGACAAGGGGGAGAGTATGATGTCACCGCCTCGCCTCTCCACCTCGTGAAATCAGAGAATGTTTTGCATTGATAAAATGCAAAGCATTCTCAGAATGGTGCCAGTGTCAAGTAGGCAACCTCCTGGGTTTACAATGCAGCAGGGCAGCTGATCCGCACAGGAGTAAGCAAGTGGAGATGATTGGAGTAGTGATGTCTGCTACAGTGATTTCCAGCATCTAGAGCCAGGGTTTCCAAACTGGTGGGTCAAATTTTGCCTTTTGCTTACCTTTATCCGGCCCTTGGAGCACTATTTCTCCCACTGACACTACCAAGGGGATATTATCCCTCCCACTGATACCAGAGATGGAAAACAAATTCTCCACTGACACCAATTAAGTACATTTTTTAATCCTACTGACCACCAAGCCTATGGCATTGTTTACTCCCACCTATGCTGGGGCATTTTCTACTTCACTGGCCTCTGTCTGGACCCCCCAAAGTTTGCAAAAGGCAGTAAACTGACCTTTTGTTTCAAAAGTTTGGCGACCCCTGATCTAGAGGGATCCCACAAGTATGCTATATGCATAGTTACATTGGTCTAACCTGGACCAATGTAACTTTGTAAAAATATACCCTACCTGTGTAGGACCCTCTAGTGTGTGCTAGAAGTAAGTGTAGGTAAACCATACCCTGACTCACATTTAAGCTGGCGAGTCTTAATTGGATCAGGGTTTATTAGAGGTCAGGGCTCTTGGGGAGTGTTGGGGAGGCTGTTGGTGGCCCTCAGGGGTGCCCTCTAGTCTGGGGGTGGGGTTTCCTGCCTTGGGTCAGAGCTAGGGTGCTGGAAGAATCCTGCTAAAACACACAGGAAGTCTTTCCTGGAGGCACGGGAGAGAGAGGACAGAGTGAGTAGTCAACACTTCTTGAGTAGTCTTCCCTTGAAGACAGTGGAGTGCTTAAGTCTTCAGTCCTTCTCTGAGAGATCTCCTGAGAGTCAACCTGGTGGGCTGGTGACTGCAGGGCACACACGGAGTGCGTTGTGATCACTGAGTCAAGGAGACTTGGGTGATCACAGATCGGAGTAAGGGGTCGATCCCAGCCCCTTACCACGTGATCAGCTGTCAGCCAATGACGTGATATAAACAGAAGGTCAGTAATCGTTTTTTTTTCTTCTCACGCTGACAGTGTGAGGAGAAAAAGAGCAGATCACTGGCTTCTGTTGAAGGCACATCAGTCCTGAAGAGGAAGAGGCAAAGCTGTCTCATCTGTGCCCATCAGTACCGCCTGCCAGTGCCCACAGTGTCACGAATCAGTGCCCACAGTGCCACAAATCAGTGCCCACCAGTACATAACAGTGCAAACAATCAGTGCCACCTATCAATGCCCAGGAGTGCCACCTATCAATGCCCACCAGTGGTGCCAATCAGTGCCTCATCAGTGCCACCTTGCAGTGCTGCCTATCAGTGTCACCTACCAGTGCTGGTCAGTGCCCATCACTGCCACCCATCAGTGCCAGCTATCAGTGCCACCTATTAGTGCCCATCAGTGCCGCCCATTAGTGCCACTCATTAGTGCCACCTCTCAGTGCCCACCAATGCCACCTATCAGTGCCCACCAGTGCCGCCTTATCAGTGCCCACCAGTGCCACCTATTAGTGCCCATCAGTGCTGCCTTATCAGTGCCCATCAGTGCCGCCTTATCAGTGCCGCCTTATCAGTGCCCATCAATGCAGCCTATTGGTGCCCATCAGTGCAGCTTATCAGTGCCCATCAGTGCAGCCTCCTCAGTGTACATCAATGAAGGAGAAAAATTACCTGTTTGCAAAATTTATTAACAAAATATATAACGGTTTTGTATCTTTTAAAAAAAAATTTGGTCTTTTAAAAATTTTTTTAGCAAAAAATAAAAAAAACCCAGAGGTGATCAATTACCACCAAAAGAAAGCTCTATTTGTGGGGAAAAAATGATAAAAATTTCACTTGGGTACAGTGTTGTATGATCACGCAATTGTCGTTCAAAGAGTGACAGCGCTAAAAGCTGAAAATTAGTCTAGGCAGGAGGGGGGTTTAGGTGCCCAGTAAGCAAGTGGTTAAACAAGTGTGATTTAACTGTACTTCTGTCTCGGTCTGGTTCATGGTTTCTGACAGTTGCTGCTGTTTAAAGAAAAATAATTTTGTCCTCTGCAGAATTGTGCTCAAGCGTTTCGGAGTATCTCACATCACCCCTAATACCCTCCCACATTTCTACCAGTAAATAAACCACAAAAAGACAGACCTACATGTGAGACAGTAACGGCTCTATTGCATTCCACAATGTTGTCGGTCTAATGCTGAAAGCTTGCTGACAGGTGGAAAGACCTCACATTTATGCTAATTCAATGTCTAAACAGGAAGCTGTAGGCAGGAATCAGTGATCTGGCTATGCAGTCTGGTAGGGGTGTCTGAATAAAAAGTCTGGCTAATCTTTAGTTAGATAAACAGTGCACATATATGTGTTTTTTTACAGAACCTCCTGGGTCTATATCTGCACAGCGTGGGACTTGGCCTGTCCTATACGTTTGCAGTATGTCAAGTGTGTGGCAGTTCACAACCTTTTGCCCATGGCTGTTGCATGTGTGAGCATGCATTGACACCCGTGCGTTACCATGCATTGCTGTGCTTCCCTAATGCTGGTCTTGCTCGTAGGCTTTGAAGTGTATTTAAATACCATCCCCTCTGGTTGATGGTGCTGTGTCTTCTTGTCAGCTACTTTGTGTTCCTGTTATTCCTAATTCGCCTGTTACTTATCGAGACTGCCTGACCTTGCTTCTGTCTCCTACGCCCATTACCAACTCTGCCAGTTCCTGATACTCTCTTACCTGCCTGGCCTCAGCCTGAGACCAACCACTCTCTTACCTGCCACCCACCTTGACTTTAGCTTGACTTCAGCAGAGGGCACTTTATTGCCTGCAGCTTGTCTTGACCTTTGCCTGGATACTGACTGCACGCTTGCCTGCTGCCTGCCCTGACCTCGCTTCATCCTTGAACCTCCTACTCCTACTGCTTTATCCTGTCTCCATATTGTAGCTTTGTTCCTGCAAACACTTGGTGGTGTGATTTTGAGGGCTGCGACCATCTTTCAGCAAAGTAGCCCAGGAGCCATTTGGGCCACCTGCCCAAGATGCTCTGGTGAAGACCCAGCTGGCACTTAGACTCCATGCCTCGATTGAGCCCACATTACCTGCCAGGGGTGTCAATCCTAACCTATTCAGTCTGCAGTTAAGCTTTAAAACTCAAAAAGCGTCTACCTAATGCACATTTTGGGTAAATCTTGTAAAAGCCACGAAAAAGGTAATAACACCAGGCTACTTAAACCAGGGAATATCCGATTGTCTCCTAGGTCAGGGCTTCCCAACCCCAGGGCTGTGGCTTATTTGCAGCTGGGCCGCAAAAGCTGCACTGTCTGACGTGCGACGACGGGCAAGCAGAGAGATGACATCTCTCACTGCCAACCCGGATCACCGCTCTTCTGCCCTCACAGCGGGGCCGCTAGACTCTGGTGGGGCAGGGGAGCAGAGAGATGAGATCATCTCTCATAGCCCGCTCGGATCACTCACTGCCAACCCGGATCACCGCTCTTCCGCCCACACAGCGCGGCCGCTACACTGTGGAGGTGAGGCACCGGCCCTGCATCATCACTGTTCTCCCTCACTGGCCTGTGCTGCCACCACGGCAGGTGACAAACCTCATTTGGTGGCAGGTGTGACAAACCACATCTGGTGGCAGGTGGCAAACCACATCTGGTGGCAGGTGACAACCAAATCTGGTGGCAGGTGGCAATACAAATCTGGTGGCACATGTCAAGCCACATCTGGTGGCAGGTGGCAAACCAAATCTGGTGCCAGGTGACAAACCAAATCTGGTGGCAAACCAAATCTGGTGGCAGGTAGCTAACCACATCTGGTGGCAGGAGGCAAACCACATATGGTGGCAGGCGACATGGCAAGCAACAATCCACATCTGGTGGCAGGTGATGTGGCAAGTGACAAACCACATCTGATGGCAGGTGGCAAACCACATCTGGTGGCAAGTGGCAATCCACATCTGGTGTTAGGCGATGTGGCAAGCGACAATCCACATCTGGCAGCAGGTGACGTGGCAAGTGAAAAACCACATCTGGTGGCAGGTGGCAATTCACATCTGGTGGCAAGCAAGGTGGCAAGCGACAGTCCACATCTGGTGGCAGGTGACGTGGAAAGTGTAAAACCAAATCTGATGGCAGGTAAGTTGGCAAGTGACACTCTGCATCTGGTGGCAGATTCTGCATTATGCTGAGTTAAAGTATTTCATTTTATATTACAATTTAATGACAGAAATAATGTGCTTCAATCATCCTGACACCATATCAGCCATGATGCTGTGATGACTGAAGCGCTAACACCAGCCATTTCTCCAACAAATTGCCCGTGAAAAGCCGCATAAACCCCACCCGGGCCTTGACACGGTTTTATTCCACAACGCTGGTCCTCGTCCCAAAAAGGTTGGAGACCACTGTCCTAGGGGATCAAAATGGGATTTTTTTTCCCCTGCTGGACCAAATTGGAACATGCTTAATTTTTTTTCTTGCCTTCCTCTGGATCAACTGTGGATATAGGATTGTGTATATGGACGTGTTTTTTTTTTTATTGGCTGAACTAGATGGACTTGTGTCTTTTTTCATACTAACTATGTAACTGTTTGTTCTGTGCTCCTGTGCTGCTCTATATTATTCTCTGGAAATGCTGACTCTTTATTATTGCAATCTAAACCCCTATTTTAGCTATTCCCTTCTCTCTCAGGAAGAGCTGACAACTCCTTCTTGTTAATGCATCTCCCCATTTATATTCTGGAGGCTTCTGCAGTTCCCTGACTGCCACTTGCATCCTGGTCCCCAGAGCCCTCCTAACAATTCTGTTTATCTGCTTCCTCTTCTAGTGCAGGGGCTGCCTGCGTGTTGTGGAAGGTACCCTACCTCTTTCACTGATTTTCTCTTTAATGTTCCCTGCTTGTGCTAAATGATGAATGATCATGCCGGATCCATAAAGATGAGTTGCAAATTAAATTGTGCAGAGCTCAGTGGAGAGACAGGGAGCAGGAAAGAAAAAAAGGGTAAGAGGGTGCGCACACTGTACTGTTGTACTGTTGGTGGTGAGGGGAGCCTCGCTGTACAGATTACTGCCTGTGCTGCAGTGGCCATGTTAATGGAATGCTAAATCTATAACTCTTTTTAGAGACGTGCGCCAGATAATTCCAAAGCTCCTTCCAGTCCTACATGCATGCTATCAATTCAGCCAACTTCCCCCCTCCCCTTTACCAATACATGTCTTACAAATGAAAAAGCCAGTATGGCAAAATGATATAAGGTATCTCTAGAGGATCCAGAGCAATTTTGAGAGCTGCCGGCGTCTCAACTGAGAGATGCGGATTGCAACACAGTAAAATAATGGCCACATTACTCTTGTAATGTCAGATCACAGAGCAGCATGGAGTGAAGGCAAAACTGGTCAGAGATGTAAAGGAGAACAATACATAATAAAGAATTCCCCAGCGCTCAGTCCAGCTAGTCAACAGAGTACCCAGTAACTGTTTCTTATTTAAAGGAGCTTTGTAGGCTGGGCTTCTGCTATGGGTCACAGGAGTGCAATTCATTCTGCACTCCTGTGACCCGTTTTGAGCGGAGAGTGGTCTGAAGTACGCTCTCCGCTGATGTCACTGCCATCAGTCGAGGCAGCACGTCATCCCGACTTCCAAGTCCGGATCCGCCAGCTGCCTTGATTGATGGCAGTGAGACGGCTTCTCCCTGCCCCTCCACAGCTCAGTGCTCCAGTGAGCATGGAGGAGCAGAGAGGAGAGACGCTGACGACAGTCAGCAGCTCTCCTCTCTGGGATCTGTGAAAACCGAGCCATCGGCGATGTTCGTTGGCTCGGTTCTCAGTGCAGAGACGCCGGGGGGACAGCTGCAGCATCGGTCTGATGCTCCATCCACCGAGGTAAATATGAATCACAAAAAAAAAACCCAAAAAACTATACTTCTATTTTAACCACTTCAATACAGGGCACTTCCCCCCTTCCTGCCCAAGCCAATTTTCAGCTTTCAGCGCTGTTCCTGTTTAAATGAAAATTGTGCGGTCATGCTACACTATACCCAAACAAAATGTTTTATCATTTTGTTCCCACAAATAGAGCTTTCTTTTGGTTTTATTTGATGACCACTGGGGTTTTTATTTTTTGATAAACAAATAAAAAAAGACCGAAAAATTTGAAGGAAAAAAAAAAGTTTTTCTTTGTTTCTGTTTTAAAATTTTGTAAATAAGTAAGTTTTCTCCTTCACTTATGGGCACTGATAAGGCTGCACTGATGGACACTAATGGGGTGGCACTGATGGGCACTGATGATGAGGCACTAATATGCAGCACTCATGGGCGCTGATATGCAGCACTGATGGCCACTCATAGGTGGCACTGATAGACGATACTGATGGGCACCAAAAGGCCGCACTGATGGGCACCCATAGGTGTCACTGATGGGCACTTATAGGCGGCACTGATGGGCACTGATAGGCAGCAGTGATGAGTACTGATGGGTGGCCCTGATAGGCAGCACTGATGAGGAGGCACTGGTAGGCATTACTGATGGGCACTGATTGGCATCTATAAGCACTGATTGGCATCCCTGGTGGTCATGGGAGGGCATACCTGGTGGCCATGGGTGGGCATCCCTGGTGGGCACGGGTGGGCATCCTCAGTGGGTCTGCACTGATAATCGGTCATTCCAGACCCCCCCTGTCAGGAGAGCAGCCGATCGGCTCTCCTCTACTTGCGTCTTTCAGTTTGAGTGGAGGAAAAGCCGATACACGTCTCTTCCTGTTTACACTGTGATCAGTTGTGATTGGACACGGGTGACGGTTAACAGATCCGAGCACCTGATTGGCAGAGAGGCGGCTTAGTGTTAGGAATTCGAATATTCATTCACTTTTCTAACACAGCTGAGTGACCTGCGAGCGCCCAGCATGGCGCTCACAGGTCACCTTTCTTGACGCCTATTACAGCCTATGGCTCTAATCAGGTGCTTCAACCCCCCCTCCCCCCCCCCGCCGCTGTAATTCAGGTGCCCGGCGCCCGAAAAGGGTCCGGGCGCCTGAATAGGGGGTGGCAGCGGCGGCCATGGATAGATTCATGCAAGAATCTATCTATTGGTGCTAGAGGGGGTGGCAGGAGAGAGGGGGGCGGTGCCCTTGCACCCTTATGGATGCACCGCCACTGCTGAAATCCATAATTTTATCCAACTACCACTCCAAATCACTCCCAAAGTTAGGGTCCCCTGTCAGCTTCACATACAACAGTCCCAGGCCGCTGTAGCCAAAGCCTTCTGTTGGGCTGTCATCTGCTATCCAAGGGCATGCTTGGGATACATGCCACCGGAGGGCTCTGTAGCTCTCATCCAGCCGCATCTTTGCCCAGACCAGCCTGCTTAATTCAGCTGTCTGCTCCTTGTGCAAAAACAACACCCGCAATCCATCCTGCGACCAGCACATTTCCTGGATGGAGGGGAGAACTTTTTCCTGGTATCGCTGCTCACAGGCTAGAGTTTCCTTACAGAGTTCGCAACGGATAGAATCATACCATCCCAGCAGGACCTACTCTGATACTGGCCCTTTGTGCTGTATCTGCATCTCTCGCAACCTACTTCCGAATTCTTCTTCCATGGTAGCTGGTATCTGTACCTCTCCTCTCCTGAACTGAACTGATTTATTTGAGATGACACACAAATATATACAGCAGGCTGACAATACAAACTGTAACTAGAAACCTAATTAACATGAGCTAGTTATCTAATCATTTACCCAGACTAGGTGACTCAGAGATATGACCTTGACCAGTGCAAATAAGATGCACACCTTTTCTCTTATATGGCTGCCGCCATCTATCATACCCCAACTTTAAGTCCCCGTTATCCTTAACTACATTGATGACACAACACCTTGTTGGAGTAAAACTGGCCATAGCAGCCTTTTATTAACCAATATAAAACTATATAAAATATATATAAATATATATATAAATCTGTAACCTTTTAAAACGTAACAATATCAACTGTCAGTTTCTCCTCCTGGTGGTCAATGACGGCACTTCCCAACGTAAATTCTGTTCCACATCTACACTGCGGGCCTTCTATCATAAAAGGCCTATGGCCGCGATAACATCAGCCCAAAGACAACTCGTTACCCGCAGTGTCACCATTACCATCTTCAGCTAATCAGTGTTAACTGTACACACCAATAGGGGCCCATAACCGTTGAGTCCCCCCACACTTCCATCTCCTGGGTTAGTTACCACCATCAAAGACCACCACCACCGCCATCCATCTGCTGCCACGACGTAATCCTTCATACCACCTGTAAATAGACATTAACCAATATACACAAAACACATATTCAGGGAGGGTGGGTGGGAAACTTCCTCCTCACTGTAATTCTCCCCGCAATGATGCCCGGGAGACCCCTCCTGACCCTTAAATAACCTAAACCCCTCCCATTAAAACATTAACTTTTACCCAATCCCCTGCTAACAAATCTAAAACAACCTTTATTTTAACCCCTGCTGTACCCTTATCTCCCTGTCATGCCGGCCCTTTGCTAGTTTCATTCTATTCCACCTGCTCCAGGCCTCCCTTGACCAGTGCAAATAAGATGCACACCTTTTCTCTTATATGGCTGCCGCCATCTATCATACCCCAACTTTAAGTCCCCGTTATCCTTAACTACATTGATGACACAACACCTTGTTGGAGTAAAACTGGCCATAGCAGCCTTTTATTAACCAATATAAAACTATATAAAATATATATAAATATATATATAAATCTGTAACCTTTTAAAACGTAACAATATCAACTGTCAGTTTCTCCTCCTGGTGGTCAATGACGGCACTTCCCAACGTAAATTCTGTTCCACATCTACACTGCGGGCCTTCTATCATAAAAGGCCTATGGCCGTGATAACATCAGCCCAAAGACAACTCGTTACCCGCAGTGTCACCATTACCATCTTCAGCTAATCAGTGTTAACTGTACACACCAATAGGGGCCCATAACCGTTGAGTCCCCCCACACTTCCATCTCCTGGGTTAGTTACCACCATCAAAGACCACCACCACCGCCAACGCTAACAAGGGTGACCCCCCTTACCCTTGGGAGCTCCTCCACACACGCAGTGCCCTCCGAATCCCTTCCTCCAAACCCATGGACCAAAGGTCAATACCCACTTCCGACAGGTGCACTCCGTCCCTTCTCAAATATAGCCCCACATCCTTCTCCAACTCCCTGTGGCGAACTACCAAACCTCCATTTCGTATGACAAACTGGCCCACCCTTTTGTTCACTTTAATCCTGGTTTTGTTTAGCCGGTCCACCGACCTGGCCAATCTCCAATTTGTCCTGGCCACAATATCGGACCAAACAATCACCATCTCAGGGAAGGAAGTTCTCAGACGTAAGAAATCGATCTTAACGTCCTTTATGAGCTCCCGGCTGGGACGCCCACCCAGGTCGTTGCCTCCAACATGAAGCACCAACACGTCGGGTGGTCTGTCCAGGCGTGCAAAATGCTGTATTTCAGGCAAAACCCTAGCCCATTGCATCCCTGGCCTGCCTACCCAACGTACACAAGCATCCTCCCTGGGAATCCCCAACTGTCTCCCCTTAGGTCTCATATCTGCCCGTTTTGCCCCCCAAAACACATAGGAGTGGCCCAATATCCATACGAGACCCCTCTTGATTCAACCCAAAAGAAAGGAGAAAAAACCACAGATAACCAAAATCAAATAACACACACCATAATCAATCCCCTGCCACAAACAACTTCTCGACCTCCCCAAAAAACATCGGTGATCCGCCCTTCTACTCCACCACCAAGTGTGGCCGCACATATGTACTGAATCTCCTAGACTCCCAACGGCCAATGCGCTTAACAGCCGCTTCGTCCAACCCACATCGAGCCGCCTCTGTAGCCGCTCCAATGCGGAAGGAGTGCGAAGCATACTGCGTAGAATCCAACCCCCCCGCTTTCAAGCATTTCCTGAAAACTGCCACAAACTGAAATTTTGTTAAAGGAGACCCGTCATTGTGGATCAACAAAGTCCCTTCCCTCACCGGGCGGCATCCCAAAAATTCCCTCATAACGCTCAACGGGCATACCAAAGGATCCTGCATACGATATAGTTGCACTTTAACCCCTTTTCCAATCTGATCCGTTTTTGACCGTCTCAACCATACCTCCAAGCTAACTCCCGTGACCTTCACATCCTGTACCCCCAAGCCCCCCGAAACCTTCCTAGAAGGGCTAACCAGTTCACTTATCCGAAAGGCACCAAAAAAGGCCAGCGAAAAAGCTGTCCGGAATAGCAATGCCTCGTAAGCCGACGCGCATACTTTGCCCAAATGATCAGATAGAACTTGCAGGTTGCTAAAAGTCAATGGCCTCCTAGTATCCTTGCGTTTTTGCGACCGCCGATAGCCCTTCATCACTTGTCTCACCCAAAATTCTTTTGTGAAATCTGTCCCCCCTTGCAACTTGAACAAGAATGCCAAACCGGCGAGCTTGCGGTCCATCATCGAAACCGACACCCCTTGCTCCAGATTCCTGGAGACAAAGTAGACCACTAGCAACCTCACGTCTTCAAATCCAGGGTCCACTCCCACTTGTTTGACAAGCTCAAACCATTCGGCCCACACTTTTTCATAAGCCCCCCAGGTGGATACACTCACCGAGCCCTTTATCCACCGAGTGAGGGTTCCAAAACGATCGACCACAGCCCTCGGGGACACCGAACCCCTTGTTGGTCTGCCGACGGAGCCAAGTCCCGGAATTTGTCCCACTGGAAACGAGACAAGGCGTCAGCCAACTTGTTATCCACCCCCGGAAGATGTACCGCATACAAAAAGATATTCATCTGTAAGCAGCGCAGCACCAAGTGCCGCAACAGCCGAACTACCGGTGGCGATGAAGCCGAAATGCGGTTAATCACCTGCACCACCCCCAAATTGTCGCAGTTCAAGCGGATCTTCAAATCCCTGAACGACTCACCCCAAATTTCGACTGCCAGCACCACCGGAAACAGCTCCAGCAGCACCAGGTTTTTGCAGAATCCCGCTTCCTGCCATTCCTTCGGCCAGGGTTCAGCACTCCAATGCCCCTGGTAAAACGCCCCGTAACCCGAAGACCCGGCTGCGTCCGTGAACAGTTGCAAATCGCAATTGCTCAGCGGCCCCGCCAACCACAGCGATTTACCATTGTACGTGGACAAAAAGGTGTCCCACACCCTCAGATCGGCCCGATGTTCACGAGTCATCCGGATAAAATGATGAGGGGACCTGATACCTGCTGTAGCTGCCGACAGCCGTCGGCAGAACACCCTGCCCATAGGAATTATGCGACATGCAAAATTAAGCTTGCCCAGCAATGACTGCAGGCCTCTAAGCTGAATCTTACGCAACGCCACAGTCGCCCGAATCTCCCTTCTCAAAGACACCAATTTGTCCTCCGGCAATCGACATTCCATTGCCTCGGAGTCAATGACTATACCCAAGAAGCTAAGCACTGTGGTCGGGCCCTCTGTTTTATCCTGTGCCAACGGGATACCAAAAATACCAGCCATGTGTTGCAATGTGGCTAACAGCACAGCACACGTCTTGGATGCTGGGGGGCCAACGCATAGGAAATCATCCAGGTAATGAATTACCGAATTCAAACCTGAAACATCCCGAACCGCCCACTCAACAAATGAGCTAAAAGTTTCAAACAATGCGCACAAAATCGAACAACCCATAGGCAAGCAGCGATCGACATAAAACCTACCCTGCCAGCAACACCCCAACAACCAACAGCTGTCTGGATGTACCGGGAGGAGGCGAAAGGCCGATTCGATATCCGCTTTTGCCATAAGCGCTCCCTTCCCACAACGGCGCACCCAACCCACCGCTGCATCGAAGGATGTGTAAGAAACCGTGCATGCATCAGGGTCGATCGCATCATTGACCGATCCGCCCTTGGGGAATGATAGATGATGTATAAGTCTAAACTTATTCGGTTCCTTCTTGGGGACCACCCCGAGCGGAGATACCACCAAATTCGGCATCGGCCGCTCCTGAAATGGCCCGGCCATGCGGCCCAATGCCACTTCTTTCCCCAATTTTTCTTCAACCACACTAGGGTGAATCAGTGCTGAGCGTAAATTCTTCGCCACCGGCGGGATAACCGTCAATGAACTAGGGATTCTAAAACCCTCCAGGAACCCTTCCCTCAAAAGCCGAGCGGCCACCTGGTCTGGGTACCTACTTAGGAAAGGCTCCATCCTTTCCACCCTCACTGGTGTCTTCCCTTTTGTTACCCACTTCTCCTGGGCGACTTTTCCCTTTTTTAAAGCAGCGGGATCCTGGGTGAGATCCTCCGCAGCTGGAGCATTCGTGCTTAAAACGACAGGCACCCCCAAATTTACACGTCCCGTCATTGAATTGCCAACAGACGCCCCACTTTTTTGCGGCCGGCTGTCCGGGTGAAGAAGAACCGCCGGCCCCCCCTGGAAAAAACTGATTCGGGGCCCGAGCTGAGGACATAAGCTTCATCCAGAGGCTAATGTCCTTATGGTCCCAGCGAAGGGAGGGGCGCACCGCCCTCCGTTGCCGGAACTGCTCGTCATACCTGAGCCACGCTGTACCCCCATAAACTCTGTATGCCTCCCCAATGGCGTCCAAGTAGCAAAAGAGCGCCGAACAATGTTCAGGGTTCTTTTCACCGATTACACTCGCCAGAATCGCGAATGCTTGCAGCCAATTAGAAAACGTGCGCGGAATTAACCGATACCGCCGTTTTTCTTCATCCTCCTTCTTACTGTCATCCGGCTTAACCCTGTCCAGGTTAAACTTTTCCAAAGGGAGAAGGGAAAAAATTTCCACATACTCCCCTTTCACAATTTTTTCCCGCACTTCCGACTTCAAATGTGCCCCAAGCGGCCCTTCGAAGCATACGTAAACCTCGCATTTTGCGGCATCCGCAATGCGAACCACGTCCGTCCTTTTCTCCCCCTCACTTGCAGCCACCACAGTCGTGGCCGGCGCGGACCCCACCGTGGGCACCGACCCCGAGGGGGCTGTCACACCCGCATCAGCCGTAGGGGGCACCTCCCCCACCACCTGCAATGCTGCACTTGGAGGGACCCACACCGCGGTCTGCGGCGCCTGCCCCTCCCTACCCGACCCAAACTTCTGGATTAAATCCCGCAAACCCCCTAATAAAGCCTGCAACTGCCTGTCCGTGCCCCCAGCAGAAGGTCCCGGGCCCACTGGCATTGTACTGGCTGCCAAAACCGCCCCAGATTGCGGCCCACCCGATATGGTACCAGTCCCCCCCACATCAACCGCCCCCAACAACCCCTGTAAGGCATTTGTAAGTGTGTAAGAAGCAACAGAACGTGACTTACCGGGCTGACCAGGGGTTGTCCCCGCCGCCGCTGCTCCCGAATCCGATGGCGCCGGACGCACCTGCACTTCATCCTCCTCAGACCTGCTCAGTTCTCCCTCGGACCGGTCACCGGGCTCCTGCAGGGGCTCCGAGTCATCCAGCCCCGGGGAAGAGGGCCTGAATGCTGCCGTCTCCTGACCTCGGCGACCACGCCTCCCGACGCTGGCTCCTCCCACCGCTGACACTATCTTCCTCACAGGCGTCCTGGAGACCTGACTGCTGGGCCGCCCACTCCTCCTGGAAGGGGTAACGCTCCGGACTTCCGAGCCGCCAGCCGGGGATGGGGAAAGCCCGGCGGCCGTTGACGTCATCCTCCCGCGCTGAGACCTCCCCCTGGCTGCGTCCACAACACAGGGAGCGTCCGTCCGTTCACGTTGCCCACGTCGAGTGGGCGGGGGGGAAACGCTGGGTCCTGCCGACACCCCGCCCACTGAGCTCCGCCGCTGCCGAGGATTCCGCCCGGGAACCACACCGGCCGAAACAGGGTGTCGTTTCGCCGGTGGTCCCGACGGGTCCCGCTCTGGGGGGCTCCTAACGTGGCGTGCAGCTCTGGGGGAGGCTTCTGGTGAAAAACGCTCCGGAGGCCGAGACCTCCGGGCGCGTGGAAGATCCTGCCCTCTCACCTCCTCTCCAGCTTGAGGTCCGAGGAGCCTAGCCACTTGGCTGTGCAGCCATCCAGGGCCGTGTGTGGTCGCCGCCGCCCGCAGCTGGGCTAATAAACTGTCCAAATCCGCCATTGCCCTATTGCTCAGGGACATAAACTTCCTCCTCACTGTAATTCTCCCCGCAATGATGCCCGGGAGACCCCTCCTGACCCTTAAATAACCTAAACCCCTCCCATTAAAACATTAACTTTTACCCAATCCCCTGCTAACAAATCTAAAACAACCTTTATTTTAACCCCTGCTGTACCCTTATCTCCCTGTCATGCCGGCCCTCTGCTAGTTTCATTCTATTCCACCTGCTCCAGGCCTCCCTTTCAGGGTGGACTTGCCTTCTCCTCACTCACAACTTACAATATGCATAAGTACAAATACATCCCCCAACAGTTTGCTAGGAGACAAAGGTGTGTTAATGAGCACAATAAACTATTGGGTGAAAGACCCGGCTTTCCAGATCTCATTAATCAGCATTCCTTTCACATACATCTGGCCCCTGAGTCCCAAGCTGGCAGAGACCATCATAGCCTCCTTAATAATTTCCTTTTGCATTAAATAACAGAATATCTTCCTAAATGCTTGTAGCTCCCTCAAATGCCAGGGCCCATAGTCGGTAGGCAAGAGGCAAGCATTCAGTCCCCTCCAAAAGCCTCTGTCCCGGGTGAGTCTGTTAGATCACCCATCTGACAGGGAAAGGTTTCGGAGGAGTAGGTAAAGTTCAGGGACCACTCCAAACCTTTGGAAAGCTTCCCCTTTGGGTATGGACCAGCCAGTGCCTATTCTGCTCCTTGTGGCAGGCACTGTCTGAGTCTTCAGTCTACTGTCCCATCGCTGTTACTACTTGTGAGTATTTCTAGTAAGCTTACCTTCCCTCCAGGCCTGTTTTGTATTGCTGGACTTCTGTGACAATATATTCCTGTTACTGCACCTGGACCCTGTGTGTTTTCTGCCCACGGCATCATGTTGCACCTACCCTCATGTGGGAAATACCACTGAGGCCCCCCAAGGGGAGCTGTACCAGGGTTTGCTGGATTCAACAATTGGAATAATGACTGGCAAGTACTGACTTATATGTGTACTGAGGAGCACTACGTCTGGTGTGAAAATGTTTATCTAATTTCAAGGACTTTTTGAACATTCAATTCAAAAGCACTATAAATGGCCAAGCTTCCCCCTAATGTGAAAAAAAGTAGAAAGTAAAAAGGGCAGCACAGTAGCTAAGTGGTTAGCAGTTCCACATAGCAGGTAGCGTTGTTGGTTTAAATCCCAACTATAGCACTACATTCATGGAGTTTGCATGTTCTCTCTGTGCCTGCTAGGTTAAGGTGACCAGATTTTTAAAATGAAATCCGGGGACATATTTTTTTTTTTTTTTACTTGTAATGGCAGCAATGGACGACTCACCCGCTGCCACCCGCCTCACAGCATGTCAAGTCTAAAGCCCCATACACACTATCAGATTTTCTGCTGATTTTTTCCTTCAGATTTACCAAAACCATATAATATGAGGTCAAACCTTAGGAGTTTCAATTTGTATGCAATCAGGCAGACCGTTGCACTACATGGTTTTGGTAAATCTGAAGTCACAAATAAGCAGAAAATCTGATAGTGTGTATGGGGCTTTACTCTTCGGGCCCCGGCTACTACTGGGTGGGGAGCAGAGGAAGATCACTCCACAGGGAAGGCAAGGAGTTAAGCAGGCAGGCGGCTGGCCGGGACTTGAGCCAAGGCAGAAGAACATGCGAGTGGAGCTGAATGGCCATGCGCCCAAAACTGAAGAAATAGTCCCTCTGCTCCGACCAGCACATGATCATTAGAAAGGGGCACAGATAATGGAAAAAAATGAACCCCCATAAGCTAGTAGGAGCGGCGGGGGGGGGGGGTGAAATTCAGACTTTATCTTATTATTCTGCACGGGCTGTCTTTGAAATTGCCCCAGCCCCTGTTCAAATCCAATCCGGGGGCAAAACTGGGGACAGACTTGGTCCGGGGACAGTGTCCTCAATCCGGGGACTGTCCCCAGAAACCGGGGATGTCTGGTCATCCTATGCTAGGTATTCCAGTTTCCTCCCACACTTAAAAAACATGCTGGTGAATTTATGTTCAGGACCTTCGATTGTAAGTTCCCTGAGAGCCGGGACTGTTGTGAATGTACTGTATACTGTATGTAAAACGCTGCGAAAATTGTCGGGGCTATATAAATACCTGTTTTAAATATAAAGTAAAGAAAAAAAAAAAACAGTAGCAACCACTGAAGTGTTTAAAAAATATTGCCTGCCTGCAGGAGAATTTTTACTTCCTGCACTGTTCAGTGTTGTTTTTCTTTGTAATGTGTGGCCTACTGCAATTCCAAGGTTGGTATGCTATATTACATTTGCAATCTAATTAGCACAAATATTTTCTCTGTTTGCCAAATACTTTTGCCATCATTTGCAAGTACCTTATTATATTTCCTCTATTTTGCTTGCATTCCTATATTCTTATTCTATTCCTCTTATGTCACTTGCTAGAAAATGGACTTTCCTATGGCTATTCAGGATGACAGTGCCAGAATGGTTATCTTTTTCTTGTGTACATCAATAAACTAGGCATTTTTATTCCGGAGTTCCTGCTTTGCATCTGTCTTTGGCAATGTACATTGTACATCTAGAATGATTACAATCTTGGGTCAGAGAGATCACTATTTATAATTCAAGCTCCTTCATACAGCCATGACCCAATTTAATTTAGAGAACATTTACTTACAGATCCTTGGTTAGGATAGTCATCTAGAGCCCAGGCATTTAACCTTACTTATATTGTGGCCTCAAGTATCAGTGTGACCTTTCCATGGTCCCCAACTATCAGTCTGTCATAATTTTTTGGATTTTGAAAACTGACACTGTTGTTTATGGCATAGAAGGGGCTCATTTTTTTCATAATACCAATAAAAGGCATGGAAGACCTCAGCTATGAGAAAAGATGGAAGTTAAGGACTTATATCAGTACTGAAACGGTTACATAGTTACATAGTTACATAGTTAGTAAGGTTGAATAAAGACACCAGTCCATCCAGTTCAACCTGAGTGAGTGTGGGTGTGTGTCTACAATCATCCCTATTTTTATTTAAGGTACCCATATAGCGCCGCCAATTCATGCAGCACTCTGCACATACATCGTACACCCACATCGGTCCCTATCCTCAAGGAGCCCACAATCCAAGGTCCCCAATTCACATTCATATACTAGGGCCAGTTTTGAACAGAAGCCAATTAACCTACCAGCATGTCTTTGGAGTGTGGGAGGAAACCGGAGGCACAGGGAGAACATGCAAACTCCAGGCAGGTAGTGTCGTGGTTGGGATTCGAACCAGTGACCCTTTATACTGCTAGGCAAGAGTGCTAATCACTACACCACTGTGCTACCCTCTGTGTGTGGTCTACAGATATAGTGTCCAAATTAAAATGTGCCAAGGGATACATTTTGTTCACAAGTCAAGGGACTTGAAGGAGCTTCTGCACATGCTCCGCAACATGTAATCGCTCCCCTTCTGACTTCACTTCCGGTACGTGCGTTCCATGCTGAAAGTGGGCAGCCATCTTGCTTCTGGCATCTGTCTCTCCTTTTGCTGTTGGTCTGCTAGTGAGGATCCAGGAGAGCCATGACAGAAGACTTGCCACCAAGTCTGTATGGGATGATGAGCTTGTTTGACACTGCCTTTATGTGAGTGTTTTTAACCGCTTTTTTAAAATAAAACGCTGGTGTTACTGCATTTAGAAGCGCCTTCTTTTCTTTTCAGTCCTGGGAATGTCTTTTTGTAAATTTATTGCAGAATTCAAACAGGAGAGAGGGAAGAGGATGCAGGATACTCCAAAACATCAACAACGAGTATCAGGACAACCCCCAACCAGAATCCTCTAATAGCAGCCTTTGCTGGTGTTAGAAGGGGTTGGCCAGCTAATCTGAAACTCTATGCGAGCAGTTCTAGTCCTTACAACAATCTCTGACACTTACATCCCAAAGTACACCTGGGATCCAAGATCAAAGTCTTACTCCCAATGTCTGAGGACAGCTGTCTCCCATTCCAGCTTCCACATGACACTGCTCTGTGAAAAGGGATCTCTTCTTTAGGTTAGCTACCATAGGTGATTGCCTCCAGCAGGTAACTTTCAATTTAGTTTCCTTCAGCCCCTCAGCCTAGCACCTGCTGAGGCTTAACATCAGCTCTGTAGTACACAGACTGAATCCCAGGGGCAGCAGCCCCAGGACAATAACACTCTGAAATAGCCTCTCAAACATTTATCATCTTCTCAGCCACCTTTTGGGTGCCCCTTCCCATTGATTAGCTAAGGTCTGATAAATATTCATACCTCAGTGGTTGATCCTCCTACTGTATTTTCTGGAAGCTTCTTCCCGAAGCAGAGATAAGTAATCAACCACCAAGCTTAGGGAAACCTGTGTTAAAGCGAAATTAAGGTCTAACACGAAATATTCCTAGAAATATCCCTCCCTCTTCCTCCTACTTATCCTGTCTACCCTGTGTAAAAAAGATCTATACACTTACCTTCTTTCAGTACGCTCCAGTCCGGTAAGCTTTGGCTTCCCATGTGTCACGGAGCGCTTGACAACTGCTGGGAAGTTTGATAGCAGTGATGTCACCTATAGGCTCCCATGTCCTATCCATTGTCGGCACTCCCACCTCTCCCCTGCATCCGGGACTCACTGACACAGGGGAGTTGGAGCTGCATGATCATGTGACCAGACCACAGTGGATTAAAAAAGGATAGTATACAGTTCATGGTAGGCAGAATAGATAGGAGATGGAGAGAAGGCACATTTTTAAAAACAATTAATGTTATGCCCCGTACACATGATCGGACATTGATCGGACATTCCGACAACAAAATCCATGGATTTTTTCCGACGGATGTTGGCTCAAACTTGTTTTGCGTACACACGGTCGCACAAAGTTGTCGGAATTTCCGATCGCCAAGAACGCGGTGACGTACACCACGTACGACGAGACTAGAAAAGGCCAGTTCAGAACCAAGCGCGGCACCCTTTGTGCTCCTTTTGCTAACCTCATGTTAGTAAAAGTTTGGTGAGAGACGATTCGCGATTTTTCAGACCCGTGGTTTTCAGATCGTTTTCTGCTGTTCAGTTTGTGCTTGTGGGTTTGTATCTGCTCTTCAGTGCGTGCGAACATGCTACGCGTGACTTTGTCATTGTGTTCTTGTGCGATCGTTACTGTTTTTCAGGTCGCTCTTCACAGGCCTTGCTGTTCTTCAGTGTGTTCTGTTACTTCGTTCTGAGCAGCCAACCGTTTTCTAGCCATGTTGCATATACGTACTCCTCGTAGAGTTCGTGCTGTGCGGGGGCTTGGTGTTGGGGTCCTGACCTTGACACAAGTCCAGTCCATGAACAGGGTGGGGAGGAGTTCATGGACCAAGAATTGGTTGCTTCAGCATGACCAGTTCTGTCATATGCCTTTGCTCTGTGTGATCCGTGAGAATAATCCTGATGATTTTAGGAGCTTTCTCCGGATGACGGACCCCGTATTTCACCATTTGTTGGCTTTGCTGACCCCCTATATCAGCAGGCAGGATACCTGCATGAGGCAAGCCATTATTCCGGAGCAGAGGCTCGTCGCCACCCTGCGGTACTTGGCGACGGGGAGAAGCCTGCAGGACTTGAAGTTCTCGACAGGCATCTCCCCCCAGGCTCTGGGGATCATTATCCCAGAGACCTGTTCTGCCATCATCCAGGTCCTACAGAAGGAGTATATTAAGGTAAGATTTTTATCCTTTAATATCACATTTTATTGTATATAAGGTTTGATAATATATTGTATTTCTTTCCTCATTCCCTAATTACCATGATTGGAATATGCTGTGAATGTCCCCTTTGTTCTCATGCATGCTTGATATTTTCGTAATTATTTTTGTTGTCCTTCATACATATTTACCTTCACTTACCTCCCCAGCATGGTCTCCTGGCCCTATATTCACCTCATGTAGTCACTTAACAATGTATTTTATCAGCTCCATAGTAGTGCTTTACCCCAAACACTCCTAAAATGTTTTGAAATGTGATTTGTGCTTTAAATTCAGGCAGAGTGCCAGAGGCTTTTTTGGGGGGTCCCCAAATCATTTGGAATCCTCTCTTCCCCCAACTGCTAAGTCAGCTGATACCAATTCTCTATCTATCCTCAATCATCTATCTGCTGACTTTGACAAACCCATACACACTATACCCATCTCTTTTGTGCTCAGATGTATGGATGAATTCCCCAAAGTATGTAGTGCAAGGGCCTGCCTGTATACTTTAAAATGGTAATGTTTAAAGTTTTTGTATCCTATTATTATCTTGATAGGTAATAGCAGAATGTACAAATGTGCTCAAATGTGTACAGTGTGTATTTATATCTTTGTATTATGACACTTCTTATCTGTCCAGTGGGCTGCCAATAGTGTAACTAAGGAGGGGCTGTTCAAAGTAATACCCATTATTTGGGCATTCATCTCTCTCAATGAAGTGGAGAGGGTTACCTGTCCAAGAGTCCCCCCCCCCTATAATGTTAGAAATGGCCCATGAGGGGAGGGGGGATATGATCAGTGTACCTTATACTTTGGTCTTTAAAAAATCCCATAAATAAATGTTATCTTGATGTTGGCCAAGAATGTTTGTGTCTAATCTGCTTTCCATGTTTATTTTCAAAAAGACAAAATTTTTTTTTGTTTTACTCCACAGTTTCCTTCCACGCCACAGGAATGGCAGACTGTGGCCTCCCACTTTGCCCAGCGGTGGGACTTTCCTAACTGCGGAGGAGCAATTGATGGGAAACACGTCCACATCATCCCACCACCCAACTCGGGGTCATACTATTATAATTATAAGGGGTTCAATAGTATTGTGATGTTGGCGGTGGTGTCGGCTACTTATGAATTTCTGTATGTGGACGTGGGGAAGAATGGCCGGATATCCGATGGTGGAGTCATCGCCCAGACGGAGTTCTACAGGCGTCTCCAGAATGGCAGCTTGGACTTGCCACATCCAGAAGACAATGTGGAAGGACTCCCATTCGTCTTCGTTACAGGTGAAGCTTTTGCGCTGGGGGACCATCTTATGCGGCCATTCCCGATGAGGACCCTCACCCCGGACCAGAGGGTTTTTAATTACCAGCTGGCCAGAGCCAGAAGAGTGGCGGAGAACACGTTTGGAATCATGGCCAGCCGGTTCCGCCTATTTCTTACACCCATACATATGGCGGAGTACAAACTGAATCACATTATCCTGGTGTGCTGTGTTCTACACAACTTTTTACGGCAACATTCTGCCAACTATGCTGGCTCAGTTGGGCCTGAGGCCGGAATTATAAATGAAACAACCCTGACGGCGCTTGAAAGTGGCCATCCTGGCTTGCCCCCCCTGAGTGCCCGTGATGTCCGGCTAAGATACCTTGAATTCTTTGCGGGTAGGGGGGCTATCAATATGCCAGACAATGTGTAAAACCTTTTTCAAATAAAAAAAAAACAAAATAAGCAAATCTTTGGTGACATTTACTGCTTGTATTTGTTTTAGCTGACCCTGACAGAAATGCGGTGAGTCCTGAAAATGGCGTGATTGTGTAACCTTACAAAGCACTGTTTGGTGTTATTTACTAAAGGCAAAGACACTGCACTACAAGTGCACTTGAAACTGCACTGAAACTGCACTTGTAGTGCAAAGTGGATTTGCCCTTAGGAAATAACACCCACTGTCACAGAAAACACCAATTAGAGCACCACAAAAGTGTTGTAGCGTTTAGACAATAATCCACACATTCTCGCTTAACAATCTTTTTAATACCCGCACAATCACATGTGCATTTAGAAAAGGTTTTTAAACCAAACCAACATGTTTGTTGTATAACAATTTTTGGGGTCACATTAGAAAAAGTAGAAATGTCCATTTACGATAAAACAGGCATGTTTAAAACCAACAAGAAAGACACAAATCTAGAACTTACAAAGTTCACATTTGGTAGAACTTGAAGGCAATATCAGACATGAGTATTTAGAAACTGTGTTTGATATTGTGTTCAGATGGGGTGAAGTCACCACCGGAAAAGCCACATTTCAAAGATTCACACAAATAGCCGAATGTCAACATGTGCTAGCTGCCATCATGGGGGATCAAAAGACGTGTTTTGGGGGTGCAACCCCTTCCTCTCAGCTACTTTATTATTGAGGAAGGGGTTGCACCCCCAAAACGCGTCCATTGATCTCCCGTGATGGCAGATAGCACATGTTGACACACTGTGTGCCTTTTCAAAATTTGGCTTTTTGACAATTTGACAAAAAATTTTAAAATTGTAGCACACCATAAAACAAAGGGATTTGGAGAGGTTTTAAACTCTCCCCAAAACATCAATGATGTTCTTATTTTTTTGAAGAACATCATTGATGTTTATCTTGATGTTTTCCAAGTCCCTATTACACCCCATGATCTCCCCAATCAGGATCTGTGCACTTTCCGAGGTGAAAGGATCTGGATCCACAACATCACGATCACCTAAAAAGATAGAAACCAAAAAAAAAACATGTGTTATAAATATGCTGGCATCCATCTCTTACCTGAGCCTGTGGTCGCAGACACTGTTGTGGTGACAATTTCCACCACGTCTTCCTCCTCCTGCTCTGCTTGTTCTGGGTGGATTTCACCTTCTTCCAGAGGTGGGGGGTGTCCTCCGAGTCTTTTCTCCCCTATGTAAAAAAAAAAATGGTATACTTAGCACACAGATATTTGATGGCAGAACTATAAATATGAAACATTGTTTGAAAATGGGGTACAATTTTTTTTGTGGGCAGAGTTCCAAGATGTAGCATTTTTCTTGTCCTTTGTCAAGCTTGAATACTTTACCTGTCTTGTACAAGCTTCACAGATGGAGACACCCCTATAGTATACACTGGAGCACCTGTGTGGGCCCCCTAATAAAAAGGGTGTTCTTGTGTCCCACACTAGTGCTCCAGCGTCCAGGTGTGAAAACTGCTGCTGAGTGTCCTCTCCTTACACAGAATCTAGTTTGCATTTCATTCTAGTAACAAACCCATCTACACAACCAAATTATTTTCAGACAAGTAGGCCCTAAAAAATGTGGGCAAATGCATATGGCCAAAACAATGGTGTTTTTTAGGCCGAAAGAAAAATGTTTGATACGAACGAATAATGTGCCCATGAACATGAAAGTTGACATTTTAAACTGGATAACAGTTAAGAAAAGCACATGGAGCAGCACGAACGTAATAAACACAAAAAGACTAGGAACACAGCACAACTACTTACTTTTTTGCAGCACTCTCTGGATCTTTCTGTACTGCTCATGCTCTCTTGATTTTAGGTTCAACCACCGTTTCCTGAGCTGATCTTTCGATCATTGTACCCCAAAATTCCTGTGCAGACTCTTGACCACTTTCGCCATGATCTTGGCCTTTCGGACATTGGGGTTGAGGTAAGGTCCATACTTTCATAGTCGGCCTTCTTCAGGATGTCGACCATCTCCAGCATCTCCCCAAAGGACATATTTGATGCCTTAAATCGTCTCCTTCTGGATCGGGACGTTTCTGCCTATGGACTTTCTTCCTCCTCCTCCTCGTTGGTGTAATTATCAGACACCTGCTCTGACTCCGCCATGTGCTCTTCCCCACTGCGCCGAACGAGAAGGGGTGGGGAATAGACTAGAAAGAACGTCGGGGCGGGCGGAGTTTCACACATGCGCAGTGTCTATAAAGCGTAACACGCGTGTGTAGTACGTACGATCTGTGAGCGGAGGAAGGAGTAACGGAGGCGCCGATCATGATAACGAAGGTAAGATTTAACATTGGGCCTATACTGCTTCTAGATTGAGGCCTGTATTTGCACAAGTTTAGTAGACTTTAGGCTGACATTAGGGTTTGTCTTGTGTTGTGTCTTGCAGTGAAAATGGATATCTTGAAAGATAAGGACTTTATGGCAATCTTCACTGATATGTTCAGGGAGCTGCCCTGTCTATGGCAGATAAATCACCCTGAATATAAGAACCAAACAAAGAGGAAGGCAGCGCTGGATAATTTGTTGGAATTTGTGAAGACGGTGATCCCCACGGCAGACATCACCTATTTGAAGATCCTAATTGGTGGCCTGAGGAGCACTTACCTAAGGGAGCACAAGAAGGTCCAGGATTCCCAGAGATCAGGAGCTGCAGATGACATTTATCTCCCCAAGCTGTGGTACTATGACAGACTGCATTTTCTGGCAGGTCAGACTGAACCCAGGCCAGCACGCTCCAGTCTTTCTTCCAGGCTTCCTTCCCCCGAGCTGAGGCTTCTGAAGCCCAACCTGGGCCTTCCAGGCAGCAACATGTGGAGGCTGCCCAATACCCAGGTCCCCCCCGTACACCTTCAAAGACAAATTGGCAGGAAGATGAGTAACCTGGAGGAGGCTGCCATAGGCCTCTTTTGGAAGGCTACAGAGGCCCTCAGAAGCCCCCACAGTGTGGAGGAGGACTTTGCTGGCATAACTGCCTGCAAAATGCTGCAGATGGAGGAGGGACAACGACTCCTGTGTGAGTCCTTAATTTTGGAAGCTCTCAATAAGGGGTTGAGGGGCCAAATAACATGTGCTACACACATTTGTAACCTCACACATAGTCCTCTTCCTCCTCCTCCAGGTCCTACTACTCCTCCTCCTCCTCCAGGTCCTACTACTCCTCCTCCTACTCCTCCAGGTCCTACTCCTCCTCCTGCCACATCTCCAACACCAGAGCCACAGCCGGGAAGGAAGCATGGAAAGAAGACCAGAGAGTGATGGCCCTGGGTCCAGTCTGGTCTGGCAAAAGATGCAGCCTCTTGTAGTACCACAGCCTGGGGACACAGATGTCATCTGCTGCTTTCCGGATCTCTGGGACTTCTGGACCAGACTGCACTCCCTTAGATATGGACTCCTCAGGCCACCAATTTTGCAGGAAAAGATTTGATGTCTGCCCTGGGGGTCCAAGGCTTCGCCAATTTCTGATGTTTCTCCAGCGTTGCCTCCCTCTTTGTTTGGTTCTGAGCCCTTAATAAAGGATTTTTTGTTTCAATTATACTCGCCTATGTGTGTTTTCCTTAAAAAAGGACAGTTTGTTTGTGAGGAGGCAAGTACATTTCAAAAATACAATGTGAAATTAACAAGGGACACCAACACCAAGCAACCTTCTTGAGATTAAATAATACAAGATAATAATGGTGTTGTGGTAACTTGACACACAAAACACACACAAAAATATTATGGAGTAAAACTAAAACTAAAATAAAACAAAGATCAGCCTTGAAAAAAATACAAACCCCCCCCCCAAAAAAATACAGCCTTGAAAATAAATAAATAAATAAAACAACAAAAAAGAAATTTTGTCAGATGTGACAAATCAAAATATATTGAGGGAATCACGATAAATAATAAATAAAGAAGTTTGTGAGAAGTCTGTGTGAATATGAGCAGCAAAACTACTTCATTCTCCTCACATTATAAAGAAGAAGAGAGTGCGCTGTATTAAACCACTTTTTACATTGCAGCGTGACGAAAGTTCTGTATCCATTGCGAACGCTAATTTTACCAGACTAAGCTGTTCCGTCTCGGAATTTCTTCTGAGCATGCGTGGCACTTTGTGCGTCGGAACTGGCCACACACGGTCGGAATTGACGCGATCGGATTTTGTTGTCGGAAAATTTTATAGCCTGCTCTCAAACTTTGTGTGTCGGAAAATCCGATGGAAAATGTCCGATGGAGCCCACACACGGTCGGAATGTCCGACAACGCGCTCCGATCGCACATTTTCCGTCGGTGGCATGGCAAGCTGTTAAGATGTGAAGATTGCAATTGCAAAGCTGAACAATGCCAATTGCCAGTTGTTGAAGTTCAAGCTAGAAATATTTGGAAACCAGACCGGAGCAGGAACTAACACTGGAATATGTCAAAGGCAAATTAATTGATGAATATAACAGAAGGAAAGAAAATACGCACCGTGATGACAACGCTCTTAAGATGTACAAAGGCACAAAGCACAGCAAAGAAAACAGAGCCTGTTTTCGCTGTAAAAGGACTGGTCACTTAAAAAAGGATTGTTCTATCTGGAAAGCCGAACAGCGAAAGCTAGAGCTATCCACAAAAGAAAGAGTCAAAGCAATCACAAAGGTAACTGCAGACACTTCACAGACTGGCACCTTTAAAGTAACACAGAGTGGCAAGCCATGCGGCTGGTGCATAGACTCAGGAGCGACAAGCCACATGACTAGTGATGAGATAAACATTAATTACAGTGCAAAAGACAACGTTTTCCTAGCAAACGGCAAAAGCATCATTTCAGAAGGCCAGGGCTTCCTGAAGTGCATTACACCACAAGGCAAGCAGAGTATCCTTGTAAAGAAAGAGCTGTATGTTCTAGAACCAGAAGGCAGCCTTTTATCAGTGAAAAGTCTTGCAAACAACGATCTCACAGTTAAGTTTCAGGGTGATGAATGCATGTACCTATACAGGCTCATCACCACAGACCAGCATGCCAATATTGTCTCTAATGACCTACACAACAAATGTATTAAATTATGGCACAGGCGGCTGAGGCATAGAAATCCAGAAGCTATACGGGACATTATAAAGAGAGGCTTATCAGAAGATTTGACAATAGCACCTTACAAAGTGCTCATGAAATGCAAATGCTGTATTGAAGCAAAAGCAACACATTCTCCCCTTCCACAGGCATCTCAAAGAAAAACTACCAACCCCCTGCAGATCATACACAGTGATGCATGTGGTCCAATGAAAACGCCCACGTCAGGCGGGAACAGATATCTACTGATTTTCATTGATGATTATTCCAGGTACACAACTAGTTTTCTGATGAAACACAAGAATGAAACGTCAAAAGTTCGTTGCCATGCCTAGCAACAAATTCCAATGGAAACCAGGAATAATATGCACCGACAATGGGGGGAGAATACATAAGCAAAGAAGTGTCCTCATGCCTGAAGAGACAAGGAATAGTACACCAGACAACCGCACCATACACTCCTGAACAAAACAGTATAACAGAAAGGAAAAATCGCACTTTTATAGAAATGGCCAGATGCATGTTGTCGGATGCCAACCTACCTCACAAGTACTGGGGAGAAGCAGTCATGACTGCTACCTATCTACTGAACAGACTACCCTCAAGAGCCATTAAATATACTCCATTTGAAATCTGGCATGGAACAAAGCCTAGCATAGGGCACATCAGAGTGGATTTCAGCATATGCCTATATTGAAAATGAAAAGTGATCCAAGCTGGAGAACAAAGCCAAATTCTAGTAGGCTACAGTGAGCAGACTAATGCCCCGTACACACGGTCGGACTTTGTTCGGACATTCCGACAACAAAATCCTAGGATTTTTTCCGACGGATGTTGGCTCAAACTTGTTTTGCTTACACACGGTCACACAAAGTTGTCGGAATTTCCGATCGACAACCACGCGGTCACGTACACCACGTACGACGAGACTAGAAAAGGCCGGTTCAGAACCAAGCGCGGCACCCTTTGGGCTCCTTTTGCTAATCTCGTGTTAGTAAAAGTTTGGTGAGAGACGATTCGCGCTTTTTCAGACTCGTGGCTTTCAGATCGTTTTCTGCTGTTCAGTTTGTGCTTGTGGGTTTGTATCTGCTCTTCAGTGCGTGCAGTCAGTTCGTATCAGAGTTTTCTGTGTGATCTTGCCTGCTCGTTGCTGTTTTTCAGGTCGCTCTTCACAGGCCTTGCTGTTCTTCAGTGCGTTCTGTTACTTCGTTCTGAGCAGCCGACCGTTTTCTAGCCATGTTTCGTATGTGTACTCCTCGTACAGTTCGTGCTGTGCGGGGGCTTGGTGTTGGGGTCCTGACCTTGACACAAGTCCAGTCCATGAACAGGGTGGGGAGGAGTTCATGGACCAAGAATTGGTTGCTTCAGCGTCACCAGTTCTCTCATATGCTTTTGCTCCGTGAGATCCGTGAGAATAATCCTGATGATTTCAGGAACTTTCTCAGGATGACGGACCCCGTGTTTCACCGTTTGTTGGCTTTGCTGACCCCTTATATTAGCAGGCAGGATACCTGCATGAGGCAAGACATCACTCCGGAGCAGAGGTTGATCACTACCTTGCGGTATTTGGCCACAGGGAGAAGCCTGCAGGACCTCAAGTTCTCGACAGGCATCTCCCCCCAGGCTCTTCTTTGTGGACATTTACTGCTTGTGTTTGTTTGAGCTGACCCTGACAGAAATGTGTGGAGTGCAGAAAATATTGTGATTGTGTAACCTTATACAAAGCACTGTTGGCTGTTATTTACTAAATGCAAAGACACTTTTCACTACAAGTGCACTTGCAACTGCACTGAAACTGCACTTGTAGTGCAAAGTGGATTTCCCCTTAGGAAATAACCCCCATTTTCTCATAAAACAACAATTACATCACCCCAAAAGTGTTGTAGCATTGAGACAATAATCCACACATTCTTGATGAACAATCTTTTTAATACCTGCACAATCACATGTGCATTTACCAAAGGTTTTTCTGACAAACCAACATGTTTGTTGTATACCAATTTTTGTGGTGTCATTATCCAAAATCAAAATGTGCATTTTATAGAAAACAGGCCTGTGTAAAACCAACAAGAAAGACACAAATCTTGATCTTACAAAGTTCACATTTGGTAGAACTGGAAGGCAATATCAGACATGAGTATTTAGGAACTGTGTTTGATATAGCGTTCAGATGGGGGAAATCACCCCTGGAAAAGCCAAATTTGGAAGATGCACACAAATTTCCCAATGTCAACATGTGCGACCTGCCATCACGGGGGATCAAGGGATGTGTTTTGGGGGAGAAAGCCCTTCCTCACCGCTACTTTATTATTGAGGAAGGGGTTGCACCCCCAAAACGCGTCCATTGATCTCCCGTGATGGCAGATAGCACATGTTGACACACTGTGTGCATCTTCCAATTTTGGCTTTGGGAAAAATCACAAAAACATTTCGCACATTGTAGCACACAAAAGAAGAAAGTGATTTGGAGGGGCTTTAAACTCGCCCCAAAACATCAATGATGTTTTTATATTTTGGAATAACATCATTGATGTTTTGCTTGATGTTTTCCAATTGTAAATTACACCCCATGATCTCCCCGATCAGGATCTGGGCACTTTCGGATGTGAAAGGATCTGGATCCACAACCTCACGATCACCTAAAAAGAGAGGAACCCCAAAATAAATTAGGTTTCAAAAAAATGCCGCAATCCATCTCTTATCGGAGCCTGTGGTTGCAGACACTCACCTGTTGTGGTAACTACTTCCACCACGTCTTCATCCTCCTGCTCATCTTGTGTTGGGGGGATTTCCCCTTCTTCCAGAGGGGGGGGGGCTCTGGTCTCCTCGGATGAGGAGTGTCTTCCGAGTCTTTTCTCCCCTATGTAAAACAAAAATGGTATAATTAGCACACAGATATTTGATGGCAGAACTATAAAGATGAAACATTGCTTGGAAGTGGGGTACAATTATCTATTTTAGCAGAGTTCCAAGATGTAGCTTTTTCAGTGTCCTTTGTCAAGCTGCAATACTTTACCTGTTTAGTACAAGCTTCACAGATGTAGCCCCCCCTATAGTATACACTGGAGCACCTGTGTGGCCCCCTAATAAAAATGGTGTTCTTGTGTCCCACACTATAGTGCTCCAGTGTCCAGATGTGAAAACAGCTGCTGAGTGTCCTCTCCTTACACACAATCTAGTTTGCATTTCATTCTAGTAACAAAGCCATCTACACAACCCAATTCTTTGAAGACAAGTATAGGGCGTCAAAATGGTGGCCAAATGCATATGGCCTAAACAATGGTATTTTATCGTCCGAAATAACAATGTGTGATCCGAACGAATAATGTGCCCATGAACATGAAAGTTGCCATTTTAAACTGTACAACAGTTCCTAAAAGCACATGGAGCAGCACGAACGTAATAAACATAAAGAACAGGAACACAGCACAACTACTTACTTTTTTGCAGCACTCTCCGGATCTTTCTGTACTGCTCATGTTCTCGTAATTTCAGGTCCGACCACCGCTTCCTGAGCTGATCTTTCGATCGTCGTACCCCGAATTTCCGGTGCAGACTCCTGACCACTTTCGCCATGATCTTGGCCTTTCGGATATTGGGGTTGGGGTAAGGCCCATACTTTCCATCATAGTCGGCCTTCTTCAGGATGTCCACCATCTCCAACATCTCCCCAAAGGACATATTTGAGTCCTTTAATCTCCTTCTGGATCGGGACGTTTCAGGCTCTGGCCTTTCCTCCTCCTCCTCCTCCTCGTTGCTACAATTAGCATGACCCTGCTGTCTATCCGCCATGTGCTCTTCCCCCACTGCGCCGAACGAAAAGGGGCGGGGAATAGACTAGAAAGAACGTCAGGGGCGGGCGGAGTTATACGCATGCGCAGTGTGTATAAATCGTAACGCGCGCGTCTTACGTACGATCTGTGAGCGGAGGAAGGAGCATCGGAGACGCCGATCATGCTAACGAAGGTAGGATCTAAACTTGGGCCTATACTGCTTCGAAATGGAAGCCTATATTGTAACAAGATTAGGGGAGTTTGGCCTGACATTAGGCTTTGTCTTGTGTTGTGTCTTACAGAGAAAATGGATGGGTTCAACGACCACAATTTCCTGCCCCTGTTCATAGACAAGTACAGGGAGCTGCCCTGTCTGTGGCAAGTGAGACACCCCCACTATAATCACAAACAGAAGAGGCAGGCAGCGCTGGAGAAACTGCTGGAGTTGGTGAAGCCGGTGGTCCCCACAGCAACCATCCCTTATTTGAAAGCTAAAATCGGTGGCCTGAGGAGCACGTATCTTAGGGAGCGCAAGAAGGTCACAGATTCCCAGAGGTCCGGAGCTGCAGCAGATGACGTTTATGTCCCCAGGCTGTGGTACTACGAGAGACTGCGATTTCTGCCAGACCACACTGAAGTCAGGGAATCCCTCTCCACTCTTCCTTCCACTCTTTCTTCCACCCCAGCTGAGGCTTCCGATGTCCAACCTGGGCCTTCCAGCCAGGAAGAAGTGGAGGAGCCCAGCTGGAGTCAGGTATAGCATTCTTCTACAGATTTCTGGGCAATAAATAAATGATGTTTATTAGATGTTTTTATAGATCACTAATTGCTGATTAAAAAAAGTGCTTTACATATCAATAGACAGTAGTGGGCACCCAAAATTGGGAAAAGAATGAAAACTGCTGGGCTCAGAAGGATAGTCAGTTATATTTGTTAACATTCAATTTGCAGCAGTCAGGAGGTGAAAATTGTGTGTGATTGATGAATAAAAAACTAAAACTATGTCCCTTTTTCATACACAGGAAGACCTCAGCCAGGAGGAGGTTGTGGAATGTGGCAGTCAGGAGGAGGCGGGGATTAGTGGCAGCCAGGAGGAGGCGGGGATTAGTGTCAGCCAAGAGAAGCCAGGGACAAGTCGCAGCCTGACTGAGTCTCAGGTCCCTCCCCTCCGCCTGCCATATAAACGAGCCAGGAAGGCCACTCCGAGTCCCGTGCAGGATTCAGCATACAGGCTGATCCAGGAGGCTTCGGCGTCCCTCCGAGCCTTCCCCAGTCCTGAAGAGGCCTTTGCCTGCATGGCTGCCACAAAATTGCAGGGCATGCAGGAGGGTCAACGCAAGATCTCTGAGGACCTGATTTATAAAGTCCTTCGTAAGGGGGAGAGTGGGGAACTGACACACAAGACAGATGTCATTGAGATCGACGATCCTCCTCCTCCTCCTCCTCCTGCTGCAACAACTCCACCACCACAGCCAAAGGCTGGAAGGAAGCGTGGAAAGAAGACCTGAGAGTGATTGCCCTGGGTTCAGTCTGGTCTGACAGAAGCTGCAGTCTCTCGTATGACCACAGCCTGGGGACACAGATGTCATCTGCTGCTTTCCGGATCTCTGGGACTTCTGGACCAGACTGCCCTCCCTTATGATATGGACTCCTCAGGCCACCAATTTTGCTTTTAAATAGTTGATGTCTGCCCCGGGTGTCCAAGGCTTCGCCCACTTCTGCAGTTTCTCCAGCGTTGCCTCCCTCTTTGTTTAGTTGTGAGCCCTTAATAAAAATTTTTTGGGTAAACTCTACTCTCCTGTGTGTGTTTTCATCCAAAAAGGACAGTTTGTTGGTGACGATTCAGGTACATTTCTAAAGTACAATGTGAAATTAACAAGGGACAACAACACCAAACAATCTCCTACTCCTACAGATTAAATAGAACAACATATTAGTGGTGTTGTGGGAACTTGTCACAAAAAACACACATTTTCGGGAATACAAATCAAAATCACCCAAAAAAAAAAAAAAAATAAAAAAGAGAAACACAAAAAAAGAATCTACATTAAAGTCCAAAAAAAAAAAAATTTTTGTTGTCAGATGTGAGAAATCAAAATATATTGAGGGAATCCCGATAAATAGTAACGAAATAAGTTTGTGAGAAGTGTGTGTGAATATGAGCAGCAAAACTACTTAATTCTTGTCACATTATAAAGAAGAAGAGAGTGCGCTGTATTAAACCATTTTGAACATTGCAGCGTGACAAAAGTGCTGTATCCATTCCGAACGCTAAGTTTACCAGAACGAGCTGTCCCGTGTCGGAATTTCTTCTGAGCATGCGTGGCACTTTGTGCGTCGGAACAGGCCACACACGGTCAGAATTGACGCGATCGGATTTTGTTGTCGGAAAATTTTATCTCCTGCTGTCCAACTTTGTGTGTCGGAAAATCCGATGGAAAATGCCCGATGGCGCCCACACACGGTCGGAATTTCCGACAACACGCTCCGATCGGACATTGTCCATCAGAAAATCCGACCGTGTGTACGGGGCATAAGGGTTACAGAATCCTACACCCAAAGACTGACAAAGAGACAATAAGCCGTAGTGTTTATTTTGATGAGAGCCCATCATCAGAAACAACAATCCCTGAAAGCTGTGAAGTGAATATGCCCAACAAACCAGAAGAAAGGGGCAACCAAAGCGAACCTGTGCAGGAGTCAGAACAAGAGGTAGAACTCACAATGCCTAAATCAAGTTCCCCACCAGATCTTGCTGAACTGCCTGAAGTCAGAAGATCCAGTCGGACTACAAACGGGATACCACCCCACAAGCTGTCATACACTGTCAAAACACACAGCATACTTGAACCAACATCCTGGGAAGACATAGAAAAACTGCCCAAACTTGAAGCCAATAAATGGAGACAGGCAGTAGAAGAAGAATTAAAGTCACTTCAAGAAAATAAAACCTGGACACTTACAGAGCTCCCTCCTAACCACAAAACTATAGGAAGTAAATTGACTTTCAAAGTAAAATGTCAGACTCAGAAGGGAATATCCACAAATACAAAGCCAGGCTAGTTGCCAAGAATTACTCCCAGAAATTCTGGGAAGATTTCGATGAAACATTTGCTCCCGTCATAAAACACTCCACCATCAGACCGCTTCTTAGCGTTGCAGCCGGGAAGGGCATGCAAGTCAAACACCTAGACGTTAAAACTGCTTCCTGTATGGAGACATTAAGGAAGACCTCTACATGGAGCAACCACCAGGGTTTGAGCAAGGATACAACCTTGTTTGTAAACTTCAGAAGAGCATCTACACTCTTAAGCAATCTGCAAGGATGTGGAATGAGAAAGTGAACAAAGTACTTACCAGAGAGGGATTCTCAAGCAGACCCCTTTCTCTACTTCAGGAATCAAGTGTCAGGGCTGGGCTCAGCCCTTCCTTCTCTGAGCTGGCCGCTCAGCCTGCCTACTTAAAGCCGTCCAGCTCACTTCACCTCTGCCTTCGCCTTTGGTTACATCTCAGAGACTTTCTCCTGCGTTCCTGTTGAAGACTTGCTCGGCTGACGTCCCTTCTGGCTCCTGATCCTGCTTGCTGTACTACTAAGTTGATTACTGATTACTGTTGGTTACTGAACTCTGGCTATGTATTAACTACGCTTATTCTGTTTACCTTTTTATTATTATTAAACAAGTGCGATTAACAGTACTTCTGTCTCGGTCTGATTCATGATTTTTGACAGTAGGCGAAGGCCATGAATTCAGAAGATGCAGTCAGTCCACTTGTTGGTAATATTTTTCCAGATTGGATGACCAGGATCGCCGCATGGATTAGTTTGCCTTGGCGTTACAAACGCTCCTGAGTCGCACGGCTAACCTGGAATCTTCCACTATGGCTGCTCCGGTACAACCTGTGTTGCAGGCCATCCCTGCTGCTACTCCTCTCTGTGCAGGCACCTGCCTCAAGTATTACCTCTATAAGAGGCATGTCTGGTTCCGCTCTGCTTCCCCAGCAATTTGGGGGCGATCCAGTTCAATGCAGAGGGTTTCTCAACCAGGTTGAGATATACTTTGAGATGCTGCCCCAGGTGTTTCCCACGGACAGAAGCAAAGTAGGTTTCGTGATATCTTTGCTTTCTGAGAGAACCTTGGCCTGGGCAAACCCTCTATGGGAGACGCAAAAACCCGTGGTCCTGAGTTACCCAGAATTTGTGGCTTCCTTCAAAAGGGTATTTGACGTTCCCGCACGCTCCGCTTCTGCTGCCAAGAGCCTCATGTCCATCAAACAGAGTACGGGAACTGTTGCCGATTACACCTTTGCATTCCGTACTCTGGCAGCAGAGGTTGCTAGGAACAATGAGGCCCTCCTGGCTGCCTTCTCTCATGGTCTCTCGGATAACATCAAGGATGAGATAGCAGCCCGAGGTGTACCCACTGAGCTGGAGAGGTTGATCACATTTGCCATCCTCACTGACTCCAGACTCAGAGAAAGACTCTCTTTTAAGGAGCGCTGGTGTAAGCCTCCTGTGCATTTGTCTCCGAGCTTTGCAGTCCCACCCTTGCCTCCCTCACCTCCCATGCCTCCTGGTACCGAGTCAATCTGTGAAGATGAACCCATGCACTTGGGCTTCACGCGTCTCTCTGCGGATGAGAGAGCCCTTAGGAGGAGGGAGAGATTGTGCCTTTATTGTGGCCAGGCTGGTCACTTTTTGAAGTCTTGTCCTACCCGTCCAGGGAATGCCCGAACCTTGAGGTCCTGTCACGGACAGACCTTAGGTGGCGTTGTTTCTTCTCCGGTTTCCCAGAAAGATAAGCCCCTGGTTTTGGTTACTCTGTCTTGGGCTGAGTCATCTGTCGAGATACAGGCTCTAATCGACTCTGGGGCTGCAGGCCTGTTCATTGATGCTGCCTTTGTATCGAAGCACTCGATTCTGCTGCAGCTGTGTGACACTCCACTTGCCATTGAGGCTCTTGATGGGAGAACTCTACAGCCTGCCCATGTGACTCATGAGACTGTTCCGTTGTCCATGGTTATTATTCCTTGGTTACAGAGGCACAACCCTTCTTTTGATTGGCTCCGTGCTGAAGTTCTGTCCTGGTCGCCACAGTGCAGTGAGAGATGCTTACAGAAGGTAACCAAGGTCCTGTGCACCTCTTCACTATCCTCCCTGCCGGAGGAGTACCGCGATTTTAGCGATGTCTTTGACAAAGGTGAAGCCAGTACTTTGCCTCCACACCGCTTGTATGATTGCGCGGGTTTACCATTTGTCAGTCTTGGAGGATAAGGCTTTTTGGCACCGGGTGGAAGTTTTTGTGGTGTGTTTTGCACGCCACTGGCTTTTAAAAAAGAAAAAAAAATGGAAAAGTGTGAATTCTATTGTGAACAGGTGAAATTCCTGGGCTATGTCATTTCCACTGCTGGTTTTTCGATGGACCCAGAGAAACTTTCGGCCTCGACCCGTGGGTTTACGTCCTCTGCAGCGTTTTCTTGGCTTTGCCAACTATTATCAGAAGTTTATTCGTAACTTTTCCTCTCTAGTCAAGCCCCTGACTGATATGACCAGGAAAGACAGCAACCCACAGAGTTGGTCTCCGGAGTCCATTAAGGCCTTTGAGAGTCTCAAGGTTGCCTTTGTTTCTGCTACTGTGTTGGCACACCCTGATCCTACGTTTTTTATACTAGAAGTTGATACTTCCAAGACTGGAGTTGGCGCCCTTCTGTCTCAACGTCCTAACTCTGAGTGCGCTATGCACGTGGCTACTTTTCCAAGAAATTGTCACTGGCAGAGTGCAATTACGATATTGGTGACAGAGAGCTGTTGGCGTTGTTGGCTGTTGGTGATCATTTTAGCCCTGAAAGAATGGAGACATCTCCTTGAGCCGGTTCTCATTCTTACTGACCATAAGAATTTCACATTCTAATCACCTCTCTCCCAGAAGGGCGCGATGGACTCTTTTCTTGTCGAGTTTTAATTACATTGTCTCATTCTTACCCGGTACTAAGAATGTAAGGGCTGACGCCTTGTCACGACAATTTTCCTCCACTTCCAAGATGGAGTTGGTTCCGGTTCCTGTGATTCCTCCTGATCGTATTCTGGCTACAGTTCGCACCAGTCTTACTTCTCCTTTGGGTGACAAAAGTGTTGCTGCTCAGGTCGATGCTCCTCCTGAGAAACCTTGTGACCGCTGCTTTGTTCCCGAGAGTCTTTGTACTGCCGTGCTCCAGACTTACCATGCTCCCAAGACTGGTGGCCACCCTGGGAAGAATCAACTCTTTTGGGCCATTTCTCAACAATTCTGGTGGCTTAGTCTACGTGCTGATGTAACCGCCTTCGTAGCTGCCTGTTCTGTGTGTGCTCAGAGTAAGACTCCACAACACCTTCCAGTCGGCCTCCTACAACCCATACCCAATGCAGAGAGGCACTGCACCCACCTGTCTATGGATTTAATTGTGGAGTTACCCAACTCCCAGGGCAACACAGTTATCCTTATGGTGGTTGACCGGTTCTCGAAAATGTCGCATTGTATTCCACTCAAGAAGTTGCCTACTTCTAAGGAACTGGCTTCTATTTTTGCTCGGGAGATCTTCCGCTTATATGGCCTACGCTATCCAAGGAGATTGTCTCAGACAGGGGTAGTTAGTTTGTGTCCTGGTTCTGGCAAGCCTTTTGTGCACAGTTGGGTATTCAGCTTGCTTTCTCCTCTGCATATCACCCGCAGTCTAATGGGGCCGCAGAACAAGCCAATCAGTCCTTGGAGCAATTCCTACGTTGCTATATTTCTGACCATCATAACAACTGGTCAGATCTCTTACCCTGGGCAGAGTTTGCTCACAATAGTGCCTTGAATTCAGCTTCCCGTTTGTCCCCGTTTATGGCGAACTATGGTTTCCAATCTTCCGTGTTGCCTGCCTCGTTTGTTCCGCAGAGTATTCCTGCGTTAGAGGAGCATCTCCGTGGTCTTTGTTCCACTTGGGCACAAGTCCAGGAGGCTTTGCGACATGCTAACGATAGGTACAGACTCCATGCTGACCACAGACGCCTGCCTGCGCCTTCCTACCAGGTTGGGGACAGAGTGGCTTATGCGTTGGACCGTCCTCCTAGTATGCGCATCTCTAATGTGTTTCATGTCTCCTTATTGAAACATTTGGTCTGCAACCGCTTTACCACCTCAGTGCCACGTCCTCACCCTATACAGGTTGAGAACCATGAGGAGTATGAAGTACAATCCATTGTCGACTCCCGTAGGTTCTGTGGGTGCATACAGTACATGGTGCATTGGAAGGGGTATGGTCCGGAGGAACGCTCTTGGGTCTCATCATCGGACGTACACACCACTGTCCTCCTCCATGATTTCCATAGATGTTTTCCCCTCAAGCCCCGTGGTCCTCCGAGGGGGAGGGGTCGTTGACGAGGGGGTACTGTCAGGGCTGGGCTCAGCCCTTCCTTCTCTGAGCTGGCCACTCAGCTGTCAGCTAATTGCCAGCTCCTTTCTCTCCACAGTGACTCAGCTGTTGTTGATCTGCTGGTCAGTCCTGCCTACTTAAAGCCGTCCAGCTCACTTCATCTCTGCCTTCGCCTTTGGTCACATCTCAGAGACTTCCGCCTGCGTTCCTGTTGAAGACTTGTTTGGCTGACGTCCCTTCTGGCTCCTGATCCTACTTGCTGTACTACTACGTTGATCTCTGGCTATCTGACATTGGCATTGGCTGCCTACCCGATCTGGTTACTGAACTCTGGCTATGTATTGACTACGCTTACCTTTTTGTATTATTATTAAACAAGTGTGATTAACTGTACTTCTGTCTCGGTCTAATTCATGGTTTCTGACATCATCAAGAAGACAGATTGATATACATCCTTATCTACGTAAATGACATTATAACCTGTTTTGCTCAAGAAGGGGATTACAATCAGATAGTTCACAAGCTGAAAGAAAATTTTGAAATTGAAGAGCAAGGTGTTGTTGACATTCAATACTGCCCGTCAGAGGAGATGACTGCCGATGCACTCACTAAGCCTTTGTTGAAGGAATGTCATAGTTATTTCCAGAAGAAGCTGAATATAATTTGACAAAGCACATGCTGTTGAGAAGGGGTGTGGAAAGAACAACAGCATGATTGCATATAAACTGACTATATATACAGTATTTCACAAAAGTGAGTACACCCCTCACATTTTTGTTCATTTTTTTATTATATCTTTTCATGTGACAACACTGAAGAAATTACACTTTGCTACAATGTAAAGTAGTGGGTGTACAGCTTGTATAACAGTGTATATTTGCTGTCCCTTCAAAGTAACTCAACACACAGCCATTAATGTCTAAACCGCTGGCAACAAAAGTGAGTACTCCTCTAAGTGAAAATGTCCAAATTGGGCCCAAAGTGATAATATTTTGTGTGGCCACCATTATTTTCCAGCACTGCCTTAACCCTCTTGGGCATGGAGTTCACCAGAGCTTCACAGGTTGCCACTGGAGTCCTCTTCCACTCCTCCATGATGACATCACAGAGCTGGTGGATGTTGGAGACCTTGCTCTCCTCCACCTTTCATTTGAGGATGCCCCACAGATGCTCAATAGGGTTTAAGTCTGGAGACATACTTGGCCAGTCCATCACCTTTACCCTCAGCTTCTTTAGCAAGGCAGTGGTCATCTTGGAGGAGTTTTTGGGGTCGTTATCATGACACTCCCACCACCATGCTTGACTGTAGGCAAGACACACTTTCCTTTGTACTCCTCACTTGGTTGCTGCCACATACGCTTGACACCATCTGAACCACATAAGTTCATAAGTCTCATCAGACCACAGGACATGGTTCAAGTAATCCATGTCCTTAGTCTGCTTGTCTTAAGCAAACTGCTTGAGGACTTGCTTGTGCATCATCTTTAGAAGAGGCTTCCTTCTGGGATGACAGCCATGCAGACCAATTTGATGTAGTGCGCAGCGTATGGTCTGAGCACTGACAGGCTGACCCCCCCCCCCCCACCCCTTCAACCTCTGCGGCAATGCTGGCAGCACTCATGTGTCTATTTCCCAAAGACAACCTCTGGATATGACACTGAGCACGTGCACTCAACTTCTTTGGTCAACCATGGCGAGGCCTGTTCTGAGTGGAACCTGTCCTGTTAAACCGATGTATGGTCTTGGCCACCATGCTACAGCTCAGTTTTAGGGTCTTGGCAATCTTCTTATAGCCTAGGCCATCTTTATGTAAAGCAACAATTCTTTTTTTCAGATCCTCAGAGAGTTTTTTGCCATGAGGTGCCATGTTGAACTTCCAGTGACCAGTATGAGAGAGTGAGAGTGATAACACCAAATTTAACACACCTGCTCCCCATTCACACCTGAGACCTTGTAACACTAACGAGTCACATGATACCAGGGAGGGAAAATGGCTAATTGGGCTCAATTTGGACATTTTCACTTAGGGGTGTACTCACTTTTGTTGCCAGTGGTTTAGACATTAATGGCTGTGTGCTGAGTTATTTTGAGGGGACAGCAAATTTACACTGTTATACAAGCTGTACACTCACTATGTTACATTGTAGCAGTGTCACTTTTTCAGTGTTGTCACATGAAAAAATGTAATAAAATGTTTACAAAAATGTGAGGGGTGTACTCACTTTTGTGAGATACTGTGTATGCATTATACCTTTCTATCCAGCAGGTGGCACTGTAGTGTTATAATTTGTATTCTATGGTAATGTAATAAGAGGAAGTGTTTGCTTTCCTCTCTGTGCACTTGTTTGTTGTTCTCTTCCTGTTCCATGATAAAGACATGCTTTAAGATATGTTCAGCTATTTCTCCATGAAAGTAAAGTAATCTATGCAAACAAGAAGTTTCCAGCGCATGATTTCAATACTCTAATACCTAAAGCCTTTGTATTTGAGTATGAGATCTCTGTTCATGAGGAGGAACCAAATGCAGACTGGCTAATCCTTCTCCTCAGTAGATATCAAGTGACCAAAGGGCTAAAATGCAACCAGCACTGAAGGGAGCTAAAGCCTCAGGACATGAATGCATAGGTTCCTGTTAATATTTAAGTATAGATCCACTTTAAATTGCAGTTTTCACTTTTCACTGGAGTGTACCTTCAGCAAGCCCATTGATGTGTTCCATCTCTATCCTGTTCGAAGTCGAAAAAGATATGAACAAAAAAGTAATAAAATTAGCCTCAGGTGGCAGCAAATGCAGACACCTCTGTTTCTGTAAATACTCTAACACGCCTTGTTTCTTTGTATATTTACATGGCACACATGTATGTTTATGCTTAATGAGCTGCTGTTGAGCTCCACTTAAAATGAACATTGATTATAAATTACTGTTTAATGACTACTGTAGACGTTATATAATTGTGCAACTCTTAATAATGGCAGCGGGAGACGTGGGATGGGAAGATTGTTCAAAGATCTACAATTAGGCGTTCTGTTTTTGTTTGGAATACATTTCATTTTCACATGACTGCTGAGATGCATTTCAGGGTCTTTAATATTCCTGCAGCACGTTTATGACACATTTAAAGCTGAACAGAATTCGACAAGTGAAATCCCTAAACTCAGGAAACATTCCGGCTGTGCTACGATTACTCATTTAACCTTGACTCAAGTGTCGTAGAATGCTTCCATGATCCCATGCAGCTGGATTCAGCAGGACTTTGAGAAGGCTACTGGGGAGACCACATGTTCTTACCAATCATTCTGTGCTGTGTAGCCTTTGTTTTTTTCCAAAAACTGTGCTTTGTTTGAGACTGTCCTGGGAATGAATTAGATGCAGGAGAACACCTACCATGGGGTGAGATGACCAGGGTGTCCCTGGCAAAAGGTTAGGGGTAAAAAGGCAAAACATTCACTTTTACATCAAGAGTTCAGTTTAGTAGATTTTGGTGCAAAATTTTTGAATTTGTAAAAGTGGACATGCATGTATTGAAATTCAGTCGGTTCAGCAGGGATCAGCCAAATTTCAATCACTACGTGTCCATCCCTGTTCAACAGAAATCAATCATTAGTCTTTTCCATTTGGTTGCACCTTTTGGCCGTAGCTGCTGATGTATATGTAGCTGCTGGTGTATTCTGGCAGCGCCAAGTCACACTGTCAGAATATAATTTCCTGGTTGGGACGGGATTCCTCCATCCACCTTGCTTACATGGATGGAGGAATCCCCCTGGCTGAATGAAAAAAAAAATCATCTATTGCCAGCCTAAATGATCACCCATATCCTGATATAAAACCTATCCCAACAGCCTTAGCCTTATAGCCTTACTTTAACACTTCACTTAACCCTATCCCTCTGCTACTCGTAAAGCCCAACTCCAGGGAAAAGTTTTTTTTCTTTATATGGAGTGGAGAAGGGTGGTGGCAAAGAAGATGTTCTTTAATGCATACATGATGCACATATGCATCGTCCGTAGATTGCCAAGGCTTCCGTTCTGCGTGTTCCCAGCTTGGTGACAGAGCTGTCCTAGACAGCTGTTTGTCTCTAGTAACGATTAGGAGCCTGGTGAACCTGCTCCCGATCATGTGACCACTGTGACAGCCAATCACAGTGGTCACATAGTCAAGCAGTCCAACCCAACCCCCAGATATAGAGACTCAGTTAAAGGGATACCAGGACTGGCCGGAAGTGGTTATTGATACAAAATGGGTGTTGGTGGTACGATGCACCCAAAAGTAAGTATAATCAGGTGTGATCCCCATCTTTCTATCATACAAGTTATGCATGCACTACATGTTTATAATAGGTCCAGTATAGATTTATTAATCTTGCAAAAAAATTGGTAGGTGAAGCCAAAATGTTTCAGGGGCTCCAGACCCTGCTCCCCACCCCTTCATCAGTGCTTGAATGCTGGCGGTAATAGGATAAAATACTGGATAATTAAATCAAAGGGTCAAGGATTTTAAAATATTGGGTACACTCGGATGGACTCTAAATGACACAATCACCAAAATAAATTTTTCAAAGAAGATACATTATATACAGTATAGTTATAATAATATACAGTATATGTCGCACTACCCCTGCAGGAGCTGCCAGTAATTTGGGCCCATTTCCTTCCATTCACAGCATGCACAGCCAGGCATTTTTGTCATTCTTCCTTTGGCTGAGGAATCAGTCTAGGGTAGGGATATGCCATTAGTGGACCTCCAGCTGTTGCAGAACTACAAGTCCCATGAGGCATAGCGAGACTCTGACAGCCACAAGCCATTTTGCCACCTTGGCTGCTCTAGTTCCTCCACCCTAAGGCCCACACTCCATATCACAGCACATTTTCAAGCCTTCTTCCCTCATCTCCAGTACATCTCACAACAAGTACCACATGACTTCACCAGCAATCTGGAATTTAGATCACTTCAAATAGGTGCAACCCAAGGCCTACCCCAGTGGAGTTTCTACTCAGCCTTCTTTCAGTCTACATAATGTCCATCTGAGACCAACTCTTCCCACACATTGTGGAAGCTCAATACCAAGCACGCATTACATAGACAATTGGATGACCCACACCCAGGGGCGTAACTAGAAATGGCAGGGCCCCATAGCAAAATGTTGTATGGGGCCCCCCTGCAAACAGCCCCCCCCCCACAGCTGCCCTAGTGTCAATGCAGCGTGACCTGTGCCACATATAGCGTGACCTGTGGACAATGCAGCGTGACCTGTGGACAATGCAGCGTGACCTGTGCCCAATGCAGCGTGACCTGTGCACAATACAGCGTGACCTGTGCCCAATGCAGCGTGACCTGTGCCCCATACAGCATGACCTGTGCCCAATGCAGCATGACCTGTGCCCAATGCAGCGTGACCTGTGCCCAATGCAGCATGACCTGTGCCCCATACAGCATGACCTGTGCCCCATACAGCATGACCTGTGCCCCATACAGCGTGACCTGTGCCCCATACAGCGTGACCTGTGCCCCATACAGCATAACCTGTACCCAATGCAGCGCGACCTGTGCCCAATGCAGCGTGACCTGTGCCCCATACAGCGTGACCTGTGCCCAATGGAGCATGACCTGTGCCCAATGCAGCATGACCTGTGCCCAATGCAGCATGACCTGTGCCCCATACAGTGTGACCTGTGCCCAATGCAGCGTGACCTGTGCCCAATGCAGCGTAACCTGTGCCCCATACAGCGTGACCTGTGCCCCATACAGCGTGACCTGTGCCCCATACAGCGTGACCTGTGCCCAATGCATCGTGACCTGTGCCCAATGCAGCATGACCTGTGCCCCATACAGCGTGACCTGTGCCCAATGCAGCGTGATCTGTGCCCAATACAGCATTGCCTGTGCCCAATACAGCCTGGTCTGCCTGTGCCCCATACAGCCTCACCTGTGCAGAGGAAGAGGCAAGCCACCCAGATCAGCAGAGAGCGGGATTGCCCGCTGTAATAGCTTTCATTTGAATTTCCCGTCTTCCCGGGGCTCATCGTCACATAGCCCCACCTCTTGGCCTGACGCCTTTGATGATGTCACACGTCCCGCATTGGATTGGCATTCTGTCTATCAAAGGCACCGGGCCAAGAGGTGGAGCTATGTGACGTGAGCCCCGGGAACACTGGAAGTTCTAATGAAAGCTATTACATCGGGCAATTCAGCTCTCTGCTGATCCGGGTGGCTTGCCTCTTCCTCTGCACAGGTGAGGCTGTATGGGGCACAGGCAGACCAGGCTGTATTGGGCACAGACACTGCTGTATTGGGCACAAGTCACGCTGCATTGGGCACAGGTCACAGCTTGCCTCTTCCTCTCCTCTCCCTTCCCCTGGCTGGGAGACTGTGCTGGCGGTGCTCTCATCCTCACTGGGCCCCACTTGGCTGCGGCCCCCATAGCGCCCCAAGGTGGGACTTAAGTATGCAGAGGCTTAACTCCTGGCATTATATAGACATCAGGATTACCCAGCCCTATGATACACCCCAAGGTGGGACTTAACTATGCGGAGGCTTAACTCCTGCCTACAGGTTATGCCACAATTTTTTTTTTTTTTTTACCACTACTATTCCTTTATACTGGATTTTGAAATTTACAAATGCAACAATGTAGAAATTGGATGAAAGGTTTAGCACTGGGAAACACTTTTTAATAGATAAACAGTGCATTTTTTTATATATATATTAGTATATCCTTCAGACCAAAATAAAGGACAAATGAGGAGAAAAAAGAGACAGGGGGACCTTGTTCCAAAAGAGTGAAAGTCCCTCCAAATCAGGGACAGTTGGGAGTTATGAATGGACACCCAGAGGCAGAGGAATGATGGGACTTGTAGTTCTGCAACAGCTGGAGGTCTGCTAATTGCATATCCCTGGTCTAGGGGTTTCTTTTTGGGTTTTTATTGGGAACAGGAACTTTGATAGGGGAGCATGGGATTCCCCAAAGTGTAGAACTGTAGAACTTGAGGACTGCTAGGCTTCTGGCGGCACTGTACAAAATGCAAGCTGTATTGTACAACTGTAGGCTGCACTGTAATTACTCCTAGTTGACTGGTACAACTCCTGGCTGTCTTGCACAGCTCCTAATGGAACTAAGCATGTTAGCAGTGTTGCATGCTCCTGGCTCTCTTGCACAACTCCTGACTGCACTGCAAGATAAATCACCCCAAAGTCACTTCTCCTCTGTATAGCAGGATAAGACCCCTTTCACACTGGAGGCGTTTTTCAGGGGCTTTAGCGCCTAAAATATCGCCTGTAAAGCGCCTGAAAGAAGCCTCATCTGCAATCCTGCACTGGCAGGATGTCAAAAAAAGTCCTGCAAGCAGCTTCTTTGAGGCGCTTTAGGAGCGGTGTATACACCGCTCCTAATGCACCCCTGCCCATTGAAATCAATGGGTAGCGCCCCCGAAGCACCTGCAAAGCGTCTCAGTAGCGGCAATTTGTGGGTGCTTTTAACCCTTTATTCGGACGCTACCTGGGGGTTAAAAGCGTTGCTTTTTTTTTAATGTAAATTACAATTACATGAAAAAAAAAATAGTTCAGAGCGTTTTTTCTGCCTCTAAACTCCTGTAAATGCATGGACACATAGGCTAACAGTGAGGGGCATTTAGATTCAGAAAAAAACTAAAACACTCCTAAAATTGGCGATTTTAAAGCGAAGTGTGCATGAGGCCTTATAACTAAACTTATGGGCTTATTCACACAAGCACTCAGAACCATTTGTTTACTTTTACTACTACTACCGGTGAACTGCATGGGGGCAGCCCATAGAAAGCATATGGGCAGAGGCGTAACTAGAACTTTCAGGGCCCCAGTGCAAGAAACCATAAAGGGCCCCCCTCTTTGGGCCGGGGGCCCCAGTCGCAAGTGCGACCCTGGTAGTTCCACCACTGGTGTCAGTGTTTTTTTTTTTTTTTTGTATTTCTTTATTTATTAAGTGATATTTATTTATTAAGTGCTAGTTAGTACCAGATGCAGTCCAGTGTATTTTATTTATTGATTTTTTGCATGAAAAATGCATGCACAGTGTTTTCCATGTATTCCAATGGCTCTAGTTCACACCGATGCAGTCAGTTTCCAGTGCAGAAAAAAAAAGTAGACCATGCTGCATTTTTTCTGCACAGAACTGTACTGGAGTACAGCAAAAACGTATCCGGAACGTATCCGGAGTGCATTTTTGTGGTGCATTTTGTGGTTATTTTTTAGAATTTTTTAGGAGCCCTGTTGGGGGACTTTGGTGAGATATCAGGGGTCTAAATAGATCTCTGATGTTTCATTTTTGAGACAGAGAAAGGAGATTGAGGACACAGCCCTCAATCTTATTCTCTGTAGCCTCAGCAGAACAGAATGAATGAACAGGAATAGCTCTGTACAGAGCTTCCCATTCATTCACAAACTGAAGCATAGTAAACGCTGACTCTGTTCATTAAAACAAGGACCAGTAAATGACACCAGCCCCTCCCCCAAAGCATCTCCACAGCAGCCAGCGGGAGAGGGGAGGGGGGAACCTGGCAGCTCTGCAGGGGATGAAGGGAAGCTATGTACTTTTTGAGGTTCTAGATGGCAGAAATATGATGTAGATCACTAGCCTTTATACCAAAAAGCCCATCCAAAATGCAGATTATGAGTAAACAGCTATTCTTACAGCCAATTATTTCCTAAACTGTATATCGCCTTTTGGTTCTCCTTTAAAGAACGCCTTTGTCTCTTTTTTCAGACCACATTGTCTAATTTACAAGATCAAAGTCCCTGTCCATGAATTTCCACCCCCATAGTACTCCTGAGCATCCCTGAGGGTCACGGACCAATAGATTAAGTCTATGTGACATTTACAGCAATGCATTGCAAGCAACATCCACAGCGGCATATTGGCCTGTGTCGTTAAGGAATATAGACACGAAATTGAACAATGGGTACATTTAAAGACATAATAACCACAGAGAAAAGATAAATAGCCGAGAAGATAGATAAAGATGGATCAGCAAAAAAAGCTGTCCCACTAGTATGCAACAGCCAAGTGCTTTCCTTCTCCACCATCCCATAACTAATTAATGGTCCTTTATTGATCCCACCTAATGCCTGAAGGGGGGTTGTGCTCACAGAATGTACTTACACTGCACTGTTAACATACTTACACCACCCAGGCACTGCGTGTAATACCGCTGTACCCTCTTAAAGGCACAGAGCAGTGAAATGGATTGTTTTAATGATATTCTAGGTAAAACGTATAATGATGATGCTATCCAGGAAACACTGCAACCATCAGAAAGCTCCTTTACTGTGTAGCTGAAGGCAGATACTAAGGCTACCCGTTTAAACCAGATATATATTAAATAAAAAAAAATATTCTCACAAAATCTCAATCAATAAAAAGGCTTAAATGATATTAAATGCTATTTTTTTAACATTTTAGATGTACATGTAATGACTACCTTATCCTTTTTTTTTAAGCTTGCCTTTTAGGGTGTTTCTGCTGGTGCAATGATCTCTGCCCCCATTTCCCTGTTCTTGGGTGTCTCCTGTGTTGGTTGGGGTCTCATGGAGACCCCCTCACATGCATGCATCAGCCTGTGACGTTGGACACATGCATCTTGATATTGTTTTGATAAACATTCCTTTGAACTTTGTGATGGAAAACAGGGACACCTATTAGCAAATAGTATGTAGGCAAAGAACACGCCCCACCATACCCCCGTTACATGGAGAATTATTACACAAAACATGATTGGTTTATTAGCAACCTGGATTAGTTCCTGCTTCTCGTTGAACAGGCCAAGGGTAACTCCCCAGTTCTCTTTACTTGGGCAGGGTACACCTGTTGTAGAAAGCCATTGTAGAAATGGCTTTCTACAACAGGCCATACCTGTTGTAGAAAGCCATTTTGCCACCTTGGCCGCTCTAGTTCCTCCAGCCTAAGGCCCATACTCCATAACACAGCACATTTTCAAGTTTCTTCCCTCATCTCCAGTACATCTCACAACAAGTACCACATGACTTCACCTGCCTACAGGTTTTGCCACTTTTTAAATTTTTTTTACTACTACTATTTATTTATACTGGATTTTGAAATTTACAAATGCAACAATGTAGAAATTAGATGAAAGGTTTAGCACTGGGAAACACGTTTTAATAGATAAACAGTGCATTTTTTTATATAAATTAGTATATCCTTCAGACCAAAATAAAGGACAAATGAGGAGGAAAAAGAGACAGAGGGACCTTGTTCCAAAAGAGTGAAAGTCCCTCCAAATCAGGGACAGTTGGGAGTTATGAATGACCATAACTGGCGCATGCTTGAAACAGCAACAAACCACGTATAATATTCCCATAACACTCATTCCTGGAAATGGCAAGGAGTAAGCGGGTGCCGTAGGAAGTACCAACTGGAGGCTGGTAACATCATAAGCAGAAGCATATATTGCCAGCACAGCATGGATCTTAAAGATAACGCCCAAGAGTTTTTATTAAAGTGATCAACAGCAGTAAAGGTGCAATGTTTGGGGGCCACGCAGGACCCATTTACATTTGGAAGGAAAAAAATAAGAGATTGGGGATACATTCGCAAATAATTGTTGATGCTGCAGGTTAACTTGATTGAGCCAAATGCTTTATTATATAAAAAAGAAGACAGTTTGGATCTACTTTAATGTAATTTCAAAAGTCATTTAGAATATTTTTAAATCTGCAGCTTTCTTTACAATAATTAAAAAGGTTAGATACAACAGCATAAAAAGGGCAAAACAAAAAAGTAGTGAGCTGCTGCTCATTTGATGTCCGATCATTGCCTTGACCAAGCTGTATTGCTTGAGTGCAGTGGAGTAAAGTAAATGGTACATTTAGGTTAAATGGTCCACTTTGCACAGCGTTTGGATTAGAAAGATGGCTAATGAGAGTTACATTTATGGCAGGATATATAGCTGTATGTTTGGCTGATTTCCTACACTAGCAGTTAAATTGAATCTGCAACAAGGTAGAAGCAGACACAATCTGGTGGAAGGTATCTGGTGCACAGCCAACAGAGCTACCCAAACTTTGGCAAACTCCATGTTCCTGCAAAGGCAGTGTTGAAACTTATCAGTCTCTATTAGAACAGAAAGTTAAAGTGGTTCTAGAGGCTATTTTTAAACCTAAATTACAAAAGAGGTTTATATAAACTGATAAACATGAGTGCCAAAGACCTAGAGATGCTGAGGAAGACCCTATGTACCGAGTGTGCTCAGTTCCTAAGAGATTGATCAGCGGTCAGGTGTAAGGCTTCATCCAATTAGGGCCCTAGAATGCACTGTGCAGTGCGCAGTGCATTGTGGGGCGCTTGGCGGGCGAACATTACGCCGAGCGCCCCGCAAATACTGATGTTTGCTGAACGGGCGAACAGGCGATGTTTGGGTCAAACTTTTGCTCGACCTGAACCATCTGCCCAACTCTACTCTTCACATTAGAACCCCCTCTGCACACCAGAATCCACCTATTCACACTAGAATCAGCTCCCTTCACACAAACTTTAGCCCTCATTGCATTAAAGTGCCTCTTTTCAGTCCTCACAGTAACCCCTTCACAAATGAAGCCTTCAAATCTTATCCATACCTGCAGCATCAGGACAGAGGGAGGAACAAGGAGCAGGTTTGGACTGAAGCAGGACTTCCATCCTCTTCTGAATGCCTGCCCTGGACCACAGGCACCATAACAACAAATAACGCCATGCACCCTGGTCAGTCCCTTTGCACCATGAAAATTAATTTCATCTTAGAGGTTGTGAGGTGCCCCCCAGCTTCTCCACTTTCTTATACCAACATCACTGGTCCTGGGGGGTAAAATTGAGTTAAGCATTGTCCTAAATCCAGCCCTGCTGCCAATAAAGGTTTTTTGCTACACAATTAGTACATTATATGTCAGTTGTAAGCACCCCAAATTTTGATGTTCCTGTTATGCTCAAACGCTTATAGACATCAATGGGTAATTAAAAATGTAAGAAAAGACAAGACCCTCAACAACAGCAGCGTATCTAGCTCAGAAACACATAAGAAATGGTCTCCATTTGATTGTTTTAAAACCCTATCTTTTCAAAGAAACATTTCATGAATGTGACTGACTTGTGCTGACTTCCTTCTCAAAGTGCCAGTTGCCTGGAAGTCTCTGGCTTTCATGAGCTGGTACAAGTATGCAGCCAGTGAACGCCTGGTTTCCAAATTTGTTTCTGGTAACTGCAAGTGTTGAAGCCAGAAGATCAACATGACAACCAAAGAATTAGCATTTTTAGAGGTCACCAAAAGGTGCTCCTATATTTCTGTCTTAATGGATTGCTAACTTCATTCTTAGCACGAGAAGACAGATCATCTTTCGGGATGATAATGTCAAAACTCAAAAGTGTTGTCGAGCAGTTTGTTACCTTCCCTAGAAAAGATAAAACGTCAGGACAAACTGCTGTGTTCTATGAGATTATTGACTTGCTGCGAGCTTCGTCAATCTTATTTTACAAACGCAGATAGAATGTTTTGACACAGAACAAGCAGTTGAACAACTGGCAAGAGAGGTTGCTGCCTGGCAGCCTTGTCATCAGTCTTTAGGGGAAGTCTGGGTGGCAGAGAGGAGAATTTGGGGAATCCTGAAATAATGAATTGTGTAACTCTCAGAAGATAATAAAAATAGCAAATTAAACGCTTTACAGCCTAAAATCTACTGTACATAGGCAAGGTAGATTTTGGACTGTACCTCAGTGTGTAGTGGCCAGCGATGGGCACCAGTCACTTTAATATGCTCTGCAAGGTTTTAATATCAAACAACGCTGAGGGGTGGTAGGCCAATCAGGATACCCCAAAACTCAATCTATGGCATTTCCAGATAAGTTGATGTTCTCACTCCTAGTACAGCACTAGATGGTCACTCAGAGGTAGCAACCCAAAGGCAGCAAAGGTTCATGCGCATGCTTTTCCATATGCCCTGGGGCCCAGGGGGGCATACCGGTGACCAGAAAGGCAAACAATTATATCTTGACAGACATTGGTGGGCCTGGTAAATGTTCATTACCCCACACATTAATGTTTTGCCAAAACCATTGGGACAAAATCAACAAGAATTGGTCTGATAAATTAATATTTCCTGCTAGAGACAAAGCAAATGCAGTCAGTTGGATTTTTCAGGCACCAAAAATGCCACAAATGACAAAATAAACACATTTTATTAGAAATTGCATAAAAAAGAACTTTCATAAAATCACAAGGCTGATAAAGTACATGCCAACAATTAGCCAATAATACCCATGATGTCAATGCCACCAAACTAATATTCCCCGCTGAAGAGAACTGCTTGAATTCCAGTATGTTCCCTGGCTAGGTTGGGCAAAGCCACAATAGCACACATAATGAAATACTACCTATTCTATTCTAATTATTTTTTTTTCTATTGGTTAAACTAGATAAACTTGTGTCTTTTTTCAGTCTGCCTAACCATGTAACCTTAACAACACGGAACCATGTTGGGTTGAAAGGACTACCATTATTCTCTATAGCAGCTCATTGCCCTGAGGCCAGCCATCCTATATCTATAATAAATTTTTTAGAGTTTAGCCTGGTACATATTCTACTTATCGTACCTATTTACTTACCCAACAATATAGCAGTGTATTTTGAGTATGTGCCAACTCCAGTCCATCCACCACTCCTTACTCTCAGGTCAATGGAGATCCAGGCTTACTTTTATACCGTGTAAGAAAAAAAGGGAGGACAGGAATCTGATCTCAAGTGGTCAAACAATTCCTCTAAGCAACTAAACTTTTACGTGGGAGTAGCCAGGACCCAACCTGATCCGAGTAAGATGTCTATATGTGCAAGGGTCCTTTCACAAGGGTACTGTCTGTTCCAATCACCAGAGAACCCATGAACAGCCTCCCCACTGAATTAAAGCAGAATGGAATGGATGTCACTTTTGTGACAACTGTGAGCTTTTGTTTTTTTTCCTCCATTTGCTGATGGAAGAAAAAACTGAGTTTTAAGTAGAACTAAAGTCAAAACTTTTTTTCCTTTTGGATAGAGCAAGGGAGGGTTTTAACCCTGTCATTTTTTTTTTTTTTTTTTGCCATCTGTATCCATTTGGGGAGATTTTCTTTCACTTTCTGTCTCATAACAAAAACAGGAAAAGAGAGTAAATCCCTCCAAAATTAAGGAATCCATGGTTGTCTCCAGGTTCACTGGAACTAACATCCCCATTGGAAGATTTCCCCTCTATTCCCCTTATGGTGACAACCCAACATTTGGGATTTTCTTTTGTTTCACTTTCCGTTATAAAGGTAGCAGGACAAATAGAGAGGGTGAATCTCCCTAACAGGGACATAGACAGCAATACAAACCTAGCAGGGATTTGCATTTGCAGTTCTGCAGTTAGTTATACTTCAACTAGTTATGGACTGTCCGCTGCAGTTGTACTGTGGCAGGTTGGCTCCCCTGCGCGAATCGCTGTCATTATACATTGGGCGCGTACACAGCGATTTGTGGGAGCGTGCGCCGCCGGAGGCTATTCACGAGTGGGGGAGCAAACCAGCAGGTCCGGTGGACTCAATGTCCGCTGGCCACCAGCGATCGCTCCAGAGACAGGCAGAACGGGGATCTGTCAGTGTAAACAAACAGATCCCTGTTCTGTCAGGGGAGGAGAGACAGATCGTCTGTTCCTAGTGATTAGGAACAGCGATCTCTCTCCCAGGGAACACACTTAACCCCTTGATCGCCCCTAGTGTTAACCCCTTCCCTACCAGTGACATTTATACAGTAATCAGTGGCTATCTTTAGCTCTGATCACTGTATAAATGTCAATGGTCCCAAAAAAGTGTCCGATCTGTCCGCTGCAATGTCGCAGTCCCGCTAAAAATTGATGATCACCGCCATTACTAGTAAAAAAAAAAAAAATAATAATAAAAATGCCATAAATCTATACCCTATTTTGTAGATGCTATAACTTTTGCACAAATCAATCAATATATGCTTATTGCGATTTTTTACCATAAATATGTAGAAGAATACATATTACATAGTTACATAGTAGGCGAGGTTGAAAAAAAACACATCAAGTCCAACGTATATTGACCTAAAGTGATAAAGAAATTAGTTTTTTTGAAAAAAAAATTTCCGGATATTTATTATAGCAAAAAGTAAAAAATATTGTGTTTTTTTTTTCAAGATTGAGAATGCAGAGGTGATAAAATACCAACAAAAGAAAGCTCTATTTGTGGGGAAAAAAGGATGTCAATTTTGTTTGGGTACAGCAGTGCAATTGTCAGTTAAAGCGACGCAGTGCGTATTGCAAAAAATGCCCTGGTCATTAAGGGGGAAAATGTTCCTTAAGTGGTTAACAGACCCATGCTAGGTCTATAGGCAGGCGGATGTAAATGGACCTGCAAATGTTCATATCCTTTAACCTTCGAGCCACCAAATTTATGTCAGAAAAAAAGGAAAAGGATCAAAACCGTTTCAGTTTTTTTTTTTGGACCTAGACAGATTCGAAGGTTATTAAATGAGAGTGGTGGGAGCCACATAATACAGAGACTAAAGCCTCGTACACACGATGCGAAATTCGGAAGGGGATTGTTGTTTGACAGGCTGTTGTCCAAAATTCTTACAGTTAATACACTCCTTTCGACAATTATTTTCCAATTTTCGCACAACAAATGTTGGATGACAGGCTAGTAAATTTTTGGCAAACGGCAGCTCTAAGTCTGATTTTCGGATGGTCAATACACAAATCCATCACGCAAAAGTCGAAAGTACAAGCACACATAATCAAAACCAAGGAAGCGGTTGGTCTTGTAAACTAGCATTCATAATCGAGAATTAACATTCGTGGCTCGGCAAATTATGAAATGTCGAAATGCAGCACACATTCTCTTCTATTTAATGGGATAATAATGAAGCTGCTTTGCTGGTGATACTGATGGAGTTATGCCAAATGTATTTTGAAAGGCATTTTTTTTCTAGTGATATCAAGAATATTATTATTATGCTTGTTGTTAGATTTTTTGAGCAAGTTACCACAACACCATTATCTCTAAGTTTTTAAGATCAAAGATACAACTATGTTGGTGTTCCTTGTTAATTTTACATTGTATTTTTTTAATGTAACTGCCTACTCCCAAACTGTCATTTGAAGTAAAACACATAGCCAAGTATTATTCTACACAATTTTTTTATAGTTCAGAAAAAAAATAACACAAATTCAATTAGAGATGCTATCTGCCATCCAAATACAAAGAACTTAACAAAAAAGTGCATTCCATGCATACAAAAATATAGAAAATATAACCAAAAAAACATTATTCCAAAAAACACAAACTAATAGAAATTAGTAATGGGGGAAGGGGTGATAATCCCCAGACCAGCGGGGTTGTTGGGGTTCTTATGGCTAGTATTGCCACTGACCACCATGCTCCTGTGGTGGGTGGGTTGGCTGTGTAGGTGGTGTATGTGGGCCCACAAAATCACACAGGTTGGTGGTAGCATAGATATTGCCCATCGCCCGCCTGTTGAGGGGCTGCAGGATGAGATCCTCGCACCTTCTCCTCTGGTCACCGGCTATCCCCCTTAACCTATTGGCCGGCACCACGCCAAATCCCTTGCATTCATCTGGGTCTATCCGGATGGCAGTAGTGGCCTGGCTGAGGAAGACAGCTGTGGCCTCCTCTAGATTCCTGCTCTTCCTGGCCCTTTTAGCAGGAGGGCGTAGGGGAGGGATCTGGGACTCTGTCTGGCTGCTGGCCGCTGGCTCCTCCAGACTGACACTTTCCTGTGTATGAAAATGGGACATATATAGAATCTTTTTATTGGTTTGGTCATCCATCACACACAATTTTGATCTCCTCACTGTTGCAATTTGAATGTGGAGAAATAGGAAAGACTATAATTCTGACCCCAGCATTTTTCATTCTTGTTCAAATCATTTTTGGTCACTACTGTCTATCAACATTGTATTTTTGGATACAAATATGTTCAACAATGCTATACCTGTGTCAAGCTGGGCTCCTCCACATCTTCATCCTGTGCATCAGGACCTGTGTGGACCTCAGGACCTGTGCAGACCTCAGGAGCTGTGGCCTCAGCAGACGTAGAAGGGAGCATAGACAGCGAAGGCCTGGGTTCAGTATGGTCTGTCAAAAACAGCAGGCTGTCATAATACCACAGCCTGGGGACATATAGGTCATCTGCTGCTGCTCCAGCTTTCTCAGAGTCCAGGACCTTGTTCAGCTCCCTTTTTTAAATGTACTACGAAAGTTGGCTATCTTTTGCCTGACGTAGTTGGTGTCTGCCCTGGGGTACAAGAGGTTTGCACAACTCCACCAGTTTCTCCAAAGCTGCCTTCCTCAGTATTTTATTTGAGTGGTCTCTACTCTTTACCCTCCAGAGACAGGGCAGATCCCGGTATATGTCAATGAAATGGGGGAGAAATTCTGGCGAAGTGAATTTATCAGTCATGATGATATGATGCCTGCAAAACAGAACACAAGACAAACCATAATGTCTGGCTTAACCCATAAGCTGGTCCAAATATAGGCCTCAATTTAAGCAGTATAGGCCAATAACCACCTATGCCCCAATTTCCAATTCTTCCTTCGTTTTCTGCTCCTTTTGTGCATTGGCGATCGATCATCCCCTATTCCAGGATCGTTCCTACGGCCGTTTTATCGTCGGTGCGTTCTGGCTTTATACATACTACGCATGCGTCAAACTCCGCTCTCAGTGCGTCATGACGCTGGGGCGTGACCATCTCTCTTCTGAATGCGACACATACGGCGGAACTTTCTGGAGGGACAACATGGCGGATTTGGCAGATTGCAGCCAGCCCTACGGTGGTGGAGCTCACAAGAGGCACAAAGCAACCCCCCATGAGCAAGGGTGAGATAGCGGAGATGATGTGCATCCTAGAGAAGCACGATTATGACTGCAAGCTGCGCAATTACAAAACCCAACAGCCGAAAGGACAGCATTTTGGAGAAGGTCATCGCCGTTTTGCACAGAGAATTTTCGATGGACCGATCAAAGGACCAAATACGAAAACGATGGTCTGATCTAAAACACTGGGAACAAGACCAGATAGAGTACATACATCACATCGGATCATAAAAAAATGGGTGAGCTCACCCCATCTGAGGAAGGCATCATCCACACAGTCTTGGGATACTAATGTCTCGGTTGCCCTTCACTTTACCAAATTCAAACTTTGTAAGTTACTGAATTTTGGATGTGTATCTAATAGTTTAGAACATGCATGTTTAGCCACAAAAAAGGAGAAATAATGCAAAACATACATGTTATACGCTAAAATGTTGGTTTGTTTTAAAATCTTAAAATGCACATATGAATGTGCTTTGAGTAAAATGTTTTTTACTAAACAATGTGTGGCTTATTATTTCATTGAGCAATACCAGTGTATTTCGTAAGTTGTTGTAGTTACAGTGACAAGGTGCTCTTAAATGTGGACAACTCCTGTAATTTTTAGGCCTCAACAAAAATTAAAGGAGTTGTAAAGGCATAATGTTTTTGAACGTCATGCATTAGATCCATTAAGAACAAAAACATTGTGTGTGTGTAGCAGACCCATAGCACACCTGTCAGGGAAATGGCTGTAGGAGAACTGGCAAAAGTGCCAGTTATCAAGGAACCAACAGCAGGAGAAGGGCTCTAGGACCCAGCATCTCTACCAGCACTTATGGCAGGAGAAGGACTTTAGGACCCAGCATCTCTGGCAGGAGAAGGACTTTAGGACTTCCAGCAGGTCACATGGGCCTATATAAGGAAGTCTGCTAGTGTCTGCAGTTGCTGGTTTGTCAGTCTTCCTGTGTTCCTGAGCCTCTGTGCAATTACTATTTGGATTCCTGTTGTGACCCGGCTTGTTCCTGACCTGTCTGATCTGCTCTCCTGGTTTGACCCCCTGGCTTGATTTACCGACTTGTTGTCCTCTCCAGTACCTGATCCCAGCTTGCATTACGGACTTTGTTACAGTACCTGTTCCTGCCTGCTTCCTGATACCAGACCTTTGGCTTGTCCCTGTTTCTGCAACCTGCCTCTTCCCGGATCTACTGTGTTTGACCCCTGGCCTGGCTTCCACTACTGTTCCTTGTGCACCCCTTGCCAAGTATTACCAAGGATTCTTATAGACTTTAGCCCAGCTGTGTTTCCTGTATTACCCGGTGTCCTTTTGGTTCCCACCAGCTCTTCTCTCTGGAATCCATCTGGCAACCTGTGCTTCTCTGGGCACTACACCCTCTGTACCCAACTTCAGGGGTGTACTGCACTCAGCCGCAAGGGGAGCCCTCTCGGCATTTCGGCCTCCAACCAGGTACATGACAACACCATAATAGTATGATATTGTCACCTCATGTAGCCATTAAGGTACATTTGCACTATTGGAGCAAGTGTCCAAAATAAAGTCCATTTGAGAACATATCAGACATATAAGAAACACAGACAACAGTGGTTCAAATGAAATATGAGTTTATAATCTCAAAAAAGATTAGACATGATCAGCTACAATTTGCTGCCAAGCCACTGCCCCTCTACCCACAAAATATTCAAGGTATTTCTGCCGTAAATCTCTGGCAATTTGGGAGGGCAATCCAGCACGGCATTTTCAATAGCCGTCAGCACGCCCACAGACGGACGAGCTGCAGACTCTTCAGCTGTGCCTGCCACTGCAGGGTCCACATCACTTGGCAGGGAGGCTAGGTAGCTGGTAGCAGTCCTCCTTAAAAGATTATGTTGGATACAGCAGCATGGGACCACATGGATTATCTTGTAGGGTGCCAGGTTGATTGGGGTCAAAAACAGCCTGAAACGACTCTAGGATGCCAAAGGCGTTTGCGACCACCCTTCTGGCATGAGAGAGCCTGTAATTGAAGATTCTCTGCTCTGGGGTGAGGTTCCTAATTGGAAACGGCTTCATCAGATGTTCCCCCAGAGCAAAGGCCTCATCTGCCACGAAAACAAAATTGAGGCCCTCAACATTCTCCTCAGCAGGTGGCAATTTTAAGGTGCCATTCTGGAGCTGCTTGTAGAACTCTGTCTGCATAATCACTTCTCCGCCAGAGTTGTGGCCGTTCTTCCCAACATCCAAATACAAGAACTCGTACTTGGCAGACACTACAGCTAGCATGACTATGCTGCAAAAGCCCTTATAATTAAAATAAAAGGAGCCAGAGTTGGCTGGTGGTACAATCCGGACATTCTTGCCATCAATAGCACCACCAAAGTTGGGAAAATCCCACTGCTGATAGAACTGAGCTGCAACGTTCTTCCATTGCTCTGGGTTGGAAGTAATATGTGGATTAAAAAAATAAAAAATAAATTACTACTTCTGCACATAACATTGTAATCACATTTGACACAAACATGCTTAGTCAACATAAGGATACACCTAAATGAATATTTAAAGACAAAAGTGGAAGGTAAACTTATCTGATTCCTCCCACCCCCCCTCTGGTGGCCCATTAGACAACTTTGGGGGGGGTAATGGGTAGATGTTTTTGACAGGTAACCCTCTCCACTTCCATGAGAGCTGTTTGCATAAATAATCAGTGATACTTTGGCCAGCCCTTTCTTACTTACACTATTGGCAGCCTAGTGGACAGGTAAGAAGTGTCATCTAAAAAGCTGGATACACACTGTCCAAACTGCAGCACATTTTGACATTATGATTTAACCAATCAATATGTTAGGAGACAAAAACTTAAGAAGTTTCAATTTGTAGGTAATCAGGTAGGCCCTTGCACTACATGGTTTGGTGGAATTTATACAAAATTTGAACACTAAAGAGGGATAGTATGTATGGAATTTTCCAAGTCAGCAGTTAGAGTTTTTGGATCTGTTGACTTAGCATTTTTTTTTCGGGATGGGGGGGTTATAAATGAGTTTGGGCCAAAAAAATGGCCTCTTGCACTCTGCCCAAATTTGAGGACAGTAATAACATTTGTACACATTTTAGGGGTTGTTTAGGGTAAGCCCCAAAATTTAGCTGACAAAAAACATTGTTAAGTTACCAGGCTAGGTGCGTATGGGCCCAGGATAGCATGCTGGGGAGGTTATTGAAGGAAAATATGCATGTAGGCCAAAAAAGGAGCAGGAAAAGCTTATAGCATGCATGAGGACAAAGAGGACATTCACAGCATATTACAATATCGATAATCATATAATCAACAATATAAAAATATACATTAGCAAACATAAATGCATAGAATATGATCTTAAAGGTAAAAACTTACCCTAATATAGTCCTTCTGCAGGACTTGAATTATGGCTGAGCAGGTCTCTGGAATAATGACTCCCAGAGTCTGGGGAAAGATCCCAGTAGTAAACTTGAGGTCCTGGCGACTTCTCACCTTCGCCAAGTACCGCAAGGTGGCTTTGAGCCTTTGCTCTGGAGTGATGGAAAGCCTCATACATGTGTCCTGCTTCTTAATATAGGGGGTCACCAATGCCAAGAGGTGGTGAAAGCAGGGGTCCGTCATCCGGAGATAATTCCGAAAATCAGACGGATTATTCTCCTGGAGCTCCTGCAGCAATGGCATATGACATAATTGGTCACGATTAACCAACCAATTTTTGGTCCCAGAACTCCTCCTTCCTGGACTGGACTTGGGTCAAAGCAATAACTCCTAGCCCAATAATCACACGTTCTCTCCTCCAATTACGCAACATGGCTGGTTGACGAATGGCCGATCAGAAACGAACTGAAAAGCATGAATCAACACTCACCAAACTTCTACTAACACGAAATTAGCAGAAGGAGCCCAAAGGGTGGCGGTCGAGAAGTGAACTTCCTCTTTATAGTCCTGTAGTACGTCACTACATTCGTGTTGTTGAACGACAATTTGCGTAACGTTAGTATGCAAGACAAGATCCTGGCACATGCCCTTTCGACAATCGTACCATATGTACGAGATTTTAAACACAGTACCTCTCAACCCAAATCCGAACAGGGTGAGGGTATATAAAATGGGACTCTAAGGCCTCGTACACACGGTTTGATTGTTGGAGGAGCGTCTGATTTTTGTCAAAAGCGCGTGTTCAGGATTTTGTCTAGCATACTAACTATCCGCAAATTGTCGTTTAACAAACATGAACGTAGTGACGTACTATGACAGTATAAAGAGGAAGTTCATTTCTCAAGCGCCACCCTTTGGGCCCCTTATGCTAATTTTGTGTTAGTAGAAGTTACTAGAATTTTGGTGAGTGTTAATTTGCGATTTTCAGATCGTACAAAACAAATGCCTTTTAAAATATGTTTGGCATAACTAACATCAGTATCACCGGAAAAGCAGCTTCATTATTATCCCATTAAAGAAGATGAGAATGTGGGGGGGCGTGTCCGGACGTCGAGGAGAAAGGGCGTGTGCTTGCAGAGCTCCTTCATCCCTTCCACAATCCACAGCCATCCACTCCAAATATCGACTGGGAGAGCTTCCAAACTCTCCCCAGAAGCCATTAATCACTCCCTGCTCCATCCTGGGGGAAATTTGTGGAGCTCAGGCAGCCGATCGAACTATTACCAGGCTCCGACGGGAGCCACACTTGAGAGATCCGCCGCCATCTTGCGGCCTGCGTGTTCTCCCCATCCTCGGGCTCAAGTGCCGCAATAGGCAGAACGGAGGGAAGCCTATACATCCTCGCCAGTGCGGACTGTCCCCGGTAGAAGGCTGATCTGTGCGGGGACCCGTGATACAGCCGGAGGGCCCGTAGTGGTGGGATTTTAGCGTCCACGGCCTGCGGATGCCCCGCAGCCTGTATAGCCTCCGGCGTCCCCAGGCTCAGGTGGCATCATCGGCGCAGGAGAGGTCCGTTTGTCACGGTTTTCCCACAAAGGAGATCGGGGAGAGGAAGCTGACTGATTCAATCCCCTGGGAAATCACCAGAGGATTACCATAAGGAATCTTCTGGGCATCCACAGCACTCCACCATCCTGCGGCCTACTATATAGGGTGCATCCTCCACATCAAGGTACTGTGAACTAAGGGGCTATTGTGCTACTTTTCTTGATCTTCCACTACTGCTAGAACTGGGTCTTGATACAAGCCTGTACCAGATTACACAGCTCAGACGCCCAGATCTGTGATTGACCCCTGCTGTGATTGCCCTGTGATCGCCCTATTCCCATTGCTCTTTTTCACAATAGGAAGATCAGACTGTTCATTGCATATTAAACCACTAATATAAACTGTTATCCAGCCTGCCCCTGGCCTTGGCTTGTGGAACACGCTTGCGGCCTCCGCGCTCCCCCCCAGATCTGATTTCTACATCTCAAGTAACCCAGGGGCACATGCGCTGCCCTCTGAGATGGTGAATACGTGAATTCTGAGCCCCGCTCCCGTCCAGTGACCCGCGGCCTCTATACAGCTACATAAGCTTCAAACAGCTCCAGAGGCGAAATGCCACAACTCCGCTATACATTCCGGCACCCTATGGGAAAAATTGGGGATCAGAGATCCTTCTATCAAGCCACACAACACTCAAAATCTTCCTCCACCATGGATCGCTTCCTAACTAAGCCTCAATCCCCAGTTCCGATTTCTCAGGGTGATCCAGAGGAATATGTTAGCACTTTAATGACAGAGAATGAATCACACCATCAGGCCACTCACCCCCTCGTATCTCCTCCTCCTCACCCGGTCCTTACCCCAGAGATGATGGATCTTAAACTCCAGGCCCTGGCCCAGCAGGTAACCAGAGACATAGCACAAGAGATGGGGAGAATATCTAGAGAGCTCAGGGGAGAGATTGAGGCGTTGGGAGAACGCACAGCTTCTCTAGAGACAAAATTTGATGAGTCTCTGCTCTATGTACAAGCCCTTGAAGAGGAAAATGCAAGTCTTAAAAACTCAGTGACCCAATTACAGCTTCAGCAGGAGGACCTCGAGAACAGAGAGCGATGCCAAAACCTGCAAATACGCGGAGTCCCTGAGACTGTTGCTGACAACAATATTAGGCCTGATCTTTTAGGCCTATTTAACAACCTGGCTCCTGAAGTTGTGGACATTGACTGGCGCCTTGACAGGGCTCATAGGTCCCTGGCCCCTAAACCCCCAGCGGGGGCCAGACCACGTGACATAGTGGTACAGTTCCACTTCTATGAGAGTAAAGAGATTCTAACTAGGGCCACACGCAACAGATCCGGTATTGATTACAAGGGTGACAGGATCCAACTGTTTAGTGATCTCTCCCCGATCACCCTGGCTAAACGTCGCTCTCTACGACCCATCACTTCTCACCTACAGCAACATAAGGTTCTTTATTACTGGGGCTTTCCATTTCGCCTCAACGTTACTCTAGAGGGGGTCCAACACGTCCTACGGGACCCTCAAGAAGGTGATGCTTTCATAAAACGGCTAGGCCTGCCTCCTCTTCCAGCGGACATAGAACAGGCTTTACCTACCACTCCACGCCCACTGTCTGCCCCGTCCAGAATCTGGACCCCAGTGAGAAGCAGAGGATCAAAGGCCTACTCCACACCTCAATGTTCTCAGCGCTCAAGACCTCCCACCTGATTTGATGTGGACATTCCTACCTGATCCATATCCGTATTACGGGTCCTGATTGTTGTATGATCCCCTATCAGGGCCCATCATGTTTGCAGTGCGTCCTCTCCTGCAGACGATCTGCGCAGTATGGGCTACTGTTGTTGCCGGTTTACATTTTTTGATATTTCAGTCCATTTTCCATAGGATGCAGATGTTTTTTGTTTAATGGTTTCTTCATGGCTGCATCTCCCCAGGTTACCCAGAGTTGTGATTAGTTAGGTAACGCTATAAGCGGATCACTGTGGCGGATAGTCACGGGTTCTTCACCATTTTGGAGACGGCTATGCTCCCCTACTGGTCCTCGGACTTGGGCCGAGGATTCCTGAGTATACTTTACTCAGGCCTTTTTGTGCAGTTGTTTTTTTTCTTTTTTTTTCTTTATTTTCCCAATTTTTGGGCCACACAGGCCTTTTTGTTGTTAAGCAACATACAGTAACTCTTCATGACCCTTTTTTTTTGATCACTCCAAGTTAGCTCAAATGCTTCAGTCTCCCTCTTTTTTTCCATTTTTTTTATTACTTTCTGTTTTTTTATTTTTAGTTTGTTAAATGATCATCTCACGATAAGGGCTCTTGAACAGACTAAGGCCTGTACTTAGACCATTCATATATATTTCTATTACTAGGCTGTTGCCCATTGTTTTGAATATTCCGAAGCTGAAATGTAATGTTTATCCATGGCTTTGAAACTGTTATCATATAAGGTGAAGGGTTTGAATTCCATTAAAAAGAGATGGATGGCCTTGAAGGAATTCAGGGGCCTCCGGTGCGGATGTCATCCTGGTTCAGGAGACACACTTTCGGACCGGGGGTTCCCTGAAATTTGCCTCTCGACACTTCCCAGTGTCCTTTTTAGCTTCAGACCCATCTGGAAGGGCTGGAATGGCAAACTTGGTCAAACGTTCATGTCCCTTCCAGATCAAGTCCACCCATCTGGATCCTCATGGGTGTTATATAATTCTGGAAGGCACATATTTATCTAACCCTATTACGAACATGAATTTATATGCACCTAATACGGGTCAAATTAAATTCCTTACTGAAGTCCTTGAACGACTACACAGAATTGCTCACCCCTTCATGATAGTTGGAGGTGACTTCAAAACTGTTCTCTCACCTGGTCGGGATAGGAAATCACTGTTCCATGCAGCGCCCCCTTCTACCCCACATTCCTTAGCAAACTCTTTCAGGAAGCTGATTCGCTCCCACCGTCTGTTTGACGCTTGGCGTATCAAGCACCCTGTTGGTCGTCAGTATTCGTTTTATTCCCCCCCTCACAAGATGTTTTCAAGACTGGATTATTTTCTAGTGACAGCCCCCCTGCTCTCCCACACAGTGTCCTCTGAACTGGGCCCAATTACATGGTCAGACCACGCTCCTCTATACCTGGATCTTTGCCTCTCAGCTGCGTTCCCCAGGAGGTGTCATTGGAGACTTAACGAGTCCCTAAATAAACTTCTCATCGCCCTAACTGAGTATTTTCACTTAAACACAGGTTCCGTGTCCAGCCCGTCCGTCCTCTGGGAGGCTCATAAGGCTTTTTTTTAGAGGACAGTGTATCTCTGTGGGATCCCAGAGAGAGGGACTTTGCTTTTCAGAGGTCCTCTTTAATTTTGGAATTAGCTACTGCTGAACGCTCTCTGTTACATGCCCCCACGATGGGCCGGCTGCACACGGTAACTTCTTTACGCAACCGTATAAAGTCCCTAGACATGTCCAAAATAGATAATTCTATTCTATGGGCGAAACCAAAATTCTATTAGTATCTAGGCTTAATCCTAGGCCCTACCTATCTTTCCCGGAACATATAAAACGCTCCGATGGGACTCCCACCCACTTGTCCACAGACAATGACCCAGGTATTTGGGGAATTTTACGACAAACTCTGCAACTGCCTCTCCCCTGACCAACACCCCCCCTTTGACCAGAAAGTTTTTGAAACCTTTATGACGGATCTTCGCCTCCCCCGGCTTAATGAGACAGAGGTGCAGATTTTAAATGAACCCATTACTGAAGAAGAGCTTACTCGAACTGTCAAGTCCCTTCCATCCCATAAAGCCCCAGGTCCAGATGGCCTACCTTACACTTATTATAAGACCTTCCTCCCGACTATTTCAAAACACATGGTATCTTTGTTTAACTCCCTTCTACAAGGTCAACGCCCCTGCCAACAATTTTTACATTCCTATATCACGGTTATACCTAAACCGGACAAAGACCCTTTGCTTCCAGACAGCTATAGACCAATTGCGCTTTTAAATTCCGATTACAAGCTCTTTACCAAAATTCTAGCTAACCACCTCTCTGAATTCCTGACGGAATTAATAGATAAAGATCAAGTGGGATTTGTCCCTTCCAGGCATGCAGGGGATAATACTAGATGAACCATTGACCTTGTTGATATATTAAATAGAGTCCGCCGACCTGCCCTGATCCTTAGCCTAGATGCCCAAAAGGCGTTCGATCGATTAAGCTGGCCATACATGTTCGCAACCCTTACTAAGTTCGGACTGAGAGGTCCTTTCCTTACGGCCCTCCATGCCCTTTACTCCAACCCCTCTTTTCAAGTCCAATTAGCGTCCTTCTCATCCAGGTCATTTCCTATGTCAAATGGTACCAGACAGGGATGTCCCCTCTCGCCTCTCATTTTCATTCTATGCCTGGAGCCATTGGCTGAGGCCATTAGATCACACCCAGACATACGGGGGGTCCCTATGCAACGGAGAGAGTATAAACTCTCTTTGTTTGCTGATGACATGCTTTTGACTCTCACTAATCTCCATGTATCACTCCCGTCCCTACATGCCCTCCTATCTCAGTTCAGTTCACTTTCGGGTTATAAGATTAATACGTCCAAAACTGAAGCTCTACCTTTACATCTCCCTTCTGACGATCTCATCTCACTAAAAAATTCATATCCCTATCGCTGGTGCACATCATCCCTCAAATATTTAGGAATACAGATCACCCCCTCATACTCTACCCTTTATGCAGCTAATTATATCCCCTTATTTAAATATATCAAAGATATGTTAAATAAATGGAATCCCCTACCGATATCTTGGATAGGCAGGATAAATGTTTTGAAGATGTCAGTGTTGCCTAAGTTTTTATATTATTTTGAAACACTTCCTGTTCCTATCCCAATGGCTCAATTGAAACTCCTTAGAAGATGGTTTCTCAATTTTATATGGAGGGACGGGACTCATAGAGTAGCCAGTTCGGTCATTTTCTCACCCAGGGGGCAGGGGGGTATGGGGGCCCCGGACATCCATAAGTACTACTTGGCTTCCCACCTCCGTGCGATGGTGTCTTGGGCCAGCTTGCGTCCCCCAAACAGGTGGATGGAGATAAAGATGGGTTCGTTGTTCCGGGCTCACCCCTGTTCCCTGGTATGGTCTCCTGCTTTATTTGCTGACCCCAAACTCCACGACCTTTGCCTGGGACCCACACTGTTCTCACTCAGGATATGGCGATCCTACTATACCAAGTTCTCACTAGCTTCCTCCTGCCCGCCTCTCTCCAATGTGCTATTTAATCCCCTTCTACCTGATAGCCTTTCACACTCCCGGATGTTTCCTTGGGCCAAGGTGGGTTTGTTTCAGCTTAGACATTTCGTACATCCTGTCACCCAGAAACTATACTCCTTCCAGGACCTACAAATAAAACACCCTATCCCAAACCAGCTGTTCTTTTCATACCTCCAAATAACACATTATCTAGCATCCCTCTCACCTTCTCTTACTTTGACCAAACCTACACACTTTGAAGTTCTTTGCTCTCAGGGCCCATACCAGCCGCGACTGATATCTGACATATATAGCCTTCTGCAAGAGAACCTTCCACTCTCTGCGGAGCCCCACACATCTCTTCTGACACAACAACAAATTTCCCCATCCCAATGGACTAAAATTTTGGACCTCAACATTCAAAATATCCCGATGTGTAGCGCAAAAAGAGACAGCTTATAAGGTGCTTTTGTTTTGGTATAGGACCCCGAGGTCTAGCACCGTTACGATGCTTCCCTCTCTCCTTTGTGTTGGAGATGCAGAAGGATTAGAGGTTCCCACTATCACATTTTTTGGCAGTGCGACCTGATAGTTCCCTTTTGGTCTATGGTGGTGAAGGTGTTCCAGCGGGTTCTTACATCACAGATCCCGTTAGACCCGGTTCATCTCCTTCTGGGTCTTCCGTTTCCTGGTATGGGTAAATCTCTGAACAAATTGGCATCATATGTATTACTGGCCGCCAAAAGAGCTATCCCTGCGTGTTGGCTCTCCACTTCCCCCCCTACCCAGACTCAGCTTATACAAACTGTCACTGATATTCATAGAATGGAGCATATGACAGCCATGGTGGAGGATGAGGTGGAGAGATTTGATAAGATTTGGGCTCCTTGGGACCGTTATATGCAGGGCCCTTCATAGGTTCCCAGCTTCTGTTTTTCTTTTATTACCCCTTAGCTATAAATTGAACTTTTAGGCCTCATGCACACAGACGTTTTTACAGCTGCTTTTTTGAGCCTGCAAAAGACAGGCCTTTTTGCAGCTTAAAAAGGCCTGTCTATGTTAGTCTATGGCTTCATGCCCACCTAGGCGTTTTTGAGCTGCAAATGGCATAGGCGATTTTAAGCTGTAAAAAAACCCCAGGACCAGTGGGTTCTGAGAGACGTTTTTCAGCTGTAAAAACGCTCTAACGCTGATAAACGCTCAAAAACGTCATTCACCAACGGTTTTTAACGTTTTTGATCTATTGAAAAAAAAAAAAATTAGAAAAAAAAAACGCTAAAAACCGCAAAAAAACACTAACGTGGAAAAAAAACGCTAAAAACGCTAATAAGCGCTAAAAAAACGCTATTGCAAAAACGTTGAAAAAATCTGAAAAAAGTTAAAAAAAAATCACTGCAAAGATACTGGCGTTTTCATAACGTTATTTTTACATCCTGTGTGCATGAGGCCTTATAGTAAAGTTTGCAGCAAGATGATCAATCCTTACTGATTTCATTTGGCTCTTATCTGTTGTTTATACTATAATTACCTTTGCTTACAATGTGTACTGACTCATTACTATTGTAATCTTACTCTTGCTTATTTTATTTTCCTGATTGCTATAACTACATACAACTTATTTTTGAAAATTTCCTAATAAAAATACAATTTATTAAAAAAAAAAAGGGATTGAGAATGTGCGCTACATTTCAACATTTCATCAGCTGCCGCATCACGAATGTTAATTCTATGTTACAAACGGTAGTTTACAAGACCGAACTTTTCCGGCTCGTTCCTTGATTCCGAGCATGTGTGTTTGTACTTTCGAGATTTGTATGATTATTTCTGTACTGACCATCCAAAAACCAGATGTTGAGTTCACATCCAACAAAAAATTTTATAGCCTGCACATCCAGCTTTTGTCTGATGTAAAAGTCAAATCGTCTGTCGAATGCACCATACTAACGATCCGAAAATCCGCAGACAGCTCATCTTAAGACTCTTCCCTTCTGATTTTTGTACCATGTGTACAAGGCCTAAGTGTGCCTCACAGAGATACACGGATACCAATATATAAAAACAATAACAATTTTTTGCAAAGATTACAACATGTGTTTCACACTTATAAGATTTGACCATCCACGAATATTGACTGATCTTCTACATGAATCACATCAATCAAATATTGTTGTCCATGTATGGCATCTAAAATCAGCGCATTTCACGGTTTATTGGCTTCTAAGACATACAGTATCTCACAAAAGTGAGTACACCCCTCACATTTTTGTAAGAATTTTATTATATCTTTTTATGTGACAACAGTGAAGAAATTACACTTTGCTACACTGTAAAGTAGTGGGTATACAGCTTGTATAGCAGTGTAAATTTGCTGTCCCCTCAAAATAACTCAACACACAGCCATTAATGTCTAAACCACTGGCAACAAAAGTGAGTACACCCCTAAGTGAAAATGTCCAAATTAGGCCCAAAGTGTCAATATTTTGTGTGGCCACCATTATTTTACAGCATGCCTTAACACTCGTGGGCATGGAGTTCACCAGAGCTTCACAGGTTGCCACTGGAGTCCACTTCCACTCCTCCATGACAATATCACGGAGCTGGTGGATGTTAGAGACCTTGCACATGTCCACCTTCTGTTTGAGGATGCCCCACAGATGTTCAATAGGGTTTAGGTCTAGAGACATACTTGGCCAGTTCATCACCTTTACCCTCAGCTTCTTTAGCGAAGCAGTGGTCGTCCCGGAGGTATTTTTGGGGTTGTCATTATGTTGGAATCCTGCCCTGTGGCCCAGTCTCTGAAGGGAGGGGATCATGCTTGGCTTCAGTATGTCACAGTACATGTTAGCATTCAGTGTTCCCTCAATGAACTGTATCTCCCCAGTGCTGGCAGCACTCATGCAGCCCCAGACCATGACACTCTCACCACCATGCTTGACTGTAGGCGATCTGCCCCTATGTCCACCCCTGCCCCTATGTTTCGGCATATATGCTCTTTTTTTAATTGTGGTGGTGAAATCACCTCCTACAACGCTGGAGTCACGGATTTACGTATCGTGAGAGAAAACCCTGTTGCTGTCAAAATAAATAAATCAGTGTTGCAGCTGAATGGCGTACCTGCAAAGCAAACAATGGTTAACAATAAATCACAGTATCAATAAAACATTAACTCAATAAAACAACTTTTTTTTGTTATTGCATTCTGTGCCAAAAAAAGAGTAAAACATATATGGCGAAGCATAGGGGCAACCCTGTTGCTGACAAAATGAACAAATCAGTGCAGTGTACCTGCAAAGCAAGCAATGGTAACAATAAATCACAGTAACAGTACAGTAAAACAGTAGAATTACATACATGCAAAGAAAACACAATAAAACACAGTAACAATAAAACATTACAGTATAGCATAAAATACAGAAAAAATTTAACAATAAAACAACTATTTTTGCCTTTTTTTTTTTCTTTACACTTTTATTATAACTATAAACATTCCAGGTCGAGACCCTGTGTGAAAGTGTGCCCTAGGACTGTGCCGTGCTGTACCCTAAATAAATACTCTACTAGTGTGTGGTACTGACGGAAACGGTCCCAGATGCAGAGACCAGGTTGGCCAGGACAGGAGGGACAATAATAGCGGGTGTCACGCCTATGTCTGCGTTTTTCACAAAGACAACATCTTTTTTGGGGTGCTCTTTGGGTAGGGGTACCAGGGAGGACATCCAGAAAATGCCTCTTATGCATCTGGCTCATTGCATTTTGATTAGGAAATTTGGCCACAGCACCTTCTGGATACAGTAAGGGGTCTGACGATCTCTTCCGGGAACTTTAGGAAGGATCCAGTTCTTCCAGATGCTTCGTATAGTACATAATGGGGTTGAATAGTGCCAATTGGAATAGGTATACAGACACTTTTTTTGTACCAGTGTCTGGCCTTATGGGCAATTAAGTACGGCCCCATTATCTGGTCGTTGAAGTCCACCCCTCCCATTTTAAGGCTATATTTGTGGATACAGAGGGGCTTCGCAACAACACCAGTCGCCGTAGAAATTTGGACTGCCGTGTCCTGCATGAATAGGAGACAGAGCGAAAATGTTCAGTTTGTCCTTCCATCTCACTGCAAGCAATTCATAAGACTTAAAGCAGGCTCTCTCCCCTCGTCTAATCGGGTATCTATAAGCCTTTGGGGGAAGCCCCGGTGATTAGATCCCATGGTGCCAAATGCGCCAATTCCTAATTGAAAGAGGTGTCTTAAAAGTGGCAGGCTTGTATAAAAATTGTCCATGTATAAATGGTACCCCTTTCGGAATAAGGGTGACTTCAAGTCCCAAACAATCTTGCCACTGCTCCCTATGTAGTCTGGGCAGTCACAGGGCTCCATGCTGCTATCTTTTTTCCTCATAAACCAGGAAAATATATGTATAGCCTGTTGCCCTGTCACAGAGCTTATACATCTTGACCCCATATCTGGCACGCTTGCTGGGGAGAAACTGTTTGAAAACAAGGCAGCCAGAAAATGTAATCAGGGACTGATCAATGCAGACATCTTGATCGGGGATAAACAATGCTGCAAATTGTTGGTTAAAGTGGTTTACGAGGGGCCAAATTTTGTGGAGCCGATCATATTCAGCCCGGGGACGACAGAGTTCATTGTCGTTGAAATGCATGAATCGCAAGATTTGCTCATATCTAGTCCTCGCCATGGCAGCTGAGAACACGGGCATATGATGAATTGGGTCATTGGGCCAATATACCCGCAACTCACTCTTTTTAGTAATGCCCATGAGGAGGGATAGGCCCAGAAAAGTCTTGCATTCAGGAACCGTTATAGGTTTCCAGCCAAATTCTCTGGCAAGGGTCAAATTTGGATTTGCAGCGATAAATTGACCAGCATATAAATTGCTTAATTAATTGCACAATAAATCTGTGCAGGTCGTGAAAAACAGCTCTTAAAAGTCAAGGAAAGTAAAATTTGCTGTTTCCACCTGAATTCCGGGTTGGCCAGTGAATAGGGGAAGTACGGGCACTGTAGAAGTGGTGGGCTCCCAATCAGGACTTGCAAGCACAGCTGGAAGGGCACTATGGGCTCTACGGACCTGTGTTCAAATTGATGGCTGCAGTTCAAGCACCAGCTTGAACTACACTTATGGGACTCGCCACGTCACCAAGTGTTACTGCAGTGCTGGTTTGTCTACGATAAGGACGTACTAGGCCGCTGGTGCTTGCCAGTTCACCAGAAGGCTGAGCGGCACTAGTATTGGCACTCTGCAACATACGAAAATCATGCGATTGTTGCACCTCAGCAACAGAAGAACGGGGTCAGGTACGCCTGACCTTAGCAGGGACCTCTACTCCATCGTCAGAGCTGTCTGCCAGGGTGCTGCTGCTCTTTACAGGTTTGTATACTGAGCCTGAATCCGATTCTGATTCTGACAGTGAGGCTTCCCCTGTGCTCTCATCTGTCATGCTCAGCATCCTGTAGGCCTCTTCACTAGAGTACCTTTCCTTTGACAATTTGGCCACTAAATTTACAGGTACCTAGTGTGACTCACAGGTAAAAAAGCACCTGGTGGGGGGCGTGGCTTAGCGATGGCCGAGTAAAGACGTGTTCTGGAGGAGCTCCCTGCCCAACCCGGCCCGAACGGATCTTACAATAGCTTTTTGCTCCTGCAAGCGCGGCATGAGCAACCCCAAACGGTACAGGACAAGATCGACCTCACGGGGAACCCACCACCGAACCTCACAACCGGAGATTTCCCACTATTTTAGAGGCCAGGCCGACTTGTCTCCAGGCGCCATAGCGACCGCGCCACGAGGTGCTTACATACCGCCGCCCTGCACGGCAACCCAGATGGGTACTCCTGCACGAGCCCTGACACCATCACCGATCACGGCCACACCAGCCCTATTCACGGAGATGGAGAGACACCCGGGCAGCCAGAACATCTTGGAGGATGACCTCCGTAGCATGCTCAGGGCTCTCCCCACGAGGGCCGACCTGGAAGCCCTCCCTACGAGAGCAGACTTTGAAACCATGATCCTCAGGATAGAGGAGGCGCACAGAAAAGACATCCAAGAAGTAAAGGAAGAGCTACACGCAGTAGAGAACCGGGTCACCTCCGGTGAATCTAGACTCTCCAAACTAGAAGAGAGGATGCAGGCAATGGAACACTCACAGCAGGCCCACCTCCTCGAAGCACAAGACATGCAGCTACATTTGGAGGAATTGGAGGACCGTAGCCGCCGCAACAACCTACGGATACGGGGTATACCGGAAGCCACAGGACCAGAAGACCTGGCGGCGACGGCGGCGGCGATCTTCCAAGGCCTTATGGACAATCCATCCGTGCACCCAGAAATCGACAGGATTCATCGCGCCCTGGGTCCCAAATCCGTGGACCCTACCAGACCGATGTCCTGTGCCGCATACACCGCTTCGCGCAAAAGGAGACCCTCCTCAGGAAAGCATGGGAACAGGGGGAGATCGAATTCGACGGAGCCCACATCCAAATACTGCCGGACCTATCGAGGGCCACACTACAGCGTCGAGCCATGTTAAAACCCATCCTGGAGCTGGCAAGAAGGAAGGGATACACGTACAGATGGGGCTACCCCCTCGCAGTGACCTTCCGCACGGACAGGGCCTCATACACGCTACGAACCCCAGCGGACTTACCGGCTCTCTTCGAATTCATGGGGGCAGAGCCGATCCAGGTCCCGAATTGGCTGGTGAGGATCCCGCGGCCAGCCGGCCGTTCGGGCCCAAACATGAGCAGAACCAACCCGGCCTCCCGCTCACAGAGACCCCGAGGAAGAGCCCGCGCCGGAACAGACAATGGAGCACGTGAGTCCTGAAGGTACTATTTTAGCTCACAGTAACAGATTCTACCAACCACCTATGCTACTTTTAAGTCTTTTTTGAGTTCTGTTTTTTTCTTTTGTTTCTGTTCGGTTTTTCATGGTTGGCCCTTGAACAGTATGTGGTACGCATGCCGCCAGCTGACCCATACATTATGTACTGCAGCGGTCTCCGACCGCAGCCCGACTCCCCCCCATGGCATAAAACACCGAGACCCGGAATACTTCAGTGGGACTCCGGAGGCACCTTAACCGCCCCTGGAGAACGCAACATTTGCTGATGCTGAACCTGGAGACACCTCGCAGTGAGAGGTTTTGCGAGAAGTTGTGGTGCTTTCGGGTCTGCCCCCCCGCTCATTACCTGGGAGGTTTTGCAGTTTTCGGGACTGCCCGGGGGCTGATCGTCTCCCTCCTCGGTCCCTCCCCCACCCTCACAATGGACCGAAAGTGAGACCACCCCATAGACACCTCAGTCTAATTTTTGTAGTTCACCAGAGGACACACTGGGAACGATTCGCCTAATACATTCTTCATTGATATAAACACTACGTCTTTGCCCCCAGTGAAGAGGACTAAGGACGCTTGAAGAAACACGTGGACACTCTGCTGGAGGTTTGGGGGGGGGGGATGGAGCGGGGGGAGCGAGAGGGCTTAAACGGCAGAGATACTATGGATCATGGCACCTGCAGGGTGCAAGTCAGAGGGCAATTTAATACGAGACATGATGGGGGCTTGCTGGCTGGGCGAAAGCTGTACGGTGCTCTGGCTGTAGCAGTCGAGCAGAGGGCGATGAGCTCATTACTCCTGCCTATCATGTTCCCACATGAGGTTACTGCACCGTCGGTATTTTGCCTACAGCCAACACCAGCAAACAACACATCAAGGAGACCGGCTGATACCCATTAGTTGGGCCTTGCCAATAACGCTGCACCTAAGAAGGGCTAGCCTGTTAAGTATGTACTCCGTATTGATTACCAGTTTTATAGTTTTCGGCATAGGTGTATGGTCTAATGCAAAATGTGTATTGACAGTTTGAAACAATCACAGTTCAGTTCAGGTTGCCTAGAAAATATGCACAGACGTAAGATATTGATTACTCTGGTAGGTCCTATACACAAGACTAATTACGCCACGCTTGGAGCAACATACCCAACCAAGATCCGAGGGCACGGGGAGGACATAGCCCTCCTTCCGAAGCCCTAGCTAGACACCTCCCCAATTAGGAATACGCCTTCCCCCAGGTAACTCTGGGAAGCGTCGAAGTTAACTTCAACTATATAGAAGAGTACCGCTCGCTGCGGTGGGTGAACGGGAAGTTTTTCCCACACGACACCCATTGTAGTTTTGAGAGTGGTTTTTATCCCATCCTTAACTCACTCCTAACCTAGACTACTACCCCTATCTTCCCTTTATTCCCTTCCTCTCTCTTACTCCTCTACCCATCCCTGTTACCCCTTCTCGCGAACATGGGGGTACTTAAAGTAGTTACCCTTAATGCAAAGGGACTTAATGTCCCGGAAAAAAGGAGAATGCTACTAAACGACATGAGGTACATGAAAGCGGACATAGTATTGATACAGGAGACGCACTTTCGAGAAAATAAGTTCCCAATATTGAAAAACCGGTACTATCCGACGGTATATCACTCTACCCACATGGACGCCAAGTCCAGGGGAGTATCTACCCAGATATCCGCAGCAGTACCGTGGTCCCTAGTGGACAAAAAGACGGACCCGGCGGGCAGGTTCCTTTTTATAAAGGGCTTGATAGGTGGGGTCAAAGTGACCATCGCAAATTTCTATGTCCCAAATGAACACCAAGACACATTTATGAAACGACACTTAAAATCATTACAGAATTTCGCCGAGGGTCAATTGATCATAGGCGGCGACCTTAACATTCCATTAATACCGGAGGAGGACACCTCAACAGGCACATCCTCCACTTCACGGGGCACTCGGAGGGAATTGCTTTCGGCCCTCCATACAGCGCAGCTGATAGACACCTGGCGCCTCTTCCATCCCGGGGAACGGGATTACACCTTTTTCTCTCGCCCACACCAGGTATACTCACGTATTGATTTCCTTATGGTACCACACGGCCAACTCGGGTCAGTTAAAGATACGGCCATCGGATCCATAACCTGGTCCGATCACGCCCCGGTCTCTATGCAATATGACCTCACTGACTTCTTCAATGGTCAAAGGAAATCCTGGAGACTGAACGCAAGTCTCCTCCAAGACCCTGAGGTGGTTGCGGATATCACGAGGGAAATCTCACATTATTTTCTTACCAACTCCTCGGAGGACAGTGATGGGGGACTAGTCTGGGAAGCACACAAAGCGGTGATTCGCGGGGTACTTATTAAGCATGGGGCACGACTCAAAAAACAAAAAACAGCACAACTATCCACACTATTTGACAAACTCCATAAATTAGAGGCCACCCACAAAACAACTCCGTCCAGACTCCTGGGCAGTGAATTAGATACGATACGTATGCAAATAACAGACCTACTTCAGTTCAAGGCTAAGGCGGCCCTCCAGGTTACTCGGAAAAAAGCTTACGAATCAGGCAATAAATGTAGCAGACTATTGGCCCAATCACTAAAATCGCAGAAATTGGCGTCGTACATTCTGCACATCAACTCCCCGACGGGACAAAGGGCTACCCTCCCCCAACAAATCTCACAAGAATTTCGAACGTACTACGAAAACTTATACAACTTGAACGTGGCTCAACCTCCCCAAGAAAAAATAGCGGAATACATAGCAGAGTCCAAAATGCCCACATTACCGACCGAGACGCGAGACCTACTAGATGAGCCCATAACATTAATAGATATTCAAATGGCAATAAAAAATACGAAACAAGGGAAAGCCCCGGGCCCAGACGGGCTTACACTACAATACTACAAGACGCTACTCCCATCATTAGGACCACATATGACGAAACTCTTCAATGACCTAGGTAAAGGGAAACTATTACACAAAGACACGCTGAGAGCCCAAATCACAGTCATCCATAAGGAAGACAAAGACCCAACCCAGTGCGGGAGTTACCGCCCAATATCCCTACTAATCACAGACCTTAAACTGTTCACAAAAATTCTGGCCACTAGATTACAACAACATATAACCAGTCTGATCCATCTAGACCAAGTAGGGTTCGTCCCAACTAGAGAAGCGAGGGATAATACTACTAAAGTCCTGAACTTACTCTACAATGCCACGGAAACAAACACCCCGACGGTTTTCCTTAGCACGGATGCCGAAAAAGCATTCGACCGGGTAAACTGGTCATTTATGCAATCCACGTTAAGACATATTGGACTGGGGGAAAACATGTTAAATTGGATCTCTGCGATTTACACTTCACCGACTGCGAGGGTAGGGGTGAATGGCGTAATGTCAGACACCCTCCAAATTTCGAATGGCACACGTCAGGGATGCCCGCTCTCACCCCTCCTCTTCGAATTATCATTGGAACCATTCCTGTGTCATATCAGACTGAACCCGGACATTAAGGGAATTACTATAGACGACACTCAGTTTAAGATATCAGCATATGCAGATGACCTGATGTTTTCACTGACAAACCCGACTATCTCCCTTCCAAATCTGCTAAAAGAATTCTCTGTCTATGGGACACTGGCATACCTGAAAATAAACCTATCCAAATCCGAAGCTATGAGTGTAGGAATCCCTTCAACACTACTCACCTCTCTTAAAGCCAACTTCAAACTAAAATGGGCAGACCAAGCCCTAAAATACCTGGGTACTTCCATACCCCAGTCAATATCGAAATTATATGAATTTAATTTTCCCCCACTAATTACAAAAATAAAAACATTACTAAATTCATGGCAATCCGGTCTATACTCCTGGCTGGGGCGATGCAACATCCTAAAGATGTCTATTTTACCCAAAATATTATACCTATTGCAGGCCATTCCGATTCGTATGCCAACCAGATTCTTCAATCAAATACAGACAATATTCACTGAATTTGTCTGGGCTAGGAAAAGACCCAGACTACCCAAAAAATTACTTGTGCTCCCCAAGCCCTTTGGTGGGTTAGCACTACCCGACATACGCGTATATCATCAAGCAGTGCACTTGGGCAGACTCATAGACTGGCGTAGACATCGAGAGACCAAATTATGGACCCACCTAGAACAATCCTACTCCAAAATCCCACTGGGAGGCACTCCCTGGTGCTACCGGAGCTTACCAGTGGAGCTTAAACGACACCCATTGATAGGCAACACGGCCAGAATCTGTGCCAAACTGATCTCTAAACCAAACATCTCTTCCCGAAACTCACCCCTCTTCCCAATTATAGGGCACCCCCTCTTCACACCCGGTTTACAAGATAGAATCTTTCAGAAAATGGGGGAAACAGGTACACACATGGCCTCCCATTTTAGCTCAGGAGGAAGTTGGAAGACATACGCAGAGCTCTCCAACCCACAAGGGAGATACCGTTTAGATTTTATGCGGACGCTTCAATTAGGACACTTCCTCCATTCCATCCCACCCCCCACTGACGGAGACCAAGGTCTCACGATCCTGGAAGAACTATGTACTGAAACGGGCATCTTGCCACATACACTTTCACTGATGTACAATCTTCTAATCACACCCCCCTCGGATTATGTACCCCCGGGTTTGACCAAATGGGAAGAGGAGTTAGACTGTAGCTTCAACCCCACGCAGCGACAACGCATTCTCCGCTTTACACATAAGTCGTCCATATGCGCTAAAACACAGGAAACAAACTATAAAATACTCTCTAGGTGGTATAGAACCCCAGTACAGCTACACAAAATGTTCCCTACTACATCCGATACATGCTGGAGATGCCAAAGGAACGAGGGTACTTTACTACACATATTCTGGTCATGCCCCAAACTTTCACGTTTCTGGAAGGTGATACACGAGACTGTACAACTATTCACTGATAGGACAATTAAAAAAGACCCAGCACTCTTTTTACTTCATGCCACCGACATCCCAGACAAGGCGTATAAACGCTCAGTCATACGACACCTGTTGGACGCTGCCAGAGCATGCATACCCCTCTGTTGGAAATCCACCATGCCACCGACCATTAAGATGTGGCTTGATAAGGTAGAAGACATTAGAATAATGGAAGACCTGATCCACACAGCACAGCATAGAGAAGAAGCATTCTCTAAGACCTGGCAACTATGGACAATGTTCATTTACTCAGCAGCAGGTCAATCTTTGCGAAGCCCAGACGCCACCCAGGGAGAAAACAGGTAGACTCGATGGGAAGTCGGGACACTAGGAACAGAGACAGAATACCTTCAAATACACAGAAGATTTGAGACCACATGTTCACGGGACACCCCCCCCCTCCCGCCCCCCCCCCCCCCCCACCCCCCCCCCAGCCCCCCAACCCCCACTATCTTCTTCTTTCCATACCCCCCCCCCCCTTCTACACTTCCCTTCACGCTCTTTCTTTCTTTCTCCTTTCCCCACTCTGATCTAGCTCTCTTTCCTTATCTTTTTTCCTGTTCTTAATATATAGAAAATAGAGGACGGGCGCAGTGGTAGTCAGCATGGAAAGATGTTTGTGGAATACCAGACCCCACGGTTAAATATAATATAATCTTATAAGGTTTATTGTACTGTTATGACATGACAAGTGGGGGGCTGGTGTATTATAATAAGAGATGCAAGAATGTGATTTCACTACTATGTACCTTGTATGTCATCTGTTGCATATATTTCTGTATCCCTGCTGGTCCATGTGGGCCGTGTTCTCCAATAAATAAACAATTCAAAAAAAAAAAAAAAAAAAAAGCACCTGGTTTTCGAGGACTGTTTGAACAGCTACAAAATGAATTGCTAGTGCTAGCAGAGATCAGGCGTGACTCTGCTAATGCTGCGTTTTTGTGTGCTGTGTATTGGAAGTGACAGTGATCTACTGATACCGTACTTTGGGTGGGCTGGGAGGAGGGGCTAAACGCAGTTGCTGGCAGGTGTCGGGGCTGATCCTGCTAATGCTGTGTTTTTGGGAACACTATACTGTTGGGGACGCTAGTATAGTTCTAAACAGATCAAAGATATTGATTTGTTCAGACACTATACTAGTAATGGAGGTATATAGTGTGTGTGTGTGTGTTAGTGTTCCTGGCAATCAAAAGGTTAAAATCTGATGATGTCTAGGATTGACGCAAACACTATCTGACGTCACCCGTGACACTAATACAGTGATCAGAAAAAAGATCTGTACACTATACTAATGACACTGTAACAGGGAGTGGAAGGGTTAACTGGGGGGTGATCAGGGGGTTTAAACTTTATTAGGGAATATGTGGCGGGACCCTGAATCTATACAAGACTAACGCTGAAGCTAACTAGCGTCACCCATGACACTAATACAGTGATCAGAAAAAAAATCTGTACACTATACTAATAACACTGAGACACGGACTGAAAGGGTTAACTGGGGGTGATCAAGGGGTTAAACCTTTATTAGGGAACATATGGGGGGTACCCTAAAGCTACTTGGGACTATAGATAAATACCACTAATAGGGATGAGCTTGATGTTCGGGTCGAACATCGGGTGTTCGTCCGTTCACCGAATATCGAAAAATATGGGGCATTCTCTGGAAATTTGAGTGCCTGCGGAACGCCCCATAATGCACTGCGAGATCGCAGTGCATTGCTGTATGATGATTGGCCAAAGCATGCACCTGACCTGCATGCTTTGTCCAATCCCAGCGCCCTTTGCTAAGAGAGCCATAATTGGCCAAAGGCAGGGTGCCTTTGGCCAATCATGACTAAGTCCATGCCCCACACTATATAAGGCTGTCCGCGGGGCAGTATTCCAATATGATAACGACCCCAAACACACCTCCAAGATGACCACTGCCTTGCTAAAGAAGCTGATGGTAAAGGTGATGGACTGGCCAAGCATGTCTCTAGACCTAAACCCTGAGCATCTGTGGGGAATCCTCAAACGGAAGGTGCATGAGCGCAAGGTCTCCAACATCCACCAGCTCCATGATGTCGTCATGGAGGAGTGGAAGAGGACTCCAGTGGCAACCTGTGACGCTCTTGTGAACTCCATGCTCAAGAGGGTTAAGGCAGTGCTGGAAAATAATGGTGGCCACACAAAATATTGACACTTTGGGCCCAATTTGGACATTTTCACTTAGGGGTGTACTCACTTTTGTTGCCAGCGGTTTAGACATTATTGGCTGTGTTGAGTTATTTTGAGAGGACAGCAAATTTACACTGTTATACAAGCTGTACACTTACTACTTTACATAGTAGCAAAGTGTAATTTCTTCAGTGTTGTCACATGAAAGATAGAATAAAATATTTACAAAAATGTGAGGGGTGTACTCACTTTTGTGAGATACTGTATATATAACCCCTTCCCGCTGAGCGTACGCAGATGTGCGTACTCGGCTATCCGGGATTATACCGGGATGATGTCCGCAGTTGCAGGCATTATCCCAGTACTGTTTTTTAGAGCCAGCGATCGGCTATCCAGGTATAGCAACCGATGCGGCTAAAAGCCGCTCGGCTGTTATACCGGAGGAGCGGGAGGGGACCCCCCTCTCCCGCCGCTCTTACTGGGCCTCCCGTTCCACCGGGAGCCCGATGACCAATCCGCCACCTCCGGCGGCTAGGGTCAGACTTTAACGAAGCGGTGAGTGGCTTTGCTCCAGCCTCCTAATCGTAAACACGGAAGCGACGTCATGACGTCACTTCCCGTTTACTCGGCTGCCAATGGCGCTGGTTTTAAAAAAATACACAGTATTCAGAATCGCCGAAAACGATGATCTGAATACTTTGAAGTACAAAGGAGGGATCGGGGGTCTTTTAGACCCCCGATCTCTCCATAAAGAGTACCTGTGACCACCTATTACTGTCACAAGGGATGTTTACATTCCTTGTGACAGCAATAAAAGTGATCAATTTTTTTTTTTTAAACACAATTTATTAATATAAAAATAAATAAAATAAATAAGAAAAAAACAATTTTTAAAGCGCCCCCATCCCAGCGAGCTCGCGCAGCAAAGAGAACGCATACGGAAGTCGTGCCCGCACATGTAAACAGTGTTCAAATCACACATGTGAGGTATTGCCGCAATCGTCATAGCGAGAGCAATAATTCTAGCACTAGACCTCCTCTGTAACTCTAACCTGGTAACCATCAAATACATTTTAAACGTCGCCTATGGAGTTTTTAGGTACCGTAGTTTGTCGCCATTCCACGAGTGCGTGCAATAATAAAGCGTGACATGTTTGGTATCTATTTACTCGGCGTAACATCATCTTTCCACATTATACAAAAAAATTGGGATAATTTTACTGTTTGTTGCTTTTTAAATTCATGAAAGTGTCCCTTTTCCCAAAGAGTTGCGTTTAAAATACTGCTGCACAAATACCGTGTGACATAAAATATTCCAACAATCGCCATTTAATTCTCTAGATTCTCTGCTAAAATAATTATGTTTGGGGGCTCTAAGTAATTTTCTAGAAAAAAATACGGATTTTAACTTGTAAACACCAAATGTCAAAAATAGGCTTAGTCATGAAAGGGATAAACTCTACAGCATCCAGTGTAGCGTATATCTACAGTGCATTCCGTGGTGTACTGTTTCTACTACTTTTCTGGTGGTGTACACAGCACACAATACAGTGCAACCGTAGTGCAGTTGCTACTACTTTTCTGGTGGTGTGCACATCACACAATACAGTGCAACCGTAGTGCAGTTGCTCCTACTTTTCTGGTAGTGTACGCAGCACACAAAACAGTGCAACCGTAGTGCAGTTGCTCCTACTTTTCTGGTGGTGTACACAGCATAAAAACAGTGCAACCGTAGTGCAGTTGTTCCTACTTTCCTGGTGGTGTACACAGCACACAAAACAGTGCAACCGTAATGCAGTTGCTCCTACTTTTCTGGTGGTGTACACAGCACACAATACAGTGCAGTGTGGTTTTGCCAACCAAAATATACATCATGTCCGGAAGGCCACCAAGGAGAGGCAGATGTGGCAGACCACTAAAAGAGGACAAGCGGGCTCTGTGTCTACAGTCAACAGTGCTGGTCGCGGACATGGTGCATCCTCTGCAGGTGGCCGTGGAGCACGCTTGTCCTTTTTTTCTGCTGCTGGCCGTGTTATTGAGCTAGAACATGCAGAAGAGTTGGTGGAGTTGATAACAAAGCTGTCCTCATCCTCCTCATCTTCTGTCACCCAGGCTCAGAGTAGTTTGCCTTCCAATGCAGCTGCCAAAGTGGCCTATTCCACCGGCTCCTTGTCCAGTCCTTCCATAGCCCCACCATCATGCACCATCAGTCCCCCGAACTATTTGACCACAGTGTCGGGTACATGCTGATGGAGGATGCGCAGCGATTAGAAGGCTCCGATGTTGGTTCCCAGGTTGAGGAAGGGAGTAACGTGAACCTAGAGAGAGGGGGTACAAGAAGGACTAGGAACTGGCAGTCATGTTCCCCCAGCCGCAGCATACTGCCAAGTTTGCTCCACTGATGAGGAGGGAGGGGATGATGAGGTCACTGACTCTACTTGGGTGCCTGATAGAAGAGAGGAGAAGGCACAACTCCAACGAGGCAGGATGTCCTCTAGGGGGCAGCTTAAGGGCAGCCACCCTACTGCATCACCGCAGGTGCAGGGTGCTGCTGATTCCCGCTGATTTTGAAAAGTTCCTTGGTGTGGGCCTTTTTTAACACATGTGTAGCAGATCGCACCATTGCTGTTTGCAACCTATGTATGAAGCGGATAAAGTGTGGCCAGAACAGCAGCCACTTGGGCACCACATGCTTGACCAGACATATGATGACCTCCCATGCAGTTCGTTGGCAACAGCACTTGAAAGACCCACATCAAAGAAAAAGGCGGACTTCTCCTTTCTCCTCATCTGGGATCTCCAACCCCACTATACCTCCAGTCCTCTCAAAAACCTGCATTGAGAGGAGTGAAGGTATAGCAATAGGTGTCCCAAGTACTTGCAGCCAATCTGCTATCAGTACACCTCCATCTGGTTTTAGCAGACAAATTTCCCTACCCCAGTTGCTAAACTGGAAAAAGAAATTTGGTCCCAGCCATCCACATGCTCAGCGTCTGAATGCTAGCTTGGCCAAATTGCTAGCACTGCAATTGCTGCCTTTCAGCTGGTAGACTCTGCCCCCTTCCATGAATTTGTGGAATGTACTGTACCTCAGTGGCAGGTTCCAAAACGCCATTTCTTTTCATGGAAGGCCTTTCCGGCTCTCTACCGGCATATGGAAGGCTGTTCCTGCTCTCTACTGGCATGTGGAATGTTTTGGCCTCATTGGACAGGGCTGTCAGCAGTAAGGTGCATATTACCGCTGACTCATGGTCCAGCAGGCATGGGCAGGGATGTTACTTTATCTTCACGGTGCACTGGGTGACTCTGCTGGCAGCTGGGAAGGATGGAGGACAGGGTTCAGTATTGTTGGAGCTTGTTCCGCCACTATGCCTCCAAAATGCTAGTGGTCATTCTGCCACAGCTCTCTCCTCCACTCCCTCCTCTTCTTCTTCCTCTATGGCCTCTTCTTCTGATTTCTCCTCTGAACCAGCAGTGCTCCGTAAGCGGTCAAGGGCCTACGCAAGCACTCAGGCAAAAAGATGCCATGCAGTGCTTGAGTTGGTCTGCTTGGGAGACAGGAGCCACACTGGGGCAGAGATTCTGTCAGCTCTGCAGGGGCAGGCTCAGAGGTGGTTGACGCCATGCCAGCTTCAGCCAGGAATGGTTGTATGCGACAATGGCACCAACCATCTCTCCGCCCTCCAACAGGGACATTTGACCCATGTTCCATGTTTGGCACATGTCCTGAATTTGGTAGTGCAGTGGTTCTTGAGCAGGTACCCAGGCTTACAGGATCTCTTGAGGCAGGCCAGAAAAGTCTGGTCATTTCCATTGGTCATACAATGCCAGTGCTCGGCTGGCTGACATTCAAAGGGAATGCAACCTGCCCACCAACCGCCTCATTTGTGACATGCCCACCAGGTGGAACTCAACATTGGCAATGCTGCAGCGGCTGCACTCAAAGCAGAGAGCCATCAATGAGTACCTGTGTGAGTAAAGCACCAGGACAGGGTCAGGGGAGCTTGGCTTTTTTTCGCCACACCAGTGGCTACTGATCAAGGATGCATGCACTGTCCTGTTACCATTTGAGGAGGCCACAAGGATGGTGAGCAGCGACCATGCATGCATCAGTGATACTGTCCCTCTTGTCTTCCTGCTGGAGCACACTCTTCGTGGAATGATAGACAGGGCACTTGAGGCAGAACAGCGGGAGGAAGAGGAGGACTTCCTTACCTCTCAAGGACCCCTTTATCCAGATAGCATTCCTGTGGGGCTGCCAAACACACAGGAAGAAGAGGAGGAGGAGGATTGTGTCAGCATGGATGTAGAGGAAAACACTCAGCAGCAGTCTTCAAGGGATGGTTTTCAGTCCCCAGAAACCCAAGGAGTTGTATGTGGTTTGGAGGAGGTAGTTTCTGACAACGTCATCCTCAGTGACCCAGAGGACTCACAATCGAATGCATCTGCAAACTTACGCTGCATTGCCTCCCTGATTCTGCAAAGCCTGCAAAAGGACCCTAGGATTCATGGTATCAAGGAGAGGGATCATTACTGGCTGGCAACTCTTCTTGATCCACGTTACAAGGGTAATGTTGCAGAATTCATCCTGTCTTCGCAGAGGGAGCAGAGGATGAAACATCTTCAGGAAGCCATGAAGAAAGGTTTGTGCAATGCGTTTCCGGACCCTGGGATGTTACAATTTCCTGGTGCTGGACAACGTGTTGCTGAGGCTTTGGTCAGTCAGAGGAAGAGCGATGGAGAGGTGGCCGGCTGACCGATGCCTTTAGACAATTTTTTAGTCCTCAGCGCCAAGGTCTGATAGGTTCAAGCAACCATTGCCAACGTCTGCATTACATGGTGCAGGAATATCTTGGGGAAAGAGCAGACTTGGAGACCTTTCCAACAGACCATCCACTGGGTTACTGGGTCTTGAGGATGGACCACTGGCCAGAACTTGCTCAATATGCAATTGAGCTACTGGCCTGTCCTGCATCCAGCGTTCTTTCTGAATGCACATTCAGTGCTGCTGGAGGGTTATTAATGGATCATAGAGTGCACCTGTCCACAGACTACCTTTGATATGCTTACATTCATAAAAATGAATCAGTCTTGCATCAGCAGCAGCTATCAAGCACCTGATGCTGATGTATCTGATTGATTTTTCTATGGATGTGGGATCCCTTGAAGACTGCCTATGCTGAGTGACTATCCTATTCCTCCTCAATCTTGATGATGCTAGCTGACCAACAATATTTTTGGTTTAGGGCACCACCACCACTGCCTAAGGCCCAATTTTTCTGCCCTTGTTTACCAGGGGCATGTAATTACAATTTTCATTTTTGATCAAATATTTCACAGGAGGGCCTGTTCCTGCGCCCAACAAGCGTTACTGTGAGGGGTTACAGTGTTGTGGCACCACCACCTCTGGCTAAGGCCCAATTTTTCTGCCTCTGTTTAACAGGGGCATGTAATTACAATTTTTGATCAAATATTTCATAGCAAGGCCCATTCCTGCGCCCACCAAGTGTAACTGTGAGAGGTAACAGTGTTGTGGCACCACCACCACTGCCTAAGGCCCAATTTTTCTGCCCCTGTTTAACAGGAGCATGTAATTACAATTTTTGATCAAATATTTCATAGCAGGGCCTGTTCCTGTACCCAACAAGCGTAACTGTCAGGGGTTACAGTGTTGTGGCACCAATACCACCACTGCCTGAGGCCCAATTTTTCTGCCCCTGTTTAACAGGGGAATTTAATTACAATTCTTGATATAATATTTCACAGCAGGCCCTGTTCCTGCGCCCACCAAGAGTAACTGTGAGGACTTACAGTGTTGTGGCACCACCAACACCTAAGGCCCAATTTAGCTGCCCCTGTTTAACAGGGGCATGTAATTACAATTTTTGATCAAATATTTCATAGCAGGGTGCGTTCCTGTGCCCAACAAGCGTAACTGTGAGGGGTTACAGTGTTCTGGCACCACCACAACTGCCTAAGGCCCAATTTTTCTGCCCCTGTTTAACAGGGTCATGTAATTACAATTCTTGATATAATATTTCATAGCAGGGCCCATTCCTGCGCCCAACAAGCCTAACTGTGAGGGGTTACAGTGTTCTGGCACCACCAACACCTAAGGCCCAATTTTCTGCAGAGTATTTAGGGCAGGCCGTATAGTATATATAATTCTGTTCAGAGTATATAGTGCCTGGGGGGCCCCCCCCATGCCATTTTTTTTTTAATTTGGGTGCGGGGTTCCCCTTAATATCCATACCAGACCCAAAGATCCTTGTAATGGGCTGGGAGGACCCATGCTGTTTTTCTCAATGATTTTCATGTATATTGCCGGGACCCGACAATACATTACAGCCGCAAGTAGTTTTAAATGACTTTTTTTCCTTTAGAAATGTAATTTTGCTGTGGTATTGTTCTAAACACGGGAAAACTGTGCCACTTTACAGGCATACTATAGACACCCCCCAGGCACGATATTTAAAGGAATATTTTATTTTTATTGTTTCACTTTAAGCATTCTTAAAATCACTGCTCCAGAAAAAACGGACGTTTTTTAAAACTTTTTTTTTTTTGCATTGATACATGTCCCCTGGGGCAGGACCCGGGTCCCCAAACACTTTTTAGGGCAAAAACTTTCACATAAGCCTTTAAAATTAGCACTTTTGATTTTTCACGTTCGTGTCCCATACCGTGACTTTAACGGTGTTCGCATATTCGAACAAACTTTTTGACATGTTCGGATGTTCTGGTGCGAACCGAACCAGGGGGTGTTCGGCTCATTCCTAACCACTAAGTGCCCTAACGCTGTTTAGTGTCACAAGTGACACCAATACAGTGATCAGTAAAAAATCTGAACACTGTACCTTGGTGACACTGTGACAGGGAGTGAAAGGGTTAACTGGGGGGTGATCAGAGGGTGAAATATGTGCCTACGTGTCCAGGTGTCAGTGTAGTGTTGGTGTACTCACAGTTGGATGCTCTCTCCAAGCTGGAACCAAAAGGTTCTCCAGGAGGGGAGATTGCATCACTTCCTGTGCTTACATTACACAGGCACAGGAGTATGTCTTTTGCCAGAACAGCAGGTCCAGGCCAGAAATCATTGGCCTGGACCTGAAGACTGATCGGTTCTGTAACATACCTGATACCCTACCCGCGGGCGCGCACAACGTCAAGGTATGTTTTTTCATGCAGCTGGGCCGCCCTACCGCAGTATACGTACAGTGGGCTTTCCAGAAGTGGTTAAATATAGTGCCTATGGGGTCTCCTTAGTCTGGCTGTAAAGTGGTGCATCTGTACCGTTTATAGAATCTACTGCAGCAAAACTTACATTTATAAAGAAAAAAAAAAGTAATTAAATTGATTTTCCCTGCAAGCTTGCTTTATTTAGTCAACAACGGCTTGGGGTGCCAGTCAGTATGATGAGGCCACATTTTAGTGCACTCGGAACAAGATTGTAGATTTTTAAAATAAATTCTGGTGTCTCTTTGGCAGACTTTGGGTGGAAATAACAAAGTTTTGCACCACAGTGAACAAGCCTTATGTGAAGAAGCCAAATCATAGTACACTCAGGCCAAGATTAACAGTTTTTTTTTTTATAGATAAAGTCTGGTGTCTCTTTCGCAGACTTTGGATAGAAGTAACAGGTGCGGAAAAATTGGGGTTTGGGTGTTGGTGAATTCACCCTGTAACCTTCTAGAGGTACTCTTGATGAAAGCAAGAAGTGGCCTTGCTGTCAAAAATTTAATTTTGATGCCCCTGTCACACAGTTGAGGAAAATTTGGTTTTTGGGTGTTGGTGCCTTCACTCCGTAACCTTCTAGAGCAGGGGTGCCCAACCGTTTGAAAAGCAAAGGCTACTTTAGCGACTTGGTAACCGGTCGCAGGCCACAATGAGTGGAGCGGGCAGATGACAGGTTCGTGTCCACTCCGCATATGCAGAGCAGACACGTACACAGCCGCTCTACTCTATGGACCCTCTGATCCGATCCTCCCAGACAGAAGGCAACAGATCCCCCTCTGTTTTTTTAAGCGGATTGAAATGGAGATAGGCGGGTGTAAACAGACACAAAAAATGGATAGGCGGACCCAATCAGACCGATCGTTTGAAGGGGGGCCTAAGGCTGCTTTCACACTGATGCACTGCAGTTTACCTGCACCTCAACTGACCTCAATCATCACTTCTTATTAAGGATTTCTGCAGGTATCGCTGGCTGCTGCTGTCCCCCAGGCGGATATGGCTGGCGTCTGCTACTGTCCCCCAGGCGGGTATGGCTGGCGGTTGCTGCTGTCCCCAGGTGGGTATGGCTGATGGCAGCTGCTGCCCAAGGGCAGGTATAGGTGGTGGCTGCTGCTGGTTGTCCTCCAGGGCTGGTACTGCTGGTGGTGTCAGCTGGCTGGTACTGCTGGTGGGCACTGCTGGCTGTTACTGCTGTGGGGTTCTGCTGGTGGGTACTGCTGCGGATCCTGCTGGTGGGTACTGCTGCGGGTCCTGCTGGTGGGTCCTGCTGGTGGGTACTACTGCGGATCCTGTTGGTGAGTACTGCTGCTGGTCCTGCTGGTGAGTACTGCTGGCTGGTAATGCTGCGGGTCCTGCTGGTGGGTACTGCTGCGGGTCCTGATGGGTGGTACTGCTAGTGGATACTGCTGCAGATCCTGCTGGTGGGTAATGCTGTGGATCCTGCTGGTGGGTGCTGCTGGCTGGCACTGCTGTGGGCCCTGCTGGCGGGTATCCCTGGTGGATGGTATGGCTGGTGGGTATCCCTGGTGGGTACTGCTGACACTACTGGTGTGTATTCCTGGTAGATGGTACGGCTGGTAGCTATCCCTGGTGGATGGTACTGCTGGTGGGTATCCCTGGAGGGTATTGCTGGCACTGTTGATAAGTACTGCTGCCACTGTTGGTGGGTACTGCTGGTAAGTACTGCTTGCACTGGCACTGTTGGTGGTCACTGCTGGCACTGGCGGTGGGTACTGCTGGCACTGGCGGTGGGTACTGCTGGCACTGTTGGTGTGTACTGCTGGCACTGTTAGTGGGTACTGCTGGCACTGACACTGTTGGTGGATACTGCTGGCACTGGTGTTGGGTACTGCTGGCACTGATGGTGGGTACTGCTGCCACTGGCAGTGGGTACTGCTGGCACCGTTAGTAGGTACTGCTGGCACTGGCACTGGCACTGTTGATGGGTACTGCTGGCACTGTTAGTGGGTACTGCTAGCACTGGCAGTAGGTACTGCTGACACTGTTGGTGGGTACTGCTGGCACTGGCAGTGGGTACTGCTGGCACTGCTGGTGGGTACTGCAGGCACTGTTGGTGGGTACTGCAGGCACTGTTGGTGGGTATCCCTAGTGGCTGCTGTCCCAGATCACGGGTTCCTGACCCACCATTACGAGCATCAGTGTGACAGGAGCTCTGAAGGAAGCATGCGGCTGCAGTAGAGATGGGTAAAAATGTAGCGCTAATAAAGGCTGTGTGAAACAGCTGTGTGGACATAAAAAAATAAAAATTAATAATTAAAGACATGTAAATATACATATATAGAATATGAACTACAAACGAGCAAGTCCTGTAGAGTGGTAAATCACAGGTGAATCAATAAAAAAGTGATATGTAAATCACAAATACAAAGTGATAATGATAATGGCAAGGAGTCCGTCAGATGGTGGACATCTACGTGTAAGCAGTCAAAGACAAATAATATAACATTGGCAGCAAGTATTCCCAAAGGAAATGGTTGTGAGGACCAGTAGTCCATTAAATTGAGGACATCTTCATATGAGCAGTCAGGGACATCAAGAGTAGTGTTGACAGCAGATATCATAAAAAGGAAATGAATGGGTACTCTTACCGAAACGAATGGATCTGGTTGTCAGCGACACCAGATCAATCAGGCATGGATAGAGTCAGCTCGAGGTATCCTGGAATGGTCAGCAGGGAAATTGGAGAAGGCTTCGGTATCTTCGAAAGACAGAATCCATCAAATATGATCACTGCTAGTAGATCGACCCAGGCAAGGCTCTGATGTAACAGTCAAAGACCACTAACTCAACAATCTGACCAGGATTAAGCACCTCTAGTTGTAACCACTTGTTTCTAAGGTGGAGCAAATCATACTTGATCATACATCAGCATCAGTAAGTTAGGCAAATAGGCAGCCTGAGTACGTAGCAGTCTCAGCCAATTACAGGGGAGGTGCCCCTGAGCATGCTGGTATTGGCCTATATATTCAGGGAACATGTGATCTCCTTCCCTACCCAGATGGTGAAATGCACCAGCCAGGGGTGAGGCAGGCTTGCCACCCCTGGCACCTTCTGCCATGTAGCCTCAGGTGGTTGACTTGAGGGACTGAATGTAAAGGAAAGGAGTGCTACTGAAGAGCTGATTGAGGGGGAGCCGTGCCTTATGTGACCAATGATCTAGGGGGCCTGTTTTTTTTTGGCTACTCCTGTGAGCTAATACAGTCAGCCAAGGGTCCAACTAAAGGGACACTGGCTAGTGGTCTGAAGAGCTTTTCCAGCTGTTGGTACTGCATAGGACTTTGCTTAGTTCAACTACTTTTAGACTTCTGAGCAGCGTGCCGTAACTGGCTTGTACTTGAAGAGCTCTGTCTACCTGTCCTGCTGCCCATGCTATTGATTTCTACATTACTACATAGGAGAAGTCTGTCATCTGCTCCCAGCAAGGAACTTTACCTGCTACTCAATTCTAGATCAGCTAGAGTCCTCAAGTTATGTACAGTTTTATTCCCGAGTACCCTTCTAAAATCCCCAACCCTATGCACGTTCCTACAAAATAAAACTACAAAAACAGATCTCCTAGATGGGTCATTGACTACAACGAGCCTAATGCCGCGTATATGCGATCGGATTTTCCGACAGGAAATGTTCGATGGGAGCTTGTTGTCGGAAATTCTGACGGTGCGTAGGCTCCATCGGACATTTTCCATCGGAATTTCCACCAAACAAAATTTGAGATCTGGATCTCAAATTTTCCAACAACAAAATCTGTTGTCAGAAATTCCGATCATGTGTACACAGTTCCGACGCACAAAGTTCCACGCATGCTCGGAATCAAGCAGAAGAGCCGCACTGGCTATTGAACTTCATTTTTCTCGGCTCGTCGTACGTGTTGTACATCACCGCGTTCTTGACATTCGGAATTTCCGACAAGATTTGTGTGACTGTGTGTATGCAAGACAAGTTTGAGCCAACATCCGTCAGAAAAAAAACATGGATTTTGTTGTCGGAATGTCCGATCGTGTGTACGCTGCATAATACTCAAGCAGGTCCTACGGGGCTAGCGCTACACTCACAAATGCGCTTCTGGAAGAATGGTCAGCCATTCCAATAGACACACTCCTAAACCTTGTGGACAGCCTTCCCAGAAGAGTTGAAGCTGTTATAGCTGCAATAGGTGGGCCAACTCAATATTGAACCCCACAGACTAAGACTGGGATGCCATTAAAGTTCATGTGTGTGTAAAGGCAGGTGTCACAATATTTTTGGCAATATAGTGCATACCTCCCAACATTTTGAGATGGGAATGAGGGACACCTACTAGGAAATATATGTAGGCATAGGACATGCCCCCTGCCACACCCCCTTAAAGGAGAATTAACCAAAAAAAAAGGTTAATTAAATCCACAAGGGCTTTTTTTTACCACTACTATTCCTTTATATTGGCTTTTAAAATTTACAAATGCAGCAATTTAGAATTTGGATGAAAGGTTTAGCACTGGGGAACACTTTTTGAAAGATAAAAAGTGCATTTCATATACAACTATATAGATCAGACCAAAATGAGGGACAAATGAGGGGGAAAGAGGGACATTGTTCCAAATCAGAGGCAGTCCCTCGAAATCAGGGACAGTTGGGAGCTATGATAGTTTATCATTAAATGCAAGCAGTGTAAGTATCTGAATATGACCTGGTATCAGCCTCTTGCAATCTCCTATACAGCAGCACTCAAACTGGGAAAGGAAGAAGCAGCGCAAGGAGCCAATCAGTTGTGCTGTAGTGCTCATGTGCTGACAAGGAGCATGCTGATAGTAAAAGTGAACAGAATGACAGGGAGATGAGCTCTTCAGTCTTCTGCGTCTCCTTTCACTGTCCAGTCACAGACTGGGGGGAGAGACAAGACCTGCAAATGTAAAGCTGGCCATACACTGTAGGAATTTCAGGCAGTTCACCTGTAACTTTCATCAGTGGGTGGCCCCATCTCCACCCTCCCTTCTAATATCCTTCAATTGAAGGATATCAAAACATTTTTTTCTGCCAGTAAACACCTTATACAGCCCATTTCCTCTTTCTTGTTTGGTCATTACCCTAGGCTTATGACATCATGCACAGCTCTCTCTCTCATGAGAGTTTGCCACAAAGGGGGGGGGGGGGGGTGAGTCATAAGAGGGCCAATGAGAGCTGCAGGCCTGCAGAGCTGGAGGTGTGCCTCCTGTGTGTCTGTGTAAATCCAGGAAGTTAACAGGCAGCTGTCCCCAGTTAAAATGGATGCAGCCAGACTCAGTGGAGGGAGATTTCTGCAGCATATTTGGCAAGTACAGAATCACAGTATATATATAAAATAATATGCAAATTGTTTGGAGGGAAGCTTCAGAATGGCAAAGATGTTTTTATTACAAATTATGTGATTAGATTGCAGTTCCTCTTTAGAGCAAAAATATTCAAAGCTCTCCTTTTGCTTCACTCTGCAGTTCATAAATCAGATGCAACATTTCTATGCATTATTGTGAACATATTTTTATAACATTGTAACGCATGCAGAGGTCATCCGAACGCTCACGTGTACTGTGCATACTGCGTGTTAGCATCCTCTAGTGCTGAGACTTGGCCAGCTGGAGGAATTTGATTTTTATTTGTAGCGCTGACATAATACCCATCATTCAGTGACTGTACAGAGTAGTAAATCTGGTGCAGACTCTAAATCCCAGCAATAAAAGAAATGACTTTTTCCTGACCGCAGTTTCCAGAATCCTTTTGTTTAGGACGCCACCAAGTGGCCGCTTTAAGAAAGCGCTCAGCCCTACAAAGGTGATGGTCCGCTTTCCCAGGGCAGGGAATGGGTTAACAATGCAGCATTTCCGATTTGCATTAATATATTCTTAATTGTGTCACATCCAGTTTCTCACTCTGATAACTGTTGTCTTAATTAGTTAGCCAGTCTTATCAGGAGCACGAAAAAAAAAAACCTTCTGTACACAAAGCGGCTTATTTAATAAGGCAAGGAGCAAAGTGCAGCAACCCATACCAACCAACTGGCAATCAGCTTTCATTGTTCTGACAGCTCTTATTTAATGAAAGGTAATATCTGATTGGTAGTTTTAGGTTATTTTACACATTATCATTCTCTTGGCCCCACTTTATGATAGAGTCCATTGTGGGTCAGAACGGATATTTAATTTTTTGATAGATGCTGGAGAGTTAATGTGTCTAGGTATGGGTTTTATTGCATACATAGCACTCTTTTGGAGGGAGTATGAGAAATGACCCTCCCCATACAGGATATTTAGTGGTGTTCGTACATGGGTCACGGTATCGACCCAGCCCCATGCTCCAGGGGCCCCACCCGGCTCCCCTGTACACCTGGATGGTGGGGGCGGCGGTATGTAGAGTAACTGATTCCTCCATGTAGCCGCTGAATGTCTGCTTCTCCTCCTCTCCCTCCTGCAGACATTCAGCAGCTGCAGGAAGGAAACGGAGAGCATTGGTTGCTCTACATGCAGCCACCGCCACCTCTCTATCCATGTCCTGTGCCCCCCCCTTTCCTTGTTTTAATGAATAAAGCCAGTGACCAGTAACGATCACTGACTGTTTTGTTCTTGTTTTTTTCATTCATAGCTGAGACATAGTAAACTGTGTTTACTATGCTTCGGTTTATGAATGAACAGGAAGCTCTGTAAAGAGCTATTCCTGTTCATTCATTACGTTCTGCTGAGGCTGCAGAGATGGAGATTGAGGTGTCCTTAATCTCCTTTCTCTGTCTCAAAGGTGAAGCATCAGAGGTCTGTTTAAACCCCTGATATTTCACCAAAGCCCTCCAACAGGGGCCCACCTTCTTAAATTGACAGGACTAATCTGTGTATCACATAAGCAGTAGCCAGCCTTTGGGAGCCAGAATTATTGTTGGTTGGTTGGAGAATCAAATACTTATTTTACTCACTGAACTGCAACTCAATTTATAACATTTGTACCATGTGTTTTTTTTCTGGATTTTTGGTTAATATTCTGTCTCTATCATTTAACCACTTGCCGACCAGCTGCCGCAGTTTCACTGCGGCAGGTTGGCTCGGCTGGGCAAATCGACATTACCTTAGGTCGCTTCCCATTGTGGCCTCTAAGGGGGGGGGGGGGGGCGGCGCTGGAGCCGATGCGAGCGCCTGGCGGGCGCGATGACCACCGGGCACCCGTGATCGCTTGTGACAGAGCGAGAACCAGGATCTGTATGTGTAAACCCACAGATCCTGGTTCTTTTAGGGGATAAGAGGCAGATCGTTTGTTCATACAAAGTATATGTCATACAGTGAGGGAACACATTTAACCCCTTGATCGCCCCCCCCCCCCCCCCCCCCGTGTTAACCTGCCAGTGACATTTATACAGTAAACAGTGCATTTTTATAGCACTGATCGTTGTATAATTGCCAATGGTCCCAAAAATGTGTCCAAAAGTGTCCAATTTGTCTGCCGCAATATTGCAGTCCCGATAAAAAATCGCAGATCGCCGCCATTACTAGTAAAAAAAAAAACAATAATAATAAAAATGCCATAAATCTATCCCCTATTTTGTAGATGCTTAAACTTTTGCGCAAACCAACCAATATACGCTTATTGCGAATTTTTTTTTTTTTTTTACCAAAAATATGTAGAAGAATACACATCGGCCTAAACTGAGGAAAAAATTTGTTTTTTTGAAAAAAAAATGTGGGATATTTATTATAGCAAAAAGTAAAAGATATATTGGGGGTTATTTACAAAAGGCAAATCCACTTTGCACTGCAAGTGCACTTGGAAGTGCAGTCACTCTAAATCTAAGGGGTAGATCTGAAATGAGTGGAAGCTCTGCTGATTTTATCATCCAATCATGTACAAGCTAAAATGTTGTTTTTTATTTTCCTTGCATTTCCCCCTCGGATCTACAGCGACTTTACTTCCAAGTGCACTTGCAGTGCAAAGTGGATTTTCCTTTAGTAAATAACCCCCATTGTGTTTATTTCAAAATTGTCGTTCTTCTTTTGTTTATAGCGCAAACAATAAAAATTGCAGAGGTGATCAAATACCACCAAAAGAAAGCTCCATTTGTGGGAAAAAAAGGATGTCAATTTTGTTTGGGTGTAACGTCGTACGACCGCGCAATTGTCAGTTGAAGTGACGCAGTGCCGTATCGCAAAAAGTGCTCTGGTCAGGAAGGGGGTAAATCCTTCCGGGGCTGAAGTGGTTAATCGCCTTTCTCTGTCTCAAAGGTGAAACATCAGAGGTCTGTTTAGACCCCTGATATTTCACCAAAGTCCTCCAACAGGGGCCCACCTTCTTAAATTGACAGGACTAATCTGTGTATCACATAAGCAGTAGCCAGCCTTTGGGAGCCAGAATTATTGTTGGTTGGTTGGAGAATCAAATACAGTGGAACCTCGGATTACGAGCATAGTCTGTTCCAGAAGTATGCTCGTAATCCAATGTACTCGCATATCAAAGCGAGTTTTCCCATTGAATTCAATGGAAACGAAAATAATTTGTTCCGCATTGACTTCAATGGGATGCAATACCACATGTGACCAGAGGCGGGGGGCGCCGGAGAGCCTCGGAAACGGCCGAAAAGGCCCGAGGGACACTTCGGCTGACCTTGGCAAACCTCGGAAAGACTCCGTTCACGAGCCGAACTGAGTCTTTTCCGAACGTTGCCGATCGGCGACTTTCGGCTCTGCTCGGCTCCGGCACCCCCCCACCTCAGGCCAAAAGCGGTACTGCACACCGCTTTTGGCCTAAATCCTGCTCGTTTTGCGAGACTCAGTTTAGGCCGATATGTATTCTTCTACATATTTTTGGTAGAAAAAAAATCGCAATAAGCATAAATTGATTGGTTTGCGCAAAAGGTATAACGCCTACAAAATAGGTTATTGATTTTTTTTTTTTATTACTAGTAATGGCGGTGATCTGCGATTTTTATCAGGACTGTGACATTGCGGCAGACAGATTGGACACTTTTGACACTATTTTGGGACCATTGACATTTATACAGCGATCAGTGCTATAAATAGCCATTGATTACTGTATAAATGTCACTGGCAGGGAAGGAGTTAACACTAGGGGGTGATCAAGGGGTTAAATGTGTTACCTAGGAAGTTATTCCAACTGTGGGAGGAGGGGACTGACTGGGGGAGGAGACCGATCGGTGTTCCTATATATTAGGAGCACACGATCTGTCTTCTCTCCCCTGACAGGACGTGGATCTGTGTGTTTACACACACAGATCCAGGTTTCTGCTCTGTCACAAGCGATCGCAGGTGCCCGGCAGACATTGCGGCCGATGGGCATCGGCTCCTCGGTGACGCGCACGCCCCCTATGCCGGCAGGAAGCCGAGGACGTCATATGACGCTCGCCCAGGATGGGAGATCCCACCCACGGACATCATATCACTACAGTCCGGTGTTGAAGTGGTTAAGCTTCAGTTTACTGTACATGGATGAGACAACCCATTTAACACGGGCAGGGGTGATTTAAATTATCAGCTTATATTTATTGATGCAAAACTTTTATTCCAAAAGAAAAAAAAACAATTTGCTCTGTTTTTAAAGGGTAAGTTCACCTTTACAGAAAAATCTGTAATGCCACGTACACACGAGCGGAATTTTCGACCGGTCTGGTCCGACGGTCGAGTCCGGCGGACAATTCGACCATGTGCGGGCTTCATCGGACCCGCAGCGGACTTTTTCGGTCGACGGACTTTAGATTTGGAACAGGTTTCAAATCTTTACGTCGGAATTCCGCTGGACCCAGTTCCTATAGAAAGGTCCACTCGTCTGTATGCTAGTCCGACGGACAAAAAACAAAGCTAGGGCAGTTATTGGCTACTGGCTATCAACTTCCTTATTTTAGTCCGGTCATTACGACATCACGTACGAATCCGTCCGACTTTGGTGTGATCGTGTGTAGGCAAGTCCGTTCGTTGGGAAAGTCTGTTGGAAGTCCGCCAAAAGTCCGTCGGATAGTCTGTTGGACCAATTTGGTCGAAAAGTCCGCTCGTGTGTACACGGCATAAGGTGAACTTACACAGGACCCCCTCCTCATCGACCAATGCCCCCGACCCCCCCCCCCGCCCCCGTCGCTGACCTGCAGTGCAGCGTTCTCCCATTATGAGCCCTGGTATAGCCACTTCACCGGGGCTTAGAAATCCCCTCGGCTTAATCTCCAAAACCTACCCCCGTCAGGAGGGATGATTTGGAGCATTATAATTGGGGGGTGCCGACCAATCAGATCCCACGTAGCCCGTCCTGTCAGTGGGGAAGAAGTAGAGAGAATGCCGAGGGGATTTCTAATTCAGGGCTCAAAACGGGAGCAGGTTCAGCGGGAGGGGGGGGGTGAGAAGGGGGTCCTGTGTAAGTTCACCCTACAGATTTTTCTGTAAAGGTGAACTGACACTTTAAAGAGTGAGCTGGAGTTTTGCTTCAATTTGTTAGTCTATCTGCTAATACTTTTAACACAACCCCCCCCCCCCCCGATTGACAATGCTGTTGTCTGCTGTGCTTCCTGTGCTCATTCCTCCAGAGTTCTATCTCACTAATACAGGAGATGAGTTACTGGCTGGATCAGATGAAAACACAGGAAAAAAAGCCAAAGAAAACTGATGCAGTGCAGCAATCACATCTAATGATTGGTTCAGTATATTACATTTTTGGTTTGGGGTTAAGATGACCTTTTTAGAACCCTAGTAGTGCCCCATACAAAGTGAAAGCTTTTGTGCCATTGGTGGCCTCCACTATATAAGAGTTTATGAAAGCAGCATTGCAGCACACTATATAAAGTGAACCTTTTCATTCCTGCACCACCACCAGAGATGAACATTTATTCATTGGACTGAATGTGTTTGCTGCATTCTAGAGTCGGCACGCTGCACTGAGCGCCAGTTACAACAAACCTGCAGTAAAGGTGGCAATATAATTCCAAGTCAGGAAATGCTGTTTTACACAGATTCCGGCAGCTGAAATCTCCAGGGCTCTTTGTCCTGATTACACAGCATGTTGTGCAAATGTCTTTTTTTCCAGTGTATAGGTTTATGTAGGACAGGGAGCATCTGCAGCGATTTCACAGTATAAATACAGCACTATAACAACTGTGCAAACACAAGGCTTCATTATCAGACGTTCAGACAAAAGAACAGTCCCCGTGGCCCCCAGTGCTAATACACAAATGATTCCACCCCTATCCAACTCGTAAAATGGATTAAAGAGCAGAAAAGAATGGGGTGGAACGTAGAGTCTATGCAAATTTTCTGCATATCGGTATTTGCACAGCGATAGGAATATGACAGTGGCAGGATAACCAATAGGTCTCCAGGGGGCAAGTGCTGCATCATGAAATGGAGGGGTGGGGATGAGTTTGGCCCTTTTATTCACACTTTTCAAAAAGCAAAAGCTCATTTGTTATGGTTGGCCATAAGAAAGGTAGTGTCTGCTCCCATCTCCACACTGCAGTGCGTTTTGAAAAATACGATATGTCCATTTTTTCTGCCCTGTAATCCAATGGGAGACCCATAGAAGTCAATCTTTTGTTGCTCTGAAGAACAAGCTTTGTTTCTCCATGTCCTTTGCAGACTGATTTGGAATGGGAGGGTCTGGTTCATTATAATCACTTGCTGCACTCTCAGTGTCCTGATGAGAAAAGTTGCAGTATCGGCATCCCTTTAGAAGTATTTATCCCTTGGGAAGTATCTCACTAAGAATGAAATTCCTTCCTGAATGTGCCATTATGGTGTAATCTTAACTTTAACAAGCTCTATCGTCTCCCAGATATGCCCTGGTGGATATCTAAGGGGGTCCTGTATGTTCCTCAAGTGTATGTGGATGGTACCTTCATCTCCTTTGATGTTCTTAATGAATAGACTGCTATGTACAGAGTGCAGAATTCAGGAGTGCGCTACTTACAGAGTGCAGAGTTCAGGAGTGCGCTATGTACAGCGTTCAGTGGTGTGCTACGTACAGAATTCAGGAGTGGGCTAAGTACAGAGTGCAGAGTTCAAGAGTGCGCTACATACAGAGTGTGTCAGGGACATGGCCGTCACAGGACTGGCAATGTCGCCCAGAACCAACATGGACACCCACAGAAGTTCTGAGGTGAGCAGGAGCTTGCGCCGCGCATCGGCACATGCACATGCGCAATACGACATGTGCACGGCAGCGTGCAAGTGCTGTGACAGACGCTGGCACCAACTGCCTTATTTAAGCCAGCCATTAGCAACAGAACATTGCTGGATTATCTCAGCTTCCCTTTGTGCATAGTGATTCTGTTTCCTGATCTGTGGACTACCCGTTATTGACCCGGCTTGCCTTGACCTCGCTTCCTGATCTCCTTGTTTGACCTTTGACTTGCTTCTGGACTTTGCTTCTGTTCCTGTCTCCCGTGAATGACCTTGGCTTGCCCCTGTTTATGCTCCGGACTGATTTATCCTGTATGACCCCTGGCCTGGCTCCTGGTTTCTCCACTTACCAAGCACCGCAAGTACAGCTATTGCTATCAGCCTGCTACAGTCATCCCTCAGTGGCCAGCCCATCTGACTATAAGCAAGCACCTGGCAAACTGTGCTTCTTTGAGCACCGCGCTCCCTTTCTCCAACTCAGGGGGCGCGCTGCCCTCTTAGCATCTCAATCTCCATACCTGCACCTGACAGTGTGCAGAGTTCAGGAGTGCGCTACATACAGAGTGCATAGTTCAGGAGTGTGCTATGTACAGAGTGCAGAGTTTAGGGGTGTGCTATGTGCAGAGTTCAGAAAAACTGGGTGTAAGGGCCACATTACAAGGTCCCACGGGCTTTGTGTTTGACATATGTCCTCTAGAGGTTGGCCTACTTGATAATTATGTCCCTCTTACCTGTAATCAAATTATGTTCTGTTTAATATTTTTCTATGCTAAAAAAGCGTTTTTGTTGCATTGGATGGATCCACCCACATTGCCGTATGTTTGCCACCTGATCAATCAGGCATTGCCTTTATATAAACCTATTTACAAGGACTGTGCCTGTCCAAAGAAAATCACAAATATGCGGCCTCATGGCGGCAACCTTGGCACCGAGTGGCCCCATATTTGCGTGCAACAGCACAAGTAGAGCTGTGCCGAGAGCGCCCCTGTCACTGTTACCGGCAGCTAACTGAAAGCTCCCGATCGCAAGATGCGATCAGCCAATCACAGTGGTCACACGATGTTAAGCCCCGCCTCCCGGCATTCTAAACCCCTTAAAGGGCTGGCTCTAAGGGGTTAAAAAGGGTCAGATGTACATCTTTTTTCCAGGTCTGGAGAGACCACTGTGTGTGTTTGTTGGATGTTTGTAAGCATGTTTTTTGTGAAGTTTGCTTATTGTTTCTTTTACTGTTGGCTGCATTGATCCGTCCTTACTTATGGTGCCAATGCCTCCAAGTATTCCTGCTAAGGGCTGTGTTATTCTATGGCTTGCTTGTAGTATCTTATCATGTCACGCCACTTTTCTGTTGTTGGGCTCTGCACAGCAGACCTTTCTGCCATCACCATGGTTTAGATGGCTCCTGTTTTGTTTTCTCAAAAAACAAAAAAAAAAATCATAAATAAACGCCTTTAAAAAAAAAAGTGAAACTCCTATTGCAGGGGTACCTAAGATCACACAAGCAGCAAATTACATTTCTGGGGGCGCTCTGTAAACCAATAGTGTACAGAAGGCCTCCAGGTTGCTATATTGCATTAAATTTTACAGAAAATTACAGTGGCTGCAGCTTAAAAAAAGAAAGAGAATTTTCAATCACATTAATTACAATATGGCTTGAGTGGCAATTATATACATAGTGTTTGGTATTTGCTATATTTTTTTCCACGAAGGTGGAGTTTCCCTTTAAAAAAAAGGTAGCATGTTTATGCACTGCCTCTTCTTTATTGTCTCAGAAGCTTGCTGTACTCTCACTTTCACCTACTGAAAGGCTAGGTTCACACTAGCTTGTGCTCTGAAAAGTCATCCTCAGTGGATCACTTTTCAGACTGCAGCTAAGCAGCTGCTGGAAAGGCATTCATTAGGCAGTCCTGCCACCTCCTGAATGCCTGTTTGAGGCTAATGTGGCGCAGATGCAAGCCAGGCGTTTGCCTAGTGGTTGCCCCGTGGACTTGAATGGTGGCCACCTATGAAATCAGCGTGCTGCATTCGATTATCAGCAGCTGCAACACAAAACATTGTGGCGGCAGCATGTGAACAGCCTCCTCCAGCTGTGGGTGGCCAAGGGGCAGTAAAACTCAGCCACCTGTTTTTACTGCCTCTTGGCCACCCGTGTGAAAGAGGCTTAAAAGGGATTGTTCACCTTTACCAAAAAAGTGCCTATGCAGGTAAGGGGTGTCTGTAGATAAAAACAAACTGTGCATCTTTGGCTAAGGTTGGATAATATACCCTTGCTATAAGTGTAGGCCATTTACATATCTCCCGAAGCCTGATTGAAAAACTCCCAGAGGTGGCATCAACCCATCCTGCCTTGTAGCTAGGATGTTGCTAAGGCACTCCAAGCCATTCCTGCTCACCCCATCACAGGAGGGAGCTCTCAACCCCCATCCCCCTGAACATGTGTGGTCCACTATCTCCTCTGCCGCAGCATCTCTGAGATCAGAGCTACTGTGACAGGTGATAGAGAGGGTATGCAAGGGGATTTAAATTATTTGGGAGTGTCTTAGCATTTTCCTAGCTACAAGCATACCTCCCAAGCGTCCCAGATTTGCCAGTGTTCTGCGCAGGACAGAGCTGCACTTCAGCTGATTTGCCGATCAGCTGGAGTGACGCGACCAAGGCACATGCGCACATCGTAGGAGGTATCTCGAGATGGGAGATACCATTTCACGCCCACAATTGAAACCTATACAAACAGCGGGGGGAGACCGTAGTTCTCACTTTGTGCCTTGCTGTTGCGGGGTGGCTTTACAGTGTGCTGATGGTCCGGGTTTGTCTGTGTTGCAGGGCGGGTTTGCTGTGTTGAACGGCTGTTTTGCCTGTGTGAAAGGGTGGGTTGTAACACAGACAAAACCAGCTCTTCAACACAGCCACTAGCCTCCCTCCAGCAGCAAGGATGCACAATCTGAGAACTAAGGTCTCCCCCGCTGTTTGTATAGGTTTCAATTGTGCCTGTGAAATGGTATCTCCCATCGAGAGATACCTCCTACGATGTGCGCATGCACCCTGGTTACGTCAGCCCAGCTGATCGGCAAATCAGCTGCTGTGCTGTTCCGTACGGCGCATGCACTGTACATACCGGGCACTTCTCGATAGCGGGCACTCCTCGACAGAACACCGGGACCAGTGTCCAGTGAATCTGGGCTGAATCCTGAAGTGGAGCTCAGTTCCAGAACTGGACTCCACTAGTCCACCTAGCAGGTGCGCACCGCGCTGAGCTGCAGCTGTCAAGGATGAGACTCGCTCAGTGCCCTGCCAGCACAGCTCCCCCACCTCCCACTGGCTGGCCCACCGCCCTACAACCCATACATATAGGAGAGGAGGGAGGCTAGGTCAGCTCCACCTCCTCCCCGTGTCCCCCTGTGCTCGCCCATAAACCTCAGCGTGCAGCCAATCCTGTGCTTATGAAGAGGTTGCGTGGGCGAGAATTTTAAAGCAGTGCACATGATGTAACTGCCTGAGATTCTAGAGACCAGTCAGCCTCAGGTGAGTGAACTCTTCCCTCTCTCTATTCCTTCCATGTACCATAGTGATCCCTCCTTTTTGCTTTCCATGCACCATAGTGATCCTTCCTTCCTCCCTTCCATGTGCCATAGTGATCCCTCCATCCTCCCTGCCTTACATGTGCCATAGTGATCCTTCCTGCCTTTCATGTACCATAGTGATCCTTTCTGCCTTCTATGTACCATAGTGATCCTTTCTGTCCTCCATGTGCCATCGTGATCCTTCCTGCCTTCCATGTGCCATTGTGATCCTTTCTGCCTTCCATGTGCCATCGTGATCCTTTCTGCCTTCCATGTGCCTTAGTGATCCTTCCTGTCTTCAATGTACCATAGTGATCCTTCCTGCCTTCCATGTGCCTTAGTGATCCTTTTGGGGCTGATATGTATCCCTGAGACTCCAGCTTGTGGCACAGCAATCAAACCATCTTTTATAGGTACAAGGAAGCCCAGTTTTTGTTCAACATGGCCCTTAAGCCCCTCCCACTATCATGTTTGGCCACCGCTGCTTTTTTGCTGTGGTGCATGCCGCAGGTCATTGTCTCCCTAAAATGTCCAAGTTCAAAATTTGGGAGGTATGAACAAGGCAGGTTGGGATGATGTCATCTAAGGAAATTTGTTAGTATGAGTTCCGGATGTACATAAATGGCCTACAACTATAACAAGGGCAATATTTAAATATTTGGTTAAAGCTGCACAGTTTATTTATATCTACAGCTTTTTGGAAAAGGTGAACTAACATAGAATTGGAAGCTGAACAGCACAGATGCAGTATAGGAATAAGATATAAGAATCTACAGTCCTACTCAGACCAGAAACACACGTGAGAAACTTGATTATTGTGGCTGCAAAGGGTATAAACCTCTGATTAAATTTAATGATGTGCACTTTTTGACTCCAACACAGTTGCAGTTTATTTTTTTTTTTTGTTCGGCATATCAGAAAACCCGGCCCTGAACTCATTACGTTAATCAATATTATCCTATTTTCAGAGGCTTGCATCCTTGGCTTGACAAAGGTTCCTTATAAAGAACACAGGTGCTAATGTGTAATTTGATAAAATTAGTAGCATACGAATGTTCTCTTTTGCTGCCTTGTAACGCTGGTTTTACATCACTAAACTTCAAGGTTCTATGAAGAACAGAACAAATAAATGTATTGATGATAAATGACCAGATGGAATTCCACATCTGGTAGCACAGAACATTCTATAATTGGAATCTAGAATTGAAAATGAACCAATGAAGTCCTTATCTGGCAGAATGTGGAAATAACTACCGTTTCCATTGCGGTATTGGTATTGGTTTCCAGGGTGCATGCCAAGTGGCCTGGGTACCAGGCCTGCTATGTGCCATAAGCATTTAATGTCCTCTGTCTGAAAGTAAAAGACTGACTTTGTGTAACTGTGACACTCACACTGCACACTATCAATAAAACCAAGCACCCAAACAGAATAAAAAAAAGAAGTGCACATGCACCAATGGGTAGAATATGTTCATTTTCATTCGGTTAGATGTCCATGCTAATTTACATGGACATGCTGAAACACAAGGACATGTAATGCTTGAATATGCACACATTCAGGTGCACGCACAATTTGAATCTTGGAGCCAGACAGCCTATTTAAAGAAGAATTCCAGGTATAGATATTCAGCTTGATAGGAGAAAGGATTTGGGACTTTAAATGAAGTGAGTGACAGATAACTTGTAAAAAAGTATTAAAATATTTTATTTCTGTAAATGAATGAAAAAGCATGACATATTACATTGAATACATATATGGGTATGGGTTAACCTCACACCTTGGGCACATTGCACGTCTTCCCTGGACCATGGCTTCATGTGGGTATTTAAGATATTATGCAACTATCAATACATACCACCAATTACACTTAGAAGTCTTCCATCTCCCTGGGTATTTTATGTGTGCACCTGGTCTCCCTGTAGGGTTTACCAACACAGCTCCCAGTGCAGACACTTCCAGCGGCTTCAGCCTATAGTACCGCATGTAATGAACTTTATCCGTTATAGAGGTTGTGCTTCTGCTCCTTAGGAAGTGGCGCAAATCCACGAAATGCGTCAAGGTTTTGGGATGCCGTTAATCTATGATACCTGTCTATTAGACCAGTTTTGCAACACCAATTTTTCCCATGACATGGAGTAAATTTTGGCTCATTATTTTCGTACATATATGAATTGGTTACTTTTTTCATGTGTATATACAGTTGTGCTCATAAGTTTACATACCCTGGCAGAATTTATGATTTCTTGCCCATTTTCCAGAGAATATGAATGATAACACAGCTTGAAGTCTTTTGGGGTATTCGTGGATGAGGCTATTTATCTTCTCAGATGGTAAAGCTGCCCATTCCTCTGGGCAAAGAGCTTCCAGTTCCAGTAAATTCTTGGGCTGTCTTTCATGAACTGCAGGTTTGAGATCTCCCCAGAATGGCTCAATGATATTGAGGTCAGGAGACTGAGATGGCCACTCCAGAACCTCCACTTTATTCTGCTGTAGCCAATGACAGGTCAACTTGGCCTTGTGTTTTGGATCATTGTCATGTTGGAATGTCTAAGTACGTCCCATGCGCAGCGTCCTGGCTGATGAATGCAAATGTTCCTCCGGTATTTTTGATAACATACTGCATTCATCTTGCCATCAATTTTGACCAAATTTCCTGTGGCTTTGTAGCTCACACATCCCCAAAACATCAGTGATCCACCACCGTGTTTCACAGTAGGAATGATGTACCTTTCATCATAGGTCATGGTCTCATCACTCCAAATGACTTTGTGCCAGAAGGTTTGAGGCTTGTCTCTGTGCTGTTTGGTGTATTGTAAGCAGGAAACTTTGTGGTATTTGCATAGTAATGGCTTTGTTCTGGCGACTCGACCATGCAGCCCATCTTTCTTCAAGTGCCTCCTTACTGTGCATCTTGAAACAAACACACCTCATATTTTCAGAGAGTCCTGTATTTCGCCTGAAGTTATTTGTGGGTTTTTCTTTGCATCCCAAACAATTTTCCTGCCAGTTGTGGCTGAAATTTTAGTTGGTCTACCTGACCTTGGTTTGGTTTCAACAGAACCCCTCATTTTCCACTTCTTGATTAGAGTGCTGCTGATTGGCATTCTCAATTCCTTGGATATCTTTTTATATCCCTTTTATACAGTTCAACTACCTTTTCCCGCAGATCCTTTGACAATTCTTTTGCTTTCCCCATGACTCAGAATCCAGAAACATCTGTACAGCACTGGATGAAAGATGCAAGGGTCTGTCAGGAGTCCAGAAACTCATTGACCTTTTATACACACGCACTAATTACAAGCAAACAGATCGCCGGAGGATGGTTACCTTTAATAGCCATTCAAACCCCTTTGTGTCAACTTGTGTGCATGTTATCAGGCCAAAATCACCAGGGTATATAAAATTTTGATCAGGGTCACTTGGGTAGTTTCTGTTGTCAATATGATTTAAAAAGAGTAAACACAATTGATTGATAATAAATGGCTTCAACCAAACATTAACCATGAGTGAAAGAAATGTTTTTGTGTTATTATTCATACTCTCTGAAAAATGGCCAAGAAATCATAAATTCTGCCAGGGTACGTAAACTTATGAGCACAACTGTATATGAAATTACCAATGGCTATGCATACTTTTCAGACCCACTGTGCTTTTTCATTTAATTTATCATGTGGAGCACATCTGGCTCATAATAAATATATATATATATATATATATATATATATATATATATATATATATATATATATATACACACACACACATATATAAATTACAGTCAGTTTATTGTGTATAGTATGAATTAATTCATATCCATATATGTATTCAATGTAATATGTCATGCTTTTTCATTCATTTACAGAAAGAAAATATTTTAATGTTTTTTACAAGTTATCTGTCACTCACCTCATTTAAAGTCCCAAATCCTTTCTCCTATCTATATATAATTAGGTATGGGGGCACATGTATTCATGCGCTCCATTTAAAGTCCCAAAAAGTACCTCTTCTAGATATTCAGCTTGGACTAATGGAAGTATGTATGTGCCTTAAATATATATATTTACCTATCCCTCTAGTAGTGTGCTAGAGAGGATAGGTAAATGTAAGCAGGCCTGGCTGGTTGCTAGGCCTGTTTGTTTTCATTTCTGGGCTGGGAGTGGCTCAGGGTAGTGTTGAGTGACTCACAGGTGGTATCTCTAGGACCTCCTACTTCTTTCTATAATCTTCTAGTGCTTTCTGGAAAGAGAAGCTGGAGGGGAGGCGAGGTCATTTGGGGTGTTCTGGGGAGTCCTAGCCAATCCCCAACTTGAATTGGCAGGGGGCAGGCTTCCTCAAATACCCTGGGTCAGCCCAGCTGGAGAGGAGTTGTTGGATGGAAGAGCTGGAGTCAGAGAGTGCGGAAGCTGTCAGGGCCCTCCAGGGAGCCCCCCAGTCCGGGGGGGGGGGGGGTGACCTTGAGCCTGGGCTCGTGTGTAGTCTAGGGTTGCCAACTATCCCAGACAGTCTGGGTTTTGAATCATGTGTTCAGGTTTCAGGTGGACTGAAACCTGGACACATTATTCAGACCCGGCAGTGGCTCCCCAAGTAACCAAGATAGTCACACACACAAATCTGTTGCCATCCGGGAGCTGCAGATGGCTATCTGGGGGCAGGTTCAGCATCACTGAGGAGCAGGGAGATGATGTCAGCAAGAGCAATTTTGCCACACCCACTGTTCACTGCGGCACGCTATGAGCACTGCATTACCACTCTCCTTGATGCACCAAATGGTGTCCCAGGTCACTAAAGTGTTCGGGTTTGCCTTGAAGAAAAGGTGGCAACCCTAGTGCAGTCGGGGCCACCTTCAGGAATGCAGGAGGAGGTCCTTGACTGGAGGCACAAGAGAAGTGCAAGGAGAGGACAGCGAGAGACAGAGCACTGCTAAAAGACTCCAGGGAGGACAACTGGTCACAGCCCGGAGGGCTGGTGAGTGAGGCACAGTCAGGAGGACTGGGGAGGCATGCCTGAAAGGACTGGGAGATTCCAGTCTGAGATGGGTGCAGAACCAGAAGTATGGACTGTGGTGGAAGGGGCTGTGGAAAGAGGCAGCTGCAGACAGGAGGGCTGGCAGGGCCTGAAGAGGGCGAACTGGGATCAGTAGCCAAAATTAGGGCAGCTACACAATTGGGGCAGACTTTTCTGCTACACCATTGGGGCCGGCAGTCCCAGCCTGTAAAGGGCATATGCTGAGGCCTGGCTGAGTCAGTGTCAGGCCTAACCAACAAATAGCGCCAGCTGTTCCTAGGGAACCAAGTGATGTGCTGGAGGTGACTAGGAGTAACAGTCTGCAGCAAGTAATGAGCTGGTGGAGTGAGGAGTAATGAGCTTCAAGCAAGTGATGTGCAGGAGGAAGCTGAAGGAGTATGTACAGGGAATGTACACATTTGTCCCAAAACCAAGTGCTGTTTCATTGATCTATGCTGCATCCCATATCTCCCATGCCCATCCAAGTTATACCCCTCAAAAAAAAAAAAAGTTCACTGACTGCTTTGTGTCTCGAAGTGCCTGAGAGTGAATCCGGGGCTGGGCAGGATGACAGCCAAACCACATTTCGTAGCAGCCCCTGCTACATATAAACTATATATATCCATATAGATATATATATCTATATGGGATCCCCATGGAAGCTGAAAAACACTGCATTAGGTGCCACTATCACTACTAGCTCCCAGGCCCCATGCCAAGTGACTGCCCTGCTGCATTGCGAAGAGAGAAGAGCACCTGCTCAACGCTATTCAGAGATCGCTTTGTATTTGCTCAATAACTGCAAAGCATTCTCCGATTGGATAAGGTGTGGAGACAGAGCAGTGACATCAAACATCTGCACCTAGTGCAATCAGAGAACACTTTGTCATGCATGTGACCTCCAGTGTTCAATAAGCAGCAGGGCAGCTGCTCGCCATGGGACGAGGAAGCTAGTGGAGATCACTGGAGCAGCAGTGCCTATTACCACATTGATTTCCAGCTTCTAGAGCACATGTCAAACACCAGGCCCGCGGACCGAATCCAGCCCATCAGGCAATTTCATGTGGTCCTCAAACCTCTTTTGCACCTGTGGCATCCCCCTCGTCTCTGCCTCCATCTTATCTCAGCTGTCGACAGGAGAGAGAGGAGGACAAAACTCCTCTGCCAGATCCTGCGCTTCTCTGTGCAGCCTGCGAAGAGGCACGTCTCTGCCCCCCACGCCTCAGGAGTCGACAACAGAAATTCCTTCTACAGATCCTGTGTCTCTCTGTGCAGCCATAGCATCCCCTGGTCTTCACCTCTCCTGCTCTCAGCATTCAGCTGACTCCAGCCCTCCTGTGTTCCTCCTCCAGACCTTGCACTTTCTGCTTCCCAGCTCCGCCCCCAGCTTCTTCCCAGCAGCAGCACAAGGTAACGGGGTGCACTGTGATGTAAGGGAGGGTGGGGGAGTCTTGACTTCTGATGTAAAGAGGGGGGGGGGCTCTGGACATCTGCTTATAATTATGAGAATAATACAGTTCTATGACAGTTGAAAAGGAGGGTCGTACACCACTGGTATCGAGTCATTACTAAAACCAGTAATAATTGAATGCAAAGGTAATTATTTAACATGATAAAGATTAGATACATTTATAGTCTTACAGGTACAACCAGCCCATGTAATTTAATGCTAATGCAGCCCGCAATGTAATTGAGCTTGACACCCCTGTTCTAGAGGGATCAGCAAGGTATGGTATAGCATAGTTACCTTGGTTCAAGCTGTTACAAAGTAGGTATGTAAAAATATTCATACCTGAGATTCATGTTTAGGGAAGAGAGCTAAATTAGGAAGCTGCTGCATGGTCGTCACACTGCAAATTGAACCCTGAACCTCCACCTGAGATCCACTTTCCTGCTTCTGACCCAGGCTGCCCTTGGACTTGTCTCTGCTCTGGTTGCCGGCTTGCTATTGACCTTGGCCAAGTTTCTGACTATGACATGTCTCTGCTGATTCCTGGCTTGATCTCCGCTAGCTTCTGACTGCAACTTATCTCGACTGACCTTCACCTTGCTTCCTGATAACCATTCTGCTAACTTTGAGGAGTGACCTCAGCCCATCTCCTAGCCACAATTTTGCCTTCCGCCCAGCCTATCTGTCTTCTCAGTTGCCCAACCACCAATTTTTTTGGACCATGCTTCCAGACTGTCATGGGTTGCAGTGTTCCTGCCAGCTGGTTTTTCCAATCTACTCCCTGGTGGCACCCTCACCTGGTTCCTCAATGATCCCAATATGCAAGCTGCATGAGTACCTCTGCACTCATCTTTCAGAAGTGAGCACTGGTGGACTGGAATCTCGGCACATGTGGATTGGACCACTCTGAGCCTTTTCATTCCCTGTTACCATTTCAGGGGAGTTTGGTCCAAGTTTTGTAGCATTGTTAGGGGAAAGTAGCAGGCAATAACTGGCCTGTTGAATCAAAAAGAGAACCTGCCCCAAGTATACATTTGGAGGCTTTTTTTAGGCTTTAGGGGAAGTCAGTACACACATAGGGGTGGATTTACTAAAGGCAAATAGACTGTGCACCTTGCAAGTGCTGTTGCTCTGGAGCAACAGCTCACTGTTCACACAGCTCTTATACAAGCTGATGCCTGTGTAAAACAGGCCCAAGGCCAGAAACAACCCAGTGGTGCTGAACAACCTTCCCTTCCTCTTCAGCCATGTAGAGCTGTCGGCTTTAGCAGAGTAAATAAAAGCCATCGTGCAATGATACAAAATGCATGTAAAACTTGACCCTCTTAAATATCAACTGACCCTTTCGGTGTAGAATTAAATACAATTGGGAACATGTAACTATTTTAAATTGGCCACTGCCCCCACCTATAACTGGCCTTCATAGCAAGGAGCACATGGAAGGGTAATGCATGCAAAACAAAACCAAAGAAAATTCCCAGTCCAACTTGCCAGCCAGTCTGCAACCAACCGAATTATCCTAAGGAAGACAAACACAGTGGACACCGCTCCAAACAGACCGTGGCTACATGCACATCTGCATGTGCTGAGATTCACCTGGGCCGCAGCCGTGTTCAATGTAGACAGAAGATGGAGATGGCCACACTCCAAAACAGATGAGATTAAAAATGTTTTTAATGCAAAATCCAGTTAAAAACACAGGAAATGAATACACTCCCAAGATAGCGCGTAAACGCGTTTCACACATCAGTGAATAAGCACTGATGTGTGAAACGCGTTTACTGGCTGTCCTGGGAGTGTGTGTATTTCCTGTATTTGTAACTGGATATTCCATTAAGATATTTTATCCTCATCTGTTTTGGAGTGCGGCCATTTCCATCTTATGTCTGAACTGAATTATCCTATCAGGGGTTTCGTTAGCACACATTTGCAAATACATGCGTAAGCTGCAGAGCAGCTCCAATGCACCCCCCTGGCTGGTGAGTAGGGCTGGGAATTTTCTATAGTTTTGTTTTGCATGCCTTGCCCTTCCATGTGCTCCTTGCGGTGAAGGCCAGTTATAGGGGGGGCAGTGGCCAGTTGTTTGCTACTGATGTAATATTGGTGAGGGGACACACTGGAAACCTTTGCTGCCATTGTGCTATGTGTCCAGTGTACCCCTGTGCATTTAGGGAGGGGTGGGCTACTTCCAGGCTCACCTACTCTCTAGCTATCCATTAGGAATGCATTTGCTTCTACTATGGAGGCTCTCATAAATTTACAAGAGTTAGAACTGCAGATAATAATGGGGTGCCTTGGAGCGGCTCTACAGCTTACACAACTTTTTTTTTAAAGAAAAACCCTGCAAGACAATTGCATAATGTGCTAGTATGCATGCATGAAATACTTATGTAGCAAGGTCCCGGGCCTCCAGAGGCCCAATGGTGACCTCAAGAGTTAGGGAGAGCTGACATCCTTCCTTGTAGAGTGGGTTAACAGGTATGGTGGGTGTAATGCAAGATGAAATGATGGACACCAGTCACTTTTTGAATGCAAACAAGAGATTTATTGTCTCTTAACAAGAACTATGGAAGAGCGGGTTAGGGCCAGGACACACTTGAGTAGATGCAATGATAATTGGCAGACTCCAAGACTGTATAGGTAGACAGCTATACAGGGAAAGGCCTCCAGCCGGATGCCACGTCTGTATAGGTAGGGCCGATGTCTCCTATGGAAACTGGACTTGTAACAGTCAATAAAGGTATTTGCACATAACTCTTGGTAACACAGAATAGTTCTGTTATCTCACAGTATCCCAATGTAGATCTTCACTCACTGAGCTCCCAGTCTCTCACTAGCCTTCCAGATCCAATCATCACTGGAGCTCTTCCACAGCTATCCCGCTGTACACTCCTCAAGCGTCAACCCCGCTAACCTGCTGGGTCCCTGGCTTGGCACTCGCTGAAACTTTCCCATATCTTCATTGTCCCCGGCTGGTGAGAAGACTGCTCTGGTACTTGCTCAAGCTTATTCACAGTGGTCTCCGATAACAAGGTGGATGGTCCCTTAGTGGCAACTGCTTCCCTTTTACCTCAGACCACAACTGGTTCCCCCTGTCCGGCTGAACCTTCACAACCCGGTTGGACTCCAATCCTGCAGTCCCAACCCTATGCTGCTTCTCCTGCTCCTGGTTAGGCCTCAGGCGGCCTAGCAGCCAGGTGTCCCCGGGATAGGCCTCAGGCTTCCGGCCTAACAGCCCGGGGCGGCATAACACATGTCCACCCAGACAGCTGTCCAGGTGGCACAGAACCCCAATCACCTGACTCCACCCAAATAAATAGGCTCTCCCAGCAGGCCAGGGGACTAAAGAAACCCCTGCCAATTGGCTGAGATGCCCATCCATTCATAATCTGACCTTGCGAAGCCCTTGTCAATCTAAGGTCAACAGCCACAGTGCCACCTAGTGACAGAAGTGAAAAGGTGCAACAATTCCAGAATTAGAGAGGAATTAGTGGATCTACTAACAATTAACCAGGACAATTATTACCTGGCAAACTAAATTTGTTAGTAACCCTGCCTAAACACCATGGTGATACACTTACCTGAGAACAAAGCCTTCCAGCAGCGTGCTGTCACCGCTGACAGGGCTTCCATCTTCACCCGGTCTTCCTTCCATGTCTGCGTCTTCCGGCTGTCTGATTGGCTGCATCATGATCAAGTCACGCCCGGGGAGTCATGGACCGCAGCACGGAACTCTGAAGGAACGACACAGATATGCTGTCCCTTCACAGTGCATACGCCGGTGACATCACCGGCTGCATGCAGTGTGAATATCTCCTAAATCGTGGAGGTTTAGGAGATATTCACTGTACCTACAGGTAAGCCTTATTATAGGCTTACCTGTAGGTACAAGTAAAAAATAAATAAAAAAGGGTTTACTCCCACTTTAAAGCAAACTGTTAGACAGGATAATTCGGTTGCAGACTGGCTGGCGAGTGGAGCTGGGAATTTTCTTTGGTTTTGTTTTGAACCTTTTTAAATTGTATATTTACTAAAGGCTTAAAATGGTAGTTCTCATTTCAGGTATTGCTGAGAACAATAAACAAAGAGTGATAGAAGGGCTTACATACTATTCTTTCTCAAGAGCCTAGGCCTGCCTTTCTAAACCTTTTTCCCCTCACGGGAACTCTTGAATAACTAGCCTAGGCACTAGGTCATGTGATCTCTGCTGAAGGGACGAACAGCCAATCTGAATTCTGACCTTTTATACCAGCAGAGATCATATGACTAAAGCTTAACACGTGACCAGCACTAAATAGAGCCAGGAACAGCATTTTTACCAGGTAAATAAGTAGTCTATTATCAATCTGTCCTAGCTGAGTATTAATATTATATTAATATTTGATCATAGGTTCAATTTATATTAAGTCAGCAATTACTTGAGCTGAAACAAAGTAACACACAGCACTTATGGCCCGGCATCTATGCTACTAGAGCCCTTTAGAAAACTCAAGACCTACAGAGAGGGGACTTGTACACCCCCTCCATTTCCCACAATGCAGTGCTATGTGTCTGTGTAACCTATCATCAGACCTAAGTACTGTCATATCTCTGAATGCTAAACACATCAAAACTTGAAGTGGCTGGCCTACAGCAGCAGAAGATAATGCCGAGCACCTCTCCTGTCAACTACGAAGAGGAAAATTATGCCATAGTGGATACAGGATTGCCAAGACACGACAACTGGAAATTAGAAAAACATCTGGTATGATGAATCTTGATTTCTGACGAGATGTGTAGATGGTAGGGTCAGAATCCTTTGGGATGAACAAGAATCAGAGGTTTATAGCATCCCAGAGGAACATATCTGCCACCTTGTTAAATAGAGAAAGTTAAGAATTCATGTGGTTCTAAAGACAAAAGGGAGTGCTACTCTGTGTTAAATAGGTGTTCCTGACTGTCTAAATCAGCCATTGTCAACCAGGGTTCCTCTAGAGCGGGGGTCTCCAAACTTTCTAAACAAAGGGCCAGTTTACTGTCCTTCAAACTTTAGGGGGGCCGGATTGTGGCCAGTGGGGGAAGTAAATGTATTGGCGTAAGTGGGCGTAAACAATGCCCCATCATTGGTATTAGAGGGAGGAATAGTGTCCCATTGTTGGCATCAATGGGAGGAATAGTGTCTCACTATTGGTGTCAGTGTCAGTAATGGTGCCCTATCATTGGTATCAATGAAAGGAATGGTGCTCCATCATAGGTGTCATTGGGAGGAATAGTCCCTTATCATTGATGTCAAGGGGGAATAGTGTTCCATAATTGGTATCAGTGGCACGAATAGTGTACCATAATTAGTGTCAGTAGGAGGAATAGTGCCCCATCATTGATGTCAGTGGGAGGAATAGTGTCCCATCTTTGGTGTCAGTGGGAGGAATGGTGCCCCATCATTGGTGTCAGTGGGAGGAATAGTGTCATCATTGATATCAATGGAAAGCATAGTGTCCCATTGCTGGTACAATTGGCAGCAACTATCCAACTGTTGTTGGCTGTGGGGAGGGGGGAAGAATACCCCAAGGGCCAGATAAAATCAAGCAAAGGGCCACGTCGGGCCCCCGGGCCACAGTTTGGAGACCACTGCTCTAAAGCAGGGATATGCAATTAACGGACCTCCAGCTGTTGCAGAACTACAAGTCCCATGAGGCATATCAAGACTCTTACAGCCACAAGCATGACACCTAGAGGCAGAGGCATGATGGGACTTGTAGTTTTGCAACAGCTGGAGGCCCGCTAATTGCATATCCCTGCTCTAGAAGTTGCTAGGAGTTCCTTGAGCTGTGGCTGATTGACCCATTTGATGATGTCAGCATAGTCCTTAGTTCAGCACCACTTGGTGGAGCCAGTAGCATGACACTGGTGATCTTTTCAGTTGTCTGTAAAGGTGGCATTCTTCCCAATGAGCACCACTGTAAAGGGGAAATTTCCCAATGACCCTGACTAATATTTTCAGCAGTTGTTCCCTGGGACCTGAAAATTATTTTAAGGGTTCCTCTTGGGTAAAATGCTTAAGAAAGTCTGGTCTTAAAAGTACGAGGGTTCTTCAAAAAATATCTGCACTTTTAACAAGTTTAGCAGCCATCTTCACCACAGCACGACAAGTCTTATACTAAACTGCAAGGCTTGATAGACAGCAGTGGCGGTGCATCCATTAGGGGCGCCCGGGCGCCGCCCCCTCCGTCATGCCACCCCCTCTGTGTAGAATGGATAGATTCATGCATAGTATGAATCTATCTATGGCCACTGTAGCCACCCCCTATTCAGGTGTCAGACCCTTTTCGGCACCTGAATTACAGCGGCGGGGGTGGTTTTTGAAGCACCTGATTAGAGCCATAGGCTCTAATAGGCTTCAAAAAAGGTGGACTCGGAGAGCAAAGCATTGCGTTTGGTGCCCACCCAGGTGTGTTAGAAAAGCGAATGAATATTCCCTTTTCTAACACTGAACCGCCTCTCAGCCAATCAGGAGGCGCGAGTCTAATACCCGTCACCTGATTGGCTGAAGGCACAGGCGCTCCGATTGGATGCCTAGCAGAAGGAAGAAGAGACAAATGGAGGACACTGGAGCCGCTGCCTGACCCGCTCAAAATTTTGAGCACCAGTCGCCACTGATAGACAGACTAGTCACATGACTGTCCAAGACACGAATACTACTCCCCTCGTCCTCACCATTTCCAACGAAAATATAAAAGTGCTGAAACTTTTTGAAGACCCCTTGTGTATTTATTTATATACTGTGTATATATATATATATATATATATATATATATATATATTTATTTATTTTGTGGGGTTTTTTTGCATTTAACTTAAAAACTGACATTTAAAAAGGGACAGTACATTGGTTTTATGTCCTGGGTTAAAGCTGCACAAATCCAAGCTGAACCAATGAAGGAGCTAATTAAACAGCTGTCCCTGGCTAATATGCAAGTGCAGACTCGCCACGAGGAAGCTAATCAGTGCTTGGCAACCCAGCTGGTGGTACAACAAACTCACCACAAAGAGGCACTGGCTCTGCAGCAAGAAATTACTCGCCTGTTGGTGGCCCAGCTGGCAGCCCAGCAGGCAACCCAGCAAGGGGTTATGCAGGCTCAGGTGACTGGCTTACAAGAAGCAGTGCAACAGCTTTCTCAGAGGTGTGAGCAAGTGGCTCGCCCTAGCCCTGTTGCCCCTGGTCCTCTTGGAAGTTGACACAAGCAGAAAAAAAACTACGCTATAGTTGAGAGAGAGTGTGTGGCCATTAAGTGGGCTCTAGATTCCCTCAGATATCTCTTGGGGAGGAAGTTTAGTCTGATTTCTGACCATGCCCCTTTAACATGGATGAGACAAGGTAAAGGGACTAATGCCAGGATTAACCGTTGGTTCCTGGCATTCCAGGAATTTAAGTTTGTAGTGGAGCATAGGCCCGGTAAACTGCATCAAAATGCAGTTGCCCTCTCCCGAGTCTATTATTTTAGCTCCACTGTTGCTTTCACTTCCTTGGCGTTGGGGCAGATTGGGGGGGGGATATGTACAGGATGCCGTGGATGGGTCCAGGAAGGATGCTATATTTCCCCTCTGTTTGGACTGTGGTCTCTTTAAGGTTTTAAGTGTCCTGCCTGGAAACCTGCTAGTGGGGGAAGTTACCTGCGACAAAAATCAAGGACTGTTTAACTGCGATAGCAGTTCTGAGCTCTGCAAATCGTTGAGACTGATATTTTCTGTTGTTTTTGCTGCTGTGAAGCTGTTTAAGTTTAATAAACATTCTTTTGATTGCAAAGCCTGTGTCCTGCGATCTAGCTGGTTCCCTGAACTATACAATATATATATATATATATATATATATATATATATATATATATATATATACATACATACACACACACACACATACATACATACGTCAGTGGAGAAGCGTGTTGGTGCAGCCATTGTTGGTGGAGAAGTGCGTGTGTACAGAGGCAGTCAGTGGACAAGAGAGTGGGTACTGTAGTGGTAAATAGAGATATGTGTAGGTGACGTATGCCAACAGTCAGTGCAGAAATCACAACAGTGAAAACTATCTATATATGTATGGGTACATACGGCATATATATTCTAACATAGAAGCACCATGGCCTAGAGCAGGGGTATCAAACTAAATTTAACTGTGTGCCGCATCAGCAGTATGGTTGCCCCCTGTATCTGGAGTGCACTACATAAAGTGTGCAGGGTTCAGGAATGCGCTACATACAGAGTGCAGATTTCAGGAGTGCGCTGTGTACAGAGTTCAGGAATGTGGTATGCACAGCGTGTAGGGTTGAGCAGTGCGTTGCATGCAGAGTTCAGGGGAGTGCTGTGTACAGGGTGCAGCGTTTAAGGGTGCATTATGCACAGTGTGCAACCCCCCTCCCTAAAGCTTCCTCACATCTCTCTCTCCTACCTTGACAGGCTCTAGTACCTCCCTGAGTAGAGTGGCTCTGCCTCACCTTGCAGGGAGCAGGAGTTAAGGGTGAGAGCTGGAGGTGGCAGAATGGAGTTTTTCTGCTATGTTCCAGTTGCAAAACTGAGTGCGGGGGCGGCATGACAAGGCCTGGAGGGCCGGATTCAACCCGCTGGCCTTGTTTTTGACATATGTAGCCTAGAGGATCTTTTTGCGTGAGCCAAGACTTATGCCTGGTACACATATCAGTTTTTTTTTTTTCCGTTCAACTCAGCAGGCTAAAAAGAAAAATAAACTGAGGAGCTTGGGAGGAGATCACTGTACTAACTATCCAATGTTAGAACACAATAGCTTAGGAAGGATCACTGTACTGACAGGGGGACTGACATTGTCAGAGAGCGCTGATCGGATGACTACCGGCAGATGTTTGTCTGGCATGTCCCTTTGACAGAAGCCAGATGTTCGATCCCTGCTGAAATGGCTGAGATTCCATCTATCTATTGCTGGCTTTAGTCAAGCGAATTTGGAAATAGTAATGCCTGCCATTCGCAGCTCAACAAAGGTTGATCTGTAATTCAAGAACCAGGTGGAAAATTCTCTGCCAAACAGTGACTGCAACTGAAAGGATGCAGCTGCTGTTCAGGTATTCTAGCATCTGCTGTCAGAATACAATAGACGGCACAGAGTTTCCCCCATCCATCTTGTTTAGCTGTATATGGATAGCCTAATGGGAGATTATGGGTAAAAAGGGTTAACAGTGGTGTTTTCCTTCAAGACAAAAAAAAAAATCACAATGTCACCTCACACCCAAGTCTGTATTAAAACACAGAGAATATCTGGCAAAAATTGTTTTACATTTAATGCATTTTAAGGAAGGAAGCCATTAACCAAAGAGGTAGACAGCATGCCAAAAGTAAGTGTTTTATGTCATTACACAAGGGTATTCAGAGCAGTAATTTTATTTCTCAACTCACAAGGTGAACAAAGTTGGCATGTGGCGAGCGGGAAAGGCAGCACAGAAAATTAAATGACTGAATCCCGCACTAGCCAGTTTTCCCTTTTACAACGAGCGGTAACAAACAAACTGCATTAGCATTTACGCCAATATAGTTCTCTACAGGGACTTCCCTGTTGACCTTCACCAATCTATGCAAATATAGAAATATGTGTTAAGTACAGAATACAAATACAAACAGTTAAAATACATTTAGAAGATAGTTACATAGAGGTATAAAAAGTGCAAAGCTTCATAACTTTAAAACCTTTTCGGGACAAGAAACTGCCCTTCCCCCATCCATCATCCATTAGCCAAAGCTCCTCCATTTTGTTTTGTTTTTTTTCACTGCAGACAAGCATACAAACAGATGAATGATGAATGAGCTCCCTCCTGGGATTTTTTGTGTTGTAGACCATAACGTGCACCCCCCATCCCCTCGCTAATACAGCCGGTGCTTACATTGGATCCATATAGGACTAACAGCTACATGTCCATAAAAAGTGCAGTACAAACAATCGAACTTACCGTAATCCAAATTCAGCTGTTTTAGACCTTATTTTTACATAGCAAAAGTCTCAGGGATTTGTAATCAATTTTAGGACTGAATATTTTACCAAAAGACTAGTTTGTATAATCCATGTGAGGCTGAAAATGTCCCTTTTATTCTCCTGATGTAGTGTGAGTGATGGAAAAAAAAAATGGATGCTATTGGCAGCAAGAACGGTTATTGCTCTGGACTGTTCATAAATAAAAGCCTGTTTTAATTACAGCGTGGCTAATAGAAATCCAAGCTAACGCTGTCACATATATATTTTGCAATTAACGTCAGCTGTATTTTCCCCTCTTCTTGCTTATATATAAAATGCTAAGGCAAGAGCTCTTACACAAAATTTAAAAGAGCATGTCCAGCAAAACTTTTTTTTATATTTTTTTGGATAGTGTGGGGAAAGAATCATAAAACCTCTGTCAGGTTTTTACTGCAATGTAGGGTTTTGTTAGAGATCTTCCCTCATTTCCTCAACTGATAAAAGTTTACCAGGGGGACCGGGACGGGGGACGACTCTCCAACAGCAGCACAGACAGAATCACTTCCCGTCTGATCAACCATTGTCAGCAGGACAGGAAGCGAGGGAAAATCTCTTCAATGGACAGCAGTTAATATACCCCAGGGATCTTCAAACTACGGCTCTCCAGCTGTTGCAAAACTTTCACATCCCATGAGGCATTGTAAAACGCTGACATTCACAGACATGACTAGGCATGATGGGAATTGTAGTTCCTGAACAACTGGAGGGCAAAAGTTTGAAGACCCCCGGTATATCCAATAAGAGCACCAAAATAATGTACAGGGAGTCCAAACTCATTTATTAATTCCACAGGAAAGCAACAAGCACCCAACGCGTGGAGGGTAAAAAAAAATCCCCCTAAATCAGAATTCCTCATTTAAACAGCAATGAGTGGTGCTAGCTCCTCCATACCTTTTGCCACTGATACTGGCGCAAAACACACAAAAAAAATGGCTCAGTAGAAATCCACTGGGACCACAGCACTCCACAAAGCAGGCCCTGAATGGTTAGGCAGAAAAAAAAAAATGGTGAAACCAAATGGTTAATGTGCGATGTCAAAGTAGCAGTATACCATTTAATAATCTCAAAAAGTAAATGTGATACTACAAATCAATATATAGTATATAGACAAATGGAATCTGTTGAGTGGGCAGCCAACACTATACAAATAAATGCTACACTGAGTGCTGCAGCCTGCAACAGCAGGAGGGGATACTTCATCAAGGATGTACACAAGGAGAAGGAGCAAACAAGGGCAAGGGCCACCATAATGTAATATTAACCACTTAAGCCCCGGACCATTTGGCTGGCCAAAGACCAATGCACTTTTTGCGATTCGGCACTGCGTTGCTTTAACTGACAATTGCGCGGTCATGCGACGTGGCTCCCAAACAAAATCGATGTCCTTTTTTTCCCACAAATAGAGCTTTCTTTTGGTGGTATTTGATCGCCTCTGTGGTTTTTATTTTTTGCGCTATAAACAAAAAAAGAGCGATCACACTCATGGAGCTCGTGGCAGGGTCACGCGCGCACCGCCAGCGGCGTGCACGCGACCACACGGTGGCAAATTTAAAGGGACGTACCTGTACACCCATTTGCCTGTCCGTTCCATTCTGCCAATGTAAATGTTCGTGCGGCGGTCGGCAAGTGGTTAAAAACACTTTATTAAAAACAATGTAAGTTGCACTTGCAAGAGCAAGTAGGAGACAGGCGGAAGTGACAAGATTCGCAGCACCAGAGCTCAGCATCCAATCGTAATCGTAAGGCAGGACGACTTCCTGTTAGCTTCTCTCTTCTCACGCCTTCCTCATACTTGCTCTTGTGAGTGCAACTTACAATTTTTGAATAAAGTGTTGGTTTTTAATACTACACTATGGTGGCCTTTGCACCTGTTTGTGTTCTCCCCTTACTGACATACTCACTGGTTGTTTTCCTGCAAATCTGTCACAGATACATTTCAAAACATTGTCTAAGCCCCGATGAAGAGGGATTTTTACCCTTGAAACTCATCAGATGACTGTTGCTTTCTTGTGAAATCAATAAAAGACTTTTGATTCCTAAGACGTTGTGCTGGTGCTCTTATTGGTTCTTTTAGACATGGGTTTCTCGGTCTAGGCAAGCCTACCTTTGAGGCTATTCAATAAAATGAAGAAATGTTAAGAGCAACCACCGGAGTGCGGATCATTTTTTCTACATTACCTTTGAGGGGCTCCTGTTTTGGCTGACCCCAAGCCATAAAGCTCAAATAATGACTTTTTTTTCTTAATGACCTAAGATTTGTGTCCAGTTGTTCACTTCCACCCTATCATGGGCAGTAAAAAACCAAATAGTGTTCTAATGCTTCCCGCTCTATCTAATAGTTTTTGGCTTAATATAAACTTTAGGGGCATGTTTGAAACAATCAGGAGGCTGTAATGCCTACTGGGATAGCCCTTCCCAAGCAAAGGGAGCCTGATCTGTGCCAGTAAAAAAGATTGTTTATACCAGCCATTTCCAACCAGGGTTCCATTAAACCCTCGGATTCCTCCAGAGGTTACTAAGGGTTCCTTGAGCTGTGGCTTATTGACCTCCCATTCGATGGTGCCTGGATAGTTTCAGGGCCAATGCCACTTGGCAGGGTAAGCTGCAAGAACCCAATTATCCTTTTAACTGTCTGTAAGGTTGGCAATCTAACAATCACTAGAAGGGGAGGCATTATTCTCACAGGTCACCATTGGAACGGGGTGTTTTTCCTACTGACGCCCAATTAATTCATTTTTGCAAGGGTTCCCCCAAGACCTGAATTTTTTTAAAGGGTCCTCCTTTGGTAAAAAGGTTGAGAACGGCTGGTTTATATTGTCTCGAATAATAATGTCTCTATCAACCTAGAAGATGGCAAATTTATACTGACTATCAAAGGCTGGATCTGGAGGAACTGAACAGCAATAAGCAAAATTTAGTTTAAATTTAGTTAAGATAAAGATTTAATGTTTTGCTGTATTTAGGTAACAGATCGGCTTTATATTATACATTAAATTATAGACAATAACATAGAATATATCATATTTTTAAAAGGGAACATAACCCCTTCACTTTCTTTGTCACTGCACTAACTAGAGCTGACCTTAGACGTATGTGACCTGCTCAACTGCAGTCCCATGCCTATCTGCATGCAAGAGGGGCCCATCTCCTGAGCACATCTATTCCCCATCCAGTCCCTAGATCACAGAAAGATGGTATTTATGAGCCCCCCTACTATGGACAAGAACAAACTCAGAAAACTGATGCTCCTCTTAACGTTTCCTTATCTGGCTTGTGGCACGCCTGTTATAACAGTGCATTCCACTGGCTGCTGGTCATACAGCACCCCCAGGTGATATGTCTCCTTCATAGTAACATGACTTCCCCTGTCTTCTGGTAACATAGATTCCCACTGGGCTCAAGTATTGGCTACATGCAGCCAAAGTGACAACATGGCACCCTGTTTTAGGCATCTTGGCAACATGGCATTGCACGAGCAACATAGCTCCCCATTTGACTACATGTCACCTTTCTGGCAAAGTGTTACCTCTGACAATCTCATGCCTTTTTCTGGTTATGGCAGCATGGCATGCCAACACCAACCCTCTGGTTCCTCTTACATTTCAGAGTATGTGCACCAATTTAAATTCACCCAAGCTCTGTCTGGATTAAAAAATGGTCGCTGTAATGTAAAAAAACAAAAACAAAACAGGATCTACAATGAGTTCCTATTTGCTTATGGTGCCATGAACTTAGCCTTACCATAACTATGATAAGGTATGTGTTGCTCATAGACAATTGGTTTCTGTCTCTCAATCCCCCAAATCGTACTAAAAAAGAAGAAAGAAAAATATAAATTGACTAGTCACTATGAGTAAAATCCATTGTTCCTACCTACAATTTAACAATTGGGGCTTATTGTTGCCAAGTAAACAGACGGTATGCTCCAAAGTGCTGCTACGTCTGTGCACACACATCACTGCCCAAAATGCTAACAACAAAAGAAACTTTATTAACACTGCTATTTTCTTTAAACTATTTACCGGTACAAAATCTTTAAAACGGAAAGGCCCCCCAAATAATAACATCTCCCCCAGATCCCCATTAAAGATACAGTCCTGTAACGTACTGTGCAAGGTCTTCATTTTAACAAATCACAATGCAGAGATATGGCCATCTGTACATTGTGGTGCGCTGGAAAGAAAGTGCATGTGCATTAAAAGTTCTGTTTTGGTACACTGGCCGTCCACTCAAAATTTATCAGCTCTCTTCCACCAACACATGGTAAATTGCATGTAGTAATGCACCCCAAAGTTATGAATTGAGCCTAGGCAATTGATTGGAAGTTCCCACAGAAAGTAAAAATGCAAAAATGCGCAATTTTACTGCAAATTTGCTGCGTTTTACAGCCAGTAAAGGGAGGTTGGGGGAGGCTGAACCTCCCCTAACCGCAGCAGCTCCTAAACTATCCTAAAAGCCTATGTGTACATGGGCACATAAGGCTTAAAGGGCTCATGCACAAAGGATGTTTTTACAGCTGCTGTTAGGGGCATCTGACTTTTTTTTTTACTGCCTCTAAATGGCCCTCCATGTTAGCCTATGTGTCCATGCACACATAAACTTTCAGAGGCGTTTGGAGGCAGTAGAAAAAAAACAACCTGTGCGTTCAGAAACAGAGGCTGTTGAGCTGTAAAAACGCAAAACGCCAAAAAACACGGCTAAACACTAACAAGCTTTTAGCGTTTTTAGATGTTTTTACATTATAGGGAGTGTTTTTACTGTAAAAACGCCCAAAAACGCTAACGCCAAACAAACGTGCATAAACGCTAATCAAAAACGCAGATAGACTCGCATTTTTACAGCTGTTTTTCCTGGCAGCTGCGCTGTGGTTTTTTAAACATCCTATGTGCATGAGCCCTTATAGAGTTGAGTTTAGGTGCTTTGGCAAAAAAAAACGCCAAAAGCTCCTAAACTCAAGTTTAAGAGCTGTAGTGTGTACATGAAGCTTAACACTAGATCTCATTGGTAGGGGAAGCTTTTATTTGTTTCTGCCTTCCCTAAGAAAACCCTGGACCTACAGGAGTGGTGAACCTCTCTGTTACTACAATGAGGAATCATGAACACCGCCATTTTACATTTTTCCTGCCAATTCCAGTTCGAAAATACTCTCCTACTTTTATGGAAAAATATGCTATAACAGGTGAATCTTCAAACACTGTATACTGATCACTATAAATGTATGGCCAAAACTAAGGCTGAACTCCAGGTGTTATCTTAATTGCATTCTTACATTGGTCTAGCTTGAACCAATGTAAGTATGTATACTTTCATATCTGAGGGACTGATGTGGAAGCTGACAATCACTGTAGTAGTTGGAGCTACTACAGTGATGACTGTAATCTTATGGGGTCGCTTGTTCGCTCAACACCACCACCATTCACAGAAGGTCTTGTATTCTTTTCAATGTATACAAGGTATTCTTTTATTGGACAAGATGAAGATGGTTACATCACTGCTCCTCATCTAATCAGAGAAGACCTTGTATTCATTGTTAAAATGCATGCTTACATTGGTCTAGCTTGGACCAATGTAAGTATGTATAACTCATACATGAGGATCCAATGTGGAAGCTAACAATCACTGTAGTAGGTGGAGCTCCTACAGTCATCACCGCAATCTTATGGGTCACACATTCGCTCAACACCACCACCATTCACAGAAAGTATTCTTTTCAATGGATACAAGGCATTCTTTGATTGGCAAGATGGAGATTATTACATCCTCCTCCCAACCTCAACTAATCAGAGAAAGCCTTGTATAGAGTGAAAAAAAAAAAAAAAAGGCATTCTGTAAATATCACCAGTGACCCCTGTGGTCAGTGCACAGTGGGGCCACCACTCAAAACAGGACCCAGAAGATCACGTTGATCACTCTAGTAGCACTGACTACTACAGCGATTGTCTGCTTCCACAGTGGTTCCTCCGGTATGAGATATGCATACTGTACATTGGTCAAACTTGGATGCAATTAAGATCATATGTAAAAAATAAATAAAAGAAGGGACCTGCAACCTAGTACCTAGAATTGTCAACTAACAATATGGCCACTGATTCGTCCGTCCGATGGGATGCCTCCACGACTTAAATATCTCCTAAAACAATGCAAATGAGGAACCAGACTGGTAACTCTATAAAGAGTTGTGTAATGCCGCGTACACACGGCCGGACTTCCCGACAGAAAAAGTCCGATGGGAGCTTTCGGTCGGACATTCTGACTTGTGTATGCCCCATCAGACTTTTTCTGTCAGCATTTCCGATGGACTCAGATATAGAACATGTTCTAAATCTCTCCGTCGGAAATGCCGACGGAGTTTAGACCGTTCGCAAGTCCGGCCGTGTGTACGCGGCATAAGGAGGACCAACTACAGTGTGCCAAAAATAGAAAAAAAAAATCTTTAATAGAAAAAACATTTACTCCCAATTTTGAAAAAAAAAATATACAAAATGTGGAACGCACCTCCCATAAAAAACACCCACAGTCTAAAAACAAGCAATTGACAACGTTGTCACACAAAGCGCCAAACACTCAGGGCCCCGCATCCAAACTTGCACTCACAGAGCTAGGGAAAAGCACAGGCTCGGATTGGAGATAACTGAGCTCAGAACATCGCCACTCTAAAGTTCAGAGGTATGCATACCCGACAGGGGGGTGTTAGTACATAACCATGAAGGCACTAAAAATTAAGTGTAATCAGCTGAAACTTGCCGAATAGAGATGTGGAGCTACAGAGGTGGCCACCGAGTGTCCAAACTGGAAGTAGGTCATGGCTGATCGAACTACTAAGCAAAGGAGGTGGCATTAAAAATTGTGAATATAATCTCTAATAATATAAAGTCTGGAGCCAGCTCTGGTGAAGAACTCAGCACTATATTGAGGATTGCATCCAAGTTCACACTGTATCGTGAATGTCTTTGGAAAGTTCCGGTAGTGCTGAGATATTAATCACTCAGACAGTGCACATCAAGATTGAGGCATGAGTGTCTCCGTTAGTGGTAAACCAGCCTAAATGATTTAAGTCATTGACCCTGTAAAAAGCCGAGCTTATTATATTCACAATTTTTATTGCCACCTCCATTGCTTAGGTGTTTGATCAGCCGTGACCTACTTCCAGTTTGAACACTCGGTGGCCACCTCTGTAGCTCCACATCTCTATTCTGCAAGGTTCAGCTGATTGCACTTCATTTTTAGTGCCTTCATGACACCCATCAGGTATGCATATCTCTGAACTTTAGAGTGGCGATGTTCTGAGCTCAGTTAACTCCAATCCGATCCTGTGCTTTTCCCTAGGTCTGTGTGTGCATGTGTGGATGTGTGGGGCCCTGTTTGTTTGGCGCTTTGTGTGACAACGTTGTCAATTGCTTGTTTTTAGACTGTGGGTGTTTTTGTATGGGGGGGTACGTTCCACATATTGGATATCTGTTTTTCTAAATTGTGATTAAATGTATTTTCTAAAAAGATTTTTTTTCTATTTTTGGCACACTGTAGTTGGTCCTCCTTACACAACTCTTTATAGAGTTACCAGTCTGGTTCCTTGTTTGCATTGTTTTGCAATTAAGATCATACCTGAAGTTCATCTCTAAATAGGGAATGGACTTTTAAGAAATCGTCAGAATTTATTCCCAAAATGTAATTTGATTCCTTTTAATAGGACCTTATAGAGTACATCCTTTAAGTGGCCTCGTCCCTAAAATCTAGGAACTACTTTTCTTGCCTGGACTGGTGTACTATACCAAGGCTTGCAGTCTCCCATGCTCTGTTTGTATTACTTTTACCACAGGGTGAGCTTCTATAAAGGCACTTTTGCCCATTCATCCCAGCGTTATGCACCTCTCCCAACTCCTTCCTCTAACAAGAACAGAGATCAGCTTTCTCCCGAGAAAAAGTAGGATGGAAACAGACCACAGGAGGCTGCAGGCCATGATGTTTAGAAAAGCACAACATGCATTTCATGTGCATTGCTATGCAGTGTGCTGCAGTGTGGGTGCATTATATTAGTTTTTTGAAGCACAACGCAGTGCGGTAAAATGCACATTTACCATGTATTACTGCAGCACATAGTTGCCCTAAACATAAACCTCAAATTAAATCTAGCCTTTTAATCTCAAGTCCATCCATAAATATTTCTCCGAATATGCTGTCACAATGAACATTATAACAAAATGTATTAGCATTAATAATCCTGCAGCTGCAATTGTCACGTGCAAAAAAAAAAAAATCTATGCCTTAAGCTGTCCATAGATTACTTTTTTTTTTTTTTTAATCAGCCAGTGAGCTGATCGAAAGAAACTGAACAGACTGCCCCATCCACCCAAGCGTGGTAGATGGGGGAATAATCTATATTGTATTCTTACAGCAGGGACCCCTCCCCTGTCAGAATACACAGGTCAGCGCTGCAGCCGACTGCTGCAGTGCTAATCAAATGAAAATTTACCAACAGTTTAGTCAGAAAGGATTCAATCGTTAGATCAACTTGAACAGAAACAGCCATAGATGGATCAAAATTTTGCCAGTCCCTACTGAACTGGCCAAACTTAGATCCATCTACGCCCAGCTTAATACACTAATGCTGAAATCCTCAGCTGCGAAGACACACAGGAGGGTGCAAACGCCAAATGCATAACCACCACCAATGTTTATTGAATTCAAAAGTCAAAAACATTCAAACATGAGAACGAATAAGCGCATCAACACAACTCCAGCCATAGGTGATGTCATCTAACCATGCATGCTGCAGTTGGAAGGCTAACGTGCTTCTGGAGACGTGCCTCCATCTTCAGGGCTCTAAAAAAGGGGGCACACCTCTCAAAACACGCTAGCTTTCCAACCATGGAATACATAGTTAGATTACATTAGCTATGGCTGGAGTGTTTGAAGCGCTTATTCGTTCTCATGTTTCTGAGTATGTTTTTGGCTTTTTATTTTAATAAACCTTGTTGGTGATAATGCACAAGGCGTTTGCACCCCACCCCCCCCTGTGTGTTTTCACAGTTTTTTTGGAGATTCCCTGCATTCGACGGAAGATTACAGGTTGAGACACCAACGGATGTACGAATATTTGAGCTCTGGAGTGTTAGAAGATTTCTGTGACTGAAATCCTCAGCGCCAAAACAAAATGAGGAACATTAAAAAAGGTAGATAACCGTGCCAAATGCCCATTTATGATTTGGACCATGAGCTAATTAAATAAGGGAGCCAAGGCTATTGTATTCAAATTTTTCAGATTAAATAGAAGAAATTGAAGTGATGCAACAAGGCTACATAACTGCTTGAATAAGAATCTCACTGGCACCAGCTAAGGAGATAAAATCCTGTTGTGCAATCTGACACAACGTATCTCACCCAACGCTAATTTTGTAGTTATAAATGGAGCATTAAAAACTCCAGGCCCAATTTAATGACTGGTTTGCTAGTTTCTAACTGGCAAAGCTAGCCATTAAAATGCTGCAGCCCTATGAAACAAAAATAATAAGTTCCAAGTTGAAAGCTGGGCATATCAAACAAATTATTAGAATGCACACGTGTAGTTAACATTGGTAAAAATTGCAATCCCATAATATTCAAATATTTTACACAATGGTGTTTTTTAGTACAATGAGCTTTCATGGTTCTTTATGTACTTGCATGCTCCCAAGACATGGGTGGAGTATACAGACTTTGAAAGCTCTTCTATTGCCGACAACGTAATCCTTCATGTTCAATAAAGGTCAATTTTTAGTAACCATCGATGGATGTGTGCGCGTGATCACATGACTGTGCGGAACCATATTAAGGCTGAAGTACTAGACAGGAGCCTGCTTACAAACGTAGACTTGTCACAGGGTAGGGCCTTCAACCATGGTCCAGGTCAGGGAGACAGGCTCTGTGATGTTGTGGTGTCCTCTGTTGGCAGGATCTCAATGCTACTGTCAGGCTGGCTTGGGGATACACTTTCAGTGAGGTCTAATTCCTGGACTTGGCTTGGAGAAAGTGGCTGGGGAGAACTGGCAGTGTCTGTGCTGGGTGCTGGGCTCTTCACCTCGATCAGGCCAAGAAGCTCTTTAACATTAAGAGGCAACTCCTGCAGAAAAGAACAAAATTGTAGCATGGACATTCAACTTGCAATTCATTTGGAGATGCATACGTTTAAATTACAATTGTGCGGAAACTAAGACTCTGACTGTAGAACTAACATCTGCAATCTGTATGTAATAAAGGTTACGGCAGTCAAAAATGGAGATGAAAGTCGTAGGCATCACCAGTGTTACAGGAATCCAAAATCACTGGAGCCTCCAAGAAGATCCTATGGGGACTTTTTGAAAGTTACTATTTGTACAAATTTTGGCAACTAGCCATTCAGGCCAAGAGCTGTCATACGAGGTCTGTACCCAAAGTAATGCAAAAGTAGGCATACTTTTTATAATAATTAACATAGTTTGTTCAAATTTCACATGTTCGTAGAGTACCTCTTCCTCTTTAGTAGCTCTCCTTTTTAATTGCAGGTAAATAATGGATTCTAAGCAGAAGCAACATGCCGTCATTGAGTCCTTGATGAAGTAAAGGCGCAGGCTGTTCGACATCACAGAAGACTACAGAATATTTATGGAGATGACACCACTGACAAAAGCTATGTCTTGTCATTGGTAACTCTTGTCAGTGGTGTCATCTCCGTAAACATTCTGTAGCCTTCTGTGGATATTGGATCAGCCTGCACCCCACCTTCATCAAGAAATCAATGATGGCACGTTGCTTCTGTTTGGAATCCATTATTTACCTGTAATGAAAAAGAAGAGTTATTATAGAGGAACAGTTACTCTACCAACATGTATAATTTAAATTACCTGTGTAAGTTATTGGAGATATCTCAGAGCGCACACTGTGCAAAAACCGAGCTTCCTAAGGATAATAGCTGCCTCAGCAGACTCCGTCCAAGCCACACCCGCATAATTAAGCCTCTGGGCGGGGCAAAACACTTTGGGGCCATTGCTTGGACAGAGTCTAATGAGGTGGCTATCATCCTTATGATCCGGCTTTGCACGGTCTCCGAGATATATCCAATGCTCTTATATTATGTATTATTATGCTTGAATCCACAGCAGGATCCACTAAACCGTGCTGTGAAAGCCTGAGTAGAGATACAAAGATTTTTTCAGGTTCACCTGTGTAAGTTAAAGTGTTACTAAACCCACAACAGTAAAATCAGTTTGTATTAGCAACAAAGCATGCTTGTTATACTCACTGTGGAACCTAAAGGGTTAATCCTCTGCATTGTGTAAAAAGGCTGTTTGATCCTGCCTTCTCTAATCCTCCCCTTCTTCCACAGTCCCCAATCCATCTGCTGATAGCACATAGCCCTAGGAGGCACTCTGCACATGCTAAGTTTGTGTGTATTGCTAGAGAGTTTTTTTTTCTCTTGGGAGCGTGCATGTGATTAGCACAGGGCCAAACAGCACTGTCCAGACAGGGGTGGAGAATGAAAACACCTCCTACAAGATTTAAAGAGGAAGTAAAACCTGATGGGTTTTACTTCCTTTTTTGCTCCCTGCAAATTAAAAGAATAATGCATACTAGCCCATTATGTGACACTTACTTGCAAACAAATCCATCGCTGTCCCCTGTGTAGGCTGCGTCCATCTTCGCCCCTCTTCCTTCCGGGGACTGGCCGGAGCCGCAGGAGCCGTCAGTAACAACACACGCTGGGGGAAGAAATGGCACGGAGGTCCGTTTCTTCACAGCGCATGCGCCGATTACATCATCGGCGTACTACAAGTGAAATATCTCGCATGAGATATTTCCACTACCTATAGGTAAGCCTTATTCTAGGCTTACCTATAGTTTAAAGTCACTAGGGAGGGTTTACAACCACTTTAACCAACACCGATAGAAGTCACAAGACTAATATATACTGCTGATGAGAAAGGGCTTTTAGCAGTTTATATTTACTAAAATAACTACATGTTCATGTTCTGTGTACTGTGGGAGACATAAATAAAAAAAAAGTTATGCCCAGTTTTGCATTGCTTTTGGTACAGCCTTTTTATTAATGGCGGCAATACTATGTTCCTAATATGCTACCGTAGGGTTCCGATTGTAGTTAAAAGAGAATTTCTATAGTGGCCTAGGCAAGATAATGCACCTTATGGTACATATTGTGTTGCCTTGCATTTTTCTCTGTGAATGCCAAGGTGTTCTCTGATTGGACCAGGTGCAGGTCCCCCACCCCACCCCTTCACCTCATCCAATCAGAGAACATAATTGAGAAAAATTAAAGGTGTTCTGTGAATGGCACCAGTGCCAATCAGGTGACCCCCTGTGGCCACTATGCAGCAGAGCAGCCCCTTGGCACAGGACCCGGAAGATAGTGGTGATTACTCTAGTATTGGATAGTACTAAAGTGATTTCCAGCTTCCATAGAAATGCCACAGGTATGAAATATGCATATTTACATGGGTTGTGTGGAACAAATGTAACGGCGCTATAAAATCTACAACTGGAATTCAGATTTAAGTTTGCCTGGGATGTACCTTTAAGACTTATCTTATTTCTATGTAACCAAGTTCTTCGTAGAATACGGGTAAGCTAGTCTAAATAATTATATATGGAAAACAACACATATCTCAAATTACTGCAGAGGATCGCAACAGAGGTGAAATCCTGCCCTTTGTTTAACAGAAACCTAGATACATAGAGCAGGATCTATGTTTAGGATAAATCTCACTACACTGCATTTTCCACTACAACGTCCTTGCTATCTTGTTCGCATTGCAATCTCTTCAAGGATATTTCATTCCTCTAGTTTTGGTGGATTCAAGTAGAAAAAAATACTCTGGCAAGGGCAAATGAGAATTACCCGGCTGGCTACTGCACTATTAACATATTTAACGTATTGTGATAAGAGCAGGATGATATTTAAAGGGGTGTTACCCCCTGTATCCTCCCACACTCGCTCTGCAATGGTCACACGGACAGCTGTAATAAAAACTGATATTGTGCCCTACTGGGGGCCATAAGGTTTCTTGGCGTGCCAAATACTGTACACCAGTATCTCCCGGAATGGAGCAGAAGTACCTCTGCTTTTAGCATTTTCTCTGCCGGTACAACTATAGAAAAATCGAGAAAACGATTGTCTGGTTTTCCTCGATGTTTCACAGCAAGTCGAAAATTCTTGTACTTTGTTGTTTGTTTCTGATCATGCACAGTCTTTTGTATCTTATTTTTTTTATACGAAAACAGTACACATTAAACAAAAATCGTTAATTCTGTCAACGTATAAGAAAAATTTTGGAGTATGTCCCTTCGGAAATCTTTGTTTGGAAAGTATGAATCGGATGTTAAAAGTTGTGTACACGCTAATGATCATTCCTTTTACGGAATTTTATAGTGTGTACCCTGCTTAAAGGGGTTGAAAAGGGAGAAGGTTTTTTTTTTTTTTATCGTAATACATTCTATGCATTAAGATAAAAAGCCTTCTGTGTGCAGCAGCCCCCCTAATACTTACCTGAGCTCCCTCTTCCAGCGATGTCCACGAATGCCTCGGCTGACCGGGACTCTCCCTCCATTGGCTCCCACTGCTGTCAAAGTCAGTTAGCCAATGAGGAGAGAGGGGGGGGCGGGGCTGAACTGCGGCTCCGTGTCTGAATGGATACACAAAGCTGCAGCTCAGGTCGAGTGCCCCCATAGCAAGCTGCTTGCTGTGGGGGCACTCAAAAGGAGGTAGGGTCCAGGAGCGCCAGCAAGGTACCCGAGAAGAGGAGGATTTGAGCTGCTCTGTGCACAACCACTACACAGAGCAGGTAAGTATAACATGTTTGTTATTTTTATAGGAAAAAAAAAAAAAAGAACAAGACTTTACAATCACTTTAAAAGGAGAAGTCCAGCCTTTGACCCATTTTTAGCAAAGAGCTGTCTGAAGTCCGCTCTCTGCTGACGTCACACAGATCAGTCCAGGCACCGCGTTATCCCTACTTCAGAAGTCTGGATCCGCCAGCTGCCTGGACTGATGACAGTCTCAGCCTCTCAGCGAGCTGCTGAGATAGCTGCTGCTCGCCCCTCCACAGCTCAGCGCTCCAATGAGCGCGGAGGAGCAGAGAAGGAGAGCTGTTGATGGACAGTCAGCAGCTCTCCTCTCGGGAAGGTGAGAGAACCGAGCCATCGGTGGTGTTCTGTGGCTCGGTTCTCGGTGAAGAGGCGGCGGGGGACAGATGCAGCATCAGACCGATGCTCCATCCACCAAGGTAAGTATAAAACAGCAAAAAACGCCAAACCCATATTTCTGCTTTAAAGATATATGTAAAAGACAGCTATGCAGGAAAGCTTGCCAATTTTAATGCCAGCTGCTATTGGCAGACACTAGAGGGGATATTTTATTTGGAAGCAAACCTGGCTATTTGATGCGCACATTTACGGCTAATTTATACTAGGGATGGGATCACTCTTCAGAGAGCATTTGACAGGCATAGAATATCTCCTCCCCACCTGTTTTAAATCCCCTAAAATGCAGAATCACTGTGCCACAACCACATGCATTGCGTGCAGTTGCAGAGCAGCCCCATTCACTTGCAGGACGCAGCTCTGACCGACACGGTGCTTGTGAAGTGTGTGGTGTAAGCCAGCGCTGCTCCAGCCACGCCACTGATGCATTTTGACCAAGCCCTGATGGGTGGGGGGAAACGCGGCAGCCATTGGCCGAAGCAGCGCTGGCTGAAGCCATACATTTTACGAGCATCAGGTCATTCTGAGTGGTGTCCTTTGCATGATCAAAATGAGCAGTGTCCTTTACATTTGCAAAATCAGCAAATATTTCACTCTAATGCTGCGTACACACGAGCGGTTTTGCCGTCGGAATTAACTCTGAAGGTTTCTCCGACGGAATTCCACTCAAGCTATCTTGCATACACACGGTCACAACAAATTCCGACCGTCAAGAACGCGGTGACGTACAACACGTACGGCGAGACAACACCTACGACGTCTCGTACTTACTTCAGAGCATGCATCACTTTTGGTACGTCGGAACAGCATACAAACGAGCGGTTTTCCGTCAGAAAAAAATATAGAACATGTTCTCTATCTAAGTCCGTCTGAATTTTCGATGGAAAATGTCTGATGGGGCATACACATGGCCGGAATATACGATGAAAAGCTCCCGTCGGACTTTTTCTGACAGACATTCGGCTCGTGTGCACGCAGCATAAGGGCTTTTTCACACTGCTAGTGTGAAAGAGCCCTTAGAGTGAAATATTTGCTGATTTTTTTCACAATTTTTTGACAGAATGAGTTAGAAGCTCTATCAAAATCTTTCAAGTCATTAGGACAGGCAAAGCTCACTGTCGCTGCTTATTGCAGAGCTTTAGCTGTGATTCAGTGTGGGGGTGGAGAGAGGGGTGGGGGGTCAGACAACTGCAGAGAGGCCGCTGCTTACAAACAAAAGTTTTTTCTGCAGCTGACTGCCAAGGGCAAGTTGTTCTGCTGGCACTAGGAGGCTGAATTATATAGAAGGCAACATGAAGATATTTAAGAGAGTTTTTATGCAGCCTTAATTGAAACTGATACTTTTAGCTGAATCTACAAACAGGCTTTATTGGCCACCATGATACAAAAAAATGAATCAATGCTTTAAAAAAACAAAAACAAAGAATGATTCCAAACTTTTTAACACTAGTATACTCCAACTGGCATAACCATGGCATAGAAGACATTTTGGTGGTTGCACGCTCTTGCGCTCACCCATTAGCTCCCAGATGCCCCAGTCTACAGTTTAGTCCTCAATCAGAGCCTGGCTCAATCCCCACCCTACATCCCACAATGTTGCAGTACTGTGACATGATGGGGAAGTCACAATTTGCATAAAGCACTTGCTTGGTTTTGGAGGAAATGTTTTTCTATTTCATCTTATTTTGTGCTTTTTTTGAGTGACACATTCACTTTAAACAGAAAAAAATACCCATAAACACTGCTACTCATACTGATGAAACCACAGGCTGGCTGTCAAATAAGAGGCAATGGTTAGGTCACAAAGCATTGGCGATGCTGCAGTGTTAGCAGCCACAACCCCGGCACTCACCTGACAGTGTGCCAGCTGCTGATTCAGAGCTTCAGCACGACACAGAATGTCCTCCACGCTCATCTTCATGGTCAGCTCGTTAATGTGCTGAACAGAGGCAAAGCAACAGATAAGTAAGGTCTGCAGAAACATACTGTATAGGAAGTAATACAAAAAACACTAAAATCACAGGATAAGCAGAAAAAGTAGCGCATAATACATTTTTTGTTGTTTCGATGCAAAACTCATTTTTTTTAATTGAGTCTTATTGTATCTCTATGACATTTAAAGGGTCAGCACATCCATAACTGATATTACTGTTTTTGCTGCTGCAGAACTAAACTCACTATACTTACATCCTCTCTAACTGTACAAAATCCCTTAAGACGCCGTCCTCGGCGCCGGCATTTTCTAACCCAATCCATCCGAGTGCTGGTCTTTGCGCATCTTCATTGGCTGGCGCGGGAGGAGGTAACTCCTGAGTCAGTAATCTTGGCACACAGAGTATGTGATGTAAACTGAGCTGGGCATGCCCAGCTCAGTTTACATGCCACATTAAAACTGCAAGCAGGTAGATATTTCATTTCTCTTCTACGATAAGTAGCCTGTTCACAAGTTTTTTTTTTAACCACTTCCTGTCACTGCCTCTCGACCCCTCAAGAGCTTCTAAATGGCAGGAGGCGGAGGTCAGATGATCGCAAGTATGCATCAGGAGCTTTCCCGCACCCCACTGGCAACTGTGTAGGTAGTAGGGTTGTCCCGATACCGATACTAGTATCGGTATCGGAACCGACACCGAGCATTTGCCCAAGTACTTGTACTCGGGCAAATGCTCCCGATGCTTCCCCTGATACCTGTACAGTCAGCAGTGATCGGTGCGTGGGGGAGTTACAAGCTTCTCCCCCCCGCAGCTTTCAGCTGCTGTAGTGAAATCTATACAGCGGTGATCGGTGCTTGCAACTCTCCCACACACGATCACCGCTGACTGTCACCGCATCCTCCTCCAGTCCCCTTCCGTTCTGCTGACCCCCTCTGGTCTTCCTCCATGCCCCCTCCATTCTGCTGCTGTCCCCCTCCAGTTTTCCTCTGTGTCCCCCTCCGTTCTGCTGTCTCTCTCCGTGTCCTCCTCCTTCCTTCCTTCTGATCACTGACTCTGTCCATTCACATAACTGAAACATTGTAACCTCCTGTGATTACGATGTCTCAGTTTATGAATGGAGAGGAGCCGCTGTCTTCTCTCCATTCATTTTCAGTGCAGCTGAGGCTGAAGAGAAAGGGACTAGGGAATCTATATCCTTGGTCTCTTTCTCTGTCTCAAGGGGGAGATATCAGGGGTGTTTGCTAACACCCCTGATATCTCACAAAAGCCCCCCAACAGGGCTGATTAAAAAAAAAAAAAAAAAAAAAAAAAACACAAAATATTGCAATAAATAATAATAATTAAAAAAAAATTGTAAAAAATAATAAAAATTTAATCAAAAAACACACAGGCACCGTCTGTGTGTTTAAAAAAAAGAAAAAAAAGAAAAAAAAGAAAGCATTGTAAAAAAAAAAAAAAAACACTGTCACGTGACATTAAAAAAAATAGTATTGGTAATCGGTATTGGCGAGTACCTGAAAAAAAGTATCGGTACTTGTACTCGGTCTTAAAAAAGTGGTATCGGGACAACCCTAGTAGGTAGTGCGCAGGGTGCGTGCTCTCAGCACATAAGCGGCCTTTTGCCGTTAAAGCCCCTATATGCATTCAGCTGGCAGTTTTGCTTTAAGGCCTTGTTTAGACTTGTATTGTTCTCTGAACAGCGATCTGCATTTGTGTTACTCTTTAGAGAGCTTTTAACAGGCGCTGAGGAGGCGTTGTATCACCTCCTCACTGTCTGCTTTAACTCCCTAAATGTTGGGCTACAGCACCGCAACTGCATGCATTGCATGTGGTTGCGGGGCAGTTGCAGCATGGCCCCATTTGCTTAAATGGACAAAGACTTGGGGACCACACCCTAACTATGCATCACATTAAAGATAGTGCTGCTATAAGACCATACAAACAGAACAAAAGATTACAGCGCACACATACAAAAATGTCATTTAAAATCCTACAAGGCTATTTAAAGCACCTGAACATAATAAGCAAATATGAGCAGCTCATCACCCCCCACCAGTACTTCTAATCAGTGTCCACCTAAATTATAGGAGGACTCCATTTATTTCTCCCATGGTTGACTTTGTAGGATTTTAAATGACATTTTTGTACGTGTGCGCTGTAATCTTTTGTTCTGTTTGTATGGTCTTATAGCAGGACCATCTTTAATGTGTTGCATAGTTAGGTTGTGCCCCCAAGTCTTTGTCTGTTATATGGGTCCTGACCAGACCCCTTGGGATGGAGCACCCCATCATCCCCCAGCAGTACTTCTAATCAGTGTCCACCTGTGTTATAAGAGAAGTCCTTCTAGTTCTCACATAAAGAGGAGTGTATGTCTCCCACGGTTAAGAAGTGGGATCTTTCATTCTATGGATAGTTTAGGACCCACTAAAAATGGGGTACTTTATCGCAGTAGTGGGCTTAAGCACTGTATGGCCATATGGTGTGACCAAATCCCCATATTTGCTTATCATGTTCAGGTGCTTTAAAAAGCCTTGTAGGATTTTAAATGACGTTTTTGTATGCGTGCAGTCTTTTATTCACTTAAATGGGTCGCGTTCGGTGGGTGGTAGTGCCCGACAAATATAACCAGGGGTATACTTCCTGCTGCGGCCACAAAGCAACATGGCATGTGTCCACTCCTGGCCACTGCCTTTCCAACTAAAGGGGGAGTGGTTGAGGGGTGGTAAAATCCAGGTTCAACAGTGTGGTTTTACTGTCCCCAACCACTAGTGTAAATGAGCCCTAAACCATTTGACAGTTTCCCCATCTCTTTGGGGATTAGTGAGATCTCTGTGCTTATGTTTATTATTGTGAACAGGTGCTATGGCCATTATAAGGGGTGTCTATGCTCTTGGATTTGGGCATTTACAGTATTTTATACTAGCATACTAGTGTGCCTGTCCCAGAACAGTGCGTTTACACAGTGAATAAAGGGTTTGGAGGATCTTAGTTATGAGGAAAGGTTGCGAACACTGAATTTATTCTCTCTGGAGAAGAGACGCTTGAGAGGGGATATGATTTCAATTTACAAATACCGTACTGGTGACCCCACAATAGGGATACAACTTTTTCACGGAAGGGGGTTTAACAAGACACGTGGCCACTCATTTAAAGTAGAAGAAAAGAGATTTAACCTTAAACTACGTAGAGGGTTCTTTAGACCTCACCTACTATATAACTATATGTAACTATGAATGAAATTGTCAGAACAGAGCATAGTGTGCCGGTGATTGGGGACGCAGGCAGCAGAGGGGACACACAAGGAACAGGGGGGCGATTGTCAGAGCAGAGTGTATTGTGCCGGTGATTGGGGACACACAAGGAGGGGGGCGTAGTGTGTCGGTGATTGAGGACACAGGCAGCAGAGGGGACACACAAGGAAGGGGGGGCGATTGTCAGAGCAGAGCGTAGTGTGCCGGTGATTGGGGACACACAAGGAAGGGGGGGAGCCGGTGATTGAGGACACAGGCAGCAGAGGGGACACACAAGGAAGGGGGGGCGATTGTCAGAGCAGAGCGTAGTGTGCCGGTGATTGGGGACACACAAGGAAGGGGGGGAGCCGGTGATTGAGGACACAGGCAGCAGAGGGGACACACAAGGAAGGGGGGGCGATTGTCAGAGCAGAGCGTAGTGTGCCGGTGACTGGGGACACACAAGGAGGGGGGGGGGGCGTAGTGTGCCGGTGATTGAGGACACAGGCAGCAGAGGGGACACACAAGGAAGGGGGGGAGGGCGATTGTCAAAACACAGCGTAGTGTGCCGGTGATTGGGGACACAGGCAGCAAAGAGGACAAACAAGGAAGGGGGTAGCCGATTGTCAGAGCAGAGCATAGTGTGCCTGTGATTGAGGACATAGGCAGCAGAGGGGACATTTGTGGAGAGGAGCTGATTGTCAGAGTACAACTCAGTGTGCAAGTGGTAGAGAACAAAGGCAACAGAGGAACCAACTTAAAAAAAATGCCCAGAAAAATCAGGTATTTAAAATGCAGAGTTTTTCTTTTGCATAGATTATTTTTTATTTACCTGCAATGTGCTTATTTATTCTATTTACCTGCAATGAACTTGGTGGAAAAATTGACAAATCTCTAGCACAACTGGGGGGGTGGGGAGTGTTCAGCTTAAAGTGGTTGCATACCTACTGAAGTGACTGGCCTCAGATGAAACACATCCGCCTAGATAAGTTGTACCTGTTTATCTGAGGCCTGCTCTACCTTACAGCCCCCAAAAGCACACATTTTACCAGCATTTCTGAACATAGAGCAGAAAGCTGAGTGTAATCTGAGACCTGAGTGGAGGGAAATGACACACCACTCTCTACACAGTCTCATAGGGAAACATGCACAGCCGAGGCTATCAATCACCTACTGTGTGCTTGAGTGATTGCTTGGAGTCAGCAAACCCTGATAGAAGTGACTCATGCATATAGCAGAGAAAGAAAACAGCAGAAAGGACTACATACTATGGAATGGGGCAAGCACACTCTACAGTAGAATATGCTTTTTTTAATTTATCATTTCAGAGGTTTACAACTACTTTAAGTGAGAGAAAATCTCTCCAAAAGTGACGTAAAAGTGCAGCAGGGACATAAACAGCAATAAAAATGTGGCAGGGTTTCTAACCCCTCACCAGCCTATCTACAGCTACCCTAAATCAACAATTCTAATGTATACTTTGAAAGTAAATAATTAAAGCTGGCCATACAATATACGAATTGCTGCCGGTTTCAGATGAACCGATTGAAATTCGCTCTGTGGGTGGCCCTGTTGCCACCCTCCTGCTTGACCCCCTTCAATTTTTTTTCTGCTGAACAGCGATTGCTTCCAATCAGATGCAGCCGCTGTTTGGGTATTCTGACAGCTGCTGGTGGCAGCTGCAGAGGGAGATTTATCCACTTGTGCTGTAAAGTGTGGATGGAGGAATCTGTTTTTTGTTCAGCCCACAGGGCTGGCAGTATGGAAAGCTTAAGATGAAGAGAGATGGGGACAGGGAGATCAGAATAGTTCTTTCAATACAAAAGCTATGTTTAGGCCAGAATTCTACTTTAAACGACATGGTGAAGTTGGCAATAAGTGAAACGGATTGCAAATAACTGACAGTCAAGCAAGCAGAGAAGACTTTCTGGTGCTGTATACCAGGGTCTCCAAGCTTCCCAGTAAAGGGCCGCACTGTATACTTTAGAAATATTTATATAGACAAGAATTTTTTTTTTTTTTAAAGAATTAATAACATTTAAATGAATGAATGAATAATCACGCTCCAAGAAATAGCTTCATATCAGAAGCCCTCCATCACATCAGAAGTACCCCCTTTCACATCAGATGCCTTACCATAACATCAGAGCCCCTCTTTCACATGAGAATCCCACCATCATTTCAGGGTCGCCTTACCTTAGGGTTCTTATTAGAGTTCCCCTATTCATCGGGGTCCCCCTTACATCAGGGCATTTATCAGAGGCGGAGAAAAACTGATCTGAATGCTCAGTCTGTGCACCGAGTCTGAGGATACGTCAATGACAATAGCTGAGGGTGGACAAAATGCCAAAGTGGGCCGCTGTGGCCTGTAGGCCGTAGTTTGGAGACCCTTTCTCTATACCATAATGGGATGAAAAGCAGTTTGTAGGACCATTACAAAGAAAAGATGTGCTGTTTACACTACAAAAACCCATACCTTCAGGATCTCGTTGAAGCCGTAGTCTGAATGCATTAGCGCATCTCTCTCCAGGTCAAGGATACCGCAGCCAATGAGCAGGTGGAAATTGGGGCAAGGAAGACCTGTCCATAACACCTTGATTGAAACAAATAAACAAAGCAGAGTATTTCTGTGCGTGTTTATTTTGATGGATCTGAATCAGAATGGAATTTGGCATAATAGGAGACGTCTGTAGAATTTCACACTGAACATCTGATATGTGGGCAGCCTGAAGCTGTTTAGAGCAATGCTCATAGAAAATGGGATTTAATAGTCTGGTGATCAACAATAGGTCAGGAGTTATGCTATGTTAATGAATGACCATTCATCTTGCTGCTTCAGAGAAAGCTCTGCCGGTACCCCTTGACATTAGATGATGGTTTGCTGTCCCAAATGATTTTGGCAGGATTAAAACGTATGTGAAGGCCGAATTTTTCCAATAAAGTAGGAAAGGGTTAAACTGTTTGTCAAGTCTTTTCTGCTGTCAGTGTCACCAACAGATTCACCTTCTCCATTTGTCCCTTTGATCATTGTCACCAAGACACAAATTGAGAAAATCCACAATTTTGAACAATAGGTGAGGGAAAATCCTCCAATGGGGACTCCCGTTCCTGTGCAAATTCTCTCACATGGGAATCCTATTCACTTTGGGAAGATTTTCTCCTACTTGTTGCGCCACCAGGACAGCAAGTGAAGGGAAATTTCCCCAGCAGGACACAGGCAGCAAAAAAAAAAAAATAACCGAATTGGGGTTTAAACCTTCCCTGCTATATCTGAAACTTAAAGGAGGGGGGCATGGCTAGGCTTGGTATGTGAGAGGACTGTGCTCTCCGATCTGCATAAATACCAGCAAAAGAGGCATCTTCTGGAACTATAATCGTCCGCAATTACCTTCCCACAGAGCGGCTCACCAGCGGGAATGACCCTGCAACGACATCCGGTTACGAGGGCAAAGTGGCTGAAAGACCTCGGAGGGGTGCCGGACCCTGGGACTCAAGATGGCGCTGACCAGCTCCCTGACTAAAGACTGGGGCAGAGATGCTGCGGAGCGCTTTGCCTGGAGTGCGGCTCCGGTTCTCTCTGCATCTACCACTGGGATAGCCTTGGCAACTTAAAGCGGAGTTCCACCCACAAATGGAACTTCCACTTTAAGGGAGGTGTCCCCCTGACATGCCAAATTTGGCATGTCATTTTTTTTGGGGGGGGGGCGCGGATACCCTCTTTTTAGGGGGTCACAGCTCCCACTTCCTCCCGGCGCACCGCAGCACCGGAAGGGAAATCACCTCTCCCCCCTCCCTCTCGGCAATCATCTGGGATACGTCACAGGTCCCAGATGACTGCCCAGCCAGTCACAGCGCACAGTGCGGCTCACGCATGCGCAGTGAGCGCCTGGCTGATGACTTTTAATTTTTTTTTTAAGCAGAACTCCGCTTTAAAGAAGTATGGCCAAAGTCCCACTTTAAGAATATGTTGGGAAGTCTTTAGGATGTTAGAGTTCGGCCCTACTTCCATAGATCAAAAGGAGCGCACTTAGTTCTGCACTTCTGTGACCCAGATTCAGCAGACAGCAGGCTAAAGTCTGCCGTTGGCTGACATCACAGAGCCAATCCAGGTTCTGCAGGGATATTGACATAAATGTTGGGATCTGCACAGATGCCTGACCAGCAGAGCAGCTGGCTTAGCCTCCCAACTTGCTGCTGAGAGGCTACATCCATCCCTTTTATTCTGGATGTACAACACAGATCGCAACAGCATCGAACAGCACATGACATGGGCAAAGTGCCATAGTGCCAAACTAGATTACAGGCACAGCCTATACAGCAGCATTAGACAATGGGGGATATTTATAAAAACTGGTGCACACAGAATCTGGCGCAGCTGAGCATAGTAACCAATCAGCTTCTAACTTCAGCTGGTTCAATTAAGCTTTGAGAATAAAAACTGGAACCTGATTAGTTACTATGCACAACTGCACCAGTATTACTAAATCTTATCCTATATGAATAGCCTCAAAGGTGCACAATATTGATGTCAACAAAACCATGCAAAACAAGGAACTAGGATATCCAGGGTACATTTCCACAGGACTGGACCACTAGTTAGCTAAAATAGAAGAAGATTTTCAACAGATCTGCTGCTACAAGCATTTTGGAGAAAAGATCTCACATCAATAACGGGCACTTACCTCCCACAGCAGGAGAATATCCTGGAAAGAAAATTCACGTTTGAACCAGATGAGGATCCACCTGAAGCAAAAACTTAGATTACCCGATTCTTTGGAATCTGCCAGGAGAAAAAATGTAGGACATTCATTAGGAGGAAATCATGTACACAATATTTCCTTGAAGCAAAATTGTCACAAACCTGGGCAATCTAAACCTAATGTACAGTATAATAATAACAAAAAGCATATCAAAATGATCAGTAGATTTAGATAGATAGGCAATTGGGGGGTGGAGCTACGTCTGACGTCAAACGGGGCCATCTTTCTGGTTTGCAACTACATTCACTACATGCCTGTTTACTAGCACTCGGCCGGAGTGCTGTGTTTGTAAGTGGATTTCCTTTCATATCTGATTATTAAAATTATCAAGCGGAGAGCACTAGATTGTCCCCTTGTATTATCCTGTCTTTATAATATTGTTAGTCTATCTGCGCAGAATATTTGTTGTTTACATTCTTGATAGGCAATTGAACATGAATCTTTTCCTGTCAGTCTCGATTTATTTATTATTATCCCTAAAAGAACACGTTCAAGTTTACTAAAAAGCTCTGCAGCCCCCCAACCTACTCTAAAGGGAGCCATAGATGATCTGAATTTCTTTCCTTTCACCACAGCTGGAAGGAAAGAGCATCACTCAATTGCCCCATCAACACAGTCAGTCTTACAGGGGGAATGCCTCCCACAGTGCTATTGTGTTCTGCCAGTGGGGGGTGCAGGGAGCCTTACTGGCCAGCCAAACAAAATGATTACTGCTAGCGGCTATAATCCGACAGGCTGGTTGTACCTAAGTCGACTGATTAATCAATTTGAGTACAATCGGCCTGACCATAGATGCATAGAATCTCGGCCAGCCCCTGCTGAGCCCGCCGAATTTCAATCCATGTATGGCCAGCTTAAAGTGGTAGTAAACCGCATGTGGTTAAAAAAAAAAAAAATACCTGCAAGGCAACGTCATAACGGGCTAGTATGCACTGCATACTAACCCATTATGAGAGACTTACCTTAGAACAAAGCCCTCCAGCTCTGCAATGTCACCGCTGAGAGGGTCTTCCTTCCTTTTGACCTTTCCTGTAAACATTGAACTTGACACCCAGCTTCCTGAGCCATAACTGCTTTTCTTTTTTAACATATACTGGGAAACGAAGAGGATACCACATCACGCAACAAGACACTTTTGCACTGGACTGCAGTGTCTTCTTACGAGACATGAGTGCCACCTGAGGCAGCTGTCTCAACTGGCCTTGTGGGTGTTACGGCCCTGAAAAAGGAGTTTATTCCTCACCTATTTTTTTTAGGCAGAGATCCTAGAGAATAAAATGGAGGGTGTTGCGATTTTTTGTGTCACTCGGTATTTGCACATTTAGCACAGCAGTTTTTCAAATGCAAATGTTTGGGAAAAAATGCACTTAAATTAATTTTAGTGCACACAAACACAATATAGTACCCAATTTTCTGGTAAAATATAAAAAAAGATGATGTTACGCCAAGTAAAAAAATACCAAACATGTCACGCTTTAAAATTGCGCACGCCTGTGGAACAGCGACACACTATGGTACATTCAATTACCTAGAGGCTATGCTTTAAAAGCCTTTACAGGGTACCACTTTAGATTTACACAGGAGGTCTGGTGCTAGAATTATTGCTCTTGATCTGATTTTCACAGTGATACCGCACATGTTTATGTATGCGTGTGGGGGGACCGACACGTACGTTTGCCTTTGCACACGATCATGGTGGGTGGGTGGGAGGGTCTGGTGACGGGGGGTGCTGTAAAAAAAATTCTCAATTTATTATTTTTTTCAGTTAATTTTTTATTTTTTTACACTGTCTTAATAGTTTTTTAAGCAACTTTATTGCTATCACAAGGGATAAACAACATTCCTTGTGATAACATGGGCAATGAGAGGTACTCTTTACTGAAAGATCTGGGGACCCCAGATCTCTCCTCTGCCCTTAAAAGCGTTGGATCAAACCAAGATCGGTTTGATCCGATGCTTCCCAAGCCAGAAATGGCTTGTTTGCATCTAGTGAAAACGTAAGTGATTAAATACTCGTCGCTTCTGGTTTCTTAGACCATAGAGATTATCAGAAATGTTTCAGTCCTAAGTCTTTTCTATGGTCAGCCAGCAGAACAGCCAGCTGCAGTCCTGGGCTCCCTGGTGGGACAAGAGAGCCCGGGAAGGCAGGGGGATGGGGGGGCCCCCTATCCACCGCCTGTAAAAGTGATCCAACAATTAATTAACTGCTAGATCGCTTTTACAAAAAAGTCCATAGCTGGCAGAAAAAAAAACATACCGGGATGATGCCTGTAGCTGCAAGCATCATCCTGATATAACCATTTAACCCCCCGCAATGTACCAGTACGTTGCTGGGGCTGAAATGGTTAAAGTAGAACTAAAGGTAAAACTTTTTTTTTTTAATTTTGAATAAAGTAAAAGAGGGTTACAACCCCTATCAGTTTTTGGCCATCTATGTTCCACTGGCGAGATTTCCCTTCACTTCCTGTCCCATAGTCAAAACAGGAATTAGCAGAAATTCATCCAAAGCGAGGGAATTCTTGGTTTGCCTGCAACTCATAGGAGTACAAAAAAGAAGAGGTAGTTCAGAGCTCAATTAGAGAGGAGTTAGAAGGACACCCAAGTTCATTTTTAGTAGCAACCAAGGATTCCCTCACTTTGGAGGGATTTCCTCGAATTCCTGTTTTGCCTATGGGACATAAAGTGAAGGGAAATCCCCTTCCCTTCCTCATTAGATTTCCCCTATATTCCTGTTCTGGTGATCACTCAAAATTTGGGATTTTCCTTCACTTTCACTCTTGGGGACAGATAGAGAGGGTGTACCTCCCGAATGGCGGCACAGACAGAAATGAATACCTGACAACTGTTCTAATCGCTCTCCACTCCTCTCCAAAGCTAAATAAAAAAGTTTTGCCTTTAGTTATACTTTAAGATTGACAGTGGAGTTGATTTACTAAAACTGGGGAGTGCAAAAACTGGTGCAGCTCTGCACAGAAAGCTTAATTGTCAAAGCTTATTTGAACAAGCTGAACTTAGAAGCTGGTTGGCTACCATGCACAGCTGCACCACATTTTGCACTCTTCAGTTTTAGTAAATAAACCCCACTGTCTATATTTGTGCTGTCTGACTTTTATTAGAGATAGGCAGAGTCCATACTGCAGCAACAGATATGTTTCCTCATAATGAACAAGCTTGCTTCAACACAGAACTGTAACAGATATAAATACCTAGGAAATCGCAGAGCGTCGAGTCTAGTACACGGAGGAGGAGGTTCAGTTGGGCGAGCTGTTTCTTCATACTCTCCTGGCTTTCCTCAAAGTTGTGGTGCTGGAATGCAGGCGAAGCAGATCAATGCATTGATCAGTGTGCTCTCTCCAAACAATGCAAGCTTTGATAGGTTACAGCTGCTGTCAGCAAAATGATAACAGTGCCTCCTCATTCATGCAGAGTTCACAATACTACGGGTTCCAAAGCAAGGTTTACATACGTGGACTGGCATTCACAGTCAAAGCTTATAAACTGAACACATTACTTTGTAAGAGTTAAAAGAGAATGGTGAGATTTCAAAATAACAAACATATATACCAGGGGTATTGAATTAAAATTTTCATCCATCAGAGGTCCGAGTCTCATGTTTGTACTGTGACTCGGTTTCTTCACATCACAGCCCTTACCCCTTACATTACAGTTTCCTCTTTTACACGAGTCTCCCCAGTCCTTACATTTACATCACAGCCCCCCTCCTTTACACCACAGCAGCCCCTTTTACATCACAGAACCCCCCATTTACATTACAGTGCTCCCCCCTTTACATCACAGCATCCCTATTTTCAATATAGCCCCTTTACATCACAGCCCCCCTTTTCATCAAAGTCCCCCCATTTTACATCACACCCCTCCTTTACACCACAGCTCCTCCTTTACTTAAATGTCTTCTGTCCCCCTTCACATTACAGCACCCTCACCTTACATCAGAGACCTCCACCCTTCATATCAGCCCCCCTTCCTTGCACCCCAGTCCCCTTCACAGCCCCCCTTCCTTGCACCCCAGTCCCCTTCACAGCCCCCCTTCCTTGAACCTCAGTCCCCCTTTGCAGCCCTCTTACCTGCATCTCAGTCCCCTTCACAGCCCCCATCCTTGGTTCCCAGTTCTCTTCACAGCCCCCTTCCTTGCACCCCAGTCCCCTTTGCAGCCCCCATCCTTGGTTCCTAGTTCTCTTCACAGCCCCCTTCCTTGCACCCCAGTCCCCTTTGCAGCCCCTGTTTACTGGCATCCCAGTCCTCTTCGCAGCCCTCCTTCCTCGCACCTCAGTCACCGTTACAGCCTCACCTTACATCACAGCCCCTTTTACAGCTCCTCTTTACCTGAACCCCAGTCCACTTCACAGCTCCCTTCCTTGCACCCCAGTCCACATCAAAGTCCTCTTTCCTTGCACCCCAGTCCTCTTTACAGCCCCACCTTACTTGCATCTCTCAGTCCCCTTCACAGCTATCCCCCCCCCCCTTACTTGCCCCCTAGTCCCTTTAAGAGCCCCTTCTTGTGTCCCAGTACCCCTCTCAGCCCCCCTTTACTTGCATCTCACTTCCCTTTACAGCCCCCCCCTCCTAGCACCGAGGTCCCCTTCACAGCCAATTTTTCTGGCACCCCATCCCCTTTACAACCCACCTTCCTGGCACCCAGTAGGGAAGTCCTAAGGTTTGGACGTAATGTACGTATAGGACGAGGTTTCACATATATGGGGTCAACTCGCGATCATCTCTGCATCTAAAGATCCTGTGGTTGTATATGACAGACACGCAATTCATGACACGCAATTCATAGTTAGCACTACCTATAGTGCCATTTTTGTAAGTGCAATACTTTACCTTTTTCAAATAAATGTGAAGTTTTAAATGGAGAGCACTAGATCTGTGTGCTTTTTCTTCCTGCATGTATACTGTGGGGATTGTTACATAGTTACATAGTAGGTGAGGTTGAAAAAAGACACAAGTCCAACCTATGTGTGTGATTATATGTCAGTATAACATTGTATATCCCTGTATGTTGCAGTCGTTCAGGTGCTTATCTAATAGTTTTTTTAAAGTATCAATGCTCCCTGCTGAGACCACCACCTGTGGAAGGGAATTCCACATCCTTGCCGCTCTTACAGTGAAGAATCCTCTAATTTAAGGTTAAACCTCTTTTCTTCTAATTTTAATGAGTGGCCACATGTCTTGTTAAACTCCCTTCCATGAAAAAGTTTTATCCCTATTGTGGGGTCACCAGTATGGTATTTGTAAATTGAAATCATATCCCCTCTCAAGAGTCTCTTCTCAAGAGAAAATAAGTTCAATGCTTGCAACCTTTCTACATAACTAATGTCTTCCAGACCCTTTATTAGCTTTATTGCCTTTCTTTGTACTCGCTCCATTTCCAGTACATCCTTCCTGAAGACTGGTGCCCAGAACTGGACAGCATACTCACTCTAGGTGCGGCCGGACCAGAGTCTTGTAGAGTGGGAGAATTATCATTTTATCTCTGCAGTTTTTAATGCATGCCAATATTCTGTTTGCTTTGTTAGCAGCAGCTTGGCATTGCATGCCATTGCTGAGCCTATAATCTACTAGGACCCCCAGGTCCTTTTGCATCCTAGATTCAGGCATGTACTGCCCATCGGGACTACCAGGAGTTTCCCGGTGGGTCGATGGCTCAGTAGGCCGGTTTCAGTGGCAGCCTGTCAAAATAATGGCTGCGCGGCCCGCGCAGCCATTATTTTGACCACTGCTCTACTGCCCAGGGCCGGCCCTACCATGGAACCGAGGCGGCAATTCAGGAATGGACTGGGTCGGGATGATGCTTCAGTGTTTCACTGCATCTGTTGCCGGCCCGCCCACCACCTGTAGCACAGAGCCGATAGGCTCTGCCGCTGCAATAGGTGTCTGAAAGGTCACGCTGGTGGGCGGGGACAGAAGTTCTCCGACAGCCGCTGCATCCTTCGGGACATCCCTGGTGTCAGTGTGTGGACAGCGGCTTGGTGCAGCTGCCCTAGAAGAGGGGGTTCGCACACTGCTCTCAGTCTCAGCTGTGAATGAGCCAGTTTGTGACACACCGCATCCCGACCCTCTCTCCCTGCCTGCGCGTTACATCGATGAAGAGCAAGAGGGACCGGGAAGATTAAACAAGTAGTCGACTCGACAGCCACATTAAAGCCCCTCCTGCACCATTCAAGTGAGTGATATGAGCACTGTCACTGACCAGACCCGGACCCCTCTCTCTGCCCCCTCCCCTCTCTCTCTCCCCGTCCCCCCCTCTCTCTCCCTGTCCCCCCTCTCTCTCTCCCTGTCCCCCTCTCTCTCTCTCCCTGTCCCCCCTCTCTATCACCCCCCTCTCTCTCTCTCTCTGTCCCCCCTCTCTCTCCCTCCCCCTGTCCCCCCTCTCTCTCCCCCCTCTCTCTCTCCCTGTCCCCCCTCTCTCCCCTCTCTCTCTCTCCTTGTCCCCCCTCTCTCTCTCCCTGTCCCCCCCTCTCTCTCTCTCTCCCTGTCCCCCCCCTCTCTCCCTGTCACCTCTCTCTCTCCCTGTCCCCCCTCTCTCTCTTTCCCTGTCCCCTCTCTCTCTCTCCCCCTGCCCCCCCCTCTCTCCTTGTCCCTCCTCTCTCTCTCCTTGTCCTCCCTCTCTCTCTCTCCCTGTCCCCCCCTCTCTCTTTCTCTCTTTCCCTGTCCCCTCTCTCTCTCTCCCTGTCCCCCCTCTCTCTTCCTGTCCCCCCTCTCTCTCTTTCTGTGTCCCCCCCCTCTCTCTCTCTGTCCCCCTTCTCTCTCTCTCTCTCTGCCCTCTCTCTGGCAGCAAATGATGTGGCATGTGACACACTGCATGTGGTGGCAAGCGATGGTGGAAAATGACACGCTACATCTGGTGGCAGGCGATAGTGGAAAATGACACGCTGCATCTAGTGGCAGGCAATGGTTCCCACTGATTCTGCATTCTGGTGAGTTGAACTATTTCATTATATATTACAATGTAGTAATAGAAATAATGTGATTTGATCATCCTGACACCATATTAAGCATGGTGTCGGGATGTTTTCATTGACAGCACCAGCCATTCACCCGACAAATTACCCCCACTGCTGAATTCCCCATCAGACTACATTCCCCCCCCGGTCCTTGGCAAAACTGTCCCTGAATGGCAGTCTGGAAGTGTGGTCACCCTACCGGGGGGGGGGGGGGGGGCAAGGTGTCAATTTTCCTCCAGGTCGCTCTGATGCCCCATACAAGGGCCGCTCCGCTTCCCTCAGATCCATCCCAAACTCAATTAAGTATCCATATTGCATATGGTTTTATATACTGGTTATATGCATGTTTTCAAAATTAAAGTGGGCCGCTCTGGGTGAAGTCCAGGGCCAAATTTTTGCCCCAGTCCAGCCCTGCCTAGATTCCCCCAGAGCTTTTCCCCCTAGTGTATAGATTGCATTCATATTTTTGTCAAGTCACTGGCTCTGCCTCTTCAGTGCCAGGCTGTGGAGGGGGTGGCTCAGGCCCCCAGCAGCACACTGAGAGGGTGAGTCAGCTGCCACTCAGGCATATGGGTGGAACCCGAAATTAAAGCCTGGACAGGTTGAGTGTTGTCAACTGACAGCAGATTTTAGCATGCTGTCAGCTGAATCTGAGTCACATAAGTGCAGAACTAAGTGCACACACAAGAAGTAGGGCCAAAAGAGCTTTGAACATACTTCTCCTTGAAGGCTGAACTATATAACATCCCAAATATATTCTTAAAGTGGAACTTTATGTAAGAAATGAAAATAGGCAGGATTTTTTAATGCAGAAGAGACATGGTTTGTCTCTTCTGCATTAAATTTACCTACCTACCTACCTGTCTGCCCCTGTACAATGCCAAAGCCCACTGCACTCCCATGGGAGTGATGTCATATTGGCCCGTCCTATGAGAGCGGTTGATACCCAGAAGCCGGCCTCTCGAAGATGTCAGTGGCTGGCGGGGAGCTCCAGGTTGTCACTGAGGGCAAGGTGAGTATAGTTCCACTTTAATGTGGAACAAAACCTACAATTAAGAAAAAAAAGTGTTTAAAAAGCAGTTCTTTATTGAAGAAAAGACATGCTCTGTCTCTTCTGCAAAAAGCCAAACTTACCTGCCTGTTTGCAATCTTCGATTAAATGTACACTGAGCTGTGTAGATTAGGGGACATTCCCAGTCAGAATGAATGGCTCCCATCACATGTGCAGGAGTCAAGTTATCCCTTGCCAGCCAATCAAGAGGCCACAGAACCGGCACCCAAAAAAAGCCCGTGGAGAAAACGCCAGCAGCTGGCGAGGGATCTAACGGTTGTATTGCTGGAATGAGGAGGGGAGTATCGAAAGATTTTAGTTCTGCTTTAAGCAAGTTTTTTTTATGTATAAAGTTTAGTTCATAAATTAATTCTTGTTTTGAAAGGAGTGAGGAAAACTCAGAACCTGTTATATTGAGAAGGGAGTAAAGCCTAGCACACATTATTAGTTTTTTTTTTTTTTTAGTTCAACCCAGTGGGCTGAATGAAAAAAACTGAAGAGCTCGGGAGGAGCCCCTGTACTAACTATGCAATCTTAGTACAGCGATATCCCCCTGCTGAGCTATTGCGCTGACAGTAGGACGGCCTACTGCCAGAACACAGCATTGGCTGACAGTTCTGATTCGATGTCAGTCCACAGCCCTTTTTTGGTCATGCCCCTTCGACAGGAGCCGGCCAAATGGACACATGGGCCGAAAATCGGCCAGGTTCTATTAAACCGGCCAATGTTGCCCAATATTCAGCCCGTGTGTACGGCCCTTAAAGCAGGGGTGTCCAACCTTTTGGCCTTCCTGGGCCACACTGGAAGGAGAGGAATTGTCTTGGGCTGCATCTGCTCGGGCACGGCAGATCATTCATTTGAATGTGCTGCTGTGCCTGCTTTTTCCGCAACTGAAAACGTGCTGGAGTTTTTAGATGCATAGGGGTGCCATTAAGAATGACTGGCAGCCCAGCACGTCTGTAAAGAGCAGCACGATTTGGCTGCGGGTGGTTGCCAGCGCAGGAACAGTGCGATTCTTCCCGCAACCACCCACAGTAGTGTGAACCTAGCCTAAATTCACGGACAGTTTGTTAAATCCGTGATTTTCACATCGGTCTGTGAATATGTGTTACAGACATTCATGGACAGATGTAAAAATCATGGATTTTACAAACTGTCCTTGAATTTAATGACAGTTGGCACCCCTGGTATGTGCTGTGTGGGGAGGTAGGGGACTTTGGGGGTTGCAACGGAAATCGGACCCACCCCAGCACACCGTTGATACAGTCAAGCAGTATTTACTTGCCTGGCGCGGAATCCCTCTGCTCACCGTTGCAGGTGCTTTTACAGAAACAGAACCCCTGACATCCCTTCAGCTGTGCCTGTTCTTGCCATACTGTGTGCCACCATGGCCTCTACGCATATACCTATACGGCATCCCCTGCGTCCCTCCATACATGCCGGCCGCCTATTCTTGCACAGCGTTCCTCCAGACATGGCAGGGCTGCATGCTGAACTCTCCTGGGCTGCAGGCATCCTGCGGGTTGGACACCCTTGGACTAAAGCAATCAAAAAGCCCTTCAACCACATCAGTGCAAAGCACAAAAAAAAAAGCCTTCCTAAAACAGAAGGTATTCCCATCTTATTCCATCACAAATCCAAAAATAAAGGAATTATTCCTGATTTCAAGACAGTGAAGCCACTTAAATAATTGCTTTACACCCCAACAGCCATGAACCGCTGGTGTATAGTGCAAATATAGCCCAATATTACAGAGCCATTTAATCCAAACTGTATAAGGCTGTTTCAGACTTTTTGGCCGTCATCAGAGCACTGTATGGAAACCATGGCTTCTATGGCGTACAGTCTGCCCAACAAGGCAGTATAACCATATGGGTTATGGTGAGGAAGGATTAAAGCAATCAAAAAGCCCCCTAACTGAATTATTTAGTAGCACAGTAAAGACTCCTTTAAACAGAAGGCATTCACATTATTCAACTCTATAATATAAATGCTTTTCTAAAAACCGGACCATGATTTTCTTTTTTTTTTTAAGCACAAAATGCAGAGGCATAAATGTGGCCTCAGAGAATCTGTTAAGGGCTTGCGAAGGTGTCACCAACTCTCCAGAGGATTCAGTAAATAAAGTGTGAAATGGCTGTACTGATTTCAGCAGCTCCTCATTTTAACACAATCTTTTTACTTAGACCGGAAGGCATTCACTTGTGATCCATACTAACCAACAACTCCATGAAGCCAGTGAAGCACCAGAAGGAGTCCACCTCGTTCTGTGTGACATAGAGGATAGGGGACAGAAGATCGCTCATTCCCTGGACATAACCTGAACAGAAACAGACTCCATAAATAAAATGGCTACAGGAAAATGGGCTCAGAAAGACAACTCAAAGCAACATACCCAAATCGAAATTAAACATGCAGTATGTCATCAAGACGTCATTGAGAAGAACTAGGCCTGGGTTATCATTCCCCTCATAAAACGTATTGTTTCGGTCAGTACGGCTGACATCTCTCTCTGGAAAAAAAATAAACACAAAAAAAAAAAAACACATTTTATGGCAATTTGATATTTTAGTTTTTTAAAGCGGTACTTTACCCATAACAACTTGATAAAAAAAAATGTTCTTTAGTAAGGAACATACATTCCATATTAATAGATATGCTACCAAAATTCTTTGACCTAGAATCTGGCTGTATTAGGTCAATGATGTCACCAATATCCCCACTTCTTTGTGTATGTGCAGCTGTGGGCCACAGAAATCTCCCACTTGAAGCTGATTGGTCCAACACATACACCTGCCTTCTGGGTTAGAACCAAACCGAACCTCATCCCTAATCTTAACCCCACCTTTTTAAGTTACCTCCTAAAAGGCTTGTTGGCCTAGATACTACATGCATCATATAGTACTAGTGTTGTTACCTACACACTACATTGTATGCTCAGTGTTCAGCTTTATTCATTTATATGCACGTTGTTCTGTTTTCTTTGAACCACAGTTGTGCTCAAAAGTTTGCATACCCTGGCAGAAATTGTGAAATTTAAGCATCGATATTGAAAATATAACTGACCATGCCAAAAACTTTCTTTTATTTAAGGATAGTGATCATATGAAGTGAATTATTATTGCAAGGTTGTTTGGCTCCTTTTTAAATCATAATAACAGAAATCACCCAAATGGCCCTAAAAGTTTCCATCCCCTTGAATGTTTGGCCTTGGTACAGACACACACGGGTTGAAATGGCAATTAAAATATTAATTTCCCACATCTATGGATTTTTAAATTGCAAATAGTGTCTGTGTATAAATTAGGGTTGTCTCGAAGATCACTTTTTTAAGTACAAGTACCAATACTTTTTCAATTACTCGCCAATACCAATTACCGATGGCACTAATATGCAGTACATTCAGTAGCTTTTTTTTTTTTTTTTCTTTTTACAATTTTACTTTTTCTAATTTTTTTGTTTTACAATTTTACTTTAGAATATTTATTGATTACAATGTTTCCTTTTTTTTATTCAATCTTAGGGTAGGGGGGCTTTGGTGAGACCCATGACATCTCCCCTCTGAGACATGGAAAGAGACTGAGGATAGAGATTCCCCAGTCCCTTTCTCAGCAGCCTCAGCTGCACTGAAGATGAATGAAGAGGAGACAGAGGCTCCTCTTCATTCATAAACTGAGACATCGTAAACACAGCTTACTATGCTCAGCCGGAGGAGCGCACAGAAGGGGACTGGAAGACAACGGGGGGGACCGGAGGAGCGCATGGAGGGGGAGCGAAGGAGGACGGGGGGGGCGACATGACCGGAGCAGCGCACAGAAGGGGACCGGAGAGGGACTGGAGAAGGACCGGGGGGGGGGGGGGGACCGGAGGAGCGCACAGAGGGACACAGAAGGGAGCCGGAGAAGGATACAAGGAACACCCAGGAACAATCCGTGCGTCGGCAGGGGAAGTTATAATCACCAATCTCCCTGTGTGCTTCTCCTCCTCTCCCCTCCGCTGCTTTATTGAAAACCACACAGGGAGATCGGTGATTATAACTTCCCCACTGCCGCACCGATTGTTCCTGAGTGTCCAGGTATCGGATTAGGCATCGGGAGCATTTGCAGGAGTACAAGTACTCCTGCAAATACTCGGTATCGGTAACCATACTGATACTAGTATCTGTATCGGGACAACCCTAATATAAATATTCAATGAGTTTATCAGCTCTCATGTCGATGCACTGAGCAGGCTAGATACTGAGCCAGGGGGAGTAGTAAAGAACTGCTAAAAGACCTATGTAACAAGATAATGGAACTTTATAAAGATGGAAAAGGATATACTGTAAAAAAGATATCCAAAGCCTTGAATATGCCAGTCAGCACTGTTCAATCACAAATTAAAGTGATACTAAAGTCTTGTTTTTTTTTTTTTCGTTAAAAACAACAAACATGTTTATACTCACCTGCTCTATGCAGTGGTTTTACACAGAGCAGCCCAGATCCTCCTCTTCTCGGGTCCCTCTTTGGTGCTCCTGGTCCCTCCCTCTTATTGAGTGCTCCCAGCACTCAAGCAGCTTGCTATGGGGGCACCTGACTCAAGCCACAGATCCCTGTGTCCAATCAAACATGGAGCTGTGGCACGGCCCACTTTCTCTCCTCATCGGCTCACTGACTTTGATTGACAGCAGCAGGAGTCAATGGCGCCGCGCTGCTGTATCAGCCAACGAGGAGGGAGAGTCCCAGAGAGCTGAGTTTCGCATGCAAAATTGCTGGATCTGGATGGGGCCCAGGTAATATTAGGGGGCTGAGGGGGGCTGCTGCACCAAAATAGCAATTTAGTGTCACCACCATAAGCTCTATGTTAACAGCGACAAGAATACCATCCCCTCTGTGAAGCATGGTGGTGCCTCAATCTTGTAAAATTGATCGAAAGATCAATGCAGCATGTTATCAGAAAATACCAGCAGGCAATTTGTATTCTTCTGCATGAAAGCTGCACATAAGACGCTCTTGGACTTTCCAGCACGACAATGACCCTAAGCACAAAGCCAATTTGACCCTCCATTGGTTACAGCAGAAAAAGGTGAAGGTCGTGGAGTGGCAATCATAGTAACCTTCATATCATCCAGCCACTCTTGGGAGATCTCAAACATGCTGTTCATGCAAGACAGTCAAAGACTTTGCATCACCTGGAGGCATTTTGCCAAGATGCAAGAATCACCTGCAAGAATTTGGGGCCTCAAAGACAACTATTACAAAAGACTACACGCGGTCATTGATGCTAAAGGGGGCAATACACAATATTAAAAACGAATGCCCTGTACACACGACCGGTTTTGCCGTCTGAATAAACTCACACCAAATTCCAACCGTCAAGAACGCAGTGACGTACAACACGTACGACGGGACAACACGTACGACGTCTCGTACTTGCTTCAGAGCATGCGTCATTTTTGGTACGTCGGAACAGAATACAGATGAGCGGTTTTCCCGATAGGAATTTGTTCCGTCGGAAAATTATAGAACATGTTCTCTATCTAAGTCTGTCTGAATTTTTGAATATACGATGAAAAGCTCCCATCTGACTTTTTCTGTCGGAAATTCCAACCGTGTGCGCTGGGCATAAGGGTATTCAGACTTCTATACAGGGAGTATTTCATTTGTTTACTTGATGCAATGTTTTGTTTTATGATTGGGCCATTTTGTTATGACCCATAGTTACAGAATATGAATCCCATAAGAAAATCAATGAAAAGTGTTTTGCCCGCTCACTCATGTTTTCTTTAAAAATGGTACATACCGTATATTACCATTTCCCCAAGGGTATGCAAACTTTGGAGCACAACTTTATGTACATACCAACCTCTTACGACCACTGATCGCGGTTGCAATGCTTTGCATTGGTGGACTTGGCCTTTAAAAGTTGCCATTCTATTTTACAGTATTAGTGCCTTTCTAACAGTCTTATATTATACTGAGATCATCAGTAGATTGTTCTTAGCTATAGTACTCAGACTACAGCTCAATAACCAGGATTCTACAATATCCCTTCATATAATCCCTTTATATAGCACACAGCCCACCTAAGTGACACCTGTACATCACACAGGAGCTTCCTGACCAACCTGCAGCAAAACCAGCATGAATCCATCGTGTTTACCAACCTATTAAACTGCGATATCCGCGCAGCAGAGAATTCCTCCTCTCTTGGTCTTCGCTCACAGATTTCCACTGCAGCTTCATACGGAAATACTCATCCCTGCAAACAGCAAGAACATGTGTTGAACAGTGTCCCACGGAGATGGCACCGAGCCCATGCTATCTGCCCGCTTGTTTGGTTCTGTCACAGTTTACAACTTGCAAAATGTGTGGGTGGAACTGCATTAACCCCTCCATGTTTATAGAGAGCCCCAAACACAGATTACATAAATCGTGGAGTGGTGTTTTATATATTACAGGTACTAAAATAGCACTGTCAATTTATGCATATATATTGTACATTCACATTATTCCCTGGCCTCAAGGAGCTTACAATCTAAGTTCCATATCTCTCATTCATACACATACTAGGGCCAATTTAGACAGAAGCCAATTAACTTACCAGCATGTCTTTGGAGTGTGGGAGGAAACTGGAGTACCCGGAGGAAACCCATGCAGGAACAGGGAGAATGTGCAAACTCCAGGCTGGCAGTGCCGGGATTCGAACCAGTGACCCTAGTGCTGCCAAGGCAGAAGTGCCAACCACTTAGCCACTGTGCTGCTGTTTTAATAATTCTTGTGGGAGGATATGGGAAACTTTCAGATTAGCAGAAGATAAAATATTTTGAATGAAAGTGGAATGGCTGGAAGCAAGAAATCCAGCATCCATTTCCCAGACAGGTAAAATACTATGGAAGAAAAGAGGCACTGGGATTCCTGTGCTTTTTTAAACAAATGAAAAAAGTCAGCCTCCCTCAACAAGTGCCAGAGAAGGAATCCAAATTTAAGCATACACAAATGTGCACCAGACCATAAAGTCAAAGAGACCAAGAGTTCTAATGCCCTGTACACACGGTCGGACATTGATCGGACATTCCGACAACAAAATCCATGGATTTTTTCCGACGGATGTTGGCTCAAACTTGTCTTGCATACACACGGTCACACAAAGTTGTCGGAAAATCCGATCGTTCTGAACGCGGTGACGTAAAACACGTACGTCGGGATTATAAACGGGGCAGTAACCAATAGCTTTCATCTCTTTATTTATTCTGAGCATGCGTGGCACTTTGTGAGTCGGATTTGTGTACACACGATCGGAATTTCCGACAACGGATTTTGTTGTCGGAAAATTTTATAGCAAGCTCTCAAACTTTGTGTGTCGGAAAATCCAATGGAAAATGTGTGATGGAGCCTACACACGGTTGGAATTTCCAACAACAAGGTCCTATCACACATTTTCCGTCGGAAAATCCGACCGTGTGTACAGGGCATAATAGTTCACACTTCCACCATCAAAAAACAGCCAACATGTTTCTGGGGGCTGCAACCCTCCGCCTTCATCAGGGCTTAGAAAATGACATGCAAGTTTGAATAGGCCCAAGCAAATCTATAACCATCCTGTTACTGACCACATTGTGTTTGCAGCCCTAAAGGAGCACTTTCTCAACCTAAAATAACAACCATGTTATACTTACTTGCTCTATGCAATGGTTTTGCACAAAGCAGCCCCGATTATCCTCTTCTCGGGTCCCCCACTGGCCCTCTGGGCTCATCTCCCCTGCCGAGTGCCCCCATAGAAACCCGCTTGCTATGGGGGCACTCGTGCATGCTCGCTCCTGAGACAGCTCTGAGTGGAGCTGCATGCAGTAGGTTTTTTACCTAAATGCAGAGGATGCATTTAGGTAAAAAAAACCTTCTCCCTTTAGGAGCACTTGAATATAGATCCATGCAGTTATAGGTTTTTTTTTTTTTGTTAATTTTTACTTACATAGTGAGGTTGAAAAGAGACAAGTCCATCTAGTTCAACCAATAGAAAATAAATACCGTACATAAATATAAAACCTCCTTATACAGAATCCTATACCCATAATTGAAGCAGAGAAAGGCAAAAAAATAAATAAATTCCACCCTGATCCCCCAGAAGATTCAAATATTTCCTGGAATACTTTCATCTTTCTAATCCCTGTAAAACTTTCTTTTTAGACACCTATACATACATAAATGGATGCCAGACCATATGGTGAAAAATACTATGGGGTTGATTTATTTAAGGCACATAGACTGTGCACTTTCAGTTGCACTAATTTGAAAATAAGTGCAACTGCACTTGCAATGTGCGCAGTCTATTTGCCTTTAGTAATGTCATGTCCTTACCTTCTTCTGAGTAAACCATATGGGGGCTGCCACTGCTGCCCCCCTGAAAAACCTAGTTGCCTGGCTGTTGTGACCTCACAGTTTTAATACTTTCAGAGTTAATGAGCTGGAAAACATATGTAAATTTGGAAAGTGAGAATTCTTAATCTGCATATTTGTTCCAAAGTCAGTGATTACTAAACCAAGAATGTTAGCATGACTGCCTGGCAACTATCCAGAAGAAAAGAGCAATAATGGCAGCCTGCGTTGGGTTCCATTGACAGGTCTCCTTTAACCACTTCAGCCCCGGAAGATTTGGCTGCTGAATGACCGGGCCATTTTTTGCGATTCGGCACTGCGTCGCTTTAACTGACAATTGGGCAGTCGTGCGGCGGTACACCCAAACAAAATTGACGTGCTTTTTTTCCCACAAATAGAGCTTTCTTTTGGTGGTATTTGATCGCCTCTGCGGCTTTTATTTTTTGTGTTATAAACAAAAAAGCGACACTTTTGAGAGCGACACTTTTGAAAAAAATGCAATATTTTGTACTTTTTTCTATAATAAATAAAAATATAATTAAATATAATTTAAAAAAGCTAAATTTCTTTCTCAGTTTAGGCCGATATGTACTATTTTACATATTTTTGGTAAAAAAAAAATTGCAATAAGTGTATATTGATTGGTTTGTGCAAAAGTTATAGCGTCTACAAAAATAGGGGATAGATTTATAGCATTTTTATCATTATTTCTTTCTTTTTTTTTTTTACTAGTAATGGAGGCGATCTGCGATTTTATCGGGACTGCAACATTATATCAGACACTTCTGACACATTTTTGGGACCATTGGCATTCATACAGCGATCAGTGCTATAAAAATGCTAGAGGAAGTGACGGATCGTGATTCTTAGCTAATAGGAACACACGATCTATAACTCCTCTCTCAGAACAGAACAGGGAAGTGTGTGTTTACACACACTACCCTGTTCTGCCTCTTGTGCTTGCGATCGCTCGTGGCCGGCAGGCATCACGACCGTCGGCCACGAACATCGGCACCCCTGCAGTGCAGTGGGCATGCACGCGCCTGCTATCCCAATCCCACGAGCCGACGTATAGCTATGACGGTTCGCGGGATCGTGCTGGCCTGCTGCGTAAAACGACGGCGGATGGTCAGCAAGCGGTTAAATCCCAACGGAAATTTTAAGTTCAAATAAGCTGCATACATTCCAGGTGCATCAAAAAATGTGTGCAAAGTCTTACAGCTTGTTTTCTTTTGAAAGCTGCCCGAGTGGAAAAGCCTGTACCTTGCCAGCATGCTGTAGAGAAAGATTCTCTCCTTCTCTATGTGGAAGCAACGGTCTCTCTGCGAGGTCTGACACACTCTCTGTGGTCAGAGCTAGAGTTCTTCAATCAGCAGGGGGAATAAATGTGTCCGATTGCAGAGTTAAGAGAATCGGCAGAGGGTGTTTTGGACCTTTACACAGTCTACTGCTTCTACACAGAGAGCAACAAGGATCCTCCGCTGCAGCATGCTGACAGGTGACAGGTTTTTCTAATCCCTAGTTGTGGCTACTTTCTGAAAGAGAAAATGAACTTTGAGAATCTGAAAACCATTTTTTATGCATCTGGAATGTATCAAGGTCATTTAAATTGAAAGTTTATTTGGGCTTTAACTAGTTAGTAGTTGAACTTTATGTAGTATAGTGTTCTTTAAAATGATAGAAACAGGTTTCCTTTTTTAAAAAAGAGCCCTACACCAGCCTTCCCCAACCTTTTCAACACAGAGGATGCCTTGAAATAACCTTCCGGTCTCAGGGAACCCCTGCTAAAAATGACTACATCTACAACTTATGAGATATTAGTGTGATGGTCAGTAGGAATAATACTCCTTACACTTGTGGTTATTGGGAAGAAATACCCCCTTACAGATAGCTTAAACGATCAATGGTGTCAGTGGCAACTTATCCGAAAGGCAGAAATTGCTTACTGCTCAAGGAACCCCTAGCAACCTCTGGAGGAATCTGGGGTTCCACAGAACCCTGGTTGAGAAACTCTGCTCTATAGCTATGATGAACAGGAGTTCCCGCTCTCACCAGCCATCGTGCACAAGAGACAGGACAAAGGCTATAGGTAGTCCTATGGCAGTGATGGCGAACCTTGGCACCCCAGATGTTTGGGAACTACATTTCCAATAATGCTCAATTATGCTGCAGCGTGCATGAGCATCATGGGAAATGTAGTTCCCAAACATCTGGGGTGCCAAGGTTTGCCATCACTGTCCTATGAGAATGTTAAAAAGGGGCATTAATCTAGATTTTAAAGTGAAGATAGGAGGGTAGGGCTTGTGCCAGGCCCATTGGGAATAATTGCCAATCCCCCATCTTCACCTCAATATCTAGGTGTCCGCATGTAGCTCCAGACTGTTTTCTTCAGTCAGTGTGCTAGCAACCATACAGGCAAATCCAAAAAGGATTAAGGTTTGCTCTGTTATAGATCAGTGTTGCTGTAACTGCTTATAAAAGTGTGAGCTGGAGTTTAACTTCAATTTGTTAGTGTATCTAAATCTGCTAGTACATCAAAAACTCCCCTCCCCCCCAGAATAACAATGCTTTTATCCAAGGGTGCCCCCTGTTCTCCAGAGTGTTCATTCTCTGTTATAGGAGGTATGTTATTGGCCAGATCACCAGGTAAAAACCAGAGGGAACAAAAGCCTAACAAAATAAAACTGCTGCAGCCACCACAATTAATGATTGGTAAGCTGCAATAGATTACATTTTTGGTTATGGGTTTAATACCGCTTTAAGTGTAGGAATAGGGGGGGTGGGGGGGGGGGAGGGTTGTGTGGTAAGAATGGGTTATGCGTTGAGGGGAAAAGTAAGTGCTAAGGACTTGTTGAGGTTAGGTGTTATTGTGGGATTCAACTGCAGCATAAAAAATAAATAAGATAAAAATGGGCCCCCAGGAGCTTTTAGCCATAGTGTGCTAGTACACAGCACATATTAGCACATTATGAAAGACTTACCTTGCAGGAGATCCCCTCCAGCGCTGCAATTAGAGGTGTTTCCATCTACACCCGATCTTTCTTCTGAGTTCGGACACTTCAGCCTCTTGATTGGCTTGACTATGACGACGTCACTCCCGTGCATATAAGTTCTGTCTCGGCACAGAGCCATGCTGAAAATGTACGCTGAGCTAGGCATGTGCAGGGAAAAGCAGTTATGTCAGAATAGACCAATATGGTTTGTTCTGTCATAAAAATCCTACCTATCAGTTATTTTCAACTTTTTAGTTTAAAGTGGAGTTCCACCCACTTTTACAACTCTTCAGCATCCCTCACTAAACTGTGCACTGTGAATTGGATATTTTTTTATTTTTTTTCTCAGCACCTACTATATGTCTGCTGTATTCATTTTTCACTTCTTCCTCCCTGGCCGTGGCCCATTGCATCACTTCCTGTTTGCAATGCCTTCTGGGAACTGGTGGCAACTTCCTCTGACACTGCCGTTGCTATGGAAACCTGACCTGAAACCTATTACACTGCTTGTGCTGCACTGAGCATGTGCGAGATCTGCAAGGATGAGATCCAGGAAGAAATACAGTCTTGCTTCAGATGCCCACACTTAAGATGGCTACGGCCTGCTGTAAGTTTATAAAATAACAAACTACTGCTATAAACTAACAAAACAGACCTTAGTTTACAGACTAACTTTACTAGAATACATTAAGCTTGTGTATTATAGGGGTATTTTTATTTAAAAAAGTATAATTTCGGCCGGAACACCACTTTGATTCTGCTTTATGTTTTTAGATAGGAGAGGGTTAAGTGCTTGGGGGTTGCTTTGTAGAGCAGGGGTGTCAAACTTAATTTCATTGCGGGCCACATCAGCAGTATGGTTGCCCCTAAGGGCCAGTTGTATCTGGGGTGAGCTACAAACAGACTGCAGGGTTCAGGAGTGCGTTACTTATAGAATGCAGGGTTTAGAGGTGTGTTACATACAGAGTGCAGAGTTCAGGAGTGCATTATGTACAGAGTGCAAGGTTTAGGAGTATGATATGTACATAGTGCAAGGTTTAGGGGTGCATTATGTACAGAGTGCAAGGTTCAGGAGTGCCCTATACACAGAGTGAAGAGTTCTGGAGTATGCTACATACAGAGTTCAGGAGTGCACTAAGTACAGAGTGCAGTTCCAGAGGTGCCCTATGTACAGAATGCAGGGTTTAGGGGTTCTCCTATGCACAGAGTTCAGGGGTGTACTATGTACAGAATCCAGGGTTTAGGGGTTCTCCTATGCACATAGTGCAGAGTTCAGGAGTGCACCATGTACAGAATGCAGGGTTTAGGGGTTCTCCTATGCACAGAGTGTAGAGTTCAGGAGTGCACTATGTACAGAATGCAGGGTTTAGGGGTTCTCCTATGCACAGAGTTCAGGGGTGCACTATGTACAGAATCCAGGGTTTAGGGGTTCTCCTATGCACATAGTGCAGAGTTCAGGAGTGCACCATGTACAGAATGCAGGGTTTAGAGGTTCTCCTATGCACATAGTGCAGAGTTCAGGAGTGCACTATGTACAGAATGCAGGGTTTAGAGGTTCTCCTATGCACAGAGTGCAGAGTTCAGGGGTGTGCTATATACAGAGTGCAGAGTTCAGGGGTGTGCTATATACAGAGTGCAGAGTTCAGGGGTGCACTATATAGCGAGTGCAGGGTTCAGAGGTGCGCTACGTATAGAGTGCAGGGTTTAGGGTGTCTCACTTTCAAGGGTGATAGTTCTCTCTCTGGAGATCTGTCCCCGCTGTCAGGGTGTGCAGGAATCCATTACATCCAGGAACCGCTGAGACTAAGGCTCGGTTCACACTAGGGGCGGCACTACTTGCAGGTCGCCTCACCGAGGCGACCTGCACACGACATCCACGGCGACTTGCAAAACGACTTCTGTATAGAAGTCTATGCAAGTCGCCTCAAGTCGCCCCAAAAGAAGTACAGGAACCTTTTTCTAAGTCGGAGCGACTTGCGTCGCTCCGATTAGAATGGTTCCATTGTACAGAACGGGAGGCGACTTGTCAGGCGATCAGGTCGCCTGACAAGTCGCCCCTGTGTGAACCGGCACTAAAGCTGTCCCTTGTAAACCCAGAAGGCTTCTGTGTTTACAAGTAACAGCAGGGAACGGGAGTGGTGGGTGAGAGCCAGAAGTGGCGGAATGGTGGTCCGCCACATTCTGGCTGCAAAACTGGGTGCGAGGGCCACGTGACAAGGCCGGGCCTTGTGTGACATATGTGTTGTAGAGGATTCAGCATTCACACTAGTTCTTGGTGCTGGAAGTCTTGTGCTGAAAACTACTATTGCTGACCTCCAACCACTGAAAGCAAAAATCGCAATAATTTACAGGGATAAAGACCAAGATGTGATTTGCCTTCAGTCATCAGCCACCTTTTCTCTTTATCTGTTTTTACACTGGTTTTAGTGAGTGTATTGAAATCTGTGTAGGATGAACTACCCACCAGAGGAGAAAGTAATTCCATCACTTTTGTGCTACCCCCACCCCTGCCAAAAATCTGCATCCCCAGAACCATCACTATATACCAGCTCTGTTCAGGGTCTGCAAAAACCGTAAGGTCAGTTAAGCGGGATAAATGCTGTGGTTACAATGTTATCCACTAGAGGGCTCACACAATTATGCAGTATGCAAACATGCTTACGTTTTCCTACGGACTAAAGCTTTTCTCTCTTCTGCTGTGCTGTCCCATGGATAATAACCCAGAAGAAACTTCCAAGCATCTTTCCGTAGTGCAGAACATAAGCCCTAAAAATAAAACAAATAAAACAAATAACACATCTTTAATTGAATAGATCCCCATGTGCTTCAATATATCTGCAATGAGCTTTCTGCTATTTCAGGGAGACAGCCCCATCTTGTGTGCAATAATGGAAGTGCAGGGTCTGCAGTGGATGCTGCAGTGTTAAGACCTAATCTCTTCTCTCCAGCAGGACTCACCCCAGAAAATATCCTCTTCTTCAGACCGTCCACATCTATCACTCGTCCTTCAGAATCAATGTAAGATTCCCATTCCTGTTCGCTGACGGGTGCCTGGCGCTGTATGACTGGCCGTTCGCCCAAATCCACTTGCTGAAATAGATATATTTTTTTGGTTGTTAGCGAACAGCCTGAAACCCACAATGACAATCCCCAAGACTCTCAATATCACTTAACATACTGAACTGCGGCAAATGCAACTGTAATTACAAAATCCCTTTCAAGGATAAGTGCACATTTAAAAAACACATCATCCTCTTTAATAGACCGAGGCAAATAAAGCAAGTTTGACAACACAACTCTTTATTTTTACCTTTTTCGTTGTCCTTCGAGAGTCATTATCAAGTGTCCTGCCTGTTCAAATTTCCTCTGATTTATATTAAAGCGGTATTACACCCAAAACAAAAATGGAATATATTGCAGCTTACCAATCATTAGATGTGATGGCTGCATTAGTTTTCTCTTTTAAGCTTTTTCCTTCTCTGTTTTTACCTGGTGATCTGGCCAATATCACACCTCCTGTATTAGAGTGTCCTTACTCTGGATGGACAGTAGCATTGTCAATCTGGCTGACGCTGGCTGTATTGTAGACTTTAGGTTGGTGGTCAGGGTGGGGTGGGACAACTGCGGCTCAACCGCCTGCCTTTACCGCTCCCATGGCTGCCCGTGTGAAAGAGGCGATAGTGTCCTAGCCTGGATTCTAACCGAGGACCACAGTGCAGCTCTGACTCCCTTCGTTTTGATGCACCTGCAATGTACTTAGCCTAAATAAACTGAGCATTTCACTGGGCTTTAAATATACAGCATAACTGAAAGCGTTTTGTCATAACTGTTGAATAAGTGCAAAAAATACTTGTTGATCCTGCCTGAAATCATGAGTGGATAACTTCCTGTGCACTCTGCCTCTGCTGACTGTTATCAGTTAGACTGTCCTCAGCTATCTCTGAAGACTACAGAACACATCCCCTTTATGTTATAAAGAAAATGAGTAGGGGGTGTTGTGCTGCAGTCCTGTTCTAGACTGACAATGCTGCTCCCCTTTAGATAGAGTAGAGCATTGTCAACCGGGGACAGAAAGTGTTACTGGTGAAAATAAAGAAAACAAATGCAGCCACCAAAGACCAATAACCTGCAATATAGTACATTCTTGTTCTTGTTAAGGCTCCTTTTACACAATTTTGCAGCGACTTTGACGTGACTTGAAGCAATGCCTGTGTAATCTTGAGGTCTATGGCATCAATGTCAGACCAAAATAGTGCAGGGACTACTTTGAAGTCGCACAGATATGAATGGTACTCATTGCAAATCATGAGATACGACTTGTCATGCGACTTTGCAGTCATAAATCGCAGGACAAGTGTGAAAGGGGCCTTACATACAATTTAAATAGTACATCAATCTATTTTTGGGTTAGTCTCTTAATTCCTTACTCATCAGAATTCAGACAGGGAAAGGAAGAGGTCATTTGGGCTTTGCTGTATTACACAAATGTAGCTTACTGAATGGAGGGGAAAACACAGAGATGACATTATCGGTGAGATGTTATTTCTTCATTATCCGGTCACATTTGCTTGCTTCCTCCAAACGCCAAACTTTCAGCCTGATCAGTAGGAGCCAAACATCATATAAACTAGTAAGTCTTCATCCTGCTGCTTTATATGACTGCTTCCCTTTTCCACTGTCAATGGTGGTTAGGGAAGCAACCGGTGCTAGCACCCACTGCATTCTTAGCAACCAGTGAGATCACCCAGCCCCATTCATTTACTTGTCAGAAATCCCTAGCCATGTAAACGAAAGAGCCTGAAGGGTCTGGTATGAATTATCAGCGCATCTGCCATCCAGCGCACAAAGGCCGTTGGGTGACTACGTCATCACCCCGGCTTTTGTTTATTGGTTGCCATGCGGCCAGACAGCCTACCGGTCGTCATGGCACCAACTTGCGCTGGTGGGCGGGTGATGCAGGTCCCTGTCGCTCCAGGAATGGGGCGTGTCCTCCATCTTTGTTGGGCGGTGACTGAGCGCCTCGTGCTTCTGGCGTCTCACACCGTGTTCACCATGGCCGCGTGTCTGCGCCCTTGCGGCGGCGTTGCACGCCGCTTGCCCAGAGGGGGGCATCCTATGGATGCCCTTCCCTTTCCAGCTATAACTACACCAATCAGATGCCCCACCCTTTTGTCTTGTTTGCTTCAGATGTATTATGCATATCTATTGGATGTATTGATAGATAGAGATATATATATATATATATCTCTATCTATCTATCTATCTATCTCTAGATCTGTATGTATGTATATATATATATATATATATATATATATATATATATATATATACACACACACACACACACGTACACTGATATGTCTTTTGTGCATGCATGTATGCATAGACCATATGTATAGTAGACACTTAATTGTGACAATCATTTATTGTCCCCCCTTTTTAGGTATACCTCACTATTTAGAGAGAATATACAGTATCTCACAAAAGTGAGTACACCCCTCATATTTTTGTAAATATTTTATTATATCTTTTCATGTGACAACAGTAAAGAAATGACACTTTTGCTACAATGTAAAGTAGTGAGTGTACAGCTTGTATAACAGTGTAAATTTGCTGTCCCTTCAAAATAACTCAACACACAACCATTAACGACTTGCTTACTGGGTGCTTAAACCCCCCCTCCTGTCCAGACCAATTTTCAGCTTTGAATGACAATTGCGCGGTCATACAACACTGTACCCAAATGAGATTTTTATCATTTTTTTCCCACAAATAGAGCTTTCTTTTGGTGGTATTTGATCACCTCTGCGGTTTTTATTTTTGTTAAAAAAATGTAAAAAGACCAAATGTAAATTTTTTTTTTTTTTTTATATCTTGTTATAAAAATTTTAAAACAGGTCATTTTTCACCTTCATTGATGTATGCTGATGAGGCGGCACCGATAGGTGGCAGTGATGGGCACTGATGGGTGGCAGTGATGGCACTGATCGGTTACACGGATAGGTAGCACTGATTGGCACCACTGGTGGGCAATGATAAGTGGCACTTGTGGGCATTGATAGGTAGCACGTGTGGGCATTGATAGGTGGCACTCGTGGGCATTGATAGGTGGCACTAGTGGGCATTGATAGGTAGCACTCGTGGGCACTGTCAGGTGGCAATGGCAGGTGGCACAGATGAGGCATAATTGCCTCTTCCTCTTAGGGACCGATGTCCCTTGCAGATAAGCCAGTGATCGGCTTTTTTTTCTCCTCACGCTGAAAAAAAAAACGATTACCAAGCCTTTGTTTACATCATGTGATCAGCTATCATTGGCTGACAGCTGATCACATGGTAAGGGGCCGGGACCGGCCCCATACTCGGATCGGTGATCACCCGAGTCTCAGTGACTCGGTGATCACATATGACGGCCTCCCGGAAATTCAAGTCTGCGCTGTGGCCGTCATTCGGCTATAGCGCGGACGTCAAGTGGTTAATGTCTAAACCGCTGGCAACAAAAGTGAGTACACCCCTAAGTGAAAATGTCCAAATTGGGCCCAAATTGTCAATATTTTGTGTAGCTGCCATTATTTTCCAGCACTGCCTTAACCCTCTTGGGCATGGAGTTCACCAGAGCTTCACAGGTTGCCACTGGAGTCCTCTTCCACTCCTCCATTACGACACCACGGAGCTGGTGGATGTTGGAGACCTTGCACTCCTCCACCTTCCGTTTGAGGATGCCCCACAGATGCTCAATAGGGTTTAGGTCTGGAGACATGCTTGGCCAGTCCATCACCTTTACCCTCAGCTTCTTTAGCAAGGCAGTGGTCATCTTGAAAGTGTGTTTGGGGTCGTTATCATGTTGGAATACTGCCCTGCGTCTCCGAAGGGAGGGGATCATGCTCTGCTTCAGTATGTCACAGTACATGTTGGCATTCATGGTTCCCTCAATGAACTGTAGCTCCCCAGTGTCGGCAGTACTAATGCAGCCCCAGACCATGACACTCCCACCACTAAGCTTGACTGTAGGCAAGACACACTTGTCTTTGTACTCCTCACCTGGTTGCCGCCACACACACTTGACACCATCTGAACCAAATAAGTTATCTTGGTCTCATCAGACCACAGGACAAGGTTCCAGTAATCCATGTCCTTAGTCTGCTTGTCTTCAGCAAATTGTTTGCAGGCTTTATTGTGCATCATTTTTAGAAGAGGCTTCCTTCTGGGACGACAGCTATGCAGACCAATTTGATGCAGTGTGCGGCATATGGTCTGAGCACTGACAGGCTGACCCCCCACGCCTTCAACCTTTGCAGCAATGCTGGCAGCACTCATACATCTTTTTCCCAAAGACAACCTCTGGATATGACGCTGAGCACATGCACTTAACTTTTTGGTCGACCATGGCAAGGCCTGTTCTGAGTGGAACCTGTCCTGGTAAAACGCTGTATGGTCTTGGCCACCATGCTGCAGCTCAGTTTCAGGGTCTTGGCAATCTTCTTATAGCCTAGGACATCTTTATGCAGAGCAACTATTTTTTTTTCCAGATCCTCAGAGAGTTCTTTGCAATGAGGTGCCATGCTGAACTTCCAGTGACCAGTATGAGAGAGTGAGAGCAATAACACCAAATTTAACACACCTGCTCCCCATTCACACCTGAGGCCTTGTAACACTAACGGGTCACATGACACCGGGGAGGGAAAATGGCTAATTGGGCCCAATTTGGACATTTTCACTTAGGGGTGTACACACTTTTGTTGCCAGCGGTTTAGACATTAATGGCTGTGTGTTGAGTTATTTTGATGGGACAACAAATTTACACTGTTATACAAGCTGTACACTCACTACTTTACATTGTAGCAAAGTGTAATTTCTTCAGTGTTGTCACATGAAAAGGTATATATATATATATATATATATATATATATATATATATATATATATATATATATATATATCCGCCTTTCACATACCAACATTTCATTGTCTTTACTTGTAGATAAGACATACCAATAGTAAGACTCCTACCTCTTGGTCCCTGTATCCTCCAATTTAGGATTATTCCATTTCTCACACTGTGCACCTATTGATTGTGGTGGGTTCAGGCACACTCCCATAGAATGCATTAGGGTTAAAAAAAAAAAAAAACCTTCTGCCTTTGAACCACTTTAATTTAGGAGATTTGCAAATATGCTCTAGAACAGTGGTCTCCAAACTGCAGCCCTGGGTGCCCTTTGCTTGCCTCTATTTGGCCCTTGGGGCACTATACCATCCACAGCTTATACTAATAATGTGGCAAAATTTCTCCCATAGACACCAATGATTGGGTGCTATTCCTCCCACTGATACCAACAATAGGGAACTATTCCACTAAAACCAATGAGAGGGCATTTTATACTCCCACTGGCCACAGTCTTGCCCCCCTAAAGTCTGAAGGACAGTAAATTGGCCCTTTGTTTAGACAGTTTGGAGACCCCTGACCTAGAAGTATCAAAGTATAAAATCAGACCATCCAGAAAGCAAATAAAACCAGCACATGCAAAACTTACACAGGTGATGACCTCGAAACCTGGTTCATCCTCCAGGCCGACAGCCATTTCTGATAAGGGTCTCTGGTGAGGAACATCATGGGGTCGCAGAGCTCCTCGGAAAAAGTTGGTCACTTTGGAAAACCCCCCAAAAGTGGCAGAGTATGGATCCTGGAAAAATCTCTACATAGTTACATAGTTACATAGTTAGTCTGGGTGAAAACAAAAAAAACAAAAACACATGTCCATCTAGTTCAACCAATAAAAGAGGAAATAATAAAAAAAAAAAAGTATACAATCCTATACACACACAATCCTATACCCACAGTTGATCCAGTCCAGGGGAAGGCAAAAAACCCCAGCTAAAGCATGATCCAAATTATTCTAGTAGGTGAAAAAAATCCTTCCTGATCCCCCAAGAGGCAATCGCATGTTCCCTGGATCAACTTTACCTATAAATGTTAGTACCCAGTTATATTATGTACACCTAGGAAAGAATCCAGGCCTTTCTTAAAACAATCTACCGAGTTGGCCAGAATGACCTCTTGAGGAAGTATGTTCTACATTTTCACAGCTCTTACTTGTGAAGAAGCCTTTCCGTATTGGAGATACGTAAAGAGTGCCCCCTTGTCCTCTGTGCTGACCTTAAAGTGAATAACAACACTAAGTTCACTATATGGACCCCTTATGTATTTATACATGTTGATCATTTCCCCCTTAATCTCTTTTCAACAGAGAATAAATTCAATTCCTCTAATCCTTCCTCATAGCTGAGCTCCTTCATGCCTCTTATTAGTTTGGTTGCCCTTCTCTGCACTTTCTCCAATTCCCCAATATCCTTTTTGAGAACTGGTGCCCAAAACTGAACTGCGTATTCCAGATGAGGTCTTACTAATGATTTTTGCAGGGGAAAAATGATCTCTCTCTCTCTGGTGTCCATACCTCTCTTATTACAAGAATGAACTTTGCTCGCTTTGGAAACCGCAGCTTGGCATTGCATGCTATTATTGAGCTTATGATCTACCAAAACCCCCAGATCCTTCTCCACCATTGATTCCCCCAGTTATACCCCCCCTAGTATGTATGATGCATGCATATTCTTAGCCCCCAAGTGCATAACTACATTTATCAACAGTAAACCTTATTTGCCACATAGTTGCCCAATTATACAGTGCATTGAGTTCGGCTTGTAAATTGGAGACATCCTGTAAGGATGTTATTCTACTGCATAGCTTTGTGTCATCTGCAAAGACTGAAATCCCAAACCCTATATCATTTATAAAAAGTAAGGGTTCCAACACTGAACCTTGGGGTACACCACTGATAACCTTAAACCATTCCGAGTACGAGTTATTAACCACTACTCTCTAAATTCTGTCTTTTAGCCAGTTTTCTATCCATTTATAAATTGATCTTTCCAAGCCTGTAGACTTTCCCTAATGCCGCGTACACACAATCGGAAATTCGGGCAGCAAAAGACCGATGAGAGCTTTTGGTCGGAAAATGCGACCGTGTGTATGCTCCATCGGACATTTGCTGGCGGAATTCCATCCAGCAAAAGATTGAGAGCAGGTTCTCAATTTTTCGGTCGGAAAAAGTTTCGAGCGGAAATTCTGATCATCTGTACCAAGTATGACGCGCAAAATTCATATGCATGCTCGGAAACAATTCGACGCATGCTCGGAAGCATTAAACGTAATTTTCTCGGCTCGTCGTAGTGTTGTACGTCACGCGTTCTTGACGGTCGAAAGTTCAGCGAACTTTTGTGTGACCGTGTATGCAAGCCAAGCTTGAGCGGAATTCTGTCGGAAAAACCATCCAAGAATTTTCCGACGGGAAATCCGCTCGTGTGTACGCGGCATTACACATGAGCCGTGCATGGGGAACTGTGTCAAACACTTTTGCAAAATCAAAGTATACCACGTCCACAGCCACCCCTCTGTCCAAGGTTTTATTTACCTCCTCATAAAAAGAAATAAGGTTTGTTTGACAACTTCTGCCTTTCATGAATCTATGCTGTCTGTTGCTTAACCACTTCCGGACCGCCCACCGTCATTATACGGCGGCTGTTTGAAGAGGAATATCGTTATGGCAGCAGCTAGCTACCATAACCCAAGTATCCTCTTCTTCAGCGGGTGGTCCGCTTTCAGATAAAAGTGGTCTCGTCGGTGGATTCACCACGAGATCACTTTTATCGCGCCCCCGCCGCACCCCGGTGCCCTCTGCCACTTACCGGAGCCACCGGCAGCGGTGGAGGCGATCGGGTCCACTCTCCTGCTTGGTATGGAGATGAGTGAAGGGAAGATGGCCCCCACTCGTCTCCATACGATTGCAAGGCGGAAGCGACGTCAAAGCGTCACTTCCGCCCATAGCTCTTAACCACTTGCCGACCAGCCGCCATCATTATACTGCGGCAGGTCAGCACAATTCCGCGAACCAACGTAGCTGTACATCGGTCCCTTTAAGCGGGATAGGAGGCAAGCATGCGCCTTCTGCACTGCGAGGGGTGCCAATGCTCGTGACCGGCGGTCGTGATGACCGCCGGCCACGAGCGATCGCAGGCACAAGAGCCAGAACAGGGACGTGTGTGTGTAAAAACACACATCCCAGTACTGTGAGGAGAGGAGGGAGAGATCATGAGTTCCTACGAGCTGGGAACCATGATCTCTAATCTCCTAAATTCAGTCCCATCCCCCCTACAGTTAGAACACACACATAGGGAACACAGTTAACCCCTTGATCGCCCTCCTAATGTTAACCTCTTCCCTGCCAGTGACATTTACACAGTAATCAGTGTATTTTTATAGCCCTGATCACTGTATAAATGCCAATGGTCCCAAAAATGTGTCAAAAGTGTCTGATATGTCTGCCATAATGTCGCAGTCCCGATAAAAATTGCAGATCGCCGCCATTACTAGTAAAAAAAAAAAAATAATAATAATAATAAAAACGCCATAAATCTATCCCTTATTTTTTTTATTGCATTTTAGTGTAAATAAGAGATCTTCGGTCTTTTTGACCCCAAATTAAGGAGGTCCTGTCATGCTTTTTTTCTATTACAAGGGATGTTTACTATCCTTGTAATAGGAATAAAAGTGGCACAATTTATTTTTATTATTTTTTTATAAGAACAGTGTAAAAATAAAAAAATATAAAAGTTAAAATAAATAAGAAAAAAAACCCAAACATTTTTAAACGCTTGACACCGTTCCCCACATGCATACGTGAGTAGCGCCCGCATATGAAAACGGTGTTCAAACCACACATGTGATGTATCGCCATGATCGTTAGAGCGAGAGCAATAATTCTAGCCTCAGACCTCCTCTGTAACTCAAAACATGCAACCTGTAGATTTTTTTAATGCCCACATATTGTAATGAACATGGGTCACCCAATAGTGAGTGGGATTGGCTCTCTGTATTCTAGGCTGAGGGAATATTTAGATAAATTCCTCCAGCCTCTAGCTACACAGAGCCAATCCTACTTAAAGGACAGTAGGGAATTAATTGTGCTGTTACAGGCCATTAAGGTAACCCACAACACATTGATGGTCACAATAGACATTGAAGTGTCTTTATACCAACATATGTCACAAAGATGCGCTAGAAGCAATAAAGTGGGCTCTGTCAAAAGAACCACACATGACCAAATCCCAAAGCAAGTAGTGGAAGGACTTTGGCTATGGGCAATAACTATTTTTGGGCGCTGAATGATTATTACAATCAAATAGGTAGCGTAGCCATGGGAGCACGATATGCTCCAAGTGTGGCGAATAGAACATTAAACAAATGGGAAACAGAAACAATCTTCAATAATAGGTCAAAGTCACTCCTTTTTTATAAAAGTTACATTGAGGATGTTATCCTATTATGGGGGAAGGTTCCCACACAAGCTTTCTAGAGTTTTTGAGAAAAATGAATGACAATGGGTATGGTCTAAAATTTACAGCAGATTGCAGTCTATTGACTGTTAATTATTTGGATCTTATGCTCACGAAACAACAGGATACTATTGGCACAAAAACATTCTTCAAATAGACAGATAGAAATGGGTTTGTGCCAACCCATAGTTGCCATCATCCACAATGGATAGGGGCGATCCCTAAGGGACAGTATATGCGTACTAGAAGAAACTCTGACAACAATGCTGACTTTCTTCTGCAGGCAGGAATTCTCACAGACAGGTTTTTGGAGAAAGGATACCCACTGCGAACACTTGAAAGACTTGTAGAACAGGTGTTAGCATTGGATAGGCAGACTCTTTTGGTCACCAAACCCAAGAAGGAAGTCAAAGGGGAGGTGGCCTTCATATCAGGTTTCCACAGGCAGTACAAACAAGCAGAAACTATTTTTGAAAAATTCTGGCCCATTTTGCTCAAAGACAGGGATCTTCAATCTTCATTACCAGCCAAACCGAAGTTTATCTACAGAAAAGCCCCAGGCTTAAGGAATCTCATTACCCGTAATGTACCAGACCCACCAAGTAAACCATCCACCTTTTTAGATGGGTCGGGTTTCCACCATTGCACTAGATGCAAGGCCTGCAGAACAACAGGAAAACCAGGTGCAAGCAAAAAATAATATCCCATTTTAAATCGTTGGTAACCAAACAAGAATTTAAAATCAAACCACTTATCACGTGCCATTCAGATCATGTGACATATGTTTTGGAGTGCCCATGTTCATTACAATATGTGGGCAGAACCACACAACAGTTAAAAATCAGAATTAATGAGCATGTTGCAAACATCAAAAAAGGTTTTCTCCATCATAGTGTCTCTAGACATTTCAAACTTTTCCATAATAGTGATCCAACACTTTTAACATTTTATGGTATAGACAAAATTTCCAAGCATTGGAGGGGCACACATATGAAGAGAGCTATATCACAGAATGAAACCTATTGGCTATACAAATTGCATACTATGCAACCGTTTGGGATGAATATCGTTTTTGTTTTTTGTCAAACGATTGATCTCCCCAGATGGGGGCACCTCCTGCTTGACCACCCCCCCCCCCCTTTCCTTTTCCTCCCACCACCCCTCCGCCTCCCTTTTGCTTTAGCCCTCCAGACACTACAAGTGGCACTACCTGCTAGTAGGGAGTCTTGGTAATTCAATTTTTCAAGTATTTCCATTATAGGAAGTGGCTTATCCAATTCCCCTACATCCTAGGGACGTTTGTTCAATCCAATTTTATAATTATGAGTGGTCTAATCAAATATATTGTTGAAACTGTATTAACATATGAATGGATATGTATGTAAACCATCACTGGGGTTGCATAGCTCAAATTTATTGTGCGTCCAATTTTAATAGAAATCGATTCATTCTTTGCATTTTCTGTCATTTAAGGCATTATAATCTATTTTTTGTAAAACCTATTGCTTCTTGTCACATATGTTGATTCAAATCAGCAGATGTAATTGGCGTCTGGATAAGGAGCAATGTCCCTTTGTATTGCCACCACCACGCCTCATAGCCTGCCTTTTTTACTATTTAGGATACACCTCCTAGTGACCAAGGTACGCTTCAAGAAGACGTTAACTACGAAACCAACGTCGGAGCGGTACCTGGTCACGTTATCTACGTCACATCCGGCTTCCTGGTTGTCTGTTCTCGACGGGTGGCACGCACGCCGACCACAGAGGTGGTACACGGTATTCATGCACACGATCCACACTGATGAGCTTGCCGCTTTCAGTGCCGGGTAGGCACCAGCTAATGTAAGTGGCCATTTGGCTACCTTTCATGTTTTAAATTTTTTTAATAAAACGTTTTTACGCTATGGGCACCTCTATTGTTTCTTATATATCCCATGCTCAATGACTGGGGGAGGAAGCTTTCCAGTGATCGTCAGTCTCGATATGTGAGCAGGCACAATCCTGCACAAGCGTTTATGACCTTCTTCTTAAACAAAGAGGTCATTTACATCTGGTAAGCAGATTGCATATCCAGCACTGTGGGGTGTCGTTTCTTTCTCTGGGTGAAGGATTTCTCAATATCTCCACAGAAGATTTTCTCAGAATTTAGAAGTCTTTTTCTGTTCACACAGAATTTTAGTTTCTTTTCCAATTGGGACTCTATTTTTACTAGTATCATCTTCATTTCTATTTTTTCACTTAATAATTATTATATTTTTTTAACATTATCACATGTACTCTCAACATATGTGATTGATTTGTGTCATACAAAATTTTTTGTTTTATCACGATTACACATGGTGTTATATATTATTAGCTACCAATGGTAATCATCCAATGGTCTACTAATAATTTGCATACAGCGCCCTCTACCACGATTACCACTTGCTTTTGACCACATTGTTCAAATCAGGGGAGCAGCTTTAGGCGCCTTTCACACGGACGGCTATTCTGCCGCAGTTAAAAGCATGTTTTTTTTTTCCTGTGAAATTTAGACTCCAGGCACTGCGATCAGCTACATTTGCACAGTGCGATTAGCTGCGGTTGCGTTTAGCTGCGGTTTGCCATCTCCATGGCAACCCGACAGGGTACCGACTCGCACTGTTTGGTATGAATCTTGAGGGGGAACTCCACGCCAAATTTTAAATAAAAAAACCGGCGTGGGTTCCCCCCCAGGGGCATACCAGGCCCGTCTGGTATGGAATTTAAGAGGAACCCCTGCGCCGAAAAAACGGCGTGGGGTCCCCCCCAGAATCCATACCAGACCCTTATCAGCGCACGCAGCCCGGTAGGTCAGGAAAAGGGGTGGGGACGAGTGAGCGCCCCTCCCCCCTCCTGAGCCGTACCAGGCCGCATGCCCTCAACATGAGGGGTGGGTGCTTTGGGGGAGGGGGCGCCCTGCGGCCCCCCACCCCAAGGCACCTTGTCCCCATGTTGATTAGGACAAGGGCCTCTTCCCGACAACCCTGGCCGTTGGTTGTCGGGGTCTGCGGGCGAGGGGCTTATCGGAATCCGGGAGCCCCCTTTAATAAGGGGGCCCCCAGATCCCGGCCCCCCACCCTTTGTGAATGAGTATGGGGTTCATCGTACCCCTACCCATTCACCTAGGGAAAAAAGTGTCAATAAAAAAAACACAGTACACAGGTTTTTAAAGTAATTTATTAGGCAGCTCCAGGGGTCTTCTTCTGACTCCGGGGGTCTCTCCGGCGTCTTCTCCCGGTGTCTGGATCTTTTGCCGGCTCCACCGCTATCTTCTCCTGCTGTTTTGCTAGCGGTGGCCCGGACCTCTGGATCATCTTCTTCCCTCTTCTCTTCTTCCGATGTTGACACGACGCTCAATCCAGCTGGAATGGTCTCTGAACGCTCCGCTCTGACTTATATAGGCGGTGACCCCGCCCCCTTATGCCGTCACAGTCCCTGGGCATGCTGGGACTGTGATGTTTTAGGGGGCGTGGTCACCAGGTGGTGTTGACCACGCCCCCTAAAACGTCACACTCCCAACATGCCCAGGGACTGTGACGGCATAAGGGGGTGGGGTCACCGCCTATATTAGTCAGAGCGTAGCGCACAGAGACCATTCCAGCTCAAGAGAGCGTCGTGTCAACATCGGAAGAAGAGAAGAGGGAAAAAGGCAGAAGGCAGCAGTCCGGGCTCCTCCGCTGGCAAAAGAGCGGAAAAAGAGCAGAAGATAGCGGAGGAGCCCGGCAGAAGAGAGCGCGGAGAAGGACCGGAGAGACCCCCGAAGCCGGAAAAGGACCCCTGAAGCCGGAAGAGGACCCCCGGAGCTGTCTAATAAAATACTTTAAAAACCTGTGTAGTGTGTTTTTTATTGACACTTCTTCCTCCAGGTGAATGGGTAGGGGTACCATGTACCCCATACTCATTCACATAGGGTGGGGGACGGGATCTGAGGGCCCCCTTACTAAAGGGGGCTCCTGGATTCCGATAAGCCCCTGCCCGCAGACCCCAACAACCAACGGCCAGGGTTGTCGGGAAGAGGCCCTTGTCCTCAACCACATGGGGACAAGGCGCTTTGGGGTGGGGGGGGCCCAGGGCCCCCCTCCCCAAAAGCACCCACCCCCTATGTTAAGGGCATGCGGCCTGGTACGGCTCACAAGGGGGGGCGCTCGCTCATCCCCACCCCCTTTCCTGACCTACCGGGCTGTGTGCTCGGATAAGGGTCTGGTGTGGATTTTGGGGGGGATCCCATGCCGTTTTTTCGGCGCAGGGGTTCCTCTTAAAATCCGTACTAGACCTAAGGGCCTGGTATGCCCCTGGGGGGAACCCACGCCGGTTTTTTGTTTAAAATTTGGCGTGGAGTTCCCCTTCAAGATTCATACCAAACAGTGCCGGGCATTGGCGGGGATCCGACTAGCTCATCATTTTTCCTTTCCTGATGAGCAGCTCGGCGCTGTTATCCGCAGCTGACACAGTGCACTGCGAATACCTGAGGTTATGTGCGGATAGCTGCGCTAAATCGCTCCTGGACGCAGTCAATTCTATTTTTTCTATCCGCACAGAATCGCATGTATCTAATTCGCAGCTAAACGCAGTGTGTGAATGGGGCCATAGGAAAGCATTGTGTGCTTTTAGCTCCGGTAGAAAATTAGAAAATCCGCAGCTAAAAGCACCATTCTATCCGTCTGTGTGAAAGGGGCCTTATTCACATTCTAGTTATTTGTTATTTACTTCTTTTTTTGAGCGCAGAGTTTTATCTACAAACCTTATTATAGGCTTACCTCTAGGTACAAATTATGCACAGGAGTTAACGTCCTCTTAAAGATGTTTTGATGAAAAGAAAGGATTATCATTAAGGACATGTATGGAGGATGTAGGTTTCCCTTTCTTGGCGGGAGTTTCCTTCTGTTGTTCCAGTTTGCTCCTACAATCAGCAAACTTACATATAGGCTAAATGACTTCCACCCATTGTCATATTCCTATTGTGTGCAGTGCAGGTGTTGCACATAGGCCCCAAAAGGGAGGGAGCCCACTGCGCACTCACTGCACACATTGGGGATTAGATTCAGGAAGCGCTCCTCTGCTTAGGCAAAGTGTATCTCTCACTATGCTAACCATCTCTTCTGCTCATCTTTAGTTCTACAAAGCAACAGTAGAGCAGCGAGGATGCCTATTCCATAATCCTTCTGTCCTAAAGGCAGATGCTGACAAGACATGAGGGGGTAGGCTGTGACCAGGACTCTCTGCTATTGGCTCCAGCTCTATTATAGTGATGCAGTATATTAAATTGGTTGTAAACCTCAGAAATGAAATCTGAAAAACAAAGCATATACCTCTATAGTGAGTGTTTGTCTCGATCTGGAGCACTAAGTGTCATTTCTGACTGCTGCCTCCTTCCTCTGCTATCTCTTTGTAGACACTTCTAACAAGTTTTAATGACACCAAAAGAAAGGTGACAGAGGAGGGATCTCCAGCACACAGACTGTGATTGATAGCCTTAGCGCTGTTCCTATGTGCTGTATGAAGGGGGGGGGGGGTGTCCCTTCCTTCCAATCAGCTCTCCTCACTGAGCTCTGCAGTGTGTAATTTAGGCTCCCCATCCCCTGTTTTCTTACAGCCCAGACAAGCTTTAAAAATTCTTGAACAGATGTAGAGAAGAGAAGACTGCAGATAAGCAGGTACAACTTATGTAGGAAGATTTGTTTCATCTCTGTTTATCACCTGAGGATAGTCACCTCACTAGGTATATGGAAGGGTTTACAACCACTTTAACTTTGGGCTGTGATTGGACAGTAGTAGAACTGCTGATACCGGGGAACACTCTGTAGCGGCCATCTGGCAAGTGAGAAGGTAAAGCCGGGTACATGTTAAGCATAATATGGAATGTGTGTTCCTTTATTTTATCCTTACATTGCACTGTGTGTATTCTGATCATCTTTTCAGATTGAATTACAACTCGTGCCCATAGCCGAGAGTTGTGCTGTGTCCAGTTCTGTGATATGTAGGGATCTGGATGCAGAACCACAAAGGCCTGTGTGAATGAAGCTTCAGTTTCTCTTTTCTTGTGGTTCATGGCAACCTAGGTTCTTGCACACAGAGCCACCGCATTCAAAAAAACAGTCCTGCTTCCACCCAAACTGGTTCAAAGTAAGGATGCACCGATACCAGTACCAGTGCCGATACCGAGTATTTTCACGAGTACTCATAATCATGAAAATTAGGGTTGCACCGATACCACTTTTTTAACACCAAGTACCGATACTTTTTTGCAAGTACTCGCCGATACCAATTACTAATACCCATCGTGTAGGTAGGTAGATGGGTGAGGGTTGTTAGGGAGTTGGGAGAGGCTGGGGTGAGGGCAGGGGGAGTAGATGGGTAAGCGAGGGCAGGGTAGTTGAGGGTGGGGTGAAATAGGGATTGTGGGGTGGGAGAGTTGAGAAGAAAAAGGCTGCGATCGCTGTGGGAAGAGGATGGGGATGGGAGGGTCATTGGGAGACATGGGAGTAGAGGTGACAGCTGTTGGGGGAAGGAGGAGGCAACACAGGGTGGGAAGGAGGACACAACACAGGGAGGGTACAGTACAGGGGGTAGGAGGATGCAGTACAGGGCGTTAGGTACAGACCAGTCAGTACATTATATACAGACTGGTGTGTGTATAACACATACAGTACTGTGTGCGGATACAGACTGGTCTGTAAATACTGTGTATCAAGGTCCCAGGCATCCTTTGATCTAATGAGGACCTCCAGGGCCAGGGATAGCTGACATCCTTCTGTATATGGTGGGTTGTGAGGCATGGTGGGTGCAGAGTAGTTAAAGTTATTGGGCACCAGACACTTCTTGAATGCAAAAGAAAGTTTTTTCTCTTAACAAACTTTTTGGGGGAGAGAGGGTTAGGGCCAGGACACCCTTAGGTAGTTGCAAGATTAACTGGCAGACTCCGAGATTTCAATAGGACAGCCATGCAGGGAAAAGCATCCAGCAAGACGCCACAGCTGCATGTGCAGGAATGCTGTCTCCTATGGCAACAGACTTTAACAGTTCCTAACGCAAAGCTGAACAGTTCCTTTCTATTCCACTACAATCACTCCTTGTAGTTCTTCAGCCCACTGAGCTCCCCGTCTCTCACTAGATTCACTGCCAAAGAAACCCTTGAGCTCCTCCAATCTTCATGGTGGTATCTTTCTCAAGCGTCACCCCCGCTTCCCTGCTGGGTCCCTAGCTTGGCACTCTAGATACCTCTCAAGCTTCACCCCCGCTGGCCTGCTCAGTCCCTGGCTTGACACACAAGGCTGCTCTGCAAGCGTCACCTCTGCTGGTTGGGTCCCTGGCTTGATACCCACTGAAGTTTCCCGATTCTTCACCGTCCCCGGTTGGTGAGAATTCTGCTATGGTACTTTCTTCAGTTACTTACTGTGGTCCCTGGTAATAAGGTGGTTGGTCCCTTACTGGCGACAACTTCCCCTCTACCTCCTACCACGACAGGTTCCCTGGCCTGTAGAACTGTCACTTTTGGTTGAACTGCAAGCCTGCAGTCCCAACCCCGCGCTGCTCTCTTGCTTCTGGATAGGCCCTCAAACAGGCTAGCAGCCAGATGTGCCCGGGATAGGCCCCATCTCTGGCCTAGCAGCCTGGGCAATACAACACACCCCAGTCAGCCGTCCAGGTGGCACAGAACACCGATCACCTGACTCCACCTAAATATATAGGTTCTCCCAGCAGGCCAAGGGATTCAAGAAAACCCCTGCCCATTGGCGGAGATGCCCCATATACCCATAATCTGACCTTGCGTGCCCTTCTCGTATCCAGTACCACCAAGTACCCAGCCACCTAGTGGTCCACGTAGTGGTAGAAGAGAAAAGTGCAACCAGGCCAAACTTTGGGAGAAATCAATGGATCTCTAACAATTAGCCAAGACGACTATTCCTGGCAAGTAAATTTCAAGGAGTAACCCTGAGCAACTCCAGGGTGCTACAATTGTATGGTGCTAGTGTATAAGACCGGTCTGTACCCTGCTGACACTGTAATGTACATACTACACTAACCTATTTGCAGGACTTGCTCCCCTCCATACTCGGTTCTGCTTCCAGGGACGCTTCCACAGCTGACTCACACTATAGAAACACATGTGCTGATGCTGTCCAGCCCCTTGACCTTGGCGACCCACCCACTCTCTGTCATTGGGTAGCAGCGAGCCATCCATCCAGCCCAGCAGCTAGCTCTCTCTCTCTCTCTCTCTCTCTCTCTCTCTCTCTCTCTCTCTCTCTCTCTCTCTCTCTCTCTCTCTCTCTCTCTCTCTCTCTCTCTCTCTCTCTCTCCAGGAACAGGAAGGGAGGAGTCATGACATCACCCACCCTCTTCTTGTTTACAGAGGCAGGAGAGGATCGCGGTGGTGCTGTATAATGAAAAAAGACAGCCGGGAGCAGGAGTGTCAATGTGGCCAGCTGTCAGACTGTTCCCACTGTGCTGAGGATTTTCCTGTCCCCCACTGTCCTGGCACCATAAGGCTGCTCCGAACCCTGCTGCCGGAGGGGAGGCGCCCCGCCCCAGTTGACGTCACTTCCAGTATCGGTTTCCAGTATCAGAGCATTTTTGCGAGTACCGATACTCGCGAAAATGCCTAGTATCGGCACTGATACCAGTATCGGCATTGGTGCATCACTAATGAAAATGCTCCTGATAACCGAAACCGATACAAAATGAATGGGCATAGACCGCACTGCAAAGAATTGCATGCGATTTGAACAGGAATTCAGTGCTATTCCTGTCCGAATCGCATGCGCTTTCCCACACCACTCCTGTGTGAACCCAGGCTTGTCATAGCGATTTTAAACCTGAGTTCACACAGCAGAAGTGCGTTAAACCTCCCTGCATGATGGGTTTCACCAGCTCCGGCTCCCGACCTGACTGTGGACATTTGCGGCTGTGGCTTGAGCTCCTCCTGCCTCTCCCATGGCTTTGTTCCCAACATCTCCAGCGACACGCTCCCCCCCAGCCTGACAGTTCAGACTACAGGAATTCTAATTGGTCACACCATCACATCGACAGCACTGACCAATCAGAGGCTGTCTAGCCCGTACTGTCAGCTTCTGTCAGGAGAGAGAAAGCCACTGAGATTTTAAATCCCCGTACCGGTGAAGCGGCTTTTCAGCGTCTGACATCATATGATTGCGGCAATCTGGTACAGCAGGACTGGGGGGCATAGGGAGTGGGTCTAGTGAATAGTTGGAATCACTGGAGGCTGGAAGGAGAAAGCCTGAGAGATGCAGGGAACAAAGCCACGGGAGAGGCAGGAGGAGCCCAAGCCCAAACCCATCATGCAGGGAGGTTTCCCTTTGAGAAACCACATGTGATTCAGACAGGAATCGCAACGCATTTCTGTTCAAATGGCATGCAATTTTTTGCAGTGTGATTTTAGCCCATTCATTTTGTATGGACCCAAATCGCACTGCAAAGTATCAGTACTCAGTATCGGTGAGTACTTGACCGAAAGTATCGATACTCGTACTCACCAGTAAAAAAAAAAAAAAAAAAAGGCATTGGTGCATCCCTAGTTGAAAGCATGTGCAGGTATGACTATGGTAGGGACATTAGGCTATGAGCTACCTTGTGGTTGGGGCTGATGTTAATGGTTCAACCTTCTCTGTACAAATGTGGCAGAATACCATGGTGCTAGAAGACAGACAAACCACTTCCAAGCAATGGTGAATGCCTATATGTAAAAGCTTTTTTTTTTTTTTTTTTTTTTTTTTTTAATCCAATTATTGTTTTTAACCCTGAAACTGGAATTTCACAATTTTGAGTCTATAGTTTTTATCAAGGAAGCATCAACATTGATTCCTAAAACCTTTCTTTGCCGACTTCTGTGTCATCACATGACTATAGCTGATATTTCGTACAGCTTCTAAAGTCCAACTCTGGGAACAAAAAAAAAAAAAAACAACCCTTACAGTAGGGGCCCCCTGTACTGCAAGGATTCAATGCTCATTAAGCCTAGGTTCACACTATAAAATGGCTTTGCGGGCCATGTTTGTGCAGTCATGGCAGCACATTCATTTAAATGGGCTGCTGTGCCTGCGTTTCACCCAGAAAGATTCCTGCAGCATTTTAAAAACACAGCAGCCGGGAAAAAACATTATGCCATTTCTCTAAGATTCCCACACCCGTAAACATGCTGCATTTTTAGATGCATGGGGGTGCCAGTAAGAATGAATGGCAGCTCTGCGTGTTTTTAAAGAGCTGCGGGTGGTTGCTGGTGTAGGAATATTTATTTATTATTTATTTTATTTAGGAATAGGTGCGCAACACCCGCAATAGTGTGAACCAAGCCTAAAGGGGAAGATCTGCTTTATGCCCTCCTCCTCTTCTTCTATTTTTGTCATTTTTTTTTTTTTTTGGAGGTGAAGGAGGGAGAGGGCAGCAGTACCTGGTTTTGACAGGTACCTACTCCCACTTTTGGTCGGATCGCTGCGGTGGATCCCCCCCCTTCCTGCAAACTGTGAGCAACCAGCTGCGATTCCTTGTGGCTTTACATCCAGCTGCCCATTGTGCATGCATGAGCCGTGCTGCGATGTGCTTTGTGAATGGTCCTGCAGCTTTCTGGGACCTGTGACCTCGCGCATGTGTAGTGTGCAGCCGGCTGTCAAGCAACGAGGAATCACAACCGACTGCCCACAGTTAACATGCCGGCGCCGGAGACTCAAAGACTGGCAAAGAAACGGTCCGGGTGATGACAGTGCTGGACCCCCTGGAGAGGGGAGTGTCCTTTTATCAAAAGTCAGCCACTACAGTACTACTTCAAACAGGGGAAAGAACTGCTTCATTAATTACCTGACTCTCCACTCCAGCAAGCTCTGATGCTCCTCTCTTCTCCCCGAAGCCCCAATCTGTGGGTGGAGCCTCGCTGTCTGGTACAATGCAGGGCTATTAAACCTGTACTGAATGTGGTGGGGTCGAGCATGTGAGCGCAGCTGGGAGCAGCTTATGGACTGAGGAGAATGTAAGTAATGCAGTCTCTTCTGCAACCCCCTAGATCTAACAAGCATTTAACCCTTGCAGTGGGTGGGCAACTGCAAGAGTATTTATTTTTTAGGTGTGTCTGGACTTGGGCTCTAAAAAAAATTGTAGTGGTAAGGCTATGAATATATGTGGATAAAGTTAAAACAGCTGTGAGCTTAGAACACCAAACATTTAGGAGGATAACACAATAGGAAATATTTTATATATGAAACAGTTCCTCGTTGTACGGTTTATTAGAAACAACAACATTGCACCATTGTGTACACTGTGATATAAATTATATACTGCACACTGTTCTAACCTGTAAGCTGTGCTGTACAATATATACTCCACATTGCACCACTCTTTGCACTGTACTGTTTAACATATACTCCATGCCTCTCCCTCAGTACAATGTTCTGTACATTATATGCTGCCTAGATTTTCAAATTATCCTCTGAAGTCTGGAAAAAAAAAAGGCAGTTCAGGGGTATCAATCCCGTGTCCCTCCGCTGCGCTCAGTGGTTCCCCCTGACAATCCTTGCAAAGTAGTAGCATGGAGGTCAGTAAGAGGAACCACTGCACAAACGTTTGAATGCTAATCTGTTGGCCTCTTATGATGAAGGGAGGTGGCAGCAGGGCACATGGATGTCATCAAAGCTCTGGAAATTATCAGTCCAAAGATAATCAAAGCAGAAGTTATGGTCTGCTTGTTTGTGGACCTGCACTGACATTCAGTGCACCCCAGGAGATCAATGGAGGCCTGCAGAAAACCACTGACAGCTGTCAAATAGGTGCAGTGAGGAGATGGATTTTAAAACTGGAAATCTGGCAACATAGACAACTATGACCTGTCGCCAGCTGTCAGCATCCTGATTTACCCTTCATTCAGTTTTTCAACAACACAATGGGGGAGATTTACTAAAACTGGTGCACACAGGTGTTCATTATGAAGCAACATATCTGTTGCTGCAGTATGGAGTCTGCATATCTCAAATAAAAGTCAGACAGCACAGATACAGATACTGGGGTTGATTTACTAAAACTGAAGAGTGCAAAATCTGGTGCAGCTGTGCATGGTAACCAATCGGCTTGTAACATCAGCTTGTTCAATTAAAGTGGTTGTTAAGCCACTGTCATAACTTTATATAATCCTGTTTGTTCCCTAATGCTGCGTGCCCCTGTCTCTGTGTTTTATAAAAAAAAATGTTGTGTATACCTGAATTCAGAGAGCCGCTTAGCAATCACGTGACCGGCCATCTCTCCTCTCTCCTGATCTGACAGCTAGAGCGGGAGGGGCCGAAAATCCCCCCGCTGACCTCAGTCGGGAGGGGAGGAGGAGAGAGGAGAAAGCCGGCCGGTCACGTGAGGTATACACAGCATTTTTTTTTTTATAAAACACAGAGACAGGGGCACACAGCATTAGGAAACAAACAGGATCATATAAAGTTATGACAGTTATTTCAGAAGCGAGGGGGGGGGGGGGGCAGGCCCTGACACAGAGCTAACAGGCAGGGAGGGAGGGGGAGAGGAGGACAGAGCAGGGCTGCAGATGACGGATACACGTAAACTGACCACGGTGTCAGGGCTCAGCAGCCACAATAAACCGTGGTCAGTTTACAAGGGGAGAGCAAGATCTGCCAGGTATTGCAGGTGTTACAGGGGGCCAAATTACAAAGCGCAAGCACTGTGTTGTATAACATACTTTAAAGGAACAGGATCCAATTTGTATTTTTTTCAGGGTAAAAAACGCTTTAGGCTTTGACAATAAGCCCCCGTTCACATCGGCACGATTTGACAATTCAGCCTATTGACAGCAATGGTACTGTACCAATTGGTGCAATGCCGACTTTGCGGCGCCACACCGATTTCCAAGAGTAGTTACTGCAATACTTTCAGCGACTTTGGGAGCGATTTAAATAGATGTCTGTGCAGGAACCCACACAGACAAACACAGATGTCTTTCAATTCGCCCCCGGACTCGCACTGAAATGCAGGTTTGAAATCGTGCGAGTTCAGCTGAAAATTGGTTCCCATTCACAGCTGCACCAGATTTTGTGTGCACCAGTTTTAGTAAAACTCCCTTATGGTTTTAAAAGGTATATAAAGGTCACTGCTTACAGACACCAGGTCGGAGGAACCATCATCAAACATCTGGAGCTCATCGAAAGAGTGGGACAGAGCATGAGAGTCATGAGGATAGACCAGGAAAAGACGGGAATCCCTTGGAGAACTGTAAGGATAAAAAACAATATAATTAAAGAACACAATACTACTGTCAATCCTTACTGCAAGATGACTTAAGGATACAAGCTTCACATTTCCTTTTAAAGTTAATATCATCCTTCTGGCAAATAAAATATTGTTAGGAGGAGCATAACGAGCAAACAGAATTCAAAACTTTGATAATGTGAATATTCAGTATCTAAAGTGCTGCATAAACTGTGGCAATAAATGTCAATAAATGGAAATAAATCATCCATAACCAAGTCATGCTCAATAATACTACTATAGATATATGCGATATATGCAATATCCACTGTGCCCAACAGGAAGAGTTCAAATTTTAGTTTATGAAACTGGGGACAAACAGAACCTGATATCCATGTGAATAATCAGAATTTTTGTATATATATATATATATATATATATATATATATATATATATATATATATATATATTACATACACACATAAAATATATATATATATATATATAGATATCTATCTATATATAGATAGATAGATATCTATATCTATAGATATATATATCTATCTATATATCTATATCTATATCTATATCTATATCTATATATATATATCTATACACACACACACACACATACATACATACATCAATCTGCCACAACATTATGACTACTGACAGGTAAAGTGAATAACATTGGTTATCACAATACAATGGCATCTGAAAGTGGGTGGGATATATTAGGCAGCGAGTGAACATGTTGTCCCTGAAGTTGATGTGTTAAAAGCATAAAAAATGGGCAAGCGTAAGGATTTGAGTGACTTTGACAGGGGCCAAATTGTAAGTGCTAGATGACTGGATCAGATCATCTGCATATCTGCAGCTCTTTTAGGATGTTCTCAGTCTGCAGTGGTTAGGACCTCCCATAAGTCGTCCAAGGAACGGAAACCAGCCAACCGGTGACAGGGTCATAGGCGGCCAAAACTCACTGATGCACGTTGGGAGTGAAAGCTGGCCCGTGTAGTACAATCCAATAGAAGAGCTACTATAGCTCAAATTGCTGAAAAAGCTATTGCTGGTTCCAATAGAAATGTGTTAGAACACACAGTACTTTGCAGTTTGTTGTATATAAGGGCTGCATAGCCACACACTGGTCCAGATCCCTATGCTGACTGATGTCCACAGCTAAAAGTGCCCACAATTGGCATGTGAGTATCAGAACTGGACCACAGAGCAATGGAAGAAGGTGGTCTGGCCTGATGAATTCAAGAATGGTTTGAGGAACACAACAACCAGTTTGAAATGTTGACTTGGCCTCCAAATTCTCCAGATATCCAACAAATTAAACATCTGTGGAATGTGCTGGAAAAAAAGTCTAATCCATGAAGGCCCCACCTCACAAGGAACAGATCTGCTACTCATGCCTTGGTGCCAGATGTTGTTGTTCAGTCTTTTCAGTCCTTTGTGACCTCATGGACCATAGTGCACCAGGCTTTTCTGTCCTCCACTGCCTCCCGAAGCTTGCTTAACCGCCTGCCGACCGCCGCGCGCACCCGCCGTGTCACTAGGCACCCGGTGCGCGTGCCCGGCGGCCGCGATGTCCGCCGGGCACCCGCGATTACTGGTAACACAGCAGGACCGTGGATCTGTGTGTGTAAACACACAGATCCACGGTCCTGTCAGAGGAGAGGAGACCGATGGTATGTTCCCAGTACAGCGGAACACCGATCGGTCTCCTCCCCTAGTGAGTCCCCGCCCCCTACAGTTAGAATCACTCCCTAGCAACACAGTTAACCCCTCGATCACCACCTAGTGTTAACCCCTTCCCTGCCTGTCACATTTATACAGTAATCAATGCATTTTTATAGCACGGATCGCTGTATAAATGTGAATGGTCCCAAATATGTGTCAAAAATGTCCGATGTGTCCGCCGCAATATCGCAGTCACGATAAAAATCGCAGATCGCCGCCATTACTAGTAAAAAAAAAATTTTAAAAAATAAAAATGTTATAAAACTATCCCCTATTTTGTAGACGCTATAACTTTTGCGCAAACCAATCTATATACGCTTATTGCGATTTTTTTTTACCAAAAATATGTACAAGAATACATATCGGCCTAAACTGAGAAAAAATTTGTTTTAACCACTTGAGCCCCGGACCATTATGCTGCCTAAGGACCAGAGGTCTTTTTCCAATTTGGCACTGCGTCGCTTTAACTGCTAATTGCGCGGTTATGCAATGCTGTACCCAAACGAAATTTGCGTCCTTTTCTTCCCACAAATAGAGCTTTCTTTTGATGGTATTTGATCACTTCTGCAGTTTTTATTTTTTGCGCTATAAACGGAAAAAGACCGAAAATTTTGAAAAAAAATGATATTTTCTACTTTTTGTTATAAAAAAAATCCAATAAACTCAATTTTAGTCATACATTTAGGCCAAAATGTATTCGGCCACATGTCTTTGGTAAAAAAAATGTCAATAAGCGTATATTTATTGGTTTGCGCAAAAGTTATAGCGTCTACAAACTAGGGTACATTTTCTGGAATTTACACAGCTTTTAGTTTATGACTGCCTATGTCATTTCTTGAGGTGCTAAAATGGCAGGGCAGTACAAAACCCCCCCAAATGACCCCATTTTGGAAAGTAGACACCCCAAGGAAATTGCTGATAGGCATGTTGAACCCATTGAATATTTATTTTTTTTGTCCCAAGTGATTGAATAATGACAAAAAAAAAAAAAAAAAAAAAATATTTACAAAAAGTTGTCACTAAATGATATATTGCTCACACAGGCCATGGGCCTATGTGGAATTGCACCCCAAAATATATTCAGCTACTTCTCCTGAGTACGGGGATACCACATGTGTGGGACTTTTTGGGAGCCTAGCCGCGTACGGGACCCCGAAAACCAATCACCGCCTTCAGGATTTCTAAGGGTGTAACTTTTTGATTTCACTCTTCACTGCCTATCACAGTTTCGGAGGCCATGGAATGCCCAGGTGGCACAACCCCCCCCCAAATGACCCCATTTTGGAAAGTAGACACCCCAAGCTATTTGCTGAGAGGCATATTGAGTCCATGGAATATTTTATATTTTGACACAAGTTGCGGGAAAGTGACACTTTTTTTTTTTTTTTTTTTTTTTTGCACAAAGTTGTCACTAAATGATATATTGCTCACACAGGCCATGGGCCTATGTGGAATTGCACCCCAAAATACATTTAGCTGCTTCTCCTGAGTATGGGGATACCACATGTGTGGGACTTTTTGGGAGCCTAGCCGCGTACGGGGCCCCGAAAACCAATCACCGCCTTCAGCGTTTTTAAGGGCGTGAATTTTTGATTTTACTCTTCACTGCCTAACACCGTTTCGGAGGCCATGGAATGCCCAGGTGGCACAAACCCCCCCCAAATGACCCCATTTTGGAAAGTAGACACCCCAAGCTATTTGCTGAGAGGCATGGTGAGTATTTTGCAGCTCTCATTTGTTTTTGAAAATGAAGAAAGACAAGAAAAAACTTTTTTTTTTTTTCTTTTTTCAAATTTCAAAACTTTGTGACAAAAAGTGAGGTCTGCAAAATACTCACTATACCTCTCAGCAAATAGCTTGGGGTGTCTACTTTCCAAAATGGGGTCATTTGGGGGGGTTTTGTGCCACCTGGGCATTCCATGGCCTCCGAAACTGTGATAGGCAGTGAAGAGTGAAATCAAAAATTCACGCCCCTTAGAAAGCCTGAAGGCGGTGCTTGGTTTTCGGGGTCCCGTACACGGCTAGGCTCCCAAAAAGTCTCACACATATGGTATCCCCGTACTCAGGAGAAGCAGCAGAATGTATTTTGGGGTGTAATTTCACATATTCCCATGGCATGTTTGAGCAATATATCATTTAGTGACAACTTTGTGCAAAAAAAAAAAAAAAAAAAAAAAAATTTGTCTCTTTCCCGCAACTTGTGTCGCAATATAAAATATTCCATGGACTCGACATGCCTCTCAGCAAATAGCTTGGGGTGTCTACTTTCCAAAATGGGGTCATTTGGGGGGGTTTTGAACTGTCCTGGCATTTTATGCACAACATTTAGAAGCTTATGTCACACATCACCCACTCTTCTAACCACTTGAAGACAAAGCCCTTTCTGACACTTATTTTTTACATGAAAAAGTTTTTTTTTTTTTGCAAGAAAATTACTTTGAACCCCCAAACATTATATATTTTTTTAAAGCAAATGCCCTACAGATTAAAATGGTGGGTGTTTCATTTTTTTTTTTCACACAGTATTTGCGCAGCGATTTTTCAAACGCATTTTTTGGGGAAAAAACACACTTTTTTAAATTTTAATGCACTAAAACACACTATATTGCCCAAATGTTTGATGAAATAAAAAAGATGATCTTAGACCGAGTACATGGATACCAAACATGACATGCTTTACAATTGCGCACAAACGTGCAGTGGCAACAAAATAAATACATTTTTAAAAGCCTTTAAAAGCCTTTACAGGTTACCACTTTAGATCTACAGAGGAGGTCTACTGCAAAAATTACTGCCCTCGATCTGACCTTCGCGGCGATACCTCACATGCATGGTGCAATTGCTGTTTACGTTTGACGACAGACCGCCGCTTGCGTTCGCCTTAGCGCAAGAGCAGGGGGCGACAGGGGTGCTTTTTTTTTTTTTTTTTTTTTTCTTTATTATTTTTTTGCTTTTTTATCTTATTTTTAAACTGTTCCTTTCATTTTTTTTTTTTTTAAATCATTTTTATTGTTATCTCGGGGAATGTAAATATCCCCTATGATAGCAATAGGTAGTGACAGGTACTCTTTTTTGAAAAAATTGGGGTCTATTAGACCCTAGATCTCTCCTCTGCCCTCAAAGCATCTGACCACACCAAGATCGGTGTGATAAAATGCTTCCCCAATTTCCCAATGGCGCTATTTACATCCGGCGAAATCTAAGTCATAAAATGCTCGTAGCTTCCGGTTTCTTAGGCCATAGAGATGTTTGGAGCCACTCTTGTCTCTGATCAGCTCTATGGTCAGCTGGCTGAATCACCGGCTGCATTCTCAGGTTCCCTGTTGAGACAGGAGAGCCAGAGAAAAACACGGAAGACGGTGGGGGGGGGGGGGCATTCCCTCCCACGGGTTGTAAAGGCAGTCTAGAGGCTAATTAGCCGCTAGGATTGCTTTTACATGAAAGCCGACCGCTGGCTGAAAAGAATGATACCAAGATGATACCTAAACCTGCAGGCATCATTCTGGTATAACCACTCAAAGTTGTGAATGGCGTACCTGAAGACAAAAAAATGGTTAACAATAAAGCACAGTAAACAATAAAGTATAAATAATTACATACCTGAAAAACAAACATGATAAAACATAATAACAATAACAATAACAATAACAATAAAACACTGCAGAATAGAATACAGTAAAAAAAGAGCAGAACAATAGAGAGAGAGAATAGAGAGAGAGAACAATAAAACGACAACTAATTTTTTTTATTTTATATATATATTTTTTTTTTTTACACTTTTTTTGTAACTAACTTTTATAACTGTAACCGGTTCCAGGTTCGGGTCTCTCAAAATGCGATGGCATCTTGGGAGACCCTGTGAAAGTGTGCCTAGTCTGTGCAATGCTGTACCCTACGCTAATACTCAACTAGTGTATGGTAGCGTTCAAAACATTCACCAATGCAAAGACCAGGATTGTCAGGACAGAAGGGACAATAATAGCGGGTGTCACGCCTATATCCGCGTTTGCTGCAGACACAACATCTTTTTGGGGGGGGTTCGTTGGGTAGGGGTACTCGGGAGCACATAAAAATGCCTCTCATGCAGCCGACTGCATTTCGTTGGGGGATGTGAATGGGGGAAGTACGGGCGCTGCAGAAGTGGTGGGTTCCCAATTAGGATTGGCGAATGCAGCAGGAAGGGCACTATGGGCACGACGGGCCTGTGTTTGTCTTTTTGGTGGCAGCGGGACACTACTTGTGCTTGTCACCTCACCAGCTTGAACTGCACTTATGGGACTCGCCACGTCACCAAGTGTTACTGCAGTGCTGGTTTGACTACGACCGGGGTGTATTAGGCCGCTGGTGCTTGCCAGTTCAATAAAAAGCTTCCAAAAAAACTGTTAGCGATCGCAGGGATCAGGCCTGACTCTGCGAACGCTGCAGTTATGCGTTTAGTGTTTTGTAAGTGACAGTGATCGATCGATACTGCACTTGGGTGGGCTGGACTGGGCCGGGCGGAGGGGCAAAACGCAGGTGCTAGCAGGTATCTGGGTTGATCCCGCTAACACTGCGTTTTTGGGAACCCTAAACTGCTGGGGACGCTAGTATAGATCTGATCTGATCGGATCAGATATTGATCCGTTCAGATACTATACCACTAAAGGAGGCGTATGCTGCGTGCGTGGGTGTTAGTGGTACTGGCGCTAACCTGACGCTGTCTGGGGCCGGTGCTTGCTAGTTCACCAAAATGCTACCAAAAAAACTGTTAGCGATCGCAGGGATCAGGCCTGACTCTGCGAACGCTGCAGTTATGCGTTTAGTGCCTTGTAAGTGTCAGTGATCGATCGATACTGCACTTGGGTGGGCTGGGCTGGGCCGGGCGGAGGGGCACAACGCAGGTGCTAGCAGGTATCTGGGCTGATCCCGCTAACACTGCGTTTTTGGGAACCCTAAACTGCTGGGGACGCTAGTATAGATCTGATCGGATCAGATATTGATCCGATCAGATACTATACCACTAAGGGAGGTGTACGGTGCGTGCGTGGGTGTTAGCGGTACTGGCGCTAACCTGACGCTGCCTGGTGCTTGCTTGCCAGTTCACCAAAATGCTACCAAAAAAACTGTTAGCGATCGCAGGGATCAGGCCTGACTCTGTGAACGCTGCAGTTATGCGTTTAGTGTTTTGTAAGTGACAGTGATCGATCGATACTGCACTTGGGTGGGCTGGGCGGAGGGGCAAAACGCAGGTGCTAGCGGGTATCTGGGCTGATCCCGCTAACACTGTGTTTTTGGGAACGCTAGTATAGATCTGATCAGATCAGATATTGATCCGATCAGATACTATACCACTAAGGGAGGCGCATGCTGCGTGCGTGGGTGTTAGCGGTACTGGCGCTAATCTGACGCTGCCTGGGGCGACGCATATCACCGCCGGGCGATCAGGGGGCTAAACCTTTATTAGGTAATAAACGGCGGGTGCCCTGACACTATAAAAAATAAACGAACTAACCTGCGTCACCCGTAACGGTTATACGGTGATCAGTGGTGAAAGGGTTAACTAGGGGGCAATCAAGGGGTTAAAACATTTATTAGGTAGTATATGGGGGTCCCTGTCACTATAAAACGCTGACGGCGAACCTAAATATTTACCTCACTAACTAGCGTCACCAGCGACACTAATACAGCGATCAGAAAAATGATCGCTTAGCAACACTGGTGACAGGGGGTGATCAAGGGGTTAAAACTTTATTAGGGGGGGTTAGGGGGGTACCCTAGACCTAAAGGGGGGTAATACTCACTGTCCCAACACTGTAACTGTCACAAACTGACACTATGCAGTAATCAGAAAAAAAAAAAAAAAAAAAAAAAAAAAACCTGCTGGTGTCAGTTTGTGACAGGGGGGGGGGGGGTGATTGGGGGGGGATCGGGGGGCGATCGGGGGGGGGATCGGGGTGTTTTGTATGCCTGGCATGTTCTACTGTGTGTGTGTGTGTTGTGCACTCACATTGATGTCTTCTCCCCTCGGCGCTGGAACGGAAAATACCGAGCCGAGGGGAGATGACATCATTTCCTTTGCTGCTGTTTAGCATACAGCAGCAAAGGAGTGTTCCCATTGGCCGGCGGCGATCGCGAGGGGGGGGCCACGAACGGATGGCCTCCCCCTCATCTCGGATCGCCGGGGAACAGAACGGGACCGCTTCGGGCACCGGGGGGGGGTCCGATCGGACCCCCCACCCGCGAGAGGCAAATCACGTACATGTACGTGATTTTGCCTGCCCGTGCCGCCTTGCCGACGTAAATCGGCGTTAGGCGGTCCTTAAGTGGTTAAAGAAAAAAAAATTGGATATTTTTTATCGCAAAAGGTAAAAATTATTGTGTTTTTTTTAAAACTTGTCACTCTTCTTTTGTTTATAGCGCAAAAAATAAAAACTGCAGAGGTGATCAAATACCACTAAAAGAAAGCTCTATTTGTGGGGAAAAGATTATAACAATTTCATTTGGGTACAGTGTTGTATGACCGCGCAATTGTCATTCAAAGTGCGACAGCGCTGAAAGCTGAAAAATGGCTTGGGCAGGAAGGGGGCGAAAATGCCCAGTATTGAGGTGGTTAAAGAGGAAGTAAACCCTGGTGGGGTTTACTTCCTCTTTATTTCCCTGCAAAGGTAAAGTATAATGGGCTACTATGCATCGCATAGTAGCCCATTATGTGTCACTTACCTGAAACCGAAGCCCTCAATGTCCCCACTAGCAGGGAGCGTCCATCTTCGCCCCTCTTCCTTACGGGGCCGCAAACTCCGGCTCTGTGACTGTCTGGAGTCGCGTGAAGTCACTCCCACGCATGTGTGTGGGAGCCGTCAGTCACGGTATGACCCCTATTAGAAATGGCAAGATGTGCCCTTTCTAAAGGGCGCATGCGCCGATGACATTGGTGCATGCGCCGTAGTCATCGGCGCTCGGCTTTTTAGTAAATATCTCCTACACCGTGGAGGTTTAGGGGATATTTCAAGCACCTACAGGTAAGCCTTAATATAGGCTTACCTGTAGGTAAAAGTGGTTTTACAGGGTGTTCAATTACTTTAACTTCACGTTCATTGTTTTGATGATGCTATCTATCTTGTTTTCTGTCATTCTTTTCTCTATTTTCCTTCCATGTTTCCCAGCATCAGGGTCTTTTCCAATGAGTCCTCTCTTCACATTAGGTGGCCAAAGTATGTGAGTTTCAGCTTCAGGATCTGTCCTTCCAGTGAATATTCAGAGTTGATTACCTTCAGGATTGACTGGTTTGATCTTCTTGCCACCCAAGAGTCTTCTCCAACACCATAGTTCAAAAGCATCAACTCTTCGGCGTTCAGCCTTCCTTATGGTCCAACTTTCACATCCATAGGTTACTACTGGGAATACCATAGCTTTGACTATATGGCACTTTGTCGGTAGGGTGCCAGATACAACTGCATAAATTAAGAAGTCTAGTGGAGGCCATGCTAACACTGACTGCTGAGACTAAAATCTGAACAGAATATCTGGCCCCAAAAGATACCTGAAAAAGCAGGGATATGCAATGAGCGGACCTCCAGCTGTTGCAAAACTACAAGTCCCATCATGCCTCTGGTCGCCATGCTTGTGGCTGTCAGAGTCTTGCTATGCCTCATGTGACTTGTAGTTCTGCAACAACTGGAGGTCCGCTAATTGCATATCCTTGCCTTAAAGGAATTCTCCACTTTTACAATGATAGAAAACATCTCTACAGAACACCCTACCCCCTTCCTGCTGCAGGGCTACCCACTTTGAATTCCATCAATCACATATTTTGAGTAATATAAGGGGGGGGGCAGGGTTGGGAGGCCACATACTATGTGCCTCCATCCCTGATTCAATTGAACATGGAGAGGGAGATGGGACTTTGTGTGAGGCAGGTGGCAACCAAACAGGGTAATACACGTATAGGTGACTTAGCAATATGTTTGTCATAAAGAGGGTATAAAATCGCACTCAGTATGAAATATATAGCAAAGCCATTGAATATATACACACACTTGGATAAAGTACAGTTCATGAATACTGATAGATAAGCATATATTCATGAACTGTACTTTATCTAATTGAGTGCATATATTCAATGGCTTTGCTATATATTTCATACCCTCTTTATGACAAATAAAGATATTGCTAAGCCACCTGTACGTGTATTACCCTATTTGGTTGCCACCGGCCTCACACAAAGTCCCATCTCCCTCTCCATGTTCACATATTTTGAGTAATCTACTCCATGACTGGGGGGTGGGGGGCGGGTTCTACAAAGCGTCATGGCGTTCAATGTCATCGCCCTCGTTCAGCAACACAGTTCTGCTGTCTATTTTACCTTCTATTTGCTACCATTAGTTTCCTATAGACTGTTATCCCATACTGAATGTTACTGCATAAAAAATAGCAGGGACTTTTTTTTTCAGTACATTACAGCGCATGCAGTGATCTGAACACGCTACGCAGAAAAAATGATCTTCTAGTGTCTCTTTGGGAAAACGCATGCATTATAATGGAGGGAAATGCACAGACGTGAACAAGCCCGCAGACGTTATGTACTGTCGGCTGTTAGCTGGTTGTTATCCTCTCCATTTCTTGAACAAGGCACAGGAAGAACTGTTATGTCCTCGCTAGCAGTTACTTTTTTTTTTTTTTTCTTGATGATGCACAGTACGCTACTAACTGTCAAAGTCAAAGCCTGACTTATTTTACTTAAGGTTTGCTGACTGAAAGAAAACTAATAGTAACCCAAATGAAAACGTACACAACCTTTACTGCCCGGGACAGTATCACAAAACAAGACATTTGACTCATCGCTTTTAGCTTTGTCCTGTTTATGAATCAGGCTCCTAGCGTTTGACCTCATACGGTTCCGTCTTCTTAAAGCGGCAATAAACTTGAAAGCAAACATTATATTGCAGCTTATCAATTTTAAAGCCGGCCATAGATGGATCAAAATTTCTGATAAACTACCGTAATTTCCATCCATCTAGGCAAGCAGATTGTACTGAAGCCGACCTATCGATCAACTTCAGTACAACCAGCCTGTCTGTTTTTCTTTCTTCATACAATTACAGCCACCAACTATAGCTGGCATCAATAATCATTGTATTCTGATGGTGGGAAAACCTCTCACAGTCAGAATATAATAGCACAGTGTAGATGGGGGAATTGAGCGATTTTCTTTCCTTCAACCCCTGGTTGATGGAAAGAAATTTCCATAATCTATGGCCTACCTTCTTTTTCAGGCTCTCTTTCCCTTATTTTCACCTGGTGGTCCAGCTAGTAAGTGTTGTTTTTCAACAAAACAAGCTGTTCTTCAGATGCAGCAGTTAGAAGGTTGACAAACCAGTTAGCAGTGGCAGGAATGCTTACAATGATCACTTTTTAGTTATGTAAAACCTTTAACCCAAAAGGAAACTGTCACTACAAAGGATCGCTATTCTCCCGATCAGCCACAGACAAGAGTGACTAAAGCTCTGGAATGTGGAGCAAAACGCGTTGGGGCGGGGCCTGGTTGGAGCCCAAGCTGAAGTTACCACTCTGACACTTCGACAGCAACCACAGTATGAGACGGATGTACAGCTTTAGGGATCACTTTCTCCCTTTTCCTTATAGACAAAGTGAAAGGCGGCCTCAGCCTGCATGTCCCTGCCAAAACCATGCCCCCTGATGCGTGGGTGGGACAAGTGCGTCCGAGGGGCGTGGTTTTTCACTCTTGCCTACTTGGCTGATCGGGAGAGTGGCGATCCTTTCTAATGAATCAGCCTTCTGGAGCCGCACTTGGATATACCAGGCACCTTGTCTGTCAGTGGGGTCCAGGGAAGCGATCACCCATTGACTTGAGCAGCACCAAACTTTTGATTTACTAGGTCACTGTTTAAGAAGAACCCCACCGCTCAGATAGATCCACAAACAAAAAGTCCTTTACCTCCAGAGAAGAGAGAGCCCCTTGGTCACTGTTTGCTGTAGCTGCTTATAAAGTGTGAGCTGGAGTTTGGCTTCAATTTGTTAGTGTATCTAAATTTGCTAGTGCATCAAACACTTCCTTCTACAGGTACCCACTTCCGCCACGGCGAACTGAGCCGGAAGTCGCCCCCCCCCCCCCCCCCCCCCAACGCCTTTTGGGGGACAGGTCCCAGAAGACTGCAGCCCAAAGTGCTTTGCGCATGCGCAGTAGGAAACCGGCTGTGAAGCTGGATTCCCTCAGTCTGGATGGCGGTACCAGCACCCAATAGCCGATTGAAGAATCGGCTTAGGTGATAACACCACTTGATGCCTGGACAGGTAAGTGCCCTAATATTAAAAGTCAGCAGCTACAGTATTTGCAGCTGCTAACTTTTAATTTTTTGGGGGAGCCTGGAGCTTCTCTTTAACAATGCTGCAGTCCAAAGGAGCCCCCTGTGCTCCTTCATCCAGAGTGTAGATACTCTAATACATGAGGTGTGTTACTGGGCAGATCACCTGGTGAAAACAGAGGGGAAAAAACCTAAAAAAAAAGAAAATGAATGCAGCCACCACATCGAATGACTGGTAAGCTGCAACATATTACATTTTTGGTTTTTAGGTTTAATACTGCTTTAAAGAAGTTGTGACTTACTGAGTACACAATCTGACCTGTATTTAATCAGGCAATGGGGCTCATCAAAGGGGACTGGGAGCTGTGCCCAAAAGAGCAAGCAGAGGTGCAAATGGCTGGTCCCAAGTATTGCCTGCAGGCTTCTTCTGCACATTCTAGGTGGAGGCAGCCATGTTAGTAGAGGACCAGGGCTTTGTATTCTCAGGTCACAGCTGCCCCCCCAAAGACTAGTGATTTGAGGATGGTGGGGTAATGGTCAAGAAACAGCAGAAAGCAAAGTTTCACATAAAGCGTGAAGCAAACGCAGGAAGCAGGGAGATACTTGATGTGCAGCTTTCCTTCCAGAAAGGAGAACAGAGAGCAGCACCTTAGTAATGGCACTAAATCTAAATTCAACTCTTGTGAGACTAGCAGTCATAGGCAGCATACCTTAACCTAACTATACACGGATAGATGTTTTTCGCTCAGCCTGCAGGCTGATAGAAAAAAGTTCTAACAGATACCTCCATCCACACTAACAGGGCAGGTGGATGAATCCCCCACTGCAGGGTTATAGTATTCTGATTGGATGTAACTGCTGTTTGGGTGACAATTTTCTGCCAACCTCCTCAAAGGATATTGGTGTGGAAGGTGCCTCCCATTTCTCCTCTGCAGCAATTTTGTGGCCAGAAGATGATGGGATATTTAGCCCTGGAGTTTGCATTACCTCGTTGGTTTGTAACACAATGGTGCCACATTTACTTTCCCTTGATTCACAGTTTTGCTTTTCTATTGTTAATGGAAGCCTGCTGTTCAGCATTGCAGAAGGGAAACTGATGCGGCTCCTTTTCTGGTACTAAAGCTTACTTACATGGATCGAAATTCAGCCATTTCAGCAGGAACCAGACAAATTTTGATCCATGTATAGGTAGGTGGTTGTACAAAAGTCAATCTACTGATCAACTTCAATACAAAGGCACAGCAAGAGGATTCCCCCATGCACATCGAATGTGTGGATGGGGGAACCAAGTCCTTTTTTTTTTTCGTTCAGAGAAACAATGAATCATCTATGGGCTGTATTACGCTAGTTTCAGGGGTCTCCAAACTGCAGCCCGAGGGCTGGATGTGGCCCTTTGCTAGCCTTTATCCGGCCCTTGGGCCACTATTCTTGAGAAGAGGAGAATAAGGGGGGATATGATCACCATGTATAAATATATAAGGGGTCCGTATAGTGAACTTCGTGTTGAGTTATTCACTTTACGGTCAACCCAGAGGACACGGGGGACTCTTTACGCCTAGAGGAAAAGAGATTTCATCTCCAAATACGGAAAGGTTTCTTCACAGTAAGAGCTGTGAAAATGTGGAATAGACTCCCGCCAGAGGTGCTTCTGGCCAGCTCAGTAGATTGCTTTAAGAAAGGCCTGGATACTTTCCTAAATGTACATAATATAACTGGGTACATTTATAGGTAAAGTTGATCCAGGGAAAATCCAATTGCCTCTCAGGGGATCAGGAAGGAATTTTTTCCCCTGCTGTAGCAAATTGGAGCATGCTCTGCTGGGGTTTTTTGCCTTCCTCTGGATCAACTGTGGGTATAAAATTGGGTATATTGGTTTGTACAATATTTTTTATTTTATTTATTTATTGTTTTTAAGGTTGAACTGGATGGATTTGTGTCTTTTTTCAACCTGACTAACTATGTAACTATGTAACTATATTCCTCCCACTGATATGAGGCAATATTCCTCCTACTGACACCAACAATGGGGCACTATATTTTCCACCGATACTAATGATGGGATACTACTCCTCCTCCTATTGACCACCAACCCTGGGGCCATATTTATTTTCACTGAAGCTGGTCCCATGACATCTATTGCCCCTGTTGGCCACAATTTGGCTCTCCTAAAGTCTGAAAGACAATAAACAGGCCCTTTGTTTGAAAAGCTTGGAGACCCCTACGCTAGCTTATTGAAATTTTAAACTGCAAAAACAATTTCTACAAAGACACAAAGCAGTGCCATCAGAGCCTCTTCCTGATCATGATTAAAGAGAACAGAGCAGAGGGATGATCTTATCAGTGTGCTGTTCCTTTATTGTCCAATCAGCAGGCCCCCGGGGATTGGGGATGAGCTAGTAAACAATCTGTATTGCTTGACTGAAGTAGAGAAAAGAAATGTCAGGGGCCTTGTTATGCTGTCTGGCAGGAGTGTTTAGGAGGGGCTAAACACAGAATTACAACTATTTTTGCAGATAAGATAGTTCCTATATCTACATATTCCAACTGCATATTTAGTTTGCATAAAATTAGTCTTTTTAACTACTTGACCTCCGGAAGATTTTCCCCCCTTCATGACAAGGCCATTTTTTGCTATTCAGCACTTTAACTGGCAATTGCTCGGTCATGCAACACTGTACCCAAATGATATTTATATAGTTTTTTTTTTTTTTAGGCAAATATAACTTTCATTTGGTGGTATTTGATCACCGGTGGATTTTTTATTTTTTTATTATATAAACAAAAAATGACTGAAAATTTAGGAAAAAAAACCCCAAAAAAACAACATTTTCCACTTTTTTATAAAACACATCCAATAAAATCTAATTTCTTCATAACTTTAGGCTAAAATGTATTCAGCTACATGTCTTTGATGAAAAAAAAAAAAAATTTTAAAATTCTAATAAGTGTATATTGATTAGTTTGTGTGAAAGTTATAGCGTCTACAAACTATGGTATATATACACTAGAACTTACACAGCTATAGACGCTATACTAGTAACAGTGGAGATCAGCGACTTATAGTGTGGTGGGCAATCTAGTGCTAACGGACACTGGCTGGGAGGGACATGGACATCGCCAATGACACTAATACAGTGATCAGTAATAATACTGTACAATACTGTACTAATGACACTAATGGGTGACGGGTGTGATCAGAAGGGCAGACAAGGGGTTAACTGTGTGCCTAGCAAGTGTATGTGTGCTGCTTTTACTCACAGGATCTGGCTGACTTTTCTTCCTGAACTCAGAGTTGACTTCAGAGAGAAGAAACGGCCAGATCTCAATTCTGTGTGTTTGTGTCACGTCTACCCCAATGCAGGTGGTCAGATACTATAGCTGGCTACTCTGTTCTTCACCTATAGCAGCCCCCTCTCCTATAAGACAAGCAGGCCTACCGGTACTCTGTTGCCCCCAGGACTTATACACAATGCTATAGTGTCTGGCCACCACACCAGTGCAGATGCGAACTGAGCAAAGCAAATAGATACTTGAAGTTAGCAGACACATAACGTGGTTCTATGACAGTCCAGGTAAAAGGCAGGCTGAGTTCAAGGAATAGTCCAATAACCCAGTCCAAAGTCATACACAGGGAAATCCAAACTAGCAAAGCAGGGCAGATAGACAGGGAGCTTGATCAGGAACAACACACATATCACTCTCTATTGTAAGCACCCAAATGAGGCTTCCACCCAGAGACTGATCACATTAATCAGCCTGCAGGTGGACAGACATACAAGGAGAAAGCCAAGCCAAAACCCCGGATGCTGGAATGAGGAACAGGAGCACTAAGGCTACTTTCACACTGGGGCGTTGGGGGCGTTGGTGGTTAGCTTTTAACCCCTGCTAACGGCCGAAAAAGGGTTATATACGCCCGCAAAGCGCCTTCACTTCGGCTCTGCTGCCCATTGATTTCAATGGGCAAGGGCGCTGTGTTGAGCGCCTCAAAGATGCGGCTTGCAGGACTTTTTTTGGCGTCCTGCCAGCGCACCGCTCCAATGTGAAATATCGCTATATCACCTGTAAAGCGTCTCAGTGTGAAAGCAGCCTTAGTGATCCTGACAGTTTATAAACAGAGAACTCTGTGCTATGATTGGCCACAGCCAATCAGTAGGTATAGAACTAAAATCATTGGCTGTAACCTGCTGACAAACTCATGCTGTGTCCAGTCACAGCACAGATCAGCAAAGATTGCGACATACCAGTATGTTGCTGTGCCACCCGCTAGCCGTAAATGTAGTTAGGCAGTAAGTGGTTAAAATGGATATTCCTTTTAAATATATTTTGTATTGTAAGTATGAAAGGACGGGGAAAATCTAGCTGATAAGCAAGGGAGCGGATCATGTAGATAGGTTAAAAAAAAAAACGTTCCTCTGGGTTACCTACATCACTGATTTTAGTGCCAGCTACAACAGAGGAAGGAGCACAGACAAGGTATACGGTTGTCTGGGGGGCCCGCTGGAGAGACACGGTCACTTTTCCTGCATAGGCAAGGTAAACAATGCCTCTTTAAATAAAGTTTGGGCTACAGGTTACTCTTACTCCATTACTCTGATAAGTTCATTGAGAAATACCCAGGCCGCCCTAATAGCCTGACTCAGCACTTGTCAGCATCGTGCCGATTCCGGCGGCAGCTGTATTACAAGAAAATAAGTGAAACTCTAGCAGTTATGACAAGATGAGCCTCATACATAATACATAGGAAAACAAAGAGGCCACTCAATAATTCTTTCAAAGCGGGAATGTCTATTAATGGTTATGCTCTCTAGTCAGTTCCAGTATTGATGGACCTGAAATTCTGGCTTTCCAATCTGAGCTGTGCGGAACTGAAAACAGTCAATGTATCCGTATGCAAAATACAAGCTTGGACGTTTCTCAGCAGGTTAAAGTACACAAGATCATCATTCTCTGCCGCGCTGCGCATAAAATGCAAAGAGGTGCAACATTTTACATTTGTGTGCTTTAATTTTTTTCTAGAACACATATAAAGTGAAAAGTGAAATTAAAAAAAGAGACATATGGGGTTTATAAAAGAAAAAAACAAAAAAAAACATTCATACTCAGTCACAGCTCTCTGCTCAGAGCGGAGGGGAGAACTTAGTGATCAGGGGTGTTTGGTTGCTCAGTTCTCAGTGCAGAGCCTGCGGGGGACTGAGGCTGCATCCACCAGCCTGCGGGGGACTAAGGTGGATGCAGCCTCAGTCCCTCGCCGGCTCTGCACTGAGAACTGAGCGACCAAACACCCCTGATCACTCAGTTCTCCCTTCCGCTCTGAGCAGAGAGCTGTGACTGTCAGGCAGCGGCTCTCTGCTCTGCCCCTTTTTTATTTATTTTTTTTTATCTTTTTAGGTTAAAGGTTTTGCATGAATAAATAAAAGCTGATCATTTTAATCACATCTGTCAGTGGTCTGTCTCTTCCATGTAAACAGATACATTCTGCTGGAGAGCTTAAAGCGGAGTTCCACCCAAAATTGGAACTCTCCTTATCTGCTTCCTCCCCCCTCTGGTGCCACATATGGCACCTTTCGGGGGGGGAACAGGTACCTGTTTGACAGGTACTTGTCCCCACTTCCAGGACCCTGAGCCACAGCAACGTCCCTTGGAAGTTCACCCCCCCCCCCTCCTCCGCTGCCGGGCCAGTTAGAAAGTGCAGCACGCTCCACGCATGCGTAGCAGGGAACCAGCTTCACAGCCAGTTTCCCTTACCACAAATGGCAGCAGCACCCGAGATCCGATCCGAAATTCGGCTGGGGTGCTGACATCGCGGGCTCCCTGGACAGGTAAGTGTCTTAATATTAAAAGTCAGCAGCTGAAGTAATTGTAGCTGCTGACTTAATTTTTTCATGGGGGCAGAACTCTGCTTTAACCACTTGCCGCCCACCATATAGCAAAATGACAGCGGCAAAGTGGTTTCAATATCCTGACTGGATGTCATAGAACGTCTTCAGGATATTAAGCTGCTGCACGCCCCTGGGGGCACGCATTGCGACGATCGTTGTTGCTGTTTGGGTACAGTGTTGGATGACCGCGCAATTGTCATTCAAAGTGCGACAGCGCTGAAAGCTGAAAATTGATCTGGGCAGGAAGGTGTATAAGTGGCCTGTATTGAAGTGGTTAAGTGTCACTAAACCCATATCATAAAAAAAACTATCAATAAATGGTGTATTACATGCTGTTCACGCTGTCTTAGTCACTATGAGATTCATTTTCTGTATTCTGCAAAAAACCCGGTTGATCCTGCTGCTCTCTATCTCCACCTTCTGTTCATGTCCCCAATTCAGCTAGGGATTTTGTGGACAGATTTCAGTGAGTTTCTATGATGAGCGTTTCCTCCCTGTCAAATTTGAGCAGCCCATGTGACTATAGAGTCACACACGTGGGTGTATACACAGTGGTAAATGACAGCCCACTCCCTCCCTTGCCCTCCATGTCCACTAACCAGTTAAAAACACAATGGGGGGTGGGATATTACATGTAGATTATTAGAGGCTTCACCTCCCTCTTATTCTAAGACACAGCCTGTGACTGGCAGAAATCAACCCACACCATGTTATTGTAAAAAATAATAAAGATTTGTATATCTATCTATCTATTTATAACAGTCTATTTATATTATTTTTTTATTTTTACTCTGTATCCCAAAGGCTGTTTTTTTTTTTTTAACATGTCACCAGCAGCAGAGGACCTAGAAGCTCCTCCTGCCTATTTTTCCATGCAGACAGGCCGGGAAAGATCTGGGTCATGTGACAGCTGTATATGTATTAGGAAAAGGGTAATTCATTTTTTTTTTTGTTATTAAAATAATTACAGTGCCATCATCCACATACAGAAATAGAACAAACAATGTAAATTAAACTGTGCGTGTTTAGTATCACTTTAAGCTTGTAAAAAACAGACTTACTGGCTAGATCAAAATAGAAGATAAAAAGCCTAAAAAAGAAAACAAATGCAGCTATCACATCTAGGAAGTGGTAAGCTGCAATATGATAAATGTTTGCTTTTGGGTTTAATACTGCTTTAAAGTGAAACAAATTCTTTCACAAATAATGAACAACTTTCTCCAGAACTATATATGGTAGAAGGTTTTGATTGAATTTTATTGCAAATCAATATTTGCTTCTGATTTGAAGAGGTATGCTTTGCTACCACTTTCTAAAACTGACTGCTCAGTGGCAGGGTCTGTCTTCTTTATCAAAACCTGATCAATTTTTGGGCTTGCGAGTTTACCAAGTATGAAATTCTATTGCACAGGATGCTTACAACTTGATTTCAAGCTCTGTAAAGACTTTGAAAAAAAGCAGTGAGTGAATAACTTGAGCATAGGTGTGCGCAGCCTATTGCACAGGGTGTGCACCCCAAAGCTCAAACACACACACACAGCTAAAAGGCGCTGCTCTGCAAAGATGTGCGGGGCTGCCATTTATTTTTAAATGGCACCCCCATGCATCTAAACCCACAGTGCGTTTGTGAATGACTAGACTACAAGTACTGTCAGCCACTTGTAGTTCTCAATGAACCGCGAGGGCGCTGGTGAGCGCTCTTATAGTCCGTTGATCTTCTTTCTCTCAAACTGTCTGCCCATACGGGAGGTATGGGCAGACAGCTATATTGCGAGTCTGCAGTGGCCTTGCATTGATCGTGGGTGCAATGCTCTGCAGACTCCTTCGAAAAAAAAATAAAAATAAATGCACTTTTTTTTTTTTTTCACCTGCAAGAAATTTGCTTATTTTTTTTCATAACGTGAACTTATCCTTTAACAGAAATCCTCCCCTGCTCCTCCTGCGTGCCATAATTTTATGGGCGTTGTAGTTTTGCAGCCATCCCTGTACAAGGCAGCAGTCCTATCCCTGAACTACACCTTCAAGTGTCCCTTGCTGCAGTCCTGTGTCCTCCTCCTGTTGCTGATTGGCCGAGTGTCGGCTGCAGGAGGAAGGGGGTGAGTGGGCTCTCACATAGACACATTGTCGCCTGCTGCACTCTGTCCTTTTGTGCAGCAGAAGGGGGAGGGGTGGGGGTGTGTAGAAGAAGAAACTGAGTGCAGAAATGCCTATGGGCAGTGGGGAGAAGACAGCCCACAGCACAGCTGTCTCCCCTCTGGGTCCCCCACTGCCCACAGCGGCGAGGGGGTAGAGGGAAAGAACATAGGAGACAGCCGACACTAATGCATGAGGGGTGATTAGGGTGTGCCCAGGAATACCCGGCACACCCCGTACGCACGCCTATGAACATGAGCAGAGGATGAAAATTATGAGACTTTCTGAACATAAATTAGTGTTGCAAGAAAATAAAATTAGTATTTTAGGCAGTTTTAACTAATCCCTTAATGCAGCCAGTGTGACTCCCTAACTACAATACACTATTTCATACATCTCAACACAGAACTCCTTCATACAATTGCAGGGTTAATTAACACAAACAACAATGGGTGAAAGACTCTAATGCCGCGTACACACGAGCGGACTTTACGGCAGACTTTGCCCGGCGGACAGGATTTTTTTCCTTTGTTTTCTCAAAAGTTGGACTTGTTTTAAATTAATCAGTTGAAATCGAGTCCGGTCGAAAAGTCCGCCGTCTGTATGCTAGTTCGACAGACAAAAAGCCACGCTAGGGCAGCTATTGGCTACTGGCTATGAACTTCCTTGTTTTAGTCCGATCGTACGTCATCACGTACGAATTCGACGGACTTTGGTGGATTGTGTGTAGGCAAGTCCGTTCATTCAGAAAGTCCGTCGTATAGTACGTCGAAAAGTCCGCCGGGCAAAGTCTGCCGTAAAGTCCGCTCATGTGTACGCGGCATTAGAAGCTGTGACAAGTCATACTAGACAAATTTACATTATAGCAGACAACAGACAGACAGGTGGCTGGAGTTGACATCAGCATCTCCTAACAGTATTTGTCCCAGCATTATGAATCAGCCACTATTTCTAATATGGCATATACAGGGTTCCCAGAGTCTGTGTGTCTTGGGGGGACATGTACCTGAATCCAAAGTAACACCCCCTCAAGGGGTCCCCAGGCATACAGCTCATAAAGAGCACCGTTCCCCCAAATGCCAGGGCCCATAATCGCAAGGCAAGAGGCTAGCTTTCAGTCCTCTCCAAAAGTCTCTGTCCCGGCTAGGTCTGTCACAGTAGCAATGGACTGAGACCGCTCTCAAAGAGTCTCAGGGTACTGGCCATTCCTTCATGACCTCAGAAGAACCCAAGCATGTGAGCCTAGAGAAGTGTCCTCTGAATACTGTGCACACGTTTTGGAGTATCCCATGCCCTAACCTCTCTCCTGTTTAAAGTTAAATTAATACATTCCTTAGACTGAATTATTGGAGCCTGAGTGTATTGACTGGTGCTTGTTGTGGTGGGCAGCCTCTGTACTATTGGGGAAGAACCAGCTAGTACCAGTGGACCCTTTGGGGGTAGCGCAACATGTAATTTAACACCGAATGTATTTGTTATAGCAAGCAGTATAAATACCTCAATGTGACCTATTATCATCCTGTTGCAGTCGCCTGAGTGGGAGAGAAAGAAGCAGTATAAGCAGCCAATCAGTTTATATGCTGCAAGAAGAATGCTAATAGAAGGAGAAAGCAGAGTGACAGAGATGAGCTCATCACTGTGCTGCTTCTTCTTCACTGTCCGGTCACAGGTGGGGGGCAGGTACATGACATCCTGTGCTCAGGGGAAGCAAGTTGAATGATGCTGTCCATCAATTAATTTGGAAGACTGAGGATATCTTGTGGGGGGGAAAAACACTGTGTGTGGGGAGCAGCTCCACCTTGAAGGCGAGAATTGCATCAAAAACTGCTTTTTTACTTTGAGTTTTAATGGGCCATTTGTTTTATTTATGACTGGAGTTGTGCTTTAGGGATCAGAATGTATTAAAAACGAAAACTAAATGTTATGCTACTCCAAATGCCTGGATAAATGAATACCTTTACTGCAAATAGCCATAAAAAGTTGTAAAACTCTATAGCTGCCTATACATTGATTATATACTTTCAGAACTCCCTTCTTTAGATTTATGAAAGCTAATTAACATGGAAGCCTACTTAAACAATCCAAAGCTGCTGGACTCTATAGTTCCTGGATCTTAAGGAGATTGTACAAATCGGACTATAACTTGGATGGTCAGCTTTAGAAAACATTTTGAATTACAGAAAGGAGGAGCATGCATGTGGAGCCGCCGTTTACGGCACGGGCTCTGAAGGTCCGGCAATGTAAGCCGGGCCTTCTGAGCGCATGTGTCGGTGAGGTCACCGGCTGCATGCACTCTGAACAGCTCCTAAACTGTGCTATAGGAGATATTCACAGTACCTACAGGTAAGCTTTATTATAGGCTTAATTGTAGGTACAAGTGGTATAACAGAGTTTACTACCACTTTAAAGCCTAAGTGCAGGCAAAATCACAAACAGAAAAATGAGCACAAGGGACATAACTTACAGTCAGTAGGATGTTTCCTACTGCAGATTCCTCTTCTGTTATTGAAAATCTTCCTACGCCTTAAAGGATAAGTTCACTTTTGGAAAAACATGGTTCATGTTCCACCCAGTTTTAGGATGAAACATGTAACATGTTCCCACTGCTGCAGCCTCTCCCTGACCTGCCGTCTCTAGTGACTGTGAGCCGGGGATCTTCTCCCCGAACTCACTGTCACAACTTAAAGAGAAAAACGGCCTGGTGGGCGAGGCCCTGCACAGAGAGGCAAACTACAAGTACCAACAGCCTTTGTGGCTTTCTGCTTGTAGGTTACATAGTTACATAGTAGGTGAGGTTGAAAAAAGACACAAGTCCAACCTATGTGTGTGATTATGTGTCAGTATTGCATTGTATATCCCTGTATGTTCTAGTCAATCAGGTGCTTATCTAATAGTTTCTTGAAGCTATCAATGCTCCCCACTGAGACCACCGCCTGTGGAAGGGAATTCCACATCCTTGCCGCTCTTACAGTAAAGAACCCTCTACGCAGTTTAAGGTTAAACCTCTTTTCTTCTAATTTTAATGAGTGGCCACGAGTCTTGTTAAACTCTCTTCTGCGAAAAAGTTTTATCCCTATTGTGGGGTCACCTGTCCGGTATTTGTAAATTGAAATCATATCCCCTCTCAAGCGTCTCTTCTCCAGAGAGAATAAGTTCAGTGCTCGCAACCTTTCCTCATAACTAAGATCCTCCAGACCCTTTATTAGCTTTGTTGCCCTTCTTTGTACTCGCTCCATTTCCAGTACATCCTTCCTGAGGACTGGTGCCCAGAACTGGACCGCATACTCCAGGTGCGGCTGGACCAGAGTCTTGTAGAGTGGGAGAATTATCGTTTTATCTCTGGAGTTGATCCCCCTTTTAATGCATGCCAATATTCTGTTTGCTTTGTTAGCAGCAGCTTGGCATTGCATGCCATTGCTGAGCCTATCATCTACTAGGACCCCCAGGTCCTTTTCCATCCTAGATTCCCCCAGAGGTTCTCCCCCCAGTGTATAGATTGCATTCATATTTTTGCCACCCAAATGCATTATTTTACATTTTTCTACATTGAACCTCATTTGCCATGTAGTCGCCCACCCCTTTAATTTGTTCAGGTGTTTTTGCAAGGTTTCCACGTCCTGCGGAGAAGTTATTGCCCTGCTTAGCTTAGTATCGTCTGCAAATACAGAGATTGAACTGTTTATCCCATCCTCCAGTCTCATTGAACTACCAGAGTGCTGTTTATTGTTTCTTTCTGTCAGTGTGTAACTGCCTGCCCGTACGAGGTACGCGCAGTCAGCTTACACAGACAAGTCTGCAAGAGTCCTGCATGGCACCCAGGATTTGCTGATCTCGGGTGCTATGCTTTGCAGGCTCCTAGAAAAAGATGCACATTATTTTACCTGCAAAAAATTTGAATTTATTTTTGTTTTTTACAAAGGTGAACTTATCCTTTAACCACCACCCTACCCCCATTATCTTCCAGTGCGGCGGGGATTAATAATTAAAAGACCTTCTATGAATGGAGCACAATCTATGAATGGAGGGGCAGAGCTCATTGGTCCTCCATTCATAAATCCCCTTTCATTTATAGAAGCTGTAGTAGGGCTCTATGAATGGAGCAGCCGGACAGAAGGGGCAAGCAAATTCAGGGTCTCTTGATGAGGTAGGTGGAGACGGATTTGGCTGTTGATGGTTCCCAGATAACAGCCCTCTGACTCACCAGAGCAGACAAGTTACTGGAGATTGAGTTTGAATAGGCAGGCATGAGTCTCTTGTAGCACAGGATCACTAGAGCAAAACACTGGCAGGATTCCACATGCTCAGTGAATCAGGGTACAAGCTGGAGTGCACAGGGCCACACTGGAGTGGAAGCATGTTGCTGTGCACAGAATCACACAGGATCACGGAAAGCAAGTTAACATGCATAGCTCCCAATTGTCCCTGATTTCGAGGGACTGTCCCTGATTTGGAGCAATGTCCCTCTGTCCCTCATTCCTCCTCATTTGTTGTTTGTCCTTTTGGTCTGATCTATATAGTTGTATATAAAAATGCACTTTTTACCTATCCAGTGTTTTCCAGTGCTAAATCTTTCATCTGATTTCTAAAATTGCTGCATTTGTAAATTCCAAAAGCCAATATAAAGGAATAGTAGTGGTAAAAAAAAGCACTTGTAGGTTTAACCAATCTTGTTTTTTGTACAATTCTCCTTTAAGGGGGTGTGGCAAGGGGTGTGTCCTATGCCAGCATACTTTTGCTGATAGGTGTCCCTCATTCCCATCTCAAAAAGTTGGGAGGTATGCACATGCATGGGAACACACAAGGTCAAAGAGAGCAGGCTGTGATACTGTGAGACACACAAAGGTCACTGGAAGCAGGAGCAAGATGGAGAGCCCAGGGTCTCACTGCAGCAGGTTGTGGGTAGGGGTGCATGGGATCACTGAAGCAGGGAGCTGAATACAGGATAGATGGACCCAGAAAATACTGGGGACCACTGAAGACATGTGGTGGGTATAGGCTGAACAGACATTGAGAACACTGAAGGTCAAAGAGATCTGGAAGGCCCTGAGAAACACAAAAGCAGTCATTTGGGAACACAGGGGTCCTGCTGCTAGAACGTGGACGCATAGCTCGAACACTGAGCAACCCCCCCTTTATTTTTAGTTTTGGATAGAGGGGAGAGAGATTAGTACGCTTGTCAGTTTTTATTGCTGTCTGTACCTGCATTAAAGTGGAGTTCTGCTTAAAAAAAAAAAAAAATTAAAAGTCAGCAGCTACAAGTACTGCAGCTGCTGACTTTTAGAAAATCGGACACTTACCTGTGCCACGGTCCAGCGATGCGGGGGAACGAAGCCCCTCTCGTGTCCTTCCCCTCCTCTCTGCAGCTTCGGCATTGTAACTGTGGGCGCTCGTCTGTGGCTTCACAGCCGGGCAACCACTGTGCATGCGCAAGCCATGCCCTGCGCTGTGACTCGCCGGGCAATCATCTGGGACCTGTGACGTGTCCCAGATGATTGCCGAGAGGGAGGGGGAAGAGGTGATCTCCCTTCCGGGGGCCGCGGTGCACCGGGTGGAAGTGGGAGCTGGGACCCTCTAAAAAGAGGGTATCTGCTCCCCCCCCCCCCAAAAAAAATGACATGCCAAATGTGGGATGTCAGGGGGACACCTCCCTTAAAGCGGAAGTTCCATTTTTGGGTGGAACTCCACTTTAAGGACCCTTTCTATTTGTTCTGTTTACAATATCATTGAAAGTAAAAGTAAAAGAAAATCCCACATTTTGGGTTGTCAACAGAAAAGCAATAGAGGGAAAATCTTCCAATGGGGACACTAGTTCTGGTGACCTGGGCACAGTCCAAGACACTCCATTCATTTATAGGCACTTCCTCACACTTCCTGTTTGGCTATGGGACAGGAAGTGAAGAGAAATCTCTGCAATGGGACACAGATGGCAAAAAAAAAAATCTGACAGAGGTTATAACCCTCCTTTACTTTAAAATGAAAAAAAAAAAAAGTTTTGCCTATTGTTCTACTTAAAAACCTAATTCCAGAAAATCTAAAAATTCTCCCTTGCAGTGGGGCTGCGCATGCAGTGCAAGAGTTAAAGCCCAACTCCGGGCAAAAAAAAAGTTTTCCCATGCAGTGGGGCATTTGGAGAACAGGGATATACTTACACAATTCTCTGCTCCTCCCCACATAAGGCCCTGTAGCTCCTGCACCCCCACATACTAGCAGCCTTGGGTGATAGACGGTTCCTGAAGTAATCATGCCCATAAACCTGCTTTGGACGGAAGCACATCAGAAATAGTCCACCGCTGGATCGCGAGGGAAGGTGGGGGCACTGTTTGCTAGTGGAGCTGAGGATCAGGTGAGTATACAGCTTTTTCCTCTCCTTCGGACAAAACAAGCAGTTAACCCGTGCAGTGTGCGCACACAGCACAGGAAACCGTATTTTTGCCCGGAGTTGGGCTTTAACTGCTCGCTTATCCTAGGGGTGATTAAAAGCACTGTTACTTACCTGATCATCCACTCAACGCAGAAGACTGTGCTCCCCTCTGCCCTAATAGTGGACGGTTAGTCGACATCATCACATCCAATCAAGTGCTATGGATCCTTCATAGACCTTGATGACTTCATGATCTTAGATGACCTTGAAATAACTGGTCTCAGGGAACCCCTGCTAAAAATTACTTTATCTACAATTCATGGTACATTAGTGTGATGGTCAGTAGGAAGAATGCTCCTTACACTTGTAGATATTGGGAAGAATGAGCTCCTTACATATAGCTAAAAAGATCAATAGTGTCAGTGGGAACTTATCTGAAAGGCAGACATTGCTCATTGCTCAAGGAACCCCTAGCAACCACTGGAGGAACCCTAGATATCCATGGAACCCTGGTTGAGAAACCCTGCCTTAGATTGCTGGAGCATGGGTGGGGAGAGGACTGCGGGGCCAGTCTAGCAATGGGGAGGAGCCCAAGATCGGGTAAATAAAAAAAAGGGCTCGTTCACCCCAGTGAGATCCCATTATGGTCTGTATAAATCAGACATGCTGGTGTGTGTTGTGTAAGGACATTGCTATGCATTGTTACAATGCATCGTTTTTACTTTTTTCCCTTTTTCAACTTTTTTAAAAGCTCTGTTATTGATAAAAGGTGGAAAAGCCAACTGATCAATTGCCTCACCAGAGTTCAACAACAACTAAAATATTAGTATTGGACTGACATCACCTTTTAAGTGTAGCTAAATCCAAAAACCACAATATAATATACTGTAGCTTATTAGTGCTGGCTGCATTTCCTTTTTTTAGGACCGAAGTGATTTTGCCAATAACACACTCAATGTTCTAGGGTCCTGTCCTACAAGGACTCAAACAGTGCACTGTATTTATGAAGGAGCAGCATTGTCACGCTAGGACTTGGACTACAAACACCTCCCCCCTTCTCATTTCCACCACATGGAAGGAGTATGCTTTGTAGTTCACAGAAGATAGCTGAGAAAGATGAGAACATTGTTTGAGATCTCAGTTCAGTCTGCATGAATTTGAAAGGGCACAGCATTTTTAACCGCTTCAGCCCCGGAAGATTTTACCCCCTTCCTGACCAGAGCACTTTTTGCGATTCGGCTCCGCTTTAACTGACAATTGCACGGTCGTGCGACATTGCACCCAAACACAATTGACGTCCTTTTTTAACCACAAATAGAGCTTTCTTTTGGTGGTATTTGATCACCTCTGCGGTTTTTATTTTTTACCCTATAAACAAAAAAAAGAGTGACAATTTTGAAAAAAAACGCATTATTTTTTACTTTTTCCTATAATAAATATCCCCCAAAAATATATAAAAAAACAATATTTTTCCTCAGTTTAGGTCGATATGTATTCTACATATTTTTGGTAAAAAGAAAAAAAAAAAAAATCGCAATAAGCGTATATTGATTGGTTTGCGCAAAAGTTATAGCGTCTACAAAATAGGGGATAGTTTTATGGCATTTTTATTAATATTTTTTTTTTTTACTAGTAATGACGGCGATCTGCGATTTTTATCATGACTGCGACATTACAGCGGACACATCGGACACTTTTGACACCATTTTGGGACCATTGTCATTTATACAGCGATCAGTGCTATAAAAATGCATTGATTACTGTGTAAATGACACTGGCAGTGAAGGGGTTAACCACTAGGGGGCGATGAATGGGGTTAAGTGTGTCCTAGGGAGTGATTCTGACTTTTGGGGGGATGGGCTACTACTCACATGACAGCGATCACTGCTCTTCATGACAGAGAGCAGTGATCTGTCATGACACAAGCCAGAACGATGAAATGCCTTGTTTACATAGGCACTTCCCGGTTCTGAGGCTCTGTGACACAATTGCTGGGAGACCAGCAGACATCGAGTCCGCCGGTCCCGCGGTCATGATGTACTCGGTGGCGCGCACATGCCTGCTATCCCCGTATCCTAAAGGGGACGTACAGGTACGCCCATTTGCCCACTGCTGCCATTGCGCCGACGTATATCGGCGTGCAGCGGTCGGCAAGTGGTTAAAGGGATCAACAGGACTTTTTCTGTAATGCAGAAAATGTACTTAGCCTTCTTTCATGGGAAAAAAAGTAAATAAAAAAAAATAATAATGTAGCATGTAAAATTGCTACACAAGTCATATTGTAATTAAATGTTATTAAAATTACCTTTCCTTTTCAATATGCAGCACTTTCATTTTCTGTGAAATGCATTACAATATGGTTACCTGGAGGCGCTCTGTACACAGATAGTGCACAGGACTCCCCCCAGAAATGTCATTTACTGCTTGTGTGATTGGCTCACTGACTTTCCCAGAAGTCTGCAGTAAGATAGGAGTCAGATCTTGGGCATCCCTGCAGCACAAATTTAATTTTTGTTGAGATAATTCCAAAGTGAAATCACATCTAAAGGGATGCAGACCCTCCCACTTTCCTCATTAGAACCCTGCAAGTGCAGCGGCTGGTCAATAAAGAAAAGTCACTCCCTTTCACATTCACATGGACACAGACAAACAAACTACACAGACAAGCTATTTCTTCAGAATAACAAAAAGTAGGAATCTCTAACAAAGTTTGTTAAAAGCCCTGCAATGTACATAGATCACCCAGAGGGGAATGCTTTTTTTTTTCAACATAAAGTAGAGTTACTCTTTAAGTAGCCTCAAAGATACATTCACTATGTGAATAAGGATTGGTGAAGGACTCCGGTACTTACGTTGCCAATATGACGTATTTCCGGAGGGCTTTCAACAGAGCCTTTGTCCCACCCTGATGAAAATGCAGAGCTTGAATGGAGACCCCCTCCTTGCTAATAAATATGAGGTAGGACCAGCTCAGGCCAGGTTTGCTCTTGCGAATGGATTTTAGTTCTGATAAACTCAACGAAAATGCCCATTTCTCCCGACTACCAGGCTTTGCAGCTGTAGGATAAAACAGGACAATCACGATTAAAATGAAAAGTCAGACGTTGTTGTGGGATATTATCATCAGGACAGGGGAGGAGGAATCAACTCAATGGGGGCAAAGGCATCAGCAAAACAGGAGATTTTGCCATGCAGCAGTTTATCAACAATAACTTTTTAACTGCTTTTTATGCCAAAATGATACCTCTGATGCCTCCATACAGCGTAGATCAGAGACACAGATTTACTGAAACTAGAGCATACAGAATCTGGTAGAGCTGTGCAAGGTAGCCAATCAGCTTTTAAAATAAGATTGTTCAATTAAGCTTTGACAATAAGTCTAGGTTCACACTGGTACGATTTGGCATGCGATTTGATATGTCAAATCGCATGCCAAATCGGCAGGCTATTTCCGGCGATGGCACCAACCGATTCCCAAAAGTAGTTCCTGTACAGGAACCCGCACAGATTTCTGTGAAATCGCCCCTGAAGTCGGACTGCACTGCCGGGCTGAAATCGTGCAAATTCAGCTGAACACGCCTGATTTCTAACCCGCAGCAATGTGAACGTAGGCTAAAGCTTGGAAGTTGATTGGTTTCTATGCAGAGCTGCACCAGGGTTTAGCACTCTCCAGTTTTAGTAAATCAACCACAGAGTTCCCAATCTGCTTCTTACATTGATATGTGTGACCCAGGAGTGCTCAGAGTACTTCTGGGTCACTCCTCATAGGAGTGGAATGTTCACCTCCTGATCTGCCATCCTGAACCCCCCTGGATTGATCCTAGGTTCAGAGCCTTGTTAACATTACTTTTAAGAAAATTTTCCAATAATATCTCAAAATGTATACTGTAGTTTTCTTTTAAACCCCAAAACAGGAGAAGTCCAGCTTTACACCATGCCCTGTGTATCCTTACCAAACCTTCCTCTTTGTAACATACAGTGCATTGAAAAAGTATTCACACACCTTGAAATTTTCCACATTTTGTCATGTTACAACCAAAAAACGTAAATGTATTTTATTGGGATTTTTTGTGATAGACCAACACAAAGTGGCACATAATTGTGAAGTGGAAGGGAAATGATAAATGGTTTTCCAAAATTCTTTACAAATAAATATGTGAAAAGCATGGCGTGCATTTGTATTCAGCCCCCTTTACTCTGAAACCCATAACTAAAATCTAGTGGAGCCAATTGCCTTCAGAAGTCACCTAATTTATAAATAGAGTCCACCTGTGTGTAATTTAATCTCAGTATAAATACAGCTGTTCTGTGAAGCCCTCAGAGGTTTGTTAGAGAACCTTCGTGAACAAACAGCATCATGAAGGCCAAGGAACACACCAGACAGGTCAGGGATAAAGTTGTGGAGAAGTTTAAAGCAGGGTTAGGTTATTAAAAAATATCCCGAGCTTTGAACATCTGACAGAGCATTGTTCAATCCATCACCTGAAAATGGAAAGAGTATGGCACAACTGCAAACCTACCAAGACATGGCCGTCCACCTAAACTGACAGGCCGGGCAAGGAGAGCATTAATCAGAGAAGCAGCCAAGAGGCCTATGGTAACTCTGTCCACAGAACAACTATTAGTTGTGCACTCCACAAATCTGGCCTTTATAGAAGAGTGGCAAGAAGAAAGCCATAAGAAGTCCCGTTTGTAGTTTGCGAGAAGCCATGTGGGGGACACAACAAATGTGGAAGAAGGTGCTCTGGTCAGATGAGACCAAAATTGAACTTTTTGGCCTAAAAGCAAAACGTTATGTGTGGCAGAAAACTAACACTGCACATCCCCCTGAACACACCATCCTAACCGTGAAATATGGTGGTGGCAGCATTATGTTGTGGGGATGCTTTTCTTCAGCAGGGACCAGGAAACTCATCAGAGTTAATGGGAAGATGGATGGAGCCAAATACAGGGCAATATTAGAAGATAAACCTGTTAAGAATCTGCAAATGACTTGAGACTGGGGTGGAGGTTCAGCTTCCAGCAGGACAACAACCCTAAACATACAGCCAGCGATACAATGGAATGGTTTAGATCAAAGCATATTCATGTGTTAGAATGGCGCAGTCAAAGTCCAGACCTAAATCCAATTAAGAATCTGTGGCAAGACTTGAAAATTGCTGTTCACAGATGCTTTTCATCCAATTTGACAGAGCTTAAGCTATTTTGAATTCTTCTTAATGGGCAAAAATTTCACTCTCTAAATGTGCAAAGCTTGTAGAGACATATCCAAAAAGACTTACATAGTTACATAGTTAGTAAGGTTGAATAAAGACACCAGTCCATCCAGTTCAACCTAAGTGAGTGTGAGTGTGTGTCTACAATTGTCCCTAACCCTGTACATCCCACACTCACATCAGTCCCTACCCTCAATCCAAGGTCCCCATTCATATACTAGGGCCAATTTTGGACAGAAGCCAATTAACCTACCAGCATGTCTTTGGAGTTGCAGCTGTAATTGCAGCGAAAGGTGGTTCTACAAAGTATTGACACAAATGCACACCACACTTTTCACATATTTATTTATATATTTATTTAAACCATTTATCATTTTCCTTCCACTTCACAATTGTGTGCCACTTTGTGTTGGTCTATTACATAAAATACATTTACGTTTTTGGTTGTAACATGACAAAATGTGGAAAATGTTAAGGGGTATGAATATTTTTTCAAGGCACTGTATCTGTTACTGGACCCCAGATTGCTCTACTCCTGATAGGGAGATTCTGAGGCCCAAGACATGGTACTAACATGCAGAAAAACCCATCTCCACCATCAGGAGCCCTGGTGAACATCGGTTAGTGCTTAGGCCCTGCACCTCAGATGAGCCTGTGTCATACTCCTAATGTACACATTCCTAACGCTACAGTATATGAGGGGTGGGGCTTACCAAAGAGGGTGGTAGATTCTATCTAACTATAAATATATAAATGCATGTTGGGTCATTTGCTCTTTTGGCTCCAAGGAAGAGGGTTCTCCCTTGAAACGCATCAAACAAGCCATCACGGACGCCATCTGGTCTCCTTGCACTATTGGAGCCTTCCAGCGGTCCCGGAGGCAACTTGTCTTCATTTTGCTTTGATATGCGTGTATACATCATACATTTGTGAGTATTAAGTGTGTCACTTTTTATCCTTTAATAAATGTTTATAATGAAACAACAAGGTTGGTGCGCCCTTCTCTTGTTTTTCGTTGTTTTTCAGTATATTTGGATACCCATGGTTCTGAGAGGGCAGCAAGACCTCAGGCTTTGACAATAGGGACTAGACACACTTCTTTCCTTCGAAGCATTACACCTAAGTGCAGGAGAGTGACTTTCTTGGAGCCCGTGTCATCCGCCAGAGTGACCTACTACTGCACTTATCCAGCTGGTCGGTGGGAGCCTCTCCTGCTATAGCTACTGGCCTCCAAGCCTGACTACTGACCATGACAGTCCTGCTATGTTAGAGCAATATGGCACAATGGCTTTACTATAACTGGTAAGAGGTGAATGAGTGCAGAACAGTGAGTGTGCCTTGCCGGGCAATCAGAAAGCACTGTCATAGGAGCAAAATGAAAGGCCACTCTCAGTACAGCGGCCAGAGACAACCAGGGATCAGTATTTTCAGAAAAGGTGCAGCAATAGCAGCCTCCATATTTCTCCTATGCTGGGTTTTCTAGAAAGACATGTGACACTGTGATAGAGCACCTGCTTACTGTGCTGGCTGTGTGATTATCATAATGCTGATAACCTACTGTGCTGTGTATTATATAAAATGGTATACAGCAAGGATTCCATCTTTTATTCTCCACTCACTGTGTCCAGTGCAGCCATATGGTCCTCCTACTGGAAACGAGACGGGAGCTGGGCGGAGAATCATAGTAACATTCGCCGGCTGGGACTAAGTAAGTAGTGGGGAGGAATGATGTACATTCCCCCAGAAAATGAAGAAAAAGTCCCTCCATTATGCTCACCCCCTGCGCCTCTCTGTTGACCCGATGGGGCCCAAGAAAATAGGAAAAATGTATTTCCCCCCCCCCCATTAAGCAAGTAGGAACGGGGTAGAAGTTTAAGATCTATTTTTTTTTTTATTGCAGTAATAAACTGTAATGCTGCCCGGGCCCCCCTGTGGAGCTGATGGGACCAGGCCCAGTATAACAGGACCAGTTCTACTGCCCTATCAGCGGCCCTGTCAATGACCTAGAAAATGTATGCAGCCAATAGTCAGCACTGCTAGTCTGCATACATTTGTAGATCTGTAAATGCAAAAATATTAAGATCATTGGATCAACCAGACAACTAGCATTTTCAGAAGGAAGTCTTTCAGTTTCTGCCCCCACGTTCCTCTCAAAGTAGATTTCCATTAAAATGTCACCCCTGCAGATTCAGTACATCTCCATCATGTATGATCCATCCAACACATACCTGACAGTTCTTGGGGACGAACTTTAGTTCCTACTGTGCTGATGACGGCCCAGTCTGGCTCATACCCGGGGTCATATGGTTCCTCTTCCATATGACAAGCTGCACTGCCTGGAGATTCCTGTTATTGAGATGTAAATGGAAAACATACATAAGACATATGACATAATCCTGATGCATCCCCCCCTAGAGCCCTGTAGGTCCAGGATCTTCCTTATACACATTATTATTAAGCGGGCCATAGATGGCCTCCTGCAGAGCTAATGTGTTTTGCCAGTATGGGGGCGCGGGGAGCATTCCCGGCCAGTAGAACAGGATTACTGCTAGCGACTATAGTCACATCACGTGTGAAAAATCCGACAGACTGGTGGTACCCAAGTCAATCGCTGATTTCACTTGAGTACAATCAGCCTGCCCATAGATGGATTGAATCTCAGCCTGTACCTGCTGAACTGGGTGAATTTCAATCCATGCATGACTGGCCTTTTACTCCCCTGCAGTGGTCAGGGGCTGGTCTGTCCCCTCCAACCTTCTGCAGGCCAGGCCTTAACACCGGAGGCAAGTATAGAAGTGATATGCACAGGCTCCACCACAGGCCTGCATTTTATTACTGCAGCCATTCTGGAAATGATGTAGTGGTAACAGGTATCTTACATCTGTGAGTAATCTAATGCTGACCATGGGCATATTATAGATTTTTTTTCGAATAGCTTAGGTTTTTCTATCAAATATGTCAAATTTATTCTATAGAAGATGACACATTTGCAATTTTTTTTTTATTTACTGCAAAATAAAAAACAATTCTCTGAAAATCTTACCAGCAGCAGCACTTCCTGTTGCAGGCTAGCAAAAGTCAAGTCCCTTTTACACTGAGGCGCTTCTAAACTGCCAATAAAACATTTGAGCGCTTTTGAAGAGCTTTTCAGGTGTTTTTGAAGAGTATTCAATGGAGAGTTGCGTTTTTTTCACCACCCTGCCAGCCCACTGCCCCAGTGTGAAAGCATTCATATATTCTAATGGAAATAGGTTTTCGTGAGCTTTTCAGGTGCTTTTTTTAGCGTGAAAGCGCCTGAAAAGCGCCTCAGTGTGAAAGGGGTCTTAGTCATTTCCTTGCAATGGTGTGAACTTACTGTGTGCAGGTGGCAGCATTGTTGTCAACCTATGAAAAAGAAGTTGTGGGTGGTCCCGCACAAATGGCTGAAGGTTAATAAATGGAACTGCTACCCCTTCTAAAACACCTGAGTGGAATATATGGTGAATAATGGAGTTAGACCCCTTTCACACTGGGGCAGGGGCGGCGTCGGCGGTAAAACGGGGCTTTCACATTGGAGAGACTACAGCGGCTGTTTCTGGGCACTTTGCAGGCGCTATTTTTAGCACTGTAGAGCCTGCAAAGCACCCCAGTGTGAAAGGGGTAACACCCCTTTCACACTGGGGTGCTTTGCAGGTGCTACAGCGCTAAAAATAGCACCTGCAAAGCAAACTGAAAGAGCCACTGCTGTGTCTCCAGCGTGAAAGCCCCGAGGGCTTTCACACTGGAGCGGTGTGCTGGCAGGACGGTAAAAAAAGTCCTGCTAGCAGCATCTTTGGAGCGGTGAAGGAGCGGTGTATACACCGCTCCTTCAACGCTCCTGCCCATAGAAATGAATGGAGCAGCGCGGCTATACTGCCGACATAGCGCTGGTGGAGCAGCGCTTTGCGGTGGTTTTAACACTTTTTCGGCCGCTAGCAGGGAGGTTAAACTGCCCCCGCTAGCGGAAGAATATCGCTGCTAAAACGATGGTAAAGCGGTGCTAAAAATAGCACCGTTCTACCGCCGACGCCGCCCCTGCCCCAGTGTGAAAGGGGTCTTAAGGTAATAGGTGTGGCGCTTTTCTTATGAGTGAAACAATCCTTTACCAGTAATCCGAGTGCTCCAATACCACACTCTAAGAGCCCTTGCACACTGGGGCGGGGGGCGGCGTCGGCGGTAAAACGCCGCTATTATTAGCGGCGTTTTACCGTCGGTATGCGGCCGCTAGCGGGGCAGTTTTACCCCCCCCGCTAGCGGCCGAGAAAGGGTTAAATACCACCGCAAAGCGCCTCTGCAGAGGCGCTTTGCCGGCGGTATAGCCGCGCCGTCCCACTGATTTCAATGGGCAGGAGCGGTAAAGGAGCGGTATACACTCCGCTCCTTCACCGCTCCGAAGATGCTGCTAGCAGGACTTTTTTTACCGTCCTGCCAGCGCATCGCTCCAGTGTGCAAGCCCTCGGGGCTTGCACACTGGAATGAAAGCAGCGGCACTTTCGGGGCGGTTTGCAAGCGCTATTATTAGCGCAATAGCGCCTGCAAACCGCCCCAGTGTGCAAGGGCTCTAACCAGTGACTTTAAACCAAAACATTGCCTGGTGTAAAAATAAATAAATAAACCTTCCTTGGTAGAAAATATATAAAATGTGCAAAGTGACTGGTGTTTTAAAACTGGCTAGTGATCTAGCAATTAACTTCAGCCCCAGAAGATTTTACCCCCTTCCTGACCAGCGCACTCGCTTTAACTGACAATTGCGCAGTCGTGCAATGCTGTACCCAAACAAAATTTGCTTCCTTTTTTTCCCACAAATAGAGCTTTCTTTTGGTGGTATTTTTATTTTTTGCTCTGTTTTCAATGTGCCCTGTATGCACCACAATGCCAGTGTGATGCACAGTGAACTACCGTGCAGAACAATGCAGCTTGCCTGCTGCTGTGCTGTGCAGTCACATGAATGAAGTGTCATTTAGGCCCTTTCACACTGGGGCGGCGGCGGCGGTAAAGCGCCGCTATTGTAAGCGGCGCTTTACCGTCGGTATTCTGCAGAGGAACTTTGCTGGCGGTATAGCCGCGCTGTCCCATTGATTTCAATGGGCAGGAGCGGTGTATACTCCACTCCTTCACCGCTCCGAAGATGCTGCTAGCAGGACTTTTTTTTCCCATCCTGCTAGCGCACCACTCCAGTGTGAAAGCCCTCGGGGCTTTCACACTGGAGACAAAGCAGCGGCACTTTCGGGTCGGTTTGCAGGCGCTATTAGCGCAATAGCGCCTGCAAACCGCTCCAGTGTGAAAGGGCCCTAAGTGACACTTCAAATAAACTTGGGAAAAAAAAAAAAAAAAGCAGCGCAATGTGCAGAAACACGTTCTGCACAGCTCCCAATACAACGCTAATCTGCAGAGTAAAGCTTTGCCTAAAATGTGGAGGTGAAATTTCTCTGTGAATTGTTACGTTTGAGTGGAAGACAGCACTGGACTGGTCCCGATAGAGGCTGCCTAGCGGCAGATTACTGTGTGGCAGCTATAGAGGGAATTGCTTCCAATGAGCTGTATCCCAATTGTAGGTGGTAGGTGATAGACTCTGTTGGCGTCCAGGGCTCCTACCTTTTTAATAACAATGGAGGCGTTACAGCAGGGAACACTTGGATGATTGGAGAGCAGCACCCGATGTCCAAAAAAAGTCTCTTGATGAATTTTATAGTTTTCTAAAGATACAAGAGCCAATGCGTTTCGGGGGAAATGCCTCCCCCTTCTTCGGGGCTGTATTTTGTGGAGAATGGTTAGACTGAGAGGGTTAAATATATTCGATCAGCGGTTCTGCAGTGACAACGCCAGCATACTGCAGAGCCGCTAAACAAAAAATATTTAACCCTCTCAGAGTCTAAGCACTCCCAAAGAAATACAGCCCTGAGGAAGGGGGAGGCAATTCCCCCGAAACACTGTGAATTATTAGGAATGAGGTCAGCATAAGAAAAGTACAACTTTACTTTTTTAGAGAAGTGAATTTGTGCGGTGTCTCCATCTTCGTCCACAGGGATCCACTGAAGCAGAACATCTGATGCCTGAAATGAGAGATCCAGCATTATCTACCAACCATAGTAAACAGCAACTTAGGAAAAATATTTCAGCAAACTGCTAATGCCATCCAAAAAGTATTACAATAATGCGAGAGCCAGAATGACTCTAAAGTGGTATTAAGCCTCAAATCAAAAATGTAATATATTGCAGCTAGTCAATCATTATTGTGGTTGCTGCATTTGTTTTTTGTTTTTTTTAGGCCTTTTTCCCTGTTTTCACCTGGTGATCTGGCCAGTAGCACACCTCCTGAATTAGAGTGTCCCCACTCTGGATGAAGGAGCACAGGGGGCACCTTTGGACAGCAGCATTGTCAGTCTGGAGGGAGGAGAGTGTTAGATGTACTAGCAGATTTCGATTCGCTAACAAACTGAAGCCAAACTCAACTTTGTAAGCAGTTAATTTTTTTTTTGCTTTTAGAATAAAGGTTTTACATAAATAAATAATATGATCATTGTAAGCACCCCTGCCGGTGTTAAATGGTTTGTCTCATCCCTGTAACTGATGCATTCTGCTGGGGAGGTTGTTCTTTTGAAAAACAGACTTACTGGCTGGATCCTTTTAATTTGCCGAAAGGATTACAACTGCTCAGGCTTAAAGTGGTTGTAAAGGCAGAAGGTTTTTCATCTTAATGCATTCTGTGCATTAGGATAAAAAGACTTTTGTGTGCAGCAGCCCCCCTAATACTTACCTGAGGTCCCTCTAGATCCAGCAAAGTTGTGGGAGTGTCTCAGCTCCCCGGGACTCCCCTCCTCATTGGCTGAAACACAGTGGCAGCTGGTGCTCAAAATTTCTGGGGGGGGCGCAAAAAAAGTTTGAAAAAAAAAATCATCAATTGCACACTGCCACTGTGCCCACAACTGTGCCATTAATTGCAGCCACTGTGCCATCAAATGCATGCTGCCACTGTGCCCAAACGCTGCCACTGTGCCATCAAATGCACGCTGCCACTATGCCCATCATATGCTGCCAGTGTGCCCATCAAATGCTGCCAGTGTGCCCATCAAATGCTGCCAGTGTGCCCATCAAATGCTACCAGTGTGCCCATCAAATGCTACCAGTGTGCCCATCAAATGCTACCAGTGTGCCACACCCATCCCCCCCCCGCGTAGATGGATCGTAGAACACCCAGCTGCCACCACAACACAACTCCCTCCCTGCAGATGGATCGGCGCTTACCTTGTCCTCTTTTCTGGCGTCTCCCCTCCTATTGCTTCCTCTGTCCCACTTCCGCCAAAGCGCTGAGAATCCAATAGGGATAGGGAGGCGGCACCAGGGATGGGGAGGGCGGCGCCTGTGCGTCCATAATGCACGGGCCGCCACTGCTGAAACAGCAGCACAGTGCCATTGGCTCCCGCTGCTGTCAATGAAAGTCAGCCAATGAGGAGAAAAATGGGGAGCAGGGCCGGGCCACAGCTCCATGTCTGAATGGACACACGGAGCTGTGGCTCAGCTTGGGTGCCCCCATAGGAAGCTGCTTGCTGTAGCGGCACTGAACAGGAGGGAGGGGCCAGGAGCACCGAAGAGGGAACCAAGTAGAGGAGGATCTGGGCTGCTCTGTGCAAAACCAACTGCACAGAGGAGGCAAGTATAACATTTTTTTTTAGCTAAAAAAATAAAACAACAACTTTAGTCACACTTTAAGCTGGCCATACACACATGGAAAAAAAATCTTAGATTCCTACATCCATGCTAAACCCTGCAGAAGGACAAATCTCCTGCTGCGGCTACTGTTTTCTGATGGCCAGCTCCAACGGCTATCAGAATGGCCATACAGAGGCTGCTTCTGACTGGAGGCAGCCACTGTGAGGCCAACAATTTTACACTCAGCACCTTCAATTTTTCATTGAAGGATGTCGGGCAGAAAAGTGTCAACAGGGCCACCCACAAAGCCAATTTTGACTGGTAGGCGTCTAGCAAGATTTTATTGTCAAAAATGTATATTTACCCATCCTGTGCTCACATTGCTAAGGTTAACTGCTCATTTAGTTTAGAGCAGGGGTGTCTAACTCAATTTCATTGTGGGCCGCATCAGCATTATGATTGTCCTCAAAAGGGCCGGTTGTATCTCTAAGATTAAATGTCCAGCGCATCCCCTCCCCTTACATTAGATGTCAAGAGCCACCCCACCATCAGAAGTAAAGTCCCCAACTCTCCCTAACATCACAGTGCACCCCCTTTCCTTATGCTGCTCCTGGGAAGAAGCTGGATGCATTGCTTGAGAGCAGAAAGTAGGGGTCTGGAGGAGGACCAGAGGAGGGCTGGAGCTCTCCTGCAGCTGCAGGAGAGGTGTGAGGGCCACATGAAATGTCCTGGAGGGCCGGATTCGGCCCGCGGGCCTTGCGTTTGACACCTGTGGTTTAGAGGAAAGTAAAAGCACTTTTGTGAGAGTGGTAACTCCTGCGCTGTCAGAGAGGGCCTTCGCTATAGGACACTGCTGCAACACCTGTGTACTGATCCAAACAGGCAAATAAAGCTAATATAAAAGGTGGTGATTGCGCTGTGATAAAAGGGAAAATGGGGAAAGGGAAAGGGAGAGGAACTAAATAAAGTGCATGGAGTGGTAAGACAGAGTGACCTGAATAAGTGAGCCAAACACACTAATGGGCTCTAGATGCTAGAAAATAAATGGAAATAAAAAATTGCTGACGTCAAATAAAAATGCAAGCAAGAAATACGTAATAAATGTGTATCACACTAGTGAATCGGTAAATCAGTGGAAGTAGCTTCCTAAGTAAAGCAGACCATATAAATGGATGGATGAAAGTGCTGACACAGTAAAAAACGCTACAATCCAATGACACAAATGAATATATGTGAATGAAAGGAAATAACAATCTAAAATAAATAAAACATTAAATAAGTCCAAAATGGGTATGGGCTATTATCACACTAGCACATGAGTGACAGCTCTGACGAGCTGTAAGTGACAAGTCCTCAGAAGTGGATAAATAACAGTCCCGTCACCAGGTAAAAAGCTTGTAACTAAAAAAACACAAAACAGTTCCAATGGTGAGGGGAAGGGGATCTTCAGTGAGGACACCTCCGTGTTTGCAAGCCGCTTACCTTACAGCTGTAAGCTTGTGTTGCAAATAGCTAGCAGGCATGGGAGTCCAGTTAAGGCAGGTGATGGCGATGGTAAAAATGCCAGGCGGGATATAAAAAGACAAAAGATGGACAGCAGGAGGGGGGCAAGACACAAAGGAGGGGAAGTTGCACTCACTTTTTAAAAAAATGAGTGTGGGCATCAATCCCCGAGTGCCGAGCTCGTATGCCTCCAGGGGTATCTCCAATCTTCAGTCTGTCCCCGTGCGCAATCACCACCTTTTATAAAAGCACTTTTACCTACCCGATCCTCTGCTCCTCCAGCCAACAGCGCTCCCCTAAGCTCCAGGGGTGGACTGTCCAATGCAAGAATATGAACCCTGTATCGGTCTTGGTGATCCCAAGACTGCTGGAGTGTGGAGGAGAAGAAGCTGCAGGGACCGTTCTAGCAGCATGGAAGAGCAGTTATGTAAAACTATTATTCCATGTTCCCTAAGCCTAAATGAGCAGTTAACCCTTACCTCTGCAAGGGAGAATTTTCACATAGTTACATAGTTACATAGTAGGTGAGGTTGAAAAAAGACACAAGTCCATCAAGTCCAACCTATGTGTGTGATTATATGTCAGTATTACATTACATATCCCTGTATATTGCGGTCATTCAGGTGATTATCTAATAGTTTCTTGAAGCTATCAATGCTCCCCGCTGAGACCACCGCCTGTGGAAGGGAATTCCACATCCTGGCCGCTCTTACAGTAAAGAACCCTCTACGTAGTTTAAGGTTAAACCTCTTTTCTTCTAATTGTAATGAGTGGCCACGAGTCTTATTAAACTCTCTTCTGCGAAAAAGTTTTATCCCTATTGTGGGGTCACCAGTACAGTATTTGTAAATTGAAATCATATCCCCTCTCAAGCGTCTCTTCTCCAGAGAGAATAAGTTCAGTGCTCGCAACCTTTCCTCATAACCAAGATCCTCCAGACCCTTTATTAGCTTTGTTGCCCTTCTTTGTACTCGCTCCATTTCCAGTACGTCCCTCCTGAGGACTGGTGCCCAGAACTGGACAGCATACTCCAGGTGCGGGCGGACCAGAGTCTTGTAGAGCGGGAGAATTATCGTTTTATCTCTGCAGTTGATCCCCCTTTTAATGCATGCCAATATTCTGTTTGCTTTATTAGCAGCAGCTTGGCATTGCATGCCATTGCTGAGCCTATCATCCACTAGGACCCCCAGGTCCTTTTCCATCCTAGATTCCCCCAGAGGTTCTCCCCCCAGTGTATAGATTGCATTCATATTTTTGCCACCCAAATGCATTATTTTACATTTTTCTACATTGAACCTCATTTGCCATGTAGTCGCCCACCCCATTAATTTGTTCAGGTCTTTTTGCAAGATTTCCACATCCTGCGGAGAAGTTATTGCCCTGCTTAGCTTAGTATCGTCTGCAAATACCGAGATTGAACGGTTTATCCCATCCTCCAGGTCGTTTATGAACAAATTAAATAGGATTGGTCCCAGCACAGAACCCTGGGGAACCCCACTACCCACCCCTGACCATTCTGAGTACTCCCCATTTATCACCACCCTCTGAACACGCCCTTGTAGCCAGTTTTCAATCCATGTACTCACCCTATGGTCCATGCCAACGCACCTTATTTTGTACAGTAAACGTTTATGGGGAACTGTGTCAAATGCTTTTGCAAAATCCAGATACACCACGTCTACGGGCCTTCCTTTATCTAGATGGCAACTCACCTCCTCATAGAAGGTTAATAGATTGGTTTGGCAAGAACGATTCTTCATGAATCCATGCTGATTACTGCTAATGATATCATTCTTATTACTAAAATCTTGTATATAGTCCCTTATCATCCCCTCCAAGAGTTTACATACTATTGATGTTAGGCTAACTGGTCTGTAATTCCCAGGGATGTTTTTTGGGCCCTTTTTAAATATTGGTGCTACATTGGCTTTTCTCCAATCAGCTGGTACCATTCCAGTCAATAGACTGTCTGTAAAAATTAGGAACAACGGTCTGGCAATCACCTGACTGAGTTCCCTAAGTACCCTCGGATGCAAGCCATCTGGTCCCGGTGATTTATTAATGTTAAGTTTCTCAAGTCTAATTTTAATTCCGTCCTCTGTTAACCATATAGCTGCTTCCTGTGTTGTGTCATGAGGATAAACACTGCAGTTTTGGTTACTGAAGCCCCCCGATTCACTCGTTAAGACTGAGGAGAAGAATAAATTCAATACCTTTGCCATCTCCCCATCCTTTGTAACCAGATGTCCTTCCTCATTCTTTATGGGGCCAATATGGTCTGTCCTCCCTTTTTTACTGTTTACATACTTAAAGAATTTCTTGGGATTTTTTTTGCTCTCCTCCGCTATGTGTCTTTCATGTTCTATCTTAGCCATCCTAATTGCACCCTTACATTTCTTATTGCATTCTTTATAAATTCTGAATGCTGTGGATGATCCCTCAACCTTGTATTTTTTGAAGGCCTTCTGCTTTGCTTTTATATGCATTTTTACATTGGAGTTAAGCCATCCAGGATGTTTGTTCGCTCTTTTAAATTTATTACCCAATGGGATACATTGGCTAATGCCCTTATTTAATATACTCTTAAAGCAAACCCATCTCTCCTCCGTATTCTTTGTTCCTAATATTTTATCCCAATTTATGCCTTTTAGCAAGGTTTGTAGTTTAGGGAAGTTGGCTCTTTTGAAATTCAGTGTCTTTGTGTTCCCTTCATGTCTCCTATTTGTGTGATTTATACTGAAACTAATTGACCTGTGATCGCTGTTACCTAAATTGCCCCGTATTTCCACATCTGTCATCAGGTCTGTATTGTTGGTAATCAGTAGATCTAGTAATGTTTTATTTCTAGTTGGTGCGTCTACCATCTGACCCATAAAATTGTCCTGCAAGACACTAAGGAACTGGCGAGCCTTAAATGAATGCACGGTTCCCTCCGCCCAGTCTATGTCTGGATAATTAAAATCCCCCATTATGATAACACTTCCCATCCTTGCTGCTAATCCAATTTGTGATAGGAGATCCGTCTCCACTTCCTCCCTCAGGTTAGGGGGCCTATAGCATACTCCCAGTATTATTTTCCCCTTAGCTTCATCCCTTTGGAGCTCTACCCATAAAGATTCCACCTCCTCCCTAGCCCCCTCAGTGATGTCATCTCTCACATTCACTTTTACATTATTCTTGATATATAGGCATACCCCTCCCCCTTTTTTACCCTCTCTGTCCTTGCGGTATAGGGTATACCCTTGAATGTTTGCCAGCCAATCATGAGAGCTGTTGAACCAGGTCTCTGAAATTCCCACAAAATCCAAATCCTCCTTGTACAACAGTATCTCTAGTTCACCCATCTTGTCCGCCAGGCTCCTGGCATTGGTGAACATGCCACATAGTTTAGACCGGTTGCATATTGTCCTCGTATTGGGTGTTTCAAGATTGCAACTTGGACTTGCTACTATACTCACCTTGTGTTTTTGTGCTTTGGTTAACCTACCACTAATGCCCCCAATACTACCCTCTGGAATATCTTCCGCTCTGGCTATCACTGTCTCTGGACCCTCCCCCCCATCGCCTAGTTTAAAAACCCCTCTAACTTTTTGGCCATCTTCATTCCCAGCAGATCTGCACCCTCCTCATTTAGGTGCAGTCCGTCCCTTCTATAGTACCGGTTACCGACTGAGAAGTCGGCCCAGTCCTCCAGGAACCCAAACCTCTCCTTACTACACCAGCTCTTCAGCCACTTGTTTACTTCCCTAATCTCCCTCTGCCTCTCTGGTGTGGCTCGATGTACCGGTAGTATTCCTGAGAACACTACCTTGGAGGTCCTTTTCCTCAATTTAGCTCCTAAGTCCCTAAAATCGTTCTTTAGGACACTCCATCTGCCTCTGACTTTGTCATTGGTGCCAACGTGCACCATGACAGCCGGGTCTTCCCCAGCCCCTCCCAGTAATCTGTCCACAAGATCCATGATGTGCCGAACATTTCCCGGAGACTTAAACGTTTGTTGTATTACTGAACCGTTTTCCTTTATGGTTCTCCCGTCCATAGGAGCTACCATGTACTTGTATACTGGAGATCCTTCCGGGTCCTGCTATCACCCCCTGCATATCTGGATATAACCAATTGTAAAAGTGGCTATCTAGAGGGAGGGCCAGTTCACACCATAGAAACGCAGTCCGGATGCATTTCGGTTGCTTTTCTGCATGCGCCTTTTTGACTCTTTTTTAATGCATATTAGTGCATTTTTTTCCCCCCTGTTTTTTTTGTAACCTTAAATAAGGACATGCGTGTTCCAGTGTGTTTAGATGCATTTCGGTGCGTTTTACTGCGTTCCAGTACAGTCCAGTGCAGGAAAAATGCAGCATGTTATTCTTCTTTTTTTTCCTGGAACTGGAACGCACTGGAACTGACCACACTGGTGTGAACTATGCCATTGAAAACCATATAACCTACTTTCCATGCGTTTTTGAAGCAGAAAAAAAACCGCACTGGACTGCATGTGGTGTGAACTGACCCTAAACCTTAAATAAGGACATGTGTGTTCCAGTGCGTTTTTGGTGCATCCCAGTGCGTTTTTTAGCCCTTCCTACAACCCAGTGCAGAAAAATGCAGCATGTTCTACTTTTTTTTTCTGGAACTGCAAGCATTTGTGTGAACTATGCCATTGAAAACCATATGACCTACTTTCCATGCGTGTTTTGATGCAGAAAAAAAAAAAAAAAAAGAAGAACACTGGACTGCATGTAGTGTGAACTGGCCAGAGACTTTCTACTGCCAAATGGATCACATGGTGAGCAGAGAAAAGGGGATTCCTGGAAGCTGAACACCCCTGCCGGTAGTGAGCACAGGATCCAACATGAAAAGCTTTTTTCCTATTCACCAGTAAATAAATAATTGGATAGGCAGAGGGTGGTTTGCCTGGAGGAAGCCCACCCCTCCTTAAAAGGCACAGGGGCGCACTGGATACCCAGCAAATAGCACAATGGCAGCAAAGGTGTCCAGTGTATCCACCACCAAATAACCAACAGTACAAAGAAATGCCAACTGCTCCAAACCCATAACTGGTCTTAACAGCAAGAAGCACAACCAGGTCAAATAAAAACAAAGAAAAATTCCCAGCTCAACTTACCAGCCAGCCTGCAACAAACTAAATTGTCCTGTCAAACGTCTGCAAACGAAACGAAACCCCTGTTTTTAAGGTGAACTGTTAGACAGGATAGTTCAGTTTGTTGCAGGCTGGTTGGTAAGTTGAGCTGGGAATTTTTCTTTGTTTTAGTTTGGCCATCACAGAATCATGCCTCTTTTTAATGCAGTGCCAACTGAGGGCTCGAAGAAAATGGGCATCTAATATTGTGCTTCGGCCTTGTCTCTTGCTCACAGAGATTTCTCCAGATTCTCAGAATCTTTTGATATTATGTACTGTAGATGATGATATATTTAATGTCTTTGCAATTTTACATTGAGAAACATTATTCTGAAATTGTTCAATAATGTAGACACAGCTTTTCACAGATTGGTGAAGCTCTGCCCATCTTTACTTCTCAGACACTCTGACTCTCCAGGATGCTCTTTTTATACCCAGTCATATTACTGACCTGTTGCCAATAAACCTACTTTGTTGCAAAATGTTGTTCCATCTCTTCCTTGTTGGTACCACTTACTCTGCCAGCTTTTTGTTGCCCTGTCCCAGCTTTTCTGAGACGTGTTGCTGCCATCAATTTCAAAAGACCTTTTTTTTTTTTTCTTGAAATGGTACATTTTGTTAGTTTAAACATTTGATATCACCAGAGCACGGAAAAGTGGGAGAATGTGACTGGAGCAACCTGGAATTGAGGAAGGGTTAACATAGCCATAACCAACAATGCAGGTTGGGGATTAATTTTCATTGCCACTGACCCCCCTGCATTGGTCTTCATGGCAGTGAATGTTAACCTCCATCCCCCCACCTTGCATTGGTCCTCATGGCAGTGAAATTTTAACCCGCCAACCCCCTCCTGCCTTTGTGGTAATGTGAGGGAAAGTCCCCCCACATTGGTAGTCATGGGAGGGGTTCAATTTCAATGCCACTGACCATCAATGTGGGGAAGGAGTTAAGAATCCTAACACCTGTACTGGAGAGTTATTAATGCGTCCACCGACAACAATGCTGGGGGTTATTATTACATTCACTGACGACAATGCTGGGGGTTATTATTACATTCACTGACGACAATGCTGGGGGTTATTAATGTATCCACTGACAACAATGAGGGGGGGGGGGTTTATTACATACACAGACAACAATGCTGAGGGTTATTATTACATCCACTGACAACAATGCTGGGGGTTATTATTACTTCCACTGACAACAATGCGGGGGGTTATTAATGCGTCCACTGACACCAATGAGGGGGTTATTATTGCGTGCACTGACACCAATTCTGGGAGTTATTAATGCGTCCACTGACACCAATTCTGGGGGTTATCAATGCGTCCACTGACACCAATTCCGGGGGTTATCAATGCGTCCACTGACACCAATTCCGGGGGTTATCAATGCGTCCACTGACACCAATTCTGGGGGTTATTAATGCGTCCACTGACACCAATTCTGGGGGTTATTAATGCGTCCACTGACACCAATTCTGGGGGTTATTAATGCGTCCACTGACAACAATTCTGGGGATTATTAATGCGTCCACTGACACCAATTCCGGGGGTTATCAATGCGTCCACTGACACCAATTCCGGGGGTTATCAATGCGTCCACTGACACCAATTCTGGGGGTTATCAATGTGTCCACTGACACCAATTCTGGGGGTTATCAATGCGTCCACTGACACCAATTCTGGGGGTTATCAATGCGTCCACTGACACCAATTCCGGGGGTTATCAATGCGTCCACTGACACCAATTCTGGGGGTTATTCATGCGTCCACTGACACCAATTCTGGGGGTTATTAATGTATTCACTGACACCAATTCTGAGGGTTATTAATGTGTCCACTGACACCAATTCTGGGGGTTATTGTGTCCACTGACACCAATTCTGAGGGTTATTGTGTCCACTGACACCAATTCTGGGGGTTATTAATGTGTCCACTGACACCAATTCTGGGGGTTATTGTGTCCACTGACACCAATTCTGGGGGTTATTAATGTGTCCACTGACACCAATTCTGGGGGTTATTGTGTCCACTGACACCAATTCCGGGGGTTATTAATGTGTCCACTGACACCAATTCTGGGGGTTATTAATGTGTCCACTGACAATTTGCAATCTGCAATTTGGCATCTTAGCCCTGGACACTGATTTACCTTGTCCCGCCACTGCATATACATACAGTTCAACTCCAACGAGGAGCAACTTATTAAAGAATAAAATTATTTTTATTCCAACAGTATCTTTTTACATGACACAATGAACAGCCATAAAAAATGCATATACAAGTGTTTTTTAATTACAGATCTGAACACAGTTGCATTGTTTTCAATGGAGCCATTCACACGGGTGCAGAAATATGCACTGCATTCAGATCCGTAACACAGAATCCAACAATCTGCATCTAAGAACATGTGCTTTGTGAGTTTACCAGTATAAAACACATGCATTCTGCCCACTGACACCAACGATGGGGCACTTTTATTGGATGAAATAGATGGACTTGTGTCTTTTTCAACCAGACTAAATATGTATTTCACCCACTGACACCAACAATAGGGCATTGTTACCGACGCTAGGACATTTTCTACTCCCACTGGTCACAGTCCGGTCCCTTTTAAGTCTGAAGGATAAAAAACTGGCCCTTTTGCTTAGAAAGTTTGAAGACCCCGGATCTATGGCTTGCCGATACCCCTGCAGTGATATTCTTCTGGTGCTCGTCATAAGTGCCAACTACAGTTAGGTCCATATATATTTGGACACAGGCACAATTTATTTTTTTCAGGTTCTCACCAAAATATATTCAAGCTATAGTTGAAAGGTCACACTCAGGTTTAATTTGAGAGTTTGTACATCCAAATCGGAGGAAGGGTTTAGCAATTGCAGCTCTTAAGAATAGCCATCCCCCTTTTTCAAGGGACCAAAAGTAATTGGACAATTGAATCAAAAGCGGTTTCATGGCCAGGTGTGGGCTACTCCTTCATCATTTCTTCATCAATAAAGCAGGTAAAAGGTCTGGAGTTGATTCTAAATGTGGTATTTGCATTTGGAATCTATTGCTGTGAACCTACATCATGCGTTCAAAGGAGCTGTCCATGCAAGTGAAACAGGCCATTGTAAGGCTGGCCATACACTATACAATTTTCTTGTTCAACTTTCCTTTAGATTTACCAAAACCATATAATATGAGGTCACACCTAAGCCCTTTCAATTTGTATGCAATCAAGCAGGCCCTTGTACTACATAGTTGAAGGTAAATCTAAAGGAAATTGAATAAGAAAATTGTATAGTGTATGGCCAGCATTAAGCTGGCCATACACCTATAGATTATCTGCAGATTTTCTATGGTTAGATGGAAAAAGTGCAACAGATTTCTCCATGTATGCTAAACTGTGTGGATGAAGGAATCTCCCACTGGGCCAAGCCTCAGTATCTTGCTAGTCAGCCCTGCTGGCTCTCAACCTAAACAATGCCTGCACCCAATCAGAATGTTCAGGTATTGTGAGAGCCAGCGGGGCCGACTAGCAAGATATGGAAGCTTGGGCCAGTGGGAGATTCCTCCATCCACACAGTTCAGCGTAGATGGAGGAATCTGTTCCACTTTTTCCATCTGACCATAGAAAATCTGCAGATAATCTATAGGTGTATTACCAGTCTAAGGCTTCAAAAATAAAACAAATCCATAGAGAGATAGCAGCAACATTAGGAGTGGCCAAATCAACACTTTAGTACATTCTGAGGAAAAAAGAACGCACTGGTGAGCTCAGCAACATAAAAAGGCCTGGATGTCCAGGGAAGACAACAGTGGTGGATGATCACAGGATCCTCTCTATAGTAAAGAAAAACCCATTCACAACATCCACACTCAGTGGACGTCGTCCCGGCAAAGCCGGTCCGCGCTGTAGCCGTCATTCGGCTATAGCGCGGATCTCTAGTGGTTAAAATGCAAATCAATATGACTTTTTTGAAATGTGTTTTTCTGGTTTTGTTTGTTTTTCTGTCTCTCACTGTTAAAATAAACCTACCAATAAAAATTATAGACTGATCATTTTGTTGTCAGTGGGCAAACGTACGAAATCAGCAGGGGATCACATACTTTTTTCCCCCTCGCTGTGCACTGGTTGCATGTGAAAAAATAAAATCATTTAGTGATGTAATAATGAACAGCAAGCTGCATTTGTGTCTTTTATTTCTTCTTGAACATGGATCATTTGACTTCTGAGCATATTTACCTTTTCAATAATGCGGATGACACCAGGGATCATAGAATCTTGATCATTCTGCCTTTTAGCACTGGTATGTAAGAACACGCCTTGTTTCTCAAATGCCACCTGGAAAAAGAAGCAGAAATCCTTTATTAACATGGCAAAGCAGTACCAATCCTGCCACTAAGACAGCAACAAACCTGGCCAAGGTACACATGTCCATCTATTAACACTGCAATCACTCAAAAACATTTCACAAAAGGGAGAAAAAGTAAATTCAGTCAGCAAACCGCTGATGCTATCCAGTAAACACTGCAGGGATGTCAAAGTGAGAAATTCAGTTTACCTCTGGAATGATGTGAGTTATGCCCCGTACACACGGTCGGACATTGATCGAACATTCCGACAACAAAATCCTAGGATTTTTTCCGACGGATGTTGGCTCAAACTTGTCTTGCATACACACGGTCACACAAAGTTGGCGGAAAATCCGATCGTTCTGAACGCGGTGACGTAAAACACGTACGTCGGGACTATAAACGGGGCAGTGGCCAATAGCTTTCATCTCTTTATTTATTCTGAGCATGCGTGGCACTTTGTCCGTCGGATTTGTGTACACACGATCTGAATTTCTGACAATGGATTTTGTTGTCGGAAAATTTTATCTCCTGCTCTCCAACTTTGTGTGTCGGAAAACCCGATGGAAAATGTCCGATGGAGCCCACACACGGTCGGAATTTCCGACAACACGCTCCGATCGGACATTTTCCATCGGAAAATCGGACCGTGTGTACGGGGCATTAGAGTGCTCCTTTAGCACTCAGTCACAGGGCACCGCCCTAGAGAACTTTACATTTATTTACAGGCTCCAACTGCTGTGGCAGGACAGGCATGACGTTGTTCTGTGTCTTTAGCTTCCGTTCTATATATACACACCATGGAACATATTCAGAATGATTTTCTTGGTGCTCCTTGCACTGCAGCCTCTGCAGTTCACTGATCCCCTGCTGGTTGGAATGGACATGGCATGTGTGGTTGTATACCCTTACATATACCCAGTGAAGGGCTATCCTCAGATGATACAGATAGATAAAACAAATCCTCTTACATACGTTGTACCTGTTTATCTGCAGTCTTCTCATCTCTACATCCATTCAAAGTGCAGAATTTATAAAAGCTTGTCTGGACTGTCAGAAAGCACGGGGCAGAGAGCTGAGGTTACATTCTGCAGAGCTCAGCGGGGAGACCTATGAGAGCTAAGGAAAGGGAAGGGACCCCCTCCTTCACACAGCACACAGGAACAGAGCTAAGGCTGTCAATCACAGGCTGTGTGCTGCAGCTCCCTCCGCTGTCACCATTTTTCTCTTGGTGTCAGGAAAACTTGTCAGAAGTGATTCATGCTGATAGTATAGGAAGAAGGCAGCAGACAGAAATTACATTTAGGGCTCTGGATTGAGACAAATACACACTATAGAGGGGTATGCTTTGTTCATATTTCATGTCTGAGGTTTACAACCACTTTAATGTTGGTCATACATGCAACATTGTGGCCCTATAACAGAAAGTGCCTGAACAAGGACCTTCACGACAGGATCACCACATAATATTTTATTATTATCATTATATTAATGTGTTAAAGCTTATATGACATTATATTGATTGGGTTTACATATACTTTAGCGCAGCCTTTCCCAACCTTTCTACCCCAGAAAAACACTTGAAATAAAATTTCAGGTCTGGGGAAACTCCTGCTTCAACCAGTTTACTGGTGGTTAGTGGGGAGAATGCTCCTTACATTGGTGGTCAGAGGAGAGAATGCCCTTTACATTGGTGGTCAGTGAGAAGAACGTTCCTTACATTGGTGGTTATTGGAAAGAATGTCCCTTACATTGGTGGTCAGTGGGAAGAATGTTCCTTACATTGGTGGTTATTGGAAAGAATGTTCCTTACATTGGTGGTCAGTGGGAAGAATGTTCCTTACATTGGTGATCAGTGGGAAGAATGCTCCTTACATTGGTGGTCAGTGGGAAGAATGCTCCTTACATTGGTGGTCAGTGGGAAGAATGTTCCTTACATTGGTGATCAGTGGGAAGAATGTTCCTTACATTGGTGATCAGTGGGAAGAATGCTCCTTACATTGGTGATCAGTGGGAAGAATGCTCCTTACATTGCTGGTCAGTGGGAAGAATGCTCCTTACATTGTTGGCCAGTGGGAAGAATGCTCCTTACATTGGTGGTCAGTGGGAAGAATGCTCCTTACTGTGGTGGTCAGTGGGAAGAATGTTCCTTACATTGGTGGTCAGTGGGAAGAATGTCCCTTACATTGGTGGTCAGTGGGAAGAATGCTCCTTACATTGGTGGTCAGTGGGAAGAATGCTCCTTACATTGGTGGTCAGTGGGAAGAATGCTCCTTACTGTGGTGGTCAGTGGGAAGAATGTTCCTTACATTGGTGGTCAGTGGGAAGAATGCTCCTTACATTGTTGGCCAGTGGGAAGAATGCTCCTTACATTGGTGGTCAGTGGGAAGAATGCTCCTTACTGTGGTGGTCAGTGGGAAGAATGTTCCTTACATTGGTGGTCAGTGGGAAGAATGTCCCTTACATTGGTGGTCAGTGGGAAGAATGCTCCTTACATTGGTGGTCAGTGGGAAGAATGCTCCTTACATTGGGGGTCAGTGGGAAGAATGCTCCTTACATTGTTGGCCAGTGGGAAGAATGCTCCTTACATTGGTGGTCAGTGGGAAGAATGCTCCTTACTGTGGTGGTCAGTGGGAAGAATGTTCCTTACATTGGTGGTCAGTGGGAAGAATGCTCCTTACATTGGTGGTTATTGGAAAGAATGCCCTTTACATTGTTGGGCAGTGGGAAGAATGCTTCTTACATTGGTGGTCAGTGCGAAGAATGCTTCTTACATTGGTGGTCAGTGGGAAGAATGCTTCTTACATTGGTGGTCAGTGGGAAGAATGCTTCTTACATTGGTGGTCAGTGGGAAGAATGCTCTTTACATTGGTGGTCAGTGGGAAGAATGCTCCTTACATTGGTGGTCAGTGGGAGGAATGCTCCTTACATTGGTGATCAGTGGGAAGAATGTTCCTTACGTTGGTGATCAGTGGGAAGAATGTTCCTTACGTTGGTGGTTATTGGAAAGAATGCTCCTTACATTGGTGATTAGTGGGAAGAATGCTCCTTACATTGTGGGTCAGTGGGAAGAATGCTCCTTACATTGGTGGTCAGTGGGAAGAATGCTCCTTACATTGGTGGTCAGTGGGAAGAATGCTCCTTACATTGGTGGTCAGTGGGAAGAATGCTCCTTACATTGGTGGTCAGTGGGAAGAATGTTCCTTACTGTGGTGGTCAGTGGGAAGAATGTTCCTTACATTGGTGGTCAGTGGGAAGAATGCTCTTTACATTGGTGGTCAGTGGGAAGAATGCTCCTTACATTGGTGGTCAGTGGGAGGAATGCTCCTTACATTGGTGATCAGTGGGAAGAATGCCCCTTACATTGGTGATCAGTGGGAAGAATGTTCCTTACGTTGGTGGTTATTGGAAAGAATGCTCCTTACATTGGTGATTAGTGGGAAGAATGCTCCTTACATTGTGGGTCAGTGGGAAGAATGCTCCTTACATTGGTGGTCAGTGGGAAGAATGCTCCTTACATTGGTGGTCAGTGGGAAGAATGCTCCTTACATTGGTGGTCAGTGGGAAGAATGCTCCTTACATTGTTGGCCAGTGGGAAGAATGCTCCTTACATTGGTGGTCAGTGGGAAGAATGCTCCTTACTGTGGTGGTCAGTGGGAAGAATGTTCCTTACATTGGTGGTCAGTGGGAAGAATGCTCCTTACATTGGTGGTCAGTGGGAAGAATGCTCCTTACATTGGTGGTCAGTGGGAAGAATGCTCCTTACATTGTTGGCCAGTGGGAAGAATGCCCTTTACATTGGTGGTCAGTGGGAAGAATGCTCCTTACATTGGTGGTTATTGGAAAGAATGCCCTTTACATTGTTGGGCAGTGGGAAGAATGCTTCTTACATTGGTGGTCAGTGGGAAGAATGCTTCTTACATTGGTGGTCAGTGGGAAGAATGCTCTTTACATTGGTGGTCAGTGGGAAGAATGCTCCTTACATTGGTGATCAGTGGGAAGAATGCTTCTTACATTGGTGGTCAGTGGGAAGAATGGTCCTTACATTGGTGATCAGTGAGAAGAATGCTCCTTACATTGGTGGTCAGTGGGAAGAATGCTCCTTACATTGGTGGTCAGTGGGAAGAATGCTCCTTACATTGGTGGTCAGTGGGAAGAATGCTCCTTACATTGGTGGTCAGTGGGAAAAATGCTCCTTACATTGGGAAGAATGTTCCTTACATTGGTGATTAGTGGGAAGAATGCTCCTTACATTGGTGGTCAGTGGGAAGAATGCTCCTTACATTGGTGGTCAGTGGGAAGAATGCTCCTTACATTGTTGGCCAGTGGGAAGAATGCTCCTTACATTGGTGGTTATTGGAAAGAATGCCCTTTACATTGGTGGGCAGTGGGAAGAATGCTTCTTACATTGGTGGGCAGTGGGAAGAATGCTTCTTACATTGGTGGTCAGTGGGAAGAATGCTCTTTACATTGGTGGTCAGTGGGAAGAATGCTCCTTACATTGGTGGTCAGTGGGAGGAATGCCCCTTACATTGGTGATCAGTGGGAAGAATGTTCCTTACGTTGGTGGTTATTGGAAAGAATGCTCCTTACATTGGTGATTAGTGGGAAGAATGCTCCTTACATTGTGGGTCAGTGGGAAGAATGCTCCTTACATTGGTGGTCAGTGGGAAGAATGTTCCTTACATTGGTGGTCAGTGGGAAGAATGCTCCTTACATTGGTGGTCAGTGGGAAGAATGCTCCTTACATTGGTGGTCAGTGGGAAGAATGCTCCTTACATTGGTGGTCAGTGGGAAGAATGCTCCTTACATTGTTGGCCAGTGGGAAGAATGCTCCTTACATTGGTGGTTATTGGAAAGAATGCCCTTTACATTGGTGGGCAGTGGGAAGAATGCTTCTTACATTGGTGGGCAGTGGGAAGAATGCTTCTTACATTGGTGGTCAGTGGGAAGAATGCTCTTTACATTGGTGGTCAGTGGGAAGAATGCTCCTTACATTGGTGGTCAGTGGGAGGAATGCCCCTTACATTGGTGATCAGTGGGAAGAATGTTCCTTACGTTGGTGGTTATTGGAAAGAATGCTCCTTACATTGGTGATTAGTGGGAAGAATGCTCCTTACATTGTGGGTCAGTGGGAAGAATGCTCCTTACATTGGTGGTCAGTGGGAAGAATGCTCCTTACATTGGTGGTCAGTGGGAAGAATGCTCCTTACATTGGTGGTCAGTGGGAAGAATGCTCCTTACATTGTTGGCCAGTGGGAAGAATGCTCCTTACATTGGTGGTTATTGGAAAGAATGCCCTTTACATTGTTGGGCAGTGGGAAGAATGCTTCTTACATTGGTGGTCAGTGGGAAGAATGCTTCTTACATTGGTGGTCAGTGGGAAGAATGCTCTTTACATTGGTGGTCAGTGGGAAGAATGCTCCTTACATTGGTGGTCAGTGGGAGGAATGCTCCTTACATTGGTGATCAGTGGGAAGAATGTCCCTTACATTGGTGATCAGTGGGAAGAATGTTCCTTACGTTGGTGGTTATTGGAAAGAATGCTCCTTACATTGGTGATTAGTGGGAAGAATGCTCCTTACATTGTGGGTCAGTGGGAAGAATGCTCCTTACATTGGTGGTCAGTGGGAAGAATGCTCCTTACATTGGTGGTCAGTGGGAAGAATGCTCCTTACATTGGTGGTCAGTGGGAAGAATGCTCCTTACATTGGTGGTCAGTGGGAAGAATGCTCCTTACATTGTTGGCCAGTGGGAAGAATGCTCCTTACATTGGTGGTCAGTGGGAAGAATGCTCCTTACTGTGGTGGTCAGTGGGAAGAATGTTCCTTACATTGGTGGTCAGTGGGAAGAATGCTCTTTACATTGGTGGTCAGTGGGAAGAATGCTCCTTACATTGGTGGTCAGTGGGAGGAATGCTCCTTACATTGGTGATCAGTGGGAAGAATGCCCCTTACATTGGTGATCAGTGGGAAGAATGTTCCTTACGTTGGTGGTTATTGGAAAGAATGCTCCTTACATTGGTGATTAGTGGGAAGAATGCTCCTTACATTGGTGGTCAGTGGGAAGAATGCTCCTTACATTGGTGGTCAGTGGGAAGAATGCTCCTTACATTGGTGGTCAGTGGGAAGAATGCTCCTTACATTGTTGGCCAGTGGGAAGAATGCTCCTTACATTGTTGGCCAGTGGGAAGAATGCTCCTTACTGTGGTGGTCAGTGGGAAGAATGTTCCTTACATTGGTGGTCAGTGGGAAGAATGCTCCTTACATTGGTGGTCAGTGGGAAGAATGCTCCTTACATTGGTGGTCAGTGGGAAGAATGCTCCTTACATTGTTGGCCAGTGGGAAGAATGCTCCTTACATTGTTGGCCAGTGGGAAGAATGCTCCTTACATTGTTGGCCAGTGGGAAGAATGCCCTTTACATTGGTGGTCAGTGGGAAGAATGCTCCTTACATTGGTGGTTATTGGAAAGAATGCCCTTTACATTGTTGGGCAGTGGGAAGAATGCTTCTTACATTGGTGGTCAGTGGGAAGAATGCTTCTTACATTGGTGGTCAGTGGGAAGAATGCTTCTTACATTGGTGGTCAGTGGGAAGAATGCTCTTTACATTGGTGGTCAGTGGGAAGAATGCTCCTTACATTGGTGATCAGTGGGAAGAATGCTTCTTACATTGGTGATCAGTGGGAAGAATGCTCCTTACATTGGTGGTTATTGGAAAGAATGCCCTTTACATTGGTGGGCAGTGGGAAGAATGCTTCTTACATTGGTGGGCAGTGGGAAGAATGCTTCTTACATTGGTGGTCAGTGGGAAGAATGCTCTTTACATTGGTGGTCAGTGGGAAGAATGCTCCTTACATTGGTGGTCAGTGGGAGGAATGCCCCTTACATTGGTGATCAGTGGGAAGAATGTTCCTTACGTTGGTGGTTATTGGAAAGAATGCTCCTTACATTGGTGATTAGTGGGAAGAATGCTCCTTACATTGTGGGTCAGTGGGAAGAATGCTCCTTACATTGGTGGTCAGTGGGAAGAATGCTCCTTACATTGGTGGTCAGTGGGAAGAATGCTCCTTACATTGGTGGTCAGTGGGAAGAATGCTCCTTACATTGTTGGCCAGTGGGAAGAATGCTCCTTACATTGGTGGTTATTGGAAAGAATGCCCTTTACATTGTTGGGCAGTGGGAAGAATGCTTCTTACATTGGTGGTCAGTGGGAAGAATGCTTCTTACATTGGTGGTCAGTGGGAAGAATGCTCTTTACATTGGTGGTCAGTGGGAAGAATGCTCCTTACATTGGTGGTCAGTGGGAGGAATGCTCCTTACATTGGTGATCAGTGGGAAGAATGTCCCTTACATTGGTGATCAGTGGGAAGAATGTTCCTTACGTTGGTGGTTATTGGAAAGAATGCTCCTTACATTGGTGATTAGTGGGAAGAATGCTCCTTACATTGTGGGTCAGTGGGAAGAATGCTCCTTACATTGGTGGTCAGTGGGAAGAATGCTCCTTACATTGGTGGTCAGTGGGAAGAATGCTCCTTACATTGTTGGGCAGTGGGAAGAATGCTTCTTACATTGGTGGTCAGTGGGAAGAATGCTTCTTACATTGGTGGTCAGTGGGAAGAATGTTCCTTACATTGGTGGTCAGTGGGAAGAATGCTCTTTACATTGGTGGTCAGTGGGAAGAATGCTCCTTACATTGGTGGTCAGTGGGAGGAATGCTCCTTACATTGGTGATCAGTGGGAAGAATGCCCCTTACATTGGTGATCAGTGGGAAGAATGTTCCTTACGTTGGTGGTTATTGGAAAGAATGCTCCTTACATTGGTGATTAGTGGGAAGAATGCTCCTTACATTGGTGGTCAGTGGGAAGAATGCTCCTTACATTGTTGGCCAGTGGGAAGAATGCTCCTTACATTGTTGGCCAGTGGGAAGAATGCTCCTTACTGTGGTGGTCAGTGGGAAGAATGTTCCTTACATTGGTGGTCAGTGGGAAGAATGCTCCTTACATTGGTGGTCAGTGGGAAGAATGCTCCTTACATTGGTGGTCAGTGGGAAGAATGCTCCTTACATTGTTGGCCAGTGGGAAGAATGCTCCTTACATTGTTGGCCAGTGGGAAGAATGCTCCTTACATTGTTGGCCAGTGGGAAGAATGCCCTTTACATTGGTGGTCAGTGGGAAGAATGCTCCTTACATTGGTGGTTATTGGAAAGAATGCCCTTTACATTGTTGGGCAGTGGGAAGAATGCTTCTTACATTGGTGGTCAGTGGGAAGAATGCTTCTTACATTGGTGGTCAGTGGGAAGAATGCTTCTTACATTGGTGGTCAGTGGGAAGAATGCTCTTTACATTGGTGGTCAGTGGGAAGAATGCTCCTTACATTGGTGATCAGTGGGAAGAATGCTTCTTACATTGGTGGTCAGTGGGAAGAATGGTCCTTACATTGGTGATCAGTGAGAAGAATGCTCCTTACATTGGTGGTCAGTGGGAAGAATGCTCCTTACATTGGTGGTCAGTGGGAAGAATGCTCCTTACATTGGTGGTCAGTGGGAAGAATGCTCCTTACATTGGTGGTCAGTGGGAAAAATGCTCCTTACATTGGTGGTCAGTGGGAAGAATGCTCCTTACATTGGTGGTTATTGGAAAGAATGCCCTTTACATTGTTGGGCAGTGGGAAGAATGCTTCTTACATTGGTGGTCAGTGGGAAGAATGCTTCTTACATTGGTGGTCAGTGGGAAGAATGCTTCTTACATTGGTGGTCAGTGGGAAGAATGCTTCTTACATTGGTGGTCAGTGGGAAGAATGCTCTTTACATTGGTGGTCAGTGGGAAGAATGCTCCTTACATTGGTGGTCAGTGGGAGGAATGCTCCTTACATTGGTGATCAGTGGGAAGAATGTCCCTTACATTGGTGATCAGTGGGAAGAATGTTCCTTACGTTGGTGGTTATTGGAAAGAATGCTCCTTACATTGGTGATTAGTGGGAAGAATGCTCCTTACATTGTGGGTCAGTGGGAAGAATGCTCCTTACATTGGTGGTCAGTGGGAAGAATGCTCCTTACATTGGTGGTCAGTGGGAAGAATGCTCCTTACATTGGTGGTCAGTGGGAAGAATGCTCCTTACATTGTTGGCCAGTGGGAAGAATGCTCCTTACATTGGTGGTCAGTGGGAAGAATGCTCCTTACTGTGGTGGTCAGTGGGAAGAATGTTCCTTACATTGGTGGTCAGTGGGAAGAATGCTCTTTACATTGGTGGTCAGTGGGAAGAATGCTCCTTACATTGGTGGTCAGTGGGAGGAATGCTCCTTACATTGGTGATCAGTGGGAAGAATGCCCCTTACATTGGTGATCAGTGGGAAGAATGTTCCTTACGTTGGTGGTTATTGGAAAGAATGCTCCTTACATTGGTGATTAGTGGGAAGAATGCTCCTTACATTGGTGATTAGTGGGAAGAATGCTCCTTACATTGTGGGTCAGTGGGAAGAATGCTCCTTACATTGGTGGTCAGTGGGAAGAATGCTCCTTACATTGGTGGTCAGTGGGAAGAATGCTCCTTACATTGGTGGTCAGTGGGAAGAATGCTCCTTACATTGTTGGCCAGTGGGAAGAATGCTCCTTACATTGGTGGTCAGTGGGAAGAATGCTCCTTACTGTGGTGGTCAGTGGGAAGAATGTTCCTTACATTGGTGGTCAGTGGGAAGAATGCTCCTTACATTGGTGGTCAGTGGGAAGAATGCTCCTTACATTGGTGGTCAGTGGGAAGAATGCTCCTTACATTGTTGGCCAGTGGGAAGAATGCTCCTTACATTGTTGGCCAGTGGGAAGAATGCTCCTTACATTGTTGGCCAGTGGGAAGAATGCTCCTTACATTGTTGGCCAGTGGGAAGAATGCCCTTTACATTGGTGGTCAGTGGGAAGAATGCTCCTTACATTGGTGGTTATTGGAAAGAATGCCCTTTACATTGTTGGGCAGTGGGAAGAATGCTTCTTACATTGGTGGTCAGTGGGAAGAATGCTTCTTACATTGGTGGTCAGTGGGAAGAATGCTCTTTACATTGGTGGTCAGTGGGAAGAATGCTCCTTACATTGGTGATCAGTGGGAAGAATGCTTCTTACATTGGTGGTCAGTGGGAAGAATGGTCCTTACATTGGTGATCAGTGAGAAGAATGCTCCTTACATTGGTGGTCAGTGGGAAGAATGCTCCTTACATTGGTGGTCAGTGGGAAGAATGCTCCTTACATTGGTGGTCAGTGGGAAGAATGCTCCTTACATTGGTGGTCAGTGGGAAAAATGCTCCTTACATTGGTGGTCAGTGGGAAGAATGTTCCTTACATTGGTGATTAGTGGGAAGAATGCTCCTTACATTGGTGGTCAGTGGGAAGAATGCTCTTTACATTGGTGGTCAGTGGGAAGAATGCTCCTTACATTGTTGGCCAGTGGGAAGAATGCTCCTTACATTGGTGGTCAGTGGGAAGAATGTTCCTTACATTGGTGATTAGTGGGAAGAATGCTCCTTACATTGGTGGTCAGTGGGAAGAATGCTCCTTACATTGGTGGTCAGTGGGAAGAATGTTCCTTACATTGGTGATTAGTGGGAAGAATGCTCCTTACATTGGGGGTCAGTGGGAAGAATGCCCCTTACTGTGGTGGTCAGAATTACACCCTTACGGAACGCTAAAGGCATGGCACAGGTGTGTTTGCAGCACATTACGATAGACTTGAATGGAAGGAGTTGACAAGTTTCAACTCCCCCCATATTTGACATATATCTTCATTTTTGCTACACAGCGTCGTGAATCAGCACAAAGGCCACATGTTTTTCAAATGTAAACATCTCTGTCCACTGTCCATAGTAGGCTGCTTTAGTAGGCGTTGGAGGAGTGGCAAAAACTGGACTCAAACGCCTGTATCTAATGCCAGGTTGAACAGAGCCTAAGGGCACTTTCACACTGAGCAGCGCCGGGCGTCGGCGGAAAAGCGCCACTTGTCGTTTTTCGGCCGCTAGCAGGGCGCTTTTAACCCCCGCCACCTACCCCAAAAACTGGAGTTAGACTTACCGGTAACTCCTTTTCCAGTGGTCTTCCAGGACAGCCCTTCGAGAGATGGAGTCCCTCCCATCGACCCAGGAAACACATTGCCAAAACAGTTCAAAAGGCGGTCCCTCAGGTCCCTGGCCAGTCATTTACCAAGAACCGAAGGATGGAACTGCAAAAACATAACCATAACAGGTAATAATGTTAGTACATTAACATAATCAAAAAAGGGTGGGATTGTGCTGTCCTGGAAGACCACTGGAAAAGGAGTTACCGGTAAGTCTAACTCCAGTTTTCCCCAGTTGTCTTCCAGGACAGCCCTTGAGAGGATCCCCAAGTACTCACCAGATTAGGGGGGGACCACGGCTTGGAGAACTTTTCTCCCAAAAGCCTGATCCTGACTGGACATTAAGTCTAGTCGATAATGCCTTGTAAAGGTGGAAAAGCTTGACCACGTGGCTGCTTTACATATTTGCTCCGGGGTGGCACCAGCTCTTTCTGCCCAGGATGCTGATAATGCCCTTGTGGAGTGGGCTTTAATACCCCCAGGAGGATCTTTGTTTACTGTCTTATAGCCCTCTGCTATAGCTAGCCTAATCCACCTAGCTATGGTGACTTTAGAAGCTTTTTGCCCCTTACGCTGTCCGGAAAAAAAGAACAAAAAGTGAATCTGAGATTCTGAATGGATTGGTTACCCTAAGATACTCTAGGATACACCTCCTCACATCTAATAAATGAAAACGCTTTTCTTTCTCGTTTGAAGCCTTCTGACAGAAAGAAGGGAGGACAATATCTTGTGACCTATGGAAATTAGATGCCACCTTTGGTAAGAACCCAGGGTCTGTCTTTAGGATGACTCTGTCTTCCAGAATTTGGAGGAAGGGCTCTCTGACAGAGAGAGCTTGGATTTCACTAACTCTGCGTGCTGAAGTGATTGCCACAAGTAACGCTGTCTTGAAAGTGACCAGTCTTAGAGAGGCCTCTAAGATAGGTTCAAAAGGTGACCCCAAAAAAGCCTTTAGAACGACTGATAGATCCCAGGATGGGGCGATGTTAACTCTAATGCCGCGTACACACGGTCGGACTTTTCGTCTACAAAAGTCCGACAGCCTGTCCGACAGACTTCCGACGTACCTTCAGCGGACTTGCGGCAGACTTTCTTACGAACGGACTTGCCTACACACGACCACACAAAAGTCCGACGGATTCGTACGTGATGACGTACACCGGACTAAAATAAGGAAGTTCATAGCCAGTAGCCAATAGCTGCCCTAGCATGGGTTTTTGTCCGTCGGACTAGCACACAGACGAGCGGATTTCGGGGTCCGTACTTACGACGTAAAGATTTGAAGCATGTTTCAAATCTAAAGTCCGTCGGATTTGAGGCTAAAAAAGTCAGTTGAAAGTCCGGAGAAGCCCACACACGATCGGATTACCAGCCAGCTTTAGTCCGTCAGCGTCCGTTGGACTTTTGTAGACGAAAAGTCCGACCGTGTGTACGCGGCATAACTGGTTTGCGTCTGGAGATTGCTTTACAGAACCTAGCAATGAAAGGGTCTTCTTGCAACCTTTTCTCTAAGTACACACTTAAAGCGGGGGTCCACCTATCTATCGTTTTTTTTTTTTTGGAGTTCATTCACAAACTTTTCTTCTCATGATTATCTACTCACATGTTCTGTGTAATAAGTCCGCCTGTGTCCGATTTCGTTGTAAAGAATAATTTATAAAATTCACTGAAGGAGGTTTCCATCTTCATTGTGGGCATTTGAAGCCCACAAGCATGTATTTCCTGGATGCGGTGAATGCTGTGCTCACCGAGATGTTGTGATGATGCTGTTGCACAATGCATGCTGGGAAGCCTGAGACTAGCTCCCAGGGGACTGTGGGAGGTCTGGGAGAGGCTAGAAACATGCCTACTCCCATGGGAGGAAAACCAGGAAGTGCTAAGAAGATTAGAAAAAAAAAAAAAAGGTAATTACGGCGATTTAAATTTTTTTACACAGCATGTCAGCATCTAGGCAAGGAAGAGAATGCATAGAGATAATGTTCAAAATTTGGGTGGAACCCCGCTTTAAGGCCGCTATCTGGACCTTAATAGTACTAGGAGTTAGCCCTTTGTCTATCCCCTCCTGGAGAAACTGTAAGATATTAGCTGTATCCATGTTTACCTCACCTCGGCTGTTCAGCCAGCTGTTAAATTTTCTCCATACTTTCCTGTAAATGGCTTGAGTGACAGGTTTTCTACTCTGTAGCAGGGTCTGAATCACTCTATCAGTCAGGCCCTTGCTCCTTAATATTTCCTCCTCAGTAACCACGCTGAGAGGTTTAGCATGGATACTTGTGGATGAAAGAGAGGTCCCTGAGACAGAAGGTCTGGTCTGCAGGGAAGCCTCAGAGGAGGTTGATCTGTCAACGTTGTGAACCATGGTCTCTTGGGCCAAAACGGTGCCACTAAGATTGAACACGTTTCCTCCACCAGAAACTTCACTAAAACCCTCGGGATGAGGTGAAGCGGAGGAAACGCATACGCTAAACTGAAGGTCCATGGGGTCTGTAAGGCGTCTACTGCCCAGGGCTGAACTCCTGGGTGTAGCAAGCAAAAATTTTGAACTTTTGCATTCTCCTTGTTTGCAAACAGGTCCACTACTGGTTTTCCCCAGTAAGCTGCTATGTAGTTGAACACTTCCGGGTGTAGGGACCATTCTTGATTCGACACTCGTTGTCGACTCAAGAAATCTGCAGTGTTGTTCAGTTCCCCTTTCAGGTGAACTGCAGAGATGGATGCCAGATTGGATTCTGCCCATTGAAACATGCGACTGGCCACCAGCATTAGTCGATAACTTCTGGTGCCTCCTTGCTTGTTTATATAAGCCACAGCTGTCATATTGTCTGAACGGACCTGTAGATGATGACCTTGTATTGTATTCTGAAAGAATAACAGAGCCCTGAGGACAGCTGTTAGTTCCTTCCAATTGGACGAGAGAAGCTTCTCCTCTGACGTCCACCTGCCTTGTTCTCAGTCTGAGTTGAGGTGGGCTCCCCAGCCCCAGCTGCTCGCATCCATAGTTAGTATGGATGTGACAGGAGAGATCCAGAGAACCCCTTTGTTCAAATTCTCTGTCTCCTTCCACCACCAGAGGGAGCGCTTTACTCTGGTGGGGATTGAAATCTCTTCTTCCAGATCCCTGTCTTTTAATTGTTCCAACAGAAACCTCTGAAGGTCTCTTTGGTGGAACCTGGCCCATTGTACAGCTGGAATGGCTGCTGTCATTAGTCCTAAGACCGACATCACCTCCCTTACTGTACACTTGGCGCTGCTTTGAAGAAAAGACATTCTCTGTCGCAGATTCAATATCTTTTCTTCCGGCAGGACTATCCTCTGCTCTACTGACAGGATCTTGTACCCCAAGTACAAAATTTCCTGTGTTGGGGTAGTCTTGGACTTTTCCAGATTGACTATCCACCCCAACTGCCTCAGGCTGAGCTGTGTCAACTCTAGGTCCCGACGAAGTTGTTTCTCCGAATGGGCCGTGAGGAGTAAGTCGTCTAGATATGGAATAATCGTGACTGACTGTAGTCTTAACGGAACTAATGCCTCCCCGAGAACCTTGGTAAAGATTCTCGGGGAGGACGACAGTCCGAAGGGAAGTGCTCTGCACTGGAAATGATAAATTTTGGTGTCTACTGGATCGCCATCCGAAGAAATTTCTGGCATTCCTTCCTTATTGGGATATGCAGATAGGCGTTCCTTAAATCCAGGTTAGCCATGTACACCTCTTTTTGGAGAAGATTCCATATCGAGTAGATGGACTCCATCCGGAATTTTTTGTATCGGATGGAGCGGTTCAGAGGTCGGAGGTTCATGATTAGTCTGAACTTCCCGGACGGCTTTTTTACCACAAAAATGTGCGAGTAAAAAACGTCCCCCTGTTCCTGAATAGGGACTGGTGTCAATACCTCTTGATCCACCATTTCCCCTATTAACAGAGGTAAGGCCTTGGCCTTTTCTGAGTGTCTTGGAAGCTTTGTCACAAGAAACTTTGAGGGTGGATCGCTGTGAAATTCCAGCGCATACCCTCTTTTTATAATGTTTAAGACAAACTCGTTTGAGGTTATCTTTTCCCACTGTGGGAGAAAATTCACTAGCCTTCCTCATACCGGAACCCTGATGTCACTGGGGTTTAGGGTTTGAATTGGGGCAGTTAAAAAGTATGCCCCCTTTCCCTTTCCCTTTTTGTCCTGTCCAATGCTTTTTGGGTTTGAACTCCTCTGACTTGGAGGGTTCCTTTGGGGGACGAAAAAATTTTCTTTGAAAATGTTTCTTTTTAATGGGAAAGGTTTTCTTTTTATCCGCCGTTCTTTCCAAGGCGGTATCTAGTTCAGGCCCGAAGACTTATGCCCCGTACACACGGTCGGATTTTCCGACGGAAAATGTGTGATAGGACCTTGTTGTCGGAAATTCCGACCGTGTGTAGGCTCCATCACACATTTTCCATCGGATTTTCCGACACACAAAGTTTGAGAGCAGGATATAAAATTTTCCGACAACAAAATCCGTTGTCGGAAATTCCGATCGTGTGTACACAAATCCGACGGACATAGTGCCACGCATGCTCAGAATAAATAAAGAAAGCTATTGGCCACTGCCCCGTTTATAGTCCCGACGTACGTGTTTTACGTCACCGCATTTAGAACGATCGGATTTTCCGCCAACTTTGTGTGACCGTGTGTATGCAAGACAAGTTTGAGCCAACATCCGTCGGAAAAAATCCATGGATTTTGTTGTCGGAATGTCCGAACAAAGTCCGACCGTGTGTACGGGGCATAAGTCTCCTGTAAAGGGGACACTGCACAGGCGTGTTTTAGACGGCGTGTCCCCCCCCAAGTTTTCATCCAGACTGACCTCCTGGCTGTGACAGAAAGCGCCGCTGTTTTAGCCGTAAATTTTATGGCATCGGTGGAAGCGTCAGAGATGAAACTTGTCGCCTTAAAAAGCATAGGGAAGGTTTTCAAGAGTTCCCCCCTAGGCGTGCCTGCCTTTAGATGTTCTTCTAGTTGGGATAACCAGAACTCCAGATTCCTGGCAACACAAGAAGTGGCCAGAGCTGGTTTTAAGCCTGCCATAGAAGCATCCCAGGCCCTCTTCTCTTTAAGACTATGTCTGTTTTCCTGTCCATTGGGTCCTTTAAATGACCCATATCCTGAAAAGCAAGGTCAGACTGTTTTGAGACTTTGGACAGAGGGGTGTCTAGTTTAGGATTTTTATTCCAGACCGCCTCTGGGCTCTCATCAAAGGGGAATCTCCTTTTAAGGGAATTTGGGAAGAAGACCTTTTTATCTGGCTCGGCCCACTCCTTGCGGACAAGGTCAGAAAGCACTTTATGTATAGGGAATACCTTAGCTTTCTTTTTCCCCAGAGCCTCGTACATTTTATCATGTCTGGTCAATTGAGTTTCTTCCTCATCAATTTCCAGCATATCATAAATAGCGCTCAACAGCTCGTCTACATCCTCCAGAGACAGCTTGTATTTTGCTGCTTTGTTAGCTACAGCCTGATCCTCATCTTGATCTGAGTCTGCGTCAGAGGATTCAGGGCTAACTAACACGGGGCTACGCTCCCTGACTGTACGGAGCTCCCCAGAACTGGGTGTTGTAAGTCATGGTGAGGAGGGAATCGCAGCTGCTTTACTGGTGGAAGCAGACGTGCCTACATCTGCGATTAACTCGCAGAGAGATTTAAAGGTTGATGCCATCTCATCCTTAAAGGAGCCAAGGAATTTCGCCAAGGGAAAGTCTGCCTCTGTTTTAAGTAAGCCTGCAATACACTGCTTGCATAAGGCTTTGTTAGAGCCTGAGGACAACTTATTTCCACAATTAGGGCACTTTTTGCGGCCTGACTTGTCTTCCCTTGGGGTCTCCTTAGCCTGCAATAAAGAATAAAACGATCTTTAGCATCAAAATTGCTTTAACTTTTAGTAGAAAACACCCGTGCTGCCACCACTGCTGCATAAACCCGGGACTGTGAGATAACCACCACCATGGGGTACTACCAATCCCAGCCTTACAACAAAACCCCAGAAATAAACACAGTAAGGGCTTGCACAGCAGCCTACCTGTGTTTGGCTGGTGCCTGCATCCACCGGAGTGTCCTGGGGATTAGCCTCCATGGTCCCCCTCTCGAGCTCCGGATTCCGCCGCTAGTCCGGTATGGCTGGACGCTGGTCGGGATTTGTAGGCCCAGCGTGGGCTTTTCCCTTCCTCTTTGTGCCTTCAGAGACCCGGAACCGGAAGTCTCGGCACACAGGGATGACGCGGTTCCGCCGGAAATGACGCTCGGTGTCTCCGACCCCCACCGTCCTTACAGCACGGAGCTGAGATGGAAGAAACCATCTACACCGCTCCTGGGGGGAACAAGCATCAACCTGCCACTGGCCACCTAGGCCCTGGAAAGAGGAGGGTAACGGGTCTGCTCCTGTCAGCCGGACGGTACCCGAGCCCAGAAAAAAAGAGGTAGGACTAGTCTGGAGCTGCTGGATAGGACCCGGTCCCCCTGTGCAGCTCCGCTCCCCTCAGGCAGCCCCTGAGAGATAGAGTCCTTCTGACCTGGTTCCTGGCAACATGTTCCTCCGAGGGAGGAAACACAAATGACTGGCCAGGGACCTGAGGGACCGCCTTTTGAACTGTTTTGGCAATGTGTTTCCTGGGTCGATGGGAGGGACTCCATCTCTCAAGGGCTGTCCTGGAAGACAACTGGGGAAAAAGGGTTAAAAGCGACGCTTTGCCAGCATTACGGTGACGCTGCCCATTGATTTCAATGGGCAGGGGCGCTGTAGGAGCGGTGTATACACCTCAAAGATGCTGCTTGCAGGGCTTTTTTGAGCGTCCTGCCAGCGCACCGCTCCAGTGTGAAAGCACTCGGGCTTTCACATTGGAGTGACAGGAGAGGCGCTTGTAAAACGTCTCAAGGTGAAAGGGGTCTTATGCCCCGTACACACGGTCGGATTTTCCGATGGAAAATGTCCAATCGGATCGTGTTGTCGGAAATTCCGACCGTGTGTGGGCTCCATCGGACATTTTCCATCGGATTTTCCGACACACAAAGTTGGAGAGCAGGAGATAAAATTTTCCGACAACAAAATCCGTTGTCGGAAATTCCGATCGTGTGTACACAAATCCGACGGACAAAGTGCCACGCATGCTCAGAATAAATAAAGAGATGAAAGCTATTGGCCACTGCCTCGTTTATAGTCCTGACGTACGTGTTTTACGTCACCGCGTTTAGAACGATCGGATTTTCTGACAACTTTGTGTGACCGTGTGTATGCAAGACAAGTTTGAGCCAACATCCGTAGGAAAAAATCCTAGGATTTTGTTGTCGGAATGTCCGAACAAAGTCCGACCGTGTGTACAGGGCATAAGAGTGCTATCTGAATCCTCCTCTATAGGGAGTCTATATAAAGATAAAATGGGGTACTATTTAAAATACATTTAATGATTTTTTTGGAGTACCTATTTTGGTACAAAGGGGAATTTTATATCTGCATTCCCTTCACTACTACATTGTCACATTGTTCGTGATAGGGGTAAACAACTCAATCTCTGTATTTGAAGACAATACTAAGCTAAGCAGGGCAATAACTTCTCCGCAGGATGTGGAAACCTTGCAAAAAGATCTGAACAAATGAATGGGGTGGGCAACTACATGGCAAATGAGGTTTAAAGCGGAGTTTCACCCAAAAATGGAACTTCCGCTTTAAATGCAGGTGACCCCCTGACATGCCACATTTGGCATGTCATTTTTTTGGGGGAAGGAGCAGGTACCCTGTTTTTACAGGCACCCAGCTCCCACTTCCTCCATTGGCTCTGCAGCACGGGAAGGAAGTTCACCTCTCCTCCCTCCCCCCTGGCAATCTTCTGGGACATGTCACAGGTCCCAGAAGATTGCCCGGCCATTCACAGCGCAGCTCGCGCATGCGCAATGCACACCCGGCTGTGAAGCCACAGCCGGGCGCCCACAGTTAGAATGCCGGCGCCTCAGAGAGGAGGGGGAAAAGAGCGGGGCTTCGTACGCCCGCATCACTGGAACGTGGGACAGGTGAGTGTCTGAATATTAAAAAAGTCAGCAGCTACACTTTTTGTAGCTGCTGACTTTTAAATGGGTGGAACTCCACTTTAATGTGGAAAAATGTAAAATAATGCATTTGGATGGCAAAAATATAAATGCAATCTATACACTGGGGGGAGAACCTCTGGGGGAATCTAGGATTGAAAAGGACCTGGGGGTCCTAATAGATTATAGGCTCAGCAATGGCATGAAATGCTAAGCTGCTGCTAACAAAGCAAACAGAATATTGGCATGCATTAAAAGGGGGATCAACTCCAGAGATAAAACGATAATTCTCCCGCTCTACAAGACTCTGGTCCGGCCGCACCTGGAGTATGCTGTCCGGTTCTGGGCACCAGTCCTCAGGAAGGATGTACTGGAAATGGAGCGAGTACAAAGAAGGGCAACAAAGCTAATAAAGGGTCTGGAGGATATTAGTTATGAGGAAATGTTGCAAGCACTGAACTTATTCTCTCTGGAGAAGAGACGCTTGAGAGGGGATATGATTTCAATTTACAAATACTGTACTGGTGACCCCACAATAGGGATAAAACTTTTCTGCGGAAGAGAGTTTACCAAGACACATGGCCACTCATTAAAATTAGAAGAAAAGAGGTTTAACCTTAAACTACGTAGAGGGTTCTTTACTGTAAGAGCGGCAAGGATGTGGAATTCCCTTCCACAGGCGGTGGTCTCAGCGAGGAGCATCGATAGTTTCAAGAAACTATTAGATAAGCACCTGAACGGCCACAACATACAGGGATATATAATGTAATACTGACATATAATCACACACATAGGTAGGTCTTGATGGACTTGTGTCTTTTTTCAACCTCACCTACTATGTAACAATGATACCTAGGTAATCAGCTCAGAGAAGCTTGCAGTCCCAAAATCTAAATCATGTTTTAGAAAGTCCACAGAAGCAGTGCTGGTCGTCAATTAAGCAGCTACAAGAAGAAATATCCGGGAAGGACGAGGCCTGCAGAGCAGTCTGCTATGATGAAAGGGATCTCCGCTATCCCTCTGGATGTCTCTACACCTTACTTACCACTGCACGAGATTAAATGATGTGAGCAAGAACATCTCTAGAAATGCTGGAGATGATTTCTTTGTGTTTTACTTCGTAGGAGGACTTCTGTAGACGGCTTATCAGCCATCATTAATAAATCTGCACTTGTGGGACAACTGATTATCCCTCATTAGAGCTCACAAAAAAAACCAAACAAACATGGCCATATACAAAATTGCTTGGATCCTTAACCAGTTGCCGACCGCCGCACACCAATATACGTCAGCACAACGGCAGCGGTGGGCAAATGGGCGTACCTGTTTGTCCCCTTTAAGAGCTGGGAATAGCAGGTCGCACCCGCCGTGTACAGTGTGACCATGCCCGCCGGTCTCCCGGCGATCGTGTCACAGAGCCTCAGAACGGGGAAGTGCCTATGTAAACAAGGCATTTCCCCGTTCTGGCTAGTGTCATGACAGAGATCACCGCTCCCTGTCATCGGGAGCGGTGATCGCTGTCAAGTGACTTGAAGCCCAGCTCCCCCCACAGTTAGAATCACTCCCTAGGACACACTTAACCCCTTCATCGCCTCCTAGTGGTTAACCCCTTCACTGCCAGTGTCATTTACACAGTAATCAGTGAATTTTTATAGCACTGATCGCTGTATAAATGACAATGGTCCCAAAATAGTGTCAAAAGTGATGTCCGATGTGTCTGCCATAATGTCACAGTACCGATAAAATAAATAAATAAATAGCAGATCGCCACCATTACTAATGAAAAAAAAAATTAATAAGATAAATGCCATAAAACTATCCTATATTGTAAACGCTATAACTTTTGCGCAACCAATCAATCAATGTACGCTAATTGCGATTTTTTTTTTACCAAAAATATGTAGAAGAATACATATCAGCCGTTTAGGAAAAAAATCGTTCTTTTATATATTTTTGGGGGATATTTATTATAGCAAAAAGTAAAAAATAATGCGTTTTTTTTCAAAATTGTCGTTCTTTTTTTGTTTATAGCGCAAAAAATAAAAACCGCAGAGGCGATCAAATACCACCAAAAGGTTTTATTTATGGGGAAAAAAGGACGTCAATTTTTGTTTGGGTGCAACGTCGCACGACCGCGCAATTGTCAGTTAAAGCGACGCAGTGCCGAATCGCAAAAAGTGCTCTGGTCAGGAAGGGGGTAAAATCTTCCGGGGCTGAAGTGGTTAATAGAACACAACTTTAAAAAAAAAAAAAAACAGTTACAAAAAATGTATTGGGGAGTCGGGCTCATCGATCGGTTAGGTGCTCCTGGAATGGTATTACCGGTCTCTGTGCAGACCAGCAGCGGCAGGAAAGGAAGGTCCGTGGGAGCAGGATGGGTTTTCTTTTTTCTTTGGGTCCTCCATAGCCCAATTTATTTAGTTATGGTTGTAAATCCATGCAGCTTCACACATGCAAAAATGCTCAGGGGGTGCCATTAAGAATTGAAGGGGTTCTAAAGGCAGAAGTTTTTTTTTTTTATCATAATGCATTCTAAAGAATTCCCCTCTTAGTAGTAACCATTGTAGTAAAGAGAACAGACGATGAGCGGTCAGGAGGTTTCACAATGACACAAGCTGATCTGATCACACCACAAGCCCACTCTGATTAAACCCCAGAGGAAGCCAGATACAATTTGTTATCCACAAAAAAAAAAAAATAGATTGCACAGATGACTTGTGCTGTTTGAATGGCTAAAGCAGATTTCTAGGTGACTACAAAGAACAACATGGTGGGGTCCACTAGAGAAAGTGGACAGACCAGTCACAGTAATGTAGGACTTTTACGTTTCCAATTTGATGTGTTTCTAAGCCCTGGTTCACACTGGTGTAATTTGTCATGTGATTTGACAGTTCAAAAATAGCATGACAAGTCGCACCCCATTGCCAGCAATGGAACTATTCAAATTGTTGCAACTCAAGTCGAGCAGCTTTCAAAAAGGTTCCTGCACTACTTTTTGGGGATTTCATTGTGACTTGCATAAACTTCTGTTAAATGAAAAAGTTGCAAACTGCAATGAAATTTAGAGATCCAGATCATTGATCTGCTAAAGTAGCGCAATTTCAAAGCTGCACTGGTGTGAACCATGGCTAAATCCACAGAATCTAAGTGGCTGATAATATTTAGGTAATAACACCAGAAATCCACCATTCTCAACCAGAGATCTGTGGAAAGCCTTGGGTTCCTTAGAGGTTGCCAGCAGTTCCTGGATTTGTGGCTGATTGATAGTGTGGCATTCTGACCACCAATGTAAGGAGCATTCGTCCCACTGACCACCAATGCAAGGAGCATTCTTTCCACTGATCACCAATGTAAGGAACATTCTTCTCACTGATCACCAATGTAAGGAACATTCTTCTCACTGATCACCAATGTAAGGAACATTCTTCCCACTGACCACCAATGTAAGGAGCATTCTTCCCACTGACCACCAATGTAAGGGACTGTCTGGGCTGGGCTCAGCCCTTCCTTCTCAAAGCTGACCGTTTAGCTGTCGGCTAATTCCCAGCTCCTATCTCTCCACAGTGACTCACCTGTTGATGATCCTGCTCGTCAGTCCTGCCTACTTAAGCCGTCCAGTCCAGATGATCTCTGCTTTCTCCTTGGTCACATCTCTAGAGCAGTGTTTCTCAACTCCAGTCCTCAAGGCGCCCCAACAGGTCATGTTTTCAGGATTTCCATTATCTTGCACAGGTGATTTTATCAGTTTCACTTCCTTAGTAATTACCACAGCCGATTCATCTGAGGGAAATCCTGAAAACATGACCTGTTGGGGCGCCTTGAGGACTGGAGTTGAGAAACACTGCTCTAGAGACACTCTCCTGTGTTCCTGTTAAAGACTTGCTTGGCTGACATTCCTTCTGGCTCCAGATTCTGCTTGCTGTTCTACTATGCTTATCTCTGGCTCCCTGGTGTTTTGGCTTGTCTGACTATCCGTTCCGGTTCCTGAAATCTGGCTATGTTTTGACTACATTAACTCTGTTTACCTTTTTTTTATTATTATTATTAAACAAGTGTGATTTAACTGTAATTCTGTCTCAGTCTGATTCATGGTTTCTGACAGGAACATTCTTCCCTCTGACCACCAATGTAAGGAGAATTCTTCCCTCTGACCACCAATGTAAGGAGAATTCTTCCCACTGATGACCAATGTAAGGAGCATTCTTCCCACTGATCACCAATGTAAGGAGCATTCTTCCCACTGATCACCAATGTAAGGAGTATTCTTCCCACCGATTACCAATGTAAGGGGCATTCTTCCCTCTCACCACCAATGTAATGGATTTAGTAAAGCCCAAAAAAAAAAAAAAAAAATATTTCAAAAGGTTTCTAAGAGATAAGACGGGTAAGAGAGGCTAGAAAAGAGGAAGCGATCATTTTTGCTGTGGCCATAAAGTAAACCATTGCAACCACAGCATGTAAACAGTCCCATTCACTGTCATTGCAGCTTAAAGTGCTTCTAAAGCCACAATATTATTTACCGAATTAATTGTATGCATTAAAGCGGTATTAAACCCAAAACCAAGAATCGAATATACTGCAGCTTACCAATCATTAGATGTGGTCGCTGCACCCATTTTAATTTCTCTAGGTTTTTTCCCCTCTCTGTTTCACCTGGTGATCTGGCCAGTACCACACCTCCACACACAGCCCAAAAGATGTTCTTTTGGTGATGAAACGCGTCAGCTGAAGCCTCCCATTGACGTCATCACGTATCAGAAACAAACAGAAGTACATGCTATTCGCCGGCTGGTTAATTTTACTTCTAATACACATTGTTTTTTTTTTTTATATGTGTAAGTGCAATTTTAACTAAACAAGTATAGTTGGCGGTTATTTACACTATGAGGAGTGTCTGTATGCTTATTTTCACATGAATCTGAGATTTTGGGAAACTGGAGGAGCTTATTTGATACATTATTCAGATGGATACCCTTGGGATATGCTGGCGTATACTGGTTGAGCCTTCATTGACCACTCTGAAAAAGGGGGTCATTATGGTCTGGTAAATCCGCATCTATATCATTCCTGGTGAAGGTGGATACTGCTGACACTTTCTATATCCACTTGCTGACCAGTGACCTACCAGTACATCACTGGACCTCAAGTGGTTATAGTAGGACGATGCCTGCAGCTGGATGAATCACCTGGTACCCTTTATTTAGAGTGGTACCAGGTGATGCCTCTGTTTTTTAGGGCTCTTGTAAAAGCAATCCTAGCGGCTAACTACCTGCCGGATTGCCTTTACAAGCCCGCCCCCCTCCGCGGCTTTCTCGTCCGACTGGGAGACCTGAGCGACCAGCCGGCGCTTCCGCTAGTTGATCGTACAAAGCCCAGTTCGGCTTTGATTGACTCTCGGCTATGGTAGCCTGGAAGAGATGACCTGACATCACTTCCAGTTTACCCGGATGTCAACGGCACCATTTTCAAAAACCAAAAGCATTCAAAAACACTGATCATGGTGTTTTGACTGCTTTTAAAGTGATTGTAAACCCTTACACACCACTTTTACCTACAGGTGATCCTATAATAAGTCTTACCTGTAAGTACCGTGAATTTCTCCTAAACTTGCACAGTTTAGGAGATATCTCCTGTATCAGCATGTGCCGACATCATCGGCGATCATCTGCGATGCATACTAGCTCATTATGCCTTTGTCTTGCAGCGTTTTTTTTTTTTTTGTGGGTATACAACCACTTTAACTACTTGCCGCCTGCCCACCGTCAAATAATGGCGGGGCGGTGCGGATCTCGTTCTGGGACAACGTCATATGATGTTCCTGGGTGCGCGCCCCAGGGGGACCAAGATTCTGGGGGACATCAATGTACGCCCTCCCAGAGTTATCGAGCCGCGCTGTGGCCGTCATTCGGCTATAGCGCAGCCGTTACGTAGTTAAAAAGTGTATTTTACAAAAAAAAAAAATTAAAAATAGCGTTTGAAACACCAAACTGCTGCACAAATATCGTGTGACATAAAAAATTGCAAAACCCCCCAATTTATTCAGGATCTCGGCTTTACAAAACATATAATGTTTGGGGGGTTCTAAGAAATTTCTAGAAAAAAATACTGATTGTTACATGTAAACAAAAAAAGTCCCAGAAAAGGCCGATCTGGAAACGGATATTCTCTTGGAAGAAGGAAGAATTGTATTTGTTTTGGACTTTCTCTGGTTTGGAGAACCTTCTTGGACATTATTGGTTTTAATATTCAGTCACGATATTTACACTACAAGAATACTTTATTTAATTATGTATTTATTTCATTGATATCATTATTTGCTGGTTTATTGTTTTTAGCACAACACAGGCAATTTATATTTTGGATATTAGAAGGGATATCTTCTTTTTGTGTTTTGCAGCTTTACTTAATTTTGAGCACAATTTTGTGCAGTTTCCATATCTTTTTTATAACAGGCCTGTATTAGAGTGCCTACACTCTGGATGAAGGAGCACAGGGGGACACGCCATTGGACAGCAGCATTGTCGGTCCGGGGGGGGGGGGATTGTTAGAAGGACTAGCAGATTTAAATACACTAACAAATGGAAACCAAACTCCAGCTCACACTTTCTAATCAGTTACAGCAACACTTGTTTCCTTTTAGGATAAACGTTTTACATGAATAAATAAAAGCGGATTATTTTATTCACCCCTGTCAGTAGTGTTAAGTGGTTTATCATCCATGTAAACTGATATATTCTGCTGGAGAGCTTGTGCTGTAAAAAACAACAGACTTACTGGCTGGATCACCAGATGAAAAAAAGAGAAGAAAGAAAGCCTAAAAAAGAAAAACGACTGCAGCCACCACATCTAAGATTTGCTAGGATGCAATATAATAAATGTTTTTCTTTGGGTTTAATTTTGCTTTAAATGCCTCATTCACATGGCTGATCAGGACCGTACACCACCAGGACTCAGTGTGGATCTCCTGATCACAGGGACATGTGATTGGCTGCGGCCGGGAAGTCTGTCCAGTCGCTCTGCTGTGAAGCCAGCCTTAGGTGAAGCTTTTCTGCTGCTCTTCTCCTGATGGGATGAAGGAGGCCAGAACATGTTTTGTGTTTATTAAGTGTTCTTGCATAGCAAGACCACTTACTGTTATCTCACATATATATTATTCTTATTATTATAGCCAAATTTACCACCCTAACTCCTCCCACAGTTTTTACACTACATAGACAAGTAATATACCGAAACGTGCGGATTGTTCCCGAATGGTGTGCTATTACTTTGTGGAACGTTTCGCCGAATGGTTCACGAAATATCGTCGTTTTTGCGGCGAAATTGGTCCCATAGGAATGAATGGGGAAACTAGAGTGGGAGATGACAAAAGCTGGAAAATCAGAACATGATTTCTAAACTGCCGCCACTCCCTCATTTTCAAGCCCACCTACACAAATCTTATATCAAAACGTTCAGCTATCCCTGCTGCCACTAAACATGTCCACGGCTAAGCCATAGTCCTGATAGTTTTCACAATATGACCATTTGTTTGCAACTCACGCCGTCCATTGACATTCATTGAAACTACACTCTAGCCCCCTCCAAATTTGAAGGGCAATTTCTAAACTGCGACTGTGCCTTCATTTTTAATATTTCAGAGACATACTATACATCAAAATCTAGGTCTGGGTCTTGTGATTCTCACAATATAAAGATCTTCGCTGTAGGATTTATAGTTTTTAAAATACGGCCATTTGTTTAGAGGTCATTTCAGGAAATTTTAGCCATTAATCAGAGTGTACTGTTAGTGTTTGTTTTGTTGCCATGGTTACCAAAGCTTCTGTTATAAACAGGGGGGGAAGGTGGCTGGAGCATCTCAGCTCTGATTACAGAGCCCGGGGGAGGGGACAGACACACCATGTACTGATTTATAATAGAGGAATATGATGGGGCAGTTTTGATGGGGTAATTCTGATGGGGCAGTTTTGATGAAGCAGTATTTGGGAAGCATAAACAGGGCATGAGCGTTGCTAGGAAACAGTGGTTGTAAACACAAGATGCTGAGACACTCCAAATGCATGTGACTTCATCTGCTAGACTTGATAATGCTTGTAGACTCCTCCCACAGTTTTCACACTACAGAGACAAGTAATATACCGAAACGAGCGGATTGTTCCCGATTGGTGTGTTATTACTTTGTGGAATGTTTTGCCGAATGGTCCACGAAATGACGTTTTTGCGGCGAAATTGGTCCCATAGGAATGAATGGCGAAATGTTCAAAACTAGAGTGGGAAGTGACAAAAGCTGACAACCCCATGATCAGCCAAAACATTATGACCGCCCCATGATCAGCCAAAACATTATGACCGCCCCATGTAAAAAAAAAAATATTTTTGAAAAAAAAAAAAATTTTTGAAAAAAGTAAAAAAATAATTTTTGAAAAAAAAAAATATTTTTGAAAAAAAAAAAATTATTTTTGAAAAAAAAATTTCTTTTAAAAAAAAAATTATTTTGAAAAAAAAATATATTTGAAAAAAAAAAATATTTTTGAAAAAAAAAAAATATTTTTGAAAAAAAAAATTACTTTAAAAAAAATAATTTCGAAAAAAAAATTATTTTTGAAATAAAAAAAATTCATTTTTGAAAAAAAAAATTACCTTTGAAAAAAAAAATTACTTTTGAAAAAAAAATCATTTTTGAAGAAAAAAAAATCATTTTTGATTAAAAAAAATTCATTTTTGAAAAAAAAAATTACTTTTGAAAAAAATGTTCAGCTCTTTCAGCGAATGATGGAACTTTTTTACTACTATTTATACTTTTTAAAATATTAAGCTTTTTAACACTTTTCACAGTTACTCAAGCCACTCCACCCCACCCAGTTACTCCGCCCACTCCAGTTGTAGAGGCAAGAACACTTTCACAATTTCCCCAGAAATTGTACCTTTTCTAGTTTCTAATAATCCCCTTTGGGCCTCATTCAGACAGTGAGGTGTGTCTGTGTCTCAGGCCCCTCCCTATGTCACATGTCCATGTACAGAGCCCGCCTCCTGTCATTGATCTGTACAGGTTTCCAATCTACGGCCATATCAGCTGAATGATGTCACAAGCATCCCGCCCCTTTGTTTACATCCAGCAGCAGGGGGGCGGGGAATGTCATGTGGCAGCTGGTTGGTTGGTTGGTTGGCTGGCAGTGGGTGGGAGTGACGGTTTCCTTCCAGGTTCACATCAAACCCGATATCATCCCCAAAAAGGACAGATCTAAACAACCCGTCCAATCTGTATCCAATCAGACAGACCCCTGTACTACATAGCTAATGGTAGATCTAAAGCAGATCGCACAATCACATTGTATAGTGTATGGTCACCATACAATCTGTTTTCAACAATCTCCTTTATATGTACCAACAATGATGTAGTGCAAGGGCCGGTCTGATCATCTAATAGATAGTAGTCGGGTAGTTTAGGTCGGTCCACATATTACATGGTTTTGATAACATCTAAGGCCGACCATACACTATACAATCTCCTTTAGATCTACAATCATCTATGTAGTACAAGAGCCTGACTGATTGGATGCTAATTGAATGGATTGTCTAGGTGTCCCCACATATTACATCGTTTTGGTAAAGCTAAAGGAGATTGTACAATCAGATTGTATGGTGATTGTATAATCAGATTGTATGTTGTATGGAGAGTGTATGACTAGATTGTATCATCAGATTGTGCAATCTCTATACACCATACAATCTGATTGTACAATCTGGTCATACACTCTCCATACATCATACAATCTGATTATACAATCACCATACAATCTGTTCATACACTATTTATACACCATACAATCTGATTGTACAATCTCTATACATCATACAATCTGATTGTACAATAGAAATACAATGTACAATCCCTATACAACATCAAACGGTACAATCACCATACCATCTGGTCATACACGATCCATAAAACATACAATCCGATTGTGCAATCTCTATACACCATACAATCCGATTGTATGGTGTATGGATAGTGTATGACCAGGTGGTATGGTGATTGTACCGTTGATGTTGTACAGAGATTGTACATTGTATTTCTATTTTACAATTAGATTGTATGACCAGATTGTACAATCAGATTGTATGGTGTCTGCAGATTGTACAATCAGATTGTATGGATAGTATGGTGATTGTACAATCAGATTGTATGGTGTCTGCAGATTGTACAATCAGATTGTATGGATAGTATGGTGATTGTACAATCAGATTGTACAGTTGATGATGTATAGGGATTGTACATTGTATTTCTATTGTACACTCAGATTGTATGGTGTCTGCAGATTGTACAATCCGATTGTTTGATGTATGTAGAGTGTATGACCAGATTGTATGGTGTCTGCAGATTGTATGATGTATAGAGATTGTACAATCAGATTGTATGGTGTACTGATAGTGTATGACCAGATGGTATGGTGATTGTACAGTTGATGTTGTATAGGGATTGTACATTGTATTTTTATTGTACACTCAGATTGTATGGTGTCTGCGGATTGTATGGTGTGCTGTAGTAGAGGAGACAATCCCTGGGATTGGGGGGCTCCATCGCTCTCTGTGGTCCTCATGGTGACACAGGGGGAATAATCCATCCCAGATACATGGAGATTCTCCCCTCCCCCCCCCCCCCCCTGTATATACATAACTGTGGAGGAATCACAAGACCGCCGATCACCTGATCATCACTACAACACCGGCCAGCTCCAGGCCTCTACAGCTCCCCCTAGTGGCAGCACTGCGCCTCCTCCTCCTTCTCCTCACTACAACAGGCTCTCGTTCTAAAATCCACCGATCGTCTCAGAATCACATACCGTCACACAGCACACACCGCCCTCCCGGCCCCGATCGCTGGACCCGCTATCCTCCGCAATCACCCAACTCACCTTGCAAGCATCTGACTCCATGACCAGCTAGTCCAAAACTTCCGCGTCTGACACGTCACTTCCGCTCCCCTGACAGCTCGCTCCACCCAGCATAAGCGTTGCCCAGGAAACAGCCCGCCCCCTTGTGTTCCTCTGATTCTTATATCGAGATACACAGTCCCAGTTTTGGCAGCCGTGTCCCTATTAGTCTCTGTGACTGACTGTAAAGTGTTCAAAATGAGGAAGAATAAAACATTTTCTACAAGATCCATTCTTTTTCCGATTTCTGATCTATTCATGGCCATGTAAGGCGAGATTCATACTATTGTGTGTTGGGAACTCGAAACGCGTTGCTGTTAGCAGACATTACATTAGCAAAAACACGCGCGTTTTCAATATGCGGGGGTGCCATGAAGAATCTATGGCATTCCCTTGCATCTGCTAAATAGCAGTGCGTTTTGCCTGTGCGCCGGGAACATGTGCATAATTGCACATAGGTGAACCTAGCCTAAACGGCACCCTCATGCTTTAGAAAAACACCCGCCACCATGCGGTTCCATGCGGCACAATATTAAGAAAAGATTTATTTTTTTCCACTGCAGGTAGGCAGCCATTTAAAATGAATGTGCTGCCCTAACTGCCGAACGCAGGTCGCATAGATCTGAACACAGCCTGCTTTCACACTGCTCAATTGAAAAACGTGTTGAAAACGCATTTGCGTTTTGGATATATTTCTGGTGCTTTTTCTGTTTGGCGCGCACCTTTGTAATATGTAGACACGTGCACTTGGTTTTGTTCCGAACTTAAATACATACGAATTTCCGAATTACAATAGAACCAAATTTAAACAAATCCTTCAAAATAAAGAAAAAAATTTGAATGGAATTCGAATCGATTTGAATATTTTTCAAACCAATTTAGAATTGTATTTGAATAGTTTTTGAATTTGAATAGTTTTTGAATTCCCAAAGAGAATAAAATAGAATAGAAAATAGAGGAATAGAATAGAAAAATATAATAGAATAAAAAAGAATATAAGAGAAAATAAAATAACATAATATAATAGAGTAAAACAGAACAAAATAGAAAATCAAAGAATAGAAAAAAAAAATAGAATAGACTATAATAGAATTGAATAAAAAAAAACAATAGAATAGAATAAAAAGAATATAACCATTTCCCAAAATTCAAATAGAATCAATTCAAATTTGAATAGAATAGAAAAGAATAGATTAGAATAAAAAATAACAGAGTAGTATAGAAAAAAACAACAGAATAGAATAGAATAGTACACTGCGCTGCACCTACCCTGTGGGCAAACTGCAGCAGGGCAGCGTGAAAGCGCTGCACCATTGACACCTCGCATAGTGGGAACTTACATTCCTGCTTGCAATTTTCATGTGATTCCACATTTCGCACTTAGGGCAGCCCATTCATTTCAGTGGGCTGCCCCATGCGCATTTGATGCCCAAAAGAAGCTTCCTGCTCCTTTTTGGACGACAAGCATCATGAGATTTTTAAAGGTGTGTTTTGCCACAATTGCTGTGTGATTCTGTCGTGCAACAATTGTGGCAAAATCACACTGCATGGGGGGGGGGGGGTATTTAGAATGAATTGCACCCAATCGCATGTAGCACATTTTGCAGCGATTGCCACATGGTTTGGAATCGCAGATAGAATTGCCTGGAGTGAATGGGACATGGGTCTTCATGGTACACTTGTATAATTTATAAGGCATAGATTATGGAACACTCGCCGGCACATCCCACACGCCGAATGTTCCCCGATTCTCCAGATTTGATAACCCAGCTTCTCCAATGTGGAAATTCAGGATATTTCTAGTGACAGACATTTAAAGAGATGCAGCTTCAAAACTGGAAACTTGAGACATCTACCATGAATGATTCTTCTGTGAGTCACCCATCTTCTTGTGACTCATGTGAGAAAACACTGAATGGTCGTGCAAAACGTGTGAATGATGATTGTGTTTTAAAATAGAACTAAAGGCAAAACTTTTTGTTCAATTTTTAATTTTGGATAGGGTAAGGGAGGGTTATCACCCCTGCCAGGTTTTTTTTGCCACCTGTGTCCCATTGGGCAGATTTTTCTTTCATTTCCTGTCTCATAGCCAACACAGGACATGAGAGGAACACTTCCTAAGCAAGGGAATCTCTGGTCATGTCCAGAACTAATGTCCCCATTGAAAGATTTTCCCCCTATTCCTGTTCTGGTGACCACTCAAAATGTGGAAGTTTTGTTCAGTTTCCCCGATAATGGTCACCAGGATAAATAAAGAGGGTGAATCTCCCCAGGGGGTACCATATACATTAAAATCTGATGCGCAGCATGTAATGCCTCGTTTCCACTGAGCGGATCGGTTCGGTACGGTATGCTATTTTGGGTGTTTTCATTATGAAAGCGGCCCATACAACCGAACCGTACCGCTCCATTCAGGGTCCTGCTTCAGATGTGGGGCCATAGAAAATGGAATGGTTCGGGTAGGGCGGAGCTACGATACATTCCACTGATTGGCTGACAGAAAACCCTCTGCTGTGCTATGCTGAGGCATTTTTTCTAAACCCTGTATGGCCCCTTGTGGTCCAAATTGCAGTGGAAACGCTCACCAGAATAGACCGGACCATTCTAGGCCATTCAAACTGTACCGACCCGAACCGATCCGCTCAGTGGAAACGAGGCATAAGATGGCGAACGCGTGAGTTCCTAGCTCTGGTTCCCGTCTCCTCGTCCGCGGCTCCTGCACCACTACAATAGCACCCATAACTTCGGGAGCAATACCACTCGCTGTCGGAGGTGTTCGGGCATCCCATGGGCAAGATTGGCTTCCAAAAGCACGTATATTGAGGGTATATTCCAGCCACCGTCCTGGCCTACACAGCTCATGGAGCGCTTCCTGCTCAGGCCGCAATCCCCGGCCTCGAGTAGCCCAGCTGTTCCTGCCGGACCCTGTCGACCTTCTTCTAGCCCCTGAAGGTATGTCACACAGCGACCACACAGCCCAGCTGCAAGAACCGCTGCAATGGTAACAGTGGCAGTGCTAGACTTAAAGCTGCATACCCTACTACAAGATCTGATTCACAATATCAAGAAAGAGGTTGGAAAAATTGCACAGGAATTTAGAGGGGAAATTGACCAACTGGGGGAACGTACTGATACATTGGAAAACAAATTTGATTGAGCTTGTTCAATATGTACATGTCCTTGAGGAAGATAATGCCGCCCTCAAACTCCAATTACAGCAGGAAGATCTGGAAAATAGAGAACGCCGTCAAAATCTGAGGATAAGTTTACACAATGGACTCATATAAGTCTCCTAGTTGTTTGCAGGACGATGATCGTGTTCCATTGGAATAAATCAGTACCACTCAACCTACCGGCAGTGAAACGGGCTCTATTATCACTCTTCAACCTGGAGAGGCTGGACACCATTGTACTGAACTTTCGATCTACTTCAAGCTTTTTGAGAGATGGCGTAAATATATGGAGGTCACGTTCACCCATAAGGAACTGCAGGAACTCATGCAACCATTTTGCTTTACGGATTGGTATCTTAAACGAGACCTCACCAATTTCCAAGGTAACCTTAAAGTGCCCAACTTGTCTGACCCCTCCATTTTCCTACCACCCTAGAGCAGCCACGCCCTCATGAAGCTCTTTAGCGACCCAAGATTCTTTTTTATCCGAAACAGGTATCCTTTTCTGTTGATATTATTATTGTTATGCCGTTCTCTGAGACCACTAATTAGCTACAACAAACGTTGCTTCCACTCCTGAAGCTACTAATGTTCAATATGTTGTTTCGTTTTACAATTTTACAATTACGTCAACTTGTAAACCCAGTGACATGAATTTTTGTCCTTTTCAGACCTACAAACAAAACATCAGATCCCTAAAACACTCTTTACTCTTTTCTCTACTAAATCCCCTCCTTATCTTTAGACAAACCCATGGATTCTGAATTACTATGTGCTAGAGGCCCATATGAAACCCAATTAATTTTGTCTATCTATAAAATTCTTCATGAAGCCACCCCCCTAACTGAATCTAGCCATAATTGCATGAGGAGATGATCTCATATTTTACAACAACCTATATCCTTAGCAGACTGGGGAAAAATTTGGAAGTCCACATCCAAAATTTCACGATGTGTGGTGAAGAGAGAGACCCCGCCCAAGATTCTTCTTTTTTGGTATAGGACCCCAGATATTCTGCATGCTCGTAACCCAGAAGCTTCTAGGCAATATTGGAGATGAAATGAAGCTATAGGCACCCACTACCATATTTTTTGGGAATGTTCTTCTGTTAGTTCAAAAACTACTGAATACCCCCATTCCCTTGAATCCCATACATTATTTATTAGGTCTTCCTTTTTCAGGTCTCTCCAAGGCTGCAGGGAGGTTAATGTCTTATTTTACTGGCATCGAAGGCGTTGGCTGTCTACCCCCCCCCCCTTACTTTTTCACAATTTCTGTCTACAGTGGCAGACATACGCAGGATGGAACATTTGACTGCATTGATTGATGGCTGGTTACCACGATTTTCTAAAGTTTGGAGAGTATGGGACAATTCGGAGTATTGTCCCAAGGTATCTCATTCGATGCCTAATGCCGCGTACACACGACCGGACTCTCCATCAGAATAGACTCCGACGGTCTTTCCGACAGAGTTGAGAAGGAGTTTCGCTGAAACGGACTTGCCTACACACGATCACACCAAAGTCCGTTCGTTTAGAATGCGATGACGTACGACGGGACTAGAAAAAGGAAGTTTAATAACCAGTAGCCAATAGCTGCCCTTGCGTCGTTCTTGGTCCGTCGGACTAGCATACAGACGAGCGATTTTCCCGATAGGAACTGACTCCGTCGGAAAAATTTGAAACATGTTCTATTTCTAGGTCCGTCAGAATTTTCGAAAGAGAAGGTCCGATGAAGCCCACACAGGATCGGAATGTCTGACGGAATGGTTTCGTCTGACCTTTTCTGCCGGAAAGTCCGGTCGTGTGTATGCGGCATTAGGCAAATGTCCTTTATAGGAAGTGTGTTTCAGTTCTGGTGATAGCTGTGTTTTTGTACCCCATGGTGCTGATTTCTCTTCCTTTATTTTTCCTTTTCTTGTTTCAGTTATTCCTAGATGCTACACTCTTTGAACATTTGTATGGAATAATATATTCCTATAACTGACACTAAGATACAACATATCAATATTTGATTATACCATGTCTTTGATACTTAACATTCCTATGTAAAAGTGACAGTTCATTTTTTAAATGTTTTATTTATTATGTCATTTTGTAAGTTTAACAACATTTCTATAAATAAACAATAAAAAAAAAAATCTGATCTTTGTGCAATCTAATTTAGATTAACCACATCTATGTAATATGAGGACCTACCTACCTAAACTCTACAATCGGTTTGGAGCCAATCAGATGGGCTCTTGCATTATGTAATTGTTGGTAGATCTAAAGGAAAGCCTGCAATCTGACTGTAATGTGTGCAGTGACCATATACCACATAATCTGACTATACATGCAGGAGAGGAGTGTGGAGTGTACAGCGGTGGGTATTATGTGCAGGAGAGGAGTGTGGCGTGTACGATGGTGGGTATTATGTACAGAAGATGAGTATGGAGTGTAAGGTGGTGGGTATTTTGTGCAAGAGAGGAATGTGGAGTGTACAGCGGTGGGTACTATGTGCAGGAGAGGAGTATGGAGAGTATGGAGGTGGGTAGTATGTGCAGAAGAGGAGTACAGAGTGTATGTAGGTGGGTATAATGTGCAGATGAGGAGTGTACAGCGGTGGGTAGTATGTGCAGGATGGTGTCAGTAGGGCAGTGGACAGTGTCAGTAGTTCTTTATTTTTATTTTTTTACAACTTCATTTTTATTATTTCTATTTTTTCAAAATGTTTTTTGGGGGGCCAGTGGACGTTGTCAGTAGAGCAGTGGACGTTGTCAGTAGAGCAGTGGATGGTGTCAGTAGGGCAGTGAACAGTGCCAGTAGAGCAATGGACAGTGTCAGATTTTTTTTTTTAATTTGTTTACAATTGTATTTTTTAATTTATTTTTACTATTTATTTTTGTATTTTTTGTTTTTCACAATGATTGGGGGTGGGGGAGGGGGGGTAGTGGACAGTGTCAGGAGAGCAGTGGACGGTGTCAGTGTTTTTTTGTTTTTATTATTTTTTACAGTTTTGCTGTTTATTATTTTTTTTAAATCATTTTTTGAATATTCTTTTTCACAGTGCTTCTGGGGAAGGGGGTGGGGAGTATGTGGCAGTGGACAGTGGCACGGTGTCAGTAAGGCAGTGGATGGTGTCAGTAGTTTTTTTTATTTTTACGTATTGATTTTTTTTACAATTAATTTGTTTTTAATTTTTTTCATAATGCTTTTTGGGGGCAGGGGGTTGGGGCAGTAGACAGTGTTGATAGGGCAGGGGAAGTGTCAGTAATTTTTTTTTTTATTATAATTAAATTTTTTAATATTTATTGTTTAGTTTTTTCTCATCAGCCCTGTTGGGGGGCTTTGGTGAGATATTAGGGGTCTAAACAGACCCCTGACATCTCCCCTTTGAGACAGAGAAAAAGACTGAGGACACAGATTCCCCAGTCCCTTTCTTAGCACTGAAGATGAATGGACAGGAAACACAGTCGCCCGTCCATTCATAAACTGAAGCAGAGTAATCACAGTTTACTCTGCTCAGTTATTACAGGACACAGGAGCGATAGCTCACTGTGTCCAATTCAGAAAAGGAAGGGGCCGGTAAATGACATATTTATCAGTCCCTTCTTCCATTCTCCATTCTGACATGTCCCCCTGCAGCCAGCTTCCCTCCTTTGTTCTCCTGCAGGCTGCAGAGGGACGTAATGTAGGTAATGATAGAGGTAATGATTAAGCACAAGATGTATGTGTGAAACGCGTCTACCTGACCACAGTTTGGTGTCTTTGGTGTTATCTTTGTGAAACAAAATAAAAGGCAATTGGAAGTTCTGGATGTGCAGCCATTTCTTTCTTCTTTCCAAGTTTCCCATTGAGGCGGGCCGGGGATAGCACTCTGCAAGATACTCCAATCAGCCTTATCTTTATACACCTGGAGCAGTGGTTCTTTTTCTTGTATTGTTGCTGCAGGAGGATGAGGGAGGGTCAGAGAAAGAGGACAGAGGGCCGGAGGAGAACGGAGGGGGACACATGGATGACACCACTGCCGCCCAGGATCAGCCCTGCAGCTGGGAGATCGCAGGGCACTCGCGGGTGTCCGGGAGCCTGCTATTAAATGCGGGAGACTCCCGCACCTTGCGGGGAGACTTGGGATGTCTGGTTAGTAATGCACCATAAATGCGCCTGTAGCGTTTACAGTATGTTTATGTTGTGTTTGCCATGCTTGACAAGTGTTACTCAAATATCAGTGAGGTGAAAGGTGAAATATCAGTGAAGCAGAAGGTGGAATATCAGTGAGGTGAAAAAAAAATCACTTGGTGGGCATCTGCGGCATGTTTTTTTAATGCAAGTTAAATGCATGCTAAATATGTCATAAACAGGCGTTAATGCTGAGGACATGTTGGCTTGCATTACTGTCAGCGTTAGTATTTTTAACAAGTGTGACCTTGGCCTTAAAGCATAGCCTATGGGCGATTTTGGCTACCATTTTTTTTTTTTGTGATCCCACAGCCATTCGCACTTTTACGACCCCTTTCAGGCGTTTTTCAGGCACTTTAGGGCTAAAAATAGCGCCTGTAAAGCGCCTATAAAACGCCTCCCCAGTGTGAAAGCACCGAGGTGCTTTCACACTGGGTCGGTGCGCTTGCAGGACCAAAAAAAAAAGTCCTGCAGGCAACGTCTTTGGGGTGGTCTTTGAGATCAATGGCCGGGCTCAGGAAATCGCCTGCAAAGCACTTCGGCAGCGGCGCTTTGCGGGCGCTTTTAACCCTTTCCTCTGCCGCTAGCGGGGGTTAAAAGCGCCCCACTATCGGCCGAAAAGCACTGCTAAAACTAGCGGCGCTTTACCACTAACACGGCCGAGCTAGCAGTGTGAACGGGGTCTAAGACTTGACGTTTGATATCTATATACTTGGTGCAACACCGTTATATTACCGAAAAAATTGGGTACTATATTATTATTATTATACAAGCTGTATATAGCGCAGCACTTTACAACATGAGGGCCCTGCTCATTAGAGCTTACAGTCTAGAAGGGAGGGTCAAATTATATATTGTATATAGTGTTAATATAGTATATTGTTATTGTGTTCACTGAAACTAATTTTAGTGTATTTTTCCTGAAAATATGTTTGATAAATAGCTGCGCAAATTTAATGCAACATAAATAACAACTGCCACCATTTTATTCTCCAGGGTCTCTGCTTTCAGAAAATATATATTTTGTTTAGGTTTAATTTCTAGCAAAAATTGCAGATTTTCTCATAGGTGTAAAAAGTAATACAATGGCCGGGTGAACAGGTGTATGAGGTGATAATGTGAGGAAACTCTGAGGTAACTAGAATGACTGAGCAACATGTGTGCTGACACATATGGGCCGCCATACAAGTCTGCTATAGCTCTGCCTCTGTTAACACACTCTATGCAATAAAAAACAAACTGGTCACACCACAGCATTGGAAAGTGTCAACAACCTCCCACACATGCAGAACAGCTGCAGCCTGGCACCGCCATCTTAATTGAGGGCAACCCCTGCCTCCGCTTTCATTGCACCCATATCTTTAAAACGTGGCATCGACAATCTAAGGGCACCCTGACTACTTGTCACAAGGCATGCTGTGCCACTGTCAAGCGCCCCCGTGGCAGTGGCATTGTTTGCATTCACTCAGTGCTTTATGGTGGAGGCAGCGGGCGCCATGTTTGTTGTGGGCAATGAAAGAATCTGGGGAAAACTCGGCTGCATGGAGACTTGGCCTTGAATTAGAACTTGATTGCCCCGACACCTGTGTTCATCAGCTGCGGTGAGCGTCTAGCAAAGAAAGGGGCGTGGTTACAACGAAATGGGCGGGGTTGAGGGGTTTAAAGGGGGGGGAGTACGCGGTGTGCAGGACAGGCGGTGTGACGTTCGTAGCTGTGCGACCCCAGGGGCCAAGAGACTGCTGGAGAGAGCCAGGTACTGCACGGGGACAGGTCAGCCTTACCTGGTGTGGAGGGGGTTGTGTTTGGTTGCAGTGTAGATGGTGGCGGCCGATCAGATCGGCTATCCTTGGCATGCTGGGGCTTGTAGTCCTGCACACCCCTCATGCTCCTAGTTGTGTTCTGCACTCCTATTTGTGGGGATGTTGCTTTGATCTCACATCGATCATGATTGGGCAGTCTGTGTCTATAGATATTGCTGTATGATCGATCTGATGGTGGATATGCTGAGACTTCTGGTTCTACAGCTGATTTATTTTCTTTCACGTTGCGTTCATTCTACAAACTTTATAACGTGAGATGAGCTCAGTGTTAGCTCATCTATACGATCTCCTTTCCCAACTATGGAATAGAGTACAAGCTTACTGCTATAAGTTGGTATCAGGCAGGCCTTTATAACAGATGATGGTGTATCTAAAGGAGTTGTACCATCAGATTGTATGGTAATCTCACAACACACTGCAATCTGATCTAAGTGTATATAGTGCAGTGGCCTTGCTCAACTTGAGATTGGATAGATCAGGTAGGTCCTTGCATTACAATTTTGGTAAACTTAAAGTTCAATGGAAAGGTACTTTTTAACATGTTATACTTGCCTGCTCTGCAATAGATTTGCATGGAGTGGCCCTGATCCTCCTCTTCTCGGATGCCCCAATAGCAGTCTATGGGGGGGATGCTTTCCCTGCCCCCCCCTTACTGGCTGTGAATGCACAGCTCTCATGCACATTGCTGGTTTGGGCTCAGGTAAGTATTTAGGGGAAGCTGCTTGCAGAATGCCTTCACTTTCATGTGTTGAATACTTGGAGATAAAAAAACTACTGCCTTTAGGCCCCTTTCACATGATTGGACCGTTCAGGTCTGCCTGTCAGTTTTGACGGCGGACCTGAACAGGCGCTCCATGTTAGTCTATGGAGTGTCGGATGTCAGCGGAGACATGTCCACTGACATCTGACCCCGTCCGATCTGCTAAAAGCAGACAGATGCCTCTACTTCCAGGTCCGTCGCTATCGGGTGAGATCTGATGAAAACGGACATGCTGTCCGTTTTCATCCGATCCCTCCATAGGCAGCGGCGCCTGACAAGCCCATCCCTGCTCAGTGAGCAGAGAGGGAGCTGTCATCCGCCGGCTCAGCGGAGATCAATGGACAGATCTCCCGCTGAGCCACTGGACTGAGGCGGGCTCTGTAGAAACGGAGTCCGCCTCGTGTGAAAGGGGCCTTACAGCAACTTTAAAGTCCTTACACTTTAATGTCCATACACTAGGCCAGTGATGGTGATCCTTGGCACCCCAGATGTGTTGGGACTACATTTCTCATGATGCTCATGCACTCTGAAGTGTAAGTGAGCATCATGGGAAATGTAGTTCCAAAACATCTGGGGGGCCAAGGTTCACCATCACTGCACTAGGCAGTCTGATTGTTCAATCCTTCCCATTTTTTATTTTTCCCACTACATGGCTGTGATTGTACACCTCGTGTGAGATGACCTCCTATGTAGTGCAAGGGCCCATTTAATTCAATAGAAATTTAATCAGATAGGTGCTGATATGTTTGATAAATCTATAGTTATTAGCCAGGCTGTATTGTGTAGGGCAGTGGTTCTCAACTCCTGTCCTCAGAACCCACCAACAGTCCAGATTTTAAGTATTACCTTGGGGAGATGCAGACTAGAATACTGCAATCACTGAGCAGCAAATGATATCACCTGTAATGTATTTCAGTTATCTTGCAAACCTGGCCTGTTAGTGGGTCCTGAGGACAGGAGTTGAGAACCACTGGTGTAGGGTAACTACAAGACCTGGCAAATCTACACCTAATTTTTATCAGGGTGGCTCTTGCACTATATTTTTTGCTGGTAAATGTAGTTGTACAATCCAAATTGTGTGGTCACAACAAACTGGCCATACCCTATACCAGTGATGGCAAACCTTAGTACCCTAGATGTTTTGGCACTAATTTCCCATGATGCGCAACTACACTGCAGAGTGCATGAGCATCATGGGAAATGTAGTTCCAAAAATATCTGGGATGCCAAGGTTTGCCATCACTGTCCTATACTGTTAACTCCAGTCCTCAAGGCACCAACAGGTCATGTTTTCAGGCATTCCATTATTTATGCCACCCTTGATTGGAATAGTTGCCAGTGCTCCAGCCTGGTGTTGGGAGGATCTAGGCGTACTTTAAGTGCCATAGTGTTGCATATTGGAAACACTGGGTCTTTAAGCCCCATACACTATCAGATTTTCTACTGATTTTTGTCTTCAGATTTACTAAAACCATGTAGTGCAAGGGCCTGCCTGATTGCATACACATTGAAACTCCTAAGGTTTGACCTCATATTATATGGTTTTGTTAAATCTGAAGGAAAATAATCAGCAGAAAATCTGATAGAGTGTATTGGGCTTTAGTGTGGGTTTTATTTTTTTTGCCTTCAATGTAACAATCTGAAAGCATGAGAACTTTTTCAGCTGGCTAGCACACATTTTGAATTTTTGTTGCATCCTGGCTGAAGTGTGAACTTTTTTTTTTTTTTTTTATCCATGCTCTGTACCTGTGTATAAAAGACTGAATTGAATAACAATCTGTTCTCCATTCACAGGGTGTGATAGATCTCAATCATGACTAACATGGCTGACAACCACAAGGAGGCCTGGGAAGCCTTGATTAATGCTGCGGACAAATACCGCTCACAGACTGGAAATGACATTGTGCTAATAACTGCTTATAAAACAAAGTTTGTGCCCCCCTATGGCTATCATGTTCATGGCAATGGTGTGCTCCTAGAGGCCACTCAGCGGTACGTTGATGACATTGCTGTAGTACATAAAACCACTGCTTTTACCAGCCCACTACCCATCAACAAGACCAGCACAGAGGCCACAAGTGGCAGACAGAACTCTTACTCTAAGAGCTACCCTTCTATCTATGGCAAGGAGGGCTTCCCAACACTGGAGGACAATGAACGACCAAAGACCCCGGTTCAACTACCTGAGCCACAGCCACCTCTGAATCCACCTGAAGAGGATTATGATTACAACAAGCCGAGCTGCCTGCATAAGGTGGACAGTGTTATAAGTGACTCGACAGGTGAGGCTCTGGTGGATGCTGAATATTTACACAAAGGAGCTGTGACAATCTGGTTGGTTGGCCAGTGTTTCTCAGGGCACACCAACAGGTCATGTGTTCAGGATTTTCCCTCGGATGAAACGGCTGTGGTAATTACTAAGGCAGTGAAACTGATCAAATCACCTGTGGAAAATAATGGTGAGCCTGAAAACATGACCTGTTTGTGTGCTTTGGACTGGAATTGAGAAATGCTGCTCTAGGCTATAACTGAAATGTGAGGCTCCGAACCATGGTAGCCTAGGACTATGCATTGTTCAAAAAAACCTGTCATGAAACTAGGCTACTACTGAACTCTATCTGAATGTGACCCATTTTATGCTGGTCCAGTAGCTTATGGCACTGGTCATCAACCCTGTCCTCAGGGCCCACTAACAGGCCAGGTTTTATGTATTACCTTGGAGAGATGCTGACTAGAATACTGCAATCACTGAGCAGCAAATGATATCACCTGTAATGTATTCCAGTTATCTTGCAAACCTGGCCTGTTAGTGGGCCCTGAGGACAGGGCTGATGACCACTGGCTTATGGTACTTTGAGTTTCTGATCTGAAACCAGTGTTCAGATTGGCTCTGTATTAGTTGGGTGTTTAAAAAAAAATATGCCATGCAAATGTCTAAGCATTTACACTGCAGATGTAAAGCCCTGTAACGTATTTCCTGTGATTGTTGGTTCCATCTAGTGGCATAATGCATTTTCCCAAAACACCACTAGATGGTGCAGACTATCATAGAAAACTACATTTCATACATATTGGACACATTACAGGGGTTATGCACAATAGCTGTGCAAACTTAAGTTTCAGTCCATGCTGTAGGCCAGACATATCAATCAGTGGATTGAGAAGAGGCGGGGTAAATCTTGGGGCTGCATTAGATTTGAGAGCCATACCCTTTCAGTAAACTTTTTTGTCATGCATAGTAACAATTGGGGGCCTTAAATCATTTTTAATGAAGTACTGGGTAGCAAAATGTACAGAAGTCCCTTTTTTGCAGTTAAAATTCTCAATGTGAAATCCCTAAAGACTGCAAAATTGCACCCCATGTGACCCAAATGTTTGACATGCCTACTGTAGGTTTTTTCAATGTTGGTAACCTAAAAAAGAATGCCATCTTCTGCAATAAAGCACCCATATTATAAAATGGTGCGCATGAGCCTGCAAAGCATTGCAGCTGTAATCTGTGGCTCTTGGGTGCTGTATTCTAGCTGAGAAACGTATTGAGTGCAGTTTGCTAATGACCAGTTTCCCTTTAAAGGATTTCTAACCATGTTTCCAGACTTATCAGCTGCCATGTTGTACTGTGGTCAGTATGCGGGCTATCTAATGGAATTGCCCACAGGGATTCTTTGCATTCTCTGCAGCCACAAAGCAGTACTGGTGAGATCTCACAGTCTCAATCTGTTTGTCCCTGTGCTCTACTAGCTTTTTTGAACATTGCAGGTAGCAATATTAACAGGGGCTTAAGGTTAAAGTGAACATCACTCAGAAAAAAGTCCTAGATCACTTCAGGCTGGCCCCTTTTGCAGGTACAGCTATGTCAAACATTAAAAAAAGTGCCAATACTGTTTAAAGAGGAAGTAAACCCTGATGGGTTTTGCTCCCCGCAAGGCCTGCAAATTTAAAAGCATAATGGACTAGTATGAATCTCATACTAGCCCATTATGAGACTTGCCTGCAAACCAAGCCCACACTGTCCCCTGTGCAGGCCATATCCATCTTCGCCCCTCTTCCTTCCAGGGCTGTAGACAGTGGCTCTGACGTGATGGAGCTGTCAGTCACGGCACATGCTGGGGCAAGAAACGGCATGGTGGTCTGTTTCTTCACAGTGCATGTGCAGATGACGACAGCGCACCACAAGTGAAATCTCCTAAACGGCGCACGTTTAGGGGACATTTCCACTACCTATAGGTAAGCCTAGAATAAGGCTTACCTATAGGTATATCACACAAGGGTTTACAACCATTTTTAAGATCCAGTAATATCTTGCACTGCATGGGCTCAATTGCTTCATTTTTAGGAACTGACAAGTCTGTAGAGGCTGATCTGCTAGCATTAATGTAGAATTAAACCATCCTGTCCTTTACAGCCAAGGAAGCTGCTTCCATCTGCAGCACATAGGATGACTTAATTTGACAGGCATTTGACAGTTTGGTTGAGGACACAAGCAAATGTGACAGTTGGCAATCCTGGTAGTCCCTGAATGTAACTTTTTAACATTATGGGTAATGGTACCCTTTAAAACTACAGAGGGGGGGGGGGACTGAACCAGACTAATATCAGGTGTCTGTTTTGGAGGTCAACAAGCATCGAGTGGTGGATCAGTTGGGGTTTCTAATGGGGAGAACCTGCTGACGGCTATATAATTTCTAAAAAAATTACTACAGCCTTAGCTTGTATAGGTTGCACCCTCTGTTTCACCAAAAATCAGACTTCCAATGCAGAGTGTTCCTTACACTGTGATGCCTAGTGCTGCACTGGATAGGATTTTACTTCCCAGTTGCCTGTGCTCCAATACACAGCCGTGACTATACTTTAAACACCCAGACAAATTGACTGTGCTACATCTGAAGTTTGGTGTTCTATCCAAGGGACTCCTATTGGATTCTTGGGTGCATCTGTTTAAGATGCAGGCTGAGGCTTTGCTACTTGGCTAAGTCAGTGGTCTGGAACAAGCATGGCAGTCAGTGAAGTGTTGGGCACCTGAGTCAAAGACTAGATGCCAAGCACTAGATAACTGCTTGTCTTGGTAATCTTGTTTAATAACTATGTATTAATATAATGGAGCATTGTTACCAGTCAGTAGCCTGATATTGCTGTGACCCTGTTAATATATCCTGCCTGCACTGTGCCAGGTTGTTCAGATTTCCTGTTGCTGCTCCACTAGATGAAATCCAGGTGAGTACTACCTGGCCAGTGAGCCCATGGGTTGGGAGTCGGCACCCAATACTTGATGTATCCTTTGTAGCTGTCCCTTTCTAGGGGAATATGGCGGTCCTGACTAAAGTGGCCTATAGATGGTGCTTCTGCCAAGCAATTGTCAAGCTGTCCCCACTGGGAGAAGAAAGTGATTAATGCTAAGAATGGCAAGTGAATCCACAGGCTTGTTGGATCGCTCAAACTCAGTACATTCAACCTGCCCACACACCATTGAATCTAAGCTTGTTCCTGCTGAACTGGCCAAGATTCAAATGGTCATGGCTGGGCTTAGTGCCATTAGAATTGGTCTTCATCATCTGTCTTAAAGGATATGTAAAGTCTCATACATGTGGGGTTGGGGTTTTTTACAACCCCTTTAACATTGGCTGCTCAATCCCAGAAAGGCTTTTTCCTGAAACATTTGCTGTTTTTGATGACTTTAAAGGTTCCAGAAGTCCTTTAAGTGAAATCGAATTTTTGTACCAGGTGCTTAAGTGCTTTGTCTCTCTGAGGTAGCCTAGGACCAGAATGGGGCCCACCTGACTATTTCAACCATGGATCTGCTTTGAAGAAATCTTTACAGTAGATCAGAACTAACTTGCTGTTCACAGGGAAATCTTTTCCATGGAGGTGCTGGATCCTAAACCTGTAGGGTGAGGTTTAGCAGCCTTTCTGTTTTGCGGGTGGGGAAGAAATGACCCCCTCACTTCTAGTGGTCTCTGGGGCCAAGTGGTGGATCACAGGACAGTGGGGTTATCTTGTACAAAAGTGACCCCCTACAACATGTGGCTTGAGAATATAAGCCCATCCTGCTGTTCAAGCAACTAGTGAAGTGACTGGCCCCAGGTGATAGAGATGAAACACTCCTACATAGGTTGTACCTGTTTATCTGTAATTTTCACATCCATAATGCTCAATTTTAAAGCTTGTTTGAGTTCACAAAAGGGGTTGGAAAGCTGAAGTTATTCTAGAGAGCTTATTGGAAGGAACACACACCCGCACACAGAAACCAAGCTGATGCTGTCAACTGGTGTTCCCTGTCACCTTTCTGTCAGGAAAACTTTTGATTTATGCTGATGGCAAATAATGAAGCAGCAGACAAGTTATACTTGGTGCTCTGAATTGAGACAAGTTCACATTATATAGGCATATGCTTTGTTCATATTTCATGTCTGGTTATCTTTTAAAGTGGTGGTAAACCTTGGAAAGGTGATTTAAATGCTGCATATAACTGGTTTTAGGTGGGCTGGCGTTCTGCTGAATGAGGTTCTCACTAACTGGGTTGTCGGCTTTCAGTAAACTCGGTTTGTAAATCTAATTTTAGCATCTGATGAATGTGTTATGGACAGATGCAAAAATGGATTCTACAAACTCAAGCTGGCAACCCTGCTCACGAAGCCACAAGTGTGATTTGAATTTCACACCCTAACTGTCGGTAATGGAACCAGTCAACTTGGTCTGAATCCATCAAGTTGCACTTTTTGCAAGTTCAGGTGGGACTTGTGTAGACTTCTGTGCATGAAGTCACATAGATGTCTTCCAAGTTGCACAACTTCAAAGCAGCATTTGGTACAGTACCATACACAAATCATGTCCCTATTAGAATTGCAGAAAATGCTTGCTTTTAAAATGTTAGTTCTCCACTAGGTGACACTATTTAATAACTTGTTTTGTCTGCAGGGCTCTTTATGATGGATGAAGAAAACCAGCCAGACTGTGAACCTTTCTTTGACTCTGACCCAGAAGAAGGCACAGAAGATGGTAAGACTGCAGAGGCTTAAATACTTGTCTGCCACCACCTGACTTGTCTGCTTTATTGCTATCATGCAGAAAATTTGGGGTTAAGTGATCTTTATTGCCCAAGTTGACTAAAGATGCAGGATGCCTAGCCCTTTCAATCGAGCTTTATACAATCCCACAAGTTTAAGCCTGAAAAAGGGATCCAAGGCATCTCAAATGTCACATCTTTAACTTGTGTTGACCAGTAAAGGGGGAGCTGCATGTGTATATGGAAAGGGTTTTTCATATGGTGTGCCTATATTGGGTATGCACCACAGTGGCTTAGTGGTTGCCACTTCCTAGTGTCAGTTTACTGCCTGCATGGAGTGTTCATGTTCTCCCTGTGCTTCCATGGGTTTCCTCCTACCTCCAGACACCAGTTGGTAAAATGGCTCTAGTTTGTGTGAGGGACATCCCCTTTTTAGAACAGGGGCTAATGTGAATATAAAGTGCTCTGTAACAGAATAATGTCCTCTTGCATGGGACATAAGTATCTTTAATGCTGGTTGGTGGGCACCACTATTTCCTGTTACTCCCAAGTATTCACCTATATAGAACCTTTGTACACCCCTCAGAACCCACCAGTTGGGTCAAATGTTGTAGGGCAGGCTTTTTTTTTTTTTTTTTTTTTTTTTTTTTTTATGGGCTGCTAATGCACCTTAAATGACATAAAAATGATGCTTTGAGGCAGGTGTTGAGGTGGCATTCAGAATACCTGCAGCCAAAATGCATTAATGTAAATGGGCCTGCTGCTTGGGTACTTTGTGCAATTCTGCTTCCCTATTTCTTTCTTTATGCTAGCAAAGGGTTTCTATTTTCTTTTGGTGTATCTTAAAGACTATGTCCTGCTTCTGTAAGTGGTGAAGGTATTGGTGTCTGGGCACAAAGTGGGGGATGCCCATTAGTAACAGTCCTAACCCATCCGCTTAGTGTAGTTTAAAGATATTGGGGCCAGAACATGTTGACCATGATTTTTGGAAGTGGTTTCATTGTTTTCATTGAAGCTTTCATTGTTTAAATGGCCTCATAGCAAATTGAGGAAGCTCAAGCAGGTCCTAGTGTTTGATAAAACTGCAGCAGAGCGTCTAACATTGAATCTATTCTACACTTTGGGTGTGTAGAATAGTGTTTCCCTCTGGCTGTGTTCTGACCCCCCCCCCCCCCCCCAATCCTGGTGTCCTGCTCAAACAAGGGGTCAGTGGAACCAGTCCAAGGTATCAACCCCAGGAGCTCTGCTGCAGTGAAGCTTGATGGGCATGTGTAATTCTGCTCCTTAACCGGATAGCCCCCCCCCCACCCCCCCGAAGGTTGGTTTTAAATGCAGTCTATCTAAAATTTGTGTGGAGATGCTATTCTATTTGTGGTGTTGGCTGAAAAAAAAAAAAAAAACAAGATTAAAACAGCTATATAATACTCATATTTTGGTATCCATCTTCTGATATTTCTACAGATGGAAGTTTAACTGAGGATGCCCCTGGGCAACCTCTGCAACAACGCAATCACCAGCAGTATGCCAAGTCTCTGCCTGTCACTGTGCCTGTATGGGGATTCAAAGAGAAAAGATCATCTAACAAATCTTCTGATGATGAAGAAGGAGCAAAGGTCAGCATAAGTGAAGAGTCAACACCATGATATTTCATGGATTTATTTCTTACAATTGTCACCAGTGTAGAAAATTGGGGATTGGGTTTAAGAATTGCTGAGCTATATTGAATACCATTGTCACTGACTTCTGTAACTTTACTAATGGCTAAGGTGATGGGTTTTTACCTATACATACTAGTGCACCACAATGTCCCACACATTCTATAATTCAAGTCTAACATTGACTGTATTGCTTTCAACTGAAGACAGAGTTCATGTATATAGCATGCTGTAAGCTTATAAAGTTACCAGTACTTTGTTCAATGAATGTATTTACCGTTCTCTCCCACTAACTTTCTATTAAAGTGGTTTACCTCAGATCATGCTATTTGTACTCCTTCTCACAGCCTAACCTCTATCCTGTATATGGGAAAGGTCTGTAGGGATAGTTAAATCTCCATGTTTTCACCCTTCAAATGTACAAAGGCTGAGGAAGCTTTCTTTTTCTATGCCAATTTGTCTCAAGGCAATAGTATTACCATGGCCTTTAACAAGATTTCACATAAGTGTTGCATAAGATCAGGCTTGTGCATGACTAGTGTTCATGGCAGTTACATGGCCATTAAAAGGGTCATATATTCTTTCCATATAGCTGCATGCAGGCAACATGTTAAGAGATTCATGGTCATGGAGGCATATGGGCTGCACTGGTATGTGCCTCACTTGCCTCCATTTAAATGCACTTATGTGAATGAGCCCTAATTCTTTTTGGCACGGCAGTGCTAGTCTTGCCTGTACATGATGCACTTTAACAAAGAGTGGGGCATATGAATCAGAAGCCTGACCAATAACCAGACCACCTATAACTGATCAGCAGTATGTGCCCCTTTTGGGTGAGTCAGGCCTTTATAACCAAGTTTGCAGGCTTTGAGGTCCCTTTTGTAGTGTAAAGAGTAATAGGATCAGACATCAAGTATGCATGCTGCAATGTACATGAGAAGGTTGGCTTTAAAAATGCAGTCTCGTATATTGAGAGTTCATCTTCAATATTCCCTTTGTGCCACATATTGGCCCACAATGGGTGTATGTAATGATGCATAAAACTTCTAATATTGCACACATTGGAGGCCTACAGTACTAACTGAATTCTCCTCCTTTCAGTTTCCCTCTCCAGATCTAGACAGGATTGCTGCCAGCATGAGAGCACTGGCTCATGACAACACTCAGCCATTTGGGGATCTGCCTCGCCCTCGCCTGAATACCGGTGACTTCCAGATAAAATACCGGAAATACTAAGACTATAGACTAAGCCAAGCCCACCCGCTCAATGGGTGTGATACACTACTAAAAAGACAAATTTTTTTTCCTACAAGAATCAAAGAATCAGCAAAAGAAGCTTGAAATTTGGAAACTCGCCACCCATTAGGAGGCAGACTGGTTCAGTTCCTAATGTGGTAGTAAATGTTTGCTTAATCCCTTTTTTAATTCACTTTTTTTTTTTTTCTCGCCCAGGCCTGACAAACATGGGTACCCTAATTGTCAGATTTTTACCCCTACTTTTTAAATTTTGCCTCAATAAAAGAGGAATACAACTTTCATTGTCTCTTTGCTTGTGTACATGTTAATCTGCCATATTCCACCACAGGGAGAATTGTAGTGATTACTCTATGGTTCTCAGGAAAGCTTTCACTAAAACTGTCAATTAATTTGTTGCTAAACCCTGACCCTGCAGGTATCTGATGCCTTAAAGTGTGTCCAATAACTTCCCCTGTTATGTGCTGTGGTTCCTCCTGTCTCCATGTCCTGCAGACAAGCTGTGAACTGCATCCTTGGATTGGAATTGTGTGGTACTCGGTCTAAAGCAAGTTCTAGGGCTGCAACTAACTATTTTCATAATTAGTTGGCCAATTGTTTCAATTGGTTAATAACCAAGTGTGGTGTAAACTGAAGAGAAATTATCTCTATGCAGTAGTAAATTTAAGTGACCAACTATATGGTTAGGGAGTAAAATTTTTTAATCCACTCTGAGAATGACAGAAGAGATGTACTGTGTATATACTATTAGAGGTTGAATCTAGTAAACATCAGACTGAGAATTTTTTTTTTTTAACCACTTGAGCCCCGGACCATTATGCTGCCTAAGGACCAGAGGTCTTTTTCCAATTTGGCACTGCGTCGCTTTAACTGCTAATTGCGCGGTTATGCAATGCTGTACCCAAACGAAATTTGCGTCCTTTTCTTCCCACAAATAGAGCTTTCTTTTGATGGTATTTGATCACTTCTGCAGTTTTTATTTTTTGCGCTATAAACGGAAAAAGACCGAAAATTTTGAAAAAAAATGATATTTTCTACTTTTTGTTATAAAAAAAATCCAATAAACTCAATTTTAGTCATACATTTAGGCCAAAATGTATTCGGCCACATGTCTTTGGTAAAAAAAATGTCAATAAGCGTATATTTATTGGTTTGCGCAAAAGTTATAGCGTCTACAAACTAGGGTACATTTTCTGTAATTTACACAGCTTTTAGTTTATGACTGCCTATGTCATTTCTTGAGGTGCTAAAATGGCAGGGCAGTACAAAACCCCCCCAAATGACCCCATTTTGGAAAGTAGACACCCCAAGGAAATTGCTGATAGGCATGTTGAACCCATTGAATATTTATTTTTTTTGTCCCAAGTGATTGAATAATGACAAAAAAAAAAAAAAAAAAAAATTTACAAAAAGTTGTCACTAAATGATATATTGCTCACACAGGCCATGGGCATATGTGGAATTGCACCCCAAAATATATTCAGCTACTTCTCCTGAGTACGGGGATACCACATGTGTGGGACTTTTTGGGAGCCTAGCCGCGTATGGGACCCCGAAAACCAATCACCGCCTTCAGGATTTCTAAGGGTGTAACTTTTTGATTTCACTCTTCACTGCCTATCACAGTTTCGGAGGCCATGGAATGCCCAGGTGGCACAACCCCCCCCCCCCAAATGACCCCATTTTGGAAAGTAGACACCACAAGCTATTTGCTGAGAGGCATATTGAGTCCATGGAATATTTTATATTTTGACACAAGTTGCGGGAAAGTGACTTTTTTTTTTTTTTTTTTTTGCACAAAGTTGTCACTAAATGATATATTGCTCACACAGGCCATGGGCCTATGTGGAATTGCACCCCAAAATACATTTAGCTGCTTCTCCTGAGTATGGGGATACCACATGTGTGGGACTTTTTGGGAGCCTAGCCGCGTACGGGGCCCCGAAAACCAATCACCGCCTTCAGCGTTTTTAAGGGCGTGAATTTTTGATTTTACTCTTCACTGCCTAACACCGTTTCGGAGGCCATGGAATGCCCAGGTGGCACAAACCCCCCCCAAATGACCCCATTTTGGAAAGTAGACACCCCAAGCTATTTGCTGAGAGGCATGGTGAGTATTTTGCAGCTCTCATTTGTTTTTGAAAATGAAGAAAGACAAGAAAAAACTTTTTTTTTTTTTCTTTTTTCAAATTTCAAAACTTTGTGACAAAAAGTGAGGTCTGCAAAATACTCACTATACCTCTCAGCAAATAGCTTGGGGTGTCTACTTTCCAAAATGGGGTCATTTGGGGGGGTTTTGTGCCACCTGGGCATTCCATGGCCTCCGAAACTGTGATAGGCAGTGAAGAGTGAAATCAAAAATTCACGCCCCTTAGAAAGCCTGAAGGCGGTGCTTGGTTTTCGGGGTCCCGTACACGGCTAGGCTCCCAAAAAGTCTCACACATATGGTATCCCCGTACTCAGGAGAAGCAGCAGAATGTATTTTGGGGTGTAATTTCACATATTCCCATGGCATGTTTGAGCAATATATCATTTAGTGACAACTTTGTGCAAAAAAAAAAAAAAAAAAAAAAAAAAAATTTGTCTCTTTCCCGCAACTTGTGTCGCAATATAAAATATTCCATGGACTCGACATGCCTCTCAGCAAATAGCTTGGGGTGTCTACTTTCCAAAATGGGGTCATTTGGGGGGGTTTTGAACTGTCCTGGCATTTTATGCACAACATTTAGAAGCTTATGTCACACATCACCCACTCTTCTAACCACTTGAAGACAAAGCCCTTTCTGACACTTATTGTTTACATGAAAAAGTTTTTTTTTTTTTGCAAGAAAATTACTTTGAACCCCCAAACATTATATATTTTTTTAAAGCAAATGCCCTACAGATTAAAATGGTGGGTGTTTCATTTTTTTTTTTTCACACAGTATTTGCGCAGCGATTTTTCAAACGCATTTTTTGGGGAAAAAACACACTTTTTTTAAATTTTAATGCACTAAAACACACTATATTGCCCAAATGTTTGATGAAATAAAAAAGATGATCTTAGACCGAGTACATGGATACCAAACATGACATGCTTTACAATTGCGCACAAACGTGCAGTGGCAACAAAATAAATACATTTTTAAAAGCCTTTACAGGTTACCACTTTAGATCTACAGAGGAGGTCTACTGCAAAAATTACTGCCCTCGATCTGACCTTCGCGGCGATACCTCACATGCATGGTGCAATTGCTGTTTACGTTTGACGACAGACCGCCGCTTGCGTTCGCCTTAGCGCAAGAGCAGGGGGCGACAGGGGTGCTTTTTTTTTTTTTTTTTTTTTTTTTTTTTTTTTTTTTCTTTATTATTTTTTTGCTTTTTTATCTTATTTTTAAACTGTTCCTTTCATTTTTTTTTTTTTTTTAAATCATTTTTATTGTTATCTCGGGGAATGTAAATATCCCCTATGATAGCAATAGGTAGTGACAGGTACTCTTTTTTGAAAAAATTGGGGTCTATTAGACCCTAGATCTCTCCTCTGCCCTCAAAGCATCTGACCACACCAAGATCAGTGTGATAAAATGCTTCCCCAATTTCCCAATGGCGCTATTTACATCCGGCGAAATCTAAGTCATAAAATGCTCGTAGCTTCCGGTTTCTTAGGCCATAGAGATGTTTGGAGCCACTCTTGTCTCTGATCAGCTCTATGGTCAGCTGGCTGAATCACCGGCTGCATTCTCAGGTTCCCTGTTGAGACAGGAGAGCCAGAGAAAAACACGGAAGACGGTGGGGGGGGGGGGGCATTCCCTCCCACGGCTTGTAAAGGCAGTCTAGAGGCTAATTAGCCGCTAGGATTGCTTTTACATGAAAGCCGACCGCTGGCTGAAAAGAATGATACCAAGATGATACCTAAACCTGCAGGCATCATTCTGGTATAACCACTCAAAGTTGTGAATGGCGTACCTGAAGACAAAAAAATGGTTAACAATAAAGCACAGTAAACAATAAAGTATAAATAATTACATACCTGAAAAACAAACATGATAAAACATAATAACAATAACAATAACAATAAAACACTGCAGAATAGAATACAGTAAAAAAAGAGCAGAACAATAGAGAGAGAGAATAGAGAGAGAGAGAACAATAAAACGACAACTATTTTTTTTTATTTTATATATATATTTTTTTTTTTACACTTTTTTTGTAACTAACTTTTATAACTGTAACCGGTTCCAGGTTCGGGTCTCTCAAAATGCGATGGCATCTTGGGAGACCCTGTGAAAGTGTGCCTAGTCTGTGCAATGCTGTACCCTACGCTAATACTCAACTAGTGTATGGTAGCGTTCAAAACATTCACCAATGCAAAGACCAGGATTGTCAGGACAGGAGGGACAATGATAGCGGGTGTCACGCCTATATCCGCGTTTGCTGCAGACACAACATCTTTTTGGGGGGGGTTCGTTGGGTAGGGGTACTCGGGAGCACATAAAAATGCCTCTCATGCAGCCGACTGCATTTCGTTGGGGGATGTGAATGGGGGAAGTACGGGCGCTGCAGAAGTGGTGGGTTCCCAATTAGGATTGGCGAATGCAGCAGGAAGGGCACTATGGGCACGACGGGCCTGTGTTTGTCTTTTTGGTGGCAGCGGGACACTACTTGTGCTTGTCACCTCACCAGCTTGAACTGCACTTATGGGACTCGCCACGTCACCAAGTGTTACTGCAGTGCTGGTTTGACTACGACCGGGTGTACTAGGCCGCTGGTGCTTGCCAGTTCAATAAAAAGCTTCCAAAAAAACTGTTAGCGATCGCAGGGATCAGGCCTGACTCTGCGAACGCTGCAGTTATGCGTTTAGTGTTTTGTAAGTGACAGTGATCGATCGATACTGCACTTGGGTGGGCTGGACTGGGCCGGGCGGAGGGGCAAAACGCAGGTGCTAGCAGGTATCTGGGCTGATCCTGCTAACACTGCGTTTTTGGGAACCCTAAACTGCTGGGGACGCTAGTATAGATCTGATCTGATCGGATCAGATATTGATCCGTTCAGATACTATACCACTAAAGGAGGCGTATGCTGCGTGCGTGGGTGTTAGTGGTACTGGCGCTAACCTGACGCTGCCTGGGGCCGGTGCTTGCTAGTTCACCAAAATGCTACCAAAAAAACTGTTAGCGATCGCAGGGATCAGGCCTGACTCTGCGAACGCTGCAGTTATGCGTTTAGTGCCTTGTAAGTGTCAGTGATCGATCGATACTGCACTTGGGTGGGCTGGGCTGGGCCGGGCGGAGGGGCACAACGCAGGTGCTAGCAGGTATCTGGGCTGATCCCACTAACACTGCGTTTTTGGGAACCCTAAACTGCTGGGGACGCTAGTATAGATCTGATCGGATCAGATATTGATCCGATCAGATACTATACCACTAAGGGAGGTGTACGGTGCGTGCGTGGGTGTTAGCGGTACTGGCGCTAACCTGACGCTGCCTGGTGCTTGCTTGCCAGTTCACCAAAATGCTACCAAAAAAACTGTTAGCGATCGCAGGGATCAGGCCTGACTCTGTGAACGCTGCAGTTATGCGTTTAGTGTTTTGTAAGTGACAGTGATCGATCGATACTGCACTTGGGTGGGCTGGGCGGAGGGGCAAAACGCAGGTGCTAGCGGGTATCTGGGCTGATCCCGCTAACACTGTGTTTTTGGAAACCCTAAACTGCTGGGGACGCTAGTATAGATCTGATCAGATCAGATATTGATCCGTTCAGATACTATACCACTAAGGGAGGCGCATGCTGCGTGCGTGGGTGTTAGCGGTACTGGCGCTAATCTGACGCTGCCTGGGGCGACGCATATCACCGCCGGGCGATCAGGGGGCTAAACCTTTATTCGGTAATAAACGGCGGGTGCCCTGACACTATAAAAAATAAACGAACTAACCTGCGTCACCCGTAACGGTTATACGGTGATCAGTGGTGAAAGGGTTAACTAGGGGGCAATCAAGGGGTTAAAACATTTATTAGGTAGTATATGGGGGTCCCTGTCACTATAAAACGCTGACGGCGAACCTAAATATTTACCTCACTAACTAGCGTCACCAGCGACACTAATACAGCGATCAGAAAAATGATCGCTTAGCAACACTGGTGACAGGGGGTGATCAAGGGGTTAAAACTTTATTAGGGGGGGTTAGGGGGGTACCCTAGACCTAAAGGGGGGTAATACTCACTGTCCCAACACTGTAACTGTCACAAACTGACACTATGCAGTAATCAGAAAAAAAAAAAAAAAAAAAAAACCTGCTGGTGTCAGTTTGTGACAGGGGGGGGGGGGGTGATTGGGGGGGGATCGGGGGGCGATCGGGGGGGGGATCGGGGTGTTTTGTATGCCTGGCATGTTCTACTGTGTTGTGTAGTGTGTTTTCACTCACATTGATGTCTTCTCCCCTCGGCGCTGGAACGGAAAATACCGAGCCGAGGGGAGATGACATCATTTCCTTTGCTGCTGTTTAGCATACAGCAGCAAAGGAGTGTTCCCATTGGCCGGCGGCGATCGCGAGGGGGGGGCCACGAACGGATGGCCTCCCCCTCATCTCGGATCGCCGGGGAACAGAACGGGACCGCTTCGGGCACCGGGGGGGGGTCCGATCGGACCCCCCACCCGCGAGAGGCAAATCACGTACATGTACGTGATTTTGCCTGCCCGTGCCGCCTTGCCGACGTAAATCGGCGTTAGGCGGTCCTTAAGTGGTTAAAGAAAGTTAGACTGTTGTAGATTTTCAAACAGAACTGTAATATATTATATGCTGGCCATACAAAAACAATTGGGTTGATTAGGGCAAATTCACCTTGCACTACAAGTGTACTTGGAAGTGCAGTCACTTTAGGTCTGAGGGAGAGCTGAAATGAAGGGGAGCTCTGATTTTATCCTCCAATTATGTACAAGCCTTTTTTTTTTTTTTTTTTTTTGGCATGTCCCCCTCAGATCTAGTGACTGCACTTGTAAAGTGGAATTTGCCTTTTAGTAAATAAACCCCAATGTCTGTCTTCAAAAAAATTTCATTTCAAGAACATTCATTGTGGGGTCAAATCAACCTTTGTTTTCAACCAGTGACTGGAAAATTTTAAAAACTAAACTTCTTGGTCAAAGGAATTTTCAGACAATGTGTGGTTTTAATTCAGAAATTACATTAGTTTTCAAACAGAATGTTAAAAGCAAGTGAGAATTTCAAACAATTCAGTGAATGTACAAAGTTTTTTTTCATATTAAAGAGGAGTTCCACCCAGGGGTCGGGTAAAAAAATTAAGTCAGCAGCTACAAATACTGCAGCTGCTGACTTTTAATTGGACACTTACCTGTCCCTGGGTCCAGCGATGCAGGGGGATCGAAGCCCTGCTCGTTTCCCCCTCTGTTCAGCGGCACCGGCATTGCAACTGTGGGCGCCAGGCTGTGGCACCCACTGCGCATGCGGTGCCGTGATTAGTCGCTCGGTCACCTGGTACCTGTAATGGGTCCCAGATTGACAGCAGCGACGGAGCGGAGCCTTTCCTGTGCCGAGGGGGAAGTGATGTCAGAGGTAAGTGAGAAAAATCCAAATTTTTATTTTTTTTATTTTTAATGTTTTGTTTGGGTGGAACCCCATTTTAATATTCTCATCTGAAAATTGAGCTGTGTGGCCAGCATAAGGCTTGGTATGCACTTTGCGTTTGATCTGTTTCTGCAGTTTTTTTTTTTTTTTTTTTTTTTGTTTTTTACCCCATTATGTTACTGGCCAATTAGATTAGAAAATTATTAGTAGTTTCAGCCCTAGTTAGTTCCCCCACATAGCAAAAGTCCAGTCAAATCCAAACTATACTTTTACCCTATAAAATGTCTATGCTGAGGGTTTCTCTGGTTACAATTTGCTCCCAGCGCCTATGGGAGATGTCACTGCAGCCATTGCTGGCTGCTAGGGAGATCATTTGATCAAACCAGAGCTCCTTCAGAATAGTTGGTGTACCTTTTCTATATTACAGGGTAGTTAGAATAGGCTTAGAGAATTTGACTGAACCTGTTTTAAATCTACAGGCTTTGAAAATTCAGTTTGTAAATGGATAGAAAACTGGCTAAAATACAATTTTCAGAGTGGTGGTTAATGATTCTTACTCTGGTCCAGGATATGAAATTAGCAGACCTCCAGCTTTTGCAGAACTAAAAGTCCCATGAGGCATAGCAAGACTCTGACAGCCACAAGAATGACACCCAGAGGCATGATGGGACTTGCATAGTTACATAGTAGGTGAGGTTGAAAAAAGTCCATCAAGTCCAACCTATGTGTGATTATGTGTCAGTATTACATATCCCTGTATGTTGCGGTCATTCAGGTGATTATTTAATAGTTTTCTTGAAGCTATCAATGCTCCCTGCTGAGACCACCGCCTGTGGAAGGGAATTCCACATCCTTGCCGCTCTTACAGTAAAGAACCCTCTATGTAGTTTAAGGTTAAACCTCTTTTCTTATTGTAATGAGTGGCCATGAGTCTTATTAAACTGTCTTCTGCAAAAAAGTTTTATCCCTATTGTGGGGTCACCAGTACAGTATTTGTAAATTGAAATCATATCCCCTCTCAAGCGTCCCTTCTCCAGAGAATAAGTTCAGTGCTCGCAACCTTTCCTCATAACTAAGATCCTCCAGACCCTTTATTAGCTTTGTTGCCCTTCTTTGTACTCGCTCCATTTCCAGTACGTCCCTCCTGAGGACTGGTGCCCAGAACTGGACAGCATACTCCAGGTGTGGCTGGACCAGAGTCTTGTAGAGCGGGAGAATTATCGTTTTATCTCTGGAGTTGACTTCCCCCCCCCCCCCCCCTTAATGCATGCCAATATTCTGTTTGCTTTATTAGCAGCAGCTTGCTGAGCCTATCATCTACTAGGACCCCCAGGTCCTTTTCCATCCTAGATTCCCCCAGAGGTTCTCCACCCAGTGTATAGATTGCATTCATATTTTTGCCACCCAAATGCATTTTACATTTTTCTACATTGAACCTCATTTGCCATGTAGTCGCCCACCCCATTAACTTGTTCAGGTCTTTTTGCAAGATTTCCACATCCTGAGGAAAAGTTATTGCCCTGCTTAGTATCGTCTGCAAATACAGAGATTGAACTGTTTATCCCATCCTCCAGGTCGTTTATGAACAAATTAAATAGGATTGGTCCCAGCACAGAACCCTGGGGAACCACACTACCCACCCCTGACCAGTCTGAGTACTCCCCATTTATCACCACCCTCTGAACACGCCCTTGTAGCCAGTTTCCAATCCATGTACTCACCCTATGGTCCATGCCAATGCACCTTATTTTGTACAGTAAACGTTTATGGGGAACTGTGTCAAATGCTTTTGCAAAATCCAGATACACCACGTCTACAGGCCTTCCTTTATCTAGATGGCAACTCACCTCCTCATAGAAGGTTAATAGATTGGTTTGGCAAGAACGATTCTTCATGAATCCATGCTGATTACTGCTAATGATATCATTCTTATTACTAAAATCTTGTATATAGTCCCTTATCATCCCCTCCAAGAGTTTACATACTATCGATGTTAGGCTAACTGGTCTATAATTCCCAGGGATGTTTTTTGGGCCCTTTTTAAATATTGGTGCTACATTGGCTTTTCTCCAATCAGCTGGTACCATTCCAGTCAATAGACTGTCTGTAAAAATTAGGAACAACGGTCTGGCAATCACCTGACTGAGCTCCCTAAGTACCCTCGGATGCAAGCCATCTGATCCTGGTGATTTATTAATGTTAAGTTTCTCAAGTCTAATTTTAATTCCGTCCTCTGTTAACCATGTAGGTGCTTCCTGTGTTGTGTCATGAGGATAAACACTGCAGTTTTGACTTGTAGTTCTGCAAAAGCTGGAGGTCCGCTAATTGCATATCCCTGCTCTAGTCTAAGGTTCAGTGTTAGGACCCTACATAGAAGGGCAATCAAACTGATAAGAGGCATGGAGGAGCTCAGCTATGAGGATGTTTTTTTTCTTGAGGTGATGAGGGGGATATGAGCACCATAAGTGACTCCTATTGTGTACTTGGTAAGAGGTCCTTATAAGAGGACAAGGGGCCTGTAATGTTTGAAGGAAAGATTTACCTCCAGTTAAAGCAGATGCTGCAAAAATCCTGCAAGGCAATGGTCTAATGTGCTAGTATGCACTGCACATTATGAAATGCTTACCACAGAATGAAGCCCCTCAGCTCTGTAATGTCACTGCTGAGATGGCTGACATGGTCCCCCTGTCTTCTGGGTCCATGGGATCTGGCTATGTGATTGGCTGGAGCCATGATGTCTCAAACCAACCCCCCCCCCCAATTTAAACATCTTAAATCCAGTGCTTTGAAAAGTATTTGTACCCCTTGATCTTCCATTTTTAGTCACGTTCTAACCAAAAACGTAAGTGTAAGGCTGACCGCGGGTCAGCCTGTAATTGTAGGAGTCGGGCTGCATAATGCCTGCCCTTCTTTGCCTCCTTCCTTTGTGGTTGTTGGATCTTGTGTGTCAGTTCTGCAATCTGAAGGCACTTCCGGGTTTTTTCGTCTCGGCTAGGAAGATGTGCAGCTGCGAGGGGGGGCCCTCCATGTCTCCCCTCTTTCAGCGGCAGGATAGAGGTTTCGTCTGGGGGTCCCCAGGCTGGCGGCCACCCCCATCTGGACTCTCCCAGGCATCTACTGGCATGCCGCTCTCTCCCCATTCTGGGTCCAGTTGGGATCAGAGCCCCACTGGTTTCTCAGGGTCAGTTCTGGCATTCTCGGGGCTGAGGTAGTTACGGCTTGTGTCTGGGCACGCGTGCAGGTGGTCACTCGCAAGCACAATGCTGTCAGGCTGCACTCTGTCTGGCTCTGCTGTTGCCTGCAGAGCTGGGGGGTCTCTGATGGCGGGGGTCAGAATTGGCAGGTCTAGGGATGATCATGACTGCATTAATAATTTGGATGTTGGGTCCGCTGCCACCACTGGCTGGTCATGTACCAGTGGAGAGGTTCGGGTATGCCTTGGTTATGTTGCCCTGCCCCCCCCCCCCCCCCCGAGCTCCACATGGTCAATAGTGTGGGTCTTCAGGGGTTAATTTAGGCTGTGGATGTGACATGACACTTGCTCGTCACCTGTCAGATCATTATGTTCTTTGGGGGTCCTTGGTTAAGTACGGGTTCTCATGCAAATTCACGTTTTTCCCATGTTTCTCACATTACATATCATTGTCTTACGTTTGCTGCATTTCCGTTAGTGCTTACATCCAGGATCTCACGTCTACAGATCCATACAGGCTGAGGTTTCGTTTTTAATTGATTGTCGTCCCACATTCTTCTTGCCTGTAGTCCATACGTCCACTTCACCGTTACACCTTTTACTACTACCCACCACAGTCTGTGCGGACCTTAGCCTTGAGTGTTCGTTTTTAATTTCCTGCCTTGGCGCTGCAGGTTGCTCGGGCTTGCTTACTGCATGCAGTAGGGTGGTGTTGTCATTAGGTTCACATTCATGTGCTGTTGGTCTTGTCCTTTCTGCACGAACATACTCATGCTTGTCAGGTAATAGGGGTGTTATGTCATGGGCTGGTTGTCTGTAATGTTCTCTGGTCGGTTTTACACAGCTGGGTTGTCCATGTTCTTCCACTGCAGGTTACCATCACGTCTATGGGTTTAACAGATTGAGGTGATCGTTTTTAATTGGCTTGTTTGGTGGCAAGTCTCCTCATCTGTTCTTACGCTGCTTACATATTTCATTAAAACTCACAATTCTCATGCAATTTGTTGTTTCTATGCCAACTCACTTTTTCATATTTCTCTCGTTTTCCCAGGTTTCTCATGTTTTCCCAATGATTACTCTTGTTTCTCACGTTCATCAATTCACGTTCTCATGCTTCTTATGCAGTTTGTGGTTTTTCTTGCATCCTAGGTTCTCATGCTGCTCACGTGTGGGTGTGTTTTTTTTTTTTTTTTTTTTTTTTGTCAGCTCGCGCTATGCATGTTTCGTTTCCTTCATGCAGCTCACATTCCTGTCACAGGTCTGCTCACGTTTCTCTTGCAGGTTATGTTGCTGACCCAGTGGTGTGTCATTTCCACTCAGTTCATGGTTACTATTTTCATCATTTTGCAGGGTACCGTTCATATGTTTTTGTCTTCACGGTTGAGTTGGTCGGTTTTAATTGGCGTGGGTAGCAGCAATTCTTCTTATCCAGGTTACATTCTTATATCTTGGTTCTGTTTCACAAATTTACATATTACTATTTACTTCAGCACCCGGTCATGTTTTCAGGTTGCAAGTTCCGGTTATGCAGGACATGCCTCAAGCAGCAGGTATTGGGGACTTCGCATCTATCCCTCCTTCTCCAGCTGGTTGGGTTGGAGCACAGTAGCTCACCCTCTCAGAAGCCTTCATTTTTCACACTTGGCTTCAACTTTTGACCCGATGGCAGTATTTCAACGCAGTGGTTTGCTTTCCCGGCTTCGGCATGGAAAGCTCAGTTTAAGTTACTGTTCCCTTGCTCGTCAAGCGCAAGTGTGGAGCAGGTTACCCAGCAGACTGTGGTTTCTTCCCTGTCCCAAATGCACACTACCTTTTTAATTTCCTAGCTACGTCCGGCCAGGAGTGGCAATAGTATGGAACTATTGGTAAGTCAGTCTATGGCAGCTCCAGCAGATTCTATTGGCTCAGGGGCTTTAGCAGGTCTCCGGTACCTTCTCAGTGCCTAGGCCGGTACCAGTAGGCCCAGGTCTCGGACGCAGATGCTGGCGTCACGCCTTCTCTTCAGTTTCCAGCATTTGTGATGGATTGGGTTTCTATTTGGCTGACGCAGCAGCCTTGATAAGTCTTTATTTGAATACCAGGAAGGCTCATGACACTGCTTGGGATGCTTTCCAGTCAAGGTTTCCTAGTCCTGACGGGTTAACATCCAGTTCCTGTTTGCTTTTCTGTTTTTTTGCCTCTTCCAACTCATGTCGGCCTACAGCACTATCAGGGCGTATCTGGCTGGGACTCAGCATTTCATGTTGGAAGACCCCCGACAGGCCTTTCTTTATTTTCTGTGCACTCTATTTAAGCCATCCTCAGGGATCCTGAAGAGTAGCCCTCCTGCTCTGCTCAGGAGACTTCTCATCGTGGGTCATATTTTTCGTGACGTAATTGTCATGCTCTCAAGGTCTTCTTTGCGTTGGGTACCAGCTTGGTGTTCAAGGCAGCATTATAGCCGGCCTTTTGGGGGTCCTGAGGCCAGGGGAGTTGCTCTTCTGGCCCAGGGTCTCGCTTACTTTTGGCCAATCAACTAGTTTTGCACCCTGGCCTTTTCTGTTTACATCTGCATGCTTGCAAGATGCAGCAATTGGGAGGCAGCACTGGAGCCTGGCAAGGTGTGGTGCCCGGTGTTGGTTTAAACCAGCTTGGCAGTGCTACTTCTGATAAACCCAGGGATGGTCCTCTGTTGCCTTTTCCTAGTGCTCCCCCTCTCCGTAGCGCAATGCATACTTCATCGCCGTCCCCTTTTTGGCCAATCGGGGTCTGGACTCTAAGGCATACTTTGGCATTCATTCAAGATAGGAGGAGCTTCTGTGACTTTACGCCAGGGGGCACCTAGCCCTTATTTGGTATTTAGAAGTCGTCTTATTTCTCTGGGTATGTCCCAGAGCCACTTTTGAGATGCCACAAGCGGTTGTCAATTTGGCAGATTGTACGTTAATTCAGTGGGTAATAAATCTGGTTGATGAGCTTTCATCCTACTGGGATTATTTTTGCCCCCTTTTAGGCATACTGACCACGTGACCCAGGCACACTTCAGATCTATGTTCTCTGTTGCTCTCTGTTCCTTTCCCACACTATCCACAGATTGACTCAGAGTACAAATGTGTTTTAGGTGATAGACCAACACAAAGTGACACATAATTGTTGAAGGGAAATTTTTTTTTTTAAATATAACTAGTTGCCTCTCATCAAATGAGAGGGCGGTGCAGCTCGATCGCACAGTGTTGCTAGGACACAGTACGACCCCGATCTCTGTAAAGAGCCGCGTCTGCAGCTCTTTAACCATGTGATCGGCTGTGTCCACAGCCAGTCATGTGTAAACCGCTGATGGTAATCGGTGCTCCTTGCCTCACACTGACAGTGTGGCAAGGAGAGCCGATCAGCAGCATCTCCACGCATGGTACATCTACACCTGTAATTGGGGCACTGATAATCAGTGCTCTGGTTACAATTTAGCACCAACTGTGGCGGCTGGTGCTCAATTTTTATGGGGGGGCCGCAAAAAAATGGAGAACATATCAAACGCTTCCAGCTCACACCCCCCCCATGGATAGATTGCAGGACACGATCAGGTGCTTAAAAAAAATACACCCCTGCCATAGGAGTCATGTGGCCTGAAAGGGGCTGGGCACATGGATAGGGGGGGTGGCACCTGTGCACCACAATGCATTGGGTGCCACCTTATCAATGCCCACCAGTTCAGAGTATCATTGCCCATCAGTGAAGGAGAAAAATTACTTAGTTACAACATTTTACTGACAAACTTTTTTTGGCAAAAAAAAAAAAATTAACCCAGCAGTGATTTAAATACCACCAAAAAGCTCTATTTGTGTGAAGAAAATAATTTAAAAAAGTTTGGGTACAGTGTAGCATGACCGCAATTGGCATTCAAAAATGTGACAGCGCTGAAAAATGGCCTGGGCAGGAAGTGCCCTGTAGGCAAGTGGTTAAACAAATTAAGTGTCGCATGCATTTGTATTCGGCCCCCTCTGCGTCAGGGGTGTTATAGGAGCAGTGTATACACCCCTAAAGTACCCCAAAGATGCTGCTTGCAGGACTTTCCTGAAAGTAGCCTCAAAGTAAAGGGGCTGAATACAAATGCATACCACACTTTACAGATATTAATCTGTAAACCATTTATCCTGTTTCCTTCCACTTCACAATTATGTGCCACTTTGTTGGTCTATAACATAAAAACCCAATAAAATACAATTCCGTTTTTAGTTGTAACATGACAACATTTCAAGGGCCTTGAATACTTTTTCAAGGCACATTAACCACTTCAGACCCATGCTATAGCAGAAAGACAGCTGCGGCTCTTTTTCTGGGAGGACATCCTCCCAGAACCATGCGCTCTGACTGCTGTCAGTCTTGCTATGCCTCATTGGACTTGTAGTTCTGCAACAGCTGGAGGTCCGCTAACTGCATATCCCTGCTTTACATTAACCGGATGTGATTGGAGATCTCAATGAATTGGCTATTTGGACAGAACACTGGCTGCCGCCAGCCCTTTAAGGGGTTTGCTATGCCAGGAGATGGGGTTTATGGTCACGTGACCACTGTGATCGCCTGTCAAGGCATGCGCTGTCAATGCTATTGCCTGCAAAAATCTGGTCACTCTGCGCTAAGGTGAGGCCGCATATTTGCATGTGCTTGGTGCCAAGAGGTTCAATACCACCAAAGGAAAGTTCTATCTGTCTCAAAAAATGGTTAAAGCTTCATTTAGGTACAGTATTGCATGACTGCACAATTGTCATTCAAAGTGCAGCAGCACTAAAACCTAAAAATTGGCCTGGGCAGGAAGTGGGTGAAAGTGCCTGGTATTGAAGTGGTTTAACATCTCTAGGCATTAACACAAATGACCTGTGTTGCTTTTAAAGTTACCAAGTGTAAATTGTTAGGAATAAAATGTAATTGTATAAATAAATTTATCAGCAATACAAGCTTAATCATATAAGTAAATTGGGGGAGTGGGGGCACCTGTGCCCAGAAGTAGTTTTTTTTTTTTTTTCTTAATGCATAGAAGGTAAAAAAAAAAAACCTGCCTTTAGAACCACTTTCTTAAATTAAGAACAGTGTGGATACCAAGCTTTGCCAAGAAATTTGCAGATCTTTCAGCAAGCTTTGGTGAAGCTTTTAAAATATTCAGCTACAGTTTATAAACGTTGAACACAGAACCTAGCAGGGGTGCTGATTGACACTTTAAGCAAGCTGCTAGCAGGCTTCAGCACTTTCTGAAGCGTGTTAAAAGCCTGCTACCAGCTTGCTTAAAGTGGCAGCACCCCCATTAGGTTCTGTGTTCAACATTTGCAAACTGGAGCTGAATGATATTTTCAAAGCTTCAACAAAGGATATAGCCTTGCTACCTATTCCAATGGAATTAAGTGCTATGAGCTGAGCAAACCTCAACACTCCAAAAAGGGAAGGATAAATGTTCTGCGCTCACTCAAAAATGGTATCCTTACTGACTAAAGGAGAAAGATTCTATAATCTAAGCCGACCCCAACACTCCAGATATCGCTTCCCAATTGGAACTGCTCTAAACTTGGTGAGCTGTCAATAGTACAATAACTTGAGTTTGCAACCGCCTCAAAAAAAAAAAAAAAAAAAAAAGTCTTAACTTGCTCATAAACCTATTCCTAAACCATAAAATATAGTAACTGCAAAAAAGAGCAGAGGAGCAGCTTTGACAGCTGTTATTAGGTTATTCATTTTAAAAAGTGGAAATGGCAAGAGAAAGCAAGACCTGCTACAAATCAGTACGATGATGCTTGCACAAAAGCACAGCCATGGGTAAAGAAAAATTAAATCTAAACTTGCCTTGCCCCAGTTCTGTGGTGCAGGGGGTGATGTCTTTCCGGCTAGATTCCCAGGAAATGCTGAATCCACCAAATCTTGTAGGATAAAGCTCCAGTAGGGCTACTTCATGTGTGTGGTCATTATTGCTGCCCCTTTGAAAAGTGATATATGGTTCATAACTTTTTAGAGGGCTTTGACAGGCAGCAAGGAGGTGATCTGTATGTCACCACCTGTTCTTACCCTCAAAATTCTGACCCACCGTTCTGCAACGCATGCAGATACGACGTGGACTCGTTCACTTAAATGAAGGTACCTGCTTTTACTGACCTCTGGCCTGTGTGAATGAGCCCCAAGAGCGGTTTCTCCCAAGATTTAGTATTCTCATACTTCTCAGTATATTTCCATAAAAACTGTGATATCATATTTTCCTGGGTCCAATTGGCAAAGTTGGGGGGTAAGGTAAGAATATATCCTATCTTTTTTTTTTTTCCCCCCTACATGTGCATTTTTATATGTACATCATACACTGTTTTATAAATGTGAAGAGGCCCTTATGTAGCGAGCAGACCTTGCTTTCATTTGCAAAAGAGCCATCTTAGAAGGAATGTACAGTATATATTTTTGACATTACTTGGTATTGAAATATGGTCTGTATACACTAGATGGCGCCAGTCCCTCAATACAGATCAACAATGCAATAGGTTCTATGGATCTGATATACAGTGGGGTTGATGTACTAAAGGCAAATTCATTCTGCGCTGCAAGTGCACTTGGAAGTGCGATAGCTGTAGATCTCAGTGGAAACTCTGAAATTGGGGGGGGGGGGCTCTGCTGATTTTATCATCCAATCATGTGCAAGCAAAAGTGCACTTGTAATGCAAAGTGGATTTGCCTTTAGTAAATAACCCTCAGTATGTATTGAGTCTAAGGACAAAGAAGTTTGTTTTGTTTTTTTTTTATTGCAATTTTTTTTTTTTTAATGAAGGCTTTCCTAGAACAAAAAGAAAACTTCTTTCCAGAAAATGGGGAATTTTAAAGGCATTGCACTATAACAAAAAACAGATTTATTTTTTTTGATGAAATACAATTTTATTACATCACATTAAAGTGGTTGTAAACCCTTTTGTCTTACTTGTATCTATTGGTAAGCCTAGAATAAGGCTTACCTATAGGTAGTGGAAATATCTCCTAAACGTGCGCCGTTTAGGAGATATTTCACTTGTAGTGCGCCAATGTTGTCATCGGTGTATGCGCTGTGAAGAATCGGACAAGACAGGGACTGTAGGCTTGTTCTTAAGTTAAATGTTTGTAATCTTGCCTTGGGTCTATCATAGAGCATTTTAATCCAGCCAATAAAGGAGGGACCGAATCCAAATTTCCCCAACACTCGCCAGATATATCCCCACTCCACACAATTGAAAGCCTTTGACACATCCAGAGTCAGTACAGCTCTTGAGCCCACATTCTCTGTTGGAGACTGTAAGTTCAAGAAGGCTCTTCTAATATTCAAACTTGTAGATCTGTTTGCCATAATTCCCACCTGGTCCATGTGGACCAGTTTATGGATAACTCTGTTTAATCTAACTGCCAGGACCTTGGCATCGGTGCATAAGAGAGAAATAGGCCTGTAAGCGGCCATATCAAGGGGATCCTTCCCTTCTTCTGTAGCAATATAATGGATGCCTCCATCATCGAGGCAGGAGTTCTCAGACTGGTTTGAGCTCGAGAGGGGGGCGAGACAGGGGTGTCCGTTGTCTCCACTGATTTTTGTGCTGGTGATGGAGCCCCTGGCTATCTCCATAAGAGAAAATCCTGAGATAACTGGCTTCCAGAGAAGAATGGGTGAAGAAATTGCGCTGTATGCGGACGATATCCTGCTCTTTCTGGGAGACACAAGTAACTCACTGTTAAAGGCAATGAGAATAGTGGAGTTATTTGGTAGCTTTACAGGCTTGGAGATAAATTGGGAAAAGTCTGAGTTGCTACCTTTTAGATCCTATAAGTGAGCCAATAGTACATGTAATCCCCCAGCTGGTAATAGTGGATGCACTGAAGTACCTGGGAATAGTCATGACAAAGGACCCTAACTAATATATATTAGCAAAAACCTTACCCCACTTTTGACGAAATTCAAACAAAAGTAAGGTATATGGAAACGTTTCCCCTTATCAGGGGCAGAGGCGTATCCAGTGAAAATGGCGCCTATGGCAAGCACTGAAACTGCGCCCCTGTCAAAAAACAAAACAAAAACAAAAAAAACAGCTAACAAAACTAAAAGTCAAGCTCTTTAATCCTTCTATTAACAAATTATGGATTAGTACTACATAAACTGCCCAATGGATCAAAATAAACCACAGAAAATTACCGCGCTAAAGTAAAAAGTATGCTACTAATAATTAATAGGATATTGCAAGCTGCAGTCCTAAAGGGAGGCGTGCACACATGTATACAAAGGAAAATAAAAAAAAAAGACTGCGCTAAAAATAAAACCTATATTTAACAACATATATAATTATGTGAATATTAGAAAATTCAATCAATCAGGTAATCAAACCAAATAAAATAAATAAAGACAATAAATGAAAATAAATTATTAATGCAGTGAACCACATATAACATAAAATAGCAATATTGAAACCAAATGTGTCAAATGACAAAATTATCCAAAGGTATAATGGAAATGTTCAAAGGGAATGAATCCTTGGAGCCAAAGCAGATAGAATAGGTGATCCTATGGTAAAACACTCAGCACCCAGTGAGAAATCCTCCACCTTAATAGATGTACGCTTACCGAAGGTAAGCTAGATAACAGCTTATCAATGGATATCCACACGGGGGACACAACTCCTTGGATCTCCTCACAAGAAAGGGGTAGGCAGGAACTTTCTTATAGCGAACCACGAACAGCATGCCAGGGGAACCCAGAAGAATAAAAAATTTCCTCCATAGTGTGAATCCGTAGGATTATTTATTAAAATATGGATAAATACACTTACATAAAATCTTGGTTAAAAATCAAAGGAACAGCCGGCCGGCTTGCATACACCCGTTCAACGAGATTAGGATAGAAACGATGACGTCAGCGCGTCGACCTTCCGACGTACGTTTCGTCCTATTGGACGTCGTCATGGGAACGGGCGACGCACTGACTCATCGCTACTTATAGAGACAAAACGAAACCATGCCTCGCTGTGAAGCTCGGATGGCGTCATCACAACATCCTGTTAAGAGAGGATGTGTATGTCTAGTATTTATGGGATAGGCTAACGCTTCACCCGTCCGCCAATCACAACCTCCCGATAACAGGGAGGGATTTATATTATTATAAAACATTAGAGGACACAAATGGAAACTCACACGTGCCATCTAGTGGAAAAAATTGGGTTAGCACTCAAGGCTACATACTATAATGTGGGATAATAGATCCTAAAACTGAAGCTAAAAAAACAGCAATTGCTTATATTAGAAAAATAATAGTCTGTTAGCTAAATGTTGGAAGGAAATTGACATACTGACGCCACCAGAGAATCAAAGTAAGTTCACAAAATTTGATAGACATCAAAGAAATACAATATGTAATGCAACCTGAGATAAGAGCCATCCAATAGCTGTGTTAGATATATCACCCCTCTCAACCCAACACAATAAATTAGATGGAATAGTGATAGAATATTGAGATTTAGAACATACCGTGTAATAATTTATGAGTTGTCTAAAAAAGCGTTTAAATCTACATCAACATTAAGCCCGAAGGGAGTATAACACTTCAATCTGTGTATCCAGGTCATCTCAAGCCTGGAGATCCCTCGTATAGCAGACCCCCCCCTCCAATGTGGGGTGTATCTATCTATACCCAGAAAGATGGTCTTCCTGGGGTCTCGGTCATGTACTTCTAAGTAGTGTCTGGAGACCGGGTGTTTGGGGAAACCTGTTAAGATATTAGTGATGTGCTCGTTAAGCCTTACAGATAAGGGGCGCTTGGTTCTTCCTACGTATTGTAGGCCGCAGGGGCATTGGAGAAGATACACCACCCGCTCTGTGGAACATGTAATGAATGATCTGATCTCGAATTCCATCAGAGTACTGGTGGAAGTAAACTTATGTGTTCTTCTATGTGCACATCCACTGAGAGAACACACCCTACACCTCCTGCACTGATAAAAACCAATCATGTATTCAAAAAATCCCTTCTTGGTAAGAGGAGGGTCCAGAACATTCGGGGCCACCCTGCTTCTAAGCGAGGGGGCACCTTTATAAATCAACTGTGGTTTGGCCGGAAGAATAGGACCAAGCACATGGTCATTCTTAAGGACATGCCAATGCTTTTTTATTAGCTTAGCTACATTTTTATGTTGCAACGAATAGGTGGTGATAAAAGGAATTGTGGGTATCCTCCCAATGGATCAGTTTGCCCCTGGTCATTAAACATTCTACATTCAGTGAAAGTTCATGTACTGCAAAGTTTGCACTGCATGAACTTTCACTGAATGTAGAATATTTAAGGAGCTTGTTGCACAAATCACTTTATTAAACTTTATGATATCTATTTATTTAATCCATATTGAGCACTATTTGATTGTGTGTATATGCCAAGCAGAAGCAGCCAATCAAATATGGTGCTCAATATGGATTAAATTAATATGCATAGCCATAAATATCAGAAATAAAAGTGTAATAAAGTGATTTATGCAACAGCAGGTACTACTTTTAAATAGACTGCGAATGTGACTACAGCAGATGACCAGACTGCGAATGTGACTACAGCTGATGACCAGACTGCGAATGTGACTACAGCTGATGACCAGACTGCGAATACAGGAGATGACCAGACTGCGAATGCGACATACTACAGGAGATGACCAGTCTGCGAATGCGACATACTACAGGAGATGACCAGAATGCGACATACTACAGGAGATGACCAGAATGCGAATGCGACTACAGCAGATGACCAGACTGCGAATGCGACGTACTACAGGAGATGGCCAGACTGCGAATGCGACATACTACAGGAGATGACCAGAGACTGCAAATGCGACATACTACAGGAGATGACCAGACTGTGAATGCGACATACTACTGGAGTTGACCAGAATGCAAATGCGACTACAGCAGATGACCAGACTGCGAATGCGACTACAGAAGATGACCAGACTGTAAATGCGACTACAGCAGATGACCAGACTGCGAATGCGACATACTACAGGAGATGACCAGACTGCAAATGCGACATACTACAGGAGATGACCAGAGCCTGCGAATGCGACTACAGCAGATGACCAGACTGCGAATGCGACATACTACAGGAGATGACCAGACTGCGAATGCGACTACAGGAGATGACCAGACTGCGAATGCGACTACAGGAGATGACCAGAATGCGACTACAGCAGATGACCAGACTGCGAATGCGACTACAGCAGATGACCAGATTGCGAATGTGACATACTACAGCAGATGACCAGACTGCGAATGCGACATACTACAGGAGATGACCAGACTGCGAATGCGACTACAAGAGATGACCAGACTGCCAATGTGACTACAGGAGATGACCAGACTGCGAATGCGACTACAAGAGATGACCAGACTGCGAATGTGACTACAGGAGATGACCAGAATGCGACTACAGCAGATGACCAGACTGCGAATGTGACTACAGCAGATGACCAGATTGCGAATGTGACATACTACAGCAGATGACCAGACTGCAAATGCAACTACAGCAGATGGCCAGACTGCGAATGCGACTACAGCAGATGACCAGATTGCGAATGTGACATACTACAGCAGATGACCAGACTGCGAATGCGACTACAAGAGATGACCAGACTGCGAATGTGACTACAGGAGATGACCAGAATGCGACTACAGCAGATGACCAGACTGTGAATGCGACATACTACAGGAGATGACCAGACTGCGAATGCGACTACAAGAGATGACCAGACTGCGAATGTGACTACAGGAGATGACCAAACTGCGAATGCGACTACAAGAGATGACCAGACTGCGAATGTGACTACAGGAGATGACCAGAATGCGAATGAGACAACAGCAGATGACCAGACTGCGAATGCGACTACAGCAGATGACCAGACTGCAAATGCGACTACAGCAGATGACCAGATTGCGAATGTGACATACTACAGCAGATGACCAGACTGCGAATGTGACATACTACAGCAGATGACCAGACTGCGAATGCGACTACAGCAGATGACCAGACTGCGAATGCGACATACTACAGGAGATGACCAGACTGCGAATGCGACTACTTTACCTGATGTCATCCAGACATTACATGCTGCCTCAGCTCCCGCTACGGGGTTTGTTGTCCCCGGCCCACTCCATGCCATCTGCCACGTGCCACGCTCAGTGTCAGGGTTGGTAAGTGCTTGTCTGGCCAAAACCTTTCCAGCATTTTTTGTTTTATTCCTCTCTATACGGATTGAGGTTGACTTTTTGTATATATCCTACAGGATTACTATGCATCAGCTCCTGATGAGTGGACAAATACCATCCACGAAACGCGTCGAGCTATGATTGATGCCAGAATTCTATCCATTGTTACCTTGATGTTACCTATTCATCAATATCATGATTACATCATTTTGCTATGCAATTTTATTATCAGTTCACTGGATATGCCATCCCGGGCACCTATAGGCTATATGCTATTTTATATCAACATTACTTTGACCTTGACCTATCCAATATAATTATGTATTCTACTGTTTATACTTTTCCATCGAATTATGCCTATAATTTTGTGCCAATTATATATGTATGTCTGTATATACACATGAAATTCCTTTACTATATATTTACTTATATTAATAAAATTACAATGATAATCCTCCGCATTCCAAACTGCTTCATTTAAAGTCCCAAACTCCCTGTTATATATACCTGATTTCGGGATGGAGGCGACTAGTGCGCCTCATTTAAAGTCCCAATTCCCCCTTTTTTCTGCAAGACTGCGAATGCGACTACAAAAGATGACCAGACTGCGAATGTGACTACAGGAGATGACCAGACTGCGAATGCGACTACAGCAGATGACCAGACTGCGAATGCGACTACAGCAGATGACCAGACTGCGAATGCGACATACTACAGGAGATGACCAGACTGCGAATGTGACTACAGGAGATGACCAGACTGCGAATGCGACTACAAGAGATGACCAGAATGCGACTACAGCAGATGACCAGACTGCGAATGCAACTACAGCAGATGACCAGATTGCGAATGTGACATACTACAGCAGATGACCAGACTGCGAATGTGACATACTACAGCAGATGACCAGACTGCGAATGCGACTACAGCAGATGACCAGACTGCGAATGCGACATACTACAGCAGATGACTAAGTAGCCAGTTTTAAAATTTAAGCTTTCAGCAATGCACAGCTATACAGGGGGATAAAGAACATTGTCAGGGAGGGTTTAGTAACACTGAGTATATAGGTAGAAAGACCTACCTGACCAGCCGGGCTCACCTCTCAGAGGTCCGGAGGCGGAGCTTTCCTCGGTAGGGGTGGGGCTTGCGGTGGTAGGGGCGGGGCTTGCGGTGGTAGGGGCGGGGCTTACGGCGGTAGGGGGCGGGAATATTCGTGGTCCAGGAGAGGCAATGTCAGTGCTCCGAGCACATACAGTGTACATGGGGCGGGGCAGGGCAGGGTCAGAGCGTCGGTGGAGCTCCCTGCCCCGCCCCTCCCTGCTGACAGAGCCTCCCTCAGCCTAAACCGAGCCCGACAGCCATCTGATAGAACACCAGTGCCGCGATCCTGCAGGCTGGCCGTGGCGCCGGGGGCTATATTAGTCTGGGAGGACAGGTGGGGGTTATTTTTTAATGCAGAGGGCGGCTTTTTGCCGCCCCTTCCCCCCATGGCGCCCATGGCACTTGCCATGGCTGCCATACCTTAGATACGCCACTGATCAGGGGCAGGGAGATGTAGTTTAATAAAAATGATTTGGGTGCCACAATTGTTGTACGTTCTGCACAACTCTCCAGTGTGGATATGCAAGAGTTGGTTTAATAAGATCGAGAGCCTCTTCAGGGAACTGATATGGAGAGGGAGACAAGCCAGGATACGTCTACGGGTACTTCAGCTCCCGGTGCGGGAGGGGGGTTTTGCCCTCCCACACCCAGAGCGCTATTTTCTATCAACTCAATTGCAGCAGCTGGTGGGGTGCGGGGCTCCGGAAGGAGGCACCCCAAATGGTAGAATTTTATTAATAGGAGCTTTACATAAGAGCGTGGGAAAATCAAGGTATTAAAAGGCTAAGACAACTTTATACAGGTAATATACTAAAGAAACTCCCGGAGTTGGAATGTGAATTTAATCTGCCAAGGAGCTCCTTTTTTACGTACTTTCAACTAGAACATGCTCTCAAGGTTCAATTTAAGGACCAGACCTTAGAGTGGATAAAAATGCCCCTATTTCAAAATATACTTCAGGTAGTCCCCACTAAGGGGTTAATATCTAAGATCTATGGTCAATTAAGTAATTCAATTAACAGTGGGGGGTTACTCCATGCCGTAAGAGCTAAATGGGAAGAGGATGTAGGAGTATTGACCCAGGCGCAGTGGGAAAGAATTTTAGGGATGGGACCCCTACTATGGGTCCCCCCCCAGAAGATTTTGCATTTGATGTTGTTAAACAGAGCCTACTATACCCCTAAATGTCTCTTTAAGTTTGGAAAAAGATCTAATGATAGATGTCCTAGATGTCAAGGGAAGGGGGACCTCATTCATATGTTGTGGAGATGCCCCAAGCTGTTCCGATACTGGGAGGGTGTGATTAATAGTTTGAGAGACATCTTTGGTATTTTACTGGAGAAGGAGCCCACAGTATGTATCTTGGGATATAGATGGGTACAGGGGGAGAGGAAGAGTACTACACTGGCAATCTTGAGATGTTTGTTCCAAGCCAGGAAAATGATAGCATTAAGATGGCAATCAAAGGAACCCCCGACAGTAAAAGATTGGATCGCTACCATAAACGAAACCCTCTGTAGGGAAAGAACAGAGTATATTAAGAGAGGTAATCTCCAGGAATTTGACAGAATGTGGAGGCCATGGTTGGAAAAGTTGGGCCGTCCTTAATAGGAAGTATAGAAAATATTGGAGCGGGTTAATGCTTCAATATAGTCAGCCCTTCAGGGAAACGAACTACCAAACTGTAACGGGTGCTATAGGGTGGATGTCTTAATAAGATAAATTATAGTTAATAGAAGTTTAGTTTGTAAAAATTTTTTTGGATATGTTATTAAATTATGAGTACTTTGGCATAGTAGGAGGGGGTTGGTAGGGGGGAGGGAAGGGAGGAATTATGATACTTATAGTAATTTGTATAACACCGGATTTGACAGTAGGAGCAGGGTGCGGGGAGCCCTTTAGACTCTTTTCTTGCTTCCTGGACTGGCATATTGTACTCCTGCTTTATTTTTACGTTCTCACCATATTAGCTTAGATAACATTTATTTCTCTTCTTGCTCTCTTGCTTAAAGCGGAGTTCCACACAAAAATGGAACTTCCGCTTTTCGGAACCCTCCCCCCTCCGGTGTCACATTTGGCACCTTTCAGGGGGGTGCAGATACCTGTCCAAGACAGGTATTTACACCCACTTCCGGCATAGACTCCCATGGGAGTCTATGCCTCTTCCTGTCCCTCCGCGCTGTCTCCTGGGAAACACACAGCTCCCAGGAGAGAGCGGGGACCACTTGGGACGCGCAGCGCAACTCGCGCATGCGCAGTAGGGAACCGGGAAGTGAAGTCGCAACGCTTCACTTCCTGATTCCCTCACCTAGGATGGCGGCGGCAGCTGCCGAGAACCGAGCGGGTTCTCGGCGTCGCCTGCCGACATCGCTGGACCCTGGGACAGGTAAGTGGACATGTATTAAAAGTCAGCAGCTGCAGTATTTGTAGCTGCTGGCTTTTAATTTTTTTTAGCTGATGTAGGTGGACCCCCGCTTTAAAGTTTTAAAGGGAAAAGGGGAAAAATGATATGTAAGAAAGAAAATTTAATAAAGTTTTACGTTGTAAAAAAACTAAAGGAAAAAAAAAGGGAAAGCATTTACCACAATGATGAGAAACCATGAAAGAGTCAGTGTATGAATACTAAGCTGGTTAAGCCTCTTGACAGTGGTTGTTGAAGTGGGAAAAAATAAATAAATAAATAAATCTGTTTGTAAGTTGAAACAGGAACATTTTTTAAGTGTAGCTCCAGCCAAAAAAAATCTATTTTTAAGCTTTTTGGATAGCATAGGGAAGGGTTATCACCCCTGTAACATTTGATTTCCTGTCTGTGCCCCTGTTCAGAAGATTTCACCTCACTTTCTGTCTCAATGACAATTGGATTTTGAAAATTTTGGGTTATTAGGGAAACAAGGATTGGTGATAAAGTATCAGTGGAGACACCTTTTTCCCATATTAACTCCTACAGGAGAGAATTTCCCTTCCTAGGGGTAGATTTCATCTCACTTCCTGTTGTCTCCCTCCGTTAGGTAAGTAGGGGACCTATAAATGAACATCATTGTGATATATGCCTTATCATTTTTATGCATCCATGCCTGGATCTATGGGTCAAATCTGTATCACTAACATAACTTTGTAGCATTTATTTTCTGGAATCCATCTGTCCATAGCTCTATGCAGGCAGGAGGGTGTGCTTAGCAGAGGAAACCCCTCCTGAAGACTTCAGGGATGTATGACATAATTTGCCTAGATCTGGAAACCAGAAAGCAACAGAAGAAATGTAAAAAAAAAAATAAAAGTTTAAAACAAGTAAATATAGCAGCATAAGGATTCAAAATAATTTCAATGTTGATTGAGAGCGTGAGGTTCAGCTTTAAATATTAGTGGTCCCCAGGTTACAAACAAGATAGGGTCTGTAGGTTTGTTCTTAAAAATGTGCCTGTTCCGACTTACAAACAGATTCAACTTAAGTGTAGCTCCAGCCAAAAAAACAATTTTTAAGCTTTTTGGATAACATAGGGAAGGGTTAACACCCCTGTAACGTTTGTTTTGCGGTCTGTGCCCCTGTTCAGAAGATTTCACCTCACTTTCTGTCCCAATGACAATTGGATTTTGAAAATTTTAGGTTGTTGTGGAAACAAGGATTGGTAATAAAGCATCAGTGGAGACACCTTTTTTCCCATGATAACTCTAATGCCCCGTACACACAGTCGGACATTGATCGGACATTCCGACAACAAAATCCATGGATTTTTTCCGACGGATGTTGGCTCAAACTTGTCTTTCATACACACGGTCACACAAAGTTATCTGAAAATCCGATCATTCTGAACGCAGTGACGTAAAACACGTACGTCTGGACTATAAACGGGGCAGTAGCCAATAGCTTTCGTCTCTTAATTTATTCTGAGCATGCGTGGCACATTGTGCGTCGGATTTGTGTACACACGATTGGTATTTCCGACAACAGATTTTGTTGTCGGAAATTTTATAGCAAGCTCTCAAACTTTGTGTGTCGGAAATTCCGATGGAAAATGTGTGATGGAGCCCACACACGGTCGGAATCTCCGACAACAAGGTCCTATCACACATTTTCTGTCTGAAAACCCGACCGTGTGTATGGGGCATTACAGTAGCGAATTTCCCTTCCTAGGGGTAGATTTCCTCTCACTTCCTGTTGTCTTCCACCATTTGTAAGTCGGATGTTTGTAACTAGGGGATCGCTCACGAACTGCACTTTGTGTGTCTATTGACACACAAAGTGCGGCTCGGTCCTGCTCCCTTGTCACTGAATTTGATTGACAGCAGCATGACCAATGGCTCCAGTGAAAAGGGAGAGCGAGAGAGAGAGGCACTGGACTGAGATCAGGCTCAGGTGGGAAGGGGTTGTTGAGGGGGAGGGGAGCTGCACCCAAAATATTTTTTTAACTCGATGCAGAGAGTGTATTAAGGTTCTTCTCTTGACACTACTAGACTGGCACATCAGGAATGTGGGGTGCTATCATCAACCTTGTCATACTATTAACCTGCATGCCTTCAGCACTGGTACTTGTTTTGAGCTAGCTCCTTAAAAACAATGCTGGGGGTGCCAACATGGGGGATGGGTTTATGGGAGCATGTAGTTTGCAGACCCTCTCCGTATCGCTTCTTAGCCTTTTGGCTAAGATCAAGTGTACGCTCTGTCCTTATCAGTGTCCAGTAAGGGTGCTTCATCATTCTGACCTTCTGGCTGTATAGTATCCCTGCTGGTATGATGGGGGACCTGAGGGATCTTTCCTGTGGGAAAGAAACCAACCTAAGCATGTACTGCATAAGTTCAGGGTCGGGAGTATCTACCTGGTGTAAAGGGGTCTGAGGGTTTTTTTCTGTACTACATCTCACGGGCTAGGCCTTTTGGCCCAGAGTGGGGCAATTTGTGTTACCAAGGCCTACCCATTGCACCTGCACTGGCTCCTTTATTTTATTTATCTTTCTTCATGTTTGTCACTCTGCACTTATATGTGTATTTTGTTTTCAAATTGAATTGTAGGTTATGGGCCTTCTTTCCTTTCCTGAAGTCTAGGAGGAGGATGTGTGGCCCTCAGTTACTTCCTCCCTTGCCTTGAGGGGTCTCTCTTTGGGAAAGCCTCTCACTTGGTTCTCTTTGGTTGGCTTCGGTGACCATGAGGAGCGGGAACTGCCAGGTCTTTCGGTTAGGTGTGCCTTACCCCCGTCAGGAGTTTTGTGCCCTAGGGGCTCGGGGAAGGGTCCTTACTTTGGAGGGGACCATGTGACACTTCCTAAGTGCACTTTTTGTGTGTCTGTTCACTACGATGTTTTGTTTTTGCGCACCAAACTATGGGCAGATCTCCTCTATAGCTTACCCTGACAAGGATACCTAAAAGGGGGAATAGTGGTGCCCCCTTACACCCGTCTCAACCTCAGGCTGAAACATGAATAGAATCCTACCCAGAGAGTGAATTAAGGAGCACAGGGAAATCTGGGAGTGTGAGACCCTTGGTTCCATGCTGCCTTCAATTGTTCTAGCCCCATATTTAGTATTAGAACTAATTTACTGAATGATGTTACTATGGGAATTATCTTGCTTACCTTGGTAAGAGTTGACATAAATAACCTTTTCTTTATATTGCTAGATTTGATTGTAGCCGTATTAGTGCAATTGTGACAGAGAAAATTGAGTACTGTCCGTGAAACTTTTTTTATTTGCACTAACATACAATTTTTCAGGACAAGCTTTCGGGTATGTCCCCTTCTTCACGGTCCAAGCAGTACTGATTCACAAATTTTTAAGCAGAATGTTAAAGAAGAAGGAAAAAAAAAAAAAGAGAAAACCTAACACGTACAAATCAATGGTAATCTGCTATCTTTATTACCATTTATTTGTATGTGTTTGGTTTTCTCTTATTTTTTTTTTCCTTCTTCTTTAACATTCTGCTTAAAAATTTGTGAATCAGTACTGCTTGGACCTCGAAGAAGGGGACATACCCCGAAAGCTTGTCCTGAAAAATTGTATGTTAGTGCAAATAAAAAAAGTATCACGGACAGTACTCAATTTTCTCTTTATATTACTACAAATTAAAGGAGTTCTATGGTCACGCCATGCACTTTCAATTTATAGCATCAGCATTGTAATTACCACTCCAAGTGTTTTGACCACCATCTGTATACTAATGGAGTCTAGGAGATTTTTAATACAGTGCCTTGAAAAAGTATTCATACCCCTTGACATTTTCCACATTTTGTCCTGTTACAACCAACCATGTTACAACCAAAAATGTAAATGTATTTTATGTGATAGACCAACACAAAGTGGCACATAATTGTGAAGTGGAAGAAAAATGATAAATGGCTTTCAAAATGTTTTACAAATAAATATGTGAAAAGTGTTGCATGCATTTGTATGCAGCCCCCTTTACTCTGATACCCCTAAAATCTAGTGGAACCAATTGCCTTCAGAAGTCAATTAGTAAATAGAGTCCACCTGTGTGTAATTTAATCTCAGTATAAATACAGCTGTTCAGAAGTTTGTTAGAGAACCTTAGTGAGCAAACAGTATCATGAAGGCCAAGGAACACACCAGACAGGTCAGGGATAAAGTTGTGGAGAAGTTTAAAGCAGGGTTAGGTTATGTAAAAATATCCCAAGCTTTAAACATCTCATGGAGCACTACTCAATCCAACATCAAAAACTGGAAAGAGTATGGTACAACTGCAAACCTACCAATACATGGCCGTCCACCTAAACTGACAGGCCGGGCAAGAAGAGCATTAATCAGAGAAGTAGCCAAGAGGCCCATGGTAACTCTGGAGGAACTGCAAGATCCACAGCTCAGGTGGGAGAATCTGTCCACAGGACAACTATTAGTCGTGCATTTCACAAACCTGGCCTTTATGGAAGCATGGCAAGAAGAAAGCCATTGTTGAAAGAAAGCCATAAGAAGTCCCATTTGCAGTTTGTGAGAAGCCATGTGGGGGACACAGCAAACATGTGGAAGAAGATGCTCTGGTCAGATGTAATCAAAATTGAACTTTCTTTATCGTACATCATGGGACACAGAGCCTAAGTAATTACTTAATGGGTTATGGGCCACCTTCAGGTGTTGACACTGGTATACCCAATCAAGGAAGTTCACTCCCTATATAACCCCTCCTCCTTCCAGGAGCACATCAGTTTTTTCGCCAGTGTCTAAGGTGTTGGTCACGAGTGAAGATGTGCTCTGAGGAGCTCCAGGAGGTATCCATGCTGGATTTAAAAAACCTCCACAACCGAATCCATCCACGCCACTGAGGCCACAGGATGGTACCTGGGCCTCGCATAGAAGAACAAGGTTTTGCCTGTAACGCTTCTCTTTGAGGGTTGGACCCTAGGAACCAGGACTCTTTTTGGTCTTGCTACATTACCTATTGTTGCTCCAGAGGGGTGCTATACAGGTCTAAAAGTGGAACCCCTATTAAAACGGTCTTTGAAGGTTTACTAACGCAGCCCGGCATGATGGGTGAAGTTTGGATCTGTCTGTTTAAAACCTCAGTGTCCTGCAGCGAGAATAAGGTAAGGGAAGAGGCTTAGGAAGTGTAAAAAGTTCACCTATGCCGTTTCTTCCATATATTAAACATTGTAATGCCTTAAAACTCCTCTAGAGGGAGTAAAGATACACATTCCCTTTTCAGCATCTCTGTGTCCAGCTACAACAGCAGGGTGTGGCCCTGTATCGGGGGGGGGGGGGGACTAAGCAGCTGGGGGTACATTATGTATACTGCACAAGGTATATTACATCCTATCTGTAAGCACAAGATATATGAGCAGATGATTATTCAAGGTGTGACATCACTAAAGGCTGTTTCACACTTACAAGTAAATCCCCCCCCCCGCAGGGGTGTAGGGCGGCTTTCTTATACAAACATTTTTATTTATACCTGCCTTTTAGCATTATTCTTTATGCAAGAAGCCAGCTTCTTATATAGAAGAAATCCCTCTGTTCCTGCCTGTAACGCCGCATGGCGGCTACAGCCTCCTTTCCTTCGGGTCTGTGTCTCAGACCCGAACACCGTGTCCGCGTGTGGGCTGAGGTTAATTTGAAAGAGGAGGAGGGCGGGTCATACGAAGGGGTGTGGCCCAAGGCAGTCGGCGCCGTGTTCGGGACTCAGCGTCCACGTGGAGCACAGAGCAATAAGACTTACACCTGAGAAATCTTTTAAAGCAGCGCTCTAATGACTGAAATGTCTCTACCAGAGGAGCTGAAAGAAGAGCTGCCACACAGGAGTGCTGGAGCACATGGGGGGTGTACACAGGCATTTCCAGTGCAGGAAAATAAGTGTTATTTAGCATCAGATTAATCTTTATGTTGCATTGTTATTTCTACTATTGCTCAGCAAATATTTTATTATCATGCCTCTGCTTTTGTGCTTAGCACTAAGGCTTCCAAGGTTACCACAAAGACACCTAAAGTTTCACCCTCAGGCGCTGAGAACTCCAGTCATGCCTCCACACTGTCGTCCTCTCTGGAGATACCAGATATGGCAAGCCAGGGTGAGTCTTTGGAACCTATTGGTGGTGCACTTGCTTCTCACACTTCAGCCCCTGTATACGTGACTGAAGATGCATTTTCCTCTGTCCTGCATGGCTTAGAAGGCAGATTAGCGGCTTTAGTCGCATCCTTCATCCAAGCATGCTAGATCCCCCTTCCCTACCTCAAACCATTTACTAAGGGAACAGTGGGCACATAATGAGGTATTACCCTCAGGCGATCACGTAGAAAAACAAGCCGATTTTTCCTCTGCGGAGGAAACAACAGTTGATGAACCTTATGCAACCTCGCAATCTGAGAGATTGATGGTACAAACTGTTATGGAGATGGTTTGATCCACTTTCATGCTACCCCTAACAGCGCCAGCTGAAAGTTTGGTCCCTTCCTTGGGTTCTTTAAAAACCTTTACAGCCTTTTCATGCATTACTAGAAAAGCTTATTTATGCTGAATGGGATCATCTGGATAAGCATTTTTGTCCCTCCAAAGAGTTTCTCAGTTCTCTATCCCATGGAGGAGAAATTCACAAAAGATGGAAAGTACCAGCAGTAGACGCTGCGATTTCCAGTTGGAATTTTTGGTAAATTCCTCTTTTTCCTGGCAGGTGCCGTTTTTCAGCCTGCAGTCACTGCGATAGGCATCTGCCAGTCCCTAAAGAACCAGTTCAAAGAGGCCCTTAGGGAGGTCCCTGCACAACAGGCTCGTGGGTTAGCCAAACTACCAAAGGCGCTATGTTTTGCCATAGGCGCCATAAAAGACTCTATCCACAAAGCGTTCCGCCTTGCACTTGTGCTAAAACACATGCGTATAGGACCCTGTGGTTAAAAAGTTGGTCAGCCTAAGCATCTTGCAAAAAAGCTTCTGACTAGTTTCCCTTTTCATGAGGAGCGATTATTTGGGGAGGATTTGGTCAAATACATCCAAATGATTTCTAGCAGGAAAGGTACTCTTTTAGAGGATGAGGGGTTACCCTCAGGTAATCAGGAAGAAAGGCAAACTGATTACTCCTCTGGGGAGGAGACAACTGGAGTTGAACCTTTTTTCAGCCTCGCAATCTGAGAGATTGATTGTACAAATCTCTTACAGAGATGGTTCGTGCCTCTTTCAAGCTACCTCTAGTAGAGTCAGCTGATAGTAATGTTTCTTCTTAGGTTCCTTAAAACCTTCACTGCCTTTTTCATGTGTTTCCTGTACATGTACAGATCCACGCAGAAATTTAACAGATCCATTCTAGATCTAAAAGAATATAAATCAGTTCCTGAAGATCTGCTCCTTTCTATGGAATTGATCAGGTCAGTAGTTTCTATCCTACAAGGAGGAAAACTTCTGGCGTCTATCGGCATCAGGAATGCATATCTGCATGTCTATATATTTCCCGCTCACCAAAGGTTTCTGCGATTCGAAGTAGAACAATAGCATTTCTGTTTGTAGCCTTGCCGTTCGGGCCAGCTACAGCACCCCGAGTGTTCACAAAAGTGCTAGCCCCACCTCTAGCCAGGGCTTAAAAAATCCTGGCATACCTAGATGATCTATTGCTAATAGACCAATTGGTGTTCGGAGTAAGGTGTACGCATTACAACCAGTTAGCTGGAAAAGTCTTGGTTGTGTTCTCAACCTAGTGAAGTCTCCCTTAAAACCGCTAAAAAATCTGGAGTATTTGGGTCTGATCATAGATACAGTCCAGAAAAAGGTGTTCTTGCCCAGGCAAAAAACAACTCCATAAGAGTTGGTGCGCATGGTCAGGTCAAAAGGAGATTGCTCCATTCACCTTTGCATGAGGTTGTTAGGAAAGATGGTGGCTTCATTCGAAGTAGTTCCCTATGCCCAGTTCCATTCGAGACTGTTGCAAAACAGTATTCTATTTGCTTGGAACAAAACGATCCAAGCTTTGGACTTGCCAAGGCGGCTGTCCCCAAGGGTGTCCCAAAGCCTCAATTGGTGGTAACTAATGAATTTGCTAAAAGGTAAATCCTTCAGACCAGTTATCTGGAAAGTGGTAATGACAGAGAAGACAACTGTCCAAAAACATTTTTCAAGAACCGAAAGAGCCTTGCCCATCAACATCCTAGAGATTTGGGCAGTGCGTCTGGCTCTGAAAGCCTGGGCTTCCAGGTTAAGGGATTGTCCTGTCAGGATCCAATTCGTCAATGCCACATCTGTGGCCTATATCAATCATCAAAGGGGGTACCAAGAGTCTCTCAGCGCAGAGAGAGGTGAACCATATTCTAACTTGGGCAGAAAGAAATATTCCGTGCCCATCGGCAGTCTTCATTCCGGGAATAGAGAATTGGCAGTCAGACTACTTATGTCGCCAGCAGGTTATTCCCAGGGGAATAGTTTCTTCACCCCGACACATTTTCGGGCTGTTTGTCAAAGATGGGGGACTCCAGACGTAGACCTTCTAGCGTCCAGTTCAACATAAAGTTAGTCAACTTTGTGTCCAGAACAAAGGATCCATTCGCATGCAGAACAGATGCGTTGGTGATAGCGTTCGATCAGTTGTCACTATCTATGCATTTCCCTCTATTCATTTGCTGCCTCGACTTCTTTGCAGGATCAAGCTGGAAAGAAAGCCAGTAATTCTGACAGCACCAGCATGGCCCAAAAGGTCATAGTATGCAGAAATGGTAAAGATGGCAGTGGAGGGTCCATGGTCCCTTCCACTAAGGCCAGACCTTTTCTCACAGGGACCGATATTCCATCCTACTTTACGAATGCTAAATTTAACGGCCTGGCTATTGAAACCCACATTGAAGAAACGTGGGCTTTCCGGGTCAGTTATCTCTACTTTGATTAATGCAAGAAAAACAGCTTCCAGAAGTATATATTATAGGGTCTGGAGGGCTTATGTTTCCTGTTGTGAATCCAAGGGTTGGCACCCTCGGAAATATATCATAGGCAGAATTCTTGCCTTTCTACAATGAATTAAGCGTGGAGATGAAGTTGGCCTTGAGTACTATTAAGGGCCAAATCTCAGCCTTATCAATTTTATTTCAAAGACCGCTTGCTACGCATTCTTAGTCCGGGGTTTTATGCAAGGGGTGATGCAGATTAATCCGCCAGTTACATCACCTTTAAGCTCTTGGGACTTGAACTTAGATTTGTCAGTATTACAAAACAGCCATTTGATACAGCATATTCCCTTAGTCATTCTGACAAGGAAGCTGGTATTTTTGGTTGCTATATCCTCAGCAAGGAGGGTTTCGGAATTGGCTGCTCTTTTTCTTGTAAAGAGTCATATTTGATTATTCATGAGGAGAGTGGTGTTAGGCCCTCGTCCAGACTTTTTACCAAAAGTGGTTTCAGGTTTTCACCTGAACCAAGATATTGTCCTGTCATCGTTTTTTCCAAATCCATGTTCCAGGGAAGAAAAGTCACTACATTGTCTTGATGTGGTGAGAACAGTGAGAATCTATTTAGAGACAACAACTCAGATTCTTAAGACTGATGTCTTATTTATTCTGCCAGAGGGTCCTAAGAGAGGACAGGCAGCATCGAAATCCACTGTCGCTAAGTGGATTCGGCAAGTTATAGTTCACACTTAGAGTCGGTTCACACTGAGGCAGCACGACTTCCAGCGCAACTGCCTCAGACGACTTGAACACGACTGCAGCGGCGACTTGCAAAACGACTTCTATATAGAAGTCTATGCAAGTCGCCCCCAAAGTAGTACAGGAACCTTTTTCTAAGTCGGAGCGACTTAGATTAGAATGGTTCCATTGTACAGAACGGGACGCCTGACAAGTCGTCCTAGTGTGAACCAACCCTTATAATTTAAGGGGTAAGTTTCCCCCTTTTCAAGTTGGGGTGCACTCTACCAGGGCCGTTAGTGCTTCATGGGCAGTGGGTCACCAGGCCTCCATGGCTCAGATCTGTAAGGCCGCAACTTGGTCTTCAGTGCGTACATTCACAAAAATGTTATCAGTTGGATGTAAGGAGGTATGAGGATATTGCCTTTGGGTGCAGTGTCCTGCAGGCAGCAGTATAAGTCCTCAAGTCTGGGGGTACCCTGCGGGTTGTCTCTGCCTTCCCTCAAGTAGCATTGCTATGGGACCTCCCATTAAGTAATTACTTAGGCTCTGTGTCCCATGATGTATGATAAAGAAAATAGGATTTTTATTACAGCTTACCTGTAAAACAGATTTTTATTACAGCTTACCTGTAAAATACTTTTCTTGGAGTACATCATCCTAAAATAAAATCCTATTTTTTGGCGTAAAAGCAAAACGATATGTTTGGCGGAAAACTAACACTGCACATCACCCTGAACACACCATCCCCACCATGAAACATGGTAGTGGCAGCATTATGTTGTGGGGATGCTTTCCTTCAGGACAGACAGGGAAGCTGGTCAGAGCTGATGGGAAGATGGATGGAGCAACATACAGGACGATCTTAGAAGAAAACCTGCAAAAGACTGCAAAAGACTTGAGACTGGGGCGGAGGTTCACCTTCCAGCAGGACAATGACCCTAAACATACAGCCAGAGCTACAATGGAATGGTTTAGATCAAAGCATATTCATGTGTTAGAATGGCCCAGTCAAAGACCTAAATCCAATTGAGAATCTGTGGCAAGACTTGAAAATTGCTGTTCACGGATGCTTTCCATTCAATCTAACAGAGCTTGAGCTATTTTGCAAAGAAGAATTGACAAAAATGTCACTCTCTAGATGTGCAAAGCTGGCAGAGACATACCCAAAAAAGACTTACAGCTGTAATTGCAGCGAAAGGTGGTTCTACTCGGGGGGGGGGCTGAATACAAATGCACGCCACACTTTTCCAATATTAATTTGTAAAAAGATGTAAAATCCATGTTTCATTTCCCTTCCATCACATAAAATCCCCCCCCCCCAAAAAAAAAGTTTACATTTTTGGTTGTAACATGATATAATGTGGAATATTTCAAGGGGTATGAATACTTTTTCAAGGCACTGTATATCCAAACCCTAAAGGTGCTCACACATTAGGGATGTGCTGATTGTTCGGTCTGAAAGTAAAGTCAGACCAAACACTGGCTGTTTGGACGTTCATCTGAATGTTTAGGGCGTTCCACGTGGATGAACTTCACAGCTTTCAGCTGTCAGTGGTTGCTAAGCAACCAGTCTGTACTTCCTTCGCCAAGTCCTTACTAATCACTGATATCACCAGCCATGTAAGCAAATGGTAGGGGGAATGGAGCGGGTTATATCATTGCCTAAATATGGTCACTTAGCCATATTTGGGCAATGACATTGGTTAGCATCAACATACAGCATTGCACTGATCCATCCTGGAACTGCTGCAGAAAAAAGCGGGAGAAGAGCTGGATTTCCAATCCCCAGACCACTGCACCATCTGTGTAGACACTGACAGCTCATCACCCATGAAGGTAAGTACACCGGAGACTAGAGGGGCAGGTAGGTATGGTGTTAATTTACCTTTTCATTTTTTATGAAAAGGTGAACTAACCCTTTAAGTATGGAAGCCAGATATCTAGCCTTTTAAAGAAGAATTCCAGATAAGGCATTTTATACATAGTTACATTGGTCCAGCTTGGACTAATGTAAGTATGTATGTACCATATATGTGGGACTCTGGTGGAAGTTTGAAATACCTGTAGTAGACACTGCTACTCCATTAATCTATATTAGCTTCTGGGTTCCATGCCAAGTGGCTGCCCTGCCGTATAGTAAACATCAGAAATCAACCACTCGGCATGGGCGTCATTCATGGTGGAGATGCTGGATGATGTGGAGAGCATGATGTCAGCATCCCACCTCTCTACCCCATCCAATCAGAGAATGCCTGGAGAGGTCGCGGCGCGGTCGGACCTAGCTTCCGCTCTTATGCCTGACGCGGCCGTGTAGCTTGGAGAGGGAGATGCTGAGACGCCTGGAACACAGTGCCGCTGTACGGAGTGTCGGTCCCAGTGTCTGAGCGGTGAACAGCCTGCACATTCATCTGAAGCTCTCCCGGGTAAGGTACCAGCAGCGTCTATCCCAGTGAGAGAGGGAGGCGCACATACCTGGGATAAAGCGGCCGCTAGTGACATATGCAGGGAACACAGTGCCACTGTACGGAGTGTCGGTCCCAGTGTCTGAGCGATGAGTAGCCTGCACATTCACCTGAAGCTCTCCCGGGTAAGGTAACAGCAGCATCTATCCCAGTGAGAGAGGGAGGCGCACAGACCCGGGATAGAGCGGCCGTTAGTGACATATGTGTGATCCATCAGGGCGGAGGTGATTGTGCCAGCATGACTAGGAAGAGGGGGACGGAGGAGGCGGCAGTGCAGGATGGAGCAGGTGTCCCCGCACAGCGTGGCCCTAAGGAGAAGTTAAATCAAGTGGCTGCCTTACTGGAGTGCTTTGCACATACACCAAATCAGACACTTAAGAAGAGCGATCAAGCAGGGGGAGCGCAGCACCAGGTGGGCCACCCTGGGAGGAGAAGTCAAGCCTCAGCAGCAGGGGACGTGATAGCCACACCGTCAGATGTAGTAGCAAGTGGGGCCCTGGAGGGGGAACTTGGCTAAAATACAGAGTCAGAGGAAAGAAATCGTGTGCCAGTACCAGCAGCAGAGAAGGAGCCATCTTTGAAAGATATCCTCCTGGCAGTCAACAACTCTAAGTCATCAATATCTGAGTTATCTGACCAGCTTAAAGGCATTAGAGATGAATTACTTGCTTTAAAACATGAAGTACAAGTGGTTTGTACCCGGACAACTGTCCTTGAGGGAAGACTCAGTCAGTTGGAGGATGATGTGTATCCATTAAGACAAGAAGTATCACTTATGAGGGACCAACTAAATTCATGTATGCAGAAAATGGACAGTATGGAAAATAGGTTACGTAGAGAGAATTTAAGGGTCCTGGGTCTCCCCGAGGGATGTGAAGGAAATAATACTATAGAATTTATGGAAGGCTGGCTAAAGGAAAAATTTGGCAAAGATTCGTTTTCAGGCTTTTTTGCGATTGAGCGCGCACACAGAGTTGCCTCCAGGACCCCGTCTTCAGGGGGACATCCAAGACCCCTTATTTTTAAACTCCTGCATTTCAGAGATAAAGTTACTATCCTCCAGAAAGCAAGAGAGATGAAGAATATACAGCATAATGGCATAAGGATATCAATATATCCAGACTTTTCCCCTGAGCTACAGAGACAAAGAGCTAAGTTTGCAGAGTGTAAACAGAGGCTACAACAGTTTAGAATTAAGTATGCATTACTTTATCCCGCATGTCTACAAATATCAGCTCTGGGGGAAGTCAGGTTTTTTAACACCCCTACAGAAGTAACAGCATGGCTAGAGAAGAACGAAGGAAGTTAACAGCGGGGGGAAAAAATCTGAGGAGATCAGTAGTCTACAGTGACTTTCTCAATCTAAGGTCCAGGACTTTTTTTTTTTTTGTCTCTATTCCTCTCCAGGACTTATGATGGTTTATATATATATATGCAAATAGGGGGGCGGATTTAAATTTATATATTTATATTCACATTGATTATGTTGGGGATAGTTCCCCTCTTATTAGGTTCGGGTAGCACTGAAACTTCACTTTAGGGGGTTATGACGGTCACAATAGAAGCCATTAGGTTGGGCCCAAAATTGGGCAAAGGGGTAATGAATAATCGGATGGGTGGGGGGGAGGGTGTGGGGAGGGGGTTGGAGTGAATGTGTGGGTGTGTGGGCGCACAAGGGGGGAAGAGAAGTGGTATGGTTTGATATGGGAGATTTCGTGTTTGTTCAGACAGGAGTAATATCTAGATTTAAAGGGGAAAGGTCAGTATATTTTAGGCACAAGAGAATGTGGGATAGGTTAGAGAATATCCTGAGAGGAGAGAGGGAACAGGGACTGAAGAATGATGGGTACTAAAGGTGGTAGAAGTAAATCCTCAGATTTAATAAAACAAGTTAAAATATGCTCATGGAATGTGCGGGGGGTAAAAGATAGGTCCAAAAGACAGGCAATTTTTTCTATGGCTGATGAAGGGAGAGTCAAAATACTCTGTCTGCAGGAGACATCCTGGTGAATGATACAATCAGGGCCCTGGAACATAGGAATTATCAGGTGCAGTATCACTCCACCTATTCTTCCTATTCAAGAGGTGTGTGTATACTGATAAGTTCGGGTTTAGTCTTCTCCTGCAGCCAGAGTAAGGTAGACGAAAATGGACGGTATATTTTTCTCTTGTGTACAATTGAAAGCAGAGTATGTGTATTGGCCAACGTTTACATCCCTCCTCCATTTAGTATGGAAATCTTGGATAGCTTAACTAGATTTATGGCAGATCTCCCAGGGGTGCCAGTTATAGTGGTTGGAGATTTTAATATGACTGTGAACAATTGCATAGATAGGTTTCCACCGAAAATCATTAGCAATGGGGCACCTAATGGACCACTCTTACAATATTGTGAGGAGATAGGGTTGGTGGATATCTGGAGGAGGAGGCATCCTGGGGTAAGACAGTATTTTTGTCACTCCAGGACATATGCCACTTTGTCTAGAATCGACCTTGTGCTGGGAAATGGGGAAGCACTGAATGTAGTGGAGGAGATAGTTTATAAGCCGAGAGGGATTTCGGACCACTCACCGGTGTTTTTTTTTTTGATAAAGGCGGGGAAGTGTTATAGTAGAGGGGACTGGAAAGTAAATCCCTTTTGGCTTGAGATTATCGAGGATACTGGGGCCATTACGGACAGTCTGGTGGAATTTATACATTTAAATCAAATAACGGCCCCATTAGGGAAAATATGGGATTCCCTGAAGGTTTTTCTTCGGGGAGTTCTAATACAAAAAAATTCCCATGCCAAAAAGCAATCACAGGTTAAGGAGATAAAAGCAAAAGAGAGGGTGAGAAGTGCTGAAGTGCAATATGTGGAGGCGCCAACCCTAGCTAGTTATGAAACCTGGGTGGAGAGGCAAGATGACTATAGGAGAGTGGTCTTAGAGAAAATGGAAAGGAAAAAATCATTTCAGAGACAGAGTTTTTTTGGAGAAGGTAAACAAGTTGGGAAAACTTTGTCTCTGATTGTTAATGGCCCCTCAGCCACTATACCAGCAATTGAAGGTAAGGAAGGTACAATTAAAAAAGCCACCCCGGAAATACTAGAAGAATTTAAAAATTATTTTGAAAACTTATATAGTACGGCACAAACAAATGTAGAAGGGGAAATGTGGGATTTTTTTGGGAAATTGAAAATAAACCCCTTATCAAAAGAAGATAGGGAAGTGTTGGATGCCCCATTGACACTGGAAGAGTTGCAAAGGGTAGTAGCAGACATGGCAAATCAGAAAGCACCGGGTCCTGACGGTCTACCCATAGAAATATTTAAGAAGTATGGGGAAGTTTTACTTCCTAAACTTTTGGAGGTGTTTAACGGAGCTGTGGATGATAGGAAACTACCTATATCTATGACAGAAGCCATAATAATTGTTTTGCTGAAAGAGGGGAAAAACCCGCTTGATGTGACTTCATACAGGCCTATATCGCTGTTATGTTTGGATGTGAAGATCTTGGCAAAAGCTTTGGCAACAAGGGTGAATAAAATAATTTCTAAAGTAATACATTCAGACCAAACCGGGTTCATACCGGACAGATCTACAAGCACAAACATAAGGCGAGTGTACCTAAATATGCAATTGCCAATAGATAATAGTGGCAAGAGAGCCGTCCTCTCTTTAGATGCAGCTAAAGCCTTCGATTGTCTGGAGTGGCATTATATGTGGAAGGTACTAGCCGAATTTCAATTCGGCCCTAACTTTGTCCACTGTCTCAGTCTATTATATGACAGTCCAAGGGCCAAGGTTAGGGTTAATGGTGAATGCTCGGAGTGGTTTCAATTGAGGAGGGGAACGAGGCAGGGTGTCCTTTGTCACCCCTGCTCTTTGCCCTGGCAGTGGAGCCATTGGCTATCGCTTTGAGGTCTGCCCAAGCGATACAGGGTTTTAAAAGAAGGAGGGGGAGGAGAAAGTCGCTATGTATGCGGATGATATTTTGTTGTTCTTGGGGGATACACAGGCTTCCCTGAAGGTAGCTATGGGTATAGTTAAGGAATTCGGTTATTTCTCAGGGCTAATAATTAATTGGGAAAAATCTGTAATTTTGCCAATAGATCCTCTCATAGAGCCACTCCCACAACAAATATCCCAAATTAAAATAGTAAGTCAAATTAAATATTTGGGTATTACTATAACAAGAGATCCAGGGCAGTACATAACTGGAAATGTGGTTCCACTTATGAAAAAATTAAAACAGAAAAGCCGGGTGTGGGGTTGTTTGCCTCTCTCGGTCGCCGGGCGCTGCAATTTAATAAGGATGGTTTGGTTGCCACAAATATTATACGTAATACATAACTCTCCAGTGTGGATTCCTAAGCACTGGTTTAAAAAAATGGACAGTGTGTTTAGAGAGTTCATTTGGAAAAATGGGGTGGCAATGATCAGCTTGCAGGCGCTGCGGCGGCCGGGGGAGATGGGAGGTATGGGAGTGCCGGATCCAATGTGCTATTTCCTGGCATCCCAAATGCAATATGTGGGAGGCAGTAATAGGTCAGGTGATAGGGGAGCAGGGTGTAATTTATTGCTGAATGATACTAGCCATGACACAATAGTAGAGGCGATGGAGGCAGACTCCTTTGGTACCAAGTGCCCTACCACTCAGATGATGGTCAAAAGTTGGGTGTCTGTCAAGAATATGTTGGATTATACTGGCTTCTCTGAGTTTTCCCCATTATGGGATAATAAAAACTTAAATGAACTTAAAATAATGGGGATAATAGAAGAATGGGATCGACGGGGTATTCATTGTCTGGCACAGCTATATAAGGCTGGGAGGTTAAAGTAATTCCAGGTGGAAGTGGAAGAATATGTGAAGAATATGCGATTCCTAATCGATCATTTTACAGGTACCTGCAAATCAGGCATGCCCTAAAAGCACAATTCAGTGGGAAGGAACCAGTGTGGTGTGAAATGTCCTCTTTGAGGAAGCTGGTTAATGCTAGCTCTACAAAAAGATTAATTTCTGATTTGTATGGGAGTTTGAATGTGACGGGTCAGGAAGGAATGGAGGAAAATAAAAATAGGATTAAATGGGAGGGAGACGTCGGGCCACTGTCGGATAGTCAGTGGGAGCATGTTCTGGCACTCGGGCCCAGGATCTCCCTCTCTCCTTCACAGATAGTCTCTCATTTGCATTTGATATACAGGCCATATTATACACCACTGAAGCTGTTTAGGTTCGGAAAGAAGCCTGATGCTATGTGTCAACGATGCGGGGAAGGGAGAGGGGACTTGATACACATGTTCTGGCGATGCCCCAAGCTGTATAGGTACTGGAAGGGTATTAGGGATAAAACAAACTCTGTGTTTGGGACATCGCTGGGCATGGAGGCCAGGACCTGTCTAATGGGCCTGGTGGAGGAAAAAGGGGTTTTAAGGGACATACAGACTGCAATCATTAGGTGTTTGAAGGAAAAAACTCATTGCACGGAAATGGCAGACAAAAGATCCCCCGACGGTAGCAGAATGGGTGAAAGAAGTAAGGGAGGTGATTAGTAAAGAGAAGTATATTTATAAGAAGAGGGGTAACTACAAGAAATTTGAAAAAAAAAGGAAGTTATGGATGACTTCAGAAGATGCTAGAATGGAAGTTGGGCAGGATGTTAGTGGTAGTGTGAGGATTGGTTGGTGTGTGTGTGTGGGAGGAGGAGGGGTGCGGGGAGGGAGGGGGTGAAGTGAGGTGATTAATGGGGGATGAGGGGGGAAAGAAAAAAAGGGGGAAAAAATTTGAATATTAATGTTTATTGGTGTTTTGGCCTTGTGTATAAATGGTGAAAATACAATGACTTGATGGATGATGACATTTTTTTCATGAAGCTAAAAAGAAGGAAGTAAAAAAAAAAAAAATCAGAGAATGCCTTACATTTATTGAGAAAATGCAAAGAATTCTTTGAATAGTGCCCTTGTCTAGTGTCTGACCTCCTGTGTTCACAATACAGTGGGGCAGCCACTCGCATGGGACCCGGAAGCAAGTTGAGATCACTGGAGTAGTGATGTCTACTACAGTTATTTCCAGCTTCCATGGGTTTGGTATATACAGTACATAGTTACAATGTTTTAAGCAGGACCAATATAATTATGTATAAAATGCTATAACTGGAATTATTTTTTAGGCCAGCCTTTTTCAACCAGGGTGCCTTCAGGGGTGCCTTGGCAAAATGCCTAGAAATTGCCCACAAATTGTATACAGGCCAGCGGGTGGATCAAGCCTGCCTGTTAGTTACATGAAGCCACAGGTTTTCATTGTGCACCATTACTACCTTCTAGCTGCCAGTGTCCTAACAAGCAATGACATCATCGGTTGATAAGGAGGACGTTGAGCACCTGCACAACATTTTTGTTCCTCTTCTTCCCCTCTCCTTCAACACTGGGGTCACATTAGCTGAGGGAGAAGAGAAACATTGGAATACTAGTCAGTTCCAGTGTACAAAGGTGTGTTTGCTTTGGAGAAATAAATCACCTCTAATGTTAGGTGTCCTACGCATGTGGATGTTGCTGCATTACGTAAAACAATTTTAGAATGGGGTGCTGCGATATTGTGCAGAATTTTAAAGGGTGCCTTGATGGAAAAAAAGGTTGAGAAACATTGCTTTAAGCAGTAGTTCAGCAGTGGCAGCCCCTTCTTTGTCATCTTCTGTAAACTGACTCTGAACTGTCAATATATGTGAAAATGTGTTTTTCAAGTTGTCAGTTGCTTACTCTTTTTACACAGGCTTATTTGTGTGTGTTCTGTTTGTATGGTCTTTCCATGTTGGCGATGTTAGCAATTGTATTGTATTAGCAGATTCTTGTAGGGACGTTTGGACAAGTGATCGGTAAAATCCTACATTACCTGTCTGACAAACATGTCAGACACAATGAACACTCAAGTAAACTAGATGTATTTTGGACACAAAGGGTTTTGTCCTTGACTTCTTTCAGTTTGATTTTACTTGTTTATGTAATGTCTATGTTTAGAAAAGTCTTAAGAAAAAATCTTTTTTTCCGAGCCCAGTGCTCAGAATTGCCAACCCTGGATGCAAAACTATGTATAAGCAGTTACATGCCAACAATGGTGGTGCTGGCCATTGATGGAGATCTTCATTTCTAACATATCCCAACTGTACTTACTACATATTGAAATCATTAACAGTCACTAGAATTTTCAGGAGGAAACCTGTAGTGGCAGCACCCATCTCTTTAAGGTTTCTAAAAAATGACCGTTGCTCAAATTGTTTTTTTTTTTAGAAAAGCCACCTTGTAAAAGAGGAATTATACCAGTCCCGATGTGGGTGACACCAACCTTTGCTCTCTTGCAGAGCTATACTTGGCAGAAAAATCAGAATTTGTCATTTCCATGTGTGTGTCGAATGTATCCCCCAGTGTGCGTTGATGGCTACTGTAGCTGTAGGGACATGGTGGCCAAAACAAGAGTGCACTAGGGGATGCAACCCACACACACAGAAGTATCAAATGTAGATGATTCCTCATCCTATGCAATGAGCGGAATGTACCTCGGTTCAGTTGGAGGCAGGTTCATTGAACATTACTGAAGTTGGGTGCTAAAGAAAAGGGTGCTAAGTCAACGCTAGACCAATATGGAGTCTGGTAACTCTAGTGGTTATCCGTGATATGGTGCTCTTCAAAGGGATCCCACGGGTAGATGAGGGAGAAGAGAAAGGTAGTCCTGATGGGGACTCGGGTGCTGCCTCGCTGGTAGCAATGTGAAATCGCTCTGGAGGATATGTGTAGATGGGGTAGGAGGTAACTCGATATACGGGGATGTCACTCTTTAGGCTTTTTTATACAATGTATTTATTGAAGTGTGCAGTTCACAGGGTGCAACTGGATCCAACATCCCTTGTGAGGCTGCAGAATATAGAACAGCGCCAGCCAAAATCAAAGCTTGTGCTGGATCTTAACCTTATTGGTTATCAGCTACTAATGGCCATTTTCCAGGCTAATAGGCTAGGGATTATCAAACAAGTGGCATGGGTGGACTGATCACTGCTGTGGGGAACATGCACCAAAGCAAAAAAAAATGTCTAACAAAAAATCCCATTTGGCAGTGATTTTAATAATACTTAACGGGCAACTCTAGGAAACTTTAAAATTCTCCCTTCTCCTGACCTTATCAAGACCCATGGAGGGACTATTACCATACATTGGACGTAAGGTTGGTGTGAAAGGGGCACATAAATTTAAAAAATTCTACACGTCCTAGCAGTGACTGCCCTTTATTCAGTGCAGAAAAATGCAGGTCACCGCACACAGTGTGAACAGGCCCTAAAGGGACACAGACATTGCAGCTTTTCTCATTAGAACACAGAGTGCACTGGCTGATAATGAGCCAATTCCTCCCATTCAGAATGAATATCCAACTGTTTAAATAAAGCTTTTCGATGCCATTTCCAGCTTCCCAAGAGCCCTGTATCCCTGGTTGCTGTACTATGCACTTGTAAATATTTTTTGATCGAGAGCTTGGCTAGCCCTTTCTTCTACCTGTATGTTCATCTTGGACAGTAAAGTTTCCCATCATAGTGATAAAGCAATTGGTGTATAAGGGAGGTGGTAGGCAAGCTCTTGACAATACCAGAATATGACAAGATTTGCAAGTTACAGTCCCTTGCAATTTAGGCTTCTTGTAAATTGGAGAATTTTACTAATGTTATTGTTAAGACAGTGCTACTTATGTACATTGTACCATAACACCTGGCGATGTGTGCCATTCATTTTGAATGGCACCCCAATGCACCTAGTCAACGCACCACAGCACTGAACTGCTAGACACTTCTGTGACGGACCGCCTGATACCCCACCAAACAGTGCTTCCTTGCCACTGGAACCCAGGAACAAGGTATTATAGTTGGGAATATCACCCAGCAACTAAACAACACTAGCTTAGGTGCAAACAGGGACTCCCTTTATTGTATTGTCTTTATTCAGAGAATTAATCCAAGCCTCGCTCTCATCTTTCATCACGTTGTTGTCCTTCATTAGAGAATGATCTGCTCTCTCCATGGGATCAGAGGCTATTGTTTTCTCATTACTATCCTAAGTGTACCGTGTATTTGAAGTCTATAGCAGTACCTGCACATAGCAATATTGTCTTTATATTATATTTTTGTTGAATTCTTGCTATTAACACCACACAATATTGGCTTTCATTTTATTGGCAATACACATAAGTCCATTTGTCAGCACCCTTTTGTAAGCTTATTAGAGAGGATTTGAATGCACCTTATACACTTTAATCGATCACATTGTTTATTCGCACGTATTTTGCATTTTTATAGAGTGAATTGCACACTGATTGACATTAATTAGAGCGCATCAATAATTTATTTCAATTCACCCCTCAATAATAGTCTTGCTCCACTTGGAGAGCCTCCCTCCAGAGCACCCGGCGGATTGCATCTCAATTTCAGCACGTCCCAGATAAAACCAGGCTCTCCGTACTGGGCGAACGTCTCTTGCATTCGCCACTGGAACTCCGCTTCCATGGCAACTAGCTCCTGGAACACTTCAACAAAAGCTGACACTGGGTCTCAGTAGTGGTTTTGTCTGCCAGTTGGAATAAAGCAGATCTAACCGCTGCCACCAAATGTGATAGACTGCCTGGCATGGCACCTTGGTGCCTCTGCCAATATACAGCTTCCAGAAGCAGACAAGATCCCCGATCGCCTCCATGGGCCATAATCAGTGGGTAGAAGGCAAGCCCCTAGTCCCCTCCAAAAGCCCCTGTCCCATTTGGGTCTGTCACAATTTCTATAACCTACAGCTAACCCATAGGAATCAATGGGGACATGGCATGTGCGCGCAATAAGAAGAGGTCTCAGTGGGGGCATCTTCCAAGCAAAGGCTACATTGCACTCGGCAGGGCCGCATAGTGCTACATTACCTCGTGTAGAAATTCCTAAGGCTGACTACTCTCATGTTCCACCTGTAATAACATGCTTTCTGCTTGTCCTTCTGCCAGGCTTTTTATCTGATGCGCTGACACAGCAAAGTGGCTGCCTTCTATCAGATTGAAATCTGGGCAATGGAATTTATTGATGTGATGATGAAAATGAAATGAGGCCAGGAGGGAGGGTGATGCGGCGCTTTCATTTGTTTATAAAACTCAAGCCAAGATTTATGAATTGTCACTCGTATCCTCTTCGTGTATGAACTTCACTTGTAATGCTGAATAGGCACTTCAGATGTGTTTAAAAAGATTAAATAAGCTTTTTTTTTTTGTTTTTTTTTTTTTAGGAGCATTTCCAATCAAATATAAAGTAATGATGTCTTAAAACAAAATTCTGCTTAAATTACTAGAAATGTGCAGTTACAAGCTTTACCTACCTTCCTTGAGGGCTCGTTCACACGAAAGAGTGTATTTATAAAAAAAAAATAGCATAGCCATTTGTCCAGCAAAACTGCTGGTACATTTGTTCTGTATGAATGGGGCAAAGCCAAATGTTCTCTATTTCCTCTGCAGTTAGATTGTTAATGAATTATTTGTTTATTCATTGTTTGGGAAAATACTGCATTATGGCCACTAGATGGAGCTGAGAATCATAGGAAAAAGTGTTTAATTAATATGAGCATCAGCTCTATCTAGTGGTCATAATGTAGTATGTACTGTACTGAACTCCTCTTTTTTTTATGAACTAATACCATTTGACCTGCAGAGGAGATATGAAAACATTCATTTTTGCTCTTTTCACACAGAATGAATGTACCAGCAGTTTTGTTGGACAAATAGCTATGCAATTTTTTTTTCTATAACAACGCTCCTATGTGTTTCAGTAAAGCGTTGGTACAGAGCAGTGACATGCATTCTGAATGGTACTTTGATGGACGTGTGTTGTATGGAGTGCTGCACTGACAAAAGATGGTGCATGCAAAATTTTTGGGTGGCCCACCGCAGTTCAAGTTCATTGCATGGTGCACTGGGGTGCCATTCAAATTATTGCACCAACACACATGCAATGTGTGATTGGATGTCATTGCAGCAACGGAGCGTGAATGGGCCATAGGATGCTCATGACTTTGAGAAATAAATAGCAAGAAGCAAGAGGTTGGAGGGGCAGACTACAGCTGTATCCATGACCCCCTCCAGAAACATGTCCTAGCATAACTTTTTTCCTTTACTTTGTTCCTGAAGCAAGAAACAGCTATTATTACTCTCTGTGATATCAGCACTGACTTGTAAAATTCTTGTTCATATTGATGCAGTTGCACCCCCCCCCCAGAACTACATCTCCCAGGAGTCCTTTCCCTACACACAATTTGTGGGCAGGCTATTGGAAGTAAAGACAGCACCCAAAAAAATAAATGTTTACAGTAAACGTGGAGTGGGGCAGAAAGGTTAGAGGAAAGTACAGCAGGCTGGGCTGGCAATGCCGGTTAGGATTTCAGTGCAGAAAATGGATTGTGTTGTCAGCTCAGACAGGAGGTTAAGAACACACTGGATTTCTGGCAAATCAACAGATAGTCTTTCTAAATAACTGAGTGGCATGAGTTTCAAGGCTTCCAGGAAGGTGCCACTAGGTCCTTTTTTTAATCTCGCTATTGATTTAGTAAATTTAATAAAGGTCCACCTTGCAATAACAATATTGTTAGTTCTAACGCTTTCTCTACCCTATGAAAAATAGTTTTTTGTTTTTGTCTGTGTACCCATTTGAGAGATTTTCCATAACTTTCTGTCTTCTCATGAAATGAGAGTTGATGTCCCCAATAGGGACATAGAGAGTAATACAACATGGCAGAGACTTTATACCTTAACCATATCCAAAATATGATAAAATAATCTTTGTTGGAAATGGACTTTAAACAAAAGTTCTCTTGGACATGAAGTGATTTAAACCAATCTGTCTGATTTTGATCAGATTGAACAAAGATCCTCATGTATGTGGACATACATGAGGATCATTGACCTTGAGAAAACTATCAGTCGCCCATTTTGAATTAATTTAGCTGATCATTATTTCTTTCCCCTTTGAGATAAACCAGTGCTGAAAATGTCGTGTTGTACTCCCATCTCTACCAGAATAAATATACACAGTGGCCAATTCAAGAGCTAGATCGCAAAAAAATGGACAGAGGTTCTTATCTTTTCCCCCCTCTATCCAAACTTAGAGAGAATGTTTTGGCCAGAGTTAGGCTTTACAATCCTTCACATTTGTATGTACAAATCCTCAATCCTTCTCAATCCTCTTACCCCAGAAGAGGCCTTAAACGAATCGTCAGCCCTCGGGGAAGTCTTTCTAAAACCTCATTCTCAACCTAATTCATCATTGTTACATTGGTGGTCAGTGGGAAGAATGTCCCTTACATTGGTGGTCAGTGGGAAGAATGTCCCTTACATTGGTGGTCAGTGGGAAGAATGTCCCTTACATTGGTGGTCAGTGGGAGGAATGTCCCTTACATTGGTGGTCAGTGAAAAGTATGGCTCTTACACTGGTGGTCAGTGGGAAGAATGCTCCTTACAGTGGTGGGCAGTGAGAGGAATGGCCCTTACATTGGTGGTCAGTGGGAAGAATGGCCCTTACATTGGTGGTCAGTGGGAAGAATGTCCCTTACATTGGTGGTCAGCGAAAAGTATGGCTCTTACATTGGTGGTCAGTGGGAAGAATGCTCCTTACAGTGGTGGGCAGTGAGAGGAATGGCCCTTACATTGGTGGTCAGTGGGAAGAATGCTGCTTCCACCCCTTAGAGTGGTGGTCAGAATGTCTTTCTTTCAGACAGCTAAAAAGATCATTGGTGTCACGCCATTGGCTCTGCCAAGTGGTGTTGTCCCCAGAATTATGCAGGCACCATCAAACCACCATTTTGATGGACTTGTCTTTTTTTCAACCACACCTACTATGTAACTATGTAACTATGGCAGGTCAAACAGCCACAGCTCAAGGGACCCCTGGCAACTTCTGGAGGAACCCTGGTTGAGAATGGCTTTTCTAGGGGGAAGCCGGGAGGCATCCAGTTGCAGTAGAAGCTTGTGATTTGGTGCTCTACACTGGTGGGAACTCAACTTATATTCTTCTCTAGTACCACCGAGGGCACTGCTGTGAACTGACCTTCCTGTTTTTAGCATGTTCTTTATATATTATAATTTCAAGAAATCAAACACTGTGTCCAGCCTCTACATTATTTTAACTATGAATGTATGGAGTATGCACTTCAGAGAGGAAATGACAGGAAGGTAAAAAAAAAAAAAAAAAACCAGACAAAAATTTCCCAGCACACTTACCAGCTAACAAAAACAAGATAAATCCCGGCTCAACTTACCAACCAGCCTGCAACAAACTGAATTGTCCTGTCTAACAGTTTACGTTAAAAATGCATTTGCAAATACATGCGTAAGCTGCAGAGGCCGCAACAAGGCATCCCAGTATTATCTGCAGTCCTAACTCTATAAATATATAGTTTAACTATTCTGCGCTCACCAAACTGATAATGTGATCAATATCGTATGTAATACAATATTATATGTGATACAAAAAAGTGAAAAAAAAAAAAAGGTACATGTGTATGTGTATGCTGCTATCTCCAAGAATTAAATACTCAATTCACAAACGTATATAGAAAAAAGGAGATTTTGCAAACATTAAACACATTATTGAATAATCATACAAAAACACATAACCATGTAATTCAGTCAATGTGAATCAATGAATATTGTGTTGAAAAGTGCCAAACACATAAAAAATTCAAATGAAGTAATAATGATGGCAACTTCTGATGCAGCACCTAAAAATCTGCAATGGCAACTGGTCGGTACTTTATATCCAAGTGGGGAAGTAAGCTAAAAGCCAGATGGCCTCTTTTCGGATAGGATAGACCCCAAATTATAGGGATCGAGCTCGCCTGATATGCACAGTAATCAGCTGTGATGTTGCACCTGGTCTGCTCCAAACACTAGCCACTCTCCAGTGTTGCCAACCTACCAGATTGAAATTTACTGACACGACACCCAAAATTTACTGGCACAGTCACGTTTTTACTGGAATATCGAAAAGTTACAAAATGACAGTGCATATTTCAGTTTTTAGGCTACAAACAAGTACAATATGCAATTAGCAAATAGATTTAAGGTAGATATTAAGGCAAAAACATATTTCTTATTTAATTTTTGATATAGTAATTAAGTAGCTCAGGAACAGAAATCGAGAGGGCAAGAATCTAGAATGGGCAGCACACACACATGAAATTGACTCTCACAGTGACACTGACAGCAGTGTGCAGCAGCACAGATGATGATGGCACCTCACCAACATGACACGTCCCCTCCTGAGTAACAGTGACCCTCTCTCTCCATGCCAGGTGGTCCCTTCAGTCCACTCCCGGCTTGCCTTCCTCCCGTCCTGCAGACCTGCACACAAGGCTCCGACTGCTCTGTTTCCTTGCACCATGACTTCACGCGACACACTGCCGGCACAGTCCGAACACACTGTAGCAGGTACTGGGATGGTCTCGGCCAAACATCACAGTCATATTTTTTACTGGCAAACTTTTTCTTTCACTGGCATTTACTGCCAGGAGAAAAGTGCCCATTTTTTACTGGCTGCCAGTAAAAATACTGGCGGTTGGCAACACTGCCACTCTCCTTTGCCAAAGACAACAAGACCTTTGGTAAGTTTCCAACCTTCCAGTCACTCTGTCTGATGCTCCTCCAGTAGGTATAAAAGATTTAGAAAAAAAGGAACTTCATGGTGCAGTAAAAAGTGGTAGTTTATTCCAAAATTTTGCATAAGCACAGCAAAGAAATTCGGTACAAAACACAGCCATGAGCTTTCAGACTGCCAGCTGGTGCATGGTGACGTCACAAGATTCTCTCCAACCGGCGCGTTTCCCTGTAACAAGCATCGTCTGGGAACGGAGATAACTCTGGGACGTCACTCACCACGTAATTTATACTAGGCAGGGGAGACACCAGAGGTACGAAATTAATTTGTTCCTCCCAGGTATCTTACACATAACACAGTTTTTTATGTGGCAAACATTGTTTAAAAAACAATATTTAAAAGACAAAATTTAAAAATAATATTTAAAAATAATTCCACATAAACCGCCATACTAAAATATATCACGATCAAATTTACATAGTTACATAGTAGGTGAGGTTGAAAAAAGACACAAGTCCATCAAGTCCAACCTCTGTGTGTGATTATGTGTCAGTATTACATTGTATATCCCTGTATGTTGCGGTCATTCAGGTGATTATCTAATAGTTTCTTGAAGCTATCAATGCTCCCCTCTGAGACCACCGCCTGTGGAAGGGAATTCCACATCCTTGCCGCTCTTACAGTAAAGAACCCTCTACGTAGTTTAAGGTTAAACCTCTTTTCTTCTAATTGTAATGAGTGGCCACGAGTCTTATTAAACTCTCTTCTGCGAAAAAGTTTTATCCCTATTGTGGGGTCACCAGTACAGTATTTGTAAATTGAAATCATATCCAATCTCAAGCGTCTCTTCTCCAGAGAGAATAAGTTCAGTGCTTGCAACCTTTCCTCATACTAAGATCCTCCAGACCCTTTATTAGCTTTGTTGTACTCGCTCCATTTCCAGTACATCCCTCCTGAGGACTGGTGCCCAGAACTGGACAGCATACTCTAGGTGCGGCCGGACCAGAGCCTTGTAGAGTGGGAGAATTATCGTTTTATCTCTTGCATTGATCCCCCTTTTAAATTTAAAACTGAAAAAGTTTTCATTCATTCTTTTGATACATTTTCTAAAGTTCTATGTAGACATAATTACTACAAATTAGCTATTAGGTATCACTTTGGACCTGACACCAAAGTTACTATTTAAACATATTTTGGTTGCGTCAGATGCACGGTTTACTATAATATATTCCAATAGTTTACTGATTTTATCTGACAAGCAGTAATATTACAAAGTGATGCTAATAATACACAGAACAATCTAACCACCATGTATATAATAAACCTTCAAAGATTTTTAAAAAATTTTAGTTAAAAAAAAAAAAAATTATTTATCATTTGGTTAATACCCATATGGATAATGAAAATGAATTGATGAATCAATAAATTAATACAGTATCTCACAAAAGTGAGTACACCCCTCACATTTTTGTAAATATTTTAATCTAACTTTTCATGTGACAACACTGAAAAAATTACACTTTGCTACAATGTAAAGGCCTTTTGGGTCTGGTATGAATATTAAGGGGAACCCCAAACCAAAAATTTAAAAAAAAATTGCGTGGCGGTCCCCCCAAAATCCATACCAGACCTGAAGGGTCTGGTATGGATTTTAAGGGGAACCCTGCGCCAAAATTAAAAAAATGACATAGGGGTCCCCCCAAAATCCATACCAGACCCTTATCCAAGCACGCAACCTAGCAGCCCACAGAAAAGGAGGGGGGACAAGAGAGCGCTCCCCCCCTCCTGAATTGTACCAGGCCACATGCCCTCAACATGGGGAGGATGCTTTGGGACAGATGGGGACAAGGGCATCATCCCCACAACCCTTGCCCGGTGGTTGTGGGGGTCTGGAAGGAATCTGGAAGCCCCCTTTAACAAGGGGACCCCCAGATCCCAGCCTCCCCCCAATGTGAATTGGTAACGGGTACATTGTACCTCTACCATTTCACATAAAAAAGTTTAAAAAATAGTAAAAAAGACAGGAAACACTTTGTGACAAGTCCTTTATTAAAAAAAAAAAAATGTCCCGCAATGTAGATCCATCTCACGCTGCCCGATGAGTCGAAGAAAAAAAAAAAAAAGCCGCAACAGCTCCGCCTCCATGGGAGGCTCCCGCCGAGTGACACTCCTTCTCGATGACAGCTGTTATATAGCTGAGGGCGGGGCCACTCTGTGATGTAAACGGGTGACCCCACCTTCCTCTGACGTCACGAGACCCGACAATTCATTACAGCCGCGATCAGTTTTAAATTACCTTTTTTCCTTTAGAAATGTCATTTTGCTGTGGTACTGTTCCAAACACGGCAAAACTGCGCCACTTTACAGGCATACTATAGACACCCCTCAGGCACGATATTTAAAGGAATATTTCATTTTTATTGTTTCACTTCAAGTATTATTAAAATCACTGCTCCCGAAAAAACTGCGTTTTTTTTGCACTGATACATCTCCCCTGGGACAGGACCCGGGTCCCCAAACACTTTTTATGACAATAACTTGCATATAAGCCTTTAAAATGTATACTTTTGATTTTTCATGTTCATGTCCCATAGACTTTAACGGTGTTCATCTGAATTTTTTGCCTGTTTGCAAGTTCTTGTGCAAACTGAACCGGGGGGTGTTCGGCTCATCCTTAGTCCCCACATAAAAACAAAAAATCATTTTCCCATCGCAACACCAGTGGATTGAAAATAAAACTCTCCTCCATAATAGAAATGATTATGCTCCGTGGCAAATTCTAAAATAAAATAAAATAAATTCCCTCAAAGGTTTTTTATTGCCTGATCTTTATTCAAAAAATATCTAACTGCCATATAGCCTATTTGATGTGGGATAATGGTATATAGAGATGAGACGTCTGCTGTAACAAGCAAGACCTCTCTCTCTATGTTAATGGCGGAGACTTCTTGAATGATTTGTCTAGAATCTTTCAAAAATGCTGGAGTTTTGCTCACCAATGGCTGTAAGAAAACAATCAATACATTTTCCTATGCGAGACGTTAATGTGTCAATCCCGCTAACCAGAGGCGTAGCTTGAAGCTTGTGGGCCCCGCTGCAAAAGTTGACCTGGGCCCCCCCCACTACTTCCAATGTGCGTGCAGATACATCAACCGCACGTCAAGATACTCAAAGTGGCTTAAGAGATTGAGTTCCCAGAGTTCCTCTTTACATCAGAGGACAGGGATTACCATTGGAAAATCAGAGGACAGGGATCACCGCTGGAGAATCAGAGGACAGGGACCCCTGGCAGGTCACTTGGCAGAGCTCCTTTCCCATCCCAGCACTGTATACAGCCCCCCCAGGGCTGAAATCACATCCCTTTACACACAGTCTGTCAGTCTTCACAGGGTCTATCTGGCTTTTTTGTTGCCCTTCTGACCTGTGAAATTCTCTGGTCAGAACAGCAGTGTAGTTGCAGTAGGCAGATACACCCTGTGCAGATTGTGGCTAACTGGCTGTGTTGTAAAGGAATATGATTTCAGCCCTGCAGAGGAGGAACAGTATAGAGTGCTGTAATGGGAAAGGAGCTCAGCAGCTGGGCATAACATGCAGGGTGGAGGGGGTGGTCAGGGGGCAACTTAGATCTGGGAGGGCAAAGCCATGTGACACAAAATCTGGAGCCTGCAGCCCTTCAGGGGCCCCCCGAGGAGGTGTTAAGGGATTTGTTTTAGCAATTTCTGAAGATTTCTCTGTCAGTGTTGGGAGAAGGTGACCTCCCGGAGGTGTGTGTCTTTTCCCCAGTTGTCAGGGAAGTGGGTTAAGTAGACATCCCCAGGTGGGGGTACAGAGAATCCCAGCTGGTGACTAGGAGACACTGAGCAGTGTCATACCTCACCAGTTACATCAGTCCCATCATGTCTACAGGACAGCACTCTCCTCTTCTTGCCTCGCTGAGCTTGGTTACCATCCCATGTTGCCAGCACATGGAATGGTGTCTCCCCTGCCTATTATAAATTACGTGGTGAGTGATGTCCCAGAGTTATCTCCGTTCCCAGTCGATGCTTGTTACAGGGAAACGCGTCGGTTGGAGAGAATCTTGTGATGTCACCACGCACCAGCTGGCAGTCTGAAAGCTCATAGCTGAGTTTTGTACCGAATTTCTTTGCTGTGCTTATCCCATGTTGCCAGCACATGGAATGGTGTCTCCCCTGCCTATTATAAATTACGTGGTGAGTGATGTCCCAGAGTTATCTCCGTTCCCAGTCGATGCTTGTTACAGGGAAACGCGTCGGTTGGAGAGAATCTTGTGATGTCACCACGCACCAGCTGGCAGTCTGAAAGCTCATAGCTGAGTTTTGTACCGAATTTCTTTGCTGTGCTTATGCAAAATTTTGGAATAAACTACCACTTTTTACTGCACCCTGAAGTTCCTTTTTTTCCCAAATCCTTTATACTTACTGGAGGAGCATCAGGCAGAGTGACTGGAAGGTTGGAAACTTACCAAATGTCTCGTTGTCATTGGCGGAGGAGAGTGGCTAGTGTTTGGAGTGGACCAGGTGGAACAGCTGATTACTGTGTATATCAGGCGAGCTCAATCCCTATAATTTGGGGTCCATCCTGTCCAGTGAGAGGCCATCTGGCTTTTAGCTTACTTCCCCGCTTGGATACAAAGTACCGACCAGTTGCCATTGCAGATTTTTAGGTGCTGCATCAGAAGTTGCCTTTATTATTACTTCTTTTGAAGTTTTTTTTTGTGTTTGGGACATTTCAACACAATATTAATTGATTCACATTGACTGAGTCACTCACATGGTTAGATTTTTTTTATGATTATTCAATAATGTGTTTAAGGTTTGTGCAATCTCTTTTTTTATATATTTCTAACTCTATAAATGTTGGAAGCCTCCATAGTAGAAGCACATATATAGTAATGGATAGATTGAGGGCAGGTTTGCCTGGAGAGAGCACACTCCTCCTTAAAGGCTTACCAGCGAGCCTGCAAACAAACTAAATTGACAATTCTTGTTCAAACAAGTGGTTTTAGTTGCACACATTTGCAAATACACTGTATGTGGAAGCTGCCGTGCCTACGTCAAGGCTCCTCTGTGTACTGTGGTCCTAGCTCTATATTTTTAAGAGTCTCCAAGGTGGAGCACATTGGACGTCCAGCAAAATCAGAATTGTGGCTGGAGGCATCCAGTTTGTCTCCACGCCAAAGACAGGACGTTCATCTCACAACAATGGAAAAGTGGTTTAATTCCTCTGGCCCCTAGGATACCTATCATTTAATACTTGCCAAAAGTTCATAATAATTCTCAAAAACCCCCGGGCAGGCCTATTGTTAGTGGTATTGACTCAATAATGTCCCGCATAGGAAAATGTATTGATTTTTTTCTTACAGCCTTTGGTGAGCAAAACCTCGGCATTTTTGAAAGATTCTAGACAAATCATTAATGAAGTCTCCGCCATTAACATAGAGAGAGAGGTCTTGCTTGTTACAGCAGATGTCTCATCTTTATATACCATTGTCCCACATCAAATAGGATGTTTGATATTTTTTGAAAAAAATGTTAGATATTTTTTGAAAAAGATCAGGCAGTAAAAATACCTTTGAGGGAATTTATTTTAAAATTATTAGAATTTGCCATGGAGCATAATTATTTCTATTATGGAGGAGTTTTATTTACAATCCACTGTTGTTACGATGGGGGCTACATTTGCTCCAAATCTAGCTAACTTATTTATGGCTCTATGGGAAAATTATTTTTTGTTTTCATGTGTGGACTCACGCTTCCTTTTTGGAGATGCTACATTGATGGTGCCTTCTTCCTTGTGTGTGTGTGTGGGGGGCGACGTGGAGTCTCTACAAGAATTTATGGGGTATCTGAATTCCAACTAATGGGGTGTCAGATTCACCTATCAGTTTAGTAAATCCTCTATTCCCTTCTTAGATCTAGTGATTTGTAAAGAGCAAACCCTATTAATGACCAGGACACATTTTAAGTCTACCGATCGAAATGGTTACATTCGAACAGAAAGCTGCCATCACCCTAGTTAGTTGAAAGCCATTCCCAAGGGACAGTTTCATAGAATAAGGTGAAATTTTCAAAGTTGGAGGACTTCTCAATGCAAGTTGAAACCTTAACCAAACGTTTTATGGAAAAGGTTATAATCAAGATAATTTGAAAAAAGAATTAGAAAAACTCCGTGATATAGATAGAAGTCAGCTATTGATACCAAGGAGTAAAGAACCAAGGGAGAATAACCCATATGAATGGGCTTTTGTTACTACTTTTTCTTCACAGTTTTGGTGGATTAACATGATTGTGAAGAAACATTGGCAAGTATTAAAAAGTGATAACATTCTGGGTCTTAAACTTCCAAAAAAATCGAATGTCATTTTTAGGAAAAATACCACGCTTAACTGCTTGCAGACCAGCCGCCGCAGTTTTACTGCGGCAGAATGGCACGGCTGGGCGAAACGACGTTACTTTACGTCGCTTCGCCTTTCGGCCACTAGGGGCGATCATGCACCGCTGGAGCGCGTGCCCCTAGCCAGTGCGAGTGCCTAGCAGGCGTGATGACCGACGGGTACCCGCGATCGCTTGTTCTTTCAGGGGAGTAGAGCGAGATTGTGTGTTCATACTAAGTATGAACACCGATCTCTCTCTTCTCCTAGACAGTCCCATCCCCCCTACAGTTAGAACATACCTAGGGAACACAGTTAACCCCTTGATCGCTCCCTAGTGTTAATCCCTTCCCTGCTGGTGACATTTATACAGTAATCAGTGCATTTTTATAGCACTGATCGCTGTGTAATTGTCAATGGTCCCAAAAATGTGTCAAAAGTGTGCAATTTGTTTGCCAGAATATTGCAGTCCCGATAAAAATCGCAGATCGCCGCCATTACTAGTAAAAACTAGTAAAAATATACCACACCTGCAGCAGCTTTCCTGGGGGGATTTTAACCCCAAAATATGCCATCCAGATGGCGGACATCACCGCAGCCTTAGTGGACCCCTCGAACCGATCTGGCTCCCTGGACTTATATTTTACAGAGCCGCGCCACACCGCTCCAGGGATATCCAAGATGGCACCAACCGGTAAACACCAGGCCGCTCGTGCTGCCTCCCCTATCCCCTCTCCACAGCCACTTTCTCCCTCTCTCCCTCCACCTGCCTCTCCTTCCAGCTCAGCTAGCTCCGCTCCTCTTGCAACAATGGGAGATGAAATCGGGGACACAGATCTACGGGCCCACAGCCTTGCCCTCCCCAGAAAAGCAAATTTGGAACTGTTTGTTAATAGGGTGGAGAAGGCCTGCAGGCAAGATATTGAGGCCTTTCAGGCAGACACAGCACATATTGGGGGTAGAGTGGAGGACCTGGAAGCTCAATGGGAAGTTGTTACACCTGCTCTGCAAGCTCTCCATGAACGCTGTAAGACATGGGACATTATTTGCAAACTACACAAGTATTCCTTGAAGGAAACCATAATGTTTCACGTTAGAGGCGTCCGCCACGTGGATTTTGATGGAGCAAAGCTATCCCTTTTCCCGGACCTCTCTAGACGCACCTTGATGCAACGCCGGGCCCTTAAGCCGATACTTGAGGCCCTGCAGGACACAAAGCTGACTTACAGATGGGGATTTCCGTTCCAACTGTCGGTAACCAAAGATGGCCGACAGGTTGTTCTACGCTCCAGAGAAGAGCTGCCACAGTTCCTGCAACAATTGGGCCTACCCGCCATCGACATTCCGGACTGGAGGTCCGCTCCGGAAATACCGATCCCCGTACGCCCTCAGCCCTGGCGCACTTCTCATCGCAGAGGTCAAAAGAGGTGCAGATCTGGAGAAGACCCTCACTGGGATGTATCACATCCCCCCTCCGCCTCCCCCCCTGTTCTTGTTTACAAGACCCCCCCTTTTTTTACACTCTTTAGGATGTAGCAACTTCTATTACAGCTGCTGCGGTAACAACGCACGGGGCTGGCACTTTGTGGATGATGCTAGACCCCTCTTGCTAACTGGGGATGGCTGTTCCATTGCGCCATTTTCCCCCACATAGGTCAGCTCTTAGGAGTTCAGTCCCACATTTGGGATCCCACGCTGCTCGCTGACCTCCATCCTTTTATTGGTCAGATGGTCGGATGGAGGTTCCCGACTAGTGATGGTTGGTTAGTTTGGAGGGCATCCTCCCTGTTGATTGTGTTAAATGTTGTTTCGTTTTTTTGTTTTTTGAGTTTTAATGTTTGCCTTATGTCTCCTTAGCACTCACTGATTTATGAATCGACTTTCTGCAGATCTGCTGTTCCACCTGCTCGGGGATAGGGACCCTTCCATGAAACCACCACCTTATGGCATCCCTGAAAGTGGTATCGTACAATGTCCAAGGGCTGGGCTCGCCTAATAAACACAGTAAGTTGTGGCTCGAGACCAAACGCATGGGGGCACAGATCCTTTTATTGCAGGAGACAGACTTTCGCACTGACTCGGTCCCCCGCCTCCCCACCCACCTATATTCCCAATGGTTGCTTAGTAACTCCCCTCGAGCTAAATCGAGTGGTGTGGCAATAGCTATACATAAACAATGCCCATTTATCCTGGTGGATCAGTTGTCTGACCCAAATGGAAGATATGTTTTTGTTAAAGGCACTATCCTAGGCCGTAAATTTACTTTAGCAACCGTGTACGCCCCAAACACCCACCAACTCACCTTTTTGGATTCTCTTTTAGAGTCCCTCTCCCACTTTAGGGAGGGCCAATTGATTTTGGGGGGGAGATTTCAACGTCAGTCACAATCCTAAGCTAGACACGTCTGCAGGACGTTCGACCCACTCATTTGCCTTCCTCAAACATTTCAGAAAAACCTTACAGTCTCATCACCTTGTCGATTGCTGGAGATTACTTCATCCCACCGACAAAGATTTCAGCTACTACTCAGCTAGTCATGCCGTTTATACCTGCATTGACATGGTGATGAGAACATTCTGGATGATACAATAGCGTCTAAAAGTGTGTCAGATACTATCTCCTGATATTTTGCCGAAAATTCAACAGCAGAAGTGGGGTGGTCTTCTATATGGGAGGGTCACAAGGCAGTGATCAGGGGGGAATTAATTTCCCAAGGCGGGAGACTAAAGAAAGCACGGGAGGGAGACCTTCAATCCCTCTTGGGGAAAATCCACTTAGCTGAACTTAAACATAAGTGTAGTCTGACTCCAGAACTGGCATTGGGACTACCGTAGAACTCGCCACTCTATTGGAAACCCAGGATTCGTGCCCGCCTCCGTTACGTCTCCCATAAATTTTATGAATACGGGAATAAATGCGGGCGGTTGTTAGCTAGAGCAGTGTTTCTCAACTCCAGTCCTCAAGGCGCACCAACAGGTCATGTTTTCAGGATTTCCACTATTTTGCACAGGTGATTTGATCAGTTTCTTTGCCTTAGTAATTACCACAGCCATTTCATCTGAGGGAAATCCTGAAAACATGACCTGTTGGTGCGCCTTGAGGACTGGAGTTGAGAAACACTGAACTAGAGCACTAAAAAGACAACAGGCCTCTAGCCACATACATAAACTTCAGTCTGGGAATGGCCAGCCTGTGATCCACTCATCGAAGATAGCAGCAGCATTTAGAGAATATTATGCTCAGCTATACCAGCTCCCTGTCACGCTACCCAATCTGACAGCTGACCAAAAGCTAGCTCATGTCATGGAGTACTTGACAGAGGCCCGGGCCCCTCAACTCGCTGCCCAAACCATCAAAAATCTAGAAGCCCCTATTACTCAGACAGAACTAGAAATTGTAGTCAAGGACCTGCCGAAAGGGAAAAGCCCAGGCCCTGACGGATACACAAATGCATATTATCGCACTTTCCTTCCCCTACTATCTAGCCCCATGTGTACATATTTTAAAGCATTAGCCTCGGGCACTGCTATGCCTAAAGAGGGCCTACTGGCACATATTACGGTTCAACCCAAGGACGGGAAAGATCACACGGTCCCTAGTAATTATAGACCTATTTCGCTCCTGAATACGGACATTAAAATCTTGGCAAAGGTTTTAGCGACTCGCCTACAACCCATTATTCCATCCGTCATACATCCAGATCAAACAGGGTTTATTACCGGCAGGGAAGCAAGAGATAATTCTAATTGGGCGATTCAGTTGATCTATTGGGCGCAGACGCAGGCTGACCATCCACCCTGTCTCCTGCTCTTCACTGATGCGAAGAAGGCATTTGACAGGGTGGATTGGATATATCTTCATCCAGTGCTGACCAAGCTGGGGCTGGGATCTAAAATGTTGTCTTGGATATTATCGTTATATAGCCATCCCGACGCCCGAGTCAAGGTGAATGGCGTTCTTTCTGACACCTTCTCTATTAGAAATGGGACCAGACAGGGGCGTCTGTTATCCCTTCTCATCTTTGCCCTCACCCTGGAGCCATTGCTCAATAGGATTCGAGTTAACCCTAACATTAGGGGCTTTGATGTTGGGCCTCGGGAATATAAACTATCTGCATACACGGATGATGTCCTGTTTTATGTGGCTGACCCACTGATCTCTCTCCCCAACATCATGGCTGAATTACAGACCTTCAGTTCTATTGCTAACTTAAAAATCAACCATAGTAAGTCTGAGATCTTGCCCCTGAGTATTTCCCTGAGTTTGCATACACAGTTGCAATCCTCCTTCTTTCAATGGTGTAGTAACCGCCTGAAATACCTGGGGGTTTATCTCACTCCTCTTTGCTCTCAGTTATATAATAATAATTACACTCAACTCTTATCCACTATAAAATCAGATCTGCATAGATGGGACAGGGAAACCTTTTCATGGATGGGCAAAGTCAGTGTGTTAAAGATGAATGTGCTACCTTGCATTCTGTTCTTTCTACAAATGGTGCCTATCTCCCTACCCAGGTCTTTCTTTTCGAGCCTCAACAGTGTGTTTGTAAAATATATCTGGCAGGGGCGAGGTTCACGGTTGGCACTTCGCACCTTACAGAGACCGAAGCGGTTGGGAGGCCTGGGCGTCCCGGATCTCCGCGTGTATTATGAGGCAATCGCCCTACAACAGATATTGGACTGGCACCACGGGGTGACCACTAAGGTCTGGGTATCATTAGCTGCTTGCCGACTGGAGCACGCGATGTACGTCGGCACAATGGCACGGCTAGGCAAAAGGACGTACCTGTAAGTCCTTTTGAAATTACTGCCGCGCCATTGCGTGCGCGCCGGCCGGGCTCTCCGTGAGTCAGGGATACCCGCGATCGCCTCACGGAGAGGAAGAACAGGGAGATGCTAAGGTAAACAAGCATCTCCCCGTTCTGCCTAGTGACAGTGTCACTGATTTCTGATCCCTGTCATCGGGAGCAGCGATCAGTGTAGTGACACTGCTAGCCCATCCCCCCTACAGTTAGAACACATCCCTAGGATACATTTAACCCCTACAGCGCAACCTAGTGTTAACCCCTTCACTGCCAGTCACATTTACACAGTAATCAATGCGATTTTAATCACACAGATCGCTGTATAAATGTGAATGGTCCCAAAATCACGCCAAAATTGTCCGACGTGTCCTCCATAATGTCGCAGTCAAGATAAAAATCGCTGATCGCTGCCTCTACTAGTAAAAATAAATAAATAAATAAAAATGCCATAAAACTATCCCCTATTTTGTAAACGCTATAACTTTTGCGCAAACCAATCAATAAACACTTATTGCGATTTTTTTTTACCAAAAATGAAGTAATAATGAAGGCAACTTCTAATGCAGCACCAAAAAATCTGCAATGGCAACTGGTTGGTACTGGTTATGTGTTTTTGTATGAATATTCAATAATCTGTTTAAGGTTTGCACAATCTCTTTTTTTCTATATTTCTAACTCTATAAATGTTGGGAGCCTCCATAGTAGAAGCTATATATATAGTAATGGACAAGTTTGCCTGGAGAGAGCTCACTCCTCTTTAACCGCTTCAGCCCTGGAAGATTTTACCCCCTTCCTGACCAGAGCACTTTTTGCGATTCAGCACTGCGTCGCTTTAACCCACAAGTAGAGCTTTCTTTTGGTGGTATTTGATCACCTCTGCAATTTTTATTTTTTGCGCTATAAACAAAAAAAGGGCGACAATTTTGAAAAAAAAGCAATATTTTTTACTTTTTGCTATGTGGAAGCTGCAGTGCCTACGTCAAGGCTCCTCTGTGTACTGTGGTCCTAGCTCTATATTTTGAAGAGTCTCTAAGGTAGAGCACATGTGGCAGTGGATAAAACAAGGGCAGGTTTGCCTGGAGAGAGCCCACTCCTCCTTAAATGAACAGGGACACATTGGAAGTCCAGCAAGATCAGAATTGCGGCTGGAGGCATCTAGTTTGTCTCCACGCAAAAGACAGGAAGTTCATCTCTCAACACTGGAGAAGTGGTGAAGGTAAATTTCCCCAAAGGAGACACACCAACTAAAACCAGATGGAGGTTCCTAACTTTCTTAGGGGCTTGTTCATATCAGGTCTGTTCTGCATTGACCTGGATAGATCAACACAATTATTTTCCATGTGGGTAGAGGCAGACCACTAGTATGCTGTCACAGATAAGCACTGGAAAAAGAAAATTATGGAATGTATTTGATACAACTTTCCATTTTTACGCACCGCACACCACCACGCCTGTGTGAAGTGAACAGGACACATAGAAAACGATTGTGTATATCTTTACAGATCAGTGCCACTCAGCTGATATGTGAACAAGACCCTAGGAAGGGTTGGAGCTCTGTCATTGTTATGCTGCCATGTAGGCACTTTACATGTATGCATTTATTTACAGGGTACTGTGGTGCATAGAGTTAGTGGAATTTCATTTTGTGACAGTTCGATAAAGTTAAAAAAAAAAACAATCAGTGTGATGTATTGTAAAAACACATTGTACTGCCCCTGGTGCACTCAAGCCCTTTCTCTATTTTAAATCAAGAAACGTTTGGAGTGAAGATACAATTTAGTTTCTAGTAGCAAATTAATAAATTTCATGGAAACCACTTAAAAGCTCAGACTAAGATTCAAAGGTTTTTTTGTTTGTTTGTTTGTTTTTTATTTCAAAATCACAAAAAAGAACAACTTGTTCCACTTAGGTGGTCAAAAGTCAGAATGAGTAGCAGCAAAGTAACTACAGTTTCAGATTTTCCCAGAGGTCCTCTGCACCCACTCGCCCTTTTGTAGATATAAAACAAAACCACATTCCTCAGTGAACATAAAAAATAAAAAAAAGAGGAGAGAATTAATTTCCAATGATTCTAGCCACAGCCCCAGGCCCTGACCAATGTCTTTTTTTTCTGAGTCTTAGAATTGTTTCTAGAGTACGGAGAGAACAAATTAATAATAGCCGTTCCTCTGCCTTGCTGAGAAAAAGAATAGTGATGTCATTTTTTTCTTTTTTTTTTTTCTTCTCCTTGAAGGCGTTGTAGTTCATGTGAGGATTTCTTAATCAGGCTGCAGTCGGCATTTTCTGCAGATTACTAAGCCGCCAGGTCAGCTCGGGTCCCCGTGACTTGGAGCCTGACTTCTAAATTCATACTGCTCCAAAAACTAGAGGATAAGCCAAAAGGAAAAAAATCAGTTTGGTCTATGCGGCATCCAATTAATTCCTGTACGGGAGAGAAGAATATTTATATTAACATTCATTGTCACAAAATTTTTGCATTTTTCTACATTTTACTTAGCTCAATTCAGTAATATGAAATATGAAATAGATACTTTAAAATATACCTAAACCCAAGTACAAAAATGAAATATTTTGCATGTTACCAGTCCTTAGATGTGTTGGCTGCGTTAGTTGTTTTTTCAGGCTAAGTATATACTCTGCATATACAGAAAAATAGCTGTTGATCCTGACAGAAATCCAGTGCATTTGTCACTTCCTGAACATTGAACAGAAAGTAATGCTATTGGCCTTCCACGTACATGTCTGTGACCTAAAGAACACCCCCTTCAGTGTTATGGGGAAAGGGGGAGGTGTTCTGTAGCCTTGACAATTTGCTTGACCTAGGATGACAATGCTGCTCCTCCATAGATTCAATATCCACTTGAAGACCAGACCCTTTTCAGGCACTTTTTGCTTACAAGTAAAAATTTGTATTTTTTGCTAGAAAATGAATTAGAACCCCCAAACATTATATGTTTTTTTAGCAGAGGCCTTTATGCCCTGTACACACGGTCGGACTTTCCGACAGAAAATGTATGATAGGACCTTGTTGTCGGAAATTCCGACCGTGTGTAGGCTCCATCACACATTTTCCATCGGATTTTCCGACACACAAAGTTTGAGAGCAGGCTATAAAATTTTACGACAACAAAATCCGTTGTCGGAATTTCCGATCGTGTGTACACAAATCCGACGCACAAAGTGCCACGCATGCTCAGAATAAAGAGATGAAAGCTATTGGCTATTGCCCCGTTTATAGTCCCGACGTACGTGTTTTACGTCACCGTGTTCAGAATGATCGGATTTTCTGACAACTTTGTGTGACCGTGTGTATGCAAGACAAGTTTGAGCCAACATCCGTCGGAAAAAATCCATGGATTTTGTTGTCGGAATGTCCGATCAATGTCCGACCGTGTGTACGGGGCATTAGAAAATAAAATGGTAGGTTTTGCAGTAAAAAATACCAGGATGATACCTGTAGCTGCAGGCATCATCTTGGTATAACCACTTAAAGTCAAATTATGTACATGTACGTTATTTGGCGTTAAGTCAGTATAGTGAGTTAACAATGTCACTGTAGGGCAGGAGATGTGTTACTAGCAGGATCACATGTGAAAAATAAAAGTTAAAAAACTGAGAATTATAAACAAATGCAACCACCACATCTAAAGACAGATAAGCTGCAATATATTACATTTTTGTTCTTGGGTTTAGATATGCTTTAACGCTACTATTTATTTTAACTCAAAATACTGTAAATCGATCCTAAAAATGTTCAAATCACAAACATCCCATAGGAGGATAATCTTCATTTTTACACATGAAATGGGTATCACTATTTTATCTCAGGAAGTTTTATTCTATCACCAGATTTAGGGCCAGTTCACTGCTCCACATTTGCGCTATTGAGGGGATGCTCACCCTGCAGTACATGGAGGATTTTTGTCCCACACTTGAATAAACAGATCCCATTTGGGGGCTCTTTTCATGTAGACAACTATTGTCCATTTGGGATTGCGCTGTTTTCCCCTACAAGTGTTGAAAATTGGAATTAGAATATCTTTTTCCCCCTTTTTCTGCCCATTGCGCTGAACAATTTTGGAGCTTTCCATATTGAGCTGTGTATGATTCTGTTACATAGTTACATAGTAGGTGAGGTTGAAAAAAGTCCATCAAGTCCAACCTATGTGTGTGATTATATGTCAGTATTACATTGTATATCCCTGTATGTTGTGGTCATTCAGGTGCTTATCTAATAGTTTCTTGAAACTATCAATGCCCCCCGCTGAGACCACCGCCTGTGGAAGGCAATTCCACATCCTTGCCGCTCTTACAGTAAAGAACCCTCTACGTTTTAAGGCTAAACCTCTTTTCTTCTAATTTTAATAAGTGGCAACGAGTCTTGTTAAACTCCCTTCCACGAAAATGTTTTATCCCTATTATGGGGTCACCAGTATGATATTTGTATATTGAAATCATATCCCCTCTCAAGCGTCTCTTCTCCAGAGAGAATAAGTTCAGTGCTCGCAACCTTTCCTCATAACTAATATCCTCCAGACCCTTTATTAGCTTTGTTGCCCTTCTTTGTATTCGCTCCATTTCCAGTACATCCTTCCTGAGGACTGGTGCCTAGAACTGGACAGCATACTCTAGGTGCGGCCGGACCAGAGTCTTGTAGAGCGGGAGAATTATCGTTTTATTTCTGGAAATAATCCCCTTTTTAATGCATGCCAATATTCTGTTTGCTTGGCATTGCATGCTATTGCTGAGCCTATCATCTACTAGGACCCCCAGGTCCTTTTCCATCCTAGATCCCCCCAGAGGTTCTCCCCCAGTGTATAGATTGCATTCATATTTTTGCCACCCAAATGCATTATTTTACATTTTTCTTTAAGTTATTGCCCTGCCCTGTTCAGGACCAGCAATGAGACATTCCTAACATCTAGAGAGAGAGAGAGAGATCACCTGCAGGACTACTGATCTTTGGTTGGATTGCAATCCAAAGGCCCTGGTAGGGTAATCAACAATCAGTACTGGCCTTTCTAAAGGTCCAGTACATATGGTAAGCAGGCATTTCTTATCATCGGTGGTGGTCTCATATGATGTCCATTACACAGGGGATTGATAGGGACTATATTGTATCTGAAAGTCTACATATGGACTACTAATTCCAATATTCTGGCACTGCTGTCTACTTATCACTCTGCTCTTCAATCCCTTTTTCCAATAAGGGGGACTGTTCACTATTAGATGTTTTATGCTGTACATGTTAGTTAAGCGGAACTGTGTTTTATACCATGCCGTTTTTGTGATATCACACATCTGAGCGGCGGGCCGTCCATGTAGCTTCAATACCTTTTGTCATTCTAAGCAAGTTTTTTTCTCCCATATACGTTTGCGCTATTGCTTGTGTATTCGCACATCGTGATGCTTGTTGGTTACACGCATTGTGCACAGACTTATCTCCCAGTGTTCCCCACTGCGGTCAGTGCTTCCCTTCATAGTTACATAGTGAGTCTGATTGAAAAAAAGACACAAGTCCATCTAGTTCAACCAGTAAAAAGGAAAAAAAAAAAAAAATCATATAATCCTATATACACAATTCTATACCCACAGTTAATCCAGAGGAAGGCAAAAAAACCCCCAGCAAAGCATGATCCAATTTGCTACAGCAGGGGAAAAAATTCCTTCCTGATCCCCGAGAGGCAATCAAGAGGATATTCCCTTGATCAACTTTACCTATAAATGTTAGTATCAGGTTAAGTACATTTAGGAAAGAATCCAGGTCTTTTTTAAAGCAATCTACTGAGCTGGACAGAACCAGCTCTCGAAGGAATCTATTCCACTTTTTCACAGCTCTTACTGTAAAGAAACCTTTCTGTATTTGGAGATTAAATCTCTTTTCCTCCAGATGTAAAGAATGCCCCCTTGTCCTCTGTGATGACCTTAGCCCCTTGCCGACCATATACTGTACATATATAGTGGCAAGGCGGCTCTTCTGTGCAGTATCATGTACCTGTACGTGATCCTGCACTTCCGGGTCTGGAGTGATTGGACACAGCGGAAGCCAATCTCGATATCCGCTGGTACCCGCGATCATTTGGGACAGAAGCAGAACTGCGGTCTGCCTATATAAACAAGGCAGACTGCCATTCTGTCAGTAGGGAAGGTAGTGATTCTGTGTTTCTGCAAAGCAGGAACACGGATCTCTGCCTTCCCATTACAAGCACCTCCCACACAGTGAGTAAGCACATTTTAGGCACACATTTAATCCTTTGATTGCCCCTGATGTTAAAGTGATTGTAAAGTTGTTTTTTTTGGGGGGGGGGGTTGGGGGGGTGCTGCAGTACAAAAGGTTTTTCACCTTAACGTATTAAGGTGAAAAAACGTGCGGGTTTACAACCCCTTTAACGCCTTTCCTGCCAGTGTCATTAGTACAGTGATAGTGCATATTTTTAGTACTGATCGCTGTATTAGTGCCACTAGTTCCCAAAAAAGTGTCACTTAGTGTCCGACTTGTCCGCTGCAATGTGGCAGTCCCACTATAAGTCGCAGATTGCCACCATTACTAGTGAAAATCAATAAAACAAAAAAAATCCTATAAATCTAACTTTTGTGCAAACCAATCAATATATGCTTATTGGAATTTTTTTTACCGAAATGATGTAGCAGAATACATATTGGGCTAAATTGATGAAGTTAGATTTTTTTACATTTTCTTTATTGGATATGTTTTATAGCAGAAAGTAAAAAATATTGTTTTTTTTCTCAAAATTGTTGGTCTTTTCTTGTTTATAGCGCAAAAAATAAAAACCACAAAGGTGATCAAATACCACCAAAAGAAAGCTCTATTTGTGGGGAAAAAAGGACATACATTTTATTTGGGTAGCGTGTCGCACAACCGCGTAATTGTCAGTTAAACTAACGCAGTGCCGTATCGCAACAAATGGCCTGGTTATGAAGGGGGTAAATCTTCCGGAGCTTGAGTAGTTAAAGTGAAACTCAACACTCCATCGCTCCAAAGCTGCCGCTGCAATCTTCATTTGTCTTCTTGCAGGTCCAGCATCTTATTTCTTTAGCTATTGGTTGGCCTTTCATGATGTAATTCCTGTGCATGCAAAAGGGGGATACTGCTGGAAGCTAAACAGTGGGGACCTTGAGTGGAGAGTGAACAAGTCTCGCTTTTTGACTCCTGGTGATTGCTGGGTTGCATTTTTAGGTTCTTTTGGGGGCTTTTCCTTGTAGCTTTTTAACACCTTTTTGTGACACTTTTTAAACAGCTTTTTTTCTTTGCTTCCTTTGCAGCCTACTAATTAAGGGGAGTGGTTAACTGGTCACAGGTGCTTGAGGCCTATATAACATTGTGTAGAACTCATTGTGAGGCTGCTCATTATTGAGTCTGCTGGAACTCTGTCCATGTGGAACTGGTCTAAGTGGCAAGTTAAAACCAGAGTTGAAAACAGGAGGCTATAACAGGGGTCATAGTACCTGTGTAGTGTGAGTACATAGCTCCCAACTGTCCCTGATTTGGAGGGATTGTCCCTGATTTGGAGCAATGTCCCTCTGTCTCTCATTCCTCCGCATTTGTCCCTCATTTTGGTCTGATCCATATAGATGTATAAAAAGTGCACTATTTATCTTTCAAAAAGTGTTTTACAGTGCTAAACCTTTCATCTGATTTCTAAATTGCTGCATTTATAAATTCCAAAAGCCAATATAAAGGAATAGTAGTGGTAAAAAAGCACTTTTGGGTTGGACCAATCTTTTTTTTGTTGTTGTACAATTCTCCTTTAAGGGGGCGTGGCAAAGGGGTGTGTCCTATGCCTGCATACTTTTACTGATAGGTGTCCCTCATTCCCATCTCTAAAAGTTGGGAGGTATGTGAGTACCTGAGTAGTGTGTGTGGATCGTTAGTACTTGTGTATTGTGTACTGTATACTTGTGTATTGTGAGTGCACGTAGTTCTGCGAGTGGTCTGCGAGTGCACGTAGGTCTGCGAGTGCACGTAGTTCTGAGAGTGCACGTAGGTCTGCGAGTGCATGTAAGCCTGTGAGTGCATGTAGTGCTGCGAGTGCAGGTAGTTCTGTGAGTGGTATGCGAGTGCACGTAGTTCTGCGAGTGGTCGGCGAGTGCATGTAGTTCTGCGAGTGGTCGGCGAGTGCACGTAGTTCTGCGAGTGGTCTGCGAGTGCACATAGTTCTGCGCGTGCATGTAGTTCTGGGAGTGGTCTGAGAGTGCATGTAATTCTGCGAGTGCACGTAGTTCTGCGAGTGCATGTAGGTCTGCAAGTGTTCTGCGAGTGCAGGTAGTTCTGCGAGTGGTCGGCAAGTGCACGTAGTTCTGCGAGTGGTCTGCAAGTGCACGTAGTTCTGCAAGTGTACGTAGTTCTGCAAGTGTTCTGCGAGTGCAGGTAGTTCTGCGAGTGCAGGTAGTTCTGCGAGTGCACGTAGGTCTGCGGGTACCTGTGTATTGTCTTGTTGAGTACCTGTGTATTGTCTTGAGTATTAGTGTCAGGAAGGTAGTTGTTAAGTAATTTGCACAGGGTATAATCCCCAATCCTCATTAAATTTAATAGGTACGATGCCCGGCCGGTGTGGAGAGGTGATTCTTTGTACATCTTGCGGCATGTATGCATTCCTTGATCATCCGATTGAGGGTGAATACTGCTGTGCAAAATGTAAGCGCATTGTTTCCCTGGAAGCCCAGGTTCTGAATCCGGGGAAGCAACTGTCAGCACTGAGAAGTCCCTCCATACTAAAGGAGAGCCAGGAACGTACCCAGCAGGTGCCGGCAGGGGCCATCACAGAGGCGGGTGGAGACAAAGAGGTGCAGGCACTAGGAAAGAGTAGATGGGTGACAGTCAGGAAGGGTAGAGGGGGAAGTGCCAGGAAGGCCGATTCAGGGATGGAGCATCACAATAAGTACGCTCCATTGAGTGACATTGGTGAAATCAGTCAGGGACCAGCACTGCTGGAGCTGTGGGACTCTCCTAGCTGCCAGGGGAGGAACTCCTCCAGTAAGAGTGGGGGGAAGCGAAGGGAAAGGAAAGACAGATTCTGGTGGTAGGGGACTCAATTTTTAGAAGGACAGAGAGGCCAATCTGTAACAAAGACCTGAAGCACCGAACAGTATGTTGTCTCCCGGGCACTCGGGTTCGGCACATCACGGATCTGGTGGACAGATTACTGGGAGGGGCTAGGGAAGACCCAGCTGTCATGGTGCATGTTGGCACCAATGACAAAGTCAGAGGCAGATGGAGTGTTCTAAAGAACAATTTTAGGGACTTAGGAGCTAAATTGAGGTAAAAGGACCTCCAAGGTAGTATTCTCAGGCCACACCTCAGGCCACACCAGAAAGGCAGAGGGAGATTACGGAAGTAAACAAGTGGCTAAAGAGCTGTTGTAGTAAGGGGGGGTTTGGGTTCCTGGAGGACTGGGCCGACTTCTCAGTCGAGAACCAGTACTATAAAAGGGACAGACTGCACCTAAATGAGGAGGGTGCAGATCAGCTGGGAATGAAGATGGCCAAAAAAGTTAGAGGGGTATTTAAACTAGGTGATGGGGGGAGGGTCCAGAGGTAGAGATAATCAGCGTGGAACATATTCCAGAGGGTAGTATTGGGGGCATTAGGTAGGTTGACCAAAGCACATAAAAACCCAAGGTAAGTATAGTAGCAAGTCCCAGTTGCAATTTTGGAACACCCAATAAGAGGATAATATTCGACCGGTCTAAACTACGTGGCATGTTCACCAATGCCAGGAGCCTGGCAGACAAAATGGGTGAACTAGAGATACTGTTGTACGAGAAGGATTTGGATTTTGTGGGAATTTCAGAGACCTGGTTCAACAGCTCTCATGATTGGCTGGCAAACATTCAAGGGTATACACTTTATTGCAAGGATAGAGAGGGTAAAAAAGGGGGAGGGGTATGCCTATATATCAAGAATAATGTACAAGTGAGAGATGACATCACTAAGGGAGCTAGGGAGGAAGTAGAATCCTTATGGGTAGAGCTCCAAAGGGATGAAGCTAAGGGGAAAATAATACTGGGAGTATGCTATAGGCCCCCTAACCTGAGGGAGGAAGGGGAGACAGATCTCCTATCACAATTTGGATTAGCAGCAAGGATGGGAAGTGTTATCATAATGGGGGATTTTAATTATACAGACATAGACTGGGCGGAGGGAACCGCGCATTTATCTAAGGCTCGCCAGTTCCTAAATGTCTTGCAGGACAATTTTATGGGTCAGATGGTAGACGCACCAACTAGAAAAAAAGCGGTACTGGATCTGCTGATTACCAACAATACAGACCTGATCACGGATGTGGAAATACGGGGCAATTTAAGAAACAGCAATCACAGGTCAATTGGCTTCAGTCTAAATCACCCAAATATGAAACATAAGTGGAATACAAAGACACTGAATTTCAAAAGAGCCAACTTCCCTAAACTACGAACCTTGCTAGAAGGCACAAATTGGGATAAAATCTTAGGAACAAAGAACACAGAGGAGAGATGGGTTTGCTTTAAGAGCATATTAAATAAGGGCATTAGCCAATGCATCCCATTGGGTAATAAATTAAAAAGAGCGAACAAAAGTCCTGGATGGCTTAACTCCAATGTAAAAATGCATATAAAAGCAAAGGAGAAGGCCTTCAAAAAATACATGGTTGAGGGATCATCATCAGCATTCAGACTTTATAAAGAATGCAACAAGAAATGTAAGGGTGCAATAAGGACGGCTAAGATAGAACATGAAAGACACATAGCGGAGGAAAGCAAAAAAAATCCCAAGAAATTCTTTAAGTATGTAAACAGTAAAAAAGGATGGACAGACCATATTGGCCCCATAAAGAATGAGGAAGGACATCTGGTTACAAAGGATGGGGAGATGGCGAAGGTAATGAATTTATTCTTCTCCTCAGTCTTCACAAGGGAATCGGGGGGCTTCAGTAACCAAAACTGCAGTGTTTATCCTCATGACACATCACAGGAAGCACCTCCATGGTTAACAGAGGACAGAATTAAAATTAGACTTGAGAAACTTAACATTAATAAATCACCGGGACCAGATGGCTTGCACCCAAGGGTACTTAGGGAACTCAGTCAAGTAATTGCCAGACCATTGTTCCTAATTTTTACTGACAGTCTACTGACTGGAATAGCACCAGCTGATTGGAGAAAAGCCAATGTAGCACCAATATTTAAAATGGGCCCAAAATACATCCCTGGGAATTACAGACCAGTTAGCCTAACATCAATAGTATGTAAAATCTTGGAAGGGATGATAAGGGACTATAGACAAGTTTTTAGTAATGAGAACGGTATCATTAGCAGTAATCAGCATGGATTCATGAAGAATCATTCTTGCCAAACCAATCTACTAACCTTCTATGAGGAGGTGAGTTGCCAGCTAAATAAAGGAAGGCCTGTAGACGTTTATCTGGATTTTGCAAAAGCATTTGACACAGTTCCCCATAAACGTTTACTGTACAAAATTAGGTCTGTTGGCATGGACCATAGGGTGAGTACATGGATTGAAAACTGGCTACAAGGGCGAGTTCAGAGGGTGGTGATAAATGGGGATAACTCAGAGTGGTCGGGGGGGTAGTGGGGTCCCCCAGGGTTCTGTGCTGGGACCAATCCTATTTAATTTGTTCATAAACGACCTGGAGGATGGGGTAAACAGTTCAATCTCTGTATTTGCAGACGATACTAAGCTAAGCAGGGCAATAACTTCTCCGCAGGATGTGGAAACCTTGCAAAAAGATCTGAACAAATTAATGGGATGGGCAACTACATGGCAAATGAGGTTCAATGTAGCAGGGCAACAAAGCTAATAAAGGGTCTGGAGGATATTAGTTATGAGGAAAGGTTGCGAGCACTGAACTTATTCTCTCTGGAGAAGAGACGCTTGAGAGGGGATATTATTTCAATATACAAATACCGTACTGGTGACCCCACAATAGGAATAAAACTTTTTCACAGAAGAGAGTTTAACAAGACTCGTGGTCACTCATTAAAATTAAAAGAAAAGAGGTTTACCCTAAAATAAATAGAGGGTTCCTTACTGCAAGAGCGGCAAGGATGTGGAATTCCCTTCCACAGGCGATGGTTTCAGTGGGGGGGCATTGATAGTTTCAAGAAACTATTGGATAGGCACCTGAATGACCGCAACATACAGGGATATACAATGTAATACTGACATATAATCAACACATAGGTTGGACTTGATGGACTTGTGTCTTTTTTCAACCTCACCTACTATGTAACTATGTACCTATGTATGTACTTTCCATTACCTGGCTCATTAACACCATAAAGCATGTGTTAACGTGCACTGGCGTACGTTTTACATGTGTTGGGTTTATTTGCCCTGCGTAGCATTTCTGTGCATTTGCATGCATTTGAAAGAATTGTGTTTGCACTGCACTGAAAAAAAGCAGTGCATGCCATCCTTCTTTTCAGCGCTGGGCAAACACAACGTGCTAACGTGAACTGAATTCATAAGGATTCATTATTTTTTGGTTCTTGTGCATTAGGAATGCATTCACAAAAACACCCCAGTGCACCTGCTGTGAACCCTTACTTTCGGCATCGTATAGACGATGGGATTGTACACTGCACTAGTCTGTACATGCATGGGAGTCAGTGTATAATTTGGAAAAATTTCAAAATTTTGAAACATTTTTAGCAAAAAGGGGAAGAGTTTTTATGGCAAAGAAAGACAAGTTTTTTTCTTTTTTTCTTTATTTCAATGTAGTTACGCTTTAAATCTAGATTAATTCGACAAAACAGAAAAAAAAAAGAAGAGAAAAGTACAAAAGCCACATCAGCCAATTAGAATTCGTGTTTGCTTAAACTCCCTTATTTTTTATCATCTGTTAATGTCACTTTTATATCGTTAAATTCATTTGAAATGCGAAAAATCGTTTATTCTAGTGTGATAAATACGAATAACTGATTATATATATATACCCCATGGTAATTTAGGTCATCATTGTGCGTGACAAGGTTACAATTAAAAGTAGTGGCACACACACCATCCCTGAAAATGATTTTAAAATGTTGGCATCTACGTTCTAGCTGCAAACATTTTTAAACTCTTTAGTTAAATATGCAAGACATACACAACATGCAGCCAAGGGATATGGACTGACTGACACTAATGCCTAGTACACATGAAAATTGAACACAAAAAAGGCATCCGGAGCGATCGCCGAATAACCTGTTCGCTAGTACACAGCTTTTGAGAGCCGATCACGACAGGTTAAGTTTGGCACACATCGGTTATGGAATCTTTGGTGGTTCATCTACAGCTGGATATCACGGTGTTCTATACATCTGCATGGACTTTTTTTTTGTAAGGACTTCATTGGACTATGTTCAAACCACTTATGTTTGCTGTTGAAGATTGGTTTAGTTGTTGCGTTACTGTGGATTTACATTTACATATAATTTTGTTTCTTTGTATTTTTACTTATTTGACGTACAGTGAGGGAAAAAAGTATTTCATCCCCTGCTGATTTTGTACATTTTCCCACTAACAAAGAAATGATCAGTCTATAATTTAAATGGTAGGTTTATTTTAACAGTGAGAGACAGAATAACAAAAAAATCTAGAAAAACGCATTTCAAAAAAGTTATAAATTGATTTACATTTTAATTAGTGAAATAAGTATTTGACCCCTTCGCAAAACATGACCTAGTACTTGGTGGCAAAACCCTTTTTGGCAATCAAAGAGGTTAGACGTTTCTTGTAGTTGGCCACCAGGTTTGCACACATCTCGGGAGGGATTTTGTCCCACTCCTCTTTGCAGATCGTCTCCAAGTCATTAAGGTTTTGAGGCTGACATTTGGAAACTAGAACCTTCAGCTCCCTCCACATATTTTCTTTGGGATTATGGTCTGGAGACTGGCTAGGTCACTGCAGGACCTTAATGTGCTTCTTCTTGATCCACTCCTTTGTTGCCTTGGCTGTGGGTTTTGGTTCATTGTCATGCTGGAATACCCATCCATGACACATTTTCAATGCCCTGGCTAAGGGAAGGAGGTTCTTACCCAAGTTTTGACGGTTAATGGCCCAGTCCATCGTCCCTTTGATGTGATGAAGTTGTCCTGTCCCCTTAGCAGAAAAACACCCCCAAAGCATAATGTTTCCACCTCCATGTTTGATGGTGTTGTTGGGGTCATAGGCAGCATTCCTCCTCCTGTAAACATGGTGAGTTAAGTTGATGCCAAAGAGCTCAATTTTGGTCTCATCTGACCACAACACTTTCACCCAGTTCTCCTCTAAATTTTGCAGATGTTCACTAGCACACTTTAGACGGGCCTGTACACGTGCTTTCTTGAGCAGAGGGACCTTTTGGGCGCTGCAAGATTTCAGTCCTTCAGGTATAGTGTGTTACGAATTGTTTTCTTGGTGACTATGGTCCCAGCTGCCTTGAGATCATTGATAAGATTCTCCCATATAGTTCTGTGCTGATTCCTCACCATTCTCATGATCACTGAAACTCCACGAGGTGAGATCTTGCATGGAGCCCCACACTGAGGGAGATTGACAGTTATTTTGTGTTTCTTCCATTTGCGAATAATCGCACCAACTGTTGTCACCTTCTCACCAAGCTTCTTGGCGATGGTCTTGTAGCCCATTCCAGCCTTGTGTAGGTCTACAATCTTTTCCCTGACATCTTTGGACAGCTCTTTGGTCTTGGCCATGGTGAAGAGATTGGAATCTGATTAATTGCTTCTGTTGACAGGTGTCTTTTATACAGGTAACAAGCTGAGATTAGGAGCACTCTCTTTAAGACAGTGCTCCTAATCTCAGCTTGTTACCTGTATAGAAGACACCTGGGAGCCAGAAAGCTTGCTGATTGATAGAGGATTAAATACTTATTTCACTCATTAAAATGCAAATCAATTTATAACTTTTTGGAAATGCGCTTTTTTGAAATGTGTTTTTCTGGATATTTTTGTTGTTATTCTGTCTCTCCCTGTTAAATTAAACCTACCATTAACATGATAGACTGATCATTTCTTTGTCAGTGGGCAAACATACAAAATCAGCAGGGGATCAAATACTTTTTTCCTTCACTGTATATACAGTATACCTGTACTGTGTATAATGGCTGCTCCGTGTTTAAAACATACAGAAGCATATTTCATATTGCTTCTGACTTGTGTGTTGTGTATGGAATTATAATTTTTTACTCTTACTTTATCTGAAAAGCTAAATTGATGACTGGATGGCCACCAATTATGTTAATACCATTCTATCAACTTTCTAAAGTGGTTTAACCTATCGTTCCTGAAGACAAGAGCACTGCAGCTGTTCTGCACAGCACCCTTTGTCATGCCCTATTAAAATATTCAGCAAGTGGAGCAGATGGGACAAGGGTCACTGTGTCCCTGTGCTGCAGTTTCTCGCCTATCTTTATAGGAGTCCTAGCTAATACCGCAGATAGGAAATAATAGACATGCCATAGTAATACTGTATCTCTCAACCACAACGCATAAAATCCACATTGATAAGAAGACCTCTGATTTGTTGATTAGTGACAGCATAATTTAAAAAAAAAATTCAAAGAACACCATAATGTTGAGTCTTGGACAATCATGCATAATCCTGAGGATTATAGACAAGTGCATACAAACTAAAAAGTCCAAAAACTGGGACCATTCAATGTAGTTACCATCTAACTGTCCCTCTTTCATAGTTAATGATTATTTGTTCCATATTCATTTTTTTAAAGGATATCTGCTGGTGTGTCAACTCCCTGCATAAGCATGCACATTTGGCTAAAATCATTGTACATGTTTATGTCAAAGTCGCTCTACAGAACAGTCAATTATTTAGAACAAGGTTCTCTACATTTTTTCAGTACGATGGCCACCTCATACATTTTTACAAATATTGGTAAAAAAAAAAAAAAAAATCAGGGAGTGATGTGAATGTATAATATATACATGTATGTAAAGCGTTGTGTACATTGACTGCGCTATATAAGTACCTGTAATAAATAAATTAAATCAGAAGCCCCAATCACATCAGAAATCCCCTGTTCACATCAGAATCCTCTCTATCACTTCAGAGTCCGCCCTTCACATCAGAAGCCCCCCACCACTTCAGAACCCCCCTGTTCCCCCATAGATCAGAGTCTACATCAAAAGTGGAGAACAACTGATCCGATTCCTCAGTTTTACGCCACCAAACCAAGCTGTGGGTCAGATAAAATCTTGCAGCAGTCTGGATGTGGCCAATGGGTCATAATTTGAAGACCCCTTAGTATTAAAGTGGTTGTAAAGCTGAAGGTTTTTTTGCCTTCATGCATTCTATGCATAAAAGTAAAAAAAAACCTTCTGTGTACTGCTCCCCCCACAGCCCCCCTAATACTCACCTGACCTCCCTATGTTTGCAAATGTTTGCTATGTTTAAAAAATCTGTGTTCTTAAAGTTGTCCATGCTTCTAATGGACTTTAGTCTCTCAAAAGCTGGTAATTGTTGATGATAAACCTGTGTACTAAGATTTTTGCTATGTCTGTCTGATGAAAGAAACTCAGTGCCTCAGCAGCTTGCTATACTTTTTTTTAGTTTGTTTTAAATAAGAGCTGGGTGCATTCCTAAATATTCTAATAACAATATATTACATAGTTACATAGCAGGTGAGGTTGAAAAAGACACAAGTCCAACCTATGTGTGTGATTAAACATTTTAACATTTATAGATATGTAGCGCAATGCTCCTGTTGACCAGGCGCTCGCATGTAAATTTAGTGGGTGTCTGTTCTGTATATAGTTCAGATTTAATATTATGGCTAAATTAGCCTCTGTTCCAGCATTGGTTGTGTTGCATGCAGTTCCACACTGTCGTCTGTAGGTGTCATTTTCACCACAGGCCAGTGATGGAAGGGCAACAGGCTAAGGTGTATTGAGTGTCCTCTTTCTCCAGAAACAGCCCAGTGGGAGTGGTTCACCGCTGTGTATTCTGGGAAAGGATAATTAAGGGGCAGACGCCATTTTGTTCTCTCTCTCACCTCCTGGCCCTCCTGGCCTAAGGTATGTGTCAACTCCTTTTCTGTCTCGGGGCCTTGCTGGCCCGAGGCTACGTGACTACAAGTAGGCTCAGAAGCTATCTGGGGCTTACTGGTTCAGAGGTGGTCCTGTGCTGTCTGTCCTGTGGGAAGAAGCCGAGAAATTGAAAGATCCGGGGGAGGACTCATCTTGGAGAGGACCGAGCAAAAGGCTGGTATCTCAAGAGGTGACTCAATTGGAGGATGCATCCTAACCAAATCTACCTCACAGTACTGCCGGGTTGGCTTAAAGGTTCTGGTACTGTGTTGCTGTGTTTGTTCAACTAATACTAAATCCTGTGGCAGAGAATTGTCTAACTAATACTAAATCCTGTGGCAGAGGATTTTTCAACCATTATTGTTCCTATCAAGTCTGTGCCAGAGACTTTTGTCCGTGCGTCATTCCGGCTGCTAGGTCAGTGAAAGAGGCCTATCCGGGTGAGCAAGATCCGTTGACTGAAGGGGTACTTGTCTACGTGATCTAACCTTTCCTAAGTGATCTGCACAAGGTATATGAACTTTCCCTTAAACCCTCCATCCCTCTACTGCTCATGTTGTTCAATATAAAAGCATTGGAAAAAAGAACCAAGTGACTGGTGCATATATTGGTGGACGCAAGGCCCAGTTCAGACTCTAAGTTTCTAGTATGGTGAACTGTGAGTAAGGGGTAGTGGCAAGGACCCAACTTAAAGCGGAGGTTCACCCAAAAATTGAGCCTCTGCTTTTTGAAACTCTCCCCCCCTCTGGTGTCACATTTGGCACCTTTGGGGGGGGGGGTTTACAAATACCTGTCTAATACAGGTATTTGCACCCACTTCCGGGCGTAGACTCCCACGGGAGTCTACGTCACTTCCCGTCCCCCCCGCACAGGGACCGTTCTGATTGCGCAGTGCGGCTCGCGCATGCGCAGTAGGGAACCGGGAAGTGAAGCCACAAGGCTTCATTTACTTATTCCCTTACAGAAGATGGCGGCGGCAGCACCCGAGAGCTCAGCGACAGTTGAGCCTTGGGTGCCGACATCGATGGACCCTGAGACAGGTAAGTGTCCTTATTTTAAAAGTCAGCAGCTGCAGTATTTGTAGCTGCTGACATTTACATTTTTTTTTTTTCGTGGGACTCCCTCTTTAAATGAGCAGCTCCTAAGGGGGTTAGTGCTACAGGTAATTACCCCAGAGACTGTGGATCCAGAGATTATCTGATTGCCTTTGGGGGATTAGGAAAACATTTTTCCCCTTACTGTTGCAAATTGGACCATGCTTTACGTTTTTTGTTTACCTTCCTCTGGATCATCTGTTAGTATAGTGTTCTGTATATCAACATTTTCTATGTATTTATTCTATTAATTTATTTTACTATTGGTTGAACTAGATGAACTCTTGTCTTTTTTCAACCTGTGAAATAAAACAGTTATGTAACTAGGTAAGGTAACTATATTGTTACTGTAGGCTATTCATATCAGTAAGAGGGAGTACAATGCTATATCTAACAGGGATCAAGCCTATTAAATCTGGCCAGGACAGCTAAAGGTTGAAAAATTTTAATATCAGACCTGGAGTCCTATCTGGGGAGGTCCTCTTCAACTGAAATTTTCCAATACTAATAAACCAAGATTTTTGAGCCAACAATTAAAAGATAAATTATAATATTTTTTCTTTTTTTTAACCACTTATTTTTATGAAAATAATTTACCATATTTGTTCCAGTTCCTGCTGTTTAATATGAAAAAGCCTCTTACCATAGATAGTACTGCAGTGTCTTTTTAATCATACCTGAAACATTAGACAGGTAAAGATAAAAAAATATATATATATTTAGAAAAAAATCACTCATGCAATCCCTGGGATTCCACAGTATAGACTTTTTGTATCTGTTCATCTGCAGGTTTGATCTGTCAGAGCCATTATCCCTGATTTCCAAACAAATGCTGCCTGGGCTTGTTGATTGTGTCTTTAACTTATGCCTGCCTTGTCCACCAAGAGATGATTATGAGGTTTGCTCAGCAGATAGTACATCTGGATTAGTGTTAACAAAGCTGATCTGGAACAAACAGCCCACACAAGGCTTTAACCCTGTGCTGTCCATACAGGAGAAGCATAATATGAAGTAAGACCCTACGACTATACATGCTTATTATTGTAGAGGCTTCTGATAATAACTGCAGTTTGAAATAAAGTTACCAATTAAAGAGAGCAAACTGAGGGCGTGGCCTGCTGCAGCATGGAGTAGGATGTGTGGGACTGGAGCTCCGTCCGAGACTCTTCAATCCATCCCCATCCTGCTTCCCAGCAATATTTTTCAGCCAGCCAAGGTACCTCCTGAGTCCCCTGTGAGCACACTGTCCGGATCCTGCAGGGTCTTTGATCGGACGGACGTCCGAACCAATACGGAGCTCCTCCGCGGCGGCGGCCGCAACTATAGGCCGCGGCTTCGGGCCTACTGAAATCCGGAGGCCATCCTACCCTCCTAGGCCTCCCGGGCACCTGACCTTCCTCCCGCTCACGGACCCTACCCTGAGGGTTTCTGAGGGAGTCTCGGGCGGAGCGGTACGGGACCACACGGCGGTAATCCCAAAATTTAGGCCGCGGCTTCGGCCTAGTCCGGAGCTCCGGCGGCCATCTTGCTCCTCCAGGCCTATCCGAGGGTGATGTGATCTGGCCCCTGAGACAACTAGCTTCCCAGCCACCAGCTGACCCCCCTGCATGGGACCCTGAGAGAGGACTGTATCCCATAGTGCCCCCCCCACACAGCGACAGTCTCAAACCCGAATCGAGGACCTGGCCTGGTCCCGGCGGCCATCTTGGTGCTCTCAGCCTCCCCACCAGTATAATTTCCTTGCTCCCTGGGCTCTGCACCCTGCAATATTTGACCTGAAAGTGAAATATAAACGACACCGGAGACTCCCAGGACCGGTATGACCGGAGGGAGACACTCCCAGGCATCTCGCAAGCCCCGGAATACTCCGAAGAAGCAGGCCTCTGAGGTGCGCTTATCTCCCGTCGCGGCGACTAGCATGGCGTCACAGACAGAGGAAGGAGAGACAACTCTACGGGAACAAACTAACTTTGAAGCCCTCATGCAGGCTATCACTACCTGCCAAACTACCCTGACGGGGAAAATAGAGTGCATGCAGCTAGACATCAGCCTCATCCGTAGAGACATGGACTGTTTCCGCTCCAGGCTCACCGAAGTTGAAAGAAGAGTGGGGGAGGCAGAAGATATAATACAAGATCAGGGAGTCTCACTCCGCACGCTGCAGACCAAAATAAAAGTCCTGGAGGCCCGTGCGGAGGACGCAGAAAACAGAAATCGAAGGAACAATCTCCGGATAGTGGGATTGCCGGAGGGCGCAGAGGGTAAAGATCCTACGACGTTTACTGAGCGCCTGCTGTGCACCCTTCTTCCAGATGCCAAGTTCTCTGATGTCTTTGTGGTGGAGAGGGCACATAGAATGCCTGCTACCCGGGGGCCCCCGGGAGCTCCTCCACGCACATTTATTCTAAAACTCCTCAATTTTCGGGATCGGGATCTGGTTTTGCGGGAGGCGAGAAAGATCGAGGTGCTTCGCCATGAGGGAGCGAGGCTCATGATCTTCCCAGATTTTTCCATCGATACACAAAAGGCAAGAAGATCATTTGATCAGATCAAATTGGATCTCCGCAATCGCAAGATCAAATATAGTATGCTATTTCCCGCCCGTCTGAGAGTGCAGGATGGAGAGTCAGTGCGGTTTTTTACATCCCCAGAAGAGGCATCCAGGTGGCTTGAAACAGTACCACGAGGCTGACCCGACCATTCTTACCAAATCCCCTTATAGCATGTGATTTACTGCAACAAGGATCACCTTCATCTGCTGACTACACTACCAGCCTGAACCCTTTACCTCGACCTGTCCAATTAGATCAGAATAAGTCACCTCTATATTCTTCTTAAGATCCGGTTCTGTGAGTATATATGCCCACTAGTCATAGAACACTTATGCAAAAAGAGATGAAGAACTGTTTGTGATCATGTTTAAATATATGGTGAGGGGATCGGAGTCCTCAGTTTGCAACGTGTTCTAGTTTAAGAATAGTACCCCCGGACTTTTGGGAGACAGTTTAATATGCTGGGATCGGTTATCCGGGAATTCTGGGTCTTGTTGTCGGCTCTCTATGAACACAGGCTAAGTTGCTCCAATGGCTCACTGTTCACGAGCCCCATGGGTAGTTGCCACAGTTGGTTTTGGGGAACGAGCATCCCGAAGTTTGGGGGGCGGTGCAGGGTGGGGGGAGGGTGGGGAAGGTTGGTGCCGGGGTTCTCACCCCAGATCAGTTTTATGTTATGTTATTTTATGTTTACTTATTATACATTTGGCATTTATCTGCTCCAGATTGTACAAACAGTGCTCTACTCAAGGCAGGACATGCAGTATCAATCTGTTAATACTAGAGAGGGAGGGTTATTCGGTTCACTGTACTATCAAAAATGTGCATCTCACTAAGAGTATTGTATTGTTATGGGAGCTCTGTATGGAGCGTAGGCTGTACCAATCCTGTGGCACATGTATCAGGGCACCAGAATGAATCTCCTTAATGTTATGTCCTGGAATGTACGGGGCCTAAATTCCAAGATAAAACGCTCCTTGGTTTTTACCTACGTAAAAAAATACAACCCCCATATTTGCATTTTCCAGGAGACCCATTTAACCGGGAGCAAGACGCTGGCTCTAAAAAAGCCCTGGGTGGGTTCATATTACCACTCTACATATTCTACCTATTCCAGAGGAGTCAGCGTTCTGGTCCATAAATCACTGCCCTTTACACTGCTTGATCTCCATCTAGATCCCGAGGGGAGATATGTGCTCGTACATGCCATGTGCGACAGGATTGAGATGGTAATAGTGGGTTTTATATTTTCCACCCCCAGCCTCCGTGGCGATTTTACACAAATTGACCCCTATATTGGCTCAATACCCGGCTGCAGCCATTCTTCTGGCTGGAGACTTTAATATGCCACCGGACCCCAGTGTGGACAGGCTGGGTGACGATGGAGCTTCTGATTCCCCACTGAAGAGATGGGCGGAGGGATATGGCCTCAGTGATGTATGGAGATGGCGTCACCCCAGGGATAGGCAATATACTTGTCACTCTGCCACGTATGCCTCCTTTTCAAGAATAGATCTGTTCTATGCCGGGGGACCCATTCTCTCCCGTGTCCAGGAGGTTAAGATTCTGCCGCGTGGCATTTCTGACCACGCTCCCCTCCTATTGCAACTAAACACGGACTCGCCAACGGGCTCCGGCCTATGGCGGGTCTCGGGTTTTTGGATAACGGATGAGAGGGTTGCCCCTGAGGTGGAGGGAGAGATGAACACATTTTGGCTAGAAAATAAAGCAACGGCCTCCCCTGCAATGGTGTGGGATGCCTTTAAGGCATATACACGAGGTCAATACCGCATGGTTATAAATAAAGTTAGGAAACTTAATAGGCTCGCACTGGAGGAGGCTGAGGGGCGGGCTCAGAATTTGGAATCCAGCTATGTGACCACCAAAGACACGGGAACTTACACCGCTCTTCGGGCTCTCCACCGCGAGATTGCGTTGTTGCGAGCAACTGCAACCCGCAAGCTACTGCTCTCACAGTCCCAGAGAATATTCGAACAAGGTGAGAGATCGGGGAGGCTGCTGGCGTGGCTGGCTAGGGAGCGCTCCACCATAGCACACATTGCCAATATTAAAGATGACATGGGGAACCTCTTGGCGGATCCCGCTAAGATTAACGCCAGATTCGCACAATTTTATGAACACTTATACACATCCAAAACTGACTACACCCTAGATACCTTGCAACACTTCCTAGATCAAATAGAGTTTCCAGTCCTCTCGGAGGAAAATAAAACTAAATTAGATGCACCTATTACCCTCAAAGAAGTACAGACGGCAATCTCTTCACTACAATCTGCAAAGTCCCCAGGCCCAGACGGTTTACCGACCGAGTTTTATAAAACTAATAGTGAGTCACTGGCCCCTCAGTTTCACGAACTTCTTCTGTCCATACTGGAGGGTCAAAACCTTCCTCCATCAATGTCAGAGGCGGTGATTGTTGTAATACCTAAGCCCCGCAAGGACCCCGAGCTATGTGAGTCATACCGGCCCATTTCGCTATTAAACGTCGACGCTAAGATCATCACAAAAATTCTAGAGAATCGGCTTAATACTGTTATCCTTTCTCTGGTTCATGGTGACCAGACGGGTTTCATGCCAGGAAACGGAACCGACATCAATTTGCGACGATTGTATACAAATATATCCCATGCCCTTGCCAGAGGTACCCCCGGAGTGGTAGCCTCCCTGGACGCCGAAAAGGCGTTCGACTCAGTCGAATGGGAATATCTTTGGCATGTCTTGGAAAAATTCAATATTGGGCCTAGGTTTATCTCTTGGATAAAACAGATGTATGCTAACCCCACCGCCAGAGTCAAAACCAATGGGTCCCTCTCACCCCCCTTCAAATTACAAAGGGGTACTAGACAGGGATGTCCGTTATCCCCGGGTCTGTTTGCCCTAGCTATTGAACCTCTTGCTATCCTTATTAGGTCCTCCGTGGCGGCAGGGGGGATGGAGGTGGGCCCTTTACGGGAACAGATCTCCCTCTACGCGGATGACGCTCTTCTATATCTCCCAGATGCTTCCCACTCCCTCGAGGAGACCCTAAGAATCATAGACTTATTTGGTTCCTTCTCAGGTATACGCATAAATTGGAACAAATCCATACTTTTCCCGATCTCCCAGCCGCCCCTACTCCCCCCCCACCATATACCCCTGCAAACGGTCACTAAGTTTCGGTATCTGGGCATTGAAATACAAAGGGATCTCTCCTGTTACCTGACTGATAATGTATACCCCATTCTACAACAACTAATAAAATGCTGCTTAACATGGAAGTCTCTTCCCCTGACACCGGTGGGTAGGATTAACCTCCTCAAAATGATATTCCTCCCCAAATTCCTATATGTATTTAGAAACACTCCAGTACCTATCCCTGAATCATTTTTTAAGCAACTAGATCGGGTGATTACTAACTTTATTTGGGTGGGACGGACCCCCAGGGTGGCCAAAACGAGCTTACAGCTTCCCCTATCGGTGGGTGGGCTGGCATTGCCGTGCTTCAGGAAATATTATTGGGCGGCGGTGCTGGTGACAGTGCGTTGGTGGTTTGTTCAGTCTCGCCATAACCCAGCGGTCAATTTAGAAGCAGCCATACTGGGGTCATATTCAGCATTGAGCAACCTGGTATTCAGGGGACCAAAAGCACAGGGTAATGTGACCATCCCCATGCGCACAACCGCCAAAATTTGGGAACAACTGACAGCTAAGCTCAACCCACCACAAACTTATTCACCATATACACCACTCTGGGGTAACCCTAAACTACCACATCTGTTAATGATCCCAGACCCAGCAGCCTGGACTAAATATGAAATTAAAATCTTACAGCATATAATGCCAGAGGGTAAACTTCTTACATTTGACGAACTACGTAATACCTTCCAACTCCCTACCAAAATGTTCTTCCGCTATTTGCAACTGAGACACGCAATTCAGGCTCAATTCCCTTCAGAAATTCAACTACAATCACATATGGTGGAGCGCTTCCTTATTTCCAGGCATGTGGACCGTGTCCTCTCCTCTTTGTATCTCCGGGTATCCCTAGGAACTGATAACCAAGGGACTAGGCTATTTAACAAATGGAAGCTGGTTGTGCCCTCCCTGACGGATGACGATTGAGAAGAGGGAGTCCAACAGTATATTCCTTTGATGATATCCGCCAGGGACAGGCACATCCAGTTAAAATTTCTTCACCAGGCATACTACACACCCCAACGGCTTGCTAAAATATATCCCTCTCACTCTGATAGGTGCCCAAAATGCAATACGGACATAGGTACTTTCCTACATGTGGTGTGGTTGTGCCCCCTTCTTCAACAGTACTGGAGGGAGGTGGTACAGTACATCAACTTAATTGGGAACCTGACACTTACACTGGATCCTCGGGTCCTTCTCTTGGGGATCTGTGACACCCTCATCGCGAACACCCATAAGAGGCTATTCGTTTTCTATGCTCTATTTTATGCAAGGAAAACCATTCTATTTAAATGGAAACAGACAGATCCCCCAACAGTGGGACAGTGGAGAACACTCATTGATAAGACCCTCCCCCTATATAAGCTCACATTTATGAGCCGGAAGTGTCCCCAAAAGTTTGAAAAAATTTGGGGTCCATGGGTTTCTAAGTAAATGGCCACTGATGCGGATCCCCCCAGGAGAACTCGCTCTACATATATAATTTGAATACTTATAACTAAGATCCGAACTGATGTGCCTTGCTTTTTGATATAATGCTTGAGATTATTTAACCTAGATTGTCACCTTCCTTCTGGAAATGGTTTGTCTTTGCCTCTCTTATGTAACCCTCTCTTATTGTGCCAAAGAACTTTTATATCTCTATGTATAGATATATGTACATCTATTTATATATATTTGTGAATGTACGTCTGTTTTTTTTTATCTTTGTATTGAAACTTTTCTCCTTTGGAGATGAATAAAAACGTAACTGTTAAAAAAAAAAAAAGAGAGCAAACTGAAAAATATGTTGCTTTATATAATATAGTGCCAAACACTTTTACAATTTACAGTTATTATGCTTTAGTATCAGTGGTGATAAACTTACTGAAAGTTAGGGGCCTCAATTGCAGCCTCCATTTTTATTAACAGACAGCACACAACATTTAGTATATGTAATGCTATAGAGGACTTGCAAAGGCTGAAAATATACTGTACTATTGTCAGAGACTGGGGACATACTGAAGGAGATGATCAGAAACTGGAGATACTACAGGAGACGGTCAGAAACTGGAGATACTACAGGGGATGGCCAGAGACTGGGGATACTACAAGGGATGGCCAGAGACTGGGGATTCTGCAGGAGATGGCCAGAGATCGGTGATATTGCAGGAGATGGCCAGAGACTGGGGATACTACAGGAGATGGCCAGTGACTGGGGATACTGCAGGAGATGGCCAGTGACTGGGGATACTGCAGGAGATGGCCAGAGACGGGATACTGCAGGAGATGGCCAGAGACTGGGGATACTGCAGGAGATGGCCAGAGATTGGGGATACTGCAAGAGATGGTTTAGAGACTCTGGATACTGCAGGAGATGGTCAGAGACTGGAGAAATGCTGGAGAAGGTGGTTAGAGACTGGGGACCTACTACTGGAGATGATCTGAGACTGGGGACATATTAGAGGACATAGTCAGAGAATGGGAACATACTAGAGAGGATAGAGAATGGGAACATACTACAGTAGATTGTCAGAGAATGAGGAAAAATAGCAGGGGATGGTCATAAACTGAAGACATACAGGGGATAATAAAAAAAATCTACACACCCCTGTTAAAATGTCAGGTTTCTGTGATGTAAAAAATGAGACAGATAAATAATTTCAGAAATTTTTTAACCTTCATAGGCCACCTTTTTGTGGCCTATTAACTGTACAACTCAGTAGAACAACAAACTGAAATCTTTTAGGTGGAGGGAAGTAAAAAATGTAATAAAATGGTTGCCTGTGTGCACACCCTTAAACTAATAATTTGTTGAAGCACATTTTGATTTTATTACAGCACTCAGTCTTTTTGAGTAGGAGTCTATCAGCATGGCACATCTTGGCTTGATAATATTTACCCACTCTTCTTTGCAAAAACACTCTAAAACTGTCAGATTGCGAGGGCATCTCCTGTGCACAGCCCTCTTCAGACCACCCCATAGATTTTCAATCGGATTCAGGTCTGGGCTCTTGCTGGGCCATTCCAAAACTTTAATCTTCTTCTGGTGAAGCCACTCCTTTGTTGATTTGGATGTATGCTTTGGGTCGTTGTCATGCTGAAAGATGACGTTCTTCTTCTTCATGTTCAACTTTCTAGAAGAAGCCTGAAGGTTTTGTGCCAATACTGACTGATATTTGCAACATAATTCCCTCTACCTTGACTAAGGCCTCTGTTCCAGCTGAAGAAAAACAGCCCCAAAGCATGATGCTGCCACCACCATGCTTTACTTTGGATATGGTGTTCAATTGGTGTTGTATAGTGTTGTTTTTGCGCCAAACATGTCTTTTGGAATTATGGCCAAAAAGTTCAACCTTGGTTTCATCAGACCATAACACGTTTTCCAACATGCTTTTGGGAGACTTCAGATGTGTTTTTGCAAAATTTAACCGGGCTTGGATGTTTTTCCTCGTAAGAAAAGGCTTGCATCTTGCCACTCTACCCCATAGCCCAGACATATGAAGAATACGGGAGATTGTTGTCACATGTACCACACAGCCAGTACTTGCCAGATATTCCTGCAGCTCATTTAATGTTGCTGTAGACCTCTTGGCAGCCTCCCTGACCAGTTTTCTTCTCGCCTTTTCGAGGAAGGACATCCAGTTCTTTGTAATGTCACAGTTGTGCCATATTTTCTCCACTTGATGATGACTGTCTTCACTGTGTTTCATGGTATATCTAATGCCTTGAAAATTCTTTTGTACCCTTCTCCTGACTGATACCTTTTAACAATGAGATTTCTTTGATGCTTTGGAAGCTCTCTGCAGTCCATGGCTTTTGCTGTAGGATGCGACTAAGAAAATGTCAGGAAAGACCTACTAGAACAGCTGAACTTTATTTGGGGTTAATCGGAGGCACTTTAAATTATGGCAGGTGTGTACTGACTCCTATTTAAAGGAGAAGTCCAGCCTGAGCTTTTTAGGCTGGGCTTCTCCTATGGGTCACAGGCGTGCAATTCGTTTTGCACTCCTGTGACCCGTTTTCAGCGGAGAGCAGTCATTAGTAGAGGCAATGCGTCTTCCCGACTTCCAAGTCTGGATCCGCCAGCTGCCTGGACTGATCGCAGTCTCAGCCTCTCAGCGAGCTGCTGAGACAGCTGCTCCCCGCCCCTCCACAGCTCAGTGCTCCAATGAGCGTGGAGAAGCAGAGAGGAGAGACGCTGACTGACAGTCAGCAGCTCTGCTCTCGGGGATCTGTGTAAACGGAGCCATCAGCGATGTTCGGTGGCTCGGTTCTCAGTGCAGTGATGGCGGGGGACAGATGCAGCATCAGCCTGATGCTGCATCCACCTAGGTAAATATGAATCTTTAATTTAAAAGAAAACATACTTTTTTAACGTGAGTTTGAATGTGATTGCTTTATTCTGAACACAGCTACATCCCCAGTTATGTGCACACCCAGAGGGTGTCCACACTTTTGCAACCAAATTATTTATTTATTTTTTACCCCCCCCCCCCCCCCCCCCCAATTGAGTTGTACTACAGGAGATGGTTGGAGACTGCAGACATGTTTGAGTGCACGTTGGTCTGCGAGTGCACGTGGGTCTGCGAGTATCTGTGTATTGTCTTGTTGAGTACCTGTGTATTGTCTTGTTGAGTACCAGTGTATTGTCTTGTTGAGTATTAGTGCCAGGAAGCTAGTTGTTAAGTAATTTGGACAGGGTATAATTCCCAATCCTCATTAAATTAGTAGGTACCATGCCTGGCGGGTGTGAAGATGCAACACGGTGTACATCTTGCGGCATTTATGCATTCCTTGATCATCTGATCGAGGGCGAATACTGCTGTGCAAAATGTAAGCACACTGTTTCCCTGTAAGCCCAGGTTCTGGATCTGGGGAAGCAACTGTCAGCACTGAGGAGACCCTCCATACTAAAGGAGAGCCGGGAACGTACCCGGCAGGTCCTGGCCAGGGCCATCACAGAGGCGGGTGGAGACAAAGAGGTGCAGGAACTAGAAAAGAGTAGATGGGTGACAGTCAGGAAGGGTAGAGGGGGAAGTGCCAGGGAGGCCGATCCAGGGCTAGAGCATCCCAATAATTACATTCCATTGAGTGGCATTGGTGAAACCAGTCAGGGACCAGCACTGCTGGAGCTGAGGGACTCTCCTAGCTGCCGGGGGAAGATCTTCTCCAGTGAGAGTGGGGGGAAAGCGAAGGGAAAGGAAAGACAGATTCTAGCGGTAGGGAACTCAATTCTTAGAAGGACAGAGAGGGCAATGTGTAACAAAGACCTGAAGCGCCGAACTGTATGTTGTCTACTGGGCGCTCGGGTTCAGCACATCACAGTGGACAGATTACTGGGAGGGGCTGGGGAAGACCCAGCTGTCATGTTGCACGTTGGCATCAATGACAAGTTCAGAGGCAGATGGAGTGTCCTAAAGAATGATTTTAGGGACTTGGGAGCTAATTTGAGGAAAAGGACCTCCAAGGTAGTATTCTCAGGAATACTACCGGTACCTCGAGCCACACCAGAAAGGCAGAGGGAGTTAAGTAAACAAGTGGCTGAGGAGCTGTTGTAGTAAAGAGGGGTTTGGGTTCCTGGAGGACTGGGCCGACTTCTCAGTCGGTCACCAGTACTATAGAAGGGACGGATTGCACCTAAATAAGGAGGGTGCAGATCAGCTGGGAGTAAAGATTACCAAAAAGTTAGAGGGATTTTTAAACTAGGCCACAGGGGGAGGGCCAGAGGTAGAGATAGTCAGTGCGGAACATAGTCCAGAGGGTAGTATTGGGGGCATTAGTGGTAGGTTGACTAAAGCACATAAATCCAAGGTAAGTATAGTAACAAGCCCTAGTTGCAATCTCGGAACACCCAATAAGAGGATAGTATGCGACCGGTCTAAACTACGTGGGGGTAAAAAAGAGGAAGGGGTATGCCTATATATCAAGAATAATGTACAAGTGAATATGAGAGATTAAATCACTAAGGGAGCTAGGGAGGAGGTGGAATCCTTATGGGTAGAGCTCCAAAGGGATGAATCTAAGGGGAAAATAATACTGGGAGTATGCTATAGGCCCCCTAACCTGAGGGAGGAAGGGGAGACGGATCTCCTATCACAAGTTGGACTAGCAGCAAGGATGGGAAGTGTTATCATAATGGGGGATTTTAATTATCCAGACATAGACTTAGCAGAGGGAACCACGCATTCGTCCAAGGCTCGCCAGTTCCTAAATGTCTTGCAGGACAATTTCATGGTTCAGATGGTAGATGCACCAACTATAAATAAAGCGTTACTGGTTCTACTGATTATGAACAATACAGACCTGATCACAGATGTGGAAAGACGGGGCAATTTAGGAAACAGTGATCACAGGTCAATTGGCTTCAGTATAAATCAGTATAATAGGAAACATAAGGGGAATACAAAGATACTGAATTTCAAAAGAGCAAACTTCCTTAAACTATGAACCTTGCTAGAAGGCACAAATTGGGATAAAATCTTAGGAACAAAGAACACAGAGGAGAAATGGGTCTGCTTTAAGAGCATATTAAATAAGGACATTAGCCAGTGCATCCCATTGGGTAATAAATTTAAAAGAGTGAACAAAAGTCCTGGATGGCTTAACTCCAATGTACAAATGCATATTAAAGCAAAGGAGAAGGCCTTAAAAAAATGCAAGGTTGAGGGATCATCAGCATTCAGATTTTATAAAGAATGCAAAAAAAAAAAAAAAACAAGAAATGTAAGGGTGGAATTAGGGCGGCTAAGATAGAACACGAAAGGCACATAGCGGAGGAAAGCAAAAAAAATCAGAAGAAATTCTTTAAGTATGTAAACAGTAAAAAAGGAGGACAGATCATATTGGCCCCATAAAGAATGAGGAAGGTGACAAAGGATGGGGAGATGGCGAGGGTATTGAATTTATTCTTCTCCTCAGTCTTCACGAGGGAATCGGGGGGCCTTAGTAACCAAAACCGCAGTGTTTATCCTCATGACACATCACAGGAAGCACCTCCATGGTTAACAGAGGACAGAATTAAAATTAGACTTGAGAAAATTAACATTAATAAATCACCGGGACGGGACCAGATGGCTTGCACCCGAGGGTACTTAAGGAACTCAGTCAAGTAATTGCTAGATCATTGTTCCTAATTTTTACTGACAGCCTACTGACTGAAATGGTACCAGCTGATTGAAGAAAAGCCAATGTAGCACCAATATTTAAAAAGTTCCCAAAATACATCCCTGGGAATTACAGAGCAGTTAGCCTAACATCAAAAGTATGCAAGCTCTTGGAGGGGATGATAAGGGACTATAAATAAGATTTTAATAATGAGAATGGTATCATTAGCAGTAATCAGCATGGATTCATGAAGAATCGTTCTTGCCAAACCAATCTGTTAACCTTCTATGAGAAGGTGAGTTGCCATCTAGATAAAGAAAGGCCAGTAGACATGGTGTATCTGGATTTTGCAAAAGCATTTGACACAATTCCCCATAAACGTTTACTGTACAAAATAAGGTCCATTGGAATGGACCATAGGGGAGTAATTGTAACTGGCTACAAGGGTGAGTTCAGAGGGTGGTGATAAATGGGGAGTACTCGGAATTGTCAGGGGTGGGTAGTGGGGTCCCCCAGGGTTCTGTGCTGGGACCAATCCTATTTAATTTGTTCATAAATGACCTGGAGGATGGGGTAAACAGTTCAATCTCTGTATTTGCAGACAATACTAAGCTAAGCATGGCAATAAATTCTCCGCAGGATATGGAAACCTTGCAAAAAGATCTGAACAAATTAATGGAGTTTATTTACCTCCTTAAATAAACTTTTATTGAGCAGCTGAGAAAGAAGCAAAGAAAAATGCTATAAAGTGTCATTTGAGTAACAACTCTGAGTCTGCTGGGGTTGCTGACATCAGGTCCAAGAAAGTGGTGTCCAACAGCATTATCCTTTATCTGGCCGTTGGGGCACTATTCCTGTCATTGACACTATCTGTGGGGTACCATTCCTCCCACTGACACCAACAATGGTCACAATTCCTCCTACTGACATCCTTGATGGGGCACAATTCCTCCCTTTGATACCAAAAATGGAGCATTAATCCTTCCACTGATACCAACAATGGCGCATAATTCCTTCTTTCCACTGACCACAAGCGTTAGGCCTTTATTTCTGACCAACCACCATCCCTGGGGGTTTTTTTTTTCTTTTTTTTTTTTTTACTTCCACTGACTACAGAGCGTTTTTTGACTCATACTGACCACTGACAATGACTACAGTCGTACTGACCACTTTCCGCTATCCACAGCCTGGCCCCCCTAGTCTGAAAGAAGGTGACCTGGTCCTTTGTTTGAATTGTTTGGGGAACCCTACCTTAAAGAGTAACTCCACTTTCCTCAAAAAAAAGGGGCCAATAAAAAAAAATAATATAGCATATACAATTGCTACACAAGCCATGTTGTAATTTAATGTTATACATTTTCTTTTCTTTTCTGCAGCGCTGTAATTTTCTGTAAAATTCAATGCAATATGGCAACCTGCAGGAGTCCTGTACACAGTTGGTCTACAGAACACCTCCAAAAATAAAATTTCTTACTTGCGTGATTGGCCCATTGATTTTCACTAAGTTTACGCTAAGATCAAATTTTGGGCACCCCCTACAATAAAAATGTAAGTTTTAGTGAGATACTTACCAAGGGTTAAAGTGATTGTAAACCCCTTGTTTTGTTTTTTTTAATAACATGTTATACTGACCTGCTCAGACCTGATCCTCCTCTTCTGGGGTCCCCTCCTGACACTCCTGTCCCCCCCCCCCACGAGTGCCCACCATACCAAGCCGCTTGCTTTGGGGTACACATGCATCCCGAGCCAGCTCTGTGTGCCCATAGGCACACAGAGTGCCGCTCGGCATTGCCCCATGCTCCCTCCTCACTGGCTGTAATTGATGGTAGTGGGAGAGGTAGAGAGCGGTGAGAGCTGCTGCTCTCATGCACGTTGCTGGATCAAGATTGGGCTTGGGTAGGTTCTAGGGGTATGTAGCTGTACTCAGAAGTCTTTTCTACCTTAATGCTGAGAATGCATTCAGGTAAAAGCCTTCAGCCTTTAGAATCACTTGAATGACTTCTAAAGGGGTGCTGACACAGACATTTCTCATTGGAACACAGAAAGTGCTCCAGCTGATTATAATGAACCAGACCCTCCCATTTAGAATCAGTATGTGCTCATTCTGGTGAAACAAAGGGCTATTTCTTCACAGCAACAAAAGGTAGGAATCTGCTACAAAATTTGGTAAAACTGCTGCAATGTATATTGATCACCCAAGAGGGGGTTTGTTTTTCTTCTCAACAAAAGTGGAGTTACTCTTTACATTAATGACACCCACCCACTGCCACCTTTTAGTGTTACATTAATTATTGATTTAGGATATTGTAAACACATTCTAATCAGCCTTAAAATGACAGTCAATAGTCAGCCGTAGAGCTGGTTACACTTTTAACAATGGGCAGAAAAAGACAAATGGGCCCCTAAATGATCAAGTGTGCTAACTGCATCTTTTTAGTGAATGTGTTGGCTCTGGAGCACAGCAAGTCCAGGCTTGTCCTGCCTCCGGGCCACAAACAGTCTTTGCTCAGCTTATGAGGTGACCGACATCCGCTGATTAGATGACATTCCACTGCAGATTTCTCAGTTTCCCAGCACACTCTGCCCTGTGTTGCTATGCTCTGACTTAAACTGCCTTGCTTTAGCAGATGAATGGCTATCTAAGCTTTGCAAAAAGAAACAAAAATTAAAGGGTTCCCCTCAATTTATTTATTACAGGTGCTTATAGTATATAGTGCCGACAATTTACGCAGCGTTTCACATATATATTACACATTCACATCATTCCCTGCCCTCAAGGAGCTTACAATCTAATGTCCCTAACTCACATCATGCATACACATAACAGGGCCAATTTAGACAGGATCCAATTAACCTACCAGCATGTCTTTGGAGTGTGGGATCAATTCATTTTTTAACTATTGTAGATATTCATAGCTCCCAACTGTCCCTTTTTTAAAACAAAATCCCTCTGTCCCTCCTTTTCTCCTCATTTATCTGTCTTTTTGGTCTAGAGCAGGGATCTGCAAACTATGACCTGTGGGCCACATCTGGACCACTGGCATTAGGGTCAGTGGAATATCTTCAGATATCCGCAGACAGTGCGCAGAAGGGAGACCCTGATGTAAGGGACAACTCTGATGGGGACCCTGATGTAAGGGGAGGGCTCTGATGAGGACCCTCATATATGGTGGGTGCGCTGATGGGAACTCTGATGTAAGGGGAAACACTGATGGGTTCCCCAATGTAGGGGGAGGACTCTGATAGTGACCCTGATGTAATTGGGAACTCTGATGGGGACCCTGATGTAAGGGGAGACTATGATGGGGACCGTGGTATAAGGACGGACTCTGCTGTAGGGGGGAATCTGATGGAGACCCTGATGTAGGAGGGACCCAATGGAGGTCATAGTAACATAGTTGGTAATTTTGAATAAAGACAACAGTCCATCCAGTTCAACGTGTGTAGGTGTATTTTTGTGTAAAAAATAATTTCCCATATCCCCGTATATTGTTTTTGCTGAGATGCACATCCACGAGTCTTTCAAAACTATCCATACTTCCTGCTGACACCACCAATTGTGGAAGAGAGTTCCCCGCAGCTTAAGGTTAAACCACTTCTCTTCCAGTTTCATTGTGTGGCCTTGTGTCCTCTTACACTCCCTGGGACTGAAAAGTCTTATAATTATGCTGGGATCACCATTGAGATATTTGTACATCGCAATCATATCCCCTCTGAAGCGTCTCTTCCCCAGGGAGAATAAATTTAGCACTTGTAGTTGTTCCTCATAAGTAAGGTCCTTCGGTCCCCATATTAATTTAGTTGCCCTTCTCTGGACTTTCTCCAGCTCCAGCACATGCCATCTGAGGATTGGTGATCAGAACTGGATGGAATACTCCAGATGTGGCCAAGCCAGAGTTTTATAAAGTGGCAGAATAATCGGTTTATCCCTGGAGTAAATTCCCTTTTTAATGCATGCTAATATTCCGCTGGCTTTGGAAGCCGCAGCTTGACACTGCATACTATTGCTCAGTCTGTCTTCTACTAGGACCCCTAGATCCTTCTCTAGGGGTCCTACAGTTTCTATTGAACTGGCCAACATTCGGACCATGTGTACTATGCTTTAGAAAAGTAAATATAATTAACTCAGACTTTCCCATGTAAGTGAATGGGACCTCCCTGCAACCGCAAGCCAAACACTTGCAATGGAAATGGAAAGGTCCAAGTGATTGCCCTTCTGCATAGTAACCACAGAGTGTTGCTTACTCGGCACTGCCACCATTCAGAATTTGCATTTTATTTTTTTCAATATAGCAACTTGGCATCCCTGTCCTTTATAGTTACCAACCTGCATGCAGCTGCTCCACTCGAACATAAATTGCAATATACAGTAAATAGAATCCCCATTTTATAACCAATAGTTTGCTATAGGAAAGGGTTAAACAATTGGAAACCCCTCCTCAGTATCCCATGTGTTGTATATATGAAGCTATTTAGGACCTGAGGATTTATACCTCCATGTGTACTGCATGGTACAAGTTGCTCCTCCTGCTCATGAAGGGTCCTCTCTCTGGTGCTTCCTTAGAACCCTATCCCTCTAGAATCATTACCGGATCTTTGGCAGGCTTTTCTCTGCATAAACTTAAACATCCGGATAGGCCTCAGTTAGGCCTCGTTTAGGCCTAGCAACCGGCAGCCACCTGGATAGGCCCCAGGCTTCGGAGCTAGCAGCCAGGAGCTATACACACATCCTCCCAAGCTAAAGCCCTGGGCAGGAACACACTGCCTGATCACTTGACTTTATTCCATTAAATCACCTTTCCCAGCATGCTTAGCCACAAATATGATTGGCTGAGAAAGTATGCTTATCATAACCTGAAGTTCACTGTAGCTCATCACTCTAATGTCAAAGGCAACAGCACCACCTACTGACAGAAGGGAGAAACCACACTTAGAATGGATTTAACGGAAGTCATGTAATCACTGAATACTACAAATTGGCCAGGCTAACGACCACCTGGAACACTGAATTTACCTGTAGCCCTGTTCTAGGGACAGGGGACTACACTTATATAACACTTTGTAAATACATCAGTTCTTAGAAGATGTCTAAGGCAGCCCTGGTACAAACTGGTCCATGAACTGGAAGGTTATCCAGAATAATCCTTATGTCATGACCACTGCCCAGTCAAATAAATATCCGTATTCAAATAAGCAAATAAACTTGAAAACAAGCATTTGTCCAAGTAAAGCCCTAACAAATATTTGGTCATTAGCTTACAGGAAATACAAGGCATAAGATATGCTCTGATTTATGTCACTAAGGAATCATGGTACATATTTGTTAGCAGGAAAGGATATTATTTCAGGTATCAATTTAATCCAGGACACATGATGCTAAAGGCAATTGCAGACAAACAACTATATTCACAGACATTATGATTTAATGCACATATTCTAGTGATCTGTCTACCCCTGCTATTCTATATAGTGTATTGCATTGTGAGGGTGACAACACTTCAAAGTCTGCAGTTAGGCACAGTGTCACTGTGGTAAGGGGTGTATCTACAGCAAACAAAGCATTTTCGGGGGGCAGCACCGTCCCCAGGCAGAAGGAACACTGCGAGCAGTGGCATCGTGGACCGAACCCGGGTGACACCCGCCAGAGGGGTGACACAAGGGGCGGCTGTGGACTGACCATGTGGTGACAGGGGAGCAAAGCGGAAGCAGGAGGCGGCAGCCTCCAATCTTGGAAGTAGCTCACTTGGCAGAGCTACTTCTTCTTCCTCCAAACATGGTGAGTTCCCCTCCTCAAGAAGGCACATGTACAGTCATGCCAGAGAACATCTAAATAATTCAGAGAAGGATTGGGAGAAAGAGCTGTGGTCAGATATGACCAAATTGAGCTATTTGGCATTAACTTGACTTGCCGTGTATGGAGGAAGAAAAATGCTGATTATGACCCTAAGAACACCATCCTTACAGTCAAGCACGAAGGTGGAAACATTATGCTTTGGGGCTATTTCTCTGCTAAAGGTACAGGCCTGCCAACTTTGCCACATTGAGGGGCCAATGGACAGGGCTATATATTGTAAAATCTTGGATGAGAACCTTCTTCCCTCAGCCAGAACACTAAAGATGGGTCGTGGATAGGTCTTCCAGCATGACAATGACCCAAAACATCCCACCAAGGCAACAAAGGAGTGGCTCAAGAAGAAGCACATTAAGGTCATGGTGTGGCCTAGCCAGTCTCGAGACCTTAACCCTATAGAAAATTAATGAAGGGAGCTGAAACTTATGCCGTGTACACACGAGCGGAATGTCCAACAGAAAAAGTCAGACGGGAGCTTTTCATTGTATATTCCGATCGTGTGTATGCCCCATCGACTTTTTACGTCGAAAATTCTGACGGACCTACAAGGAGAACATGTTCTAAATTTTTCTGACTGAACCAATTCCTATTGGGAAAACCGATCGTCTGTATGCTGTTCCGACGTACCAAAAACGACGCACGCTCTGAAGCAAGTACGAGACGGAAGCTATTGGCTACTGGCTATTGAACTTCCGTTTTCTAGTCCCGTTGTACGTGTTGTACGTCGCCCCGTTCTGGACGGTCGGAATTTGGTGTGACCGTGTTTATGCAAGACTGCTTGAGCGGAATTCCGTCAGAACTCCGTCGGAAAAACTTTCAGAGTTTATTCCGACGGGAAAACCGGTCGTGTGTACAGGGTGTTAGAATTGCCAAGAGACAGCCAAGAAACCTTACGGATTTAGAGAAGATCTGTAAAGAAGAGTGGACAAAAATCCCTCCTGTGATGTGTGCAAACCTGGTCACCAACTACAAGAAATGTCTTACCTCTGTGCTTGCCACCAAGTAGTAAGTCATGTTTTGCTTGGTGATCAAATACTTATTTTACTCACTGAACTGCAACTTAATTTATAGCATTTGTTTTATGTGTTCTTTTTTTTTCTGGATTTCTGGTTTCTGTCTCTATCTTTTAAAATACACATATGATAAAAAATGATAGACCCTTCATTTCTTTGTGTGTGGGCAAACTTACAAAATCTGCAGCGGATCAAATAATTATTTTCTCCACTGTATATGGGAAATTTAAATATGATAGTGTTATTGAAAAACGCCTATTGAAAGAATAGACTTCAGTTCCTCTGAAAAGTGATCTGTGGTGGATCCTTTTTTCAGAGGCGATTTAGAGCCTATTTATTCTGGAAGCAATGCTGCTGCCTCATGAACATCAGTTTTTTTTAACAATCTCAATGGGGACTTTACATTGAACTACTGGATTGCAACTGCAAAGCCGCATTTTGTAAATGCTTGCAGCACGGTACCATTGATTCCAATGGGCAAGTTTGTCAGGAGGTGCCACCTGCCAATAACAAAGATGATGCAGTGTTGGACAGTCTCCGCAAGTCAGTGGTGTCTGAAATCAAAACCATTGGATGGCTGAGGCGTTAACCCCTGCAGCTTCTGTGGTGGGCCTAGGATGGATCACCTCATGCAGCAAGATATAGAAACAGGGCACTGGGGTTAATAGCAGCACACTTACATGTAAAACTCACTGTAACCAGCCTGGTCGGCGTGAGCAGTGCCAGGACAAGGCCATCCAGAGCCCAGAGCGAACATACCAAACTGCGCCCCCCTCCAAGATGTATGAGCACTATGTGTTAGCAACAACAACCCCCCTAAGCATAAATCCCCCATCCTCCCAGGACAAATTCCCCTTCCCAGCACAAATCTTTGCCCCTCCCCCACCCCATCCCCCTCCCAGCTCAAATCCTTGCTCTCCCCAAATCCCCCCACCTCCTCCTAACACAAATCCTCTACTCTACTCCTCAACCCCCCCCCCCCCCCATTTCCCCTCCTAGCACAAATAGCCCCAAATCACCATTCCTAGCACCTCCCCCTCCCAAATTTCCCCTCCTACAACAATTCTTACCCCCTACTGCCCCCCAAATCCCCCTACTCAACACAAATCCCCTCCCCCTGTCTTCTTGTGCCCCCCCCCCATCTCACATGATATTACAGTGCAGAGGGCAGCTGCCCCTCCTGCCCACCCCTTGTCCCAGCCCTGGGCGTGAGGCAGAACAATAAAATATGGGGGAGAATTACTAATTACTACTGGTGCACACTGCACATAGAATCTGGTGCAGTTAAGCATAATAACCAGTTAGCTTCTAGATTTTATTGTCAAAACTCAATAGAGCAAGCTGAAGTTAGATGCTGATTGGTTACTATGAACAGCTGCACCAGATTCTGAGTGCATCAGCCTTAGTAAATTTCCCCATATGAGTAATTCAATAAGCAGCCGGAGATGCAGCAGCAATAGAAACAGAGCGCCTAACAAGCTTGCTAGGCAGGGGGGAGCCATGGCTAGGATGGGCGGGCACAACGCATTTCATAAGGCCCCCCCTTTGTCAAGTCCAAAGGGAAGGAAAGGTCCAGCTCATAAGCAGAGCTGGCTCATGTGGGAGGGGACCAACAGCAAGTGCATAAAACTAAGCTGCTGCATCAAGGGCTAAAGAGATAGCAAATCACAGCCAGAATAAATCATAGAAACGCTATACATTATACTGGTGGTATACTACAGAATATATAACAAATCCTATAAATAAAATAACCAAAAAGCTCCCAGATTACTACAAAGATGACAATAAAGACAGGCCCCACCCATAGCAGATACAAAAAGGTGCAAACTCCTACCTCTACATCCTCAGAGGAATGGCAACACATAAAGGGGCACTACATCTGCCAGCAGGTATATGTTTTACAGAGAACGTAGCAGGTTAAAGCCATATTCATACGGGGTGAATACATGCTTGTCCTGTGCTGGGCTGTGTTTTGCCAGCATTGGCATCCACAGGTGTTGCATGCATCCCCGTGCTGGCAGTTCCCATTGTTGTCTATTGGGATGCAATGACTGCACGGACACAGCTGCTGTGCCCCAATATGACATCTATACAGGTGCGGGGGTGTATCCCCAAACTCACCCAGGGTGCGTTCAGGGCCGTGCACCCACACAGATGTCTTATTGCAGCAGCTGTGTCTGTGCAGCCACTGCGTCCCATTAGACAACAATGGAACCACCGGCACAGGGATGCATGCAACACCTGTGTATCCTGGGGCTGGAAAAACAACACAAGCATCTGATGGGCAACGCTCACTTTTTGTCTCCATTGGCTGATTGCTGGTTAGCTCATACAGTGGCTACCCTCACTGAGCTCCTATGATTCATTCACTTTAAATCCACAGGCTGGTATTAGCAGGATAAGGACAGTTCCAGTTAAGCCATAGCAGCAGAAAACAATGGCTTTGGAAAACATATATTTTGCTGTATCTTTATAGCGAGAGCAGCAAGTGATTTAGTGTGCCATTTATGGCACCATAATAAAGTGATTACATTGTACTACAGAAACAGGTGTTGGGCAGTAAGTTGATAAGGTGCAGAACATTGACTTTCCAAGCACTGCACTCAGCAGCCAGCTGTGTAGACAGAAGGATGCAGAAAGGCATTTGTTACCATGGTGATAGAATATTGCCCCGTCATTAGCTATGAAAAAAATTCTTCCTCTTTGTAATCTAGAGATTTAATATCCATTCTGAGCAACTGAAATTAACAACCAAAGGTGTCCATACACATCAAGACTTTACAATTTAAAGTGTATGTAGCTCTATTCCCACAGGAGCCGCTTGGTCATTTGGTCCTCTGCTCTTTGCCTCAACTCTGTGAATATCCTCAGCCCCTCCAACACACCTGGATAATGTGGATACCTTTAACTTGGCTGTAAATTAGTATCAGGCAATAGGCACAAGACCATTTAGTGGTAAATTAACTATTGTTTGGGTTAGAATAAATGGTGGTTTGAGCATAAATGAGCATAGAGTAGTTTAGACACAGTCTGCTAAACAGTATAATCATTATGCCAAAGTAACTTAGAATAGAGTTCTGTGCCATTTGACAGGGTTAACTCGTAAATTAGCAAAGTCATCAATAAACAGTGCATATAAGCATTAACTGCAATGTGAATAATAATACTATAACTAGTCTAGAGAGCACTCTAGGAGAATGGCTAGGATATGGAGCAATATTCCTTGAGAGGTACCTCTTAGCATAAGCAATATGTTAAAGGTCCCTGTTTAGCAGCTGCAAAGAGTCTATAGTCCTATCATCAGCGGATAGTGTTGGGGCCCAGTTGTGCCGTTGGGGTACATGAGTACAGTCCCAATAAAACCTTCAGACAGCAATAAGGCTACTAGATGGCTTTATGGTCACTTTATTAAGGGCTCTCTAGTAGCAATCCCCATAGCAAGAGTTCCCTAGTCCCAGCGATATTGTACCTAGCCATCTGGTCATACACAGTGATTAGTTCATTCTCTTCTCTGCACCAAGGTGACCCTGTCTGTCAGCACCCCTGAACTCAGCACTCTGAATCCTGCTCAGGCTGTGGATATGCAGCAGGCAGTGATGGTGCACACTGGACAACGATGTGCACTCTCCAGTCTCCCTCATGGCAAAAGGAGGGGAAGTCCTTCACATCCCAGGAAAATGCACCCCATTTCTTGTCCTCTCCTCTTTACGGACTGTAGTTCAAAAGCTTTTGATCAGCAGAGTCTTTCCTCTGGACTACAGTTCCCACAGTGCATTGCTGCCAGATTCAGTGTATGGAATTCTACCTGCTCAGCAGCTCCCTCCTCTTGCTGAAACAGCTGTTAACCAGTTCATGCTGGGGAGATATATTTACCATAAATAACCTTCACTGTATTGTGCTGGCCTTTCTTCATCTTCAGTTTTAAACAATGTAGATGTGCAGGACTGTCTGTCCTACCAAGGGTTTAAAGGTCTTAAGGCTTGGGTGGTACATTATATGGTATTGAATTTTTAAACAAATGTGTCCCTAAAATCTTTCCTTTAACTGCACATTACAAGCTATTCTGAACAATACAAGCTGCCTATATAGTCCTAAGTATAAATCTGCTCCAAGTAAACAACTGAAAAGGTAAAAAAATATATATACTGTATATTTACTATGTATATACAAAACTGTCATGAGACAAATGTTTCCACTGCTGGAACTGCAGCTGTTATGCTAGTCCGCTTTCTGTGTGGATGATTGGGAACAAGTATGCAGCAAGTAATGCCAGACCGAAGTTGTTATACTGTTGCCATTTAGGAAAGAGGGCTGCTGTGTTGGTCATCCTTAATAGTACAACTTGTGTTCTCAATAATTCCTTCAGCAGGCTTACACAATTGAGAGACAGCAAAAGACTCTGGGCCAATTCACATCAGCATTAGCAACAGGTAACGTGTTGCGTTAAAACAGACCAATAATTTGAATTGGCTGCCTAATGCACCAGAACACACCAAAATAGGTGCATATAGCACTTTTAGCAGCACAGAGCATGTCAATTAGTAAAGTGTATTGAGGTACCATTCAAAATGAATGGTGTCCATAATGAATGGCACTGCATCACATCAACATACTTAAAACTTTTAGTCCCTTTAACTAAAATGTTCATCTAACTACTGACATTTAAATGTAGGATTAGTTGCTACCTGCATTGCTTTTATGCTTCTATTGCGTACAATCCAAAGAATTTCATTATACAGTGTTCTATGCGCTGCATTGTGTTTTTTCAGCTGTTCTCTTATAAATTCCATTATATTCTAGTCTTAAGCTGCTATTTTACTCCAGAGATTAGCTAGCAAAAGCCCTTTTTTATGATTGAATTTGGTCTTTCATTATGCATTTTATTGTATTCTCTTTTATAGCTGTATACTGTTTCTGTTTCTTCCCCAACTGTATTTGTAAAAAAAAGACATAGAAAGAAAAAAAAATGGTTGGCTGGGTTGGATAGCTTTCTGCTGATTGCTGACATTTCTTAGAAATCGTGTGTGTGTGTGTGTATGTATGTATGTATATACATATATGTATAAAATATTATATTTATCAGAGGGAGAGCAATAATTTTAGATCCAAACCTCCTGTGTAACTCTAAACTTGTAACCTGTAAAAGCTTTTAAAGCATCGCTTATGGAGATTTTTAGGCACTGTAGTTTGGCACCGTCCCATGGATGTACGCACTTTTACAGCCTGACATGGCGCAAATACTGTGTGACATAAAAAATTGCACCCACCATTTTATTCTCTATGGTCTTTGCTAAAAATATATAATGTTTGGGGGTTCTAAGTAATTTTCTCACAAAAAAAAATGTGATTTTTACATACACTATATTACCAAAAGTATTGGCGCACATATTAACGTTGGCCCATCACTCCGATTACTAAATAGTGGTAGAAGCTTATAGGTGCCTGCACTTTACATTTGATTGTTTTTTTTTTTCTGTCCCTTTTTTTTAATGACAGGGTCCCTAGGCAATAGGATCCTGCACCCATAACCACTTGACTTCCAGGCCAATTCTGAAACTTCTCAACTATTCACTATATTGTCAAAAGTATTGGGACATCTGCCTTAAAGCAAGGTCCATAAAGACATGGATGAGCGAGTTTGGGGTGGAGGAACTTGACTGGCCTCAACCCAATAGAACACCTTTGAGATGAATTAGAGCGGAGACTGTGAGCCAGGCCTTCTCGTCCACATCAGTAATGCAATTCTGGAAGAATGGTCAAACATTCCCACAGACATACTCCTACACCTTGTGGACAGCCTTCCCAGAAGAGTTGAAGCTGTTATAGCTGCAAAGGGTGGGCCAACTCAATATTGAACCCTACGGACTAAGACTGGGATGCCATTAAAGTTCATGTGTGGGTAAAGGCAGGTGTCCCAATACAATATAGTGAATATTTGAGAAGTTTCAGGATTATGGGTTCAAGTGGTTATGGGTGCAGGATCCTGTTGCCTAGGGACCGTGTCATAAAAAAAAGGGACAAAAAACAAAACAATCAAATGTAAATTGCAGGCACCTATAAGCTTCTAGCACTATTTAGTAATCGGAGTGATGGGCCAACACTAATGTATGGGTGGCAAAAGAGAGCAGGCGAGCTTCAAGACTACCAACAGATTGACCAGGAAGAGTCTTGCCAATGAAAACGGTATGGGTTTCAAGCGAAAAAAAAAAGAAAGTTGATCACTTGCATATGCAAAAAATAAGACCAATGCCATATCCCCCTCAAAGCCCATCCCTGGGATGTGCATTATAGCAAGAATTTCCACACTGTGTGGTAATACACTCTTGATTTGCACTGCCGTGCATTGCAATGCAAAGTCAACGGTGCATATCTACAGTAGGCCACAATGCACCCGCATTAAAGAACATGCATTTCATGCTTCAAGCTCCATTGATAGGCTATTTACTGTTAAAAGCATCACACATCAGAGCATGAAAATGCAAGTGTTGTGGTGTCCTGTGTCCCATTGTGAATAAGACCTAATAGTTTCTCTTTTTTAATTTTATTCGCAGTGTAAATTGTAAGTTTGAATCAAGTTGAATCGTTTTCTACCAGTAAAGCAGTTCAATCATAGCCTTTAAAAACCTTCTTCATTTTGCAGAGGTCTACCAAAAATCTCGCTGTCAGAAAATAGCTTAATGGCATGAAACAATACCCAGAAGCCACTAGTTTTAGTCACCTTGGCAACAGAGGTTGACATAGAATTTTTACGAAAAACCTTGAAAAAGAAATAATAAATGTAGGACAGGCTGCTGGTTTTCAGACCTAATCGAGCAGCAGACCCCTGCCGTCAGCTTGTGATCTGGTTTGGCATGACTTTCCACTGCCAATTAATTATATAATTTTAATCTGCACTGCTGAGACTGTAATTGGAACATGGAATGTAAAATGGAATATGATTCAAATGGCAGATGAAAAGGAGAAGCTGTTCTTTAGCTGATGGAGCAACAATAATCCTACACAACAAAGGCTCACACTACTCACCAGTCTGACATGGCTAACAGCAATTGGGGATTATAACATATTACAATATTTCACATGCTAAGCTCTCAATTGCCACTACTTGTCCATAACAATGCACAGACCATAACAATGCAACAAAAAATCACATTTAAAGTGAAATGTCACCTTCTCTTAGAAAAAAGAACCATAGATGTCTCATGATTAAATAAAATGTAAATATACATAATTGTAAAATTAGCTCAAGATTTTATTAGTTTCTGTTCCTTATATAATTCTGCAGGTAGAATTTTCTAAGAGTCTGGTGTTATGTAGGGTTGGGTTAAAGACTGACCTAACTCGGATCAAAGCAATAGGTTTGCTGCATTGAAGGCCCTCCAACTGCCAGAAGATACCATCCATGTTCTATCCCTCAACCCAGATTTAACCAATTACCCCCTCACAAAATTCCTATAAAACTCTTTGGATGAGGCCTTCTTCTTTGTACTCAGACATAATTGGCCATCTAGATGACATTATGAAAGGATGGGTAGAGTTACACTCGTGTATACAGAGACCCACAATGGCCATAAATACTGAAAAAAATAAAAACAACAAGTTGGCTGCACTTGATATCCAATGATATAAGCTTTCTCCAAGCTCATCTCTATGATTAAACTTGTTTTTGGTGAAACATGCAGAGTGGGGCTAGCTCTGGGGGAACTCTTCCGTGATTTGGTTTTGGAATAATAAAGCTTTCATTGGAGGTGCAGCTGACTTATTTGTTCATTCTGAAGGAAGCATTGACAGCTCCATCGGCCGTCACCTGAAGCCACAATGATGTATGCTTTGAGTGGCAGTTTTCTTTGGTACAATCAACTGGATGTGTCAGATAAACGACAACTAACATTTTTCATATAAAGGTTTACATTTTTTAAATTATTTTCATATATAAATAATTGTATATAATTTATTTATATAAAAAAATATATAATATATAATTTAAATACAAGAGACAAAAAAGGTCCTATATGCTGCACATCACTGCAATACCCACGAATATATGTGAAATGACAGCCTCAGCCCGGGCTCCAGTCCTCAATGCGTTTCTCACACCGCCCTGGAGCTTAATCATGATTAAGCTCCGGGGGTGGAGTGAAACACATTGGTGTGCATAGGGTGGGGCTTGGCTGGAGCCCAGGCTGAGGCTGTCATTTCACATTTCCACGGGTCTTGTCAAGTGGTGTACTACAGGAGAGGACCCAGCTGGAGCCTTAAGCATCACCCCCTATTTGTTGTCTGGTCACATATGATTTAAAGTGGAGGTCCGCCCACCACTGCAAAAATTAAAAGTCAGCAGCTGCACATACTGCAGATGCTGACTTTTAATAATCGGACACTTACCCTTCCTGGAGTCCAGTGATGTCAGCACCGCAGCTGTTTCCATCAGCTGTCGGGTGCATGCTGCCTCCATTGTGAGTAATGGAACCTGGCAGTGAAGCTTTACGGCTTCACGCTAGAAACCCTACTGCGCATGCATGAGGCTCCGCTCCTCTCTCCTACTGGCCCGACTGTCGGGCCAGTAGGAGAGAGGAGCGGAGCCTACTGGCCCGACTGTCGGGGAAGGAGGAGGGAGGAGGAGGGAGCCTGGGCGGTGATGTCAATACCAGCTGAGGCTCCTGGAAGTGGAATCAGGATACCTGTGAAAGACAGGTATCCTGTCCCCCCCTCCCCCCTGAAAGGTGGCAAATGTGGCACCGGAGGGGGGAGGAGTTCAACGAGCGGAAGTTCCACTTTTGGGTGGAACTCCGCTTTAAATACATATGCTATGTTTCTTATAATTTTATTTTTATCTATCGATATTTATAGTAAAGCCAAACTATTGACATTTTTTGAATACATTCTGGTACCTGATAGGGCTGGAGAAGAAAATTATGATTATGGCAGTCTGGCAAAGGGGGTATTGGGCAATCTGTTGGGGGTCTGTAATCATAAAAAGGTTAGGACCACCTGAAATATACTGTCATCCATGCACTGACTGCATTTATTAAGTGCACCCTGCAGTTGACCTGCAGCTAGAGTAAAAAGGCCACTAAAGGGTGAAGTCTGTCATCAGCTAAAATGTCAGCTCCAGAACCCTTCCTGGGAGTGTTTCCTTGGAAAAGGAAACAATGACTGCACTTAGTATACTGACAGGGGCAGAGGGATCTCAGTTTTGAAATTTACACACCTGGGAAGCTGTGGTTCATTGCATTGGGGCCCCGTAGGATTGCTGGATACCCCAAAAATATATAGAATTGGAATGTTTGTGTTCTTGACAATTTTGTTGCTGTGTTTGATTTTATCTCTCTGTGGCTTTCCATGTTAGTGGTGAAGGTAAGCTGATCGTTCTCCAGAATTCTATGTTCTTGTGTTTGTGAGAAGCTTTAGTTCAAGGATCTTCTGTGTTTAAATTAAATCATAGATTTTCCTTCCATACCTGCTATTCCTTACAAGTTTTTTTTTTGCTGGTTATAAAATATTATTTGTCACCATTGATTTGGGTGGACAGTTGGTTAATCTGTTTTACACAAGCTTAAAGTGTAAGCATAGGCAGAAAAATCTCCCATATAATCCACTTATGTATTCATCAAAAATGCTTAAATGTATTTTAAAATAATACCTCAATCTGTCTTTGTACTAGCCCCTGTAATCCCCTGTACATCAGCATTTAGATTGGGGAAGAAATAGGCAGCATGACAAGCCAATCTGTCACGTTATTTCTAACAAATGGAGATTGGTGATTGGAGAAGAGAGCACAGAAACAACCTTCTCAGTGGTAAGTTCCTGCTTCCTCATAATCCAATCAGTTTTGGAAGTCTTGACCAAATTTTGCTTTGATGGCCGAGAGAAGAGTGAGTGGCCAGGAATTTATAACGTTTCTGGAAGAAGTGTCTACAGTAAAAAGTGTTTAAACAGAATTTTAGTTTTCTTGTAGTTCAATGTTTTTATTAAATTTCAAAAAGGTATACAAAAAAACCTTGTCATATCAGGCAAGTTATTTCAAATGCATATAAACATAATAAAAATGATTCTGACGTCCAAAATAACAAATATAACAATAAAAAAAAGAGATGGCAATAACGCAACAATGACATTAAGTCAGGGCCAGGAGTGAGGGCCAAATGTGTGCACAAAAAATAAGGCAGGCTATGACATGATATTAGAGAGGCAAAATATAGATGAGGGTATATAGGAGAGGAGAGGAAAGGAAAGAAGACCAAAAGGGGAGGTGGAGGCAGTCAGGGATATCCCACTGTGGAAAAGCAAACTGCAGCCAATGTCACCTGTTGGATTAAGAGTTCAAGAAGGTGGCGGTCAAAAGTCCCCAGAAGACAATGAGGTATCCAGGGGTCCCAGACTCATCTAAATTTCATAGTATTTCAGTTTATAGGGTAGGCAAGAAAGTCCAAAGATGTGACGGTTAGGGCCTATTCAGACCAATGGGTTCTGTTGCAGTGCGTATAAAGCATTATGTCATACGTTATGATACACATTAACATTTGTCGTGTTAAGGTGGCTTATTCATTTGAACACAACACAAGGGACCTAAAATTGTACCTACTGCACCATGCACCATTGCCGGTGCATTGGGGATGCCATTAGAAATTAATGTAACATGAATGCAAGGAAAAAAGGGGGGAAAACTGTTTACAAGGCCCCCCTTTTCCTCATGGGATTGAGGCGGTGGCAGTTTCTAGCTCCCCGAGGTAGCAGAAATAATAGGGAGGTTCTGATAGGCCAGCAAAGTCAGCTGATCCAAGAACATTCTGGAATCTAAGGGGGGTCATTCAGGATTGGTCAGAAAAGGCCACATGACCCCCTGGAAGATTCTAGAATTCTTGGGGACCCCTATAAAAAGGGGTTCCGGACACAGGCTTTTGCCAGTCACCAGAGGGAATTAACAGGACAGCTCCAGCCAAAATGGCTTTGATACATTTGTCCTTGTTAACTCATCTTGTGACATGAAGACTTTGTACCGCCAGCTGCTGGAAAGGGCAGGAGCCGAAGATGAAAACTGGCTGTGGAGGTGCTTATCCTTACCCTCAGGAGCAGAGCCGAGAGGAACAGATGAAGAGCCTGCCATATTAGATGAAGATCTCGGGGAGCAGCATGAAGAACAGCAGGGTCAAGAAGGGGATGATCGGCAGGAAGAGGAAGGAGAACCCACGGATTCAGATACGGATCTGGGACAGCGGTATGATGGAAGCGGGAGAGGCGGCACCCAGTACTTAGGTTGTGGGAAGAGGAGGGGCATCCAGCACCAAAGCTATAGCCTGCCCCTGCCACAGGTTGCATCAGTGGGAAGAGTCGGGCCGCCCTCTTTGAGAAGGTGGCGCTCGGCGATTATCAATGAGGCAGAAAGGGGGCGTGGCGATGGGTGGAGAAGAAGAAGAAGACAGCAGATGTGGCTTCCAGAGAGTTGCCTGGGCAACCCCAGATGCAAGCAGACGCCGGAGCATCACCGCCTGAATAATCCAGTTTCAGCCAGCACATCTGGGCACGCAGCAGCATTGCTCAGCCAAGCTAGTCTGCCAATTCCAGTGGTCAGTACTGCCCAGCAGCCTGACATTGCAGCACCTTTAGAACCTAGACAAGGTGAGTTTACAAACATGCAGCTGCTGTCAGCCCTGTCTTCATCCTTAAATAAGATTATTGCTGATATGTCTTTACCTTCCAGTGCTATTTCTACTATTGTTCCAAGTGAGGCTGCTTCTATATGGGCACCTCCTTTGGCAGATAATGTATTGAATTCTCCAGCTTCTTTTTCAGTTAATTCTGGTGCAGTACCTATTATTACTCCAACCTCGACAGGATCAGTTAACTCTATTGACTCTACAACATTGGCTGCAGTAATGCCAGGCATCCTAGCAACTTTCGGTAGGGAAGTTATGCCTTGTGTCATGTCCCCATTAGGCTTTCATTTGTCTTCTACTGTTAAGGAAAAAATATGGAGAGGTGACTACATTGATTTATCCAGTGACTTTGGAAAACATGCTCCCATGGCTCAAGGATTACCCAGACAGGCAGCAACATTACTAATTAATGGTTTTTCCAACGGTTTCATGCTGCCACAATTTGACAGTAGTGGCTGCGTTCCTATAGAAAATCTCCCTTCGGTTAAGAATTTGCCATTAATAGTTGAAGAAAAATTAAACAAAGAAATATCTTTGGGTAGAATAGCAGGCCCATTCTCAAGCCCTCCACTTGATAATTTACACATTTCCCCGATTTGTATTATACCAAAGAAAGACCCTAATGAATATAGATTAATTCAACGCCTGTCTTATCCTTATGGCACCGCGCTTAACGACCAAATTGATCCTTCATTAACATCAGTGTCTTATGCCTTCTTTGAGACTGTGATTTCAAAACTTAGAATAGTCAACTAATAGTCAACAGTCAACTTTTCTGGCTTTTCCTCATTCACCCTGATTGTTTCAATTCATTAGGCATTTATTTTAATAATAAATATTATGTGGATAAATGCTTACTAATGGGTTGCTCTTTAGCATGCTATTACTTTGAACAATTTTCAACATTTATAGAATGGGTAATTTAAAAAGAAACGGGTTCTAATTTTATTTTACATTACTTGGACGACTTTTTATTTGGGCTCTACGAATTCAGATGATTGCATTAATATGCTACATCATTTTAATAATATTTGCTCTTATTTTGGAATACCATCAGCGAGGCAAACTATAGGCCCTATAACTTGCCTTAAATTTTTGGGTATAACTATAGACACAATGCGCATGGAATTTAGGTTACTTTTGGAAAAAAAGTAATACATTTAGGAAGTTATTGACCACCTTTATCAGGAGAAAAAAGTGACACTTAAAGAAATTCAGTTATTATTGGGTCTATTGGCTTTTGCCACTAGGGTGTTGCCAAGAGGAAAGGTTTTTTCTAGACGTTTGTACTCCCTCATTTCAAGTTTAAAAAATCCTTCTGCTCATGTTCGATTGATGAGTGACATAAAGGAAGACTTATTAGTATAGCTGGATTTCCTTGAGCACTATAATGGTTGCACCATATGGCAAAGAGAATTCATAACAACAGAGAAGTTTTGTTTGTTCACTGATGCAGCTGGATCTATAGGCTTTGCAGCAATCTGGAAGAAACATTGGTGTGCAGATCATTGGCCAAAAAAGTGGTACTTTAGGGGACTTTGTAAGAATATAGTATTGTTGGAGCTATTTGCAATTATAGTAGCTGTTGAAATTTGTGGCAATTTTTTCAAGAATAGGCATTTACTGGTAAGTACAGATAACAAAGGAGTGCTATTTGCGATGAATTGCCTTTCATCAAAGTCCAACCCAGTTATTATGTTTTTGAGATACTTAGTTTTTAAATGTTTATCATTAAACATTTGGTTAAAAGCTCGTTATGTTCCAGGAAAAGAGAATTTGTTGGCAGATTCACTTTCTCACTTCCACATGGATTGATTCTTTTCTCTGATGCCAGAGGCAGATTTACATGGAGTGCCTCCCATTTGTGAGAGCTGATTTAGTGTCAGCTAATATACAACGATCTATAACTAAATCTACTTGGTTAAGTTATGTATCTTCATGGTGGTTATGGTTATCATTTTTAAGAGATAACTTGGATATTTCTTCTTTTTCAGAACACGTAGTTTTACTGTTTCCTAATAGTTTAATTGCTAAAAGTTATTCCTGGTCTCACATTAATAAGACACTGGCCGGAGTTTCCTTTTTCCCTAGATTATATTCCATGCCGGCTTGTTTACGTTTCTTTTCTGTTAAACAGGCTTAAAAAAGGCTAATCTCTCACTTAATAACAGAGCCCCCATTACACCTGAAATTTTAATGAAATTGTGCGTTATTACTCAAACGTTTTTGGGTTTTTTTCCGCTTTTGAGTCAGTTATGTTCATAGCAGTGTTTTCTTTATTGTAGCATGTCGATTGTCCGAAGTGGTGGCCACTTCAAAAAATGATAGAGGGAGTACAGATTACGAAAGTAACTATTAGGGTTTGACAACTTAGAATATTTCTTCCCAAAAGTAAGAACGATAGATTTGGCAGAGGGCAATGGACTTCATTGAACTCTTGCCCCAATTCCAATATTTGCCCTGTTTTTCTATTACAACAATACTTGCTCAGTAGACCAACTACTCAGGAATTATTGTTTATCACCGCTGACTAGATTCCAGTTTAATTGCGTTTCAAAGAAATGTCTATCAGCATTACATTTAAACCACTTAAAACTGTCATCACATTCTTTTAGAATAGGTGCGGCTACTGAAGCGCCAAAATTATGTTTTTTTGGAGGAGAATATTAAGATATAGGTAGATGGAGATTGAATTCGTATAAGTTATATATTAGTCCTAACCAGTTTGTTTAATATATGCAGGTAATCCGTTTATAGCATGGATTCTCGGCCACTCTTACGTATTTTGGGCTAAAAAGAGAGCGACTGCAAGAGTTTAAAACTTGTAAAACTTGTACTGAAACTTGAGTCTGGATCCTGCTTTGTTTCATTTTATGAGTGGCCGGAGAGGAATTATTTGGGGCAACCTGAGTTTTAAATTAGAAAGATTGTTGGCCTCATCCTAATGTTATCATTATTCATCTAGGTGGTAATGATATTGGTCAAGTTAAGAAATTGGATCTGATATTTAGTATCCAACATTCAATTCAACTGATACATTTATTGTCTTCTAACATAGTGGTTGTGTTCTCTGAGATTATACAAAGACTTCGCTGGCTAGATTAATTCCATTTGAGACCTTTTGAAAAAATTCGAAAGAAAATCAATCAGAATGTTCATAAATTTTTAGTCACGACGGTAGGGTTTTCTTTTAGACGTATGGAGCTGGAAGGAAGTCTGCCCGGTCTCTATCGAGATGACGGGGTACACTTATCCAACATAGGATTAGATATCCTTAATACTAATTTTCAGTACTGCATTGAACAGGCTACGGGCTGGGGCTAGATGCCAGGCGTTATGTTAATCATTCTGCCTGCCTTATGGGGGAAAGAAATAATGCTTGTTAAAAGTAATGAATTATTAGGCCTGAGCCATAGTGGCTGGGTTGTGTTGAAATATTCGGTACTTTAATAGGAGATTATTAAAAGTATTTATTGCTTATGTATTTCTAAATTGCAAAGAAAATGAATAAAGTGGCAGCCGTTATTCATCCATTTCAGTGGTGTGGTTTCAAATTAATTAAAATTAATATATGGTATTTAAAGTTTTAACATTAGAGTTATTGTTGCCTACCGCTTACTATCCCATTACTGCAGCTTGTTAATATTGATAATTTTTTTTTAAATAGTTATTCTAATGTTCCTCCTGTGTTGATAAAATAAATAGACACATGCATTTTTTTCTAAAGGCTAAATGACATAGCTCCTAACTGATTTTTGTTTGCCTCTTTTGGAACCAAACCCTACTGTCCCTCTTTACTTCTCACTTGTACCTCTGAGTGATCTGAAGTGCATATACCTTTATAGGTATACTGTACTATTTAACTATTAAGAGTATTGTAGGTGAACAATGACACCTGAACCATTGTTTTCAGCAAATATTTTTGTGTGTATTAGCAGTTACCTGCATTTAAATGTGTTACAGTCAGATCTATAAATATTGGGACATCGACACAATTCTAATCTTTTTGGCTCTATACACCACCACAATGGATTTGAAATGAAACAAACAAGATGTCCTTTAACTGCAGACTTTCAGCTTTAATTTGAGGGTATTTACATCCAAATCAGGTGAACGGTGTAGGAATTACAACAGTTTGTATATGTGCCTCCCACTTTTTAAGGAACCAAAAGTAATGGGACAATTGGCTGCTCAGCTGTTCCATGGCCAGGTGTGTGTTTTTTTCTCATTATCCCATTTACAAGGAGCAGATAAAAGGTCCAGAGTTCATTTCAAGTGTGCTATTTGCATTTGGAATCTGTTGCTGACAACTCTTAATATGAGATTCAAAGAGCTGTCACTATCAGTGAAGCAAGCCATCACTATGCTGAAAAAACAAAACAAACCCTTCAGAGAGATAGCAAAAACATTAGGTGTGGCCAAATCAACTGTTTGGAACATCCTTAAAAAGAAAGAATGTACCGGTGAGCTCAGCAACACCAAAAGACCCGGAAGACCACGGAAAACAGCTGTGGTGGATGACCGAAGAATTCTTTCCCTGGTGAAGAAAACACCCTTCACAACAGTTGGCCAGATCAAGAACACTCTCCAGGAGGTAGGTGCATGTGTGTCAAAGTCAACAATCAAGAGAAAACTTCACCAGAGTGAATACAGAGGGTTCACCACAAGATGTAAATCATTGGTGAGCCTCAAAAACAGGAAGGCCAGATTAGAGTTTGCCAAACAACATCTAAAAAAGCTTTTACAGTTCTGCAACAACATCCTATGGACAGATGAGACCAAGATCAACTTGTACCAGAGTGATGGGAAGAGAAGAGTATGGAGAAGGAAAGGAACTGCTCATAATCCAAAGCATACCACCTCATCAGTGAAGCATGGTGGTGGTAGTGTCATGGCGTGAGCATGTATGGCTGCCAATGGAACTGGTTCTCTTGTATTTACTGATAATGTGACTGCTGACAAAAGCAGCAGGATGAATTCTGAAGTGTTTCGAGCAATATTATCGGCTCATATTCAGCAAAATGCTTCAAAACTCATTGGACGGCGCTTCACAGTGCAGATGGACAATGACCCGAAGCATACTGCAAAAGCAACCAAAGAGTTTTTTAAAGGGGTTGTAAAGGTAATTTTTTTTTTTTTTTAAATAACAAACATGTTATACTTACCTTCACTGTGCAGCTCGTTCTGCACAGAGTGGCCCCGAACCTGGTCTTCTGGGGTCCCTCGGCGGCTGTTTCAGCTCCTCCCCGCAAGCATTTACCACCTTAATGCGAGCTCCCTCGCATGGTGGTGAGTGCTTGCTGGCGCGCTCCCGTGATACAGCCGGCGGCTATAGCCGCTCGCTGTATCACTCGGCCCCGCCCCCCGGCGCGCCGCATCATCGGATGTGATTGACAGCAGCGCGAGCCAATGGCTGCGCTGCTTTCAATCCATCCACTGCAGCCAATCAGCGACCAGGCTGAGCTGCAATGAAGATGACGAGGACGAGCAGCGAAGATTCGAGGCGTCAGGTAAGTAAAACGGGGGGCCTGGGGGCGGCGGTACTGTCAAAAGTTTTTTCACCTTAATGCATAGAATGCATTAAGGTGAAAAAATTTTTACCTTTACAACCCCTTTAAGTGAAAGAAGTGGAATGTTATGCAATGGCCAAGTCAATCACCTGACCTGAATGCGATTGAGCATGCATTTCACTTGCTGAAGACAAAACTGAAGGGAAAATGCCCCAAGAACAAGCAGGAACTGAAGACAGTGGCAGTAGAGGCCTGGCAGAGCATCACCAGGGATGAAACCCAGCGTCTGGTGATGTCTATGTGTTCCAGACTTCAGGCTGTAATTGACTGCAAAGGATTTGCAACCAAGTATTAAAAAGTGAAAGCTTGATGGATGATTGTTGTCCCATTACTTTTGGTCCCTTAAAAAATGGGAGGCACATATACAAACTGTTGTAATTCCTACACCGTTCACCTGATTTGGATGTAAATACCCTCATATCAAAGCTGAAAGTCTGCAGTTAAAGCACATCTTGTTTGTTTCATTTCAAATCCATTGTGGTGGTGTATAGAGCCAAAAAGATTACAATTGTGTCAATGTCCCAATATTTATGGACCTGACTGTATGTTTCTCAATTAATGCAGCCACATGGAAGAGACCAGGAAAGTTCCTGCCCTAGAAAATGCATATTGGTACTACATATTAAATCTTCAGTGCATTAGAACATCATGCAATTTATGATAAAAATATATTTTGAAGTGCCAAAATGCAAATTGCCAAGTTTTAAAATAAACTTGTCATGCATCTGGAAAACTCGCACTGAGCATTAGGTGAAAAACAATGCAAATGCAGTGGTAACTCTCAGTGAAAACTACATGTTAAATTAATTAGTGGATTTATATACAAATATAGGCTGTTCCTGTAAAAGTCAAGCTTGATCCTACACTCTCCCACTCTCCAAGCCTTTCTGTTGGTCACTGTAGCTGTCCATCACATTAGGGATGGTCAATTGGCAGGAGGGTGGCAATACCAAACTAAGCTTTGTGATGGGCCTCCTATGCTGTATTAGGCCCGGTTCACACTGGCGCGACTTTGAAGCTGACATCCCAGGCAGAATTTGGCATGACTTGCATACGGCGTCTTTAACAGAAGTCAATGCAAGTCGTGCCCAAGTCACACCAAAAGTAGTGCAGGAACCTTTTTCAAAGTCCGAGCGACTCAAGTCGCTCCTATTAGAATGGTTCTATTGCACTTAACGAGGTGCGACTTGTCCTGCGACATGTGCTCTCAAACACAGAACATATGTCGTATGTCACACCAGTGTAAAACCGGGCTTTATTAAGGCTGCTTTACACTGGGGTGGGGGTCCATTAGTGGTTTAGCTCTTTACCGCCATTTCAATGGTGCTTTTCGGCCACTAGCGGGGCACTTTTAACCCCCCCGAGCAGCCGAAAAAGGGGTTAATAGCGCCTAAGTTGCTGTGCTTCTGAATTGCTTTTCAGGTTCTTCGGAAGTGCTGCCCATTCATTTCAATGGGCAGGGGCGTTGTTGGAGCGTTGTTTACAGCGCTCCCACACTGCCCCAAAGATGCTGCTTGCAGGACTTTTTTTCCTGTCCCGCAAATGCACCACCCCAGTGTGAAAGCACTTGGCTTTCACACTGAGGGGGGCATGAAAGGCGCTTTTCAGGTGCTATTTTTAGTGTGAAAGTAGCCTTATAATATGTGGTTCCTAAGAATGTATATTCTGATTAAGCATTATTTCATCATAAGCTCAGTTGGATGTGCCTGAGTTTCTGACAGCTTTACTTTGAGCAAGAGAAATTTTTTTAGGGAGTAATTTAAGATGTTCCCGTGAAGTGCATTATGATCACATTACTGCTTTGTCCTACACAACACTGCTTTTTGATAGGTAAACCTTAGTCCCGTGTGTGAGGGTGCTGACACCAGGGTAACCCCCAGCTTCACAAGCCCAGGAGCTCCTGAATCGCATGTACCTTTGACAGTTTGTTGTATGTTTTCATAAGAGAAACGAGAGAGAACCTGCTAAAGTTTCGTTTGGATTGACACCTTTCCCCATGCCCATTTTCATGGATTTTTGTATGTGTTATTAACAATCAGACATTATCAACGCATTGCACAGATGGGAACTAGTACTATTTGAACAATAGTACACCTGTGTACATGTGTTGGCGTGCGTTAAAACATGTACGGTGTATTTGAGGGCCACCTCAAGTACACCTGTTACCAAAAGAAATATTTCATCTTTCCATGTTGACCTTTCCTGTCCTTTCTGAATCATTGTCCTGAAATGGGTATGAGGAATTTTCTCACACTTATATACAGCATGCATGTTCCAGGTCTGTGACTAAAAAAAGTGCTGTAGCCAGACAAAAAGCATTTTTCGAAGGAGGGACGCAATGGCAGCCTCCATACTTCTTTTATGACTGGTGTACTTTTCAATTTAACGTATGTTGTTGTATAGTGACAGCATGACTGCTGAGGTGCAATAAGCCCAGGTCCCATCCAACTTACCATGACCACTTAACATACCTTACCCCTTCTTCCCATCCAATAATACCACATACAACCATTAACGTTGGAAAGGGCAAGGCCACAGCTTTATTTTAACTCAAACATACATTAGATATTTAAACCGTGCCAGTCACAGTTGCACTGTGAGCACTCAAATTCCAAAAGTAAAAGGGAGATGAAGGAGGGGCCTGTCCTTACCATAAGTGCCGGACCGGCCGTTAATCTCCCAATTACCATCAGGGCATAAAAAAGGTTGCATATTTGCTGGCAAGGTCACCAAAACCACAACACGCTGTGACGTACCATCAAAATTAGGGCGGGAGGGTGGGCAGCTCTTCCATGCTTTCGTCCGAAAAGGACCATAATCCCCTGGGGTGACGAACTCCTGAGCTCAGGCCCAACCCTTTGTCCCCTCTTGTGCCAATCCTGAGATAGCCAAATTTACTTTAACTCCTCCCTGGCCATGCCCCCATCAGTCAGGGCTCTCTTTCCCGAGGGGCTCAAGAGGCCTTCATTATAACATATCTTAAAAGTATATGCAGGAAATTATTTTATTCAAAAAGTGCATACAGTAAAAACCAAACACCTTTCAGGGATTCTAAAGGACCCCTATTTCTGGGTTTAGTGAGAAAGAGGTACAGTATATTATGGACAATACCTAATTATTGTATTACTGCAGTCTTGTATAATTTAATGAAAAAGTTAGCCTGCTCGTGTCATTGTTTTCCGTATACATTACACTAGAATGCATTTCCTAAGGATTATTGTCTAGAACAGCCTGTCTCAACCATTTTACCCCAGAAGAACCCTTACTAATACCAGTTTATTGGAGTCAGAAGCAAAAATGCCCTTTACAATGGTAGTCAATAGAAGGAATGATACTCATACTGCGTTGGTTAGAATGTCATTAATTGGTTTCTGTTTGCTTTACCAAGTAGCATTGGCTCCAGAACTATGCAGGCACCATTCAATGGGAGATTAATCACCAATAGCTCAAGTGACCCCTAACAACCTCTGCAAGAACCCTAGGGTTCAACAGAACTGGTCTAGAATATACCAATCTCTGTAGTCAAATGCCCTGATGAAAGGGGACCTTAAAACCCCTGTAACAAGTTAGAATTTTACTGAATTTGTCTTCTGAATAAAATTCCATCTAGACTCTAGATGTCTCACTTTTAGCATGTTCATCCACACTCTTCTAATTTCTATTTGGCATACGAGCCATCCTACTCTCCTGAGAGATGTCTAAAGAGAGTTTCCCCTATAGGGACAAAGCACTAAACTCAGATCTACACTGACACAGTGGTCAAGCACTCAAAACATCTATTACTGTACTTAGCATTACAACACAATCACTCATTTATAAAGTACATACATGCTTGAAATAAATTACATGCATGTGCAGCCTTAGTATTGCTCAAGAACAAATGTGTACTGACATATGCAGCCACTACACCATGGCTGCATAACTTTGACTACCCATATGATCAATGTGGACAAAAATATCTTATATAGTGTAGTATAATATACTGTACATCAAAACGTTGAGATATATATATATATATCTACTTATGTATGTGATTTCTTCAAGCAGGCTGTGTTAAACTCAATTCGTATAAACCAGTCTCCAAACTTTCTAAGTAAAGGGCCAGTTTGCTTTCCTTCAGGCTTTAGGAGGGCCAGACTGTGGCCAGCGGGAATAGAAAATGCCCCTACATCAGTGCCCTATTATTGGTTTTAATAGGAAAAATAGTGCCCTATTCTTAATATAAATGGGGAGAATAGTGCCCCATTGATGGTGTCACTACAGGAAATGGTGCCCCATCACCGATGTTAGTTGGTGAAAGAGTGCCCCAAAGGCAACCAAAGGGCCCCATCCAGCCCCCAGGCCAAAGTTTGGAGACCACTGGTATAAACTATGGCCTGTTGCTGGTAGCTAATAAAATGTGGTATAAACCAAAAGCATAAGCAAACTGTGTCCCCATTGTAGCACTACTCAACTTAGGTAACTATGCAAATAGTGATTAATTGACTATCCATAGACATGCCCCCTTTGTGACAATAGCCAGACTTGCTGTCAGGCATGGCATTGCAGTGTGGGATGGGTGTAGGATGAATAGCCTCCATACCAACACCGCGTTCTGAATCACGGGCAAATTCGCCACAATTCGTAATCACGGCAAATCGCAGGACGCCCACGCATTCCTCGTCAATTTCAATAGCACCCCAAACGCGGCACAATTTTCCAGCGATTTGTCAGGCGACAAAATATGTATGAGTAGACAACCTCATTCTACCAGCACCCATTCTTTATGTGACCTGAGCATGGTTTACTAATGTCAAAGTTATTAAGTCTAAGGCCCTTTCCTTATAGATGAAACATTATGGGCCAAAACTGATTGACTGTCTGATTAATTAAAATCTTGTACACTGTCTTTGTATAATCTTTTTTTTTCATCTCAAACAATATCAGAGTCCACACAATTGTGTGCTACGAAAAAAGGAGTTCATATAATGGATTGCTCCAAAATGTCCAGAAAGGCCCCCAAATATTATTGGAAGGGCATATTCCCCATTTCTCTTTAAAGGCCCTAAGTGAAATAATTGGAGTGGTTCTTTTAAAATAATACTAATACTAGTTCATATCTAGATGATACATTTACATTTCGTGCATGCTTTAAAAACTTGCAAACCAAAAATTAAAAATACTTGTGTTGGTGAGTATTAGGATACACTACCTACTTTGAAAAGGCATAGTTGCTAGTGCTGGCAAAATAATCTGCCGTTAACTGCAACCTTAACCTTTGCAGTTCTCACTAAGGTCAGATGGCACAAATGGTGGGGCCATTTGCATTGCCCCAGAACGCTAGCACTTGCAGTGTTAGCAGTCTATTAGGACTGCATAAGTGCTTTTCACCTATTTCAAAAATTGTGCAAAGAGCAAAGTGCAATAACCCTTAGCAACCAATCAGAATTATTGCTGCTGGAATTAGACAGTCCAAGATTGGCTGCTCCTTGTATTGATATATTGTTTTTATTTTATGTAATACTGCTTACTGTAATGGTTAATTTTGAATGACATGGGCACCCCAGTGCAGCTATACAACACACTTGCATCGCAGTGCACCGCAATGTACAGTAACACACTACAGTGTATTGCGGTGTGCTGTGATACACAAAATGGAGCAGGTACAATTTAGGTTTGTTGTAGTGCGTTAGGAAGCCCATTCAATGGGTTGTCTTAACAGTTGTGTGCGGACCTTGCTCCTTGTGGCAGAAAACGGCCAGAACGGATCGCTAGCGACAAAAAGCTGACAGTGCCAGAATTAGTGCTGAAAGCTAAAGCGCGACTAAATTACTTGTCCCTAAAAGCATCTGATTCTTACCATAGAATTCACCTTTAACAATGGAACTCATAAAGTCATGGACCCCAGCTTCTTAAGCGTTCCCCTGCTTCTCTGGCCTGGTGTTCTTTTCGTGCTCTAAGTTCTTGTACAGCTTTTCTGTTCTGGAAACCCACCAAGGCTAGTGTGATCTCTGCGTTCCACCGACTGCGTTCCCAGCAGCGGAAGTCTATCTCCTGCCCGTCCATTGTGACTAGGGTAAAGTACACTCGCTCCCCTTTCCTCTCCACGCACTCCAATTTGGCCAAGGAGTCAAAACGCAGAATTTTGGCCTTGCCTTTTTTCCGTGGGTCCGTATACAAATGCAAACCATCTGCGGTCAACACACACCGCCGCTTCTTCCACAGTTGAAGAAAGCTATCACTGCGTTTCTCTAAGTCGCCCTCCTTGATGGCGACAGGTGATGCAACAGAACGATTCATTGTGCGATGTATCTGCAAGTATGTACAATTCTGCTGGTCCTCGATTTTTCCAAGCCAATTGATTAAATTGTTGGTAATATTCTGGAAGTCCTCAAGGCCATAAATTTTGACGGTAATGTTCTTCAAAGTTTAAAATCTGAAGGCCAAGTCCTTTTTGGGTGTTCTTCTAAGTATGAGAAAAAATCACCGGAGACACTACGCTTTTTTCTTATTTTAAAGAATTATGGAAAAGAAGATGGCTTTTCGATGCATAATCTGTGCAGGATTCCAGTGACGGTATCACCGGTAAAGTGACAAAGCAGAATTACAGTCCACCTCTTGCTGTGGTGACTGCAGCTTGAATTGAAGAACTGTTTGCACAGACAGGCAGCTCTGTATGTATGGAGGATGGATACAGGCTGTCTCTCCTCCTCTCTCCTGCCCCAAGCCTTTGGGTGGGACCGAATACACACAAGGTAAATGCTGCAAGTTCTACCCAGTCAGTCTCACAGCTGCAAGACACAATCTGCCACTGTAACAGGATGACTGTAGTTATACACTGGCTGGGAGATCCAGCTCCTCCTCTATGGACGGCAGCTAAACACACTGCAGAAACAAAAAAAAAAAACTATTGACAAGCAGCCAGAGCAGAAATAGGTCAGGATTTAATCAATTCTCTATGGCAGTGGAGGATACCGCTAAAGATAAAATCCTGGTGTCTACCTAATAGTTATCGGAATGGCTTTTCCTGCATTAGGATTAACGTACATTTGAATACCTCGCTCTGTTCCACCTGGGAGAGTTAATTGAATTCTTATAGAGAGACTGTCAAATCAGTTAAAACCTACAATGTAACATAGGATTTGTTTTTTTTTAAAGTGGTAATTTGCAAATGTACTTTGCACTGTTCATTGAAAATGACATATCTTCACTTTAAGGGTACGTGTACACTTTTTTTGCACAGCGTGGGTGCAGTACACTGTGTTTTACATATGGTTTCCATGCATTTTACATGGGGGGGTAAAGCGCGAAGCTTTTCATTGTAACCTGCCTTTCTGAGGTTTACCACTGAGTGACAATTGTCAGGACTGTGTCACAGCAATTGCTCAGAACACAGGAGGACTGAGCATTCACATGAACTCTGTGCACTTAAAGGAACCCTGCAGAGGACAAGACAGTTCTAAAGCACAGAGCAAACCAAGCGGCCATTTTGGGGAAGCCTGTGTCTATTATAGACACAGGTTTCCCATAAGATCTGGCAGCCATCCTAGCATGGATATGATATATATTGCTGTGCCACACATTGATCTCTCGGTGTGTAGACAGGTACAGTCTATATTCTCCACTGCAGGTATGCAGGCACTGCCATAATATAAAAGACATTTGGGTAGAAGGGTGAAATGTGGGGTGTTGCCCATGGCAAACAAACATTTCTTCTCTATACTCCTCACCTGTGCACTCCTTGTCCACCATTGATTACCTCTGCACTCCCTGCCAATCATTCACCTTTGTGAACGCAAGTGCAATTGCTCTAGAGCTTAACCACTTGATTACTGGGCATCTAAAGCCCCCTCCTGCCCAGATCAATTTTCAGCTTTTAGCGCTGTCACTCTTTGAACGACAATTGCGCGATCATACAACACTGTACCCAAATGAAATTTTTATCATTCCCCCCCCCCCCAAATAGAGCTTTCTTTTGGTTGGTATTTGATCACCTCTGAGTGAAAAAAAAACGATTACTGATCTTCTGTTTAAATTACGTGATCACCTGTCATTGGCTAACAGCTGATCACGTGGTAAGGGGCCGGGCCGGGATCGGTGACTCGGTGGTCACAGCGCGCGCCATGCGCGCCCTACAGGGGGCAGGGGGTGCGTGGGGAGTGTGCAAAGGGGAGGACGTCTATTGGCAGCCTCCCGACAAAGTAGATCCTCGCTGTAGCCTTCATTCGGCTATAGCGTGGATCTGAAGGAGTTAATAAATCAGGCAAAGCTCTGCTGACTTCCATCATCCAATCTTGAGCATGCAAAAATTCCTTTTTTTTTTTTCCTTGCATGTGATTGGGTATTCTTTGTAAAGTGAAACGTCACCTCATTTACTAGGCTCTGGAGCAACTGCTCTTGTAGAGTGCAACTGCACTTGCAAAGAGCATAGTGTATTTGCCTTCAGTAAATCAACCCCTGTTGCTCACCAATATCAAGAATCAGTTGCCTAGTAGGATCAGCACCTTAAAGCGGAGTTCCACCCAAAAGTGGAACTTTCGCTCATTTGTCTCCTTTCCCCCTTCTGCCACATTTGTCACCTTTTGGGGGGGAGCGGACACCTGTCTTTGACAGGTATCCTGTCCCCACTTCCGGGAGTCTTGGCCACGGTACATTACGTCAGCGCTCGGCTCCCTCCTCCTTCCCCTGCCGCCGGGCCACAAGGAGAACGCAGCAGGTGCCTCGCGCATGCGCAGTAGGGACCCGGCGTGAAGCCGTAATGCTTCACTACCGGGTTCCCTTACTGGCAATGGCGGCGACAGCACCCGACAGCTGATGGAAACATCAGCTACGGTGCCGATATCGCTGGACTCCAGGACAGGTAAGTGTCCTCTTATGAAAAATCAGCAGCTGCAGCATGTGTATGTAGCACTAACTCACGGTGGAGCTGCTGGTTTAAAGCAGGCTGTTACCGTCACCTTTGTTACCTCAATTTCACCAGAACCGGGTCTAGGGTCCCGTTGAGTTTAATCCCAGACAGTGTAGACACCAGACACTTGAGTATCTTTTCCAATGCTTTAATAAAGAGTAACTGAAGGAAGTAGCAGGAAAGAGGTAGAAGAAGAGTTGCAGGGAAGTTCAAATACCTTTTCTTGATGTAGAATTATGAATTGGAATCTTGTAGATGAATGTACTCTCCTTTTAGAGATGAAACTTTGCCCGCCCGAACAGGTTTCTCTCATTAACCTAGCAACCGGCACGCAGCACGAACAAAAGTCTCTGCCACAGACTTGAATGGAATAGAAACCCCTACGATCCTCTGCCACAGGATGTAATGGTTTACGATGGACAGCAAACACAGCACTAGAACCTTTAAGCCGACCCGGCAGTATTATGCGGTAGGTTAACTTTAGGATACGTCCTCCAGCTGAGTCACCAGGCCCCTCTCCAGACCAGCACTCTGCATGATCCTTCCATGACGGGTCCTCCCCTGGGATCTTCTCAGTTGTGCAGGCTTCTGGGCCCACCCACACGCTGCAGCAACGTGGTCCTCCCGGTCGGAGGACCACGCAGTAGTACTCCTAACACATACCTGTCGGCCAGGAGGGCCAGCAGGTGGAACGAAACAGACCCTAAAACATGGCGTCTGTCCCATAAATACCCTCTCCCAGAATGCAACTCGGAGGACCACCTCCACCGAGTTATCTCCGGGACAGAAGAGTACCCATATGCTTCAGCGCGTTGTCTTTCCAACACCGACCCATGGCGACAATGACACCCACAAGCACATTGTTAAACTACATGCACATAGTTGCCAACATTGCAAAAAAAAAATGTGGGACACTTTTTTGGTTGTAGGCGGAGCTGTATAATAATTAGGGGGTGGGGCATGCGTTTGTAGGTGTGGCTTAGTAAAAAGCTAAAACTGCGACGCGCGATAAATGGGCGTGGTTTACGCTCAACAGTGGGCATGCCTTACATGGGCGTGGCTCAAAGGGGGTGTGGTTAGAGTTTGAGATGAATAAGGGATGGAGAGGGAAAGGGGGAGAGAGGAATGAAGGGACAGCAGCCCCAGATCGTACACAACAATAGAAATATGTGTATTCTAGAAAGTTTAACAATCAGCAGATAAAGATACTCCAACACCTGGTGTTAGTGCTTCAATCATACCGACACCATGATTGTTATGGTGTCAGGATGATTGAAGCGCATTATTTCTACTATTACTATTGTAATATAAAATGAAATCATTCAACTCACCATAATGCCGAATCATTGGGATCCCTGAGCGTGTCACTAGCCACGTTGCCTGCCACCAGCAAAGTCCTTCCTTGCATCAGGTGCCCCCAGCAGAGTCTGTCCTTGCATCAGGTGCCCCCAGCAGAGTCTGTCCTCGTATCAGGTGCCCCCGGCAGAGTCCCTCCTTGCATCAGGTGCCCCCAGCAGAGTCTGTCCTCGTATCAGGTGCCCCCGGCAGAGTCCCTCCTTGCATCAGGTGCCCCCAGCAGAGTCAGTCTTTACACCAGGTGTTCCCAGCCTCAGTCCTTAAATCAGTGTCCCAGGCAGAGCCATAGTTACCCCCCCTGTACATAGTTACCCCTTCCCCCTGTACATAGTTTCCCCTCTCCCCTTAGTTACCCCCCTGTATATAATTACCCTCCTGTGCATAGTTATCCCCCCTGTACATAGTATCCCCCCTGTACATAGTAACCCCTCCTGTACATAGTTAACCCCCCCCCTGTAAATAGTTAACCCCCTCCTGTAAATAGTTAACCCCCCTCCTGTATATAGTTAACCCTCCCCTCTCCTGTACATAGTTAACCCTCCCCCCTCCTGTATATAGTTACCCCCCCCCGTACATTAAAGTTAAATTGCTGCAGAGACAAGAGCCAGTGGCATCACTACAGCTGGTGTCACCCGGTGCGAAAAAAAAAATTGGTGTCACCCCCCCTCCACCAACTATGGTCCCCCTTCAGTACAGACTGCCCCTCCCAGCAGTATAGATCCTCCTCCCTCAGTACAGACCCCCCACTAAGTACAGACCCCCTCCATCAGTTTAGACCCCCCTCAGTATAGACCCCCCCCCTCATCAGTATAGACCCATTCAGTACAGACCCCTCTCAGTGCAGTTCCCCCATCTATCAGTATAGACCCCCTCAGTGCAGACCCCCCTCCATCAGTGCAGACCCCCTCAGTGCGGTCCCCCCTCCATCAGTGCAGACCCCCTCAGTGCAGACCCCCCTCCATCAGTGCAGACCCCATCAGTGCAGAGCCCCCTCAGTGCAAATCCCCCTCCATCTGTGCAGACCCCCTCCGTCAGTGCAGACCCCCTCAGTGCAGACCCCCCTCCATCCTTGCAGACCCCCCTCCATCCTTGCAGACCCCCCTCCATCAGTGCAGATCCCTCTCCATCAGTGCAGACCCCCTCAGTGCAGATCCCCCTCCATCAGTGCAGACCCCCCTCCATCAGTGCAGATCCTCCTCCATCAGTGCAGACCCCCTCAGTGCAGATCCCACTCCATCAGTGCAGACCCTCTCAGTGCAGATCCCCCTCCATCACTGCAGACCCCCTCAGTGCAGATCCCCCTCCATCAGTGCAGACCCCCTCAGTGCAGATCCCCCTCCATCAGTGCAGATCCCCCTCCATAAGTGCAGATCCCCCTCCATCAGTGGCAGTGCAGACCCCCCATAATGCCCCCCAGCACATGGCATGTCCATTAGAGCAGACAGTGGGACTGACTGGCAGCACTACGGCCCCTGGGAGGAACTTGTACTTTGTCTCACTTTTCCTCTCTCTTGACGGGCCGTGTTTGTGCTGTGTCTGGCCGCCGGCGCCGTGTGTTCAGTGGAGAGGGGAGGGGCCGATCCGTGCAGCTAAAGAAGCTGATTCATTGGCTGCACGGATTGCCCCCTTCCTCTCTCCACTGAACACTAGGGGGAAGATCTAGCGGCGGCGCCGGTGGCCATTTTGCTGGAGCCAGCTGCTCAGAAAAAAAATAAAAACCAAACATTCCCGATTTTCCCGAAAATCCCGATTCGGGACAGCCTCCGATCGGGACAAGGGTCCCAAAATTGGGATTGTCCCGGGAAAATCGGGACTGTTGGCAACTATGCATGCAACACAGCCAAACTGGAACAGAGGCTAAATCTGACTATGTATAAAACAGATAACCCACTAAATTTACCTATAAGCAGTAGATGAAAATCTACCAGCGCTACATGTAGCTGCTGGCTTTTAATTTTTGCAGCGGCGGGCGGACCTTCCGCTTTAAGTGCTGGTGGGATTTCATGTGGCTGCATGTGTTCCTGGGGAAGAGCTGGGTGACATGGCGAGCTGCACTTGGGTCTGTGCCAGGGAATTGCATGCTGGGCAGGGTGCCCGCAAGTAGTAGACTGGATGGACAGAAATAAAAATAATTTGGCAGATAAAACAGCTTCTGTTTATGTATTTTATCTGTGTATTTAGCTGTCTGCTTGGTTAAATGGGAGGTTTGTAGCACATGAGCCAGTAGCGTAACAATAGCCATAGCAGCCCACATAGCTGCTATGGTGCCTGGGTTAGGAAGGGGGCCCCATTAGGAGGGCTGTTAACTAAATGGTGACGTTTCCAATGTTTATTATCTGCTAGTCATAGATTCCAGCCCCCATCCCCTGTGTGGTGAGTTATGTAGTATATGTACAGTGTGTAGATTAAGGCCACATTCACACCTGCAAATGGGCCCAACATTATTTACAAGTGAGAACCCTGGAGGGAGTTTCTGGCAATCAGCTTCCAGAGGCAGCCCCATTGAAAGCTGCATCCAGGGCAAGGGAATCGCTGCATGAGCAATCACATGCAAGGGGTTGCAATTAGCTGCAGGAGTCAGTAGCCTCCCATTGTTTTCAAAGGGGCTCCTTTCCATATCTAATCACTGGTGACCCCATGCTTATCACCATCTGAACTTCTGCTACACACTGAAATTAACCCTGTATGCCTAATACAGTCAAAAATCCCTAATAACAGCTGATATGATTATGACTATAATTATTGCTGCTACAGCTATAATGTCTATCCCCAGCTCTGGTCCATTGTACTTTACTGACAACATTCCTGCTGAGTTAGACATACTTACTTTATGTTAAGAATAATGACAGGTATTGTCACTGCTGACACTGCAAGATTCTACAAAGAGAGTTAGCTGGAGGGCACCATCAAAGTTTTGTTATGGGGCACCATAATTTATAGTTACATCCCTATTATGAGCATAACATATTTGCAGGAACCGTGTGATGCTGTTGAGTCAGCATGGTGCAAAGTCCCTAAAGAACATTCCCGGCAACTTGGCTCCAGTAAGAGAAAAGGGATCATACTATGTGCTAGATAGCTACTGCCTGTACTGTATTTTAATGAAAAGGGTTCAATTGCCAGCATCCTGGTTCTGATATTGTGGGGTTGGTATTCGGCACAGGAGAGGGCAGCATGCAAACAAAGGCTTAAAGTATAACTAAAGGAAAAATGTTTTGTTTTAGATAGAGTGGAGAGGGATTAGAACACCTGTCGGGTTTTTATTATGGTCTGTGTCCCCATTAGGGAGATTCACCCTCTCTATTTGTCTTGTTTAACCGCTATCACCGAAAAGTAAAAGTCAAAGAAAATCCCAACTTTTGAGATGTGTCCAGAAAACTAATATAGGGCCCCAAGGGATTCCCTTAATTTGCAGGGATTTCCTGTCACTTCCTGTTGTGGTTATGAGACAGAAAGTGAAGGAAAATCTCCCCAATGGGACACAGATGACAAAAAAAAACCTGACAGGGGTTATAACCCTCCTTTAAGCCTCGTACACACGATCCGATTGTTGGCCAACAGAGCGTCAGACTTTTGTCCAAATGGCATGTGCCGGGAACTTATCTTGCATACAAACGGTACACAATTGTCGGCCAACAAACACAAACGTAGTGACGTACTATTTGGAATTTCAGCTCTTGGGCGCCACCCTTTGGGCACCTTCTGCTAATGTCGTGTTTGGTGAGCATTGATTTCGAGCATGCCTGTTTGTACGTTGGACTTTTGTGTGACGACTCCTGACTTGTGTACACACGATACGAAAATCTGACAACAGACCGTTGTCCGGCGAAAATTTATTAGCCTGCCATCCAACATTTTTTGGCGGAAAGGTGGACAACAATTGTCTGATGAAGCATACTAACGGTCGGATTTTAGGCCAACAGCCTGTCATCACACAATTCCCTGCCGAAAATCCGATCATGTGTACGAGGCTTTGCTCTATTCAAAATGTAAAAAAAAAAACAGTTTGCCTTTAGTTCTACATTAGTGAACTTGTGCCCAGACTAAGGGCCCTTTCACACGTGCGGAGCGTTCAGATCCGCCTGTCAGTTTTTTCAGCGGATTTGAACAATCGCTTCATACATCGCTATGGATCAACGGATGTCAGCGGTGACATGTCCGCTGACATCCGATCCACCCTGATCCGATCCACTCCGCAAAATCTAGACGGATGTCCTATTTTCCATCCGTCTGGCTGATTGGATTGGATGAAAACGGACAGGTGGTCCATAATCATCCAATCCCCCATAGAGGAGAGCAGTCTCTCTGACAGATCCGTCCCTGCACTGTGTGCACAGACAGACTTGTCATCCGCCAGCTCAGCGGGGATCAACGGAGCAATCCCTGCTGAGCAAGCGGATGGCTGGATACGGATCCGCACGTCTGAAAGGGCTCTAAGGACAATATTCTTAACAGTCAGTAAACAATTTTAAAAAGAGCTTTAGGTCAAAGACCTCTCTAACTGCTTGAACTGTGAAATAATTAATTCTCAAAGATCCTTAAGGATTACTACAGTTCTTCAGTCAGAGTTGAGTCAGTTTCTAACAGATTAGGCCTATTTCATACACGTGCCCCCCCTTTCGTTTCAGCAGGGGATCCTAGACTGATCCTCTGCTGTATTGGATCAGAAAGGAAACAGATGTTGCATCCATTCAAATTTCCAATAAAGAGACCCATGTAATCCCTATGGGTATCTGGATGTAAGTAGACATGCCTCCATCAATATACACCCACATTCGATCAGTAAAAGTGGACATGGACGCAACATTTTTTCATTCAGTCCAACAAACCTGAACGGACCTGGATGTGCACAGGTATAGATGGTATAAGTGGACCCATGTCTGCTTACAACTGGCCACCCATAGGCATTCTTTGCTGTCCGATTTTGTTTATCATGGAGGACTAGCAGACTAGTTCTGCCAAGATTCTGGCGCAATAGAAAGTAATTACATTGAATTAAGCTTTCTTCCTTCTATATCTGAAGTTAAATGTCATTTTAATAGAGCTTTTTATTTTGTTTTATTTTGTTAATGTCATGCTTTGTGAATGGAAACATGTAACAAATAGGTATAATCTTAACTTGGCTGCAAAAGTGAAAATATACTTTAGGTGCTTCAGGTCCCTGGCGCTGGAATTCTGTGGGCAGCTGGCTGTGACTGCTTGAAGCACGTTTGCAAACTGTGCTGCAATATTTGATTGGTCCGGCAGCTTTCTGGGACCTGTGACATGTCCCAGAAGGCTACCGAGGAAGAAGGAGGATCTGTCAAAACCAGGTACCCGCTTCCCCCCACCCACCAAAAAAAAAATTACCGTATATACTCGAGTATAAGCCGAGTTTTTCCAACACATTTTTTTGTGCTGAAAGTGCCCCCCTCGTCTTATACTCGATTCAGGTTGTCACTTACTGGACTCCGGTGTGTGTGGGTGTTCTCCAGTGACTCCTCTACAGCAGGGGTCTCCGTATCCTGGCCCGTAGCCCACATCCGACCCGCTCCTGTGTTTTGCCCTTAGCTGGCAGACAAAGCCTCCCACCCATGCTGACGCTGTGTGCTAGTATTGGCTGCTGGGACTGCCGATGTCTTAGCAGCCAGTGACGTAGTTGGCGCAGCACCTCCTGGTGTCCTATAGAGAATGGTTCCCCGGCGGATAATGCCCGCTCTGTACTGTGCAGGCGCAGAGCTTGCGAAGTACACAGCTAATGGGGACACTTTGGACACTGATGGGACACTCTGATTGGACATTGATGGGGACACTCAGATTGGACACTGATGGGTACACTCTGATTGGACACTGATGGGGACACTCTGATAAAACACTGATGGGGACACTCTTATCAGATATATAATATTTTAAAAACATTTAACCTACTAATGCCTCAATTAATGTACGGTAATTTTATTGGTATCTATTTTTATTTTTGAAATTTACCATACCAGTAGCTGCTGAATTTCTCACCCTAGGCTTATACTCGAGTCAATACGTTTTCCCTTTTTTTTTGGTAAAATTAAGTGCCTCGGCTTATATTCGGGTCGGCTTATACTCGAGTATATATGTATGTATGTCCCAAATGTTAAGGAGGAGGGGGGTGGAGGAGGAAGAGCGGAACTTCCCCTTTTGGGTGAAGTTCCACTTTAAGCACCTCCTCTTTTTTTTTTTAGTTTTCCTTACTCCTATTTTTAATTATTATATTTATGTGAGAGGTTTATATGTAATATATTAGTCAAATTCTGTACACTTCATTGTATTTTCTACTGTTCTTTTAAATCCTACTTGCAGGGTCTTCTGTTTAGTTTGTCTTTTTGTATTTATTTATAAAAAAGGAATAATTTTTTTCAAAATGTAGCGGTGCCCCAGTGGGGTCGCTGATTTTAGTAGTTCCACCTGTCACCCTGCTCACACCAGGCATTCACTTCCAGTCACACTTTACTCGACAATGAACAGTCCATCAGCTTGTTTTTGTTGTTTATTGAGGGATTTAACTTGGATGGGGTAAAGGCCGGGAACATGAGTTGCCCAGATGAATGAATTCAAACAGATGAAAAAAGATAGTTGGAATCTGTACTTGCAGTCTCTAGAGCTCCATACTCCTCTAGCACACCAATTATGAGTTAACGCTGCTTTCTCTACTGCAATGCTTGATTCCTGGCACAGCTAGCACATGGTTAGGCCCCACTCTGTATAAACCCTAACAGTTCAAGATTCGCCATTTGCTGGCAGAGGTCGGCAGTCCCCTTTGGTGTAGCAACCAACAGAAATGAAAAGAGTACTTTCTGTGCTAGCTGTAACTTGGTGGACTACTGGTCCCAGTCAGTCCTGTGTAAGCTCTGCCAACCCTCCTGGCTGCAGCAGCTTGTCTCTAAACCAAGCAACATCAAGTCTTCCCCTCTGGCTCTACATCCACTCCTGACATGTCTCTCCCAGATCCTCTGACTGTGCCTGTCACTCACAACCCCGGATGGATACCTCCTGATGACTTGCCCAGCAATGTTCCCCTCTGTCCTTCTCCTGCTCCTGTTCAGGACACCCCTCATTTGGGTTGTATGGAGAGGTTACTTCCCAGCTCCTGAGCTCCAGGCCCAAGATCATCCCCCCAGAAGGGAGGCTCACTCAAAGGCCACTACAGCCTGACACTCCATCACTCAGTTATGCCACCCGACAACTCTGTCAGAGCTCAGACCTTCCTTCTCAAAGCTGGCCATTTAACTGTCTGCTAATTGCCAGCTCCTATCTCTCCACAGTGACTCACCTGTTGATGATATCCTGCTCGTCAGTCCTGCCTACATAAGCCATCCAGTCCAGATGATCTCTGCCTTCGCCTTGGTCACATCTCAACACTCTTGTGTTCCTGTTAAAGACTTGCGTGGCTGACATTCCTTCTGGCTCCAGATCCTGCTTGCTGTTCTACTACGCTCATCTCTGGCTCCCTGACGTTTTGGCTTGTCTGACTATCCATTCCGGCTCTTGAACTCTGGCTATGTTTTGACTACGTTTACTCTGTTTACCTTTTTTATTATTATTAAACAAGTGTGATTTAACTGTACTTCTGTCTCAGTCTGATTCATGGTTTCTGACAAACTCCTCCCCCTGGGTATATATAGGAGGCCTGCCTCCTGCCAATCCTAGTTGGGGATTGGTTAGGGCTCCCAGATACACCCATGCTACTCCAATCCTCTCTCCCCACCTCTTTTCCGGAACCTTCTGAAAACCAGAGGGAGGCGCCACATGTCAGTCACCTACTGCTGCTCTCAAACCACTCCCAGCCCCCAGATCAAAAACAAACAGAGCTAGGCCTTCCTAAATTTACCTGCACTGGCTGTAACAAAAAATAAAACCTACCTCTAGCAACCTACCTAAGGTAGAGGGTGCTACAAAAACATAACGTAATAGAGCTTCTGTTGTGAATTTTAAAGATTAATTCCTATAGCTGCAGAGGTGAATATGGGCTCGTTTTGAAATGCTTTTACTGCTTGCTTGGAATAAATATATACTTTAGTATGCATAGTCTGGAGGTTTACTATAGATTTATTCTGGGGATGGTTAAGGTTACAGAAAGGTTATTGTGAGCAATGTTTTCAGGAAGGCTATCACTCTCATTACCTGGAGCTCAGCAACAAAGCTAAACTATTGTATGCTGGCAATATCTCTGCTGTTTTGCCAACTTGCTCCAAGTAGTTTTGGAATGTCTCTGCATGCTTGATAATTAATTTTTACTGCCTTATAACACATTTGTGTATTTAAGCTCACTCTTTGGCTTAACCTATTATAATTACCCCTGTGTTGCTCACCAGCATTTTCAGGTGGCTGGCAAAGTCCCAGATTTTAATGTTGTCCTGTGCAATCACTCACAAGTAGTTTATTACAGAAGTATCAGCCATCCCCTTGTTGTTAGGTCTTTGAGAAAAATGAGTTTATGACTCTGTGGTTTATTCCAGGGAGGAGCTTCTGGGGTGTGGTGCCCTGCAGCCTTATTTTACTAGTATGTGTAGAGCATTAGGGAACATCTCAACTTCCTCATATGGTTAACCCTCTAAAGATAATGGCTTCGTTCCCAGGCTTCCCATGTAATCCCACATCAAAGGGCTCTGTGTTTGTCTTTTCAAGGAACCGGTTCATTTTTAGTGGCATTTTGTTTATCTGCGCAAATAAATTTTTCATAAAAGAATGTATGTTTTCATCCTACAGAGCATGTGCTGCAAATCCAGGAGACTTTCACAACAAAAGGGATGTCACTACAAAAGTGTGGTAAATACAGTATTAGATCTCATGGGCTCTTTTTGCCCCAGTGTAAAATAAAAACTGTACATAAGTCAAAAGTTAAAAAAAGCCTTTATATGCATACAGGAAAAATATGCTACCCGCTCAATACAGTATTTCAGTTTTTTATACAGGCATTGTTATTGAACACCAGTCCTTACTCCTTTTTACTGATAATTTACTTGTGATCTAGGAGAGTTATTCCTAAAGGCTCCCACAACTGAGTGCTTACTATATCTCACATAATAAATGCCTAGGTTAAAAAAGTCAGTATTCTTCCATCCACCAATCAGATTCGAACCTGGTTTGGAAGCTTGCATGTGACTGTTGATGCTGAAAGTAAAACGAGCAATAAAGCCAGACATAGATGGATTGAAATCTGGCCAGCTGGAACGAACTGAATTTCAATCCATATATGGGCAGGCTGGTTTTACTGAAGTTAATCTATCGATTAAATGCAGTAGAAACCAGCTTGTTTGTTTTTTTTCGTATGATCACTGCCAATGGCTATAGCCGGCATAAGTTACACAGCACCAGGGCCGCTGGTAGGGGGGGAACCTTCGGTCCTCCTGCAGGGGGCCCGAACACACAGGGGTTCGAACAGCAGGGGGAATCTGTGCGGAGGGGCAGTTACAGAAGGATACCCTGTGCTGGTCTCTGCAGCAGCTGAAAGCAAGTTTCTCTTCCTCCCACCGGCTTTCAGCTGCTGAAGGGGGAGACACAGACACAAGGCATCATTCCTGTAATTGCTTCCTCCGCACCGATTTCCCTTTATTTTCTGACTGCTTCTTATTCCCCCCGTGTGCCCCCCTGTCACTCTTCAGCCCCCCTCCCACCCTTTCCTAAGGCGTTGCTGACTTCCCCGTCCCACTGGCTGCCGCGTGTAGACAGAGGGATGTGTCAGGATAGAGAGCGGAGGACGGGGCTGGTAATCTTTCATTTACTGACCCCTTTCTTATTTGAATGGACAAAGTGGGTGATAGGTACTGATCACTCCTGTGTCCATCTATAAACTGTTTTTGATATGCTTCAGTTTATGAATAAACAGAAGCCTCTGTCTCCTGTTAATTCACCTTCAGTGCAGCTGAGACTGCAGAGAAAGGAATTGAAGAATCTGTTTCTACAGTTCTTTTCTCTGCCGACAGTGCTCCACCTGCATTCGGAGTGACATAAGTGACGTGGCATGTATCACAGGAGCCATGATACGTGCTACGTCACTTCCGCTACTCGTTGGAATGCAGGTGGAATGCTGTTGGCGTCCCTGCCATTTTCCAAAAACCCGATTTTATCTTCTGCTTATGTAAGTGCAACCTGTATTTTTTTATAGATTTTCTAAATGGTACTGCACTATGGGGAGCTTTTTGTTCTTGTCTTCTTGATGCCATTTCCATTTGGTGACTGTGGCTAATGCTGTGTACACACGACCGGACTTTCGACGGACTGAATCACGTCAGACTTTTCAAGGACTTTTCGACGGACTTCCGTCGAATCGGACTTGTCTACACACAATCACACCAAAGTTCGACGGATTCGTACGTGATGACGTACGACCGGACTAGAATAAGGAAGTTCATAGCCAGTAGCCAATAGCTGCCCTAGCGTCGGTTTTCGTCCGTCGGACTAGCATACAGCCAAATGGATTTTTCGACTGGACTCGAGTCCGTCGGAAAGATTTGAAACGTGTTCTAAATCTAAAGTCCGTCACATTTTCGACAGAAAAGGTCAGCTGCAGGTCCGATGAAGCCCACACACGGTCGAATTGTCCGACTGATTTTGACAAGTTTGGTCAAAAAGTCCGGCCGTGTGTACACGGCATAACTCTGAGCTACCGCTTCGGACATCCGTTTTGTCTTGCTGTTTTTGACTACCTGTCATGGGTGTCAATTTCATCTAGTGAGTAGGACATTTACCTATAGGTAGGTAGAAGGAGATGCACTGGAAACATTAGCCATATATGTTTTCCACACCCTTACTTTTGATGCATAGAAGAATTATCAGCACTTTATGTGGGTCTAACTAGTCTGTGGTGGATAATTGGACTTTTTATTTACATTACTTGATTATACATTTTGTTTTCACGTGGTATTAACTCAATACCGTTTTATATTTTACATTTAGCAGTAATTTTGCAAGTTATGTTATGTTTGTGTCTGCTAATAGTGATTTTAGTGTATTTTTTGTGAAAATATAGTTGTGATTTGTTGGGGGGGGGGGGGGGGGTTGCCCTGTCAGGTAGGCTGTACGAGGCCCCCTAATTTCTAACAGCATCCTTGCACAGCACAGCTTCGAGAAGTACACCACCAGTGACATTGTGAGGTTCACTCTAGAATCTTGCTGTAGTTGATTACACTCATTAAAATCGCGAGTCCCTGTTCACAACTCTTCTTCTGTGTGTCTGTGCACTTTCACTTACCTGATGCTCCACTCCCCTGGTAATGGTGATCTTCCATGCTCCAGTGGTGGGCAGCTCCCCAGTGTCCTCTGCATTGGTCTTGATGATACAAGAAGACCTTGGACTGCTGGACCATAAGGAAGGAGAGACCGTGGGGACACCTTAGAACACAGAGGAGCCTGCAGGAGCAGAGGATCAGGTAAGAAAAACTTCTTAACCAAGCCCCCTAGATAGAAACAAGGAGTTAACCCTTAAAATGGAGGCGTTTTAGGCTTTTTTTTAGTTTTAGGTTTTAGACATAAAAAACACAGGAAGATTCAGGCACACAAGTGCCTAAATCTTCCTGTGCGAACCTATCCTGAAGGATCTGTTTTTAGCACAGCTGAGTTTGCTAGAAAGAATTAGTATCTTACCAACAGATTTCACTTGTTGCCTGGATTTGCTTTTAATTTTAACATTTAATAATTTATTTTGATACTGTTTATTAGTCACCTGTAAATTGTGCTAAACTACTGTAGCGGTGTAGTTGCAACTAGTAACAAACATCAACCATATCACCCTGCTGCCAGACTCCCATATATATCTTGCAGACACAATGAACAGTCTTTTGCTTTGTTTTGTTTATTGGGAGGTACAACTTGGTTGGGGAAAAGGGTATATGGGATGCCCAAAGAACAGATCACTTTGCCATCATATTTAGAGATGTTATAGATTTTTTGCATATGGTTTGCGTCTGAAGGAATGATGCGCATATTGAACAGCTACAGTCTTTCCTGCATCACCCTGCAGACTATTGCTCCTCCTCTGCGTAACTCCTGCAGACTATTGCTTCCAAAGCTTCCTCATCAATGACCGTGTAAAGATGAGGACATCACTCTTGACCGTGTAAGGATGATGTTCCCAGAAATCCTCTCCTCCTGCACAAACTTATACTGTAGTTATTAATGTAATGTCACATCTTCTTCTGTGAGCAAAAAGGACCCACTCTGAATAGTTCCTCCTGCTGCTCGCTGCTACTAGGCCAAAGGCCTGCAGTACCTCTCCCCAGAGGGCTAGTAGGTTAAAAGCATATTCCGAGCAGTGGACTACTGTTCCCAGCTAGCCCAGCTTGCAAATCCTGTGCCCTCAGGCCACATCGATTTGACACTATTCCCCACAGTCTCTCCTCTGATCCGGGACTCCTCATCAATGACCGTGTAATGATGAGGACTTCACTAATGACCGTGTAAAAGTGAAGTTCCCTCACAGACTTCCAGGCATATCCAGCCCTCCACTGTGGTACACTCACCGACCTTTCTCTGCCCCGAGTCCTTGATAGAGAACTTGACCGGACCGTACATTCCGACAGCTTAACATGCCCCTCTGCTCCCGGAGTTCCTCATCAATGACCGTGTAATGATGAGGACTTTGCCAATGACCGTGTAAAGGCAAAGTTCCTTTACAGGTCTCCCTGGGCCTCCTCCTACGATTGGCCGACACCTCCCCCCAGTGGCATGTTACCTCAGCTTATATAGAAGGCCCGCCCCCTGCCAATAGCACTGACCTACCTGACCCACACTGACACGCACTGACCCACCCTGCCAATACCAGTTGGGGATTGGTCAGGGCTCCCACATGAGCTGCCTGCCACTACAGTTCTAGGCCCTGCCCCTGTTCCAGAACATTCTCCCTGGAAGCAGGGGAGGCGCCTCAGAACTAGAGCACAGGTGGTCACACCCATTGCTATTTTAACCACTCCCAGCCCCCAGATCAAAACAGACAGGCCTAGATCAAAGCATAGGCCTGCCTAGATTTACCTGTCCCACCACTGTAACCCCCCTTGCGCTTTTGTTCCACTGCTAAACCCCCTTTTCATCTCTTCCACCACTGTACCTCCCTGCACATCTGCCACACTGCTGTACCCTCCTGCTCTTCTGTCCTACCTCTGAACCCCTCCTGCTCATTTTCCCCACTGCTGTAGTGGGGACGTTGCTAGGTGGCATAATGACCAGGGGCTTCAGCCTGAAGTCTGAGCCCTGCACCGGGGGGGCGTATGGGGTTGTATGGAGGGGGGGCGTATGGGGTTGTGTGGAGGAGGGGGGGCGGTAGGGTTGTGTGGAGGGGGGTAAGCTCACTTGCTGGTTGCTCACTTGCTGGTTGCGTGCCCATCAATGCTGACCACTAAACTCACCTACCTGACACACACTGACCTACCTGACCCACACTGACCATTATTCTGACCTACCTGACCCACACTGACCATAACACTGACCATTACCCTGACCCACACTGACCTACCTGACACACACTGACCATTACACTGACACGCACTGACCTACACTGACACGCACTGACATGCACTGACCCACACTGACACGCACTGACCTACCTGACCCACATTGACACGCACTGACCCACACTGACCTACACTGACACGCACTGACCTACCTGACCCACAATGATACACGCTGAGCTACCTGACACACTCTGACATGCACTGACCTACCTGACCCACACTGACACGCACTGACCTACCTGACCCACACTGACACGCACTGACCTACCTGACCCACACTGACACGCACTGACCTACCTGACCCACACTGACACGCACTGACCTACCTACCCACACTGACCTACCTGACACACACTGACCTACCTGACAGGCACTGACCTACCTGACCCACACTGACCTACCTATCCCACACTGACCTACCTGACATACACTGACCTACCTGACATACACTGGCACACACTGACCTACCTGACACACATTGACCTACCTGACACACACTGACTTACCTGACCCACACTGACACACACTGACCTACCTGACATACACGATATGCACTGACCTACCTGAGAAACACTGACCTACTTGACACACACTGACCTACCTGACACGCACTGACCTACCTGACCAGACTTCAGGTGACCTCCTCCTGCAGCTCAGCCATAGTGTGCGGCATGCCCATCACAGTAGACAGCAGGCAGCCAGAGCCAGAACAGCAGAGCGCAGAGTGGGTATCTTCTCGTAGTGATGTAGCCGCATTGTAATTACCACCTTCTCGAGCCTGCAGCGACTATGCTGGACATCACACATCCCACGGTCCCGGAATCGGACGTCCATCATAGGCGGGACTCCAGAAGGTGGGACCTACTATGTCACTTGGCCGCGCTCAGAGTCAGATCGGTCCCCGCTCAGGCTTGGGGATAATAATAGAGTTGTGCCACACAGATTTGCTACAAATTGGAAAGGTGTCAACTAGGACTTGTACTTCAAGTGCTCTGCAAATGTACAACTAGCCAGTGAAAATGTGCAGCAAGTTAACAACCTTACAATTTAACACTGCCCCAAATTTATGGTAAGTTATTCTTGCTATCTGGGCAGCTCCTGGGCTTCTAATCCTGCTACAGATTATTCCATATGAGTGCTTCATAGTGAATCACTGCTTTGACTTTGTGGTTGAACCACATTTTTACTGCCGCCCCTCAAACCACTGTGACACCATCAATAGTCTCAATCTATTGTGTATGGGCACACATGTTGCAGATGTTTACTGTAAACTCTAAACTGCCCATTAATACCTCAAAATGCTTAATTGATTGATTTAATTGAATTGCCTTAATGATGTTTACCAAACAAAAAATTTGGTAGTTTAGGTGAATGACTAAGAAATCCATTTACTGGTTTTGTTCTCTGGAGGCAAGTCATAACATGGAAACATCGACATACCTGCTCATTAGAGAGAGAGAGATGCATTACGGCTGCCATTCTTAACCAGGGTTCCTCAAGAGGTTGCTAGGAGTTCTTTGAGCTGTTGTTGATAGACTTCCTATTTGTTGGTGCCTGCATAGTTCTGTGACCAACGGCACTTGGAAGAACCAGCTGGATTTATCCAATGATCTTTTTAAGAGCCCTTTCACACTGAGCCACCTGCCGCGTTAGTGGTAAAGCGCAGCTAGTCTTAGCGGCGCTTTTCGGCTGCTAGCGGGGTGCTTTTAACCCCCGCTAGTGGCCGAACAAAGGGTTAACAGTGCCCATGTAGCGCTGCTGCCGAAGCGCTTTGCAGCCACTTCGACAGCGGTGCCCATTAATTTCAAAGGACAGGGGTGTTGGAGGAGCGGTGTATACACCGCTCCTCTACCGCCCCAAAGACGCTGCATGCAGTACTCTTTTTAACGTCCTGCCAGCGCAGCGCCCCAGTGTGAAAGCACTGTGGCTTTCCAAATGAATGGTTGTTTGTGTGTGTGGAGGAGGGGTTGCATGTGAAGTCTGATCATTGGAGGAGAGCAGTCTGAGTTCCCACACTGACCTGCTGCGCTCTCTTGCATAGTGTGGACAGTTTTAATGGTAAAACAGAGGGACTGGCAGGAACACCAGGGATTTTACACAAAGGAAGCAATACAAAGAGAACAGGATACTTTTTCATACAAGTACATGGTACAGTGGGCACATATCAGGAATAGGGATGAGCCGAACACCCCCCTGTTCGGTTCGCACCAGAACATGCGAATAGGCAAAAAATTTGTTCGAACGCGCGAACACCGTTAAAGTCTATGGGACACCAACATGAATAATCAAAAGTGCTAATTTAAAGGCTTATATGCAAGTTATTGTCATAAAAAGTGTTTGGGGACCTGGGTCCTGCCCCAGGGGACATGGATCAATGCAAAAAAAGTTTTAAAAACGGCCGTTTTTTCGGGAGCAGTGATTTTAATAATGCTTAAAGTGAAACAATAAAAGTGTAATATCCCTAAATTTCGTACCTGGGGGGGTGTCTATAGTATACCTGTAAAGGGCGCATGTTTCCCGTGTTTAGAACAGTCTGACAGCTAAATGACATTTCAAAGAAAAAAAAGTCATTCAAAACTACTCGCGGCTATTAATGAATTGCCTGTCCGACAATACATATAAAAGTTCATTGATAAAAACGGCATGGGAATTCCCCACAGGGGAACCCCGAACCAAAATTTAAAAAAAAAATGACGTGGGGGGTCCCCCTAAATTCCATACCAGGCCATTCAGGTCTGGTATGGATTTTAAGGGGAACCCCGCACCAAAATTTTTTAAAAAATGGCGTGGGGTCTCCCCAAAAATCCATACCAGACCCTTATCCGAGCACACAACCTGGCAGGCCACAGGAAAAGAGGGGGGGACGAGAGAGCGCCCCCCCTCCTCAACCGTACCAGGCCACATGCCCTCAACATTGGGAGGATGCTTTGGGGTAGCCCCCCAAAACACCTTGTCCCCATGTTGATGGGGACAGGGGCCTCATCCCCACAACCCTTGCCCGGTGGTTGTGGGGGTCTGCGGGCGGGGGGCTTATCGGAATCTGGACGCCCCCTTTAACAAGGAGACCCCCATATCCCGGCCCCCCCTCCTTGTGTGAAATGGTAAGGGGGTACAAAAGTACCCCTTCCATTTCACAAAAAAAGTGTCAAAAATGTTAAAAATGACAAGAGACAAATTTGCTGTCAGACTGTTCTAAACACGGGAAACATGCGTTCCTTTACAGGCTTTCTATAGACACCCCCCAGGTACGAAATTTAAAGGGATATTACACTTTTATTGTTTCACTTTAAGCATTATTAAAATCACTGCTCCTGAAAAAAACGGCAGTTTTTAAAACTCTTTTTTGCATTGATCCCAGGTCCCCAAACACTTTTTATGACAATAACTTGCATATAAGCCTTTAAAATTAGCACTTTTGATTTCTCCCATAGACTTTTAAAGGGTGTTCCGCGGCTTTCGAATTTGCCACGAACACCCCAAATTGTTCGCTATTCAGCGAACTGGCGAACAGCCGATGTTCGACTCGAACTTGAAGCTCATACCTAATCAGGAATATGAAATATTGAGTTTACAACTCAGGTCAGTGTTCTTGCTGAGTGGGAACTCAGACTGTTCTCCTCCAATGATCAGACTTCAGGTCACATGCAACCCCCCCTCCACACACACACAAACAACCATTCATTTGGAAAGCCACAGTGCTTTCAAACTGGGGCGCTGCGCTGGCAGAAAAAGAGTACTGCAAGCAGCGTCTTTGGGGTCGGGGAGGGCGGTGGAGTATACACCACTCCTCCAACACCCCTGCCCATTGAAATTAATGGGCACCTCTGCCGAAGTGCCTGCAAAGCGCTTCGGCAGTGGCGCTACATGGGCGCTGTTAACCCTTTCTTCGGGCCACTTTTTTGGCCAATTTTTCATACAAGTACATGGTATAGTGGGCACATATCAGGAATATGAAATATTGAGTTCTAAACTCAATATTTCATATTCCTGATATGTGCCCACTGTACCATGTACTTGTATGAAAAAGTATCCTGTTCTCTTTGTATTGCTTCCTTTGTGTAAAATCCCTGGTGTTGCTGCCAGCCCCTCTGTTTTACCATTAAAACTGTCCACACTATGCAAGAGAGCGCAGCGTGGTCAGTGTTCTTGCTGAGTGGGAACTCAGACTGCTCTCCGCCAATGATCAAACTTCAGGTCACAAGCAACCCCCCCTCCACACACACACAAACAACCATTTATTTGGAAAGCCGCAGTGCTTTCACACTGGGGTGCTGCGCTGGCAGGATGTTAAAAAGAGTACTGCAAGCAGCGTCTTTGGGGCGGTGGAGGAGCGGTGTATACACCGCTCCTCCAACACCCCTGCCCATTGAAATTAATGGGCACCGCTGCCGAAGTGCCTGCAAAGCGCTTCGGCAGTGGCGCTACATGGGCGCTGTTAACCCTTTCTTTGGCCACTTTTTTGGCCAATTTTTCATACAACTACATGGTACAGTGGGCACATATCAAGAATATGAAATATTGAGTTTTAAACTCAATATTTCATATTCCTGATATGTGCCCACTGTACCATGTACTTGTATGAAAAAGTATCCTGTTCTCTTTGTATTGCTTCCTTTGTGTAAAATCCCTGGTGTTCCTGCCAGTCCCTCTGTTTTACCATTAAAACTGTCCACACTATGCAAGAGAGCGCAGCGTGGTCAGTGTTCTTGCTGAGTGGGAACTCAGGCTGCTCTCCTCCAATGATCAGACTTCAGGTCACATGCAACCCAATCCCCCCCCCCACATAGATTGTTTTACAAGGTGAAGGTTTACATATAATTTAATACTTCGTGCACAGATAATTATCTTTTCTCCAGACTTAAAAGGGGGGCAGTTGTAAAAGAAAGGGCAGAGGGATTTGGATTGCTAAGCAGGACCATTCTTCTCATTGAGAGGCATTTGGGACCCGTTCACCAGTGAAGGGGTAACTAGCAAGAAGGTCTGCAAACCAAAATGCTCACAAGCAGTAATAATGAGCACAAATATCTGTGTTTTCTTAGCAAGGCACATCTGGCACAGTAAGTACAGACTAATCCCCATGTCTTAACTGGAAACCATTATTATAAATTTTACAATCCTATTTAGAGTTGAACACAGTTATAAAGAGATTGTAATCCCAATTATCTTTAAACACAGACTTAAGCTGGTCATACACTAGTAGAATTTTGTTTAAAAATTTTGTATTAAGGACATTTGTTCAATTTTCTAATCATTAGTGGGGTCAAATAGACATTTGTTTTTGACCATAGTCATGAGAAAATTCTAAGGAGCAGGGTGGAAATTTTTTCTTGAATAAACAAATGTTTAACAGTAAATGTGGTTTTCGTTCTGGAAAGTCCATTCACTCTAAAATCAAATGTTCAAAGCAAACCTTTTATTAAGTAATTTTGAACAAAATTCATTAAGTCGTCAAATGTACTGATGAGAATTTTTGTAGGAATGTGCGTTCGAATATTTGTACAAAAATCTACTAGTCTATGGCCAGCTTCACACTGCATTTGGAGCCTATATACAGTGTGCCCACACTGTGGCGTGAATCAATTGATGGCAATTTTTTTGTAGAGTCTGAAAGGGGAAAGTTTTGTTTTTCCATCAAAACAAATAAGATTCTTTTTATTGCCTTGATACTCGCAGTTTCAAAAATGATTTGACATGAGAAACCTTTTAGGTGCACATGTAGTCTTCAAATAATGATATTCTGTATATCAGGCATGTAGAAAAGGTATTTTTTGTATGGTTGCCCTTTATACCAATCGCCTTATGCCCTGTACACATGTGCGGACTTTTCGGCATCAAAGGTCCGATGGTCTTTCCGACGGACGTTCGACGGAGTTACGATGGACTTTCTAGCAAACGGACTTGCCTACACACAATCACACCAAAGTCCGACGGATTCGTACGTGATGACGTACGACGGGACTAAAATAAGGAAGTTGATAGCCAGTAGCCAATAGCTGCCCTAGCGTCGGTTTTCGTCCGGACTAGCATACAGACGAGCGGATTTTTCGACCGGACTCGAGTCCGTTGGAAAGATTTGAAACATGTTCCAAATCTAAAGTCCGTCACATTTTCGACGCTGCAGGTCCGCTACAGGTCCGATGAAGCCCACACACGGTCTACTTGTCCGACAGACTCGTTCTGTCGGACAAGTTTGGTCAAAAAGTCCGGCCGTGTGTACACGGCATTAGACTCTCAATTCTGATTGTTTGCTGGGATTATTCTTTTGTAAGCTCCCCAACTGTATGCCATTATCTACCCACATGGCTTTTATAAGATGCTTCCATTCCCCATTTTCTAAAACATGGAGCAAGCTAGGAGTTAGCTATAGGCATGGAAAGGAGGTCAGAAGCTGTGACTGTCACAACAGTCATGCCATATTCATTTCGTTTTTGTAAGCAGGCTAAACGTTGCCATAAACACATCAATTTTCTTTCAGTCAAGCACACTTGCCTTTCAAAATTGAATTTGAAATGTCATTAGACTTTTTTGTGCTTTAATGTGGTCAGAGGTCGTAAACAATACCTCAGGGTTGGTGCCTGCTAGGAGTAAAGAATGACAAAGCACCTGTGATGAGTGGGAGCTGGAATAATACTTCATCATTGGCATCAGTAAAATAAACAGTGTTTAATTGTTGGTAATATGGGGAGGAATAGGGCCCACAGTTTTTTTCATTGGGAGGAAAAGTGTTCCATTATTGGTGTCAGTGTGAGAAATAGTGTCCCATCAATAGTGTCAAAGCTAGGAATCATGCCCCATAAATTGCGTCAAAGCTAGGAATCGTGCCCTGTCAATAGTGTCAGTGGGTTGAATAGTGCCCCATCAACAGTGTTGGAGGAATAGTGCCCCATCAAGGTGTCAGTTGGAGAAACAGTTTCCCATTGTTGGCGCCAGTGGCAGAAATAGTCCCTCATTAACAATGTCAGTGAGAGAGCCTCTTGGGGGGTGTAGTATGCCCTGTGTATGAATTTAAGCTGGATATACCTCTCTTTAGCAGAGATCATTAGGGGTATATACTGTTGAATCCCTTCCACCCAATCGACATCCTCTAGGGCTGGGAAATCTGTCTTCCATTTTTGAAAAAGTTTTGTTCCACTGCTGGACTCCTCAGAGGATATCCGCAGATATAAGGAGGATAGGATACGGTCAACATTGTTAGAAATTAGAAAGCTCTCCACTCCATGCGATTTAAGGGAAACCCCGTTGGGGAATTGTGCCTGGACTGCATGTCGCAACTGGAGGTAGCGGAAGAACATTCTAGGCGGAAGCTGGAATTCATCATGTAGGGAATTAAACGTGAGGAGTGTGCCGCTTGGCATGATGTGTTGTATAATTTTAATACCATATCTGGCCCATAGGGCTGGATCAGGGACAGATTGCAAGTGGCTCAATTCTCAAAAATATACCCCATGCAATCAGATAGATGCCCAAAATGCACCACGGAGCTGGGTACTTTTCTCCATGTAGTCTGGGCCTGCCCTTTTATACAAAAATTCTGGGAGGGAGTGGTCCTAACGATCAACTCGGTTGGAAATCTCTCACTGGGGCTGGACCCGCTCGTCCTGCTTCTGGGTAGCTGTGAGAGAGTGCCATCAAATACACACAAGCAGCTGTTTGTGTTCTATGCAGCATTCTATGCCAGAAAGGCTATCCTCCTTAAAGTGGAGTTCCACCCACTTTTACAACTCTTCAGCATCCCTCACTAAACTGTGCACTGTAAACAAATTGGATATATTTTTTTTTTTTTCTCAGCACCTACTGTATATCTGCTGTATTAATTTTTCACTTCCTCCTCCCTGGCCACAGCCCATTGCATCATTTCCTGTTTGCAATGCCTTCTGGGAAGGGGCGGCAACTTCCTTTGAAACTGCCATTGCTATGGAAACCTGACCTGAAACCTATTACACTGCTTGTGCTGCACTGAGCATGTGCGAGATCTGCAAGGATGAGATCCAGGAAGAAATAGTCTGGCTTCAGATGCCCACACTTAAGATGGCCACGGCCTGCTGTAAGTTTATAAAATAACAAACTACTGCTATAAACTAACAAATCAGACCTTAGTTTACAGACTAACTTTACTAGAATACATTAAGCTTGTGTATTATAGGGGTATTTTTATTTAAAAAGTATAATTTCGGCCGGAACACCACTTTAACTGGAAGCAACCAGATCCTCCTTCGGTCTTGCAGTGGAAAGCCCTGGTTGACTCCATCCTTCCCCTATACAAACTCACCTATATGAAAAATTTGACAAAATCTGGGGTAGCTGGGCAAAGAGTTGAACAATGGGAGGGATAGTGGGACGCACGGAGCAATGGAAGGTAGAACTATGCTGGAGAATCTGAGGGAGAAGGACTTGTTTGCCACCAGGGAAGAGGTGTCTAATAACTTTGCTACCTGCCCTCCTCTCTCTCCCCCCCCCCCCCCACCCTCTCCTTGATGGATCCTGGATAATGTGTGGCTTCTTCTCCGGCCACCCCTGCTCCCCCCACCCCCTCCTTTCTCCTCCCCTCCTAGAAATAGGAAATAACTGACTTCTTACCTGTTCTCCTGCAGGGTACCTACACTAGATTGACGCATGTTGGTCCCTTATTCACACTATTGTATATTGACTTGAACCTATAATGTTGTAACCTGAGGGAATGATTGTACGCTGATTGTTGTTGGGTTATGAAACTATGTATGATGTACTGTTGTATTGTACACCTTGTTCCTCCTATTGGAGACAAATAAAAACATATCTGTTAAAAAAACAATGTCAGTGAGAGAAATAGTGCCCCATCAAGGTGTCAATGGAAGAAACAGCGCCCCCATAGTTGATGCCAGTTGAAAGAGTAGTGCCTCATTGTTGATACCAGTGGGAAGAATAGTGCCCCATCGTTGGTGTCAATGAAAGGAATAGTGCCTCATCAGTGGTGTCAGTGGGAAGAATAGTACCTCATCAGTGGTGTTAGTGGGAGGAATAGTGCCTCATTAGTGGTGTCAGTGGGAAGAATAGTGCCTCATCACTGGTGTTAGTGGGAGGAATAGTGTCCCATCATTTTTCCCAGTGGGAGAAATAGTGCCCCATCATCTGTTCCAATGGAAGGAAAAATTCCTCATCAGTGGTTTCAGTGGGAGGAATAGTGCCCCATTGTTTTTGCTATTGGAGGAATCATGCACCATCAATGGTGTCAGTGGAAAGATTAGAACCCCATCAATGGCATTAGTGCGCGGATTAATGCCCCATCAATGGTGTCAGTGGGAGGAACAGTGCCTCGTTGTAGTCAGTAGGAGGAATAGAGCCTCATCAGTGGCATTAGTTGGAGGAATAGTGCCTTATCAATGGTGTCAGTGAGAAGAATAGTATCCCATCATAGATTTTGTGAGGAATAATAATGCCTCATCATTGGTGTCAGTGGGGGGATTTTACACCATCGCTGGTGTCAGTGGAGAGAATAGTGCTTCATCGTATGTATCAGTGGGAGGAATACTGCCAAAAGTGCTGGTTAAAGGCAAGCAAAGTGCCACAGTTTGGGGAACACTGCTATCAATTGTGTTCAGTAGGAAGTGGTTTAGGTAGCAGGAAAGACAGGGAGGAAATCAGAGATGTAGCTGGTGGTAGGCATGAGTGTAAGCACATGGTGTATCAGGCGTCGGATATCCAGAACTTAATCTGGATTCCTAGGAACCATAGAAAAACTTGTCAATCCAGACTGGAATAAGATTTGGTCGGCTGCAGCTACATGCTTCACCAATATCTTAGCCCAGGAGAATGCCCACAAGGTACTGTTCCATTGGTATATGTTCCAGAATGAATAGCTAAATTTACACCCTCGGCTTTACCCTTCTGTTTTCGCGGATGCAAGGCTCCTGGGTATTATAAAGGCATATTTAAGGCATATTTAAGGCTCCTGGGTAAATGCACCATATTTGTCCAGCCATTGTGGATAAGAGGTATAGTGTATAACCTAATCTGATCTATTCTTAACAAAAATGCATCCCAAATCAATGGGAAGCATTACTCCAAAGATCAACTCTGACCTTAGTAAGTTTGAAATTAGCATCCTTCATTTTTTTTAGCCACCCATTAAACCATAGCTAGAGCATGGTGACAGCTGATCTTGAACTTCATTGAGATAAAAAAGGAGTTCATGGGTACCATGTTTCATGAAATACCACTTCTATACTAAATGACACTCATTCGAAATTTCTTAGGTCCCTCTGGTTGGAGAAGAGAAATTGCAGCTCAAAGGCACCAGACCTGTTGAAGACACCTGCCCTATACGATCTTGCAGGTGCTGGCTCTGCTCAAATTAGGAAGGAAGGAAAAATCCTGGACGGCCACACATCGCTGAAGGCATCTTTATTGAAAGATTAAAATCCAAAAACAGTCATATCTGAAGCATAGAGAACAGGGAAGAACAGCTAACGTGTTTTACATCACAAACAGATGCTTAGTCATATCTGGGTGGAGTATAACCGAGACCTAATCTTGATTGTTTATTTCTCTCCCCTTGATCAAACCGGGAACCTGATAAATGTCTGTATCTAGCCAACATTACTGTGCCGCTCTCATTATTTCTAATGTTTTAATTGGATTATCCTTTCCCTTTCCCCTCCCCTGGTACCTCCTTCTTACCTCCCCCACTTCTCTAAACAATTTTAGGCTCCTCAAATTAAATATGTTATGTAGGCGGCATGGAAGTTATCTCCCAGGCCTCCTATATCTGACCCTCCTTTACATCCCTTACATGGGGGGAAGAGAAGAGAAGTCCTTGTAGTGTAGGGTGTAGGTGTTGAGAATCTTCAGCTAACTCAACAAGGGCCCAGAGAGGTTGCTGTGCAATGGCGACCAGAATAAGAAGTGTTTCCTGCTTAGAAACATACTTTTTTATTCATTTTATTTTATATATCTTCATAGTTTTGTACATGTCTATTTTTGTATGCATGGCTCTGATTCGCTAGCTGGTTTTTAATACCATCGTAATTGACCACTCCCATCTGAGGGGAGTGCCCCAAGTTCTCATGATGTGAGCAGAATGCCATTTATGCATGTATACTGTATATTCAGCTGAAGGAGCCTTTGCCGCTAGGCTCTGAGGAAGACGGTCAACCCTTTAAAACATGTTAGCCAGCAGGGGCCCATGCATGGTCCCCCCAAGGTCTGGAAACTGTTGATTTCAAGGTTTTCTGAGCTGCAGAAGATTGACTGGTCTAAACGTACTTTTATCTCATGTTTGTAGTTTTTATAATTTTTTTATCTTTAATAAATTTATGTGGGATAATGCACTAGGCTGAAGTGCCCTCTTTTCTTTCCATTTTCTAGGCTGTAGTGGGCCCCATAATTTCTAACTGCAGCCCTAATGTTTGGGTAGGTATGATGTGAATGGCATGAATGGCAGGACCAAGGTTTCCCAGAAGAACATTGTCCAAAGCATCAAACTTCCTCTGCCAGCTTGCCTTCATACTACATCCTAATGCCATCTCTTTCCCAGGTAAGCAATGCTCACGCACTATCAACATGATGTACCACATGATGTAAAAAAAAAATCACGATTCATCAGACCAGGCCACCTTCTTCCACTGCTCTGTGGTCCAGTTCTGATGCTCAGGTGCCCATTGTAGGCACTTTTTGCTGTGGACACGGGTCAGCATGGGCACCTTGACCGGTCTGCAGCTATGCAACAAGCCGCAATGTCCATTTTTTTCTACGTTCAACAAATTAGGAACAACATGTTTACTTGCTGCCTAATATATCCCACTGAATATCAGATGCCATTGTAATGGGATATTCAATAGTATTCAGTTATTGGTGTTGATTTTCTAAAACTAGAGAGTGCAAAATCTGGTGCGGCTGTGCATGGTAGCCAATCCGCTTCTAACTTCAGCTTGTTCAAAAAAGCTATGACAAAAAACCTGAAAGCTGATATATATATATATAGGTATATACTGTATATATCCCTCTATCTTAGAAATTTTTCTTTACGCCCCAGCTGCTCTTGCTGTATTCCCCCCATAACATATAAAAAAACAAAAATACAACAGGGAGCGTGGGAGCCCTTCATAATGGCCACAGCAGGTGTGCAGACCCAGGAACTCAAACACAAAGACTTCACCAGTACAGTCCCTATAAAATTGTTGAACTATCTAGTATCACTATCTACCAAAAACTCAAGTGAATGAATGAATGACTATATATAGCGCTGCAAATGCGAACTGAATCGCCTCAAGGCACTTGGTCCATCCTGTGTAGTCCAGCTTGTTAGAAGAGGTAGGTCTTGAGTTTTTTCCTGAAGGCCTGATGGTTTTCTTCCATATGGATGTTGGTCGGTAGAGTATTCCATAGCCGTGGTCCTTGGACTGCGAATCTTCATTCTCCCTGATTTGTAGCGGGATTTCGGAATGTGGTTTTGGTTGGTTGATCGAAGGCTGCGATTAGGTAAGTAGCGTTTTATTTTCTCGCATAGGTATTGAGGAGCGGGTCTTGAATGTGATCCGATCCTTTACGGTTAGCCAATGTAGGCTCCTCAGGGAGGGGGAAAATGATTCCCAGGTTTTTTTTCCTGTTACCAGTCTTGCTGCCATGTTTTGGATGAGTTGTAGGCGTGCAATCTGGTATTTAGGTAGTCCGGTGTAGAGGGAGTTTGCATAGTCGAGTTGGGAATTGATGATAGTTCCAACTACGGCTGCCTTGTCCACTATTGGAATGAAGGGGATGAGTCTACGTTGCAGGCGAAGAAGATGGTGGGATCCGCTGACTACTGATCCAATTTGTACATCCATTGACATTTCTGAGTCAAAAACACAGAGACTACCACCTTTGGGTGGCCTGACCCTTTAAGCATATGGATATATTGTACAGCATTTAATAGCTACTTCCATGACTTAATACCTACTTTTAAAACTTACTAGAAATTAATTGCGTTTAAAATATAATTACGGTACTTTTAATTTTTGAAAATGACCCATGAATACCGTACACACCTTACTGTATCCACCCTCGGATAGAGGATTATCTAAAATAACCCTGAATATTTCTAAGTGCCTGTACAATGTGGATAGTATTGAGCAATTGCTTCATAGCTTGAATGTCATAAAGAACAATCTATTATCATTAGCTGAAGATGAACAGGTTGAGGTCATATGGGAGCCTTTCATTGGATGTCATTTCTTTCACCCTGTCACTTGGGAGGACCTAGTCCCTGCTGTATGTGTGACAGGATCAAATTAATGGCATTTGAATTTTTCACTGGAATGATCCAGCAGCCATTGGTGGCGTGCACAATTTCCATGCTGCATATTTCAACCTACAGGAAAAACTCCAAACAAAAACTAACAAACAAATATTCATTATATTGTCAAAAGTATTGGGACACCTGCCTTTACACACACATTAACTTTAATGGCATCCCAGTCTTCGTCTGTAGGGTTCAATATTGAGTTGGCCCACCCTTTGCAGCTATAACAGCTTCAACTCTTCTGGGAAGGCTGTCCACAAGGTTTAGGAGTGTGTCTATGGGAATGTTTGACCATTCTTCCAGAAGCGCATATGTGAGGTCAGGCACTGATGTGGACGAGAAGGCCTGGGTCGCAGCCTTGCTCTAATTCATCCCAAAGGTGTTCTATAAGGTTGAGGTCAGGACTCTGTGCAGGCCAGTCACATTCCTCCACCCCAAACTCGCTCATCCATGTCTTCATGGACCTTGCTTTGTGCACTGTTCCAAATCATTTGGTGGAGGGTGATTATGGTGTGGGGTTGATTTTCAGGGGTTGGGCTTAGCCCCTTAGTTCCAGTGAAGGGAACTCTTAAGGCGTTAGCATACCAAGACATTTTGGTTAATTTCCTGCTCCCAACTTTGTGGGAACAGTTTGGGGATGGCCCCTTCCTGTTCCAACATGACTGTGAAACAGTGCACAAAGCAAGGTCCAAAAAGACATCGATGAGCGAGTTTGGGGTGGAGGAACTTGATTGGCCTGCACAGAGTCCTGACCTCAACCCAATAGAACACCTTTGGGATGAATTAGAGCGGAGACTGCGAGCCAGGCCTTCTTGTCCACATCAGTACCTGACATCACAAATGCGTTTCTTGGAAGAATGGTCAAACACTCCCATAGACACACTGGGGTCGATTTACTAAAGGAAAATCAACTTTGCACTGCAAGTGCACTGGAAGTGCAGTCACTTTAGATCTGAGGGGAAGCTCTGCTGATTTTATTATCCAATCATGTACAAGCAAAAATACTGTCTTTTATTTTCCTTGCATTTCTCCCTTAGATCTACAGTGAATGCACTTCCAAGTGCACTTGCAGTGCAAAGTGGATCTGCCTTTAGTAAATAAACCCCACTATATCACCCCCCTGAGAATAGTGATGGTCATAAAACCCTGTATACATTATAAAGAGTCACAATGCTACAATAAAAGTAGGTAGGGCAAGGGACACAAGTGCGTGAGAACAGATTGACAAGACATTACTATGACAGATGAGATGCTAAGTAATAAATCATATTATGTTAAATCTCTGTCACACTTTGAAAAACCACAGGTGAAACCTAACCCACAGTTTACTGCTGTATTACAGGTGAGGTGAAAGCTGTCTTCATAGGACACCTTAATAAAGACTAATGGGAATCTGTTCAATGCAGTCAAAGTGTCAAAAAAAAAAAAAACTTTAACTAGGGGTTCACAGCACCACGTCTATCCATCATTTTGTGAAGGAAGCTCTATGCCGCGTACACACGATCGGAAATTCCCCCAGCAAAATTCCGATGAGAGCTTTTTGTCGGAAAACGCGACCGTGTGTATGCTCCATCGGACTTTTGCTGGCGGAATTCCAGCCAGCAAAAGATTGAGGATAGGTTCTCTATTTTTCGGTCGGAAAAGTTCCTATCCGAAAATGCAATCGTCTGTACAAATTCCGATGCACAAAATTCCTTTGCATGCTCGGAAACAATTCGACGCATGCTCGGAAGCATTGAACTTCATTTTCTCGGCTTGTTTTAGTGTTGTACGTCAGCGCGCTCTTGACGGTCTAAAGTTCAGGGAACTTTTGTGTGACCGTGTGTATACAAGGCAAGCTTGAGCGGAATTCCGTCGGAAAAAACAACCAAGTTTTTTCCGACGGAAAATCCGCTCATGTGTATGGGGCATAAGAGTTAATTGGAAAATACATGGAAAGGAATGGCAGTTTGAGGGGCTGTACATGAGGACCAAACAGAAGACAAATCATTCTGGAGAAACACTATCCACGTGATCACTAAGAGTCTACATTAACCACTTCAGCCCTGGAAGAATTTACCCCCTTCCTGACCAGAGCACTTTTTGTGATACTGCACTGCGTCGCTTTAAGTGACAATTGCGCGGTCGTGCGACATTGCACCCAAACAAAATTGATGTCCTTTTTTTCCCCACAAATACAGATTTCTTTTGGCGATATTTGATCACCTCTTCGGTTTTTATTTTTTGCGCTATAAACAAAAAAAGAGCGTCAATTTTGAAAAAAAAGCAATATTTTTTACTTTTTGGTATAATAAATATTCCCAAAAAACATATAAAAAACAAATTATATAAAAAAAAAACACATTTCTTTCTCAGTTTAGGCCGATATGTATTCTTCTATATATTTTTGGTAGAAAAAAAAAAATCGCAATAAGCGTATATTAATTGTTTTGTGCAAAAGTTATAGCATCTACAAAATAGGGGATAGATTTATGGCATTTTCATTTTTAATTTTTTCTATTAGTAATGGCGATCTGCGATTTTTATCATGACTGTGACATTATGGCGGACACATCGGACACTTTTGACACTATTTTGGGACCATTGTCATTTATGCAGTGATCGGTGCTATAAAAATGTACTGATTACTGTATAAATGACACTGGCAGGGAAGGGGTTAAACACTAGTGGGCGAACAAGGGGTTAAGTGTGTCCTAGGGAGTGATTCTAACTGGGGGGGGTGGGCTACCACTATCATGACAGTAATCACTGCTCCCGATGACAGGGAGCAGTAGATCTCTGTCATGTCACTAGGCAGAACAGGGAAATGCCTTGTTAACAACAAGGCATTTCCCCACTCTGCCACTCCGTGACATGATCGCGGGACACCGGCTAACATCGAGTCTGTGGGACCCGCGAGCACGGTCACGGAGTACGCGGCGGGCGCGTGGGCGCCCACAATTCCACGTCTTAAAGGGGACGTACAGGTAAACGTTCAAATATAATGGGGGGGGGGGGTGACAGCTTAGCAGTACTTTCACTTTTAACGTAACACTTGTAACCTATATAAGTTGTGCTAGTTTATCTGCGGTCTTCTTTTCTCTACATCTGTTCTGTGCTGAATTTATAAGGCTTGTCTGAGAGTTCAGAAAAAGGGGGAGCAGAGCTGAAGTTACACTCTGCAGAGCTCAGCGAGGAGAGCTCTGAGAGCTGTTTGGAGGGAAGTGACACACCCACCTTCACACAGCAGACAGGAACAGAGCTGAGGCTGTCAATCAGCTGGAGATCCCTCCCCTATCACCATTTTTCTCTTGGTGTCAGCAAAACTTTTCAGAAGTAATTTATGCTGATAGCAAAGGAAAAAAGCAGCAGACAGAAATTACACTTTGTGCTCTTAATTGAGACAAGTACACACTATAGAGGGATATGCTTTTTTTATATTTCATGTCTGAGGTTTACAACCACTTTAATATTATTATTAATGATAAAATAGTGATCAAGATATGGAGAGTGAGAGCTGAGGGCAGCCATATGAGTTTCTCTGAAAAGAAGAATGGCAAGGAGAATAAAGTTAACAAATATCTGAGGAACAGGTATAAGGTGTGCAGCTTGAAGGACATGCCAAGAAGAGGTAGGTGTTGGAAACCAGGCAGCGGTGAAGTGTGGCAGAGGGCAAGAGACCAAAGAGGGGTATTGTGGGAAGAAAAGTGAGCGATGGCTAGGATAAGGAGGATATGATGCAACAGCACAGCACTTTATATTTTTATGGTGCATCTATTTAGTTAGCCTTTGGATTAAAGTTAGCCTGTGGTGTGGCCAAGCAGGGCAAAGAACATGTGTACTTAAACGAGAAGTACTGTATTGGATTTAAATATACCAAACATACATTTGCATCTGTGCCCACCGCCTCGAAGACTGAGAACTGAGCAATCAAAGTTCTCAGTCTACAGTGAGCAAAAAGCTTACTGCTCTGCCCCTCCAATGCTCATTGGAGTCCCAGGCTGTGGAGTAGGCGAGAGCGGCTGGCTCAGACAGTGCAGTGAGAAGCTGAGCCAGCTGTCGGTCAGGCATCTGGATGGATCCCAACATTAAAGTCACGATCCCTCCAGATTCTGGACTGGCTGAGTGACATCAGCTGACAGGGGACTTTAGCCCACTATCGACTGAATACGGGTTATATAAGTGCAGAAATAAGTGCACTCCTGTGACCCACAGGAAACATAGGGCCAAAAGAGCTTTGGCCATACTTCTCCTTTAATAGCCTCCCTGCTGCTTGTATTCAGTTGCTTTTGCCCCCCCCCCCAACTCCACTCTGTTAGCCCCCATAACTGATGTAAAATACCAGGTAATTTAGGTACAGGGAAACGTAAATTTCCCTATTCCTTTCATGATGAAACACTGGGAGCCTGAGCCTTCAGTAACCAAGGCTGTGCGTTGCCATGTTGAAGCATGGAAATAGTCCTTAGCCCTGTGTAAGTTCTGATCAGATTTAGAGTTTGCACAGGACTTTATCTCTTCACTATGGTAAGGGAGCGGAGCAGAGGGAGAGCAAAGGTAAAGTAAAACCTAGTACAAAGCCATGTGTATGGAAACCAGTCCAACCGGCAACCATTCCGACCGGCTACCGATCAGCTCCCTCAGCCAATGGCTGAGAGCGCTGACTGCAGTGTACTGACGTGTACTGAGAAAACAGTGGCTCAGCAGGGGAGACCGCTATACTAACATCAGATTGTTAGTACAGCGGTTCCGACCTAAGCTGTCGGGCTTTTTTTCGTTCAACCCAGTTTAAAACTAGTAGTGTGTATGAGGCTTAAAGCCAGTCATAAACCTTTAGATTTCTCTTACTCAACTCCACATCCTAAACAATAGAAATCAATCAATTCCCAATCCACGCTTAACAGTGTGAATAAAGAAATCTCCCTTGAAGGCTATTGTATTCATCAGCCGGTGGGACCCATGACTGCTGAATATCCGAACAATGACTGCATCCAATCAGACTGCATTCAGTCAGATCCAATCCCATCTCCTTCAACAAAAGGTTGATTGAAAAGTTGATTTTGAAAAATAAAAATAGGCCACGTTGGCAGACACAGTTCTCAAAAATAACCAGATCTGGCAACCCTGGTTTGATAAATACTTGCCACCAGGCTTTGACAACACTCTACTAGATGACCACCTTTCTATAGCCCACACAAACCAAAGAGTTACTGAAATGAGAAAGGCACTTTGTCTATCCACGACCTGCTGGGAACCCCCTACAATTCCTTAAGCTCCTTTGTTACACATCCCTACCTCTGCTGGTTAAAGAATCAATTTCCATAGTATAACGTAGCCTTTTTCAACTGGGGTGCCTTGAGATTTCTACAGGGGTGCCTTGGCAAAATACCAAAAATGTTCCCAAACATGTATATAAACCAATGGGTGGATCAAGCTGCCTTTTAGCTACACAAAGCCACAGGTTTTTTTTGTGCACCATTTCAACCTTTCAGCCACCGGCATCCTAGCAACCAGTAATGTCATTAGTGTTAATAAAAAAGTGTGTTGATCGCTTGCACAGCATCCTTGTTTGACCCTCCCATTCCCCTCTCCGTCAACACAGGGGTCACATTAGCTGAGTGATGGAGAGAAACTGAGGGAGAGGAGAAACATTGGTATACTAGTCAGTATCAGTGTGCAAAAGTGTATTTTCTTTGGAAGAAAAAAATCACCACTAATGTTGGGTGTCCTACATGTGTTGATGCTGCTTTGAATAGTTTTTTACAATGGGGTGCCTTGAGAAGGTTGAGAAACACTGGTATAACGTACAATCTGTATCTTCAGCAGTGGTGGCCCGTCCAGCAGTGGTGGCCCGCCCGAGGCTCTAATTGGCTTAAAAAAGGGTGGGCTTGGGGCGCAGAGAACTTCCCCCCCGAGCTCACCCACTTGTGTGACAATAGCAAATTAATATTCACTATTGTCTTCCTGATTTTCCTCCAGGCCAATTAAACAAAATGACACCCTCAAATTTTTTGAATTGATTTTGAAAAGGACGAGATATGTGATCTGACCATTTGGCGTGGTCGAAGTCGATCTAGAGGGAGAGGCCAACGCCAACAATCCAAACAACGTCGAGATAAATCACATAGTGATTCTGACGACAAAACAACAAGGTCAGTCACTTTTTTAGAGCAAAGGGGGGCGGAGCAAAAAACTCCACAAACTCCAGCTCCGACGCAAAAAAACAAAATAGGGTCTCTGAAACAGAAACAGACCAAGGCATCAGGCGATCGCACATACACGAGAAGCCAAAAAAGACACTAACTATGCAACCCTCTCAGAGTGTACAACACGAGCCTAACAACTTGAAGGTGGTAAATTTATCTAGCCATAATTTTAGTCCGGATCATCTTAGTCTTCTTGCCAAAGGTATGTCCTTTTCACCGACATCCGCTATGGATGAGTTTACCGTATATAAGGACATTTCCCTATTCTTGAGAAAAGTTTTCTTACGGTCCCTATACGAAGGCAAAGGTGAGACATCCAATACCATTATTGATTCAGATGACCAACAGGCTTTGGATATTCTGAACTCTCTACTGGACGAAAATCTAGGACATAGTGACGAGGCCTATACATCAACTAAGCGAACAGTTGATTTAAAAATGAAATCACAAAAAATGCCCCCTCTGTCCAAAAATAGGTGGTTAAGCCTCTTTCTTGAGATGGTTCAGTCCGATCTCGAGAAAGTGAATTGGAATAAAAGAGGCACAGACAACTTAACCAAAGGGGAAAGAATCGCCCTCAATGATCTTAAAAAGAGGAAAAATATAGTAATAAAAAACAGCGATAAAGGGGGCAATGTTGTCATCTTGGATGACACACATTATGAAAAATGGCAAAGAAACTACTAAATGATGACACTACTTACTGTAGATTAGATCACAATCCTTTTCCCATATTAATCCAGGAACTAAATCGGATACTCACCTTCGCTAGGGATGAGGGATTGCTGACCATGCGTGAATATCAGTATCTTTCAGTTCAGGAGTTCAACATACCTACCTTTTACGTAATTCCCAAACTGCATAAAAACCTGAAAGATCCACCGGGAAGACCGATTGTATCGGCCTGTCAAGGCCCCTTTGAACGTATTGGTAGGTATCTTGACTTTCTGCTGAAGGACATGGTCACAGGCCAAAAATCCTTTGTACAAGACACACGCCATGTCTTAGCCAAATTGACAGAATTTCAAAATCTCGACCAGTTGGGCGAAATCTGGCTCGTCGGCATTGACGTCGAGTCATTATATACCTCAATACCCCATGAGTGTGGGATTAAAGCAGTCGAGACCTTTCTGAACACCCTTTATCCAGAATCAGGACCATAAAACGAATTCCTGGTAGACCTCTTGAGATTCATGTTGGGAAACAATTACTTCCAATTTCTGGCGGCCTATTACCAGCAAATTCGCGGCACGTCTATGGGGGCAGCATGGGCACCTTCATATGCGTGCCTTCATTTGAGTTTTTGGGAGGAGAAGATGGTATTCCCTTCGTCGATGTACCGTGACCACGTTCACGCCTGGTTACGGTACATCGATGATATTTTCATGATCTGGCGGGGCACTCAGACCAACATGTTGGAGTTTATTAATGAGTTAAATGACAACACATTCAATATACACTTGACATATTCTTTTAGTCAAACAAAACTGTCCTTTCTTGATCTGCAAATTTATTTTGAGAATGGACAACTGCATACTTCGACTTTCCGTAAGGAAACGGCGGCAAACACCTTTCTGAGTGCCACTAGCCATCATCCCCATTGGGTAAAAAATGGTATTCCGGTGGGTCAATTTTTACGTCTCAAAAGAAACTGTTCAAAAGCTAGCGATTATCGAAAGGAGAGCCAGGACCTCTATACACGCTTCAGAGAGCGCGGTTACTCACATCGGCAAATTAAGCGAGCTAGGCGGAAGGCAGCGATTCGGAATCGCCAGAGCCTACTCCTAACCGAGCCAACTTATAACCCGGATTCACTCAAACCAAAAATTGATGGTCCAGTCATATTAATTACCACTTTTGGATCTCAGTGGAACGACATTCGATCCATCTTAGAAAAACATTGGGGTTTACTAGCAAATTCACCTGGCTTGGGCATGATAGTAGGCACCTCTCCCCAGTTGGTTGCCCGACGGGCCAAAAACTTGGGAGATATGCTGATACAGTTAGAATTCACGCGAAAACCTGAAAATTCATGGTTATCAGATTATCCGCGAACTCTTGGTATGTACCCGTGTAATAGGTGTCAAATCTGTCCCTATGTACACAGAACCTCCACCTTTACTGATGCATATGGAAAGGGATCATTTGAAATTCATGATTTAATTAACTGCTCCACATCTCGATTAAGCTATATGATGACATGTCCATGTTCCAAAATTTATATTGGAAAAACAAAAAGACAGTTAAAAATCCGTATTGGAGAACATTTGCGAGAAATCAACGACAAAACAAAAATTCCAGAGAAACCCTTAGCAAAGCATTTTGCTAAATTCCATGGGGGCAGCTCTCGTGGGATGAGGGTAAAAGGCATTTAAATTTGCCCCCTAGACGTGGCGACTTTGATCGCATACTACTTCAAAAAGAAAAATGGTGGGTGTATCGCTTAAAGTCGCTAGTTCCGGTAGGGTTAAATACCGAACTAAATTTCCAGCCCTTTCTACCCACCTAAACAATAATCTTGGCCCATATTCAGTGCTTTATTCCAATCATGCCGGTGAGTCAACACTATGTATGTACATAACACCGACATGGTTGGCAACACTATAATACATCCATTTTCTAATATTCAGGGTGCTTATTATTATCATTATTATTATTTTTATTCTTTATTCTTATTTCCACTTAATATCTTTTATTTTCAATTTTTATTTTCATTTGTATGCTCATTTTGTTGTTCCACTTTTCCCCTCTTGTTCTCCTCCCTTATTATTCACCACACTAGGTGAGGGAATGGTATCTTAACTTGAGAAGTACAGCTGTAATTAAGGACAATTAAAACTAAAAAGTCTTTACCTCCATTGTTTACTGTATCCATTACCACCTAATTACCTTTTACAAACAGCAAACAGAAATCTCCTGACAGAAATATACAAATATGATTAATTTTTTCGCGACCCACACTTGTAAAAACCTAAACATTCCAGGGCGGTGATTGATCGCAGCCAACGATACAAGTGGAGCGCCCTCACCAGCCCTGGTACCGTCCGAGATGAAGCTACGCTATCGGCAATAGCGAAACGCGTTGACGCCATCAACGCTGACACATCGCGGGCGCTGGGCTCTGTGTGTGTGAGACCGTGAGATGAGACGATGAGAAGGCAGCTGCTGGCATCTGACTGCACTAACCAGCTCATTCCATCTATGTTACCCGGCATCCGTACAGATTGATCTCCCCCACTAACTGGCTGAGGATCCAAGCCCCTAGGTGGAATATCAGGAGCCGGACGACTCTCATCAGTGGGCGGCTACAACAGCAGTGATCCGACAAGGAGGTAGAGCTCGCGGTGCACAATTCATGATCCCGCCATCCCTCCAGCTGCTGACATTTGCTTCGGAGCCGAGGGCAGCATGATGTATGATCAACCCCGAGCGGAACTCGGAAGATAATTGATGCAACAAATGGTAAAGTTCTATATCTGCATTTATTTGAGTATACAATCTACACTTACTATGCTATCACCAGTGACTTTTACCTAATTGTCCATAAGGACAATCATCCCTTTACTGCATCTTTCTTAGCAACATCTTTCATCCTCACATTAATATTCCTAGGATCTGATCATCATCGTGTGGACTTCTACTGCTTTCTTATCATATTAATGAATAGCTTTGGAATCTCATTGCCTAGTACCTAAAGCAACAAAGCCAGCAGTAGTTAGCACTACCCAACCCTCCCTTCACCACCATCCCCACCCATCCCCAAAGGATCTTTCTTGCTGCTGACAGGTACTTTCTGGCCAGTAGAGAATATTGATGTTACATTAACTGATTCCAAATTACCAATTATCAATATGATTACCCTATTACCAGCCAGCAATTAGCAAGATCCTTCAGCGTCCGGATGCTGCCACACGTTGTGTGTTAATTGTTTTTGTTTTATGTAGTTTTTTTTGTTTGTTTTGTCAGGCCTATTATTCAATCATAGATGCAGTAATTGGGCCCTTTTGGACCCAACTGCGCTCAACCTATGTACATTTTAATCAAGCTTGTTGCTCAATATGTTTAATGTATTTTAACAATTTAATAAAGTGAATCATTCAATTTTTTGGCAATCCAGCCAACTTGTGATTGATAATCAATAAGTGTTGCTAAGGTAACCCCTTACCCGGACACTAGCACTGGGTGTTTCTTTTTCTTTCTTTTTTTTCAATCAGGAAACAGTTCCTGAGACCCAATTGGCCAGGGAGTCTTAGGAGTCCCGGCTAATCTGGTCTCAGTCAGGATCCACTCCCTGTTCAACCGGGAGGAGAAGCAATGGCTCCGGAGCAAGGAGCTGCAGCCTGGATCCATGTCTGCCTGATCTGCCTCATTCCTAAAGGAAGGAGGCCTCTGATCGCCACCACATTCCCATCCATCTCCTGTGGGGTTGTTCGCTGCATTCCCGTCCGTCTCACAAGGGGGGGGGGGTTGGCGTTGGTTTGCCACCGCCCCCCAAAATTTTGAGCACCAGCCGCCACTGATCTTCACTCCTTTTAATTTTTGTCTAATTGTACCTCCTAATTGACTAACGTTATAATGTGATGTCATCATACTGTTGTACTAGTACTTTACTTTGGAAGCCTAATAATTGAACAGAAAAGTAGAGCCAGATGGTGCCAACAAGGCCACCCACAGCTTGATTTTGACCGAATCAGCATGAATTAGCCGAATTCTGAGCAATGTATTGCCAGCTTAGGCATATGCAGTGGGGACAGACAAATAAATGAAGCTGTTACCTTGCCCTATGTGGCAAAGCACAGGTTCTTTGTAAGAGAAAGTACAAAGACATTCCTGGCATTTATTTTAATCTCTGGATAAATGATCTGTGCAGGTTTCCGTGTTGGCATAGTAGGCTGTGCAATGCTGGGACTTTATTATTCTCATATCCACTTCGCCTTCTTCACTGTTCACTTCCGTTTCATTGTCAGCTTTGGCACCCATGCTCTGTTTATCTTTGTTCTGCCAGTGAATGAGGAGAGCATGTGAAAGGAGTTAAATGAATAGGGTTTACAGAAGCTAGGATACTGTAAAAGTCAGAATTCTGCCAGCCTGTGACAGTGAATGGAAGCCACAGAGACAGATCTCCCATTGGTCTGAGGTTTACCTGCGTCACATGAAATGAGGAGGAGATAGGAAGAAAACCAGGTATCATTTTCACCTCGAGTCATTCACCTTTCCACAAAGTGCACACTATCAGGAATCAACAACTCCCTGTTAGCTGCAATTATTTAGTTATGCACTAGGAGTTTATTGTGACTACAATGACACGGTCTATAGATATCATTGTCCAGTGAACTTATTTTTGGCATTCAGTATGAAAGTATAAGAAATATGAAACAAGTATGAATAAATAATTATCTAATTTACTCAGCCATATTGTCTTTGGTTGCGGAAAGTATCTTATGGAAAACTGCGGTCAGGAGACCAGGTGGGTGCTGACATCCATGGTCGGGAAACCTGTAAAATGCAGTGACAGGCTGAGAGCAGCCATAACTGTCTACAGCTTTTCTCCATTATCTGTGGTTAGGGAATGATGATCACCACTGGATGCAAGCTGTTTGTGTCCAGGGACAATCATAAATCCCTAAATGCAGGTAATCGTTCCCTGTGCAACTACTTCCTAATGTCCCGTACACACGATCGGACATCGAACAAAATCCATGGATTTGTTCCGACAGATGTTGGCTCAAACTTGTGTTGCATACACACGGTCGCACAAATCTTGTCGGAAATTCCGAACGTCAAGAACGCGGTGATGTACAACACGTACGACGAGCCGAGAAAAATGAAGTTCAATAGCCAGTGCGGATCTTCTGCTTGATTCCGAGCATGCGTGAAACTTGGTGCGTCGGAATTGTGTGCACACGATCAGAATTTATGTGTGACGGAAATTCCGATGGGAAATGTCCGATGGAGCCTACACACGGTCGGAATTTCCGACAACAAGCTCCCATCGAACATTTTCCGGCAGGAAAATCCAACCGCGTGTACGGGGCATTTCACAGGTGGACAGCTTTGGCTGCTGCCTGCCTGTCTTTGCTTTGTACAGGCTTCTCAGCTGCAGTTCTTGCAAGATACTTGCCACACTACAGCCAATTTGGCCATATTAATGAACCCTAAATTTCATTAATGTTTAAACTGTTCCTCACTGTGAAACAGGTCCTAATGCACACGTACACACGAGCGGACCTTTCAACCGGACTGGTCCGACGGACCGAATCTGGCGGACAATCTGACCGTGTGTGGGCTCCATCGGACCTGCATCTGACTTTTTCGGTCGAAAATCTGACGGACTTTAGATTTTCAACATGTTTCAAATCTTTCCGAAGGACTCGAGTCCGGTCGAAAAATCCGCTCGTCTGTATGCTAGTCCGACGGGCGAAAACCGACGCTTGGGCAGCTATTGGCTACTGGCTATCAACTTCCTTATTTTAGTCCGGTCGTATGTCATCACGTACAAATCCGTCGGACGTTGGTGTGATCGTGTAGAGGCAAGTCCGTTTGTTAGAAAGTCCGTCGAAAGTCCGTCGGAAAGACCATCGGACCTTCGATGCCGAAAAGTCCAAACTATGAATCTTCTTGCTCTCAATATATAAAAAAATTGGGGAAATGGCGCTACCCTATTAGTATCTAAAATATAGTGACCAATTACAATCCAAAAATAAATAAACATAAATAGTGCTAGTCCCAGTATAATTGGCACTTATAATTGTACGTGACAGTAATTATAAACGTGCACTAATTCCCATATAATGATATAAAATACATATATCTACAGTGGCAGTGTACCCCTGAGGGCAAGTACTAATAGTGTGCAGTACTCCAGTGTTTGTTCAATGTATACTTAAATTCCAAAGGGCTGTAGGCCCCTTAAAGACAAACACCAACAGTAGTGTGTTTTCAAATGTGAGCTCAGTGTGTGCATTTAGCCCAATTAGCTGCAGCATATAGTGAAGTGTTCAAAGTGATATCCACTAATCTAACCGACATACAAACATGTGTATATATAAAATAAAAATAAAAAAATAAAGATAAACATAAAAATATTATAAATTCTAATATAATTATTGTGACATATATACCAAAGTCTATAAAGCAGTGGTTCTCAACTCCAGTCCTCAGGACCCACTAACAGGCCAGATTTTAGGTATTGCCTTGGGGAGATGCAGACTAGAATACTGCAATCACTGAGCAGCAAATGATATCACCTGTGATGTATTTCAGTTATCTTGCAAACCTGGCCTGTTAGTGGGTCCTGAGGACAGGCGTTGAGAACCACTGCTATAAAGGTATATCAAAGCCGTGCATGCATAGCCCTAGAATAAACTTATATATAAAACAAAATCCCTACAAGACCAAAAGTCTCTGTGAGAAACCAAAATTTCTGTGCAGTCCCATAAAAATAATAAATAATAAAGGGTGAAGATCAACGGTGACTTCTGTGCTCATCAGCAGTAGTGACTCCAAGTGCTCCCCCAATGTGTCCCCACTCACCAGAAGCAGTAACCCCTGCAAGGGTAGTGGGCATAGAGTGGGTAACTTGGAGTGGATGTTCCCTTAGAATTCAAGCTTAACCTCCGTTCCTCCGTGAATGTGTCCCGGTAATCCGGTTCAGGTTCCCAGCTGGCGTTTCAGAGATGAACTCTTCCGTGCCACATCACCATCATTATATGTTTTCCTCCATTTAGAAAGAAGAAACAGGGGACTTCCGTAGTGAAGTAAGTTCAGTTTTATTCACAAAAAGTACATAAAAACCATAAGCAGCTAACCCAGTGTAGCCCGGCTCAACAGCGAACAAAACCAGGAAGCCAAGAGTGGTGTGCGTCCCAGCTTGTGTTCCAACCAGAGCTTCCGGGTGTGACGTGTGAGCGTGACTCTGCCTTACGCGTTTAGTCATAGGACGTTATCAAAGACCATCTTTGATACCGTCTGGGTTAGCTGCTTATGGTTTTTATGTACTTTTTGTGAATAAACCTGAACTTACTTCACTACGGAAGTCCCCTGTTTCTTCTTTCTAAATGGAGGAAAACATATAATGATGGTGATGTGGCACAGAAGAGTTCATCTCTGAAACGCCAGCTGGGAACCTGAACCGGATTACCGGGACACATTCACGGAGGAACGGAGGTTAAGCTTGAATTCTAAGGGAACATCCACTCCAAGTTACCCACTCTATGCCCACTACCCCTGCAGGGGTTACTGCTTCTGGTGAGTGGGGACACATTGGGGGAGCACTTGGAGTCACTACTGCTGATGAGCACAGAAGTCACCGTTAATCTTCACCCTTTATTATTTATTATTTTTATGGGACTGCACAGAAATTTTGGTTTCTCACAGAGACTTTTGGTCTTGTAGGGATTTTGTTTTATATATAAGTTTATTCTAGGGCTATGCATACACGGCTTTGATATACCTTTATAGACTTTGGTATATATGTCACAATTAATTATATTAGAATTTATAATATTTTTATGTTTATCTTTATTTTTTTATTTTTATTTTATATATACACATGTTTGTATGTCGGTTAGATTAGTGGATATCACTTTGAACACTTCACTATATGCTGCAGCTAATTGGGCTAAATGCACACACTGAGCTCACATTTGAAAACACACTACTGTTGGTGTTTGTCTTTAAGGGGCCTACAGCCCTTTGGAATTTAAGTATACATTGAACAAACACTGGAGTACTGCACACTATTGGTACTTGCCCTCAGGGGTACACTGCCACTGTATAGATATATGTATTTTATATCATTATATGGGAATTAGTGCACGTTTATAATTACTGTCACGTACAATTATAAGTGTCAGTTATATTGGGACTAGCACTATTTATGTTTATTTATTTTTGGATTGTAATTGGTCACTATATTTTAGATACTAATAGGGTAGCGCCATTTCCCCAATTTTTTTTATATATACCTTATTAGTCCCAATTGGGAACTAATTTAGGGATAGGCTGCAACCCTCCAAGTCCTAAGCGCGGACTTTTAATTTATAATAACTTCTTGCTCTCAATGTCCCTGGGAATGTCGAGTAGTCTAAATCTTGCAAGAAGATGCTGCAAAATAGTGCTGGATTGTCTTCTTATAGGATTTGAGTTAGTCAGTATTCTCCAAGATCAGGCTGTAAGGAGGATGATGCAGCCACTTGTGCCCATAATATGCAGCCACTTGTGCCCATAATATGCAGCCACTTGTGCCCATCATATGCAGCCACTTGTGCCCATCATACGTAGCCACTTGTGCCCATCATATGCAGCCACTTGTGCCCATCATATGCAGCCACTTGTGCGCTATCAAATGCTGCCAGTTGTGCCCATGAAATGCTGCTACTGTGACCCCTGCCCGATGTCTGCCTGGCACTTACCCCATGTTAGTGGTGGTTTAGGCAGCGGGTGACGGCAGCAAGCTGTGAGACGGCTCCTGTGTCCTCCATGCTTCTCCCTCCTCTGTTGTTCCGTTTTGCTAGACCTTCAATCAGAGTGCCTCTGCCTTCAGCCAATCAGGTAACGGGTATTAGACCCACGCTATCTGATTGGTGGAGAGGCGATTCAGTGTTAGAAAAGCAAATATTAATTTGCTTTTCTAAAACATCTGGGTGGACTGCGAGCCTAATGCCCTGCGCCACCAGTCCACCTTTTTTGAAGCCTATTAGAGCCTATGGCTCTAATCAGGTGTTTAAAAAAAACCCCCACCGCTGGAATTCAGGCGCCCGGCATCCGAAAAGGGGCCGAATGCCTGAATAGGGGGTGGCAGCGCGGCCATGGATAGATTCATGGCTGCCGCTGCCATTAGTCATAGAGGGGGTGGCTGGAGAGAGGGGGCGGCTGGAGAGAGGGGGCGGCGCCTGTGCACCCTTAATGGACGGGCCACCCCTGGAGGGGGCAACTTGAATAAGTAGACTTTACCACTGAGGTGCAGGGTTAATTTTACCCCATTCCCTTACCTTGAACACTCAACCCTCTTAAAGGATATGTAAAGCTTTGGTTTTTTTTTGTTTTTAAATAAAAATATGTTATACTTTCCTCCTCTGTGCAGTTGGTTTTGCACAGAGTGGACCGATCCTCCTCTTCTGGGGTCCCTCAGCGGCGCTCCTGGCTCCTCCTTTTCTTGAGTGACCTGATGAAAAGCCGCTCTCCCTTGGGGCACTCATGTGGGCGCGCTCCCGTGTCTTGCTGCTGCGTCCATTGGCACAGACAGCAGGACTCGGCCCCATCCCCCGGCTCCAGCATCATTGGATTTGATTGACAGCAGCGGGAGCCAATGGCTGCGCTGCTATTAATCTATCCAATCGGGACCTGAGACACCGGCTGGAGCTGGTGTGCTCGTCCCCGTCGCTGGAAAGATTGGGTTCAGGTAAGTAAAAGGGGGGCTCTGGGGGGCAGCTGCATCACAGGAGGTTTTTCACCCTAATGCATGGAATGCATTAAGGTGAAAAACCTTGAGGGTTTACAACCCCTTTAACCTTCCCTATTTACAATTAAATGGTATGTCAAGAAAAAAACAAAACATATGCAGTACATCTCCGCTATACATGCACATTTCCCATGTCTTACATTTTTAAAGACCCTTTAAGCACAGAAAAATACCTGTTGATCTGTCAGAAATGCATTTTGCTCTCAATTTCCTATTGTGGACTGAGAACAACACTTTGATTGTTCCTGCCCCTCTTTGTTTGCTTGGGCACTGATATGAGGCACTAATGGGCACTGATATGAGGCACTAATGGACACTGATAGGAGGCACTGATGAACACTGATAGGTGGCATTGATGGGCATTGATGAGCAATGATAGGCAGCATTGATGAGCACTGATAGATGCTGATAGGCAGCACTGGTGAGCACTGATAGATGGCACTGATAGACGCTTTTAGGCAGAATTGATGGGCACTAATAGGCGGCATTGATGAGCACTGAATGGTAACACTTGTAGGCGGAATTGATGGGCACTGATAGGCAGCACTGATAGGATTGTTAATTATTATTATTATACAGGATTTATATAGCGCCAACAGTTTACACAGCATTTTACAACTTGAGGGTAGACAGTACAAATACAATATACTTTAATACAGTAGGAATCAGAGGGCCCTGCTCCTTAGAGCTTACAATCTAATAGGAAAGGTCAAGAGATACAAGAGGCAATAACTGTGGGGGATGTGCTGATGGAGAAGATAAATGTACAGTTGTTAGGTGGGGGTCAGATAGGCTTCTCTGAAGAGATGAGTTTTCAGAGATCGTCTGAAAGTGGACAAAGTAGGAGAAAGTCGGACAGATTGAGGTAGAACATTCCAGAGGATGGGAGAGGCTCTGGAGAAGTCCTGAAGGCGAGCATGGGATGAGGTGACAAGGGAGTGAGGGAGCAGGAGGTCTTGGGAGGAGCGAAGAGAACGATTAGGTTGGTGATGTAGCTGGGGGGCAGGTTGTGGATGGCTTTGTAAGTTATTGTTAGTATCTTGAATTTGATTTGTTGGTTGTTTGGCAGCCAATGGAGGGATTGGCAGATGGGTATAGCAGACACTGAGCGGTTTGTGAGGTGGATGTGCCTGGCAGCAGCGTTCATGATGGACTGAAGTGGGGATAGCCTATTTATACGTAAGCCAATGAGGAGGGAGTTGCAGTAGTCAAGGTGAGAGATGACCAGGGAGTGGATTAGAAGCTCTGTGGTGGCATTGGTTAGGAAGGGGCGTTCCTTGAAGATGTTGCGGTGGTTGAGGCGGCAAATTTTGGATAGCGATAGGATGTGGGGCCAAAAAGTTCCTGCAAGAGACAAAACAGACAAACATCCTACCAATCTAACTGGCTAGGCATGTTCAACATTACTGGACTTTAGCAGTCAAACTTAAATATGCAGTCCCTTTAGGTGCCCAGGTTCTGACCTCTGCTAGCCAAACCCAGGAACCAGCATGAAGAAATGTGAAGTCCACTCAACTGGTACCTGCAGTGCCATGACCTCTGCAGCATCAGGAGCAACACATCTTCTTGTGGCAAGCCATGTCCTGAGCCTACAGCAATAAACCACCTGTATATAGATAATCAACAAAGAGTCAATCGAACCTGGAGAAGCTTTTCAATGGAAGTCCTTTTCCCGGCACTTCACTTTTAGAACAACTGAAGGAGTTTTTAGCAAGTCCTTCCTTCAGCACTGAAGGATGGAAGAATTGACACACTTCTTTCCTTTTTCCAAAGGCTCCCAGCACAATAGCCTTCTGAACTCACAAACTCTGTTAAACAGCAACACTAATGCCCTGTACATACGGTCAGAATTTCCAACAGAAAATGTGCGATCGGAGCTTGCTGTCAGAAAATTCCAACCGTGTGTGGGCTCCATCAGACTTTTTCCATCGGAATTTCCGACACACAAAGTTTGAGAGCAGACTATAAAATTTTCCGACAACAAAATCCGTTCGCATAAATTCCGACAGTGTGTGGCCAATTCCGACGCACAAAGTGCCATGCATGCTCAGAATAAATTTCGAGACGGAACTGCTCGGTCTGGTAAAATTAGCGTTCGTAATGGATATAGCACTTTCGTCACGCTGCAATGTTTTAAATTGTGCAATGCAGCGCATTCTCTTCTTCTTTATAATGTTAGAAGAATTAAGTTGTTTTGCTGCTCATATTCACACAGACTTCTCACAAACTTCTTTCTTTATTATTTCTTTATTATTTGTGATTTCATGAATATAATATTTTGATTTGTCACATCTCCTGAAAATATTATTTATTTTTATGTTTTTATATTTTGTATTATTTGTTTTTATTTTTTAAAATCCTGATCTCCTGTTATTTTTTTTATTTTATTTTTTATCTCCAGAATAGTTTTGGGTGTGTTTTGTGTGTCAAGTTACCACAACACCATTATTATCTTGTATCGTTTTAATCTCAAGGAGGTTGCTTGGTGTTGGTGTCTCTTGTTAATTTCACATTGTATTTTTGACATTGTATTTTTGAAATGTACCTGCCTACTCACAAACAAACTGTCCTTTTTGAAGGAAAACACACATAGGTGAGTATTATTTAAAAAAAATACCTTTATTAAGGGGTCATAACCAAAGAAAGAGGGAAGGCAACGCTGGGGAAACTGCTAAATTGGTGAAGCCTTTGGCCCCCAGGGCAGACATCAACTATTTGAATGCAAAATTGGTGGCCTGAGGAGTCCATATATAAGGGAGTACAATCTGGTCCAGAAGTCCAAGAGATCATGAACAGTAGCAGATGACATGTATGTCCCCAAGTTGTGGTCATACAAGAGCCTGCATCTTTTGTCAGACCAGTCTGAACCCAGGCCATCACTTTCTTGTCTTCCTTCCACTATTCTTTCCAGGCTGTGTCTGCGGTGTTGGATTTGTGGCAGGAGGAGGATGATGATGCAACTCACACAGGTGGGTATTGGGTGTGATTTGGCCCCTTACCCCCTTAGTTAATGTTTCAAAAAAGGATTTCCTCACACATGAGGCGTTGGCCCTCCTCCATGTCCTGCAGTTTGGTGGCAGCCATGGAGGCAAAGGCCTCTTCACGAGTGGGGGTGGCTCTGAGGGCTGCAGAAGCCTCCCTAATCAGCCTGAGCGCTGACTCCTCCACATTACTCCCCTTCCTGGGTCTTTTGGTTGAAAGGCGGAGGGGAGGGACCTGGGATTCTGTGAGGCTCCTACTGGGCCCGGCCTCCTCCTGGCTGCCACTAACCCCCGCCTCCTCCTGGCTGCCACATTCCACAGCCTCCTCCTGGCTGAGGTCTTTCTGTGTATGAAAAAGGGACATAGTTTTAGTTTTTTCTTCATCAATCACACACAATTTTCATCTCATGACTGTTGCAAATTGAATGTTAACAAATATAAAAGATTATCATTCCGACCCCAGCATTTTTCATTCTTGTCCCAAACATTTTTGCCCACTACTGTCTATTGATATGTAAAACACTTTATTAAATCAGCAATTAGTGATCAATAATAAAATCTAGTAAACATAATTTATTTATTGACCAGAAATCTGTAGGACAATGCTATACCTGGCTCAAGCTGGGCTCCTCCACTTCTTCCTGGCTGGAAGTCCCAGGTTGGACATGGGAAGCCTCAGCTGGGGTGGAAGATAGGGTGGAAGGAAGAGTGGAAGGAAGGGTTGAGAGGGATTCCCTGACTTCAGTCTGGTCTGACAGAAAACGAAGTCTCTCATAGTACCACATCCTGGGGACATAAACGTCATCTGCTGCAGCTCCTGATCTCTGTGAATCCTGGACCTTCTTGCACTCCCTAAGATAAGTGCTCCTCAAGCCACCAATTTTTGCTTTTAAATAGAGGATCGTTGCTGTGGGGACCACCGGCTTCACCAACTCCAGCAGTTTCTCCAGCGCTGCCTGCCTCTTTTGTTTATGATTGTAATGCGGGTGTTTGACCTGCAATAGACAGGGCAGCTCCCTGTATTTATCTATGAACAGGGGGAGGAAGTTGTGGTCATTGAAGCCATCCATTTTATCTGCAATACACAAGACAAACCCTAATGTCAGGCTAAAGTCTCCTTATCTTGTCCCAATATAGGCCTCAATCTATAAGCAGTATAGGCCCAAGTTAAAATTGTACCTTCACAATCGGCACTTCCGATACTCCTTCCTCCACTCACAGATCGTACGTACGATGCACGCATGTTACGCTTTATATACACTGCGCATGCGTGAAACTCCGCCCGCCCCTGACGTTCTTTATAATCTATTCCCCGCCCCTTCTCTTTCAGGGGAAGTGGGGAAGAGCACATGGTGGAGACACAACAGGTGCATGATAATTCCAGCAACGAGGAGGAGGAGGAGGAAAGCCCGGAGCCAGAAACATCACGATCCTGCAGGAGAAGATTTAAGGCCTCAAATATGGCCTTTGTAGAGATGGTGGAGATGGTCGACATATTGAAAAGGGCCGACTATGAAGGGAAGCATGGACCTTACCCTAACCCAAATGTAAGAAAGGCCAAGATCATGGCAAAAGTTGTGAAGAGTCTGCACGGGAATTTTGGGGTACGGCGATCCAAGGATCAACTCAGGAAATGGTGGTCGGACCTCAAATTAAGGGAGCACGATCAGTATAGAAGGATCAGGAGAGTGCTGCAAAAAAGTAAGTAGTTGTCCTGTGTTCCTATTCTTTATTTTTATTACATTTGTGCTGCTTCATGTGCTTTTCTTTACTGTTGTACAGTTTAAAATGGCAACTTTCATGTTCATGGACACATTATTCGTTCGTAGGAAACATTGTTCGTTCAACCACTAAAACACCATGTTTTGTCCAGATGTAGTTCAATACATTTTTTCTGGCCTACTTCTCTCAAAATAAGTTGGTTGTCTATATGGGTTTGTAACTAGAATGAAATGCAAACTAGATTCTGTGTAAGGAGAGGACACTCAGCAGCTGTTTACACACCTGGACACAGGAGCACTAGTGTGGGACACCAGAACACCCTTTTTATTAGGGGGCCCACACAGGTGTTCCAGTGTATACTATAGGGGTGTCTCTATCTGTGAAGCTTGTACAAAACAGGTAAGTATTCAAGCTTGACAAAGGACAAAAATATTTCTTCATCTTGGAACTCTGCCAAAAGAGACAATTGTACCCCACTTCCAAGCAATGCTTCATATTCCTATTTCTGGCCTCAAATATCTGTGCTAAGTATACCTATTTTTTTCACATAGGAGAGAAAAGACTCGGAGGACACCACTCATCAGAGGAGACCAGGGACTCCCCACCTCAGGAAGAAGGGGAAATCCCCCAAACCCAACCAGAGGAGGAGGAAGGAGACGTTATAGAAATTGTCACCACAACAGGTAAGTGTCTGCGACCAAAGCTTCAGGTAAGAAATGGATGCCTGCATATTTATAATACATGGTGTGTTTTTTTGTTTTTTGTTTTAGGTGATCGTGATGTTGTGGGAGAGGAATGTCATTTCACAAGTGAAAGTGCCCAGATCCTCATCGGGGATATAATGGGGTGTAATAGGGATTTAGAAACCCTAAAGAAAAACATCAATGATGTTCAAAACAAAATGAAGAACATCATTGATGTTTTAGGGAGAATATAAAACACCCAGAAATCCCTAACTTATTGCAGGTTTATTTTTGTTTTTATGACTAATTTTTGACATATTCGAAAAGCCACATTTTGAAGACGCACACAGTGTGTCAACATGTGCTATCTGCCATCACAGGAGATCAATGTACGCGTTTTGTGGGTGCAACCCCTTCCTCGATTATAAAGTAGCTGAGAGGAAGGGGTTGCACCCACAAAACACGTCCCTTGATCCCCCATGATGGCAGCTAGCACATGTTGACATTAGGCAATTTGTGTGCATCTTCAAAATTTGGCTTTTCCAGGGGTGACATCATCCCATCTGCTGAACGCAATATCAAACACAGTTTATAAATACTCATGTCTGATATTGCCTTCACTTTCTATAAGTTGAACTTTGTAAGTTCCAGAGTTGTGTATTGTTTTATGGTTTTAAACATGCCTGTTTTACCTATTAAAGGCTATTTTGTAGAAATGTGAACTCAAAAAATTTTAGACAACAAACATGTTGGTTTGTTAAAAATACCTTTTATAAACGCACATGTGATTGTGCTTTCATTAAAAATTTGGATAATGACCAATGTGTGGCTTCTTCTTTCAATGCTCAAAAGCAGTTTTTGGAGTAAAATTGTTTTTTTCCCTGGCAATGGTTGCTATTTACTAAAGGCAAATCCACTTTGCAGTACAAGTGCAGTTTCAGTGCAGTTTCAAGAGCACTTTTAGTGCAAAGTGTATTTTCCTTTAGTAAATAACACCCACAGTGCTTTATAATTTTACACAATCACACCATTTTCAGGACTCCCCAAATTTCAGTCATGGTGCTGAAAATGACGAAGATTTTTGTCAGTAATGCATTACATATATTAACAACAAAAACAAGGTGTGTGTAGCAGACCCACAACATACTTTTATAATATTAGCCGAAGAAGAGATTGTCATCTCATATCTGAAATAAATTTTGTTTGCACTGTTGAATCAAAAGGCCAACCAATACCAAAGAAAACCGAGGAGACAGCTAAAAGAAAGCCAAGCAGGAAATAAAATAAAATATTTCTAAAGTTTGAAAGATATCTTTTATTCAAAAATGTCTCAGACATTGTCTGGCATATTGATGGCCCCCCTACCCACAAAGTATTCCATGTATCTTATATGTACCTCACGGGCACTCTGGGGAGGCAAGCCAGGGCGGTCAGTTTCAAGCGCCGTCAGCGTTTGTTCATTAAGAATTCTGGCCTCAGGCCCAACTGAGGCAGCATAGTTTAGAGAATTTCTCCTTAAAAAATTGTGGCGAATACAGCATGCCAGGATGATGTGATTGAGTTTATATTCCACCATGTGTATGGATGTAAGAAATTAGCGGAACCGGCTGGCCATTATTCCAAACGTGTTCTCCACCACACTTCTGGCTATGGCCAGCCGGTAATTAAAAACCCTCTGGTCCGGGGTGAGGATCCTCATAGGGAATGGCTGCATAAGATGGTCCCCCAGCGCAAACGCTTCATCCGCAACTAAGATGAATAGGAGTCCTTCCGCATTGTCTTCTGGAGGTGGCAAGTCCAAGCTGCCATTCTGGAGACGCCTGTAGAACTCAGTCTGGGCGATGACTCCACCATCCGACATCCGGCCATTCTTCGCCACGTCCACATACAGGAACTCGTAAGTAGCTGACACCACCACCAACATCACAATATTATTGAACCCCTTGAAGTTGTAATAGTATGACCCTGAGTTGGGGGGTGGGACTATGTGGACGTGTTTCCCATCAATTGCCCCTACGCAGTTGGGAAAGTCCCACCGCTGGGCAAAGTGGGAGGCCACAGTCTGCCATTCCTGTGGGTTGGAAGGAAACTGTGAAGTCAAACCAGAAAAAAAAATGTAGTAATTTTGCACAAAAACATTGAAAGCAGATTAGACACAAACATTCTTGGCCAACATCAGTATAACATTTATTTTAGGGAGTATTTAAAGACAAAAGTATAAGGTCCACTTATCAGATTCCCCACCCCCTCTGATGGCCCATTGAAAAAATTTTGGGGGGGGGGGGAGATGTTTTGGACAGGTAACCCTCTCCACTTCATTGAGAGCTGAATGCATAAATAATCTGTATTACTTTGGCCAGCTTCTCCTTACTGTACACTACAGCCCACTGGACAGGTAAGAAGTGTCATAATACAAAGATATAAATACACACTGTCCAAATTTTAGCACATTTTTACATTCTGCAATTACCTATCAAGATAATAATAGGATACAAAAACTTTAGACATTACCATTTGAAAGTATTCAGGCAGGCCCTTGCACTACATGCTTTGGGGAATTCAGCCATAAATCTGACCACAAAAGAGGTAGGTATAGTGTGTATGGGTTTGGCAAAGTCAGCAGATAGAGGATTGGTATCAGCTGACTTTGTAGTTGGGGGGAGGGAGGGTTCCAAATGATTTTGGGACCCAAAAAAAAGCCTCTGGCACTCTGCCTGAATTTAAAGCACAAATAACATTTATACACATTTTAGGGGGTGTTTAGGGTAAAGCACTACTATGGAGCTGACAAAATACATTGTTAAGTGACTAGATAAGGTGGATATGGGCCCAGGAGAGCATGCTGGGGAGGTAAGTGAAGGCAAATATGCATGAAGGACAAAAAAAAGTTTAAAAATTCCAGCATGCATGAGGACAAAGGGGACATTCACAGCATATTACAATCATGGTAATTAGGGAATAAGGAAAGAAATACAATACATTAGTAAACATTAAATACAACAAAATGTGATGTTAAAGGATACAAATCTTACCTTAATATAGTCCCTCTGCAGGACCTGGATGTTGGCAGAACAGGTCTCTGGGATAATGATCCCCAGAGCCTGGGGGTGATGCCTGTCGAGAACTTGAGGTCCTGCAAGCTTCTCCCCATCGCCATGTACCGCAACGTGGTGACTAGCTTCTGCTCCGGAGTGATGGCTTGCCTCATGCAGGTATCCTGCCTGCTTATATAAGGGGTCAGCAAAGCCAACAAACGGTGAAATACGGGGTCCGTCATCCTGAGAAAGTTCCTGAAATCATCAGGATTATTCTCATGGATCTCACGGAGCAAAGGCATGTGACAGAATTGGTCACGCTGGAGCAACCAATTCTTGGTCCATGAACTCCTCCTCGCCCTGTTCATGGACTGGGCTTGTGTCAAAGTAAGAACTCCAACACCAAGCCCCTGCACAGCACAAACTCTATGATGAGTACGTACAGGCAACATGGCTAGAAAACGGTCGGCTGTTCAAAATGAAGTAACAGAACGCACTGAAGAACAGCAAGGCCTGTGAAGAGCGACCTGAAAATCAGTAACGAATGGACAAGAACACAATGATAAATCAATGCACGCACTGAAGAACAGATACAAACCCACAAGCACAAACTGAACACCAGAAAAACGATCTGAAAACCACGAGGCTGAAAAGCGCAAATCGTCTCTCACCAAACTTTTACTAACACTAGATTAGCAAAAGGAGCTCAAATGGTGGCGCGCTTTGTATTGAACTGCCCTTCTATAGTCTCGTCGTACGTGGTGTACGTCACCGCATTCTTGACGTTCGGAAATTCCGAGAACTTTATGTGACCGTGTGTATGCAAGACAAGTTTGAGCCAACATCCGTCGGAAAAAATTTTGTTGTCGGAATGTCTGAACAATGTCCGACTGTGTGTACAGGGCATTAAACTTGGCTTAACAGTAGAAATCTGGGTGCTGTATCTGAACCCCAGATATTGCTGGACCACTCCAGATTCTTCTTTCCAGGCCATCTGACCACTACACAGTCAATATGAATGGATCTTCCCAGACTCCAATTCTCTGACCGACAGGAACTCCTCCCAAAGCTGAGGTTTTGACTTGTTGCGATAAGGTGTAGGGATGAACATGAAGTCCCAGACTGCCTCCTCACACCAGAAAACTCTCTTGACTTCTATCTCGTCTATGACCTTCCTAGGAGCATAGGGTTAGTCGTACCCATACTCCAATGCGACCTTCCACTGCACAAGCCTCTGTAGACAGGAGAACTTCAGTAGTTTCTGCCTGTTACCTCTCCCAGGTGGGGCATACATGATCTCGGCCTTCTTGATCAGGAGGGTGTACACCTCGTTCTGTGCTCGAGCCCAAGCGTAGCTGCATGGAGGGGATAGATCAGGGACCCTATTAGCATATGCCTCCCAAAACAAAAAAGTTTCTTGCGCATTGAACGAGGATGACCCCTTTGCCACTGCTCTTATCCGGCTGGTCAGAACCTGGAGAATCTTCCCCCTCTTCGGCCTCACAGTCCTACTCTGAGCCGACCTCTGACCCCCACTCTGGGATCCCCTCTTCTATGGACCCAAAGCGGTGCTGAACGCTAGGTAGCTAGGTGACCCCACATCAATGATCCCCAGCCTCTCCTAACCTGAAGAACTTGTGGAATCTGGCCTCTGGATCTGATAGTTTCCCTCTTCTGCTTTAAGAGCCGGTTGGTGAATCATGGGAATGGCTGCTTATGGCTTCTGCTGCTGTACTTGCTGCCCAGCTCTGACTAGCTGGTTTGGACGACGATGGTGTGGGTGTAGACCACTGGACCCGGCCCCAGCGGTGCTCTCAGATCACATCTGTCTTCCCCAGAAGCAGTAGAGACAGTAAACATAGGCATCTCTGTGGTGAACCCTGTCATCCAAGTAACAAACAAGATTTTTGGCTGGCAGTGGCTCGGCTCCAGCTGTAGCAGCATTTCCCCGCAATGACCACACTGACCCCATGCACGCAGCTTTACATTCACATGTTGGCATCTACCACATACCAATCTGATGTGCTCTGTGTCCTCCCTGCTGCAAAGTGCCAGACTTCCTCAGGGTGTTAACCGCACTCTGGTGTCGGTCAAAGCGCGATTCCACAGATTGGTTCACTGGCCTGGCTCTCTGCCACCTCGGGTAGCAATCCCAATGCTCCGGCTCGCTCCGGCATCCGATATCTTGCTGCTCCTACAATGTGGCTTTTCGGCTACACCCAGAGGTGGAAGTGATGTCACAGCTCCTCCCCGCTCTCCAGATTGGCCAATCGCAGGTGGCGACTTTGCCCGCACTCCCAGGTTAACTGACTCTGTGGCAGTGACTCCTCTTGGGCAGGTCTCCCCAGAGCATTCTTTCCCACGCTGCCAGATAACCCTTTTGTGGCTGCCATTTGGACACCTTTCAGCATTGACTAACTCTACTGTGAAGCAGACAGTATCCATTGCAACAAACACACAGACAGCAACTTCACCTTCCTTGTACGGGTCTCAGCCACACTCCTGCTCCAGTGCGCTGACTGAACTCTTTCACTGCTACTGCTTGAAACTGTGGTGCTGTTACCGACTGTACAGCAGACATTTTCTTCTGTAGCACATTTATTGACACCGCCCCTGACATGCCGATCCCCACGTCCCGGGCTACTGCTTTCTTGACCATGACTTGAAAGCACACTTGCACCAATTACTGTGAAGCAGACATTACTTTCTTCACTGACACTACTTAGAAAAGTCCTGTTACTAATGACTGTGTAGCAGACATTTTCTTTTGTAGTGCACGTGCTGATGCAGCCCTAGGCGTCTGCCATCTTGCACCCTGAGTTAACTTTCCTTGACCATGGGTTACTTCAGTATTAATGAGCTGTGCTCTAATACCTTTTCTGCCACTTGCAATAAGCGTATATTGATTGATTTGCGCAAAAGTTATAGCGTCTACAAAATAGGGGATAGATTTATGGCATTTCTACTATTCTTTTTTTTTTTTTTTTTTACTAGTAATGGCAGTTATCAGCGATTTTTAGCGGAACTGCGACATTGTGGTGGACAGATCTGACACTTTTTTGGGACCAGTGATATTTATACAGCGATCAGTGCTAAAAATAGCCACTGATTACTGTATAAATGTCACTGCAAGGGGAGGGGTTAACACTGGGGGGCGATCAAGGGGTTAAGTGATCCCTAGGGAGGTAAGAGGGTGCTACATTCACCCCCACCAATTTACTGCTGATCCCCAGCTGTGGAAAAAAATACATTTCCAAAAATTACCTCCTGGGCCCAGGAGTAAAGGTACCCCATATCAATTGGTTGGATGAGGGACAGGGTGAAAACTTGGACGGGGCTTTGCACAAATAAATTAAGTACAAAAGTATAAAAATATAATATGTACAATCTGTTCTCATAGTCACACTATACAATTTGAGCATAGACATCCTAACTACAGGCCCCTGCAGCTAGGTACATACAAGTGAAGGCAGAGCACTGCTCCCTTAGGAAGAATACTCTGCCTATCACAGGTCTTCATCTGTTCCTGTGGAGATGGACAGCCGTCACATCCCTGGCATTCCTAAAAGAAGACACAAACTTACATCCTAATTCTACAATCTAACTATACAAGTAATTCACCACTGAGAGGGGGTTATAATCCCCTCTTTGGTGAAACATAAATTACATTTCCTACATGTATTTACCCACCTGTTGTCACTCCACCAGGAGGGATCTAGGGGAACCTCCTGCATAGCAAAACGCAGACATACATGTACAATCAGATAACCCCTCCTTGCTCCTGGATGAAGGGGTTGGCAGGGACAGTACACCCTAGTGTACATGATGCACTTCCTCCCTTCCTCCCATCAGGCACCCTGGGTGGCAGGCAAAGGACTGTCCCCGCAAAGGAATTTGAACTGTCAGTGGAGAAAACCACAAAGGCCCTACCCTGTCCTTGCAGTCCATGTGGCCGCTTTTATGTGGGCTGCACAGCACAGCAGTCCTCCTCACATATAAAGGCGTGGATCCGGCAACCCCCTCCGGCTATCCCCTTCTCCTCTGACAGGGACCGAGTGGCTCCTAGTAGGCCTACCCGCCTTTACAACCAGGACTCAGTCTCGGTATATGGCATGGCCCAACTTCCATTCCTGTTGAATGTCTTTAAACCGGGCCCAGAACTCACTTTCTGGCACCTGGAGTGGCTTGGGCACATGCAAATAGTCCCAAACCAGGTCATCCTCCCACTGTCCCCGTGAGTCTTCAATGATGTCTATAGTTTGGGCTGGGACATATGGGTAATCTAAGCCCCACTCTAAGTCAACCCTCCGTTGTACCTCCTGCTGAAAATGGGAGAGTTGGGGCAGCTCTTTAGGTTTTCCTTTTCCAGGCAGGACACAGGCATCTGGGGCCTTGATGACCCACTGCCTGTGGGTGCCCTGATCTGGGTAGTGGTGGGCTGAATAACAAAAATTCTGCTGGTTTGCACTGGGGTGCATGCTGGGGATTGTGGTTCCTCCATTGTTTCAGATGGGGTACCTGCAGATGGGGAATCTCCTGTCTCCCACTCCTCCTCACTTGAGTCCTCTTCTGGGGAAGACCAAGAGAATAGTTTCTCCACTGATCCAAACCATTCTAGCACTCTGGGCGAACTCCAGGCTATGACCAGGCCCTCGCTCACCTCATCCAGCTCACCTGAGGGTTTTCCCTCCTCCCGCAGCATGGGCTCCTTCCGGATGGGTACAGCAGGGGTCTTACATGGAGCCGGCTCTTCAGGGATATCAACTGGAGGCTGCCCAATGACTCCTACAACCTCCGGGCCCCTGGCCAGGCCATGGGTCTTCTCTTACGATATGTCGTGGACCTCTGAGGTGGACATAGCAGATATGATAGCTTATAGCAGCTCTCCTCCATCAATGGCAGGTGATCCTCGGCCCTCTCCGGCCCTCCGAGCTTCCTGTGGTTGCAATATGCTCAGTCCTGTGAGCAGGTGGATAGAATAATATCTTGATTCCCGCTGCACCGGCTCTAAACGGGTTAATGGCTCTCCACAATGCATAGCTCCCAACTGTCCCTGATTTTCGAGGGATTGCCCCTGATTTGGAGCAATGTCCCTCTGTCCCTCATTCCTCCTCATTTGTCCCTCAGTTTGGTCTGATTTATATAGTTGTATATAAAATGCACTTTTTATCTTTCAAAAAGTGTTTTCCAGCACTAAACCTTTCATCTGATTTCTAAATTGCTGCATTTGTAAATTCCAAATGCCAATATCAAGGAATAGTAGTGGTAAAAAAAGCACTTGTGGGTTTAACCAATCTTGTTTTTTTTGTACAATTCTCCTTTAAGGGGGAGTGGTCAGGGGTGTGTCCTATGCCTGCATACTATTGCTGATAGGTGTCCCTCATTCCCATCTCAAAAAGTTGGGAGGTATGACAATGGCCGCACCGGGCCCAGGCATTGACCCCGATCGTGGGTATATGGCACCTGGGGCATAGCACACACAACCGCTCCACTTCTCCAATCACCCCCAAGGCAAGTCCTCCACAGAGCTCCAGCCAGATGCCGGTGTCGACCAGCACCCGATCCTGCATTTCAGGTGAACGCTGCACAGCAGGTATCATCCGACCACCCTCCGCCATCTTCATCTGCCTCCTGGTGTGCGCAGCACGCTGGTCTCCTTCACTGTTCTCAGCTGGGGCGTGACTCCGCCCACGCTCTCGTTGGTACAGCATGCAAGGAACTGTAAGCAGGCTTCAGGCAGTGTGCACTGTAGTGACACCTGGTGGCAGGCGCTGATGAATTGCAGGCACAGTTCAGGCATGTAAATTTAAAACTGCGTCACAGAAGCTGGAAACTGAAGGGAGGCAAACTGTACAGCGATCACCATTAACATAGTAAAGTCTCTCCTGTAACATCCTACTGTGTGGAACTGACCGTGCAGCATCCTGTCGTAGACACCCCCTCGTTGCATTCAGCTACTAGGGGCAACAGTAGACATTCCCAAACCCCTTTTACTGTGTTAAGCAGGATTAATAAAGTCACTTAAACTCTCTGCAATGCAGTGGGTAATGCCCACGCCATACAGAGCGCTGGACATATTTGTAATCCGGAGTGCGATCGCTCACCGTGGTTGCCACAGGTGATAGCACATGGTTACAGTCACTGGTTGCAGAACTTATTGCTGTAGTGAGTGTCCATTGAAACAACTGGGTGCAGGGGCATGATTACTTTGCTATCATATTTATAATTAGAACTTCGTTTGAGCCTTGAAGGAATGATGCACATGTATAACATCTACAGTCTCTTCCCTGCATCACCATGCCGATTTTTGCTCCTCCTCTGCGTAACTCCTGCAGACTATTGCTCCCAGGAATCCTTCCCTCCTGTACAAACTTATTCTGTAGCACATTATGTTTCTTTTCACATCCTCTTCTATATGCAAAAGATCCCACTCTGAATAGTCTCTAATGCTGACTCTGATTAGTTGCTGCTACTAGGTCAGAGGTCTGCAGTACCTCTCCCCAGCGGCCTAGTTGTTAAGTAGCATGTGCTGAACGGTGGACTACTGTTCCCAGCTAGCCCAGCTTGCAAATCCTGCGCTCTCAGGCTGCATCGATTTGACACTACTCCCTACAGTCTCTCTTCTGTTTCAGGACTCCTCATCAATGACCGTGTAATGATGAGGACTTCATCCATGACCATGTAAGGACAAAGTTCCCTCACAGACTTCCTGGCATGTCTCCACATCCAGCTCTCCACTGTGGTGCAGTCACCGACCTTTTTCTGCCCCGAGTCGATGATGGAGAACTTAACTGGACTGTACGTTCCGACAGCTTCTCCTGCCCCTCTGCTCCAGGAACTCCTCATCAATGACCGTGTAATGATGAGGACTTCACCCATGACCGTGTAAGGGTGAAGCTCCCTCACAGCTCTCTCGGGCCACCTCCCAAGATCGGCGCACCCCCCTCCCCAGATGGGGGTGCCCTCCTTCTGCTGTCTAGTACTCCATTTTCCACTTCACCCAGCTGACAACTCCCCTCAGTGGCCTGTTACCTCAGCTTAAATGGGAGGCCTGCCCCCTGCCAATTCCAGCTGTGGATTGGTCAGGGCTCCTCACATGAGCTGCCTGCCACTCCAGTTCTAGGCCCTGCCCCTCTTCCAGAACATTCTCACTGGAAGCAGGGGAGGCGCCTCAGAACTAAAGTACAGGTGGTTACATCCACTGCTATACTAACCACTCCCTGCCCCCAGATCAAAACAAACAGGCCTAGCTTTCAGCATAGGCCTGCTTAAATTTACCCGTACTGACAGTTCCTTACCAAAAAAATCCCCACTCTAGCACCTACCTATGGTAGATGGTGCTACAGTAAGAAATTAACATCCTGCACTCTCACACATCAGATCAGCCGCAATTCATGCGACTTCACACCTCAGATCACTGTCCACCCTGCAAATCTCTCCCACCACTGTAACCCCATGCACATCTGCCCACCACTGTAACCCCCTGCACAGCTGCCACCTCTGTACCTCCCTGCTCATCTGTCCCACCACTGTAACTCCCTGACATCTGCCCCACCACTGTACCACCCTGCTCTTCTGTCCCACCACTGTAACCCCCTGCTCATCTGCCCCACCACTATAACCCCCTGCTCATCTGCCCCACCACTGTAACCCCCTGTACATCTGCCCCACCACTGTACCACCCTGCTCTTCTGTCCCACCACTATAGCCCCCTGCTCATCTGCCCCACCAATGTTCCCCCTTTCTCATCTGCCCCACCACTGTACCTCCCTGCACGTCTGCTCCACCGATGTACCCCCCATGCTCTTTTGTCTCACTGCTGCTCAACCATCTTCTCATCTGTCCTAACACTGAACTTATCTGCTCATCTGCCCCACCACTGTAACCCCCTTTCTCATCCCTCCCACCACTGTACCCCCTGCTCATCTGCCCCATCAATGTACCCCTTTTCTCATCTGCCCCACCACTGTAACTCCCTGCACATCTGCTCCACCGCCGTATCCCCATGCTCTTCTGTCTTATTACTGAATCACCTTCTCATCTATCCTAACACCGAACCCATCTGCTCATCTGCCCCACCACTGTAATCCGCTTTCTCATCTGCCCCACCAATGTACCTCCTGCTCTTCTGCTCCACCTCTGTTCCCCCTGCTCTCCTGCCCCACCATGGTAACCCCCTGCTTACCTGTCCCACCAATACACCTCCTTTCACATCTGCCCCACTGCTCTACCCCCCTGCTTTTCTATCCCACCACTGAACCCCCTTCTCAACTGGCCCAACACTGAACCCCCCTGCTCTTCTGTACTGCTGAACCCCCTTCTCATCTCTTCCACCCCTGTACCCCCCTCTGCTCATCTGCCCCACCAAAGCAGAGATGAGACACATCTACCTGTCCTGGCACACTCATCCTGTTGATCTACCTCTCGCATCCAGCCCACGTGCTTGTATGTGATGTCACATACAAGCATCTGAAATGGATGGGCAATGATGAGCTCAGGTCAGGGGCATTTTCTGAAAGCAGCGGGCCTGTGTGCAGGATCATAAGTTGGGCCCCCCCAGTTAAGAAAAAGTGCGGTGCTCCAAGCCGCAGCAAAATTGGGTGTGATTTTCATTGCACTGAATACTGGCTGTGGCTTAAAGGGACACAGAGTGCAAGGGTTCAGTAGTATGTGACACAAAGGTTCAGGAATAATTTCAACAAAGTTCCCAGGAGCTAAACAGTAATTTCACAATCTGTCGCCTGATTGTGGTTTTCTCAATCACAGTGAAATCCCTTCTTTCTGAGATTGGTAGTGGCAACCAAGTGAGTCATCTTCCTCCAGATGGTGGACGGGGCTAGCAGGACTGTGATTGGCTTTAGTAGTGGCCAATCACAGTCCTCCTCCTGGAAACAGGGACCGCCCCCCCCCTATAGCAGAACTGCACCCAATCTTTTCCCCATCACAAAAGCTGGCGATTGCAGCTACAGCAACGTTAGAGAACCAATGTTTCCCATCTTTTACAAAGTGTGGGGGCACAGTGCCTCCCCCTCAGTGTAGGTGTGGTGTGGGGATTTCTGAAACTGGAATGCATTAGTGTCTCACTGGCACTTCCCTGCGCTGCTCTGCTGATGGGGAGGGAGTCGTGTGCCGGCAAAAGAGGCTTCGCGTGTGCTTGCGGCACCAGTGCCAGGGGTTGTCTACCCCTGTCTTACAGCATTGGTTACAGTATTTATGTAATTTAGTTGTGATTGTTCAGGAAGTCTATGTGGTTTCTTGTTCCTCTAAATTGAACTTACTTTCTACTACAAAATAAGTTTGAGGTTTCTGGTTACTTATTTCCTTCCTTAATTTTATAGTGAACTTTCCTGTTAAAGATTTATTGTTCTATAAAGCGGAATTTACTACAGTACCGTAAATTATGCACAAAAAGGGTAGACACAGGAATTCGACAATAAACTGTTCTCTTCCCCTACAGAATTGACTCTTCATGGCCAACGAAAAGTAAGCTTTGGCTAATAGGGGTGCATGTTGTTATAACTGGATAGTTTTTTGAAAACTACATATGTTTAAAGCTCTACATATTTTTATTGTTATATATTCTTTGAATCAGAAATGTCAGTTCAAATGTAAATGACAATGCATGCTAGTAAATTCTCACTTTGAGGTACTGTCTATAAATTACATCAGTAAGTCATCTTTACTACTTAAAGGGTATATCAAGCCAATTTTTTTTTCTTTTGGATAGAGTGGGGAAGGGTTAGAAACTCTCATGGGTTTTACTGCTATATGGGGCTCCTTTAGAGACATTTAGCTTCAAAGAAAATACTTAGTAGAGAAAGGAAGGCTTAGAACCCCTGTCAAAATTGTATTTCTGTCTGTGTCCCTGTTGCAGATTTTCCTTTACTTCCTCTCTGATAAACAATTGTCACTGGAACTGATATTGAGGGGAAATCGAAATTAAGGCATTGACAAAAGGTAGTAAATACATGCACGTTTTATGATTACATATTACTTAGCATGCTGCAAGCTGAAAAAAATGTATCTGAATGTAGGTGTGTTTTACATATTTTCAATAAGTCCATATTTTAGTAGTAGTTAGTCACATTCAACTTGGACTTGTTCTGTAATGTTGAAGATGTTTTGTAGCCTCTCCCAGCCAACATTTAGTTCTTGACAACAGTTCATATCTTCAGCCATGTAAATCAAAGGATTAATGCTTATGAAGCCCCCCTGACACCAAAGATGAAATTATGTAGATGGAAAAGGCTGGTTCCACAATTTGCACACCTTCAACCCTGTTCTTGGACAATAACATCTACACATTCCATGGTCATTGGATTAAGGTGTCGATGCTACCTGTCTGGATATAAAATCTGGGGTATCTATCTGACACTCATTGGAACTATAGAAGTAGCTTGGAGAAGCTACGGAGCTTCTTCAGCATTACAAAACCAGTAAGACCAGCTGAATGTGACTAACTACTACTGGTTATAATATGACCTGGGTGAAAGAGAACCTTCACGGTCAAATACACATTTTAGTAGTAGTTAGTCACATTCAACCTGGGGTTGTTCTGTAATGTTGAAGACGTTTTGTAGCTTCTCCAAGCCAACATTTAGTTCTTGACAACAGTTCACACCTTTTGCCATGTAAATAAAAGGATGACTCCAAAGAATAGATTATGCAGCTGGAACAGGGTGGATCCACAATTTTCACACCTTCCACCCTGTTCTTGGACAGTAACATCTACACATGCCATGGTCATTGGATTAAGGTGTCGATGCTACCTGTGTGGATAAAAACTCTGGGGTAGCTATCTGACACTCATTGGAATTGAAGAAGTAGCTTGGAGAAGCTACGAAGCGTCTTCAACATTACAGAACTAGTAAGTCCAGTTGAATGTAACTAACTACTACTAGATATACCATGACCTGGATAAATGGGAACCTGTACAGTCAAGCACACATTTAATTGTAAAATTTTCCTGAAAGTAATTTGTTAATGTGACTACTTACTGCTTCACATCTTATAGAGTGGATAAAAACAATATTTCAAAACTTCTCAGTGCCTCATTTGCAAGTTGAGTATTGCCAAATAAAATTCAGTGGTAAACACAACACTATATACATTGACTAAATTAATATGCAGGTATTCTAGAGATACCTAAACACACCTTTAGTAATGTTCCTTAGTTCTGAAACCTCTGGAACCGAAAATTTCAGCCTGCAGCTCTCCCACCGTAAAACTCAACTCCAGGAGTTAGAAAGAAAATCCACCCATGCAGAGGGTGCCTTGTACTGCAATAGCTAAATGGTTATTATGTCTAGAGGGTATAGTAACAACCTCTGCCCCATCCAGCCAGCTCCAATACTCTCCTTTTCTCCCCAAAGATTTGGTCTGTGGGTGGTCCCTCTGCATCATTACATACAATGCAGGGCTATGAGCCCTGTATTGTATGTTGAGACAGGAGTACAACCTTAGCTGTGAGTAGCCTACAGAGGAGGCTGCAGGGGACTGGTTACACCACTGGAGGGATCCTGCTGGAGTGTGGAATAAGGTATTTCTCTTCCACCTCTGTAAATAACAAGCATTTATTGCTTGAAAGGTAGAGTTTTTCTAGTTCTTGGAGTTGTGCTTTAATGTAAAGCATGTTCTCACTAAACAATGGCAAGTCAAATTTATGATGGCATTTTTGGCTGGATGCATTGGGAGTTCAGCTTTAAGTAAGATTTCAGCTATTAAACCACAACTTGATTTTATCCTTATAACTTATTTAATTTTCAGAACATTGTGGCGTTTCACTTCTTTATTAATCTCAGTCAGTATTCTACAGCCAAGGATGAAATTAGGCTGAAAAGCATTTAAATGTTAAACACATGTGTCAGGTCCTTTCTGTTCTATTCAGAGGGACAAAGGCGGGACATTATTTCATCAAGGGCACTGCAAATATTACCGCCCTATGGGGGTTATTTACTAAAGGCAATTCCACTTTGCACTACAAGTGCACTGAAAGTGCAGTCGCTGTAGATCTGAGGGGGACATGCAAGGAAAATAAAAAACAGCATTTTCGCTTGCAAATGATTGGATGATAAAATCAGCAGAGCTTCCCCTCATTTTAGATCTTCCCCTCCAAATCTATAGCGACTGCACTTCCAAGTGCACTTGCAATGCACTTGTAGTGCAAAGTGGATTTGCCTTTAGTAAATGAACCCCTATGTGTGTTTAATTACTTAACTGGTTCCCGACCGGCGCATGCCGATGTACGTCGGCAGAATGGCACGGCTGGGCAAATGGGGGTACCCGTACATCCCTTTGTATTTGCCGCCGTGCCATTGCGTGCGCACCGGCCGAGAGCTCAGTGAGTCGGGTCGCGGGTCCCGTGGACTCGATTGCTGCGTGGACACCCGCGATTGCCTCACGGAGAGGACGAACGGGGAGATGCTAATGTAAACAAGCATCTGCCCGTTCTGCCTAGTAACAGTGTCACTCATCTCTGCTCCCTGTGATTGGGAGCAGAAATCAGAGACGTGTCACATGTAGCCACGCCCCCCCCACAGTTAATAACACATCCCTAGGACACACTTAACCCCTCCCTAGCCCCCTAGTGGTTAACCCCTTCACTGCCAGTGTCATTTACACAGGAATCAGTGCATTTGTATAGCACTGATTGCTGTATAAATGACAATGGTCCCAAAAAAGTGTCAAAAATGCCGATGTGTCCGCCATAATGTCACAGCCATGATAAAAATCGCTGATCGCCGCCATTACTAGTAAAAAAAAAAAATTAATAATAAAAATACCATAAAACTATCCCCTATTTTGTAAACGCTATAACGTTTGCGCAAACCCATCAATAAACGCTTATTGCAATTTTTTTTTTTGACCAAAAATATGTAGAAGAATACATATCGGCCTAAACTGAGGGAAAAAAATGTTTTTTTAAATATTTTTTGGGGATATTTATTATAGCAAAAAATAAAAAATAATGCGTTTTTTTCAAAATTGTCGCTATTTTTTTGTTTATAGCGCAAAAAATAAAAACCGCAGAGGTGATCAAATACCACCAAAAGAAAGCTCTATTTGTGGAAAAAAAAAGACGTCAATTTTGTTTGGGAGCCACGTCACATGACTGCGCATTTGTCAGTTAAAGCGACGCAGTGCTGAATCGCAAAAAAACGCACTGGTCAGGAAGGGGGTAAATTCTTCCGGGGCTGGAATGGTTAATAAAACTATGAGAACCTAAAGAACTGTTCTGACAGCAAATTATTAAAGATACCCTGTCGCCAGAACATTCCTTTCAACAACAATTTTCTCATAAGATTATACAGTATGTGTATTTTACATATTTAATGCACGCTATGTACCTGTAAAAGTCTCCCTTGTGTAGACATTCAAAAGCCCTGTGATTGCTCCTGGGCACCCAATCTACAGCGACTTTACTTTCAAGTGCACTTGCAGTGCAAAGTGGATTTTCCTTTAGTAAATTAGCCACATTGTTTCTATGTTTAAATTGCACTTAGTAAGTAGTCATGCTACACAATGGGGGTTATTTATGAAAGCAAAATCCACTTTGCACTACAAGTTAAAAGTGCACTTGAAATTGCACTGAAAGTGCACTTGGAAGTGCAGTCACTGTAGATCCGAGGGGGACATGCAAGGAGAATAAAAAACAGAATTTTAGCTTGCACATGATTGGATGATAAAATCGGCAGAGCTTCCCCTCATTTCAGATCTTCCCCTCAGATTTACAGTTACTGCACTTCCAAGTGCACTTTTAGTGCAATTTCAAGTGCACTTTACACTTGTAGTGCAAAGTGGATTTACCTTTCGTAAATAACTCCCAATGTTTGCACCTTGCTGATCGTTATATCTCACTGGATCTCTACCAGACAAGATTAATTTAACTGAAAACAATAGCCTTCCTGCAGTCCAATGACATAAAAAATCTTCAATGTTCCTGATAACCATAGGCCATGTGTCATAAACCAAAGTGATGAGGACAGCATCTCTTGCACCTCTTTACATGACAGCTGGCACAAGGCAGTTCAGTGGCACGATTGCCTATCTCAAAACTCCGACTTGCTGGAGCTTGAGAATGTAGATTTAGGCAGCAAAAGGCAAAATGAGGAAGTCAGGTCATATGGACATGTGGAGTCAAGGGATCAAACGGCGGTCAGCAACAGATGGGCAGGGGGGTACCCAAACAGTAGACAAAAGTGTTGTCAAGTAACAGGCCAGGATCAGCAAAGAACGGGCAAATGCGATACAGAAAGGGTAAGCAGCTGCAGGCTGTAGTCAGAAACAGGTAGCATATAAGGTGCAGCATTGTTAGGCAGTGGCACTGATAGAAATCCAGGTCGAAATCAGAAACAAGGGAAGACATTGCAAAGCATGCATGTTTCCATTCACCAACACACGTGCATCTTTCCCTAAGCTCTAGGTTACATGAGGGAGCACTGGAGCACGGCAAGAAAGAGGTACATGGTCTGGTAATGCCAACATGTGCCACTCCATTAAACATAAATTCTCCCCCAAAGTCTTTTTAGAGACCGTCACTGCTAGAAGTGTCAATTTCCTGTTCCTCCACTGCACATAGTGGTTCCTCTTACTGAATCCTACATCCCCAACTGCCTTGAAATCCTGATTTAAATATCTACTGATTCTGGCACATCTTTTATTGCTCTCTATATCCTCATTGTGTATATTCTATTTATACTGGTGACCATTGTTCAAGAGAAATAAAGTGAGAGGAGATCCAACATTTTGGAGTTGTCATCAGAACATGAGGTAAGGGGAAACTTTTCAATAGGGACATCTGTTCCAAGGACAACTGTCTAAGAGAGGAATTCCCCTTACTTTGTGATATTTTCTCTAACTTAATGTTGCATCTTTAAGACAGGAAGAAAGGAAAAATTCCCCAAAGGTACACAGAAAAAAAGGCTTTTAATTGCCTAACATACCCAAAACAATAAAGTACAGTATATACTGTAGTATGTATAGTATACACTTTAGGACGCTTAGAAGTCCTACTAACATTCTCAGTGGAATTTTTAGCCACTAAGTGGCAGTGTTTCATTTACTTTGTCTCAATGGCGTGCAATTAACTCTATCCACAATTTTCATCAGTTTTTATATCAAATTATATTGCACGCTATAAAAATGAACACATTTTACAATGGCAAGTAATATTTAATGATTTACTCAATAAGGTAAGAAAATGTGAATTCCCCCTGAACTCAGACAGCTTTTATCTATAAAGGACTTGCATGACAGAGAAGGCATGTACTGTATATAGCTGGTAGATCCAGATCATTCACTTGCCTGGATTGTTTTGTATACACCAGCTATTTGGTATATTTCACCATATTGTAAATTTAGTAAATGTCCTAAACAGGATGGCACATCCAGATGTGCGGCAGATACATAGTTTCCAACATTGCAAAAAAAATTTGTGGGACACTTTTTTGGCTGTAGGCGGAGCTGTATAATAATTAGGGGGCGGGGTATGCGTTTGTAGGCGTGGCATAGCAAAAAGAAAACTGCTGCAAAAATGGGCGTGGTTTACGTGAAATCGCGAGCGTGGCTCAAATGGGCGTGGCTCAAAAGGGGTGTGGTTAGAGTCTGAGATGAATGAGGGATGGAGAGGGAAAAGGGGAGAGTGGAATGAAGGGACAGCAACCCCAGATCCTACTCAACAATAGAAATATGTGTATTCTAGAAAGTTAAACAATCAGCAGATAAAGATACTCCAAACACCTGGTGTTAGCGCTTCAATCATCCCAGCACCATAATTGTTATGGTGTCAGGATGATTGAAATGCATTATTTCTATTATTACATTGTAATATAAAATGAAATCATTCAACTCACCATAATGTCGGATCCCTGAGCGTGTCACTAGCCACGTCGCCTGCCAGCAGCAGAGTCCTTCCTTGCATCAGGTGCCCCCAGCAGAGTCTGTCCTTGCATCAGGTGCCCCCAGCAGAGTCCGTCCTTGTATCAGGTGTCCCCAGCAGAGTCTGTCCTTGCATCAGGTGCCACCAGTAGAGCCCGTCCTTGCATCAGGTGCCACCAGCAGAGCCCATCCTTGCATCAGGTGCACCCAGCAGAGTCCGTCCTTGCATCAGGTGCCCCCAGCAGAGTCCGTCCTTGCATCAGGTGCCCCCAGCAGAGTCCTTCCTTGCATCAGGTGCCCCCAGCAGAGTCCCTCCTTGCATCAGGTGCCCCCAGCAGAGTCCCTCCTTGCATCAGGTGCCCCCAGCAGAGTCTCTCCTTGCATCAGGTGCCCCCAGTAGAGTCCATCCTTGCATCAGGTGCCCCCAGCAGAGTCCCTCCTTGCATCAGGTGCCCCCAGCAGAGTCCCTGCTTGCATCAGGTGCCCCCAGCAGAGTCCCTCCTTGCATCAGGTGCCCCCAGCAGAGTCCCTCCTTGCATCAGGTGCCCCCAGCAGAGTCCCTCCTTGCATCAGGTGCCCCAAGCAGAGTCCCTCCTTGCATCAGGTGCCCCCAGCAGAGTCAGTCCTTACACCAGTGTTCCCAGCCTCAGTCCTTACATCAGTGTCCCAGGCAGAGCCATAGTTAACCCCCTGTACATAGTTACCCCCTCCCCCGTACATAGTTTCCCCTCTCCCCCTAGTTACCCCCCTGTACACAGTTACCCCCTGTGCATAGTTACCCCCCTGTACATAGTATCCCCCCTGTACATAGTTCCCCCCCTGTACATAGTTAACCCCCCTCCTGTAAATAGTTACCCCCCTCCTGTAAATAGTTACCCCCTCCTGTAAATAGTAACCCCCCTCCTGTATATAGTTAACCCCCCCTCCTGTACATAGTTAACCCTCCCCCTCCTGTATATAGTTAACCCCCCTCCTGTATATAGTTAACCCTCCCCCTCCTGTATATAGTTAAGTCCCTCCTCCTGTATATAGGTAACCCCCCCTCCTCCTGTATATAGTTAACCCCCCTCCTCCTGTATATAACTAACCCCCCTCCTCCTGTATATAGCTAACCCCCCTCCTCCTGTATATAGATAACCCCCTACTCCTGTATATAGCTAACTCCCTCTCCTGTATATAGTTAACCTCCCTCCTCCTGTATATAGTTAACCCCCCTCCTCCTGTATATAGCTAACCCCCCCTCCTCCTGTATATAGCTAACCCCCCCTTCTCCTGTATATAGCTAACCCCCCTCCTCCTGTATATAGCTAACCCCCCTCCTCCTGTAAATAGCTAACTCCTCTTCCTGTATATAGTTAACCCCCCCTCCTCCTGTATATAGTTAACCCCCCTCCTCCTGTATATAGCTAACCCCCCCTTCTCCTGTATATAGTTAACCCCCCTCCTCCTGTATATAGTTAACCCCCAGTCCTCCTGTATAGAGTTAACCCCCCTCCTCCTGTATATAGCTAACCCCCCCTCCTCCTGAATATAGCTAACCCCCCTCCTCCTGTATATAGCTAACCCCCCCTCCTCCTGTATATAGCTAACCCCCCCTCCTCCTGTAAATAGCTAACCCCCCTCCTCCTGTATATAGCTAACCCCCCTCCTCCTGTATACAGCTAACTCCCCCTCCTGTATATAGTTAACCCCCCTCCTCCTGTATATAGTTAACCCCCCTCCTCCTGTATATAGTTAACCCCCCTCCTCCTGTATATAGTTAACCCCCCTCCTCCTGTATATAGCTAACCCCCCTCCTCCTGTAAATAGCTAACTCCTCCTCCTGTATATAGTTAACCCCCCTCCTCCTGTATATAGTTAACCCCCCTCCTCCTGTATATAGCTAACCCCCCTCCTCCTGTATATAGCTACCCCCCCTGTATATAGCTAACCCCCCTCCTCCTGTATATACTTAACCCCCCTCCTGTACATTAAAGTTAAATTGCTGCAGAGACAAGAGCAGAAGGGATATGGCATGAGCGGCCGGCGCCGTGTGTTCAGTGGAGAGGGGAGGGGCCGATCCGTGCAGCTAACCCCGGCTTCAGTATTGTGAGAGGAGAAGCCAATTCATTGGCTGCACGGATCGAGCCTGCTTCCTCTTTCCACTGAACACAAGGGGGAACGATCTAGCGGCGGCGCCGGCAGCCATTTTGCTGAAGCCAGATGCTCCAAAAATGAAAAAGCAAACATTCCCGATTTCCCTGGGCAAAATCCCGAATCGGGACAGCCTCCGATCGGGACGAGCGTCCCAATATCGGGATTGTCTCGGGAAAATCGGGACTGTTGGCAACTATGCTATATGGATCAGACCAAAATGAGGGATAAATGAGGAGCAAAGAGGAACAGAGGGACATTGCTCCAAATAAGGGACAGTCCCTCGAAATCAGGGACAGTTGGGAGCTATGCAGATAGGATCTGGTGAATGTGCATGCAGATGATCCAATTTTGGTTTGATGGAGATAAAGTGTGGAAGGAATAAAACCATAATCAGGTTTTAACTACCATCCAGTGCACTGCTGTCCCATATGCTGTTGCTGACAGAACAAGCTGCTGTGGAGTATTCAAACAAATACAAATATATCCATTTTATATTCTCTATAATTAATCTTTTCAAATTTGAATCCAGCCCTCATCCTCATTAAAGCTGAAGTTTAGGTATGGCAATTTCTCCATAGTTACATTGGTCCAATGTACTGTAAATATGTATGTGCCATACTTGTAGGATTTGTGTGGAAGCTGGAAATCACTGTGGTAGGCACTGCTACTCCAGTGATCTCCACTAGCTGCAGGTACGCTACCAAGTGGCTGTCCTGCTGCTTACTGACCATAGGAGGTCACCTGCTCAGCATGAGGGTCATTTGGAGAACACCATACAAATTTTGGGGGGGCGCTCACAGGTCACCTTTTTTGCCTATGGCTCTAATCAGGAGCTTCAACCCCCCCCCCGCCGCTGTAATTCAGGAGCCTTGTGCCCGAAAAGGGGCCGGGTGCCTGAATAGGGGTTGGCAGCGGCAGCCATGCATGAATCTACCTATTGGTGATAGAGGGAGTGGCAGGAGAGAGGGGGTGGCGTCCGTGCGCCCTCAATGCACAGGCCGCCACTGCATTTTCCCAATTAATGCAAAGAATCTGGCAAGCTAGAGATTATGACATCACACCCCACTTCTCCACCTCATCCAATCATAGAACATGTCAAGCGAGCAACCTCCTATTTTCACAATGCAGCAGGGAAGCTGTCCGAACCCGGAAACTAGTTAAGATCACTGTAGTAATAGTGCATGAGGATTCCACAGGTATGGCACATACATGTAGGAAGGTGACATTAGCTGGTCTGCCACTATGTGGCTCTGTTCCAGAATAGTGTCTGGTTACAGAAGGCAGTGTTTCAAGCGCTAGGCCCATTTTAGTGAGAGCCCTCCTGCATTGATGTCATGGGTGAGTCAGCGCCCACTTATAAGCCAGGTTGGGAGGAGCTCTACTGCAGTTGAGGCATGGGAGCCAAACACCCCACACCTATGCAGATAAAGTGGAGGCCCTGGACAGGGCCGGAGGACAGGGAGATTTAGACCTGCACATAGGATGTGGACTTCCTGACCCTTATGGAGGTGAGGGCTATGTCAAGTTTGCCAAAAACCTTTTAGGCCTGGCCAAGCATTTCCTGAGTGAGGCTATTCCCATGGAGGGTCATGGGTGAGGTGTACCTAAGAACTGCAGAGATCCCATTCCAGTGAGTACTAATGATCCTGGGTGGAGGTGGACTGTCAGAGGGAAGATGTCTTACTTAAAATGCAGTTCCACCCAGAAATGCAACTTCCACTGATCTGATTCCTCCCCCCCTCCGGTGCCACATTTGGCACCTTTTAGGGGGGAGGGGGAGCAGATACCTGTCAAATCCAGGTATCTGCTCCCACTTCCGGGCACTACGCAATGTCTGGCCCCTCCCCCCCCCTCCACTGTCTTCTGGGAGACACAGGTCCCAGAAGACAGCAGCGCGACTCGCGCATGCGCAGTAGGAAACAGGCTGTGAAGCCGCAAGGCTTCACTTCCTGTTTCCCTTAGTAAGGATGTTGGCGCCTGCACCCGGAGCCGAGGGACAGGTCAGTTTCGGGTGAGGACATTGCGGGATCCCTGGACAGGTAAGTGTCCTTATATTAAAAGTCAGCAGCTGCAGTATTTGTAGCTGCTGACATTTAGCAGTATTTGTAGCTGCCCTTTGGATGGCCTAGGCAAAGGATTCAAGGGACTCCACCGGAACACACTGGTTGAACTAAAGGCTAAAATAGGTGTTTGTAGGCAAAGGTACCTTCATTTCAATAATGTTGTTATCTTAGACATGTTTCAGGCCCGGCCATGTTCATCTGATGATAATTTACAGGCTTACAATCCTATCTTCACTGAATAAATAGGTGCAGTTGTAAATTAAAAAAAAATCACATAACCCAGACCTTTAGAGTCAGAGGCACTTTCTACCACTCAAAGTTGGGCAGTATTTACTTTTATTCAATGTTCCTTGGTCTATCAACTTCTAAAGTGTCCCCTAATCTTTAGATGACCCTAGGAAGTGATGGCCATGACAATCTGCAGCTCAGCACATGCTCGTGCTACAACCATTATTCTCTAAGGCCAGGACCAGTACTGGAGTGACATTTCAGAAAGCTCCAGGAGGCACCATTTCAGAAGGCACCAGGGAAATAAACAATGCCCAGACCTGGAGAGGCTGAGCAATAGAAAGCATTATTTATCTGCATCTGCGATGTCCACTTATATTAATGATATTGATCAGTAGGTTGATTTGTGTTTTACATGAATCTATATCAGTCCTACCTTGGGACACTGGATTGATGGGCCTGGGACACATATACATTTTATTCCCTGACATCAGCTGGATCAGATAAAAAGAGAACACACTGAAAATAAACACAAATGACAAGACCTACCTAAAATACACTTGGCAGGAGAGGAGGCCCCTGGGTGCCAGCTGTTGCACCCTGTTAAATAAATATGTGTAATTTGAGTGTTTACCTAGTATGCACATAACTTCATCTTTGTAAAGATGGCAGAATACACAATATAATCTCTTTCAGATAAGAGCGGCATTTTCAGAAGGCTCGTGACTTTATTTTGGCAGCAGAACACTTTTACTGCCCTGTTTAATGATATATTATTGACCGTTTCTGTGCTGCCTGTCTGTCTATAAAACTTCCTTAAATAACAATTTAGCTCCCGAGATTCGATGCACCAAGGACAATAATCATCAGTCATAAAAAGTCTTCCCAGCAGCACTTGGGGTTTAGGTATATTTGGTGTATTACTCAGCAGTTATTGAAGGAAAATGTATTTTAGTTTTAGAGCCTCCTTTGTAATATGGAGTTATAGGCTTGACACATAAGAGCACCTTATCAGCATCGGTGCCAAATCCAAACCCCACTGAAGTCAATGGGAGCCGAATGTTAAAAAAATAGTAATGGCCATTTTCTAGGCAAGGGATTGTGAAACAGATGGCACAGGAGCTGAGCACTGCCCTAGGGAACATGTATCAAAGCAATAACATTTTTTAAATCACTATTTTCTGTTTGGCAGGGAGCAGTAATCTTAATTATGCCTAAAGGGAAACATTAAAGATGTAAAATTTTAAGTTTGATACCTGGAAGATGCTTTAAACCTGTCTATGAAGTGGCACATCCATCTATACAACCTACTACAGCAAAACCTTAATTTACAAAGAAAAAAAATTCCATTTAAATTTCCGGTCATTGACAGTAACCAGCTGCTTCCATCTGTTTGTAAACAAATGGATGGGGATTCCTTTTGTCAAACAAGGGACTAATAAAGATGTTAATTAGGGACCCCTCACAAAAAAAAGGCATGGGGTTTCCCCCCTGGGGAAGTGGGGACACCACACAAAAAAGAAAAAAACTTACGTGGGGTCCCCCCAAACTCCATAACTCCATAACAGACCCTTATCTGAATATGCAGCCTGCATGATCAGGAAAAGAGGTGGTCAAATGTTCACCCCCCCAGCCCAGGAGCGTATCTACCGTGAGGCAAACAAGACATTTGTCTTTTTTCATCGAGGCAGCACCACCCCAGGCAGAAGGAACACTACGAGCAGTGGCGTCGCTGCGGGGGTGCGGACCGCACCCGGGTGACACCCCCCAGAGGGGTGACACCAGGGGCGTCCATGGACTGGCCGTTTGGTGACAGAGGAGCAAAGCGGAAACAGGAGGCGGCAGTGGCTGCAGCCTCTAATCCTGGAAATAGCTCACTTGGCAGAGCAGGTCGATGTCCCGTGCTGTGATCATGCCTTGGCAGCCTTGCTACACACAGCTGGTAAAATGGAGTTGGTGGGCTGCAGGAGGGTGAGAGTCCGGTGTAGTTTTTCTCTTTTGGGGGGGGACTGTTCTGCCTTTACTGCAATACAATGGGAGAACCTCCTGGTGTAGTATGTGGGGGATAGTGGAACGCACCTCTCTCTCACCCACCATCTCTCTCTCTCACCCCCTGTCTCTCTCAGCTCCCCCTCTCTCTCTTCCCCAACCTCCTCCCCTCTTTCATTCCCCCCTCCCCCTCTCTCACACCCCCCTTCTCTTTCAACCACCTCCTCTCTATCTCCCCACCTCTTTCCCTCTCTCTCTCATCCCCCTCTCACCCTCTTTCTCTCATCCCCTTTCTCTCACCCCCCTCTCTCCCCTCCCCACCTCTGAAGAGGTGGAGCTCTAATGGGGTCCTATTGGAATTTGGAAGCCCTCTTTAAAAATAAAGGGGCCTCAAATACCAGCCCTCTCCTATGTGAATAAGTAAGTGGTAAATAAGCAATGGTACTAATACCACTGCTAAATGTTTCACTTTTAGCTGGACCACTAGCTCATTCCTAGTTATAGAGCCAAGTTGAAAGCACTTTCCATGTATGCACCTCCAAACATATATAGCAATGACTGTAAACACTGACACCTACTGTATCATCTCCTTATATCCTATTAGTCATGACACCTACTGTATCATCTCCTTATATCCTATTAGTCGGTCTTCCTTAGAAGAGGTGTTTGTGTGCTCCTGATGTCTAGAATTAGTTCAGGGCTCAGCTGGCTGGACAGAAATACTTGCCAGTGATGGTAATACAAAGGTATTAATTTTTTCAAAATAAATCTGAATGTTTGTGGAGAAAAAATAATGTGCAATATGCAGGAACATATGTTAAAAGTAAAACTGTTTGCGTGAAAGAACCTTGTGTAATGTGGGGAAAACAGATAAATAAGCAATGTACATGTATTTGTAGACAGGTGCAGTCTGCTTTCTCCACTGTAGGTGGTGCCTGACCAGAGCGGCATCACAGCTTGGAGAGGAAGTCAATGGAAACTTGGTTTCCCTGTGGTTTCCTGGTTCCTGGAGATAGTGTTTCGGTTGGCTGCGCTGCATCCAGGTGACCCTTGGTGGCCATCTTGGGTCAGCAGAGTCTTTTTAAGTCTCTGCTCCCCAGGTTTTGCATGCATTCGCGTGTAGGGACAAGTCTCCCGTCTGTCATGGACAGTATTAGTGGCAGTAAAAGGTTCTAGTCGAGAAGAGAAAGCTTGGGGCTCGCAAGTTCCTTGGACATCTTCCTGTTTGGGTACAAGACAATCAGGCCGCATTCTACCTCTTCAGACAAATGCTATCAGTTCAGCTGATACCTGCTCTGCTACACGCTTTTGAATTTGTGAGTGCTCCTGGTTGGATCCTCTCCCACCGGGTTTGTTGTGAACTGTTCTGCCTTTACTGCAATACAAGTTCTGCCTTTACTGAAAGACAAGTTCTGCCTTTATTGCAATACAAGATCCACTAATTGCAGACTGTGTGTAAGTTAATATCACCACACCACGTTGCACTCACCCACATGTTTATAACTTCTCCCCAAGTTTGCAGTGGTTTTACCTTAGTACTCCAGTTTTGTGACAGACCTAGCCGGGAGAGAGACTTTTGGAGGGGACTGAATGCTAGCCTCTTGCCGATCGATCGTGGGCCCTGGCATTTGGGGGAATGGTGCTCTTTGTGAGCTGTATGCCTGGGGACCCTTGAGGTGGTATTACTGTGGATTCGGGTTCTGGTCCCCCAGGACACACAGACTCTGGGGACCCTGGATTAATTCTAGTTCTAGTTCTAGAACTAGAAGTTCTAGAAGTTCTAGTTCTAATCGCGGAGCATCGGATGACCCAACAATCAGATGTTGCGATCTGCAATCTGATTCTATAGCCGCAGAGGAGTGTAGGGATAGTGGAACCGAGCGAGCAGGGGCTCCTTACAGGTTTCTCTTACAATTTAAAAATATACTTAAAAATATACTAATAGGATTATTTGCTTTCTCCCATTATCCCATATGCCCTGTCCCAATGTCCTGGTGCTCAATCTTGGGCCTGGGGGCTGCAATGTGGCCCTTTGAACCCCTGCAGACTGTTTTCTTTGTTGTTTTTATTTTTTTTGTTATGTTTTTGTTTTCTTTATTTAGGTGCTCACTGAAGAAAAAAATATCCTAATGCCGCGTACGCACGGTCGGACTTTTCGGCTACAAAAGTCCGACAGCCTGTCCGACAGACTTTCGACAGACTTTCGACGGACTTTTGGCAGACTTTCAACGGACTTTCTAACGACCGGACTTGCCTACACACGATCACACCAAAGACTGACAGATTCATACGTGATGACATACACCGGACTAAAATAAGGAAGTTGATAGCCAGTAGCCAATAGCTGCCCTAGCGTCGGTTTTTGTCCGTCGGACTAGCATACAGACGAGCGGATTTCTGGGTCCGGCGGATTTACGACGTAAAGATTTGAAGCATGTTCCAAATCTAAAGTCTGTCAGATTTGCGGCTGGAAAAGTCCACTGAAAGTCCGGGGAAGCCCACACACGATCAGATTGTCCACCGGACTTGGTCCGTCGGCGTCCGTCTGACTCTTGTAGCCGAAAAGTCCGACCGTGTGTACGCAGCATTAGACTGCCTTCTAGTAGTTTATTGTTTTGATTTATTTTTTTTACAATATACCTTTTCCTGTGCTGTCCATACTTATTCATACTTTCCATGTGTTTTCGCTGATAATTTATAATTGATCAGACTGAAAGAAATATCAAATGAGGAACAAGAATTTTTTAAGGGGTCTGTGGGAAGCACAAATTAAATCAATAATTTGTAAAGGGCTTGTCTTGGTGGACAGGATCTGATGCCAATGGATACATGTAACTCACTTTTATTACCGTTTCCATTATACCAAAAAGTGATAGTTACAGAGCAACATATCATAATATAGTTGAATGAAGCAAAGCAGTAAAATAGGTTAATAAAATTTTGAGTTCTGAGAGCAGTTTGTGAGGGAAATAATAACAAAGTGTCAGTATGATACTGTATATATTAGACCGTCATAGTACATTTCTTAAATTGTTCACAATATAGTTGTGTAACATTATTGCAACCCAAATAAAATTTGATTTCTTTTGGTTTCTGTGTGGTCGCTTTCTTTATTTCCTTGTTGGAGTCATTATATGTGCGTGTGCTAGCGCCTTAAATGTTTAAGTAAATTAGAAGAGAAACAAAAAAAAAAAAATCAATAGAAAGAAAGGAAAGATTCAAACATGTCCAGGATAGCCATCTTCCGACACTATTTGCATATAGATGGTAGTTATCGCTTGTTTCAAATTTTCAATGCTGCCATGAGAATATTTACCAGCTGTTTTTTTGCTGGTTTGGAAAAGTCTCCAGGAGAAGGCCTAAAATGTTTTAGGGGTATTGGGAGTCAGAGTACGAATTAATTGGTGAATTAAAGAATTAACTTCCTTACAGGATTGTTCAATGAGCAGACAATACCAGTCGATGTGTTGTAAAAAAACAAGGTTTTTGCAACACCAACCTCTACAGTATTTTAGCTGTTGAATACTGTATGTTAGATTTAAAAGTATGATACTAAAAAAAGTATTTCATATGGACTTGCTCTATAAAGTGTGCAGATTGAATTATTGGATGCTTTTCTGGATAAGGGTTCATTCCTTAATTCACTCAGTCACTATGGTTAACATTATCAAGGATCCCAGAATAGCTTTGCTTAACGAACCTGTAGATAATCCCAAGATCCATACAGACTCAAATTAAGTTTATGTTTTTGGTGACTAAGATAGCTATCGCTACTGCTTGGAAAAGCCCAGTGATTGACCTAGCTTTAATGAAATGAAAACTTACCTGGATTATGCTTCACGAAAAAATGGTTAGGCCCCTTTCACACTGGGGCGGCATCGGCGGTAAAGCGCCGCTATTGTTAGCGGCGCTTTACCGTCGGTATTCGACCGCTAGCGGGGCGGTTTTTAACCCCAATAGCAGCCGAGAAAGGGTTAAAAACCAACACAAAGCGCCTCTGCAGAGGTGCTTTGCCGGCGGTATAGCTGCGCTGTCCCATTGATTTCAATGGGCAGGAGTGGTGAAGGAGTGGTGTATACACTGCTCCTTCACCGCTCCATAGATGCTGCTAGCGGGACTTTTTTTCCCGTCCTGCTAGCGCAATGCTCCAGTGTGAAAGCTCTTGGGGCTTTCACACTGGAGAGACAGCAGCTGCTGTTTCGGGTCGGTTTGCAGGCGCTATTATTAGCGCAATAGCGCCTGCAAACCGCCCCAGTGTGAAAGGGGCCTTAGTGTCCTACGAGATAAACAACCCCTATTTGAAAAAGTTTGGGCCTTCAGGGTTTCTGTCTAGGTTTTACAAGTGGTAATATATTTAGAGAATATGCCACTGACATATCTAGTTTATGTCAAGCATGTGTTATTCTCAGGTTAAGATATGTTTAGTGCTAAATGACTTGGTGGTCATTATGTTTGTTATAGACTCATTATTATGACCAAAGTTTGCCTTAGTGATGCAGCGGGCAGGTGTAGCTCTGCCTGACCCCCCCACCGAACATATAAAGTTAGATGGCTGCAAGACCTATTGGGTGCTTGGCCTCTCTTTGGAGAACAAACAAACAGGTCTCGCAACACAGGTCTCATCATTGTGGACCACTTCAGTGCAGTCCCTGACATTCCTTGATAGGCTCCCATGGATTCCTGCCTTTACTTTTTACCCTTCAAATATGCTATCATTGATAAATGCTTGTTTATGGTTTATGATGTCTGAACCATATTGCACTTTGTCTTGTATTAAACTGTAATGTTAAGATTGTTATTTTGAAAACTGAATAAAACTATTGAAACAGAATTATTGGACTCTTGTGAAATTGTCATTGCTTGAGGGCTAGTTCTCCCCCAAAGCCTTCTCTCATTTTTGCATGTAGGAGTTTAAAAACTCCTTACAAGGGTAAGAAGGTGACATAATCAATATTTTTTATATCTCAGAGATTAGTCTCTTGTAAGATGGCCCTGTTAGGCATAACTGATGAAATGGAGTAAATTTTGAGAGTTGGAATGTGTCCAATATTAAACGGGCATAATGTCAGATCTGTTAAAATCCTAAAAAGATTTGTTTAGAAATGTCAAACTTAGTTTGTAGTTTCGTAAAAGGGGGGACCCTCCTAAAACTATCATTCACCAGGTGTCCAAATTGAAATGGGCCCTATGGTTGTGACATTTAGGAAATCAGATGTGTTACATCAAGACCTCCTAATAGAGGAGTTTGTTGTTAGAAAGAATTCATTGCTTCATTTGCCTCTAGAGGATTCTTAAGAATTCTATAATGGAAAGCAACTTGGATGAGTCCAGGCTTGCATCCAAATTTTACAGCATGAAGTTAGGGAAAGTAGGGGGCAACCACAGCTTTTCCAACTCAGTCCAACAGTTATAAGCTTGGAGTGTAGACCAGGAGGCCAGTGTTTGAAGTTGCATAGCTAAAGCATGGTAGTGATAGAGCATAGGTAATATAGTATAGGGAAACTTTGGTGTTGACACTCTGAAAAGGGGTTCTTGAACCTGGGATTGGTGTCCCTAGATCAGATGGGAAAAGAAGAAAGCATTGAGGCTGTGTGATAATAAAGTTTATAGGATCACGAGGCATTGTGTAAAAGTATACTGTATATTAGAGACCATTGCTCTGATTTCTCATGGCAGAATCTGCATCCCATGTTGATGTTGACTCTTAGGGGGGGTTTTCTAAAACTGGAGCACTCGAATCTGGTGCAGCTGTGCATGGTAGCCAATCAGCTTCTAACTTCAGTTTGTTCAATTAAGCTTTGACAAGAAAACCTGAAAGCTGATGCTGCAAAGCTGCACCAGATTTTGCACACTCCAGTTTTAGTAGATCTCCCTCTTGGTATAATTAACATTTCAAGAGGATGTGTTAATAGGAGTCAGTGGGAGGAATTGTGTTCTAGCATTGGTGTCATTGGAAAGAATCATGCCCCATCATTGGTTTCATTGGTCTCCATCGTTGGTGTCATTGGGAGGAACTGTGCCTCATTCATTGATGTCATTGGTAGAAATTGTGCCCCACTGGTGTCATTTGGAGGAATTGTACCCTTCATTAGTGTCAGTGAATAAAATAGTTCCCCAAGGACTGGACAAAAACAAGCAAAGAGCCGCATCAGGCCCCCAGGTCACAGTTTGGGGACCACTGATGTAGAGAGTAATCCCTGTGGTAATACCCTTATGGCATCCACTAGATGTCGCCAACACAGGTAGTAATATTTAGGGCAGTTATATTGTAAGGAGCCCTTTAGCTGCCAGTCCACTGCTGGGTGCATGGGATTAGAACCATGCCTGTGGGAAGCTGCATACCTACACTAACCTCTGTTATCAATATCTTTAAGGTGGTTTTCGGAGTAACACAAATTTGAAGGTTGTAAAGGTTACAAGGTGGTGTAGTTGGGCAACCTCTGTTATTTTACAGTTCCATCCTTGTGGAGAGATGGTGTAGTTCATTGCTTAAAATACTAATTTCAGATTGGCAGGTATCTTTCGCTTCTTTTATCAGTAGATGGAAATCTCTTTTTGGCAGGTATACACCTTGCTTATTTTCTGTAAGAAACCACTCTACTGTATCCACATCTGAGTCTGGGGAGATGTTACCTGGTGTGGTCCCATTAAGAGGTTGTACAAGTCACTGCTGTAAAGTGGGGACCTATAATACCCCTTGTGGGTACTGCTCCATTGTACACTGACTCTTCTTAATACAATAACTAATTATTCTTAATAGAATATTTTTTTAAAGGGATAGAAATAAAAATACATTTGTAGCAATATGATAGGGAGAAGTTATTTGTCATCTGTTGCTGAGTAAAAAGATATTTCCCATGCCAACATTATCCACCATTAGTTGCAATACTCAATATGGTGTTAAAACAAGTGATATCAGCAAGGAACCAAGGGTCCCACCCTCCTAGAGTTCCCTAAGCTCTTAAAATCACTCTCTGGGTAGGATCCCATTCACTTTTTGGCCTGAAGTTGAGATTGGTGGAAGTAGGCACCAGCATTCCTCCTTTAGATATCAACAGCCTGAGTAAGCTATAGAGGAGATCTGCTAGTAGACAATTTTATTGCTGGATGTTCATACATTGGTCAAAAGATAGGTGGTCTGAAGGATAACTGGTCTGAAGGAACCTTGTACCAGCTCTCCAGAGAGGGGGTCTGCAAACTGCATGCTCCCATAAACACAAAAACCAATCCCCCATGCTGGTGCCCCCCAGAATGTTTTTTGCTGTCTCAAAACAACCACCAGTGCTGAAAGACATGCTGGTTAAATAGCATGGCAAGGTTGATGGTCACCCCACATTCCTGGGGATCCTGTCTAGTATTGTCAAGTGAAGGAGAGGGAGGAGAGTGGTATATAATGCAACATTTTAGATGAATGCTTCATTAAACTGCATTTAAAAAATAGTGGTGAAACCATAAACATCTAAAAAATCTAAATCTGGCAAAATGTTGATCACAAACATTGATAGTACTATTACCATATCAAACAATTTATACTATAATGGAAGCCTTCATTAAAAAACATTGCAAACAAATGAGAAAAAAACGTCACTTCTTCGTGCTTAGGCTCCATGGATCTTGTATGTATTGCATATATATTGTATGTATGCATGTATCTATAGAGCTAATGCATCTTGTCTTATATTGCATTGTCTTGTGGGACCTGCGCCATCTAGTGCATACAGATCTTATTTCAATATAAAGTAATGGAAAAAATGTATACATCCTCTAATGTGGCTCTTTTGCAGGTTAAAGTGGATCCTACACTAGAAAGCAAGGTCTGCTTATTACATAAGCACCCCTTCCCATTTATAAATCACTGTATGGTGTACATACAAAAGGGTACCAGTAGGGAAAAAAGTTAGAATAGAGTCTTACCTTACCCGGAGCTTTGCCCTTGACACCCAGGCAAGTGTGATGTCACGGTCTTTATGGAGATATACTGGGAAGGATGAGGATCCCAAATCTTGGTAGAAGACGATCTTGGGGCTCATTCACAATGACCAAGGGGTCGGGAAAAGTAGGTGCCTCTGGACTTCTCACCTAAAATCAAATATTCAGCTGCTCAGGGCTCACATGCCATAGCCATGATGCTTTGCTTCAAGACTGCAGTAAAAATTAAATGGCATGTTGCACTAAGCAGGTGGTGCTACTGCTGGATACAACTTATTCAAGCGGATGGGGCCATGTGGTAACTGCATCCATTGGGGCACAGTGGGTCAGAATTTTGAGGGTTAAAACAGGTGGTATCGCCATAAATCACCATATCACCTCCTCAGCACCTGCTAAACACTCTTTGAAAAACAAGCCCCCATGGATCTCTTGTCAGAGGGGCTGCAATAATAACCACACCTGTGAAGGAGCCCTTCTCTGTGCTGGAGATTTATCCTGCAAGATATGGGGTACTCTGCATTTCCTGAATCTTGCTGCAAGGACATTATCCCATGCAATGCAGAACCATGGTTAAGGTAAGTATATATTTTAACTTTTTACCTCATATGTATTATTATTATTATTTTATATGATTTATATAGCACCAACAGTTTGTGCAGTGCTTTACAACATGAGGGTAGACAATACAGTTACAATACAGTTCAATACATTAGGAATCAGGTAGCCCTGCTTGTTAGAGCTTAAAATCTAGGTATGTTTTTGTACAAGCATCTATGAAAGAGGTGGTGGTCCTGAGGTAAGGAGCGGACCTTGCTTTCTCTTGCCAGGTCCACTTTAAAATCACTTTCAACAATTGTTCTCTTTTGCAATTACACACTTTATTTGTTAATGTTGTCACACCCCTTTAGCACCTGGTAGATTATATGCATGTATAAGCTATTGGGATCTGTGCACAGGTATATCTTGTTTCCATTGAATTGCAGGTCAGTGGCCAGACTGAAACCATGTCGCTCTCCCTTATGTTGTGTCTTTTTCAGCATTTTCAGTGGAAAAGCAGAGTAGGACTGGCTAAAGAGGGATTACTTTGACACAGTTGGCCAGCTTAAACATGTATTGCAATATGTGTGAACCAGAGGCGTAACTAGAACCTTCAGGGCCCCGGTGCAAAAAAAACATGATGGGCCCCCCTTCCATCCGAGCCCCGGGCTTCCAATTTTGGGAGGGTGTCCATGGACATCCTCCCAAAACCGTGCTTCCAGCATGACCCCTGGGACGTGCATCCAGAGCAATCACAGTGGCCCTTTACCATGTGATCAGCTGATCACATGTAAACAGACTTGTCGGTTATCCGCAGCTCTTTCCTCCCACGCTGTGTCTGTGTTAGGAAAGGACTGCCGTTAACTGTCAAGAATGTCAGTAAATTGTTTACACTGATAATCAGTGCCCCAATCATCAGTACCATCTATCAGTGCCCATCAATGCTGCCTATCAGTGCCCATCACTTCCTCCTACAAGTGTTGCCTATCAGTGCTCATTAATGCCGCCTATTAGTGCCCATCAATTCTGCCTATCAGCACCACCTATCAGTGCTCATTAATGCCGCCTAACAGCGTCCATCAGTGCCACCTATCAGTACTCTTCAATTCTGCCCATCAAAGCCCATCAATACTGCCTGAGTTCTGCCTATCAGTGTTCCTCAGTGCCCATCAGTACCACCTATCAGTGCAGCCTATCAGTGCACATTAGTGCCTCCTATCAGTGCTGCCTATCAGTGCTCATCAATGTGGCCTATCAGTGCTCATCAGTGCCTCCTATCAGTGCTCATCAGTGCCTCCTATCAGTGCTCATCAGTGCCTCCTATCGGTGCCCATTAGTGCCTCCTATCAGTGCCCATCAGTGCCTTCTATCAGTGCTCATCAGTGCCTCCTATCAGTGCCCATAAATGCCTCCTATCGGTGCCCATTAGTGCCTCCTATCAGTGCCCATCAGTGCCTTCTATTAGTGCCCATCAGTGCCTTCTATTAGTGCCCATCAGTGCCTTCTATCAGTGACCATTAGTGCCTCCTATCAGTGCCCATCAGTGCCTTTTATCAGTGCCTCCTATCAGTGCCCATTAGTGCCTTCTATCAGTGCCCATCAGTGTCTTCTATCAGTGCTCATCAGTGCCTTCTATCAGTGCCCATCAGTGCCTTCTATCAGTGCCCATCAGTGCCTTCTATCAGTGCCCATCAGTGAATGCTATTAATTTCCATCAGTGCCGTCTGCCTTCTCAGGACAGCACGGCTCTAAGCGGAGATTGGTGTCTGTCATGGAACAGTAGCACAACAGAGACACCGGCATTAACGGTCTATTTATCCGTCCTTCATCTCTCGCAGGGGATGAGAGAGGACACACAGCTGATCTCACTGCTCCTCCTTCTCCCCCCTCCCCTCTCCTGTGTGTTCCGCGGGCAGTCAAGTGTGAAGCTAAATAGCTCACATTTCCTGGGGAGCACACAGGAGAGGGGAGGGGGGAGAAGGGGGAGCAGTGAGATCAGCTGTGTGTCCTCTCTCATCCCCTGCGAGAGATGAAGGACGGATAAATAGACCGTTAATGCCGGTGTCTCTGTGCTACTGTTCCATGACAGACACCAATCTCTGCTCAGAGCCGTGTGTGAATAGCAACCCCGCTGGCACCCCCCCACAGTGGTGGAATGCCGGGCCCTGTCGCAAGTGCGACTGTTGGTCACCCTTGTGAACTAAATATCCCTATTTTTTATTGCAACGTTTGCTTGAAAGGGTATGGCAGTGTGCACAGGGTTCATCTTGTATTTTTATTGTTAATGTGATCACACCCCTTTAGCACCTGGTAGATTATATGCATGTAAAAGATTTTGGGATCTGAGCACAGGTATATCTTGTTTCCACCACTGGACATTGAAGCCAGGTACATTTAGCAGTTGAGCATCTTTTAAAGCGGACCTCCAGGATTCCCACATCATGACCTCCCCCTTCCCCCCACCAGTACTTTTTGAAAAAACCCTATACATATAATTTTCCTCAAAGTCTTCTTGCGGGTCTAATGACATTGTCACCACAGCTTTTTCTTCTTCCGGCAGCAGTGTGGGGGTGGGCATTCTTCTAAGACTGTAAATGTAATGACATGTATCTGCTGCTCAGTCTTGGAATGCTATGAGCCAAGCCTGCATGCTGATGTGTAAATGACAGGACACACATAAAATGAGCAGAATGACAATAATGGCACTGGAGCAAGGAGGGAAGCAGGGACAGTGCTGGAACGTGAAGAGGGTAAGTGAAGATTGAGCCAAAGCACTTCATGATCTTTTGAAGACTGGTGTGTGCAGTCAAGGGATGCAAAAGAGGTCTTCCAGAAGTCCTTTTTTGGGACCAATGGACTTCTGCATGTGAAGAGACTTTCACTCAATTGAAGAAGTGGACAGAAGCACCAGTCTTAGCATATGCTGATGCCCAGAGACCATATATGCTCCATGTGGATGTTACATTGTGGCATTGGGGTCATTTGAAAATGCTCAAAATCCTCGTGAGTGCCAAAGACCAAGAGATGTTTAGGAAGACTTTTACCTACTGAGTGTGGTCCATACCTAAGAGATTGTGAAATATTTAAGATAGACAAAAGACTGCTCTTTTGTGTGGTAATGTATCATCACCACCCAGGGAGACAATGTTTCTCCCATATTGTTTTAAAAATATGTTTTTCAGAAGTCTACATGATCACCATGGTCATCTGGGACCTGAGAAAACATATGGCCTAGTTCAAGACCATTTCTACTTGCCCAAGAAAAGAGATACTGCGGCAATTCTATGAAGACATTGCCTCAAATGTTTAGAAAGGAAAGCCCTGCCAATCTGAGCTGCGCAAATGGGGTATTTACAGAGTTTGAGCCCTATGGACTTAGTCAGTATAAATTGTTCTCTGTATCTACAATGATTCAAGAGAAATTGCAAATGTACTAGTGGTGACCAACCACTTTACCTGATATGCCCAAGCTTTTCTCACCAAGGATCAAAGGACAGTTACAGTCGTGAGAGTGCTTTGGGAAAAGTATTTCATTCATTATGGCCTACCCCACAGGTTACACTCAGATTAATAGTATAGTGTTAAACCACGCTTAGTGTTCAGAAATATAAAGCAGCCAGCACTACAAGAGACAATTTGTGCAAAAAAAAGAGTATAAACAGTGCAGCGCTAAAAAACATAAATCATACAAATATGAATTAATATGAATCATATAGTGAAAAAGTAAATATATAGAAAAACTCATAAGCTCATAAACAGTTCATGTTTCGAAGGAAAGTCCATATATTCATTATTCAGATATTAATATTCAATCACCAAAGTGAAAAGAAATCATCGCTGTGAAAACCTTCTGCCACCAAATATAGTGTAAGGAGGGCTTATCGAAACAGTGGGACCCTATTTAGCATATACCAAATGGGTCAAACGGGCTTTGGTGTCTCAACACCTGAATAGGGAATATTCACTGCAATCATCGCCAAATGCCGACAACCACCGTAGCCAATGGAATGGTATGTAAACTTATAGAACCTTTCAGAGTGTGGAGTCCTCGCATCAATACTCCATTAGGACATATAATATACATAAAAAATAGGAGACTCCACATGTAAAACCGTACATAAAATTTATTTTTAAAAAAAGGTAAATCACTCACATTTCAGTAAAACAACAAAAGCATTGAAAGTCAAGTTGTAGTGGCATAGACAGGACAGTAGACCCTAGACCTGACTCTACTGTCCTGTCTATGCCACTACAACTTGACTTTCTATGCAGAGTGTTTTTAGCATTGCACTGTTTATACTCTTTTTTTTACAATCAGATTAGGGCAGAAATTTTGAGAGCAAGCTAATTGAGGAGTTACTTCAGCTGCTGAACATTCACAGTCAAACCATCCCATATCACCCTGAAGGTGATACTCTCCCTCAGAGATTCAACAGGGTTTGCTTAATATGCTTCAGTAACTATCTTACATGCTGACAACAAGTGTACCTGGAGCCACAGGGTTGAAACCATGATCCATGCTGATAACAGCACCAGACACGAGAGCACAGGATTCTCACAATTTCTTGGTGTTCAGGAGAGAGCCTAGATTGCCCATTGACCTCATGCTAGAGTCTCCACTCATGGTTTTAGTCATCAAAGACATTACCAATATGTAGTTTGTCTGAAAGATAAAAACATTCTAAAGGATAAAGGGATTTATAAGGTGTGGGACACCATAAACTAGTATTGCCAAAGGAGCAGGGGTACATGCAGCAAAGGGTTGTCCAAGATGGCAGGACCAAATTCCTGGCTCTGCTCCGTCTTGCAGCGCATTCCTTCCTGCGTGCCTGTGCTATGTGCCTTCTTCCCCTCCAGGCGCCTCTCCCTCGTCTCAATGACCATTAGTGTCCTAGCAACTGATGACACTGCACACACTGGAGAGGAGGAAAAAGCTCTAGAGCCACAGCTGTTCCGCCTCCCAACTCTGGCTCCCAGCCTCCCACAATTTCAGGCTTGCAATGGCTCCCAAGTAAGTCCCAAGGTCCGGTAAGGCAATCTAACAAATGGGGGTCCTAAAGAGGTAAAGAGGGCAGGGGGAGCCAATAAAAGGGGGGTCCTCTGATTTAATGAAGGTCTCTAAGGAAGAGGGGCACTGATATAAGGGGACTGTGAACTAATGGGGGGTCTTTAAGGGGGGGCACTAATATAAAGGGTCACTGATCTGATGGGAGGTCTCTAAGGGGGGCACTGATGTAAGGGTGACTCTTATCTAATGGGGGTCTCTAGGGGGTCCCTGTATTGTGAACGGGGTGACACTGACCTCTGTATTATGAAGGGGGATGACAATGACTCCTGTACACAGTCGTTCAAAGAACGTTATTTAATCACAAAGTATGTGCCTAGTGTATACTACACAACAAAAATTTTCAGAGTGTCGCTAAAGTGTTCAGGTTTGGCTTGAAGAAAAGGTGGCAACCCTATGCAGAACATGTGAAAGGGTCCAGCTGTTGGACCGTAATAAAGGGCCCCCGATCAGTGGGAAGGGCCCTAGGACCAGAGGAAAGGGCCCCAGGATCAATGGAAAGAGACCTGGGTCAGGGGGGCCCTTCATGGTTTCTTTCACCAGAGGCCGTGAAGGATCTAGTTAGGCCTCTGCCCATAAGTCACTGTAGGGAATAGTCAGATGATATAGCTACATATCTCACACCTATAGAACAACAAACAAGACTTCAATTACAAATAACTGCCCATAATACCTTATGAAAGCCTACTTTAGTATCGACTCATTCCAAGAGAGGATTAGAGAGAGAGAGGGGGGAGAGAATCTTTGTGCTCCACAAGCTTATGTTTTATTGTACCTAATAGTGGCATAATTATTCCAAGACAACATATTGCGGATGACTGCTTCTAGTGACGTCATCGCACAACTCCAGCACTTCTAAGAATTAGAGATAGGGTGAAGCCCCAGTGACACTGTGCTCGTACGGCCCATCAGTTAATGGATTGTCCAGTTTACTGAATCAACAACTAAGGGGCATAAAAGTCCACGGGATGAGTTGCTAGAAGTCCACGGGATGAGTTTGCCCCCCCCCCTCCCAGTGCAGGGCATGGACCACACCAACCCCCAGACCACGACAACACCCACCCCAAGAGCAATAGGGTACCACCATTTTAAATATGTATAAAAACAAATTACCATATTAATGAATACCTATACAAAATACATAATAAAATAAACAAACATCAACAATTTTCAATTTTTTTCCTTATAAATATGAGGCAAAAATCTGTCAGGAAAGAAAAAACAATTCATAGTCTTTTACTCAATTTTTAAATTCCGTTTTACCTGACACAAAGCATTTCAAAAAAGGAGTAAAGCTAGTCATCTTATTTAAACCTGGAGGAGTAGTGGCAGAGAGTTTATGGATCCATTTTAATTCACATTGTAATATCCTCTTATTCCAATCCCCCCATGGGTGTCTTGGTGGATCCTATACAAAGCAACAAATTTTACTTTGGGAACAATATACTTATGTATTTCTGCAACATGTCTGCCTATGGGCAGGAATAGATGTCTCCATTTTCCATGGCACGTACATCATCATAAGTACGCCTCCACCACATTTTAAATACATAAAAAGCCCTACAAGGGCACAGGAGTAGATGTATAACTCTCTTGATATCGCAATTAAAGAAGTGTCAGGGCATATCTATGACCATTTAGTAAATCCAAGTCTCCATCTGTATGTAAGAGGTCAGAGTATCAACAATTGTCACATCTGTAGATCTCTTTTGTTTTATATAGATCTACTCTGGCCTCTCCCTTATGTACACTTTGTGTCAATGTATCTCTTAAAGATGGAGTACTTCTTAAAGAAATGTGTGGGACATCTGCCATGAATTTACCTACTCTGGGATCAGCTATGAGGAGGTGCCAATACTACATATTACAGATCTTTATATGTTGATCTGTATATCTTGTAATAATCCTAGCTGCTTGTCTGACTTTATCAGGTCTTTTTGTGTGCTATAATAATTTTGAGCGCTCTTGGGGTAGTTCTTGGGGCAGCGGTATTGGGCTCTTATGAGAGCTTGCACCTCTATTTGTACAGAGGCTCGGGGTCCAAATTCCCTCTGACGATGAGAGCCACGATCAAAGCCAGGTAAAGCGCACAGGTTATACTGACACCCACCTCTGGATCCTTTGCACCAGCCTCTCCTCTGTGGATGAACCCCTGTCTCCCCCAATTTTCAACCATACGTGACCCTATTATCTCAGCTGCCAAAGGGGTTAAAACGTTAGGAGACATCACTAGAGCAGGTGAACTGTCATCATTTGCTGATTTAAAACAGAGGTTTAATCTGCCCAACTCCTATCTTTTCAAATACCTTTAATTATGACATGCTATTGTCTCCCAGTTCGGATCCACTAAAGTAGAGGTCAGGTCCTCAACTTTGGAGAACATACTACTTGATGAAACTCTTAAAAAGCCTCTTTCCGAACTATACCAAGGAGGTTTTCCCTGTCCTTCCCCCTTCAGTAACTAAATGTAGGGAGAAATGGGCGGAGGAGGTCCCTAGACTTGAATGGAAAGGACTGGGATGATATTTGGAGTTTCCCCTTTATCTCACTTGGTGTCGGCAAGAGACAGGTTAATTTAATTTCGAGTTCCTACACAGGATATATTATACCCCAGAAAAATTATGCAAAATTTACCCACAGGTATCGGCGGAGTGTTAGCGATGCTCTCATTCCCCAGCTACCTTTGGGCTAATCTTTTGGTACTGTCCAATGGGTCAGGACTTCTGAAGAATGGTCCTGAAATGTATAACTGAGGTAACTTCCTTGCCCATGACAGTGACAGTTTTTCTTCTTCGTCTTGTGGAAGGTCTGGCACCAACCAGGGCTCAACCACACTCTACTTAGTTTATTTTTGTTTTTTGGCAATTGTAATTGGCGCTAACCAATTACTGAAAAAAAAAACAGTGACACCCTCCCTGACCTATTGGAAGGGGCTGGTAAAAAAGGTGGCTCCATTTTACAAAGCACCTACCTACTTGCCCAAAAAGGTTTGAGAAAGTCTGTCAAATTTGGTTAGACGATCCTGCTACTGCCACGTAGAGCTATAATATCTCTGCATTTTACATACTGTGGCTAGGATGTCGTCTGCCATGGAGGGTATAGTAATTATCTCTGAGAGTCTGAGACATGTTTAGTATTTCCAACATAGGCTTACGGTTTAACTCTTTTATGTTATATGCTTTGGGGGCTACCTCTACCTTTGTTGATGTGCTGCTCTATATTTATCGCCTCATACCTCTCTGTGGCAGAGTCTCTCACGGGTGGGAAATTGGGGGGGGGAGTGTTTCTTAATTGTGGTTGTGTAGTTTTAATGTTTGAGCCCTGTGTGGCTGAAGGTGTCTTTAGTACTTGTTATATTCTTTTATGCAAAATCAAAAAACAGAAATAAAAAAAAAATAATAATAATTTTGAGTGTTTTTGCCAGACGGCCAGGGACCACAGGACACCTATGCCATAGCCATCATCTTGTCTTGCGGAACATGTCTGTGCTGCATTCAAATCATACTTTCATGTTCAGCTATCAATCCAGCACATAGTATTATTGATTTAAGGTTTTATCTTTGGATATTTTGGTGCAGTTCCTGTCACCATTTATGTGGCTCTTTTGATGACACAATTTGAGTGTGTTTTGGTGTCCTTCACTTCTGAGCATTACACAGATATTATGCCTATTGTACCCTACACCTTGGTGCTGCTCTGGGAGTTGCTCACGCCTGCCCCCGGCGACTTGCAGAATTTACAGTAGCGATACAGGTACAACCATCTGTCCCTGAGGAAGCCACTTCTGGCGAAACATGTAGGACCTCTAATTACTTGCTTACAGAATTGGCCACCACGCTCTCAGGCTTAATCTTGTAAACCTCGCTACATATGGTTTTAAACTTGGTGCACACCCTGTATATGTAACAGTATATAAACTTGTCTTTTTTTAAATTTTGTTAATAAAATTTCATATGTTTTATTTAATGTATTTTGGTTTTCCTTTGGCACCGTAATAATCCCTGCATCCCTAGTTCACATATATTTTGAGCCTTATAATATACCTTCCTAAGGCATGTACTGACTATAAGGGTATTAACTATGTGGAATTGAATCAATCAGTGTCAAGGATACAAAGTATCAGTCAATTAGACAAGTTCATGCCTCTCAAAAAATTCCTGCAGCATTGTTTCTGATGCATCCCAAATCACAAATACTGTATGTCATCTATAAATCTATACAATATTAAAACATGGCATGCATATCTCAAAACCTCATCACCCCAAAGGGGGTTTTGCTCCCATTCCTCCGGGTACAGCATGTCCCCATCGCTACACCCTGCACCTGGAGATAGTGGGAGCTATCAAAATCTTTGATGTCATGTGATACAAGAATTTGTTTGTATCTTTGATGTCATGTGGAATATAGGGTGTTGATATATACATTTTTTTTTGAGGATCAAGTATCATTTGTCAGCTTTTAAATTTTTTAATTTAATTCACATAAGTTGCTGGATAATAAAATCTGATAATCCTAGAAAATATCTTTGTGTGATGGATACTAATGTATGGTGGTCTACAGCTTTAAAAATCCCTCCACTCTTTAGAATGTCTTTATTTATGTAGCGGTGCCCCCGTGGGGTCGCTGAATGTAGTAGTTCTACACGTCACCCTGCTTGGCCAGGCATTCACTTCAGACACACATTTCCAGTCAATGAACAGTCCTTTAGCTTGTTTTTGTTGTTTTTATTTAGGGGATTCAACTTGGATTGGGGAAAAGGGACATGGGATGCCCAGATAATTGATCTTGTTGAATTGAACAAACGATTGTGAATCTATATTGGCAGTCTCTAAACCTCTCCATACTACTCCAGCACATAACTTGAGTAAACTCCATTTTCTCTACTGCGCAATCATAGTTTCCTGATACAGCTAGCACATGTTTAGGCCTTACTCTGAATAAGTCCTAACAGTTCGATAACAGCAACAGATAACATTTTCTGGCAGGGGTCTGCAGACTATAGCAATGAAAAGAATACTTCTTGTGCTAGCTGCAAAGCTTGGTGGACTACTGGTCCCAGATAGTTCTGTGCAAGTCCCACCAACCCTCCTGGCTGCAGCAACTTGACTCAAACACCGGTGACATCACAGCCTCTCCCTCTGGCTTTACATTCACTCCTGGCATGTCTCTCCCAGACTTCTCCACTGTGCCTGTCACTCACCGACCCCAGAAAAATCCCTCCTAGTAACTTACCCGGCAATGTTCCCCGCTGTCCTCTTCCTGCTTCTGTTCCAGACACCTCTCCATGATGGTGTATGGAGAGGTTCCTTCCCAGCTCCCGACCTGAGTTCACCCCCCAGAAAGGGGGTTCCCTCAAGGGCCACGACAGCCTAACACTCCATCACTAATTCTTCCACCTGACAACTCCTCCCACAGCAGGCTGACCATGAGTATATATAGGAGGCCTGCCACCTGCCAATCCTAGTTGGGGATTGGTCAGGGCTCCCAGATACACTCCATGCCACTCCCATCCTCTGCCCTGCCTCTTTTCCAGAACCCTCTAGGAACAGAGGAGGCGTTAGAGAGATGAAGTACATGTCAGTCACCTACTGCTATACTCAAAACTGCTCTCAGCCCCTAGATCAAAAACAAACAGGCTTAGCTCACAGCTAGGCCTGCCTAAATTTAGCTGCACTGGCTGTAACAAAAACACAACTACTCTAGCAACCTACCTACCTAAGGTAGAGGGTGCTACATTAATATGATTTATGGGATGTTGGCACAGGATTAAGGTTTCTTTTGAAAAATACCTTCAAGTATGCATACCATTTAACTGAAGAAAACACAGCTAAAATAAACAAAGGGAACAAAATAGGGTTTGAGCTCTGTGAGAGATGCAGAGATTTCAAATCAGGTGATCAGGTGATTCTTGCTATGGACCTTGGGAGGATCTTTAAAACATAGGCTGGCTGATAGCTGGTGGGAGGAGATTTTTACAGTGGAGAACAAATTGCCTGGAATCCCAGTATACATGATAAAGGGACCTGAAGGTAGGATCAAAGCCTGTCATAGAAATTATTTGATGCGTATTACTCAAGTCTCACCTGATCTTCCTCATACAAATAAGAGTGATTGGACTGTAGTTCCTTATGCCTCTAGCTCCACAGTACTATCTCCTCCAAGAAAGCCACTGGACCCTGAATCTGTCAGGGCTGGGCTCAGCCCTTCCTTCTCTAAGCTGGACGCTCAGCTGTCGGCTAATTGCCAGCTTCTATCTCTCCACAGTGACTCACCTGTTAATATCCTGCTCGTCAGTCCTGCCTACTTAAGCCGTCCAGCCCAGATGATCTCTGCCTTTGCCTTGGTCACATCTCTAGAGACTCTCTCCTGTTTTCCTGTTAAAGACTTAGTTGGCTGACATTCCTTCTGGCTCCAGATCCTGCTTGCTGTTTTACTACGCTCATCTCTGGCTCCCTGATGTTTTGGCTTGTCTGACTATGCGTTCCGGTTCCTGTACTCTGGCTATGTTTTGACTACGTTTACTCTGTTTACCTTTTTTTTTTTGTTATTATTAAACAAGTGAGATTTAACTGTACTTCTGTCTCAGTCTGATTCATGGTTTCTGAAAGAATATCCAGAATTTGTGCCTCATTCAGTGAGTGCCTCTAGTCAGGGACTCTGTCCTGTTACACAGCCAGTGCCATCCATTCCCATGACTCATAGTCCTAGATCAGTGCCTGAAAACACAGGACTATCTCAGAGGGATGTGCAGAGAGGGCAGCGAGTCAGACATCCTTCACCCGTTTTGACCTATGATAATTTGGGGACCCCAGGTTTAAAACTCAGCCACACTTCCATCATGCTTGGGTAGGGGCAGTCTCCAGTTTAGTCAAAATATTGCCTGTTTTTGCTTCACCTGGCTACTAACTTGTTGTTTTTAGACATGTGGTTCGTTTCGTTCCAATTTGAAATTTGGGCAATTTTTTTATTAATTTCAATAGTAACAAATTTAAATAAATCTGAAATAACAAAAAAATTTGGATGAAATTCAAATCAAATTCGAACCATTTTCGAATTCGATTCGAATTTCCAAATACAATAAAATAAAATAGAAAATAAAGGAATAGAATACAAAAGAATATAATAGAGTACAAAAGAATAGAATAGAAAATAAAGAAATAGAACAGAAAATAAAGGAATAGAAAAGAATAGAGTTAAACAAAACAAAATGGAATAGCAAATAAAAGGACAGAATAAAATAGAATAGAAAATAAAGGAATAAAATAGAAAAAGAATAGAAAAGAATAATCCCTCTTCGGAAATTCGAATTACAAATAGAATAAATTTGAACTGGAATAGATTAGAAAAGAATAGATTAGAATTGAATAGAAAATAAAAAGCATAGATTAGAATAGAAAATAGTAGAATACAATAGAAAAAAAACAATAAATACTACTACTACTAATACTGTACAAAAACATCTGTACGACTAATGTCCCATCAACATCTGTCTCAGTGTATCAGCACACACCAAAACATCTGTCACAGTGAACCATTGCACAAAACCTCTATAATACTAGCGTCCCAGCAACATCCGATATGCAATCTTAAAAATGGCCCGGGCAGGAAAGAATTATCCAGTATTCAAGTGCTTAAATTAAACATATTTGTGCATTGTACAAGGGCTTCCTGAGCTGAATTATTCAAATTGTTACTAATTCCAATGGATTCGAATTTACCAGTGCAACCAAGCAGCTGTCACAGCAGGCATGTTCCAGTGTTCAAAAACATACCCTGTTTCCCCGAAAATAAGACCTAGCGTGATTGTCGGTGATGGTTGCAATATAAGCCCTACCCCCTAAATAAGCCCTAGTTAAAGTCCTTGTAGGTCTTATTTTCAGGGTAGGGCTTATTTGGGGGGTAGGGCTTATATTGCAGCCATCACTGACAATCACGCTAGGTCTTATTTTTGGGGAAACAGGGTATGTACAACTAGTGTCCTATCAATGCCTTTCTCAGTATGCCAGCACACACCAAAACATCTGTCACAGTATACAATTGCACAAAACCTCTGTAATACTAGTGTCCCAGCAACATCCAATGCAAACGCTGAAAAATGGCCCGGGCAGGAAAGAATTGTCCAGTTATCAGGTGCTTAAATGAAACATATATGTGCATTGTACAAGGGCTACCCGAGCTGACAGAAAAAAAAATCCAATATTCGAATTGTTACTATTTCCAATCGATTTGAATTTGAAAACAAAATTGAAATGAGTACATCATATTCCTGCTGATGGTCATTCTTCCTTTCTCTAGGTCAGGTGTACTACAAGTGCCCCATCAACATCTATCACAGTGTAGCTGTGCCCAAAAAATCTGTAGTAGAGTGTGTCCAATCAAGATCTGTCAGAGCTTACCAGTGGCACGCAGCAGTTGTCAGAGCAGGCATGTTCCAGTGTATGAAAACATCTTTCTCAGTGTGTACTGTCACACAGATTTGGTTGAAATGTTTTCGAATGCAGTCGACATGTTTTCAAATGCGGTTGAAATGTTTTTGATCCAGAAATTTGAATACGAATTAACAGAACGAATTTCGAAAACAAATTAAACAAATTTAACAAATCTAACAAAATTAAATGCGTTAAATAACAAATCGAAACAAAACAAATTTTTTTGTTTTGTACATGTCTAATGCCGCGTACACATGATCGCACATTCCGACAACAAAATACATGTTTTTTTTCTGACGGATGTTGGCTCAAACTTGTCTTGCATGCACACGGTCACACAAAACTTGACGGAAATTTCGAACGTCAAGAACGCGGTGACGTACAACACGTACGACGGCACTAGAAAAGGGAAGTTCAATACCAAGTGCGCCACCCTTTGGGCTCCTTCTGCTAATCTCGTGTTAGTAGAAGTTTGGTGAGAGACGGTTCGCGCTTTTCAGCCTTTTGCTTTTCCGATCATTACTGCTCTTCAGTTTGTGCTTGTGGGTTCGTATCTGGTTTTCAGTGCGTGTGGTCATTTCGCATTTGTTTTTCAGTGCATATTTTATAGTACATATTTGATTTTCAGTGCGTTCTTGTCCGCTTGCTTCTGATTTTCAGCGTGTTCTTCTCAGGCCTTTCTGTTTTTCAGTGCTTTCTGTTAGTTTGTTCTGACTAGCCGACCGTTTTGAAGCCATGAGGACCCTCACCCCGGACCAGAGGGTTTTTAACTACTGGCTGGCCAGAGCCAGAAGAGTGGTGGAGAACGCTTTCGGGATAATGGCCAGCCGGTTCCACCTATTCCTTACAGCAATCAACATGGCGGAATATAAACTTAACCATATAATCCTTGCATGCTGCATTCTCCACAACTATTTAAGGAGAAATTCAATGAACTATGTTGCCTCAGTTGGGCCTGAGGCTGGACTTCAAGAAGAAACCCTGACGGCGCTTGAAGCTGGCCGTCCTGGCTTGCCCCCTACAAAGTGCCCGGGAAGTAAGACAGAAGTATGCTGAGTACTTTGCAGGTAGGGGGGCCATTGATATGCCAGAAAATGTTTAAAAAACATTTTCAAAATACATTTTTTAGATTTACTGCTTGTGTTTCTTTTAGCTGTCTCCTAGGTTCTCCAATGGGCTTTTCTTTTTGGCCATTTTCTTCAATAGTTGCAATGTAATTTATTTGATACATGAGGTGACAATCTCTTCTTCAGCGAATTATTATTATGTTGTGGGTCTGCTACACACACACCTTGTTTTTGTTGTTAATGTGTGTAATTCATTAATCATAAAAATGTACATCATTTTCAGCACCATGAATGAATTTTGGTGAGTCACAAAAATGGCATGATTGTGGCAAATTATAAAGCACTGTGGGAGTTATTTACTAAAGGAAAAGCCACTTTGCACTCCAAGTGCACTGCAAAAGTGCACATGAAACTGCACTTGAAACTGCACTGAAAAGTGCACTTGTAGTGCTAAGTGGAAATGCCTTTAGTAAATAACAGTGTATTTCAGTGTAAACACCAACTTAGTCCAAAAAATGATATTGAGCCTTGAAAGAAGTCACACATTGTTGAGTAGAAAACTTTTAATTCTATGCACATTCACATGTGCGATAGAAAAGGGTTTTTGAACAAACGAACATATTTTAGTAATAACATTTTTTTTTTTTTGGACAGTACAAATAGCCTTTTTTGTGTTAAAACAGGCATGTTTAAAACCATAAAACAATACACAACTCAGGAACTTACAAAGTTCAACTTTGACAAAGTGAAGGCAATATGAGACATTAGTATGTCCAAACTGTGTTGATATTGCCTTCATCAGATGGGGTGATGTCACCCCTGTGAAAGCCAAATTTTTAAGATGCACACAAATTGAGAGTCAAAATGGGGATTTCCCTCCTGATCCCATGCCAAACGTCAACATGTGCTAGCTCCCATTATGGGGGATCAATGGATGTGTTTCAGGGGTGCAGCCCCTTCCTCTCATCTACTTTAGTTGCCAGGAAGGGGTTGCACCCCCAAAACGCGTACCTTGATATCCCGTGATGGCAGATAGCACATGTTGACACACTGTGTGCATCTTCAAAATTTGGCTTTCAAAATTTTGGAGAAAAGTTAGAAAAATAGCAAGAATTTGATAAATGTTGGTGTGTTTTCGATTCTACCTAAAACATCAAGGATGTTTTTGAGTCTTTTTTCAACATCATCGATGTCTTCCTTGATCTTCTGTAAATCTAGATTGCACACTATGATCTCCCCGATGAGGACATGTGCACTTGCACTTGTGAAATGTGTTTCTTCTTCAACAACACCCACACCTAAAAAAAAAAAAAACACCATGTATTATAAATATGCAGGCATCCATCTGTTACCTGAAGCTGTGGTCTCAGACACTCACCTGTTGTGGTCACTATTTCGCCCACTTCATAAACTTCTCCTTCCTCTACATCCTCTGGTTGTTGTTTTTGTATTTCCCCTTCTTTAGGAGGTTGGAGGTCCCTGGTGACCTCAGACGTCCCAAGTATTTTCTCCCCTATGTGAATAAAATAAAGGTATACTTAGCACACAGATATTTGAGGCAAGAAATAGGAATATGAAATATTGCTTGGAAGTACAGTACAATTGTCTGTTTTGGCAGAGTTCAAAGCTGAAGACATGATTTTTTCCCTTTACAAAGCTGGAATACTTACCTTTTTTGTTAAAGTATCACACATGTAGAGACCCCTAGTATCCACTGGAGCACCTGTGTGGGACACACTAAAAAGTTTGTTCTGGTGTCCCACACTAGTGCTCCTGCGTCCAGATGTGTAAACAGCTGCTGAGTGTCCTCTCCTTACACTGAATCAAGTTTGCATTTCATTCTAGTTACAAACCCATCTAGACAACAATGTACTAAATTTCATTTAAGACAAATAGGCATGACCAAATGTAGTTAACCGCCATTTGCAAAAAAACATTGTATTAGTGGGCGAACGAACGATGTTTACTATGAACAATTACTGTGCCCACGAACCTGAAACTTGCCATTTTAAACTGTACAACAGTAAAGAAAACCACATGGAGCAGCACGAACGTAATAAAAAGAATAGGAACACACAGCAAAATACTTACTTTTTTGCAGCAATCTCTTGATTCTTCTGTATTGATCCTGCTCCCTCAATTTGAGGTCTGACCATTGTTTCCTTAGTTGATCCTTGGGTCGCTGTACCCCAAAATTCTTCGGCAGACTTTTTACAACTTTAGTCATGACCTTGGGCTTTCTCACATTTGGGTTTGGGTACGGTCCATGCTTCCCGTCCTAGTCGGCCCTCTTGAAAATGTCCACCATCTCCACCATCTCTATAAAGGCCATATTTGAGGCCTTAAATATCCTCTAGGATTGGGATTTTCGTGGCTCCGGGCTTTTGTCATTGCTGCTGCTGTTTTCATGCACCTGTTGTCTCTCTGCCATGTGCTCTCCCACTGCGCCGAAAGACAAGGGGCGGGGAATATACTAGATAGAAGGTCAGGGGCAGGCGGAGTTTCAAGCATGCGCAGTGTATATAAAGCGTAAGATGCGTGTGTCGTACGTACGATCTGTGAGCGGAGGAAGGAGTATCGGAAGCGCCGATCGTTAGAACGAAGGTACAATTTTAACTTGGGGCATCAGTGGCCTATACTGCTTCTAGATTGAGGCCTATATTGGGACACGATTAGGAGAGTTTAGCCTGACATTAGGGTTTGTCTTGTGTTGTGTCTTGCAGAGAAAATGGATCTATTTAATGATGAGGACTTTATCCTCATATTCATTGCTATGTACAGGGAGCTGCCCTGTCTGTGGCAGGTAAACCACCCCCTTTATAACAATAAATCAAAGAGGAAGGCAGTGCTGGATCAATGGTTGGAATTTTGAAGCCGGTGATCCCCACGGCAGACATCCCCTATTTGAAGGACCTAATTGGTGGCATAAGGAGCACTTATAATAGGGAGTGCAAGAAGGTCCAGGATTCCCAGAGATCAGGAGCTGCAGCAGATGACATTTATGTACCCAGGCTGTTGTACTATGACAGACTGCATTTTCTGGCACGCCAGACTGAACCCAGGCCAGCACTCTCCAATCATCCTTCAAGGCTTCCTTCCACCTCAGCTGAGGCTTCCAACGTCTAACCTGGGCCTTCCAGCCAGGAAGAAGTGGAGGGACTCAGCTTGAGCCAGGTATAGCATTGTTCAACATATTCCTAGTCAAATAATTAATGATGTTAACTAGATGTTTTTATTGATCAGTAATTTCTGATTTTACAAAGTGTTTTACAGATCAATAGACAGTAGTAGCCACAAATGATTGGGACAAGAATGAAAAATGCTGGGGTCAGAATGATAGTCTTTTCTATTTATTAACATTCAATTTGCAACAGTCATGAGCTGAAAATTGTGTGTGATTGATGAACCAAAAACTAAAACTATGTCCCTTTTTCATACACAGGAAAGTCTCAGCCAGGAGGAGGCCATGGAAAGTGGCAGCCAGGAGGTGGAAGGGGTAAGTGGCAGCCAGGAGATGTCCGGGCCCAGTAGCGTGCCTGAATCCCAGGTCACTCCCCTCTGCCTTCCACAAAAAAGGCCCAGGAAGAGGAGTAACCTGGAGGAGGCAGTTCTTGGCCTATTTCGGAAGGCTACTGTGGCCCTCAGAACCCACCCCAATAATCAAGACGACTATGCCTACATGGCAGCCTGCAAAATGCAGGAAATGGAAGAGGGCCAACGCCTCTTATGTGAGGAAGTTATGTTACAAGCCCTAAATAAGGGGTCAAGGGGTGAACTCACAAGCCAAAGCCACATTTGTGACTTCAACCATGGTCCTTCTCCTCCTCCTCCACTTCCCACCACAACTACAACACCAGAGCCACAGCCTGGAAGCAAGCGTGTAAGGAAGACAAGAGAGTGATAGCCTGGGTTCAGTCTGGTCTGACAAAAGACGCAGGCTGTTGTAAAGACCACAGCCTGGGGACAGATATGTCAACTGCTGCTGTTCCTGATCTCTTGTAGTCCTGGACCAGATTAAGCTCACTATTATAAGGACTTCTCAGGCCAACAATTTTGACTGTAAAATAATTGATGTGTGCCCTGGGGTACAAAGGCTTCGCAAATTTCACCAGTTTCTCCAGCATTGCCTTCCTCTTTATTTTGTTATGACCCATAATAAATGGATATTTATTTTTCACAAATACTTGCCTATGTGTTTAACTTCAAAAAGAACAGTTTGTTTGTGAGTAGGCAGGTACATTTCAAATAACAATGTCAAATTAACAAGGGACACCAACACCAACCTCCTTGAGGTTAAAAAATACAAGATAATGGGGGGGCGGATGACGTGAGATGGCGTCTACGGGGAGGGAGGTGCCTTGGTGTGTAAGCCGGCCGGCAAGAGCGGTGGCTATGAGAAGGGGAAGCGAGAAGCCGGGGCCGCGATTGCATCCCGCCGGACACATGTGACTCAGCAGAGGCGCTGGAACGCTTACCCGCACGAAGGAGCATGGGGAATGCAGTGTACAACTCGTGCGGCGGGACATTCAGCACGGGTCAGGCGTCCTTCCCTCCCCCTCCCTCTCCCCCCCGGAGTCTGATATATGGCAGCGCTGCCTCGGATAGCGGAGGCTGAGCTCGCAAGACACGACAAACAGCCCCCTGGCATAACGGAGGGAGAAAATCCCCCTGCCCTCACCGTACGGTCATCCGCAAGTACAGCTTTGGTGTCCAAACACTCTTGGAGAGAGAAGGTATGAGCGGAACACCGCACAGCGTGAAGAACATGATATGTCTGTGTATATTGGAAGAGTCTCAGCTGTAAGTTGTAGCCCCACTCTGATGATATGTCACCACTGTAAATACTTTGGAGAATACTGAATAATTTAAAGGAGTTGAGGGGAGGATTGTTTGAGTATTCTGCAGCTGGACTGGTGGAATTGTTTAAAAAATTTTTCTTCCTCGGACTGCTTTGAACTTCTGTTTGAACTGCTGACTTATTGCTACCCTTGGTTAATAGCACGATGCCTTGTTCCCCTGAAGGGGGAAGTTGAAGTGTCCCACAGACCGGAAAGGAAAGGAGACAGGGGCAGATTTAGAATAGGAACCTGGTGCAGAGGAACGAGGACTTAAGTATAAGGAATTAAAAGTCTACAATCTGGTGTTTATAAAAGGAGAAAGAAAGAAGAATAGGCTCCCTATACTGCAGGGGGGGACCTGTGGACACACCATGAGCAAATCCTCGTCCAAAGCCGCCAGGGGGGGCACCTAAAACCCCAAGAGACAACACATCGGGTAGTACAATTAAACCGTACCTGGCACAGGGGCTTAGCCCAAATAACAGCAATTCAGTCCCCCCAAAGCAAGGTAAAGCGGACAAGAAGAAAGGACTAGAGGAAAGGAAAGATGGGACCCCAAACCAGTCTAAAGAGGATTTAGCAAATGAAAGCGAATTAGAAACAACCAGACTAGAAGATCAAAGGACTGAGGCCCAACTCCCTACAAAAGGAGATATTTTGGCAATGTTCACTAGATTGGAAAACTCCATTAAAACTGAGATTAACCTGTTGAGGTCGGACCTGGGTCACATGTTGGCTAGACTAGAAACAGTAGAAGACGCTTTGGACAAACAAGTCCGGGAGAGCTGTGTGTTCAAGGATCAAGTTAAAAATTTACAACATAATCGGGCCAAATTCCTTTACAGACTAGAGGACCAAGAAAATAGAAACAGAACTTGAGAATTCGCTCGGTCCCGGAAAGAAGGGGGGAAGATTTGAGAAAAGCTATTGGAGAAATATTTTCCCCAATCCTAGGTGTACATGTGGAGGATTTCCCAAACATCGAAAGGGTACACCGGGTAGGGAGATCCGATGCCAATAGGCCCAACAGAATGTGGGACATTATAGTAAGATTTAGATTTTTTGAAGATAAAGCCAAGTTATGGGCAAACCTAAGAGAAAAAACTCCTCTGCAGTATGAAGGTGTTGAAATCCAGGTCTTTTCAGACCTAGCCCCGGAGACATTGGCTAGAAGACGCATACTAAAACCTCTTCTAGAGCTGATGAAAACACAGAATATAAAGTACAACTGGGGCTTCCCAGCCTGCCTTATCGGATCAAAATATGGAAGATCAGCCAGGCTAAGATTTCCTGATGAACTGGGGGACTTTTGTAAAAAACTGGGAATTCAGGAACCACAGCTGCTAGAATGGTTTAAGGAGTGGGAGGAAGGGGGCGTGATGGGCCCTGGTTAGAATCACAGCACGCTAACAAAAGGATCGGTGGGGGTTCGGGGTGGTGGCATAGGGGAGTTTTAAGAAGAAAGGTTAAACAGTTATGAGAGCGGCACACGGTGGGCGGCTGGCCAACCTCTTCAACCTCCTCAGTTAACCTACTTTGTAGGGGAGAAGGAAGGTGCACACCAAGAGCTCCACCTCTGGAGTTCGGATATCTCTTGAGGAGCATGAGACAGTGTGCTCTTCAGGGGTCTAAGGGCCCGATAGGGGCCGTGGGGAGCGGGGGGGAGGAGGGGGGATCAGGGGGTGGGGGGGTGATGGGGGGAGGAGAGGAGTGGGGTGGGCGGGGAGGGGGGTTCCTCTGCTAAACGGTCCGTAAAAACAGTTATTACTCACCTTAGATCAACAAACCAAGCCTTTGATTGGAAGTTTAGAGTATAGAGATGACAACAATTCATTTCTTGACCTACAGTGTTAGGGGACTAAACATTCCAAGCAGGAAACACATGATAATGGGGGAGCTCAAAAGGTACGGGGCGGAAGTGGTATTCCTCCAGGAGACACACATCTCCCATGAATCAAACGTTAAATTGGCATCTAGGGACTTTCCGTTGTGGTTTTATGGAGATACAATTACTAAAAGAGCAAGGGGAGTAGCAACTGGGTTCGCGAATGGAACTCGCTTTGCATTGGAAGATAGGGTAACCGATCCGGAAGGTAGATTCCTGTTCTTAAAGGGGAAACTAGGTGATGAGGAATTTACATTGGTAAATGTTTATGCCCCCAATAAAAACCCGATGAAATATTTTAAAAGTATATTGGCTAAGCTGAGGGATTTCAGGAGAGGCCACACGATTATGATGGGAGATTTTAATTTTTGTATGGCACCCGGTTCGGACAGTGGGACCCGGGCGCGGGAGACTTCTCATGTGCAACTGAAAGAAGTTAAACGAAAACTGTATGCCAGCCAATTGATCGACATCTGGAGGATTTAACATCCTAAAACACAAGATTTTACATTTTACTCTCCCGTGCACGGGTCCTACTCTAGGTTGGACTACATTTTCGTAGAACACAGGGATATAGACAGGGTGATGGAGTCTAAAATCGAAATTTCTACACTATCGGATCATGCCCCGGTGAAGATGAAAATGTTAGCATCAGGGAGATCAGGACATCGGGTCGGATGGCGCTTAAATGAAGAGCTAATCCGAGATGAGGAAGGTTCAGCACTAGTAGCAAAGGAACTTGAAAACTATTTCTCGTCAAACGATACAGGAGAAGTAACGGGGTCAACCTTGTGGGAGGCCCACAAGGCCTACATCAGGGGGATCCTGATCGAGTTAGGGACACGTAAAAAAAAAGAGAGAACTGAGAAAACACGCATACTTATGGAAGAGCTAGGTAAAGCTGAACAAGAACACAAAAAACATCCGACACAACAGCAAGATTTATACCAAAAGGTAATAATTAAAAGAATGGAGCTAAGGCCCTATTAGAACACGAAACTAAGATGGCTCTAAATAGGACTGCAAGAGATAGATACAAGTGGGGAAACAAACCCAGTAAACACCTGGCAAAAATGTTACAAAAGAAAAAAGCTATTCATTTTATAGAGAAAATCCAAACTAAAGATGGTAACATGGTCTATTTGCCCAAAGGAATTGCAGATATATTCAGAACCTATTATCAAGAACTATACGCAGTACAGCAGCAGGAAGTCAGACCTGGGGAAAAAAATAGAAAAATAACTAATTTTCTCAGAAAGGCAGGACTCCCGAAATTGGACAAAGAGGCCAGGGAAGCAATGGAGGCCCCGATCTCTGAGGAAGAAATAGTGAAGGCCCTGTCCGAATCGGCACGGGGGAAGAGCCCTGGGCCGGATGGATTTACAATATCTTATTATAAGAGATTTAAAGCTATCCTGGTCCCGAAGCTTTGCCGATACATGAATGGCCTGGGGGTAGAGCATAATTTAAGTAAAGATGCACTCGCTGCAGCTATCACCGTCATTTTAAAAGAAGGAAAGGAGGGGTCGTTGTGCTCTAGCTACAGGCCAATTTCATTACTTAACACTGATATAAAGCTTTTTGCTAAAGTATTGGCGGGGCGGTTGAAGGGAGTAATGAATAAATGAGTTAACCTGGATCAGGTTGGCTTCACCCCTAATAGGGAAGGAAGGGACAATGGGGTAAAAACAATACTCCTACTCCAAATGATAAAAGAGAGGGGACCCCCAGGACTGCTACTGTCGATTGATGCCGAAAAGGCCTTCGACAGGGTAGACTGGGGGTTCATGATCCTGACCTTAGAGACTATGGGCCTCGGCCCAAGAATGATTAGCTGGGTCAAGTCATTGTACCATCATCCAACTGCATCCATAAAAGTAAACGGTCTAGTGTCTTTTCCTTTTGTGATGAAAAACGGGACGAGGCAGGGGTGTCCCCTATCTCCAATGCTATTTGTCCTCTCCTTGGAACCACTTCTGGCCACGATACGAAATGACCCCAGCATATCTGGTTTCAAGCTTGGAAAAGAAGAACACAAACTCTCCGCTTTTGCAGACAATATATTGTTTTATATTACGAACAATACGACAATGCGCAATTTAACAAATACTTTAAAACAATATGGGGAAATCTCCAACTTTAAAATAAATCTGGCAAAATCTGAGATTTTAAATATCAACCTAAGCCATACAGAAGAAAAAATATTAAAAAATGAGTTTAAATACACCTGGACCAAAGAATTAAAATATTTGGGGATTAAATTAGCAAACACACGGGAGAAGATGTACAAAATAAACTACATTCCCCTACTAGACGAAGTTAGGTCAGACTGTAAAAAATTTCTTGGAACATCTTCATCCTGGCTGGGACTTATTAATATTATATATCCTCCCTAAAATCATGTACAGATTTCAGATGGTGCCAATAGCCCTCCCCCAACAATACTTGAGAATATTAAAAAGGTTGCTAATGAATTTAATTTGGAAACATAAAAAAACGAGAGTCTCCTTTCAAATGTTGAAACAGGGGAAAAGGAAGGGAGGATTAGCGGTCCCTGACACCTCTACCTATTACAAAGCTGTTGTGCTGTCCAGAGTGGTAGAATGGGGCAAGGGGGACAATGAGAAAAAATGGGTTAGTATAGAGAAAACACTAAGTAAAGTACAATTGGGTAGTATTATTTGGAATCCCCCACAATATAGAAGATTAGATGAAAACACTGACACATTGACACATAATGTTTTCAAAATTTGGGATGGGATATACAAACGGCTTAATGGCAAATACAACTCACCTTTAATTACACTGCTAGATAACGAATATTTTCCACCAGGATTGAAAAATATAAGAGGAGTTTGGTTAAAAAAGGGTGTCACACAGATAAGGGACATAATAAAAAAAGGAAAAATGATCCCTACACAGGATTTGATGCACAATAATCTTGCACCGGGGATGGTTGAATCGTGGTCTCTCCAACTGAATCACTTTATTAAAAACTTGTCTCAACCTATTAGATCTGGAGAAGACCTCTCCACTTTTGAACGATTGTTCGTGGAAAAGGACCCGAGAAACACTATATCTAAATTGTACAAAGTTTTATTGAAGGCAGAAGAAGTGGAGATACCGCCATTTATTAGAAAACGGGAGAGAGAATTAGGGACAACACATGATAAGAAGTTTATAGGGAAAATTTTTAACCTTGCCCAGGCATCGGCGGTGGACAGCAGAACAGCAGAGATGAACTATAAGTGTCTAGTAAGATGGTACTCAACCCCAGAAATAATAAGTAAATTCAAGGGCAGTACATCAGCAGAGTGTTGGAGAGGCTGTAATGAGGTTGGCTCCATGACACATCTGTGGTGGGACTGCCCTAAAATAAGGGATTACTGGAAAAAGATCCTGCAACTCATCAAGGAGATTACAAAAAAAGAAGTAGAGGAAGACCCTTGGGTGGTGCTGTTCCATGGTGGGGCGGGGGCCATAAAGCAGTATAAAAGGTCCCTGACCCCTCATCTCTTAAATGCCGCTAAGAGACTCAAACCCTAGAACTGGCAAAAGAAGGAAACTCCATCAATCTGGGAATGGATAGATATGGTAGGAGAAACTTATATAATGGAATGTTGGGGTAGCACTATAGATGAGGAGAATAATAGAACCATGACAAAATTGGAGGGATGGACAGCATTCAAAAAGACATGGAGTTATGCCCAGGAACTGAGATTGTAAGATCTATGGTGAGGAGATGAACTACGTAGGTTTTAACTTGGTGACTGGTAAGAGAGCAGAGGAGGGAAGGGTTTGCTAGGGGGTAGGGTTAAGGGAGAAGTTAGCAATAAACTGTTGGTAAATTTTGTCATTTTTAAAACTGCTGCGATGATGAGACAATGATAGGGACGAAAAGACGAACTGTAAGGCTGAGTCATGTCCCTTGACGTCGTCTGCTGAAGTGGCAAAAAAAGAAAAAAAGAGAAAAAAAAGATAATAATGGTGTTGTGGTAACTTGACACAAAATGAAAGAAAAAATTATGGAGATCACTAAAAAAAAAAAAAAAATAGGAGATCTGGATAAAAAAAAAAAAAAAAAACACTATAAGCAAAAATTCTAAACATTATTATGGAGATCTGATGAAAAAAAAAATTATTCATGAGATCACGAGAAATAATAAAGAAATCAGGTTGTCAGAACTCTGTGTGATAATGAGCAGCAAAACAACTTCATTATTCTAGCATTATAAAGAAGAAGAGAATGCGCTGCATTGAGATTTAAAAATTTGCAGCGTGACGAATGTGCCATCTCCATTACAAACGCTAGTTTTACCAGACCGAGCGCTTCTGTCTCGTAATTGATTCAGAGAATGCGTGGAACTTTGTGGGTCGAAATTGTGTACATACGATCGGAATTTACGAGAATGGATTTTGTTGTCAGAAAATTTGAGATCCAGATCTCAAATTTTGTTTGTCGGAAATTCCAACAGAAAATGTCCGATGGAGCCTACACACGGTCGGAATTTCCGACAACAAGCTTACATCGAACATTTGTTGTCGGAGAATCCGAACGTGTGTACGCGGCATAAGTGTTCCGAAACAAATTTTTTCATTTAGCACAATTAAAAAATGACCTTAGGAAGTAATTTTAGCGGGGAGAGAAGAACGTTGTGTTTTAAATTGATGTATTATACACGTTGAGTTTACTTCCTCTTTGTTTCCCTGCAAAGGTAAAGCATAATGGGCTACTATGCATCGCATAGTAGCCCATTATGTGTCACTTACCTGACACAGGAGCCTGCGATGTCACCGCTGTCCCTTCTCCTACGAAGCGTCCATCTTCTTTCTGGGTATCGCGGCTCCGGCCAATCACAGCATGACATCACTCCTGCGCATGCACGCTGGTGCCGCCACTAACGGCATGATCGTCGTTAGATACGGCACACTCAGTGCACCTGTGCGCCGTTGTCTACGGTGCATGCGCCGTAGACATCGGTGCCTGTCTTTTGGAAATATCTCCTAAACCATGTAGGTTTAGGAGATATTTCTTGCACCTACAGGTAAGCCTTAATCTAGGCTTACCTGTAGGTAAAAGTGGTCTGTTTACAACCACTTTTACAACCACTTTAAGCCCAAAACCACAAATGTAATATATTGCAGCTTATTGCAGCTATTGCAGCTTACCGAGCATTAGATGTGGTGGCTGCATTAGTTTTCTTTATTTAGACTTTTTTTCTCATTTATTTTCACCTGGTGATCTGGCCAGTAACATACAACCTGTACTAGAATGCTTCCACTCTGGAAGAATGAGCACAGGGGCACAGCATACCGCAGCAGTTGTCAGTCTGGGGGGAGGGGGGAAGGGGGGGTAGTGTTACATAGTTACATATATATAATTACATAGTAGGTGAGGTTGAAAAAAGACACAAGTCCATCAAGTCCAACCTATGTGTGTGATTATGTGTCAGTATTACATTACATATCCCTGTATATTGCGGTCATTCAGGTGATTATCTAATAGTTTCTTGAAGCTATCAATGCTCCCCGCTGAGACCACCGCCTGTGGAAGGGAATTCCACATCCTTGCCGCTCTTACAGTAAAGAACCCTCTACGTAGTTTAAGGTTAAACCTCTTTTCTTCTAATTGTAATGAGTGGCCACGAGTCTTATTAAACTCTCTTCTGCGAAAAAGTTTTATCCCTATTGTGGGGTCACCAGTACAGTATTTGTAAATTGAAATCATATCCCCTCTCAAGCGTCTCTTCTCCAGAGAGAATAAGTTCAGTGCTCGCAACCTTTCCTCATAACTAAGATCCTCCAGACCCTTTATTAGCTTTGTTGCCCTTCTTTGTACTCGCTCCATTTCCAGTACGTCCCTCCTGAGGACTGGTGCCCAGAACTGGACAGCATACTCCAGGTGCGGCCGGACCAGAGTCTTGTAGAGCGGGAGAATTATCGTTTTATCTCTGTAGTTGATCCCCCTTTTAATGCATGCCAATATTCTGTTTGCTTTATTAGCAGCAGCTTGGCATTGCATGCCATTGCTGAGCGTATCATCCACTAGGACCCCCAAGTCCTTTTCCATCCTAGATTCCCCCAGAGGTTCTCCCCCCAGTGTATAGATTGCATTCATATTTTTGCCACCCAAATGCATTATTTTACATTTTTCTACATTGAACCTCATTTGCCATGTAGTCGCCCACCCCATTAATTTGTTCAGGTCTTTTTGCAAGATTTCCACATCCTGCGGAGAAGTTATTGCCCTGCTTAGCTTAGTATCGTCTGCAAATACAGAGATGGAACTGTTTATCCCATCCTCCAGGTCGTTTATGAACAAATTAAATAGGATTGGTCCCAGCACAGAACCCTGGGGGACCCCACTACCCACCCCTGACCATTCTGAGTACTCCCCATTTATCACCACCCTCTGAACACGCCCTTGTAGCCAGTTTTCAATCCATGTACTCACCCTATGGTCCATGCCAACGCACCTTATTTTGTACAGTAAACGTTTATGGGGAACTGTGTCAAATGCTTTTGCAAAATCCAGATACACCACGTCTACGGGCCTTCCTTTATCTAGATGGCAACTCACCTCCTCATAGAAGGTTAATAGATTGGTTTGGCAAGAACGATTCTTCATAAATCCATGCTGATTACTGCTAATGATATCATTCTTATTACTAAAATCTTGTATATAGTCCCTTATCATCCCCTCCAAGAGTTTACATACTATTGATGTTAGGCTAACTGGTCTGTAATTCCCAGGGATGTTTTTTGGGCCCTTTTTAAATATTGGTGCTACATTGGCTTTTCTCCAATCAGCTGGTACCATTCCAGTCAATAGACTGTCTGTAAAAATTAGGAACAACGGTCTGGCAATCACCTGACTGAGTTCCCTAAGTACCCTCGGATGCAAGCCATCTGGTCCCGGTGATTTATTAATGTTAAGTTTCTCAAGTCTAATTTTAATTCCGTCCTCTGTTAACCATGTAGGTGCTTCCTGTGTTGTGTCATGAGGATAAACACTGCAGTTTTGGTTACTGAAGCCCCCCGATTCACTCGTGAAGACTGAGGAGAAGAATAAATTCAATACCTCTGCCATCTCCCCATCCTTTGTAACCAGATGTCCTTCCTCATTCTTTATGGGGCCAATATGGTCTGTCCTCCCTTTTTTACTGTTTACATACTTAAAGAATTTCTTGGGATTTTTTTTGCTCTCCTCCGCTATGTGTCTTTCATGTTCTATCTTAGCCATCCTAATTGCACCCTTACATTTCTTATTGCATTCTTTATAAATTCTGAATGCTGTGGATGATCCCTCAACCTTGTATTTTTTGAAGGCCTTCTCCTTTGCTTTTATATGCATTTTTACATTGGAGTTAAGCCATCCAGGATGTTTGTTCACTCTTTTAAATTTATTACCCAATGGGATACATTGGCTAATGCCCTTATTTAATATGCTCTTAAAGCAAACCCATCTCTCCTCCGTATTCTTTGTTCCTAATATTTTATCCCAATTTATGCCTTTTAGCAAGGTTTGTAGTTTAGGGAAGTTGGCTCTTTTGAAATTCAGTGTCTTTGTGTTCCCTTCATGTCTCCTATTTGTGTGATTTATACTGAAACTAATTGACTAATTGACCTGTGATCGCTGTTACCTAAATTGCCCCGTATTTCCACATCTGTTATCAGGTCTGTATTGTTGGTAATCAGTAGATCTAGTAATGTTTTATTTCTAGTTGGTGCGTCTACCATCTGACCCATAAAATTGTCCTGCAAGACATTAAGGAACTGGCGAGCCTTAAATGAATGCGCGGTTCCCTCCGCCCAGTCTATGTCTGGATAATTAAAATCCCCCATTATGATAACACTTCCCATCCTTGCTGCTAATCCAATTTGTGATAGGAGATCCGTCTCCACTTCCTCCCTCAGGTTAGGGGGCCTATAGCATACTCCCAGTATTATTTTCCCCTTAGCTTCATCCCTTTGGAGCTCTACCCATAAAGATTCCACCTCCTCCCTAGCCCCCTCAGTGATGTCATCTCTCACATTCACTTGTACATTATTCTTGATATATAGGCATACCCCTCCCCCTTTTTTACCCTCTCTATCCTTGCGGTATAGGGTATACCCTTGAATGTTTGCCAGCCAATCATGAGAGCTGTTGAACCAGGTCTCTGAAATTCCCACAAAATCCAAATCCTCCTTGTACAACAGTATCTCTAGTTCACCCATCTTGTCCGCCAGGCTCCTGGCATTGGTGAACATGCCACATAGTTTAGACCGGTCGCATATTGTCCTCGTATTGGGTGTTTCAAGATTGCAACTTGGACTTGCTACTATACTCACCTTGTGTTTTTGTGCTTTGGTTAACCTACCACTAATGCCCCCAATACTACCCTCTGGAATATCTTCCGCGCTGGCTATCACTGTCTCTGGACCCTCCCCCCCATCGCCTAGTTTAAAAACCCCTCTAACTTTTTGGCCATCTTCATTCCCAGCAGATCTGCACCCTCCTCATTTAGGTGCAGTCCGTCCCTTCTATAGTACCGGTTACCGACTGAGAAGTCGGCCCAGTCCTCCAGGAACCCAAACCCCTCCTTACTACACCAGCTCTTCAGCCACTTGTTTACTTCCCTAATCTCCCTCTGCCTCTCTGGTGTGGCTCGATGTACCGGTAGTATTCCTGAGAACACTACCTTGGAGGTCCTTTTCCTCAATTTAGCTCCTAAGTCCCTAAAATCGTTCTTTAGGACACTCCATCTGCCTCTGACTTTGTCATTGGTGCCAACGTGCACCATGACAGCCGGGTCTTCCCCAGCCCCTCCCAGTAATCTGTCCACAAGATCCGTGATGTGCCGAACCCGAGCGCCCGGTAGACAACATACTGTTCGGCGCTTCAGGTCTTGGTTACAGATTGCCCTCTCTGTCCTTCTAAGAATTGAAGAAGCAGATTTAAATACTCTAACAAACTGAAGCCAAACTCAAGCTCACATTCTATAATCAGTTACAGAAAACGTTTTTACGTACTCCTGACTCCTGCTCTCGTTGCTTTACGCACTCCTGCACTCTAGGCCCTATGTTGTACATTTGTTGGTGTTTATCACTGTATTCTCTGCAAGAGCTGTTGGGTTGCTGCACTATAGACTGTACTAAAAGTTGTAGCTAGTTAAAAAAAAAATAGATAAATAATTTCATTACTGAAAAATTTTGTTGAGTGCATTTCTGTTCTTATCATGATAAATCTCCCAGTTCCACAAGGGATTCTTATCAAAGCTGCTGCAGGAATATCTATAAACCACATGAATATGACCACTGGCCACACCAACTTTTCTGTTGCAGTGCAATGCTTGCACCACATACTGCCTCTTCAAAAACTGCTCCTCTTTGTCAAGTTTAACATTTTGGAGGTATGGACAGTGACTGATGTAAGTGTACAATATGTAAAGCAATGTGTAAATTGTCGCTATATAAATACCTGTAATAAATAAAAAAATAAATAAAACTGGCGGCAAATATTAAAAGGGTTGTAAAGGAAGGTTTTTTTATTTTAATGCATTATATATATATATATATATATATATATATATATATATATATATATAAATTCTATGCATTAAGATAAAAAGCCTTCTGTGTGCAGCAGCCCACCCTCAGCCCCCCCCCCCCCCAATACTTATCAGAGGTCCCTCTCTTTCCAGTGATGTCCACAAGTGTCTCAGCCATCCAGATTCTCCTTCCTGATTGGCTGAGACACAGCAGCAGCCCCATCGGCTCCCCCTGCTGTCAATTTAAGTCAGCTAGCCAATCAGGGGAGAGAGGGGGCGGGCCGGGTCGAGGCTCCGTGTCTGAATTGACACAGGGAGCTGTGACTCTGTCTGAGTCTGTGACTCTGTGTGCCCCCATAGCAAGCTGCTTGCTGTGGGGGCACTGAACAGGAGGGAGGGGCCAGGAGCACGAAAGGGGGACCTGAGAAGAAGAGGATCCAGGCTGCGCTGTGCAACTCCACTGCAACAGAGCAGGCAAGTATAACATGTTTGTTATTTTTATAGGAAAAAAATTGAGCCTTTACAATCACTTTAAAAAAGGTAAGCCTAGGTTTTGGAAAGAATTTACAAATGAACAGATAGCCTATGCTGTATATCTTTAGTACTGATCGCAATGGATTCAATTGCACTAAAAATTGACTTTTATGCCTTCATGGTACATTGGGCTTTGAATTCTCATCTTTATAATTGATTGTTAAGGTTGCAATAAAGCAATTTTTTCCTTCATAGTTTGTTTCTTAATGGAAACAGCTTTACTGTACTGAGCATGTAGCTTTTAAAGCCGCATTAAATCCAAAAGCAAATGTTTATTATATGGCAGCTTACCAGTTCTTAGATGTGATGGCTGCATGAGTTTTCTTTTTTAGGCTTTCTTTCTTCTATTTTCATCTGGTGATCTAGCCAATAAGTAAAAGAACAAGCTCTCTCGCAGAGTATTAGTTACAGGGATTAGCTAAACCATTTACCACTGACAAGATGCCTTACAATGATCACCGTTTATTTATTTATGTAAAACTTTTATCCCAAAAGGAAAACAAAAACCGCTTGCTGTAACTGCTTATAAAGTGTGAGCTGGAGTTTGGCTTCAATTTGTTAGTGTATCTAATTCTGCTATTCAGGGCTGTCTTTACCACAGGACAAAAGGGGCAGCTGCCCCAGGTCCAGTTATTGTTGTGAGGCCCAAGCCAGCTTCCCCTTGAGACTGCACTGCCTGCAAATAGTTGATAAGTGGATTCGGGAGGGCCCAAGGAAATGTTTGCTCAGGGTCCAATCAATATTAAAGACGGCCCTGCTGCTAGTACTTCTAATGCCCTGTACACACGGTTGGACTTTCCGATGGAAAATGTGCGATCGGAGCTTGTTGTCGGAAATTCCGACCGTGTGTTGGCTCCATCGGACTTTTTCCATCAGAATTTCTGACACACAAATTTTGAGAGCAGGCTATAAAATTTTCCGACAACAAAATCCGTTTGCGTAAATTCCAACCGTGTGTGGACAATTCTGACGCACAAAGTGCCACTCATGCTCAGAATAAATTAAGAGAGGAAAGCTATTGGCTACTGCCCCGTTTATAGTCCCGACTTACGTGTTTTACGTCACCGTGTTCAGAACAATCGGATTTTCCAACAACTTTGTGCGACCGTGTGTATGCAAGACAAGTTTGAGCCAACATCCGTCGGAAAAAATCCATGGATTTTGTTGTTGAAATTTCTGATTTATGTCCGATCGTGTGTACGGGGCATAACACTCCCCTCCACCCAGACTGACAATGCTGCTGTCCAAAGGTGTTCCTGTGCTCCTTCACTCCCACACTGGATAGTGGGGGCACTTTAATACAGGAAGTGTGTTACTAACTAGATCACCAAGTGAAAATAGAGGGAAAAAAAGCCTTAAATAGAAAACTAATGTAACCACCAAATCGAATGATTGGTAAGCTGCAAGATATTACATTTTTGGCTTTTGGTTTAAAACCACTTTAAGCTTGGTATGAAAAACAGCAAAGATATCTGGGTTTTTTTTGTAAGTAAATATCAAATATTGCTTATTTCATGTTTACATTAAGAGCCAGAAGGTGGAGCTCTTAGCTTCTTTGCACATGTTCTGTTGCTGGTGCACTGGGTATTAAATGCTTGTTGGTAGAACATATATTTGACATAAATAGTAAAAAGATATACCACATTGGCTTTCTAATACAGTGTTTGTCAACCTTTTCTTAGTCGAGGCACCATTTAACAGTATGCAAAATCTCAAGGCACCCCAGTCTAAAATGGGGTCCCTCCAGTGGGGAACTATAGGGGTTGCTGCAGTCGCACTTGCGACTGGGCCCTGCCATTCTGCCGCTGCGGGGGGCCCCCAAGACCCAAAATCTCCCCCTGAACCTCTGGCTGTCCATTGAGAATGCAGCGAGGGGGAGGTGGGAGGCGAAGATCGGCAGCTCTGTTGCGGAGGGATCTCCCTGGGGCTTGTAGTTCTCTTCCTGAGTCTACACAGTGGACAGGGGAGGGGCCTTTGACCCGAGCATCGAGCAATTTCACTCTTCAGTGTACAAGTGAGTCGGCTCTGTTTGTACACTGTTACTGATACATGCTCGGGTCAGAGGCCCCTCCCCTCTCCACTGTATGCACTGGAGAAGAGAACTACAAGCCTCATGGAGATCCCACTGTCCATGGATACTATAGAGCTGCCGATCGTCGCCTCCCACCTCCCCAGTCCAGGTACCAGCCAGGTACACGGGAAACCCCTGGAGGGGGGGGGCAGTCTGGGGACACTGGTGTAAGAGGGGGCCTCTCTGGGGCCACTAATGTAAGGGGAGGCCTCTCTGGGAACACTAATGTAAGGAGGGGCCTCTCTGGGGACACTAATATAGGGGGGGGCCTCTCTGGGGACACTAATGTAAGGGGGGCTCTCTGGGGACACTAATGTAGGGGGGGCTCTCTGGGGACACTAATGTAAGGGGGGCCTCTCTGGGGACACTAATGTAAGGGGGCCTCTCTGGGGACACTAATGTAAGGCGGGCCTCTCTGGGGACACTAATGTAAGGGGGCCTCTCTGGGGACACTAATGTAAGGGGGGGGCTCTCTGGGGACACTAATGTAGGGGGGGCTCTCTGGGGACACTAATGTAAGGAGGGCCTCTCTGGGGACACTAATGTAAGGGGGGGCTCTCTGGGGATACTAATGTAAGGGGGGCCTCTCTGGGGACACTAATGTAAGGGGGGCTCTCTGGGGACACTGTGAGGGGGGCCTCTCTGAGGACACTAATGTAAGGGGGGCCTCTCTGGGGACACTAATGTAAGGGGGCTCTCTGGGGACACTAATGTGTGTGGGGAGCTCTCTGGGGACACTAATGTAAGGGGGGCATCTCTGGGCACACTAATGTAAGGGGGGGCTCTCTGGGGACACCAATGTAAGGGGGCCTCTCTGGGGACACTAATGTAAGAGGGGGCTCTCTGGGGACACTAATGTAAGGAGGGCTCTCTGGGGACACTAATGTAAGGAGAGGCTCTCTGGGGACCCTGATGTAAGGAGGGGCTCTCTGGGGACCTTGATGTAAGGGGAGGCTCTCTGGGGACCCTGATGTAAGGAGGGGCTCTCTGGGGACCTTGATGTAAGGAGGGGCTCTCTGCTGACCCTGATGTATGGAAGGGCTCTCTGGGGACCCTGATGTAATGAGGGAGGCTCTCTGGGGACCCTGGTGTAAGAGGAGGCTCTCTGGGGACCCTGATGTAAGGAAGGGCTCTCTGGGGACCCTAATGTAAGTAGGGAGGCTCTCTGGGGACCCTGATGTAAGGGGAGGCTCTCTGTGGACCCTGATGTAAGGGGAGGCTCTCTGGGGACCCTGATGTAAGTAGGGAGGCTCTCTGGTAACCCTGATGTAAGGTGAGACTCTCTGGGGACCCTGATGTAAGGAGGGGCTCTCTGGTGACCCTGATGTAAGGAAGGGCTCTCTGGGGACCCTGATGTAATGAGGGGGGCTCTGGGGACCCTGGTGTAAGTAGGGAAGATCTCTGGGGACCCTGATGTAAGGGGAGGCTCTCTGGGGACCCTGATGTAAGGAGGGGCTCTCTGGGGACCTTAATGTAAGGAGGGGCTCTCTGGGGACCTTGATGTAAGGAGGGGCTCTCTGGGGACCCTGATATAAGGAGGGGCTCTCTGGGGACCCTGATGTACTTTGGGTGGCTCTGGGGACCCTAATGTAACTAGGAAGGCTCTCTGGGGACCCTGATGTAAGGGGAGGCTCTCTGGGGACCCTGGTGTAAGGGGAGGCTCTCTGGGGACCCTGATGTAAGGGGAGGCTCTGTGGGAACCCTGATGTAAGTAGGGAGGCTCTCTGGTAACCCTGATGTAGGGGGAGGCTCTCTGGGGACCCTGATGTAAGCGGAGGCTCTCTGGGGACCCTGATGTAAGGAGAGGCTCTCTGGGGACCCTGATGTAAGGGGATGCTCTCTGGGGACACTGATGTAAGGAGAGGCTCTCTGGGGACCCTGTTTCAAGGGGATGCTCTCTGGGGACCCTGATGTAAGGAGAGGCTCTCTGGGGACCCTGATGTAAAGGAAGGCTCTCTGGGAACCCTGATGTAAGGAGGGGCTCTCTGGGGACCTTGATGTAAGGGGGGCTCTCTGGGGACCCTGATGTAAGGAGGAGCTCTCTGGGAACCTTGATGTAAGGAGGGGCTCTCTGGGGACCCTGATGTAAGGGGAGGCTCTCTGGGGACCCTGATGTAAGTAGGGAGGCTCTCTGGTAACCCTGATGTAAGGTGAGGCTCTCTGGGGACCCTGATGTAAGGAGGGGCTCTCTGGTGACCCTGATGTAAGGAAGGGCTCTCTGGGGACCCTGATGTAATGAGGGGGGCTCTGGGGACCCTGGTGTAAGTAGGGAAGATCTCTGGGGACCCTGATGTAAGGGGAGGCTCTCTGGGGACCCTGATGTAAGGAGGGGCTCTCTGGGGACCTTAATGTAAGGAGGGGCTCTCTGGGGACCTTGATGTAAGGAGGGGCTCTCTGGGGACCCTGATATAAGGAGGGGCTCTCTGGGGACCCTGATGTACTTTGGGTGGCTCTGGGGACCCTAATGTAAGTAGGAAGGCTCTCTGGGGACCCTGATGTAAGGGGAGGCTCTCTGGGGACCCTGGTTTAAGGGGAGGCTCTCTGGGGACCCTGATGTAAGGGGAGGCTCTCTGGGGACCCTGATGTAAGTAGGGAGGCTCTCTGGTAACCCTGATGTAGGGGGAGGCTCTCTGGGGACCCTGATGTAAGCGGAGGCTCTCTGGGGACCCTGATGTAAGGAGAGGCTCTCTGGGGACCCTGATGTAAGGGGATGCTCTCTGGGGACCCTGATGTAAGGAGAGGCTCTCTGGGGACCCTGTTTCAAGGGGATGCTCTCTGGGGACCCTGATGTAAGGAGAGGCTCTCTGGGGACCCTGATGTAAGGGAAGGCTCTCTGGGAACCCTGATGTAAGGAGGGGCTCTCTGGGGACCTTGATGTAAGGGGGGCTCTCTGGGGACTCTGATGTAAGGAGGGGCTCTCTGGGAACCTTGATGTAAGGAGGGGCTCTCTGGGGACCCTGATGTAAGTAGGGAGGCTCTCTGGGGACCCTGATGTAAAGGAAGGCTCTCTGGGGACCCTGGTGTAAGGGGAGGCTCTCTGAGGACCCTGATGTAAGGGGAGGCTCTCTGGGGACCCTGATGTAAGTAGGGAGGGTCTCTGGTAACCCTGATGTAAGGTGAGGCTCTCTGGGGACCCTGATGTAAGGAGGGGCTCTCTGGTGACCCTGATGTAAGGAAGGGCTCTCTGGGGACCCTGATGTAATGAGGGGGGCTCTGAGGACCCTGGTGTAAGTAGGGAAGATCTCTGGGGACCCTGATGTAAGGGGAGGCTCTCTGGGGACCCTGATGTAAGGAGGGGCTCTCTGGGGACCTTAATGTAAGGAGGGGCTCTCTGGGGACCCTGATATAAGGAGGGGCTTTCTGGGGACCCTGATGTACTTTGGGGGGCTCTGGGGACCCTAATGTAAGTAGGGAGGCTCTCTGGGGACCCTGATGTAAGGGGAGGCTCTCTGGGGACCCTGGTGTAAGGGGAGGCTCTCTGGGGACAATGATGTAAGGGGAGGCTCTCTGGGGACCCTGATGTAAGTAGGGAGGCTCTCTGGTAACCCTGATGTAAGGTGAGGCTCTCTGGGGACCCTGATGTAAGGGGAGGCTCTCTGGGGACCCTGATGTAGGGGGAGGCTCTGGGGACCCTAATGTAAGTAGGGAGGCTCTCTGGGGACCCTGATGTAAGGGGAGGCTCTCTGGGGACCCTGGTGTAAGGGGAGGCTCTCTGGGGACCCTGATGTAAGGGGAGGCTCTCTGGGGACCCTGATGTAAGTAGGGAGGCTCTCTGGTAACCCTGATGTAAGGTGAGGCTCTCTGGGGACCCTGATGTAAGCGGAGGCTCTCTGGGGACCCTGATGTAAGGAGAGGCTCTCTGGGGACCCTGATGTAAGCGGAGGCTCTCTGGGGACCCTGATGTAAGGAGAGGCTCTCTGGGGACCCTGTTTCAAGGGGAGGCTCTCTGGGCACCCTGATGTAAGGAGAGGCTCTCTGGGGACCCTGATGTAAGGGAAGGCTCTCTGGGAACCCTGATGTAAGGAGGGGCTCTCTGGGGACCTTGATGTAAGGGGGGCTTTCTGGGGACCCTGATGTAAGGAGGGGCTCTCTGGGAACCTTGATATAAGGAGGGGCTCTCTGGAGACCCTGATGTAAGGAAGGGCTCTCTTGGGACCCTGATGTAATGAGGGGGGCTCTGAGGACCCTAATGTAAGTAGGGAGGCTCTCTGAGGACCCTGGTGTAAAGGGAGGCTCTCTGGGGACCTTGATGTAAGGGGAAGCTCTCTGGGGACCCTGGTGTAAGTAGGGAGGTTCTCTGGGGACCCTGATGTAAGGGGAGGCTCTCTGGAGACCCTGATGTAAGGAGGGGCTCTCTGGGGACCTTGATGTAAGGAGGGGGTCTCTGGGGACCCTGATATAAGGAGGGGCTCTCTGGGGACCCTGATGTAATGGGGGGGCTCTGGGGACCCTAATGTAAGTAGGGAGGCTCTCTGGGGACCCTGGTGTAAGGGGAGGCTCTCTAGGGACCCTGGTGTAAGGGGAGGCTCTCTGGAGACCCTGATGTAAGGGGAGGCTCTCTGGGGACCCTGATGTAAGTAGGGAGGCTCTCTGGTAACCCTGATGTAAGGGGAGGCTCTCTGGGGACCCTGTTTTAAGGGGAGGCTCTCTGGGGACCCTGATGTAAGGGGAGGCTCTCTGGGGACCCTGATGTAAGGGAAGGCTCTCTGGGGACCCTGATGTAAGTAGGGAGGCTCTCTGGGGACCCTGGTGTAAGGGGGGTTCCCTGGGGAACCTGATGTATTAAAGGGGGCTCTGGGGACTCTGACGTAAGTGGGGGATCCGCACCCAGATATGTAATGATTTTATATATATCTATATATATATAGATATATAGATATATATATCTATATATATATAGATATATATACACAGTATCTCACAAAAGTGAGTACACCCCTCAAATTTTTGTGAATATTTTATTATATCTTTTCATGTGACAACACTGAGGAAATGACACTTTGCTACAATGTAAAGTAGTGAGTGTACAGCTTGTATAACAGTGTAAATTTGCTGTCCCCTTAAATTAACTCAACATACAGCCATTCATGTCTAAACTGCTGGCAACAAAAGTAAGTACACCCCTAAGTGAAAGTTTCCAAATTGGGTCCAATTAGCCATTTTCCCTTCCCAGTGTCCTGTGACTCGTTAGTGTTACAAGGTCTCATGTGTGCATGGCGAACAAGTGTGTTAAATTTGGTGTTATCGATCTCACTCTCTCATACTGGTCACTGGAAGTTCAACATGGCACCTCATGGCAAAGAACTCTCTGAGGATCTGAAAAAAAGAATTGTTGCTCTACATAAAGATGGCCTAGGCTATAAGAAGATTGCCAAGACCCTGAAACTAAGCTGCAGCACATTGGCTCTCTGGGGACCCTGATGTAAGTAGGGAGGCTCTCTGATAACCCTGATGTAAGGTGAGGCTCTCTGGGGACCCTGATGTAAGGAGGGGCTCTCTGGTGACCCTGATGTAAGGAAGGGCTCTCTGGGGACCCTGATGTAATGAGGGGGGCTCTGAGGACCCTGGTGTAAGTAGGGAAGATCTCTGGGGACCCTGATGTAAGGGGGGCTCTCTGGGGACCCTGATGTAAGGAGGGGCTCTCTGGGGACCTTAATGTAAGGAGGGGCTCTCTGGGGACCCTGATATAAGGAGGGGCTCTCTGGGGACCCTGATGTACTTTGGGGGGCTCTGGGGACCCTAATGTAAGTAGGGAGGCTCTCTGGGGACACTGATGTAAGGGGAGGCTCTCTGGGGACCCTGGTGTAAGGGGAGGCTCTCTGGGGACCCTGATGTAAGGGGAGGCTCTCTGGGGACCCTGATGTAGGGGGAGGCTCTTGGGACCCTAATGTAAGTAGGGAGGCTCTCTGGGGACCCTGATGTAAGGGGAGGCTCTCTGGGGACCCTGGTGTAAGGGGAGGCTCTCTGGGGACCCTGATGTAAGGGGAGGCTCTCTGGGGACCCTGATGTAAGTAGGGAGGCTCTCTGGTAACCCTGATGTAAGGTGAGGCTCTCTGGGGACCCTGATGTAAGGGGAGGCTCTCTGGGGACCCTGATGTAAGGAGGGGCTCTCTGGGGACCTTGATGTAAGGAGGGGGTCTCTGGGGACCCTGATATAAGGAGGGGCTCTCTGGGGACCCTGATGTAATGGGGGGGCTCTGGGGACCCTAATGTAAGTAGGGAGGCTCTGTGGGGACCCTGGTGTAAGGGGAGGCTCTCTAGGGACCCTGGTGTAAGGGGAGGCTCTCTGGAGACCCTGATGTAAGGGGAGGCTCTCTGGGGACCCTGATGTAAGTAGGGAGGCTCTCTGGTAACCCTGATGTAAGGGGAGGCTCTCTGGGGACCCTGTTTTAAGGGGAGGCTCTCTGGGGACCCTGATGTAAGGGGAGGCTCTCTGGGGACCCTGATGTAAGGGAAGGCTCTCTGGGGACCCTGATGTAAGTAGGGAGGCTCTCTGGGGACCCTGGTGTAAGGGGGGTTCCCTGGGGAACCTGATGTATTAAAGGGGGCTCTGGGGACTGTGACGTAAGTGGGGGATCCGCACCCAGATATGTAATGATTTTAGATATATCTATATATATAGATATATATATACATATATCTATATATATAGCTATATATATATCTATATATATAGATATATATAGATATATATATACACAGTATCTCACAAAAGTGAGTACACCCATCAAATTTTTGTAAATATTTTATTATATCTTTTCATGTGACAACACTGAGGAAATGACACTTTGCTACAATGTAAAGTAGTGAGTGTACAGCTTGTATAACAGTGTAAATGTGCTGTCCCCTTAAATTAACTCAACACACAGCCATTCATGTCTAAACTGCTGGCAACAAAAGTGAGTACACCCCTAAGTGAAAATTTCCAAATTGGGTCCAATTAGCCATTTTCCCTTCCCAGTGTCCTGTGACTCGTTAGTGTTACAAGGTCTCATGTGTGCATGGCGAACAAGTGTGTTAAATTTGGTGTTATCGATCTCAATCTCTCATACTGGTCACTGGAAGTTCAACATGGCACCTCATGGCAAAGAACTCTCTGAGGATCTGAAAAAAAGAATTGTTGCTCTACATAAAGATGGCCTAGGCTATAAGAAGATTGCCAAGACCCTGAAACTAAGCTGCAGCACAGTGGCCAAGACCATACAGCGGTTTAACAGGACAGGTTCCACTCAGAACAGGCCTCGCCCTGGTCAACCAAAGGAGTTGAGTGCACATGCTCAGCATCATATCCAGAGGTTGTCTTTGGGAAATAGATGTATGAGTGCTGCCAGCATTGCTGCCAGAGGTTGAAGGGGCGGAGGGTCAGCCTGTCAGTGCTCAGACCATACACCGCACACTGCATTGAATTGGTCTGCATGGCTGTCGTCACAGAAGGAAGCCTCTTCTAAAGATGATGAAAGCCCACAAACAGTTTGCTGAAGACAAGCAGACTAAGGACATGGATTACTGGAACCACGTCCTGTGGTCTGATGATTCCAATATAAATGTATTTGGTTCAGATGGTGTCACGTGTGTGTGGCGGCAACCAGGTGAGGAGTACAAAGACAAGTGTGTCTTGCCTACAGGCAAGCATGATGGTGGGAGTGTCATGGTCTGGGCGTGCATGAGTGCTGCCAGAACTGGGGAGTTACAGTTCATTGAGGGAACCATGAATGCCAACATGTACTGTAACATACTTAAGCAGAGCATGATCCCCTCCCTTCAGAGACTGGGCCACAGGGCAGTATTCCAACATGACAACGACCCCCAACACACCTCTAAGACGACCACTGCCTTACTAAAGAAGCTGAGAATAAACGTGATGGACTGGCCAAGCATGTCTCCAGACCTAAACCCTATTGAGCATCTGTAGGGCATTTTCAAACGGAAGGTGGAGGAGCACAAGGTCTCTAACATCCAACAGCTCCGTGATGTCGCCATTGAGGAGTGGAAGAGGACTCCAGTGGCAACCTGTGAAGCTCTGGTGAACTCCATGACCAAGAGAGTTAAGGCAGTGCTGGAAAATAATGGTGGGCACACAAAATATTGACACTTTGGGCCCAATTTGGACATTTTCACTTGGGGGTGTACTCACTTTTGTTGTCAGCTGTTTATACATTAATGGCTGTGTGTTGCCTTATTTTGAGGGGACAGCAAATTTCCACTGTTATACAAGCTGTACATTCACTACTTTACATTGTAGCAAAGTGTAATTTCTTCAGTGTTGTCACATGAAAAGATAGAATAAAATATTCACAAAAATGTGAGGGGTGTACTCACTTTTGTGAGATACTGTATATATATAAATACACACACACACACACACATATATACATGTGTATGACTTTCTTTACTTCGCTGCTATGGGCTCTAGCCCGAGATCTTTTGTAGACCCAGCAACGCCCCTGGTGGGGACCCTTCATGGTTTCTTGCACAGGGGTCCTGAAGATTCTAGTTACGCCTCTGGGTCCCTCTCTTCACATCAGAATCCTCACCCCCCTCCTTTTACATTAGAGTCCTTACCCCCCATCCTTTTACATTGGAGTCCTCAGTCCCCAAACCTTTTTACATCAGAGTCCTCGGTCCCGTCCCCCCAGCTCATCCTCCCTTCACATCAAAGTCCTCAACCTCCCACTTTCACATCTCTGCCCAACCCATCTGCACCAAAGAAATGCATGATGCTGTGCAATATGGGTGCAATACTTCTGATGAGCCCAGAAGGCACCCTGGTTGAAAAAAACTGGTCTAACACTGTATATTGTTATACACACCGGAAAAAATTAAAAGTGTTACAGAATCTTTATTGTTTGCCCTTAAGTGCACATCAAGCATTTTTATAAGTCTGTTTAGTCTGGGAGCGGGTGTAGATTACAGAATTTGCCATTGGAAGAACCAGCTTAGAACTTTTTCGACAATATAATTAGTGTCCCTTGTACGTCATCTTGTTGTGGTGTTCTTCAATTGTACCTAGAACAATATGTTGTTGTTGTTTTATCTGTGTCTGCTATCACCCTTTACCTATTCTGTACACTATGGTTTCAGCGGCACCCTGACCGGCATTCTAGTATCACTTTGTTGTTGGGAATAGAGGACATTAGTGTATAGACATGTGCAATTTATTTTGTTACAAATTTGTTTTCGGCCGAAATTCAGCATATTCGTTCATTCGGAAACATCCAAATGAACGAAAGACTCTTTGACGACTGCATACGAAAACTAATTGTCAGAATGGACGAAAATCTGAAAGAACGAAAAATAATTCAACCTTTGAGTTTAACGAATCTATTACATTCGGATAATTTTGTTTTTCATATTTTCGTTCTTTACGACTATTTGTTATTGCTGAATATAAATGTAGCCAGAAGCTGGCTATTATGCCTGCAATTCAGAAACATTGTGCAGTGTTATTAATGTGGAGCTGTCTCCCTTTAGTGTTGGCTGAACTCCATGTGTCCTTTTTCTTTTGGCAAAACTTAGAGCAAAGCATTGTGGAATGTGTAGTTCAGAATGCTGAAGTTTCAATGCCAGCAGGACTGATCTGAACTACGACTACCAGATTGCTGAGAGGACAGAACAGACTTCTGGGAGAGGATATAAAAGGGCTGGCTGGGCCTACATCGCTCTCTTGGGACGCCGGTTTGACTCTGCCGGCAGGAGGTCTGTGTGACAGTGAGCTGCTGTGATTCGTGGCCTACACGGCGGGGAGCCATTCAGCTATACCCAGTGGGACCTCTGTGGACAGCATCGCTTCTCCCCTACAGCAGACCAGAGGTTGTTCCGGGTTATCCAGAGATGCCTGTACTTCAGATCTGGGTAGCCGCAGCGTGGCGCGGCGGACACCATTTCCCAGAGCCAGGATACAGAGAGAGAGTTGCAGAAAGAGTCTTCTTCATCACCTACATCGTTGCCAGCTGTATCTGTGTCCAGTGTGGTGAGCAGGCATAGCTCATTTAGTTGCTATAAGACATTGCTTGCAGACATCCTTTATTCAGTTCCACATGATGGTACTTGTAGTTCCACTGGATGTCAGTTCTTATGCTATAACGAACACTAAGCATGCCTTGTTCACAATATTGCTTCTTGTAGTTTTGCTGGATAGAACACCACTAGGATTATACAAGAGGAGATTAAAGTAAAATAAGGATACACTAAAGATCTGCCAAATTTGCTATACCCTATTATCAAGGATTACCTTAATCACATTACATCTAAGCTAGCTGAAGACATCTGGGTTTCAAGGAATAACCCTTCCACATTTTTTTATTATTTCTTCATCCGCTCTAGTTTCTTTGGACTCTATTTAAGGGAGCCAGCCAATTTGAATATGCTAGTTTGCATATTGTTCTTTCCATGTTGTGAAATTCTTAATGGTCTATGGGTTGAAGAAACAGAGGGGAGTGACCCTGTCATAGGAAATACAGCGCCAGTTCTCTACCCTTCTGCTAACCTGTTCACATTGGTTTCTGTGATTGGACTAATATCTAATTGAATTTGAATCATACTGTGTTGATCTGTGTTCACTTTCAGTTGAAAAAGCTTTAAGCCACTATATTGCCTTTTTCATAAATATAGCCACAGTGTTCATATAAGTGTGCCTTTTTCATATTGTGTTCTCACTAATACAGTAAACAAACTGGAGCTGTTTCGTTAATATTGTGTGAATCTCTTATTATTAGTACAGTTGGTAAGATGACTGAACCCAGGGTGTCAGAGGTGATGGAGGATTTGCAGAATCGAGGCAACCAGTGGGGTACAGAGTCTATTAGCAGCCCTAATGGGGGTACCGCTACAGTTGGAGGTCCCACCGAGATACCCCATCTGGGACACTCGAGCAAGTCAGGTGACGTGTCCAGGGTAGAAGAGAAGATGGACTTGGTCGCTGCCACTGACTGGGGTCGAGGATATGGGAGCCAAATGGAGCTAACCACAGTCTTGAAATTGCCCGAAGTCCGGTGGTTCGATAAGGAGGTGCAACAGCTAATGAGAAAGGCTGTCCCAAAACAAGGGTCTTACCTCTTAGACTTAAAATACGAGTATGATGACGATTGTACGTATGTTCTCTTGGAATGGCAGCAGAGTGTTCCAGAGTTTCAGAGGAGTGTTGCAAGTCTGGAGGAAGGGCTTGATGTTCAAAATATCCCATTGCAGTCAACAGGTGATCTGAATGAAGACCTCTCCCAGTTGTAACCAGGGTGTCCAGCTTCAGACGGCTCAACCCCAGGTAGTCTGATGGCTAGAATGCCCCCAGGCTCATTCAACGTGGATATGAGTCAATTGGTTAAGAGCCTGATAAAGAGTCATGCCATTTCTGCTAATCAGGGGTATCGGAAGTTGCAATTTTTCTCAGGCTTTGTTCCCACCCCAAAACAATTGGATGGATCAAGCCATGCAGGCAATAGATTGGAATGTGTCTGAGGCAGTGAGGAGACAACGGATCAGTGAAAGCCTCCGGAGTCCAGCAGTTGATGTTATTCGAAGCCTGAAGAGGGGAAAACCGGACTGTGAAGCTATGGACTACATTGAGGCTTTGGGGGTTATTTACTAAAGGCAAATCCACTTTGTACTACAAGTGCACAACAAGTGCACAACAAGTGCACTTGGAAGTGCAGTCGCTGTAGATCTGAAGGGGACATGCAAGGAAAATAAAAAACAGCATTTTTGCTTGCACATGATTGGATGATAAAATCTGCAGAGTTACCCCTCATTTCAGAGCTTCCCCTCAGATCTACAGCGATCTACAGCAATTGCACTTTCAAGTGCACTTGTAGTGCAGAGTGGATTTGCCTTTAGTAAATCAACCCCTTTGTGTGCAGTCTACGGTAGAGTGGAGAAACTACCTGACCTAATGTATAAATTTGAACATACTCATCAATGTCGAAGAGAGAGGTTGTCGGACTATGTTGTCAGAGTAGATCGAATTCTGCATCAACATATTCTGAAAAATGGGGTTGGTCCTCGGGAAGCAGATTAAGTCAGACTTGAAAGGTTCCTGCAAGGGGCTAGGCCCAACCATCCAATTATGCTTTGACTATTACTGAAAGGAACACAAGAGGCTCCAACTTACCCAGAGTTAATGAAACTGGTTAGAGAAGAAGAAGCTTTGCTGGATGAGATAAATCAAGGGTCACGGGATGTGACAAAGACTCCCCAGAAGGCAGAGAAGGTCACAGCTCAGCCAGCTTAAGTGGATATCAGTGTTCCGGAAAGCGATGAGGAGTCAGAGTGGGGGGAGTGCCCTAGGTCTCCCGTGGCACAATCTACACCCAAAGTTATCCCAGTTAAGTCGCCAGACACTGGGGCTCAAGTTCAAGAGCAGGTGCAACAGGTCTTGATGCATGTTATGGAGGCCCAAGCCAAAGCACAGGCCGAAAGGACCGGTATCCAAAAGTGTTTCCAGTGTGGGGAACCAGGGCACTTCAAGGCACAGTACCCGCAGAAGGAAGGAAATGCAGAGCTGCTGTCAGAACTCATGAAGGTGTTACAAAAGTTGTTCTCAAATCAGAAGGCAGGAAACTTTCAGGGGTCTCAGTGAAGGAGCCAGCTGGGAACTCCAACAAGAAACAGAGCTCCAAGATTGGAAAAAGGAGGAAGGCCAAGAAGAGACACTAGAAGAAAGGCCTGGGGTTGACACTTTTGTTACCTTTGCAGTCAAGCAACCCGTCACTGGGGTCAGGAACCCGGGCACAGGGGGTGAATGTTTTATCACCACCTAGGGCCACAGTGAGGTCCTCTCAGAGTACACCAAGGAGAGATTGCAGACCCAACCCTACTAGAAACAACCTAGAGAGCTTCCCAGAGAGGTTAGTGGGGCCATCCCCAATTGGGGTATGTACAAGTGGAGGGTATTTACACTAGGGCCTTGCTGGACACTGGGGCTCAAGTCACATTCCTACACCAAGACTTTTATGACAAGTACCTGAGACACCTTCCTTTATGCAAACTTGAATCTAGAGATCTGGGGGATAGGAACTGCCAAATACCCATATGATGGGTATATTCTCATCCAGATATCATTCCGACCAGCAGCTGTTGGGAAAGAGGAAGCATTCGATACTTTGGCAGTTGTGTGCCCCAGGCCACCTGGGGCTGGACTGAATTCAATATTGATTGGGACGAACACTGAATTGGTGAGAAGACTATTGTCGTCTGTGTTGGAAGAAGATGGCTCCATCCCTAACAAGATCCATCCTCAGTTACTTCAAGACTGCCGACGTGTGCCAAAGGACAGAGTGCCCCTGCCGAGCGAGTAGGATGCCTGTGGAAGCTGGAGACCAGGGAGAGAGTGTTGCAGCCAGGAGAAATTGCTTGCTTGAAGGCCACAGTCAAGCTGACCTGGGACCAACCGATCCCCTTTGTTGTATTAGAAACTGAACAAGCCCAAGCTGTTGGATTAGAGATGGTCCCTGAATTGGTTCCCACCATTGAACTGTCCCGAACTGGAAAGAAGGTGCCAATTAGTCTTAGGAATGTCACAGACTATCTGATCACATTAGGAGCAGGTATGTTGGTGGGACGAGTTAGTGCAGCTACCCCTGTGCTTCCTGAAGAGGCTGCTGGGAGAGACAGTTGTCGCAGATGCGGAAGGAGTTCCAGTATTGCACTGAAGCTTTATCCCCTGTATGGCAGCAAAGAATGAAGTTACAACTGACGAGATGGGAGAAGATTTTTTTCTCGCAGGATAACTTTGATGTTGAATCTGCCAAAAGAGCTCAGCACCAAATTCGGTTGCAAGAAGACAAGCCTTTTTGAGAGCGAGCTAGGAGAATACCTCTCAGTGACCTGGAAGACCTTTGAGAACAGTTTGCCAAGTTGAAAAGGGTCAGGGGTCATTCAGGAGTCCAGAAGCCCCTACGTGTCCCCTATTGTGGTGGTGCGGAAAAAGAATGGGTCACTGCGCGTGTGCATTGACTACCAGACTTTGAATCGCCGCACTATTCCTGATCAGTACACAACCCCTAAAGATGCTCTCCAGTGTCTTACTGGAGCTAAATGGTTCAGTGTACTCGACTTGAAGAGTGGGTACTACCGGATCTTCATGCACCCAGAAGACAGAGAAAAAACTGCATTTATTTGCCCCTTGGGGTTCTACAAGTTCAACCGGATGCCTCAAGGATTGTCAGGGGCCCCAGCAACCTTCAAGCGATTGATGGAAAGAATTGTAGGAGACATGAACCTAATAGAAGTATTAGTGTATCTGGACAACATCATTGTGTTTGTGAGAACGTTAGAAGAGCATGAAGCCCGGTTAGAGAAGGTCTTTGCGCGGCTCCACGAAGAAGCATTGAAACTGTCGTTAAAGTGTCAGTTCTACAGAACTTCTGTTACGTACTTGGGTCATGTTGAATCTGCAGGAGGGGTTGCCACAGATCCGATGAAGTTGGAGGCCGTTACTACATGGCCTAGGCCAAGGACTGTGAGAGATTTAAGATCCTTTTGGTATTCTGCTCTTATAATCGAAAGTTTTAGCAAATTTTGCCAGGATTGCTCGGCCCCTCAATGAACTGTTACAAGTGGCCACTGTGGAAGGAGAGAATGAGTCCAAGGCAAAGAAGTTTGGCTGTCGTAGGAAGGGAGAATCAGTACAAGATCAATGGACTCATCAGTGTAAAGAGGCATTATGACACTTAAAGAGAAGTCTCACCGAAGCCCCGGTTTTGGCTTATGCTGACCCTGGCAAGCCTTATGAACTTCATGTAGATGCCAGTAGAGATGGTTTGGGAGGAGTTCTCTATTAAGAACAAGACAGTCCTCTTAGACCAGTGGCTTATGTGAGTCGCAATCTTACTCCATCAGAAGGAAACTACCCCGTCCACAAGCTGGAGTTCCTGGCTCTAAAATGGGCTGTAGTAGACAAACTGAAGGATTACCCCGTATGGAGCCGAGTTTGTAGTAAAGACGGATAATAATCCTTTGACCTACCTTCTGACTTTGGCCAAATTGGATGCAACAGGACATAGATGGCCTGCTTTTGCTGGATTCCAATTCAGTCTAAAGTACCGATCTGGGGCAGGAAATTAGGCCTATGTGCTGCAGAATGTGTACGTGCCTTGTGCCAAGGCATGGCTCGGAAGATGAAGGGAAATGTTGCAGCCAAATCCATTGGAGTTCACCCCTCGGGGATACCCAGACCCTACTGTGGGCTGATGCAAGTCCGAGGTGAGGTCCTTCCTCAATTGTCCAAAAGAGATTTAAGAATGGATCAGGATCCACAATGCCATCTGGCTATTCAAGCCCTGAACAAGCAGGATCCAGGCTTGTTGATGAAGACTCGGTGGCTGGAGCAAAGATTCTACATCAGGAATGGAAATGATTGCAGTTAAGGGATGGAGTACTGTATAGGTGAGGTCCTTCAGAGGACAGGGAGGAAAAGTTATTTCTTCCTGAGAAACATCATTCAACCATCTTCATCGCTTTGCATAATGACCATGGACATTTAGGAACAGAGAGGACCTTTTGCCTAGTTAGAGACAGATTCTACTGGCCCAATATGAGAGGAGAGGTACAAAGGTATTATCACTCCTGTTTAACATGTATCCAACGAAAGACATTGCCGGTTCGGGCTGCTCTCAAGGGACATTTGCAGAGCCAGGAGCCTTTAGAGTTAGTTTGCATTGACTTCCTTTGCCTAGAACCTGATACAGGTTGAAGAAGTAATATCCTGGTGGTGACTGACCATTTCACCCATTATGCGCAGGCCTATCCCACTAAAGATCAGCGGGCAACCATTGTGGTCAAAGTCCTTGTTGAGAAGTTTTTCCTGCATTATGGGCTGCCTGTCAGGATCCACTCTTACCAAGGAAGGGACTTTGAGAGTCGGTTAGTCCGTCAGCTGTGCACTTTGCTAGGCATAAAGAAGTCTCAGACCACGCCTTACCACTTGCAAGGGGATCCTCAGCCTGAGAGGTTTAACCAAACTTTGTTGCATATGTTGGGGACTCTGCCCTCAGAGAAAAAACAGCACTAAGGAAATTATATTGCACTGTGGTACATGCCTACAAACAGTACCATGAGTGATGCACCTGGCTATTCTCCATATCGAATTATGTTTGGAAGAGAAGCTTGCCTTCCTATTGACTTTGTTTTTGGCACTTCCGTTGATAACACCTCTTTGATTTCTCACAGAGGTTATGTTGAAAGGCTACAAAAGAACCTGCGGCAAGCGTATAAGAAAGCCATGGAACATACTGTCGTGCTTATGAAGATACATTTCCTGCATGGTATTTATGATTGAGTAATTTATAAACGATAAAATTTTTAAGATACAGAATCAATCAAATATGACCACAGTCTAAAAATGTGAAATGTATTCACCAGACATGTAATCATACAAAATAGTTATATATATATATTGGTTGACAGAAACAAACGTTACATAAAATTAAAATACCGATTGTGCTACATAAAAGCTTGAATATCAATTGAAACACCCGCTAAATGGGAGTGTAGAACTTTTGAAATGACACAGCAATGATAAACTTCCCTGTAGAATCAATAACCTTGTAAAATGGCAATTAGACAGAACGTCTGTATTTCACAAATTTAACCGTTACTATACTGCAGGTAAGTAAGTGGTTAACAACGTGAAATAAAATGATACGTTTGTTATGTCAATAAGATGGAAACTATGCAAATGAAAAATATTGAATCTTTCGAGAAAAATCTACAAGGCGGTTACTGATTCTAGAGAATAATTATCAATTGTATAATACTCAATTAATCAATATTTAAGGGAACACAAATGAATATAAGGTAAAAATCAACATGACAATTACCCATTCCAAAATGGCTACTGGTCTGAATTGCAGGTTATAACTAAAAAAAGAATTGCGCTAGGTGAACAGTTAGTGAATCAAATACTGATTAAAAAACAAAAAAATCCGTGATAAGAGTCCTGCTGCTGAACACTATAACCCAGATACAAGGCAAAATAGTATAGATAATAAACAGTGCAGCGCTGGACATAAATTAATAATTATACCAACAAATGAAAATAAAAAATATTATTGCAAAAATTGTAAAAGGCAAAGTTCTAATAAAATACTGTGAGCAATCAAAATATTCAAAATAATTAACCGTCAATATAAGAAAACCAATTAGTGAAAACAATATAAGTGTTCATAGAATGTTCTGATATAATAATAATAAAGTCCAAGGAGAAGAAGATCCCCAAAAAAAAACTGTAGAGTGAAGAATGTGAACTCCAAAATCCAGTAATCCACTTGCGAGTGACGCCCACCACCAAAAGAGAAAAATGGAGGCTTACCAGAAAGCCTGCGACCGCCCTTATTCAGGGGGGTCAAAACAGGCTTAGTAGATCACTGTAGATGTCCTGCCAGAATAAGATCTATGACTCCTCAGACCTCCCTTCACGACAGCTTATGGGTGATGGCCAAAAGCACTCAGGAACAATAGGTGACAGGATGGTAAACTCAGCGAACAGTCCAGCAAGGGTATATCATGTAAAAGAAAAAGGAACTCCCATAGTGTAGATAATCAAGTTCCGTTTATTCCAGAAAGGTATACAATAGCAGGCACACTGCATTAAAAAGGCATATACAATGCCCAAACGAAAACAATATAAAAACCTGTAAAAAAAGCTCCGCCGCTGTTTAAATTAAAACCGCGCATGCGCGATGAGTGTGCACGTTGTGACCCAAACTCGTATTAGCTGAAGTAAATTCGGTCAATCTCCTTTCCTTTAATATGTTTACCCTACAAACCTTGCACTTCCTGCAAGGAGAAAAGCCCTTTAGATTGCCAAAGAAACTCAAGCGTGTGGGTGGATCTGGGACATTGGGTGCCAGTATATGTCTGAAACTGGTGACTCCTCTGAACAGAACCCGAGGTTTATCTGACAATATGGGCCCAAGAATCCTATCGTTTTTGATTACTGGCCAGTGTTTTTTATTAATCCTTTTAATTGCACAATTTTGGCTCGAGTAGGTCGTAAGAAAGGTCAATCCAAAGTCCTCTCTGTTCTCCACCTGAGGGGGTTTGTCCATTAGTAGGTCCCTACGGTCCCTATTACCTACTTCTATGATCAGAGAGTCAAGGACTGTCTGATCATAGCCCTTGCTCAAAAATCTAGATTTTAAGGTACAGGCTTCCTTATAAAATTGATCTAAATTCGAGCAGTTCCGCCTTAAACGCAAAAATTGTCCCTTTGGGACAGCAGATAACCAGGAAGGATGGTGACAGGAATCCAGTGGGATAAAGCTATTCCTGTCGGTAGGTTTGAAGAAGGTGGACATGATAATCCTACCACTATCAATTTTAATGACTAAATCAAGAAAATGGATCTCAGTTGGACTAGCTTCATGGGTGAGCACTATGCCTCTGTTGTTATTGTTGAGAGAAGATAGGAAAGTGGTAACAGATTCCAGATCACCGTCCCATATGAACAGGACGTCATCTGAATTGCAGGTTACCAGAGTTTTTAGAATAGCTGCCGTGGCTTTCAAAATGGCTACTTTTAAAGAAGAATTACTTCTTACGACCTCCGATTTCCAAAGCATAAGGTGTCCAGGAATCTTCATGAATGTCGAGGTATGAGTCGATGAATGGAGTATGTGTGTCTGCGTGTCTGAGTCAGTGTGTGATTGAGTCAGTGATTGAGTCCTCTCATGGCATCTATCTTGCTCCTAAATACCATGTCCAACAATAGGATCATAAAAATTATAATAAGCTCAGCCCAAAAGGTATGGCTTCTTTTCCATTGGTTGGAAAAAAATCTAATGATTAACTCTTGTGAATTCAGGTAATACCACCTTCAACCACTAGGCATGTCTGAGGGCAGAAAAACGTGTTCTGAACTATCTGTTAAATAATATATTCTATTTTCATAATGTGTATCTGTTTGTATATTGGTACTGATGAATATATATCTATAGTATTCAGGGACTCTGGTAACCGGTACAATATACAATACACTCAGTATAATTTTGATTAATCAATATCACATAAAATGATTTTCTATATGGATAAACGTATAATTCTTGTATATCCTATGAATACTTATTTATCTTGGAACAACACATTCTATATGTATATTTTCATGCAGATGTAGTCACGGTTTATATGTCTTTCATAACAATGATTGGTATCTTAAAACAATTCTTACTTCTAATTTGTTCTACATGAAAATATTATGTTTTTACCTTATGACAGAATAATCATTGGGTCAGTAGATACTAAAGTCATAATTGTTTTTATGACCTGGAATATAATATATAATTTGAATGACTTATAATCAATTGTATTTTGAAATATCACTGGGTAGACAGAATTCTGATGTCCCTCAGAAATGTTTGAAATGAACTTTAGGCAGACTCAATTTGTGAGGTATCACCACCATCGTTAAAGCGAGAGCAATGATTCTAGCCCTAGACCTCCTCTGTAACTCAAAACTGGTAACCTGTAGAAATTTTTAAACATCGCCTATGAAGATTTTTAAGGGTAAAAGTTTGTCGCCATTCCACGAGTGGGCACAATTTTGAAGCATGACATGTTGGGTATCAATTTACTGGGCATAACATTATCTTTCACAATATAAAAAAAATTGTGCTAACTTTACCGTTGTCTTATTTTTTAATTCAAAAAAGTGTATTTTTCCCCAAAAAGTTCACTTGTAAGACCACTGCGCAAATACGGTGTGACAGAAAGTATTGCAACGACCGCCATTTTATTCTCTAGGGTGTTACAAAAAAATATATAATGTTTGGGGGTGCTAAGTAATTTTCTAGCAAAAAAAAATGATTTTAACCACTTCCCGCCCAAGGACGTCATATGACGTCATGGACTTTCAGTGGGAATATCTGAATGATACCTGCAGTTACAGGCATCATTCAGATATCCTTGTTTTTATCTGGCGATTCTGTGCACCATAAGAATGATCATAGTGGCGAGTCCGCCACTTGATCGTTTTTACAGGCGACGGGAGGGGACATCCCCCCTCCCGCCGCCATCCGGTGCTTCTCCGGGTTCTCCTGTGCCATCGGGGACCTGGAGAAAGAATTGGCCGCCGCCGGATGATGACCATAGAGATTTCCGGTGACCAGATGGTCACCAGTCATCTCTATGACCGTCGGAGGCCCGGGCGTGACGTTATGACGTCACGTCCGGGCCGCGGATGTAAACAAAGCCGCGATCGCGGCTGGTAAGCATGAGATTGTGGATCTTTTTCCCGATCTCATGCTTTCCAGCCTAAAGGAGAGATGTGGGGTCTCACTGACCCCGCATCTCTCAATAAAGAGGATCTGTCACAAATGATTCCTATTACAAAGGATGGTTACAAGTGATCAAAAAAAGATTGTAAAAGAAAGTGTACAAATAAAAAAAAAAAAGTAAAATAAAAAATAAAATAAAAAAATAATAATTTAAAACGCCCCTGTCCCCGGTAGTTCGCGCTCAGAAACGAACGCACACGCAAGTCCCACACCCACATATGTAAACGCTGTTCAAACCACACGTGAGGAATCACCGCGTGCGTTAGAGTGCGAGAAACAATTCCAGCACTAGACCTCCTCTGTAACTCTAAACATATAACCTGTCAAAAAATTTAAAGCGTTGCCTATGGAAATTTTTAAGTACCGAAGTTTGGCGTCATTCCATGAGTGTGCGCAATTTTAAAGCGTGACATGTTGGGTATCCAGTGGCGTAGCGTGGGGGGTGCGGGGGGTGCCGTGGCCCCGGGCGCGACATTTAGGGGGGCGCAATTTCGTGCCAGTAGTGTCACTACTGGCTGCCTCCTCCTAATTTATTTTCCTGTGTCCCCCGCGCTCCGCCGCCATGTCTAGTGTTTGGCGCCCTGTGATTGGGCGTATGGGGGTCATGTGCGGCGTGGGGCTGGCCTATCCGTGATCACAGTTGCTCCTGAAGTCCCGCCTCCGCACATGACCCCCATACGCCCAATCACAGTGCGCCGGGAAAAATGAATATGTCGGCCGGAGCGCAGGGGAGACGAGCACTGGAGAGTGTGAGCCGCCGGGGCAGCTGTCTTCTCCTCCTCCTATCCTCCAGACCGATGCAAGACAATAAGGTGAGAAATAGATAAACACGGGGGGGGGGGAGAAGAGACAGGCGCCGTATATGTAGTGTCAGTATAGGAAGACTAGGCAGGACAGTATAGTGTACAGTGTAGTATAGTGGTCAGTATAGTGTAGTGTAGTGGACAGTGTAGTATTGTGGTCAGTATAGTGTAGTGGACAGTGTAGTGTAGTGGTCAGTATAGTGTAGTGGTCAGTATAGTGGACAGTGTAGTATAGTGGTCAGTGTAGTATAGTGGTCAGTGTAGTATTGTGGTCAGTATAGTGTAGTGGTCAGTGTCGTGTAGTGGACAGTGTAGTGTAGTGTAGTGGACAGTGTAGTATAGTGGTCAGTACAGTGTAGTGTACAGTGTAGTGGACAGTGTAGTATTGTGGTCAGTACAGTGTAGTGTACAGTGTAGTGGACAGTGTAGTATTGTGGTCAGTACAGTGTAGTGTAGTGGACAGTGTAGTGGACAGTGTAGTATTGTGGTCAGTATAGTGGTCAGTACAGTGCAGTGGACAGTGTAGTGTAGTGGACAGTGTAGTATAGTGGTCAGTACAGTGTAGTGGACAGTGTAGTATAGTGGTCAGTACAGTGTAATGGACAGTGTAGTATTGTGGTCAGTACAGTGTAGTGGACAGTGTAGTATAGTGGTCAGTACAGTGTAGTGGACAGTGTAGTGTAGTGGTCAGTGTAGTATTGTGGTCAGTATAGTGTAGTGGTCAGTGTAGTATAGTGGTCAGTGTAGTGTAGTGTAGTGTTCAGTGTAGTATTGTGGTCAGTATAGTGTAGTGGTCAGTGTAGTATTGTGGTCCGTATAGTGTAGTGGTCAGTGTAGTGGTCAGTGTAGTGTAGTGTTCAGTGTAGTATTGTAGTCTGTATAGTGTAGTGGTCAGTGTAGTATTGTGGTCTATATAGTGTAGTGGTCAGTGTAGTATAGTGGACAGTGTAGTGGTCAGTATAGTGTAGTGGTCAGTATAGTGGTCAGTGTAGTGTAGTAGACAGTGTAGTATAGTGGTCAGTGTAGTGTAGTGGACAGTATAGTGGTCAGTGTAGTGTAGTTCTCAGTGTAGTGGTCAGTATAGTGTAGTGGTCAGTGTAGTGTAGTGGACAGTGTAGTGTAGTGGACAGTGTAGTGTAGTGGACAGTGTAGTATTGTGGTCAGTATAGTGTAGTGGACAGTGTAGTATAGTGGTCAGTGTAGTGGACAGTGTAGTGGTCAGTGTAGTGCAGTGGACAGTTTAGTGTAGTGGACAGTGTAGTATTGTAGTCTGTATAGTGTAGTGCATAGTGTAGTGTAGTGGTCAATGTAGTGTAGTGTAGTATTGTAGTCTGTATAGTGTAGTGGACAGTGTAGTGTAGTGGTCAGTGTAGTATTGTGGTCTGTATAGTGTAGTGGTCAGTGTAGTATAGTGGACAGTGTAGTGGTCAGTGTAGTATAGTGGACAGTGTAGTGGTCAGTATAGTGTAGTGGACAGTGTAGTGTAGTGGTCAGTGTAGTATTGTAGTCAGTATAGTGTAGTGGTCAGTGCAGTGGTCAGTGTAGTGTAGTGGACAATGTAGTATTGTGGTCAGTATAGTGGTCAGTACAGTGTAGTGGACAGTGTAGTGTAGTGGACAGTGTAGTGTAGTGGACAGTGTAGTATAGTGGTCAGTACAGTGTAGTGGACAGTGTAGTATAGTGGTCAGTACAGTGTAGTGGACAGTGTAGTATTGTGGTCAGTACAGTGTAGTGGACAGTGTAGTATAGTGGTCAGTACAGTGTAGTGGACAGTGTAGTGTAGTGGTCAGTGTAGTATTGTGGTCAGTATAGTGTAGTGGTCAGTGTAGTATAGTGGTCAGTGTAGTGTAGTGTTCAGTGTAGTATTGTGGTCAGTATAGTGTAGTGGTCAGTGTAGTATTGTGGTCCGTATAGTGTAGTGGTCAGTGTAGTGGTCAGTGTAGTGTAGTGTTCAGTGTAGTATTGTAGTCTGTATAGTGTAGTGGTCAGTGTAGTATTGTGGTCTATATAGTGTAGTGGTCAGTGTAGTATAGTGGACAGTGTAGTGGTCAGTATAGTGTAGTGGTCAGTATAGTGGTCAGTGTAGTGTAGTAGACAGTGTAGTATAGTGGTCAGTGTAGTGTAGTGGACAGTATAGTGGTCAGTGTAGTGTAGTTCTCAGTGTAGTGGTCAGTATAGTGTAGTGGTCAGTGTAGTGTAGTGGACAGTGTAGTGTAGTGGACAGTGTAGTGTAGTGGACAGTGTAGTATTGTGGTCAGTATAGTGTAGTGGACAGTGTAGTATAGTGGTCAGTGTAGTGGACAGTGTAGTGGTCAGTGTAGTGCAGTGGACAGTTTAGTGTAGTGGACAGTGTAGTATTGTAGTCTGTATAGTGTAGCGCATAGTGTAGTGTAGTGGTCAATGTAGTGTAGTGTAGTATTGTAGTCTGTATAGTGTAGTGGACAGTGTAGTGTAGTGGTCAGTGTAGTATTGTGGTCTGTATAGTGTAGTGGTCAGTGTAGTATAGTGGACAGTGTAGTGGTCAGTATAGTGTAGTGGACAGTGTAGTGTAGTGGTCAGTGTAGTATTGTAGTCAGTATAGTGTAGTGGTCAGTGTAGTGGTCAGTGTAGTGTAGTGGACAATGTAGTATTGTGGTCAGTATAGTGTAGTGGTCAGTGTAGTATAGTGGACAGTGTAGTGTAGTGGACAGTGTAGTATTGTGGTCTGTATAGTGTAGTGGTCAGTGTAGTGTAGTAGACAGTGTAGTGTAGTGGACAGTATAGTGGTCAGTGTAGTGTAGTGGACAGTATAGTGGTCAGTGTAGTGTAGTTCTCAGTGTAGTGGTCAGTATAGTGGTCAGTGTAGTATAGTGGTCAGTGTAGTGTAGTGGACAGTTTAATAGTCACTGTAGTGTAGTTCTCAGTGTAGTATAGTGGTCAATATAGTATAGTGTAGTGGACAGTGTAGTTCTCAGTGTAGTGGTCAGTATAGTGGTCAGTGTAGTGTAGTGGTCAGTGTAGTGGACAGTATAGTGGTCAGTGTAGTGGACAGAATAGTGGTCAGTGTAGTTCTTAGTGTAGTGGACAGTATAGTGTAGTGGTCAGTGTAGTGGACAGTATAGTGGTCAGTGTAGTGTAGTGGTCAGTGTAGTTCTTTGTGTAGTGGACAGTATATTATAGTGTCCAGTGTAGTATGTAATGGTCAGTATAGGAATCAGGTAGGTCAGTACTATTGTATTTGAAGGGACTCGGGGAGTGATAAAAGTCCGCAGGTTGGGGGGGCGCAAATTACTTGCCTTGCCCCGGGTGCTGACAACCCATGCTACGCCACTGTGGGTATCTATTTACTTGGCGTAACATCATCTTTCACATTATATATTCACATATATATATATATATTTTTTCCCACAAAGAGCTTTCTTTTGGTGGTATTTGATCACCTCTGCAGTTTTTATTTTTTGCACTATAAACAAAAAAAGTGCGACAATTTTGAAAAAAACACAATATTTTGTACTTTTTGCTATAAAAAATATCTCCATTTTTTTAAAAAAAGCTATTTTTTTCTCAATTTAGGCCGATATGTATTCTTCTACATATTTTTGGTAAAAAAAAACCACAATAAGCATATATTGATTGGTTTGCGCAAAAGTTATAGCGTCTACAAAATAGGAGATAGATATATAGCATTATTATTATTTTTTTTTTTTATACTAGTAATGGTGGCAATCTGCGATTTTTATCGGGACTGCGACATTATGACGGGCACATCGAACACTTTTGACACGTTTTTGGGACCATTGGCATTTATATAGCGATCAGTGCCATAAAAATGCACTGATTACTGTAAAAATGTCACTGGCAGGGAAGGGGTTAACACTAGGGGGCGATCAAGGGGTTAACTGTCTTCCATAGTGTGTATTTCTAACTGAAGGGGGAGGGGACTGACTAGAGGAAGTGACGGATCGGGGTTCCTAGCTAATAGGAACTCACGATCTGTCACTGCTCTCAGAACAGGGATTTATGTGTTTGTTGTGCGACCGTCGGCCCCAAAGATCGGCACCCCCGCTGTGCAGTGGGCGCATGCGCACGGCTGCTATTCCGAAACCCTGCAAGCCAACGTATAGCTACGACGGTTCGCGGGATCGTGCCAACCTGCCGCCGTAAAATGATGGTGGCTGGTCAGCAAGCAGTTAATGAGTTTTTAGCACGCATGGAGAGCACTTTATTGCAATTTCATCTAAAAATATGCATTTAATCCAGGTTGAGGACTATATGGACATGATAACTATAATACTGTAATTAACTGTACCTGCTGCTGTCATTGCCACCACCTGAGGGGGTTCCCATCATCCTCCTCTCTCTCTCCTCCTCCTATAGTCACAGAGAGACTCCGCCCCCCCGGGCCGGGGAGAAGATCCATTGTAAGGGTATCGTGCGAAGGAGAGTAAGCGGAGCATTAGGCCCCGCCTCCACCACTTAATTACATGCACCCGGTCTGGCCAGTCACCGGTGGTTTTGTGGGGGCGTCAGTCGCTCCCTCCCCCTGGCCAAGTACACCCTAGATATACTGCTATTATTATTAGCAAGTGCCAAGCAGTGAGCAGGCCGCTGCACCGGGGGCTATATTTGTGCGGGATGCGGCCGTGGGTGACAGAAATCTGGAGGACGGGTCGGGGGGGGTTTCGGGGGGGGGGGCCAAGACACAGCACTGGGTCTAGTGAGAGAACTAACTCAGTGTTGAAGAACTACAAGAAGCAGTTGTAGCGAAGCTGAAGGAACTGTTACATTTGAGTTAGGAACTGTTAAAGACTGTTGCCATAGGAGACAGCATTCCTGCATGTGCAGATGTGGCGCCTTGCTGGGGCCTTTCCTTGCACGGCTGTCCTCCTATTGAAGTCTCAGAGTCTGCCAGTTGAATCTACAAGTACTTAAGGGTGTCCTGGCTCTAACCCTCTTCCACCCCAAAAATACAAAAAGGACTGTTAAGAGAAATAAAACCTCTTTTACATCCAAGAAGTGTCTGGCGCCCAATGACTTTCAACATCTATGCACCCACTTTGGCTCTGAAGGTTCCCATTAGACTTGAATAGGCTAAAAGACTTTGCTACATCTATATTTATATTTGTTTCCTACTGTGTAAGAGAGAAGGGGAAAGTCAGACTCCCGGGTATAGGTCCGCATTGAAGAGCATCTGTATTTTACTTGTAATGGACATTGTAATGGTACATTAAGGTGAAGCACTTATGCCCTGTACACACGGGCAGACTTTTCGGCAACAAAGGTCCAACAGTCTTTCCGACGGACTTTCGACGGACTTTTGACGGACTTCCGATGGACTTTCGAACGAATGGACTTGCCTACACACGATCACACCAAAGTCCGACGGATTCGTACATGATGACGTACAACCGGACTAAAATAAGGAAGTTGATAGCCAGTAGCCAATAGCTGCCCTAGCGTCGGTTTTCGTCCGTCGGACTAGCATACAGAGGAGCGGATTTCTCGATAGGAACTGGGTCCGGTGGAGTTCCGACGTAAAGATTTGAAACATGTTCCAAATCTAAAATCCATCAGATTTTCAACAGAAACAGTCTGCTGAAGGTCCGATGAAGCCCACACACGGTCGGATTGTCCGCCGGATTTGGTCCGTCGGACCAGTCCGGTCGAAAAGTCCGCTCGTGTGTACAGGGCATTAACCTCCAATTCCCAGTCTGATGCTGAAGCCCTGAGAAAATATGTAGTACTTCTGAGTATGGGGTACTCATGACACTTTGATAGATATGTGGGGTAAATCCACGCAATGAATTAGGTATTTTGTTGTGAATATGGCTGCTGCCACTACGAATACAATACCACCTAAGTGGAAAGTATTAGAAAATGGTAAAAAGGAGGAGTAGTATGGCGCTGCCCTTATGGAGACAAAAAGGATTTTTTTCTCTTTATAGTGAACAGTAACTCTATGTTTTACCTAGTGTCCATAATTCCTAAAGTATTACTTCAAAAAGCTGTGCTTTCCAAAAAATAAATAAATAAATAAATAAATAAATAAATAAATAAAATCTGTGACTAGTGCTGGATTCTTGCTGTTAAAGGTGAAATTGCAACATAAGGTGCTTCAATTGTTCAACAAAAGTGCATTGTGCATTAGGTATATTGTTGTGGATATGGCTGCTGCCTCTATAGATACAATACCACCTAGGTGGGAAGTATTAGAAAATGGTAAAAAAGCAGGAGTAGTGTGGCGCTGGCTTTATGAAGACAAATAGGATTTTTTTCTTTATAGTGAGCAATAGCTCTATGTGTTATCTAGTATCCATAATTACTAAAGTATTACTTCTAAAACCTGTGTATGCCAAAAAATTAAATAAAATCCGTGACTGGTGCTGGAATCTTACTATTAAAGGTGAATTTGCAACATATGGTGCTACAATTATTCAACAAAAGTGCATAGTGCAAAATAAAATAAAGTAATTAGTAATTTTCTATTTTCTAATACTTTCCACCTAGGTGGTATTGTATCTATAGAGGCAGCAGCCATATCCACAACAATATACCTAATGCACAATGCACTTTTGTTGAACAATTGAAGCACCTTATGTTGCAATTTCACCTTTAACAGCAAGAATCCAGCACTAGTCACAGATTTTATTTATTTATTTATTTTTTGGAAAGCACAGCTTTTTGAAGTAATACTTTAGGAATTATGGACACTAGGTAAAACATAGAGTTACTGTTCACTATAAAGAGAAAAAATCCTTTTTGTCTCCATAAGGGCAGCGCCATACTACTCATGACACTTTCCCACCAACACAGTGGCTTGTCTGCTTTGCAACACTGGGGTTCTTGGTTTAAGTCCCAATCAGGACACTATCTGCATGGAGTCTGCATGTTCTCCCCATGCTTGTGGGGGTTTACTCCGGGTACCCTGGTTTCCTCCCACATTTCAAAAGATATGCTCGCAGGTTAATCGGCCCCTGTCTAAAATTGCCTCTAGTAAGATATTCTGCTGAGCTTGCCCAAGATGTCTACCTTACCATCTACCCAGTAGCAGTTAAAGCGCTTTCAAGCCCCAGGGAGTAAAACACTATATTATTGAATTAATTCAATGATTAGAATGCAGCAGTAGGTGCTTGAGCGACCATTTACCAGTCCCAGGTGATGTCATATGCTGCAGCCCTTAAAGATGAACTTTCCTCTGAGTATTGTAAGCCGTGTGCAAGTTCCAATTTTCAGAAAATGGGAACGTTCACTGAAATGTCAAGGTGCTTTGGTGGATGATTGATTTGAAGTAGGGGCAGGGTGAGAGTAAGTACGGGCACCTTATGGGGCCTGCGGTCAGGGCAGGAATTTTAAATAAATGTTCCACCCTGCTAACCTGCCCACCAGGGCCATTTCCTGATTTCAAGGGACTGTCCCTGATTTGGAATCAAGTCCCTCTGTCCGGTTTTCCTCCTCATTTGTCCCTCATTGGTCTGATCTATATAGTTGTATATAAAATGCACTTTTTTTCTTTCAAAACGTGTCTCCCAGAGCCAAACCTTTCATCCAGTTTCTAAATTGCTGAATCTGTAAATTTCAAAAGCCAGTATAAAGAAATAATAGTGGTAAGAAAAGCACCTGTGGGTTTAACTAATTTTTTTTTTTTTTTTTTTATAATTCTCCTTTAAGGGGGCGTGGCAGGGGGTGTGTCCTATGCCTAGATACTTTTAGTGTCCCTCATTCCCATCTCAAAAAGTTGGGCGGTATGGTTTAGGTCATATACTTTGGGCCTGTACAGCTAAAACCTAAGCTGAGCTACTATGCAGCAACAAGATTTACATGATTGTTCCACCTTTGGGCCATCATATTCAGTTCAGGATGTAGATGTGACTATGGCTGATACCTAAAACAATGATGGTACCAGCCTTCAGGGGAGAATGTCAAGAAGAATACTTTGATTTCTGTAATACATACCTGTACTTGCATGCATGTGCTTAAAGCTAAACTTCGGGATAAGCAGAAACAGTCTAAATACAAGAGACATGTATGTTCTTACTTGAATCCTGGTATCCTTTGTTTATTTCTTCCAGATCTGTGCAGTAATCCAGTGTGAAACTTTGCCTCTGTGCAGGAGCTTCCTGTAATGAAGACCAAACACTGCTGCTCTGTCTCTTTGTGCAGGGTAACCAGTCTTGTCTCCGCCCCCTCCTGTAGTTTTATGCAGGCAGTCTGTAATGGGTGGAGCCTGGTAGGCCCCTCCCACAGCTATATTCTCCGCATAGGCTACGTACAGCCCAGTGGTGATGTCATCACTACTTTTTATAAGGTAATACCTGGATTTGTAAAGGCATTTGTTGCACAGAAATATATTTAAATATTTAAATGATATTTATTTATGCCCGGAGCTCATCTTTAACATAAGATTAACTCTGGTAGGTCTGCTTTCATTTTGATTTTCCAGCATCAGCTAATAGCAGGGCCTGACAGTCATTCAGAAGTGCTAGTACACTGATATTTGGAAGAAGTTTAAGTATATGAGAAGCTAAAACTTTTTTTATTTTGGATAGTTAAATACCACTTTTCCATCAGACAGATTTCTGTGTCTTCCTGTCCTGAAGACACATCAGGAAATGATGGGAAATCTCTCCCAAGTAAGGATAATAGAGAACCCTTTTGGGCGAAACCCGCTGGAGCGGGTGGCAGCACGTCTCTTTGCGGGCATGTGTTATCAAAATAAAATTTGTGACCATTATGTCATAAGTGTGTGGCCCTTCCAGTCGCATAGCTGTAGAGAGAGGACGTTCTCTGGGGCGGGCACCCAACATAGATCAGAGTACCGAAGAGGAGGCAAAGGTCTTTGGAGCAACATGATCTCTTGTTGCCAAGCAATTGGCATTTTCAGAAGCCATGATCATGAATGGGAACCTATGTACCTAAAGTTTTCGTTGACTGCAGCGCCATCTTCTGGTGAAGTACAGAATTGTGACACAACCAATGAGAAATAACGGGGCTCTGTGAGAATCATTATTAGTAACTCTATGAAAGGTCTGTGGGAGTACAGGTTACTTTCTGATATTACTTGTCAAAAGAAGAGGACAAATGTTGTGCTGAGTTTTGAAAAACTTATAGGGAACCATTGATAACTGGGTCGATAAGGTTCAGTGGATGTTATTGCCAGGTTTAGATAAAACTGTGTTTATATCTATAAAGCTCCCATAATTGTTTGCCATTTGTTTGCATTAGACAGAACAGCTTACCTCGTATTTTCTGACATCCTGTGTTAGCTACTGGAAGGATTTTATATACTTCCTTTAAAAGCTCCACAGCCTGTTACTGTAAATTGTCCTGTTTAAAGGATTGTAAGTTACACTGATGTCTATGAAATTGAAATGTATTTATACCCCACTTACCTTGCTGGAAATGGTTTAATGTGTTGTTGAAGGTAAAACCTGCAGAAACACTGTGTATGCTGTTGTCTAAAAGGATACCTCCTGACGAAGGTCCTAATGTAAAATATTCAGAGATAAAGCTGCTTATATACATGATTCATTTTTAAAGAAGAAGTCCAGGTATGGATATTTTTACATAGTTACATTGATACAGCTAGGACCAATAGAACTATTCTTATATCATATGTGTAGGATCCCTGTAGAAGGTAGAAATCACTGTAGTGGACACCGCTGCTCCAGTGATGTCCACTAGCTTCCAGGTCCAATGCTGAGCGTCCTGCTGCATTCTGAACACAGGAGGTCGGCCACTCAGCACAGACACCATTCAGAGGATGCTTTGCTTTTCTTAATGTATGCAAATTATTTTCTGAATAACGCACCACACTGCCCCCTAGTGTAGCCGGCAAAGCAGAGCAGCCTGAGTGGTAAATGGCTCCTGCAGCGTTGCAGTGTGAATTGGCCCTAAATGGCGCCAGTGCTGAGCAGCCAACCTCCTGTGTTCACAATGCAGGAGGACAGCCCAAATGCTGGTGGAGATCACTGGAGTAGTGATGTCTATTGCGGTGATTTCGAGTTTCTTGAGGGAACTCATAGCTATGGTATATGCATAGTTACATTAGTACAAGCTGGGTTATGTAATTATGTAAAAATATCCCTACCTGGAATTCCTTTTTTTTTTTTTTTTTTTAACAATCAGGAGTGCTTTATTGAAAAGTATAAAATGCAGTACAAAAGAAAAAAGAAGTAAACAGACCATGTGTATAGAATTACATACAATTACGGATCATATATTTGACAAAGGGTAAACTCCTGCTCACATAATTGTTATCATACTACTTTCAAGGCATCTACACCAATTCGCATAGTATTCTTTATAAACCATGCTAGACAATCCTATCAGGCACATCAAAAACATTGTCAGCTAATCCATGGTAACCAAACCTTCCCATACTTCCATGGGCATCCCCGACTCGTATACGTCAGTCTATAGAGAGGCAAAGCATTGTTAATTCTCTTTTCCCAGGAGGATAGGGTCGGAGGGCGAGCGGAGGTCCACCCGGCAAGAATCTCTTTCTTGGCGTAATAGAAGAGGAGCTACCTGGAATTCCTAATACATTTTTGTTATTGAGGACATACTGTAAACTGCAAATTAGGAAGAGCAATGCTTGTCTGTGTGTGGTTGTCATGTATGTCATTAAGTGCCGGTTCACACAGGGGCGGCACGACTTGCAGGTCGCCTCAGCGAGGCGACCTGCAAACGACTTCTGAGGCGACTTGCAAAACGACTTCTGTATAGAAGTCTATGCAAGTCGCCCCAAGTCGCCCCCAAAGTAGTACAGGAACCTTTTTCTAAGTCGGAGCGACTTGCGTCGCTCCTATTAGAACGGTTCCGTAGCACAGAACGGGAGGCGACTTGTCAGGCGACTAGGTCGCCTGACAAGTCGCCCCTATGTGAACCGGCACTTACTGCCCCTTCATTGTAGAGGCTACATAGTTACATACCCTGTTTCCCCGAAAATAAGAGCTAGCGTGATTGTCGGTGATGGCTGCAATATAAGCCCTACCCCCCAAATAAGCCCTAGTTAAAGTCCTTGTAGGTCTTATTTTCAGGGTAGGGCTTATTTGGGGGTAGGGCTTATATTGCAGCCATCACTGACAATCACGCTAGGTCTTATTTTCGGGGAAACAGGGTAGTTACATAGTTAGTCAGGATGAAAAAAGACACAAGTCCATCAAGTTCAACCAAAAAAAAATACAATCCCATATACACAATCCTTCATCCCCAGTTGATCCAGAGGAAGGTGAAAACCCCCAGCAAAGCATGCTCTAATTTGCTACAGCAGGGGAAAAAAATCCTTCCTGATCCCCTGAGAGACAATCAGATTTTCCCTGGATCAACTTTACCTATAAATGTTAGTACCCAGTTATATTATGTACATTTAAGAAAGAATCCAAGCCTTTTTTAACGCAATCTACTGAGCTGGCCAGAACCACCTCTTGAGGGAGTCTATTCCACATTTTCACAGCTCTTACTGTGAAGAAACCTTTCCATATTTGGAGATGAAATCTTTTTCCTCTAGACGTAAAGAGTGCCCCCCTTGTCCTCTGTGATGACCTTAAAGTGAATAACTCAACACCAAGTTCACTATGGCCTCTGGCTCTAATCACGTGCTTCAAAAAAGAAAAAATCTCCCATTGGAATCAAAGCATCCGGCACCCTGCATGTAGATCGTGTGGATGAGTGGGGCGGCACTGTATTTAACTATGTATGTAATAGGGCCATGGCGAAACCACATGCAATGCTCCCAATTGCAATGCAGTTGCACAGCATTACAGGGTTAATAAGGAAGCGATATAATGCATCCTCACTGCCTGGCAAATGCTCTCTGAAAAGTAATTTGAATGCGGATCGCTCTTCAGAGGACAGCACAGTCCACCATGGGTGTGAAAGAGCTCTAAGGGAGCATAAAAGATAAATAGACTTTGTTTTAAAGTGCATCTACCCTTTAATACTCATTGGCATCAACACTTTCATTCATTGTCCCTGTTCTGGCTCAGTGAATCAAAGTATTAATATGAAAACTAGACAAATAGCATCTTCAATAGGAGAGCTCAGAAATGGCTACACACATATTTCTCTCACCAAGTAACCCTCCAAGTGCATTCATAAAATACTATTTGATGCCATAAGGTGCCACATTGTACTCGCAGTGTGTGAACCTGCCCACCCCAGGCTGCAGACCTCCATAGATCCCATGAACACTCAATCTCTCTGAAATCTCTCATTTCCATAGCTCTTGGAGAACACATCCCAGATATCACATACATAACCCAAACGCCATAATGTCTTGTCCGTTCTGATTCATTAAGTCAACAGAGGCGAGAAAACTCTATTATCTTTCTGCATTCGGGGGGTTTAACAGCTACACATCATCTTGCAGTGCGAGATAACCTATATGTCTGCGTGTCAGAAAAATGTGGGTAATGCAAATTTAATGATCGATCAATTTCCTTGCCGTCACTTGAGTGCAGGTAGCGGATCGCCCGGTCCTATTTAGGGAGATATATCATGTAGTGCCTCCTGTTTGCGAGAGCTTCTGTTCGCCTAGAATTTTGCGCAGCTTGCATTTATGAATTATTTGTGTGCGTAGAGAGGTTGCGAAAGCAAAGCGCAGTTAATGATCATAAATGAAACACTTAAGCAGCATGTACTTCTCTAATTAAGGCTTTAGCAAGAAGATATTAAGTCTCATCCTGCTCTGTACCTGGAGGAAATCTAAATTAGGACAGAACTATGCATGTTTAATTGGTATAACAAAGTAACGCATATATTTAGAGGGAGATTACAGAAAAAGAGTTGAAATTTACCACCAAATGTCTACTGTGTATCTTCTAGTATAATTATGGAAAGAATGATTTTTTTTCGTATTCTATTTCCCTTCCAGGGTCAATGAATGGCTTATCTTAAAACAGAACTCCAGTCAAAAAAATAACAAGATAAAAATAAATAGCCAATTAAAACATTAAATAGCAAAAACAGCTTTCCTGGTGCCTCCATGGCAGCATACACATGGCCTAATACCACGTGTATGCTGCCATGGATAGGCACCAGAAAAGGAAAATATGGACAGATGAGTATTCCATTTTCTGTTTTCCTGGTGCCTCCATGGCAGCATACACATGGTATGAAGCCATATGTATGCTGCCATGGATAGGCACCAGAAATAGAAAATTACGGAAAGGTAAGTAATCAATTCTCAGTTTTTGCTGCAATATTCAACTTCAATGTAGAAATTTTCCCTCAGTACTTTTTTCAGCCTCTAGCTCCATCCCAGCATGGTCCGCTTTCTGTCTGTGCTGGAAGCACAGCCTGCCTGTCCTCCAACTTGTGCTGACACGCCCCCCTGCACAGCTGCTGAATGGGAAGGTCAGTGTGTTGCTGTTTCTCTGCCTCCTGCTGACACGCCCACCTACAGTATCCATACCACCTCTCCACTTCTGTGAGCCCCTTAAACATTTATAAAGAAAAAAGGCATATGTACAGTATCTTACAAAAGTGATTACACCCCTCACATTTTTGTAAATATTTTATTATATCGTTTTCATGTAAAAACACTGAAGAAATTACACTTTGCTACAATGTAAAGTAGTGAGTGTACAGCTTGTATAACAGTGTACATTTGCTATCCCCTCAAAAAAAAAGTCAACACAAAGAGCCATTGATGTCTAAACCGCAGCAACAAACGTGAGTACACCCCTAAGTGAAAATGTCCAAATTGAGTCCAAAGTGTCAATATTTTGTGTGGCCACCATTATTTTCCAGCACTGTCTTAACCCTCTTGGGCATGGAGTTCACCAGAGCTTCACAGGTTGCCACTGGAGTCCTCTTCCGCTCCTCCATGACAACATCACGGAGCTGGTGGATGTTAGAGACCTTGCGCTCCTCCACCTTTCATTTGAGGATGCCCCACAGATGCTCAATAGGGTTTAGGTCTGGAGACATGCTTGGTCAGTCCATCACCTTTACCCTCAGCTTCTTTAGCAAAACTTGGTCTTGGAGGTGTGTATTTCGTCATTATCATGTCGGAATATCGCCCTGCGGCCCAGTCTCAGAAGGGAGGGGATCATGCTCTGCTTCAGTATGTCACAGTGCATGTTGGTATTCATGGTTCTCTCAATGAACTGTAGCTCCCCAGTGCCGGCAGCACTCATGCAGCCCCAGACCATGACAACCACCATATATACAGTATTCTGTCAAATCAGCTTATAGACAAAATTAACAATAAATCCTTCATTAGCTGGGGGTGGGGAAGCACTATTTAAAAGTATTTTATAATGCTTCAGTTTGTTAATAGAGAGGAAGCCACTCAGCACAGAGCATTTCCTATTCATTCACTTTCAAGTGCAGCTGAGGCTGCAGAGAAAGAGACTGAGGAGTCTCTGACCTCAGTCCCTTTTTCTGTCTCAAAAGTGAGACATAATGGGTCTGTTTAGACCCCTGATATTTCACCAAAGCCCCTCCCCCCAACGGGGCTCCTAAAAAAATATGCAAAAGATAAAATAAAAAATAGAGTGAGTGTATGTACAGTGCCTTGAAAAAGGAATCATTTCCCTTGAAATTTTCCAAATGTTGTCATGTCAAACAAAAACCTAAATGTATTTTATTGGGATTTTATGTGATAGACCAACACAAAGTGGCACATTTCCTTCCACTTCACAAAATGATAAATGGTTTTCAAAATGTTTTACAAATAAATATCTGAAAAGTGTAGCATGCATTTCTATTCAGCCCCCTTGAGTCAATATTTTGTAGCACCACTTTTTGCTGCAATTACAGCTGCAAGTCTTTTTAGGGATGTCTCTACCAGCTTTGAACATCTAGAGAGTGAATTTATGCCCATTCTTTTTTGTAAAGCTCTGTCAGATTGGATGGAGAACGTCTGTGAACAGCAATTTCCAAGTCTTGCCACAGAATCTCAATTGGAATCAAGTCTGGACTTTGACTGGGCCATTCTAACACATAAATATGCTTTGATCTAAACCATTTAATTGTAGCTCTGGCTGTATGTTTTGTTGTCTTGCTGGAAGGTGAACTTCCGCCCCAGTCTCAAGTTTTTTGCAGGCTTTAACACGTTTTTTGAGTGGTCACCAAGGATTTGTGGAACTATGGGGGATGGGCTGGGCCTAAACTCAGAAAGTATTGCCCCAGGGAATTCTGGATCTTTTGAGGAATGTGACTGGAAGAGCTGGGAAGAACTGACGATCCTGTCACTCTACCATGGACACCAAGCTCCTGTTTGCCAGGGTCCACGAACTAGCACTGCAAGGTCAGGCAGACTGGCTGTTTGCCCCCCCCATGGTGGCTTCCTCTCCCCCCCGCCACCTGGGAACTCTGCTGCGGGGTCCCCTACATCCAGGGCCGGAGGCAGGCCCGTCCTCCGTCCCGTTTGAGCCCCAATCCTTCTAGGGCCACTTACACTACAGCCTGCCCTCCCCGCTCCCCCAGAGCCACTGACTAGCCGGGTGCCAGTTCTTCCCCTCCTAGAAAGCCCAGAGCGTCTGCCTGTCCCCAGTCCCCCCCGCCAGTGAACGCTGCGGTCCGGGTCCTTACCCGCCATGCCCGCTCCTGGAGCCCTAGAGCCATGCGACGTCCGCCCAGGCCACTCCTGCTGCCTTTTCTGTGTGTCTCCCTGTGCCCAGCCGGGCAGGAGCTGCAGCGCTTCCCGCCTCTGTCCCACACTCGCGGGTGCCCAACGCTGCTGTGCCTGGGTCCGCCCCCTGCTCCCCTGGCATTCAGGGGGGTGGGGGCCGGGGGGTTTCCACAGAGATCCTCCCGTGCGTCCTTTTCCATGCCTGCCCGTCCCCTAGCACTCTGTCCGGGAGTCTATGTCCCCTCCAGACGCCCATTCACAACTCCCTGCAGGAGATTCCTCTGCTCTCTCTGCACCTGCGCTGCTGTCTCCAGCGGCTCCCTTTCTCCATGCGCCCAGCAGGGCGGGAGATTTGAATGTGCCAGTGCACTCTGCCTCACCTGTGCTGTCTGCTCTGTATATTCCTGCGCCCGGCCAGGTGGGAGATCACCAAGCCTCACATGTTGCACACCCCTTGCCTCTGTTTCCTGACTGCCCGGGTCTCCCTGTGCCCGGCTGGGTGGGAGATGGCCACTCCACACCTGCCACCCACCCCTTAAAGCTGACTCTTGCCTACCTGCATCTCCCTGCGCCCGGCTGGTCCATCTGCACCGGCCGCCCACCCCTTGCCGACTGAGCGGGAGATTCACGCAGGCTGCCTGCCACCACAGCCCAGCCTTGGTCTGCTGCACGGCCTTGTCACCCTGCGCCCGGCAGCGCGGGAGACTCCCACTCCATTCCCAGGATATCAACTGTATCTGCCATGGGTCCTCTGTCTGGAAGCTACAGTTTCTCTCGTTGCTGATCGGCTGCTGCCCTCGGCCACCAGAGTTTATCAGGGTCGGTGGTCGGACCTCTGCCCCTGGACCTCTCTTTCTGTCATCACCCTCCTGCCTCACAAGGCGCCACCATTCCTCTCGGAGATGGAAGTCACAGGCCTCTGCCAGCCCCTCCCATGGATGATCTTGCACAAGACGTTCAGCCTGGATCTGCTGCTGGTCGACCTTCTTCAGCTCCGCCTCTGCACATCAGTGAGTATGACTGTGATTTAATTTGGGGTAGGTCCAGTGACGCTGCCGTATCGGGCCGGCCAGACGAACACATTGTTACGGTCGTAAAATCGGTCCAGTCCCGCATGGGGGTATCGGGTCCAGCGGTTAGTTCAGGCTCCTTTGCGGGTGGCGCTTTGTGGGCGGTTTCGCCGACTGGCACGCACCTGTCGGAGGAGGTCAAGGACAAGATCTGGCGCCGCAAATTTATCGATTTTCTCACACTAGTCTTTGCCGACAGGGAGGTGATCGGCAAATCTCGTCGGGTTGACATTGCGGCGCAGGGCGACAAATCAAAACAGCTTCCTCGGACATTCGGGAACTGGCTGCAAGGGTTCTGTGCTTACGCCGGAGTGCTTTGTGAGCTGTTCCCGGAGTTGCCGGCATCTCTCTTTTGCTACTTAGATCTTATTTGGGGTGCCTATAAGGTTTATGGTGGTCAGTGTTGGTTTCACTACGACACCCAGTTTCACCAAACAATGGCACCACGTAAAGAGTTTTTCATTTTGATTGCCAAAGATGATAGCATGTGGTTATTTCTCATGTGCCCCCACAGGCCTTCGTCCATTCAGTCCCCGGCCGGCGCTCTCTCCAGAGCGTCGGCTACCCAACGAGAGCCACTGCAAGTGGTACACCGTGTGCCGTTTTAAGCACAAATGCTCACTTTGCGGGGGGTGCTCACCCCGCCAGCCGGTGTTTCCGGAAGGGAAAACAACCACTTTCCAGGCCGCAAGCCAAGCCTGACCTTTCTAAACCAGAGGACGCCAGTGAACGTCTTAGAGATGCTTCCCTGGCTAGACTGGTACCCCCTTCATAGGCCTTGATCTTGAGGGACGGTTTGGACCGTGGTTTTTGGATACCTTTCAATCCTTCTGACGTGCCTACCATGGCATCTGCACCAAAATCCTTTGTTCAATTTGAGTCTGTCGTGGCCGAGAAGCTTCAGAAGGAGCTAGATTTGGGACGTATGGCAGGCCCGTTTGATCCTCCCCCTTTCCACAACTTAAGGCTGTCTCCTCTTTGTGTGGTCCCAAAAAAGGCAGAGGGAAAATTCCGCCTTATCCACCATCTGTCCTATCCTTCTGGCTCCTCGGTTAGTGATGGCATCGATAAGGAGGAATCCAGGGTCCACTACGGCTCTTTCGACAAGGCGCTTCACTTGATCAGGGCTGCTGGTCAGTCAGCTTTGCTGGCTAAGGCAGACATTGAGTCCGCCTTCTGCCTCCTCCCGGTCCACCCAAAATGCTTACATCTCCTGGGCTGCTACTTTCTAAGAAGCTACTTTTTTGACATGTGCCTTCCCGTGGGCTGTGCAATTTCATGTTATTTCTTTGAGCTCTTTAGTAGCTTCCTTGAATGGGTAATTGTCCAGGCGGCTGGTTTCCATACCGTATTACATTACTTAGATGACTTCCTCTTCCTAGGCCCAACTGACAGTGGTCGATTTTTCTGTTTTTCAGGACACCTGCGAGCAGTTTGCCATTGTCAGCTGACAAGATTGAGGGCCCTGTGGCGGTTTTAGCCTTTTTGGGCAAAGAAATAGACATGGTGGTGATGGTTTTTCGGCTGCCCAGTCACAAGTTGTCCAGGCTCCTCTCCCTGGTCCGCTTGGTAAAAGGGGCCAAAAAACTGCAGTTAAAATAGCTTCAGTCCTTGCTGGGTCATTTGGTCTTTGCCTGTAGAGTCATCCGCATGGGGAGGGCTTTCTGTAGCTGCTTGGCGTGGGCCATGAAGGGGGTGGCTGCCTCCCACCATTATGTCTGTATCACCAAGCCCATGCGGGAAGACTTGGGGATATGGCTATCCTTTCTCCAGTCTTAGAATGGGCAGTCATGTTGGCTGCTGGAGGAGGTACCGAACTCTCAGCTGGAGCTATATCCTGATGCGGCAGGCTCCTGTGGTTTCGGTGCCTTTTTCCAAGGAGTGGTCTGTCGAGTGTTGGTGGGCCTCCTGAGCCCGCATGGATTTGTTGCGTAATCTCACCCTGCTGGAGCTCTTTCCAATCATTGTCGCCATTGAGCTGTGGGGCGAGCAGTTGTGCAATCGCCAGGTGGTTTTCTGATCTAATAACATGAGTGTGGTTCAGGTGGTTAATCAGCAGTCTGCTAGATCCCCTCCGGTCGTATCATTACTGCGTTTTTTGGTTCTAAGATGCCTGCAGTTTAACATATGTTTTAGAGCTATGCATGTGCCTGGGACTGCTAAAGATATCGCTGATGCTCTCTCTCGTTTACAGCTCGATCGTTTCGCTCCCTGGCTCCGTCGGCTTCCCTGGAGGGCCTCCCCTGTCCGGCCTACTTGTGGAAACTCGTTTCCGATGTTTGCAAGACCTCTTCCGGGCGTCGCTGTCCCCGCGTACGTGGGTGCCGTACTGTCGACTGTGGGACGAATGGGTCCAAGTGTCGGGCAGTGAGTTTTTAAGCTCGACTCAACATGACAGACGCGTGGCTTTGTTTTCTTACCTTGTTTATTTACTTCAGAAAGGGTCTTCGGGTTCCATGGTTTCGTTGTCTATGTCTGCATTGTCCTTTTGGTTTCAGCTCCTTGGGTGGGAAAACATCACAAAAGCGTTTCCTGTCCGACAGGTCGGACAGGGGAGGCCCTCCAGGGAAGCTGACGGAGCCAGGGAGCGAAACGATCGAGCTGTAAACGAGAGAGAGCATCAGCGATATCTTTTTGAGGGTTGGAGACGCTCCCGATTCCCGGCTCCCGGTTTCCCTTCATATCCTTCCTGGTATCCTTTCCCTGTTGCCATCCGTGTGCTCCTCTACTTTACTTTCGAGACCCTACTTTTTCAAGTGGCTTTCTCTTGGGCATTCTTTGGTGCTTTTCGCATAGGCGAATAGGTTTCCAAATCCACATCCTCGGCGGGTGGCATCCTGTCGGATGATGTACCCTCTCGGAGCGCTGCGTGTCAGTTGTGTTACATACATCAAAAACGTCAGCTTTGGCAAGGGAAGAAGGGTTGACCTGTACCCTTGTGGGGCCCCTTTTGCCCTGTTTCGCTGGCCTCCCCCTTCATGTCCGCACGCCCCCCATCCCCCACCTTCTTTGTCCATGCTGATTTCTTCTCCTTGAGCAGGTTCCAATTTTTGTGGGTTTTCCGTTGTTGTCTTGAGAAACCGGGCCTTCCTTTGTGTGATTTTGCGACCCACTCTTTTCGCATCGGTGCTGCTACCACTGCTTCTGGTATGGGTTTCTCCAATACAGAACTCCAGCATCTGGGTAGGTGGGACTCATCTAGTTTTTCTTTGTATGTCCGCCCACACCTGTTGTTTTTACTTTCAGGTTGTTACCCAGGCTCCAATCTGGATTGTTGGAGATTCCTTCATTTACTGGGCCGCTCGTCGGTCGGAAGTTCGAAGCTACGGGAAGAATTTGGATTTCACCTATGATCTCGCCAGGATCCGTTGCCTTGGGCTCCATGGGTTACACTGGCCTCAGGTCCTTCTGGAGTGTTTGCGCCTTTGTGCTCATGTTTCTGGCATCAGTTTGATTCTTCATGCTGGAGGGAATGACGTGGGTTATACACGCTCCGTGGACTTTCCCCTATCAAGCAAGACATTTCTCATTGTTATGCAGTCTATACTAACTTGGTTCTCACATGGTCTGAAATCGTGCCTCGCTTGCTATGGGGCAGGGAAATACCAGGTCCCCGCCTGGAACCCTTCTGTCGCAAGGTTAACGCCCAGGTCGCCAAGTTTGTTCAGCAGATCGGGGGGTTTGTAATCCGGCACAAGGATTTGGAGGGTGCTAATGATGATCTGCTGAGATCAGATGGCGTTCACCTTAATGATATTGGTTTGGATATATTTAACCTTGGCCTTCAAGGTGGTATTGAGCAGGCGCTGGCTACGGTGGGGAGCCCGCCAGTTATCCACTGACGGGCGGGTGGAGGTTTCTTAACCTTGCCAGCATAAAAGTTGCTGTAATGGGCTATGCCCTTGATGGAAATTGGAGTTAGGCTGTCTGTCCAACACTTATGGTAAGGACAGCCCCCCCCTTTTGCAATTGCGTGCTCACAGTACAACTGTGACTGGCACTGGTTTAAAGTGTTCACATGTTATGTGTAGGAATTTAAATAAAAAAAAAAAATTTGGCCTTGCCTTTTCCAACCTAATGGTTGTAAGTGTGTTTATTTAAATGGGGTTAGGGGGCAAGGGTGAGGGTTCTATCCATTTATGTTACATTTGATTTGTACCTAGGCCCATTGCGCCTCGGCAGTCATGCTTCCATCACCATGTTTTACGGAGTAGATGGTCTGTTTAGGGTGAAGTGCTAGTTATCCGCCACACATAGCGTTTTGCTTTTAGGCCAAATAGTTCAATTTTGGTCTCATCTGACCAGAACACCTTCTTTCACATGTTTGTTGTGTCTCCCACATGACTTCTCCCAAACTGCAAATAGGACTTCTTATGGCTTTCTTTCAACAATGGCTTTCTTCTTGCCACTCTTTCATAAAGGCCAGATTTGTGGAGTGCACGACTAATAGTTGTCCTGTGGACATATTCTCCCATCTGAGCTGTGGATCTCTGCAGCTCCTCCAGAGTTACCATGGGCCTCTTGGCTTCTTCTCTGATTAATGCTCTCCTTGCCCGGCCTGTCAGTTTAGGTGGACGGCCAAGTCTTTGTAGGTTTGCATTTGTGTCATACTGTTTCCATTTTCGGATGATGGATTGAACAGTGCTCCGTGAGATGTTCAAAGCTTGGGAGATTTTTTTTTAAGCTAACCCTGCTATAAACTTCTCCACAACTTTATTCCTGACCTGTCTGGTGTGTTCCTTGGCCTTCATGATGCTGTTTGTTCACTAAAGTTTTCTAACAAACCTCTAAAGGCCTTCACAGAACAGCTGTATTTATACTGAGATTAAATCACACACAGGTGGACTCTATTAACAAATTAGGTGGCTTTTGAAGGCAATTGGTTCCATTAGATTTTAGATAGGGCAATCAAAGTAAAGGGGGCAGAATACAAATGCACGCCACACTTTTCAGATATTTATTTGGAAAAATTTTGGAAAACCATTTATCATTTTCCTTCCACTTCACAATTATGTGCCACTTTGTGTTGGTCTACCACTTAATATACACACACACGCGCATGTGTGTTTGAGCTTTGGGGTGCACACCCTAATGCAATAGGCTGCGCACACCCATGATCACATGGTTTTTATTTACACATGAGATAGAATAGTGACAAAGAGACTAATGCATCAACTGCTATAAGGTCAATGGCCCAAATAGGGGAACGGTCTCTAATTTAAGAGTTCTGTGTCTTTCAGCATCAGTACAGCAAAGGAAGCCTCACCTTTTTGATTAGGGAACTGTATAGGCATTCATATGTAGACTTGTACTATCATGTAAACCATATGAAAATTATACTAAAAAAAAATACTATGAGATAGAGGGTGCCACTATAGGGTGGTAACCCAAATTTAAAGAGAAGAATACTCCTATTGACCAGGTTCTTATTGTCAGTGAATAACTACCCTAGTGTTTACCTAAAAATGTCCCTTTGCTTTTGATATTCATAATTGTATTTCCTTAGTGTACCATGCCTTAAAGTAGAACTATAAGCAAAACTTTTTTTTTTTCATTTTGGAGAGAGCAAGGGAAGGCTCTAACCCCTGACAGATTTTTTTTTCGCCATCTGTGTCCCATTGTGAAGATTTTCCTTCACTTCCTGTCCCATAGCCAAACAGGAAGCGAGAGGAAATCCTTGCAAATTAAAATAATTCATTAGGCATCCCCAGGTCACCAGAACTGGTGCCCCCCTTTGGAAGATTTCCCCTCTATTACTTTTCTGGGGACAACCCAAAATGTGTGATTTTTTTTTACTTTCACTTTTAATTATAATGGTAAACAGGACAAATAGAGAGGGTAAATCTCCTTAACGGGGGCACAGACAGCAATAAAAAAGGACAAGTGTTTTAATCCCTCTACACTCTATCCAAAACTAAAAAAAAGTTTTGTCTTTAGTTATCCTTTAATGATCATATGTCATGTAAAGTTTGCTGGAGCTCCCTCTAGTGGACATTTGGATGCCAATAGTGCAATCTACATCTTAGCTAAATGACTGTTTCATTATTTTTACAGCATATAAATTACAGAAAGCTTTTACCAACGTTTTGTGTGATTTCTAACCTATGTGGAATTTGACTTATCCATTAGAATGATGTGGAGCATTGACACATCATATTATTAAAAGGTGAGAGGGTCTACAAAAACCTTAAACAAACTTTACAGCAAAGGTTATTTTGGAAAGTCTAGGATATGTTATAGAAGTTTTAAGTTAAACTGTTACATATGTCCCTAAAAGTCAATACATTTACTTTAAATTGTATAATTAATTAAGAGCAGTATGTTGATGATAACATTTTGCAATATATATGTACAGTTAGAGTCTGCCGTGTATATGGCCCTTCTATATACTCTGGTGTAATTACACTCTGTATTACTCAGTCATTCTAACCGTGTTTTCACTGTAACTGTGGCACGTTCACACTCCTTTGGGTAAAATAAATGTTCATATTATTGCAATGGTCCTCAGTCATTGCTTGGCTCCCATTTCTACTGACAGCCTAGGAGTTAACATTGCAGTCTTCTCGCATTGATCCAGTTCACAATGTACAGAACATGAAGAACCCTGGCAGCTTGCTAGGTATTAAGTAAATGTCCAAACCTGGCAGCTTCTATTGATGTAACAGGTAATTTAATGTATTTTATAGGATCTGGGTTAACACAGAGAGTTGAGCATCTCCTGAGACTTAAATTGCCTGTTTCTGTTCAAAGAATACGGCTGCTGGGTGTGATTTTTTTTTTTTTATAGGCTTCCTGATGCAATCTTGAAGCTACATTTTTTGTTTGGATAATACATTTGCTGAATGCAAGAAAATCAAGGGAATATAAATAAAAACTGTCAAATCCATGCCAGAGCATGCAAAACAATAATTTTATTAAAGATTGTTATTAAAATTAACGATTGGTAGTAAAATCAATTACACTTGCTCACTGCCATACGCAAATGAAGACATTGACTTGAATCTTAATTCAATGTTAGAAAAAGGCTTGAAAAATTAAATCATTCAATATATTTAACTGTGATTAGGACCAAGGGATCACTTATTTTATATAAAATGACTTGGAGGATTGTGGAAATAATTTTCAACAATTATGATGGTGTTAAAAAGATTCCTCTCATTCTCTGTGGGTCTGTAGTTGGGAACATCTAGTAATAACAGTCCTCTCGCTTGTTAATTGGCTTATAGTATTTATTAAACAAAGACGCCAGATACAGCCAATGAGTTTTGAGGGATGGGTCTTCCCCTTATTCAGGGCTTATAAAACGATTTGGGGGTTGAACTGGATGGAGTATGCTTAATGTCCTAAAAAGCCTTTCCATCCGCCTAATTGCTTTCAGTTTTCTACTGAGGCTGCAACATCCATGACTTCAAGCCACCTGGTCATGGTCACTAAGCGAGAATGTCCTTCAATCACAACAAGGCACTTTAACAGAGCAGATGCCCATTTATGTGCCATGGGCTTTGGAGGCAGGGCTTACTTTTGACTAGCCAATAGAATTGTGACAAAAGCATCACACAATAAAGAAATAATGAAAAAAGCAGTGCAGCGCATAAACATATAATAATATAATTAAATGATGAGAAAGTCCATAATGTCCATATAAAAAACACCAACAAGTGTCCGGATAAGTGCTCCTATGGATAATAAGGTGATCAAGTGACAGCCACCACCAGCCGTAATCCAAGGCGCTCACTTCAAGGCGTGGACCCCTGAGTAAATCAGACAGGTCACGCAAGCAGTTCTCTTAAAAGGGTATAATAACTGGGCCACTGGATGCAATGGACGCTGATGATGAGTGCATACTGAGTGTATGATATTCCTTGTATCCAAATCAAGGGCTCAGGTTCACACAGACATAGAATAAAATCAACAGAATATAGTGCTCTCTGTTTGATACAAGAATATTTAATGTAGATAAAAAGTTTGCACTTACATAAATGGCACTGTCCCTCAGTGCAAGGTAAAAAGACACAAACAGTAAAAACTTTCCACGAGGATCAACGACAAGACGCGGTTGACATCATGCTAGTCATGTGGTTCCGTACACGTTACGTCCCAGGGAGCGGGACTTCATCAGCGGTGACAGAATGACGTTAGACAACCGCTTTATATATCATGCGCTGACACCTCAGGCAATTAGAGATATTGCACTTAAAAAATAACCATGGAAACCAAGCTGACTCCCAGCCACAGCTCGGAAATGATCTAATAATTAGAATTAGATGTAAACAAAGACGTCCAATTACGTCCCAAGAAGGTATCCTAAAGGAGTTTCAGGCCTTTTATCAGGCACTATACAGTACCACACTCCCTCGGGATGTGACCCCTGGCGAGATGGCGCCTCTCCTGGACCCCCTGGCTCTGGGGTGGCTCTCGGATGAGGAGAGGTCCCATCTGGTTAGGCCTATCACTGCGGAGGAGGTACATGCTATCATTAATACACTGGCAGTTGGGAAGGCACCGGGTCCTGATGGTCTACCCGTCGAATTTTACCGGTCTCATGCGGATCTACTGGCCCCCCTGTTGGCGGACCTGTATACCCGATGTCTGGGGGAGGGAGCGCTCCCACCCTCTATGGCAGATGCACACATTATTCTAATCCTTAAGCCCAATAAAGATCCCAAACAGTGCGCCTCATACAGGCCCATTGCACTTCTTAACATTGATTTCAAAATCTTATCTAAACTAATTACTGTTAGACTCAACCCACTTCTGCCCTCTATTGTAGACACAGATCAGACTGGGTTCATGGCACACAGGTCAACGGATATTAACCTCCGCAGATTATTCACCAATTTACATGCCATACATGACAATGTGGGCACTAGAACGGTTGCCTCCTTCGATATCGAAAAGGCATTCGATTCAATCGAATGGCCATTTCTCTGGGAAACTCTGCGGAGGATGGGATTTCCGTTGGTTTTTATTGCCTGGCTGCAAACTTTATACAAATCCCCGAAGGCAGCAATCAGATTGGGAGGTAATGTTTCTCCCCCCTTCCCGCTGTCCAGGGGTACCAGGCAGGGCTGCCCCCTCTCTCCGGCATTATTCGCAATAGCTATGGAACCGGTGGCGGAGGCACTGCGGGTCTCACCCCATATAAAAGGATTAAAAATAGCCTGGCTGGAGGAGAGGGTAGCTCTGTATGCGGACGACCTCCTGCTCTTTCTGAATGACGCGGACTCCTCTCTTAGAGGAGCGCTGCAAGTATTGACTGAATTCTCCAAAGTAACAGGATTAAGGGTGAACTGGACAAAATCCCAGTTGCTGGCTATTGACACTGAGGCAAAAAGACTGGCCCCGCAGGATCTGCAGATGCAGTGGGTGGACGAAATGGTGTACTTGGGGGTACGCGTCTCGAGAGACGCATCCAGCTTTATCCCCCTTAACCTAGACCCAGTGGTCCAAGTAGTCAAGGCCAAACTCAAAGCTTGGGAGAACCTTCCTCTATCCCCATTAGGCCGCATTAACTTAATTAAAATGAAAATTATACCTAAATTTACATACCTATTTCGTAATTCCCCACAATGGATACCTTGCTCATTTTTCAAGAAATTGAACTAAATTTTCTCCTCCTTCCTCTGGGGTCCAAATCCCCCTAGATTTAAACTCTCCACACTAATGCGTCCGGTGTCGCGGGGGGGCTGGCATTCCCAGACTGCCAGAAATATTTTCTGGCAGCCCAGCTGGTCACGGCAGTTTGGTGGCTAGTACCGGATGCGTCCAACCCCGCTGCGGTTCTGGAGGCTGCGGTGGGTCGCTCTGTGGAAGCCCTTACACATTTACCCCTTCGAGGTCCCAGGGCTCCATATGACTTGACCACCTCCATGCACACGACTCTAAGGGCCTGGAGGGCAGGACTGGAACTTGAGAAGTTCCCACGAAATGCAGTCTCCCCGCACACCCCCCTTTGGAACAACCCTACCCTACCCCATCTCTACTCATTACCAGACCCTAAAATATGGGCCAAATGCGGTCTTAAACTGATATCTGACCTCGCCACCGGCACCGCCATACACCCCTTCAATCACCTGGTATCCCAATACAATGTGCCTCCCTCGCATCTATTTCGCTATATGCAAATGTCTCATGCATTCAAAGCCCAAATAATACCCAACGACACGCAAATAGTGCAATCCGATCTGGAGAGGGTCACAAGATATGAATGTACCAAGAAACCGACCTCAGTCCTTTATGCACATCTCCTAAGAGTTTCCTCTCCAGATCTGTCAAAGCTCCGGCAGCAATGGACACAGGATATCCCGACACTGGACTCAGAGGATTGGGAGGACATGTGGGAATTCCCCTTCAAAATCCTGGTCTCACTTCGAGACCGTCTCATACAATACAAAATACTACATCGGGCATATCTCACCCCATATAGATTGCATAAGATGAGAACCTCCCTGTCCTCGGAGTGTTGGAGATGTACTGGGGATCCAGGTGATTTTATACACATTTTCTGGTCCTGTCCAACAATTAAAAACTACTGGTCAGAAGTAATATCTGTAATACAAGAAGTGGTGAGAACAGGTACATAATACCAGTCTATGGGAGAAAGTGATACCGATACATTGGTTGATTTTATGGTAATGTAATCTCTGAAATGGGTTTAATTGATATCTAATATTGTCCCATGGGTCTCAGCTGATAAATCTGATCCTGAAATACTTTAATTGAGCAGGAGTCAATACCGCACTAGGTTTGTTTGTTATTGTTCTTTTCTTTCGGACATGCTACAGATGTATGATATTAATGCTGGATGCAGCCCAATGGCCGGCTGGCACTGACTCCTGCGTGGGTCTAGTCCCAATGCTGTGGCAGGTTTAACTGTTGTTAATTGTTTGTATGTCTTATACTCAATAAAAAGATTTTCAAAAAAAAAAAAAAACAAAGACGTCCATGGCGGAAATAACTATCAAGGCAAAACTAATGTGTATTACCATGTCCATCCTGGCGGGGCAAGCGCACACTATACTGCCCCGTACACACGGTCGGACATTGATCGGACATTCCCACAACAAAATCCTAGGATTTTTTCCGACGGATGTTGGCTCAAACTTGTCTTGCATACACACAGTCACACAAAGTTGTCGGAAAATCTGATCGTTCTGAACGCGGTGACGTATGTATGTCGGGACTCTAAACGGGGCAGTAGCCAATAGCTTTCATCTCTTTATTTATTCTGAGCATGCGTGACACTTTGTGCGTCGGATTTGTGTACACACGATCGGAAATTCCGACAACGGGTTTTGTTTTCGGAAAATTTTATAGCCTGCTCTCAAACTTTGTGTGTTGGAAAATTTGATGGAAAATGTGTGATGGAGCCTACACACGGTCGGAATTTTCGACAACAAGGTCCTATCACACATTTTCCGTCGGAAATTACAACCGTGTGTACGGGCCATACCTCTCACATCAAAACGAAAAAAGAAGCAGTGCATCTGTCTCGCATCTTTAAAACAGACACTATGGTAAACACTAATAAAATCCATACTACTAAATAAAATAAAAATCAATAAACTATAAATAATAATGATAGTGATAATAACACATTTAACTGTGTCTTCATTGATCCTCAATACACATACACATATTTGGCAGAAATAAAACTATTTACGTCAAAATCAACGTTCAAGCCTGCTGGTACTAGAACTTTGGTCTCATTTATCCAATGAGATTCCCTATGGCTGAGTTGACTTATGAAGTTACCTCCTCTCCAATGTTTTGTGGGGGTTTTGGTAGATCATAAGCTCAATAATAGCATGCAATGCCAAGCTGCGGTTTCCAAAGCGAGCAAAGTCCTTTCTTGTATTAGGAGAGGTATGGACTCCAGAGAGAGAGATATCATTTTGCCCCTGTTCAAATCATTAGTAAGACCTCATCTGGAATATGCAGTTCAGTTTTGGGCACCAGTTCTCAAAAAGGATATCGGGGAACTGGAGAAAGTGCAGAGAAGGGCAACCAAACTGATAAGAGGCATGGAGGAGCTCAGCTATGAGGAAAGATTAGAGGATCTGAATTTATTCACTCTTGAGAACAGGAGAATAAGGGGGGATATGATCAACATGTTCAAATATATAAGGGGTCCATATAGTGACCTTGGTGTTGAGTTATTCACTTTACGGTCAACACAGAGGACAAGGGGGCACTCTTTATGACTGGAGGAAAAAAGATATCATCTCCAAATATGGAAAGGTTTCTTCACAGTAAGAGCTGTGAAAATGTGGAATAGACTCCCGCCAGAAGTGGTTCTGGCCAGCTCAGTAGATTGCTTTAAGAAAGGCCTGGATTCTTTCCTAAATGTACATAATATAACTGGGTACTAGCATTTATAGGTAAAGTTGACCCAGAGAAAATCCGATTGCCTCTTGGGGGATCAGGAAGGAATTTTTTCCCCTGCTGTAGCAAATTGGAGCATGCTCTGCTGGGGTTTTTTGCCTTCCTCTGGATCAACTGTGGGTATAGAATTGGGTCTATTGGATTGTACGATATTTTTTTTTTTTTTTATGGTTGAACTGGATGGACTTGTGTCTTTTTTCAACCTGACTGACTATGTAACTCTTTCAATGCCCCAGAACTTCAAACCTCTAGGGTTCTGCTTGTGTACCAATTTGAAGTGCCCATATACATTATGAGTTTTTAACCCTTTCTTGATGTTGTTTACATGCTCACCCAGGGGTCTGGAGGTCCTATCAATATATTGTAGGCCACATTCACATTCGAGCATGTAAACAACACCAACAGTGGCACACATGATGAGTTGAATCTTGGATTTTTTATTAGTTGCTGAAGACAGAAAATCCTTCCACTTTTTGATATTACATTTAGAATGCCTACAGGTGGTGCACCGCCCGCAAGCATAGAAACCTAAGAGGAAGGAAAACAACCGACTTTCTGACTGAATGGGTGGGTCAACGACTCCTGGTACAAAACGATCACGTAAAGAAGGAGCTTTTTTGTATATGAAAGAAAGTCGCTGGGGTAAGAGAGGGCCCAATACCTTATCCTGTTTTAAAATAGACCAATTATTAAGAACTATCTTCTCAAACTTCTTGTGCTGGACATTATAGTTTAATACCATCTTGAAATTTGAGACCTCAGTCCTAATTTCTTTAGTCTGATTAGAGACCAATGTTTGTCTGTCCATAGTACGCACTCTCTCTATCTCACTATCCAAAATTGCTTTTTCATACCCTTTTTGTAGGAACCTGGATGAGAGAACCTGAGATTGTGATACAAAATCTTCCTCGTGAGTGCAATTCCTCCTCAGCCTGATGAATTGACCTCTGGGGATGTTACACAGCCATGACCTATGATGGCAACTGCCAAGAGGTATATAAGAATTGCGGTCTGTCGGCTTGAAGTAATTGCACAGGCTGAAAAGATCACCATCTTTAAAAATCTCAAGGTCAAGGAAAAACCATACGTTCTGTACTGATATTCCAAGTAAGCTGGATATTCTTGGTATTGTTGTTCATAGTTTTGATAAAGCTATCAAGACTAAATTGGTCTCCTTCCCAGATGAGGATAAGATAATCAATAAACCTCCTATAGCAGACAAGTTGGGGGGGGGGGGGATTTTTAAAAACGGCCTCTTTTTCCCAGTGGGCCATAAACAAGTTGGCCACACTGGGAGCAAAACGGGCTCCCAGCGCAACCCCTCTTGCCTGCAGGTAAAATTGACGATCGTACCAAAAATAGTTTCTAGATAAATAGAAACTAAGGCCCTTTAGAAGGAACTTTTTGCATTTCCTTGGAAGGTCAGAGGTTGATGAGGCCCATTGTACAGAGGACAGTGTGTCCTCATGTCCAATGACCGTGTACAATGAGCTAACATCGGCAATGACAAGGATGGTGGAAGACGTACAACTAATAGATTCAAGAACCTGTATAATATGTTTTGTGCCTTTGAGGAATGCATCTGTCTTGAAGACTAATGGCTGTAGGAAAGAGTCAATATACTGTCCTACTCTCGAAGATATAGAGTCAATTCCATTAACAATAGGTCTACCTGGCGGCTTGAGACTACCTTTATGGATCTTCGGAAGACAGTATATTATAGGAGTCCTACAAAACAAGAGTCCAAATAGGTCGCTCCTTCTTCTTTAGGACACCTATAGCCTTACCTTCCTTAACCAACATATGCAATTCATCCTTATAATCCAACATCGGATCCTTATTCAGAATTTTATAAGTGTCACGGTCACTTAAAAACCGGCTCATCTCTGCCTGATAGTATGTTTTTTCCAAAACGACCAAACCTCCTCCCTTATCAGCCGGGCGTATGATAATCTCCTTTTGTTTCTCTAGTGACTCCATACCCTTCCTGATATATTGGGAATCAGCCATCTTCCTTATCCTCATCTTATCCAAATCATTAAACACCATGTTTTTAAACACTTTCAAATATTTATCATCTGTGTTCAAAGGGTTAAAAGTGGACTTGTTACGGAGATTAGAGTGGAAACCCACATCTACCATGGACGTTTTGACGGAGTTAGACAAAAAATATTTTTTGATATTCAAACTTCTAATGTATTTGTGAATATTTACATAAGTCTGGAATTTATTAAGATTCTGTATGGGGGTAAATTGAAGTCCTCTGTCCAGAACACGCATCTCATCTTCACTCAATGAGCTACTGCTTAAGTTGTAAATCCCTGTTCCTATTGGGGTTTGGGTCTTTTGTACTCTCCTACCCCCTTTCCTTCCTCTCTTACATTTCTTTTTCGTGGTTGGCAATTTCCCTGTGGGGTTTGCTGAGATGGATTTCTCCACCAATCCCCCAGGTTCAGATTGTACAATGTGGGGCCCCTCCCTGGACCACTCTGAGCCCCTGAACCCCCCCCCCCCCTTCCTGTGTGGCATGATTTTGTAAAGGGGCAAACCTGCTGGAAATGGGGACTTGTTCACCCCTAGGATATTGCGGTTTACCTCTCGCTTGAAAGTTGGCATAGGGAGCTGGATCCTGCCAATGATTATCCCAATTACGAGGGGACTCATAATTATGTTGAAATTGGGAATTATCTTGGAGGGGGGACTGATGAGATCCTCCTCTCCTTCCTCTACCCCTCTTATTTCTTCCTCTCTAATTATTATCTCTCGGGGCTTGATAATTCCCGACAGGAATTACTTCTGGTGGTGGCTGTAACTTGATCACCTTATTATCCCTAGGAGCACTTATCCGGACACTTACTGGTGTTTTATATATGAACATTATGGACTTTCTCATCATTTAGTTATGTTATTATATGTTTATGCACTGCGCTGCTTTTTTCATTATACTGCCATTAGGGATTTGATCATTTGACCCTCAGTGTTCAGCTGCTGTTGTTAGGTTTTAAAGTATTTTTGCGCTGATTGATTTGTTTTTTAAATAAAGAAATAAACACAAAAATAATCATAATTGTGGCAACAATAGATTAAAACAAAGCAAGCATAAAAAATAGAAGTACATTCATTACTATTACTACTGTGTAATGTCCAATTCAGATTTTGGGTCACAAGCCTTGGCTTTTTTAGTCTTGCCAGCAATGAGTTGGGAGATTTGTTGACTAAATGCTCCTTTGCTATCTATCTTCCTCATATTAATTCTGGTATCCATATGAGTAGAAGGTTATTTATTAGTTAGACATCAGAACTAGAGGACAGGGAGCTGTGCTCTCCAATACCGTCCTTCGTTCTAGGAGTGGTGCTGGCTCAGCCATCATCTGTGCTCCCAGCCTTAAGGTTAAGTTCACCTTTTTTTCTAAATTCCAGCTCCCCAATGTACTGATATAGCATTAACGTACTTCTTTTGCAAAAATGAAACAGCTTTCCATTAATTCTACACCTGCTTACCTAACTCTCTTCATAGCTGTTTGAACACACTGCTCGATTACTTCTGCTTCATATAATCACACACATGGGTTGGACTTGATAGACGTGTGTCTTTTTTCAACCTCACCTACTATGTAACTATGTAACTTCTGCCTTAATTCCTGGTCAGACTTTAGGTCATGACACAGGAAGGAGCTGACCAGCTGACCTCATTAGCACACACCCTGCATCATCTACTCTCTGCTGGTCAACTCCATCCTGTATCGTGACCTAAAGTCTGACCAGGAAATAAGGCAGAAGTAATTCAAGCAGTGTGTCTAAACAGCTATGAAGACAGTAAGGTAACCCGGTGTAGAATTAATGGAAAGCTTTCTTATTTTTGCAAAATAAGTACATTAATGCTATATTGGTACATAGGGGAGCTGGAATTTAGAAAAAAAAAAAGTGAACTTCGCCTTTAGCTGAGGCAAGGGTGATGTAAAAGATGCCTTCCAAAAAGTATAGAACATCAGTAAAATTATTAATAGTCCTGTTACATAAGTCTGACCCCCACAATCTGTACACTACTTTGCATGTTATATACTCCTGACCCCTAACTTCTTAGGCCTTACATCCTCTTTAGATACCCCTGGCTAGGACTAAATGGCACATACAATACATGTTGTCAACCGTCAGTATTTTTACTGGTAGCCAGTAAAAAACTTTCACTTTTTCTCCTGCTAGTAAATGCCAGTGACAGGAAAAGGTTGCCAGTACAAAATATATCTGTGACTGTGTTTTCAGGCAGTGTCAATGGGGGGCGGGTCTGGCAGAGGGAGTGCCTAAATGTGTTGTGTGATGCCATGGTGCAAGGAAGCATGAGCAACCGGAGCTTCATGTGCGGGTCTGCAGGACGCGGGCAAGGCAAGCCAGGAGTGGGACTGTCAGTGCTGTTTGGACTGCAATGGACTGAAGGGATCACCTGGCATGGAGAGAGACTGTCACCTTTAACCCGCATCCAATTCGCAATAGTGTGAACCCAGCCTAAAGGTAATGTTGGTAACTACTAGAGGAATGGGTTGACAATGTTTAAAGAGAGAGAGACTGTGGGTGCAGAGGTGGTTGAGGTCTGAGAAGAAGAAGCAAAGCTGAAAGAAACTGAAGTGGCTCAAGATTTGGTGACTTTTGTGGTTGGAGCTGAAAGTCCTTCTCCATGAGGGCTGGAGAGAGGTGACTGATTGATTGCTGTCCACAGCTGGTGCAGAGGTGGTTGAGGTCTGAGAAGAAGAAGCAAAGCTGAAAGAAACTGAAGTGGCTCAAAAAGATTTGGTGACTTTTGAGGTTGGAGCTGAAAGTCCTCCTCAATGAGGGCTGGAGAGAGGTGGCTGGTTGATTGCTGTCCACAGCTGGTGAGGCACTAGTGAAGCAGCGATAAGCCCATAGTCATGTGAGGAACTGTATATTGACATCAGAGGAAAGCACTTTGAGAGATTACCGTATATACTCGAGTATAAGCCGACCCGAATATAAACCGAGGCACCTAATTTTACCACAAAAAACTGGGAAAACGTATTGACTAATACATCAAATAAACGTAATGAGCAGCTACTGCAAGTGGAAAAGAGGGTCAGCAGTGCCCATTTGCAGCCTCACTGTGCCCATTTGCAGCCATAGGTCCCCCGAACTTCAAACTCGGTAGTTAAGGGTTCCTGGATGCCCCCTAGCTGCAGGCAAAATTTGGGGTCTCTGGACCCAAAGGGTCCCGAAATGACATTGCTGCAGATGGACACAGTTGACCGAGTTATCTCGAGGCCACTTAGTGCTAGGAACTCCAAATTTGGTGTGCAAACCCAGGGGAACTAGCACTACAACATATCCAAAGGGGTTCCTAGTACCAAGTGGCCCCGAGATACGGGGCCCCAAAGTTGGTTCGGAAAATGTAATTCTCTGCTGCAGAAAAGTGCTTGACTTGAGTATAAGCCGAGGGGGGCATTTTCAGCACAAAAAAATGTGCTGAAAACTGGCAGATGAGGATTGCTAGTGGCAGAGTCAGCCTTAGCTCAATGCATAGCAAAGTATCCAGTCCCACTACAGTCTAGCCGTGCTGCGTCTTGTGAATTGACACATCACAGATCCCAGAAGGCTGTGGGGGAGAGAACTTCCGGTTGATCCACCCATGGTGATCTGACCGTAAACCTGTCAAAACCAGGTACACCCTCACTTTTACCTTAACCACAGACTTTATGAGGCTGATGCAGGTATATATATAAGACATCTTTAGGTACCTGCTCTTTACACAAGTGACAGTTTTTTTTGTTTTTGTGCCTTTCAAATATGCCCAGCAGCTATGCATCTAGCATTTCCAGATATGTGTCAGCAGTAGCTGCCTCCATTTTTCTCTTAGTATAAGTTTTCTTTCAAGAGTTAATCTGTTTTGATACTATAACAGGACATAGAAATAATCTGCCTTAACTGCAATAGGAAATAAAATGGCGGTTGCAGATTTTTAATAAGAATCGTAAAGTCGATTTCACATAATTATCTGAAAGAACTTTGATGCCCACAGGAACAAAAGAGATTTTCCTTTCATGTTTCCACTACCAGTTGGAGAATGAAAGGGGAGATGTGCACAAACGAACACTGCTGGCGCCAAGGGATCGGTTTTGCCTCCACGATCCCTCACCAGCTTTGCCGAGTGGTACATCAATGCAAGTGCATAACGAGAGCCCAGGAAGGAGTAGAGAAGGAGATGACTTTATTCAAATAAGCACCTTATAGCAGTAAAAAAAAGCCTCAGCATGTTTTGCATTATGGCTGTTAGTATTTTTTCAAATAAATTCTTTTTTTAAAGAAAATGTCAGTAATCAATGAGAGTGCACGACAATGTACATAGCAGAACAAGTAGACTTTTGTTTACTAAGGTAGGGAATATCAAATACTTAAACATCAATCAGAAAGCTGGTGACAGGAAAAGCAGTGATCACATTTACAGAAAACCAAGCTCCTTACAGAACCCAGTCCAATGCTGTGGCACATTCCCAACAATATTGTACAGCATTCCTAGTTGTTATTGGATCTAGGAGGTATGTAGGTAAAAGAAGAAAAAAGATGAAGGTACAGTAAATGTTCTGTTTCAAATGGCACTTTATGCATTAACATACCTTTTTAGACCCAGTCTGTCTGGACAGTATGGTCACCTGCTGACTTGACACAATCCACAAGCAGCTTAACTTCTCGATAAGATACGTTGAATTCAGCACAATTTTACTTTATATAATTGCAGTACTGGGGATGTTTTTCCAGTTTTTTGAAGTATAAGATGACTTTGCTAAGCCCTGTCTCTGAGAAGTACTAACACTGACTGAGAGAACATGGAACAAACAGATTGGGAGTGCATACAAGGAAAGGAGACACAGAAGGTAAATGAGAAAAGACAGAACAAGGAGTAATGGAGGACACATGAAAGTGTAAATTAGATAAAGATGAATGGTGGTAAAAAAGAGATAAGAAAGGGGGAAGAAGAGGGGAAGGAGGGAAGAAGAACAGATAGAAAAAAAGGGGAGATATATAAAGAGAAAAGAAGAAAGAGTGAGAAAAAAGAAATAGACAAAGGAGAGGAAAATAAGAAAAAAATACAAGTGAAAAATAAAAAAGGATAAAGCAAAAAGAAATGTAAGGGTGCATTCGGGGCAGCTAAGATAGAACACGAAAGGCACATAGCGGAGGAGAGAAAAAAAAATACCAAGAAATTCTTTGAGTACATAAATAGTAAGAAAGGGAGGTCAGATCATATTGGTCTCATAAAGAATGAGGAAGGACATCTGGTTACTAAGGACGGAGAGATGGCGAAGGTATTAAATTTATTCTACTCCTCAGTCTTCATGAGGGAATTGGGGGGCTTCAGTAACCAAATCTGCAATATTTATCCTCATGACACATCACAGGAAACACCCTCATGGCTAACAGAGGACAGAATTAGAAATAGACTTGAAAAACTTAACATTAATAAGTCACTGGGACCAGATGGCTTGCACCCGAGGGTCCTTAAGAAACTCAGTCAAGTAATTGCCAGGCCATTGTTCCTAATTTTTATGAACAGTCTACTGACTGGAATGGTACCAGCTGATTGGAGAAAAGCCAATGTAGCCCCAATATTTAAAAAAGGGCCAAGATACATCCCTGGGAATTACAGACCAGTTATCCTAACATCAATTGTATGCAAGCTCTTGGAGGGGATGATAAGGGGCTATATACAAGAGTTTAGTAATGACAACTGTATCATTAGCAGTAATCAGCATGAATTAATGAAGAATCGTTCTTGCCAAACCAATCTATTAACCTTCATGAGGAGGTGAGCAGCCATCTAGATAAAGGAAGGCCCGTAAATGTGGTGTATCTGGATTTTGCAAAAGCATTTGATACAGTTCCCCATAAACGTTTACTGTACAAAGTAAGGACCGTTGACATGAACCATAGGGTGACTCCGGTTTCCTCCCACACTCCAAAGACATGCTGGTAGGCTAATTGGCTTCTGTCCAAAATTGGCCCTAGTGTGAGTTGGGGACCTTGGATTGTGGGCTCCTTGAGGGTAGGGACCAATGTGAGTGTGCGATGTATGTGTGGAGTGCTGCGTAAATTGATGGCCCTATATGGGTACCTTAAATAAAAATTGGGATAATTGTAGACACGCACCCACACTCTCTCAGGTTGGACTGGATGGACTGGTGTCTTTATTCAACCTTACTAACTATGTAACTATGAATCTAAAGTGCAACACTTCTGTATACAAACTCATTTTTAGATTCATCGCAGGAATCCATTAACAACTGACACCAATAAATTGTACGATAGAGATTTTATTGGCATATTACACAAGTCTGAGTATTTCACATATGTTGTGCTCTGATACCACTAATATTTACACTCCAAGCTATCTTTGGATCAGAAAAAAAAAAAAATACTAAATACATGATGTGTGGTATATGGTATGTAAGCAGGTTACACCTGCTAATACACAGAGGCTAATATATGAAATCTGGAGCAAAGGTGTGAAAGGGCAGCTGCCCACAGCAACCAATCAGTTGACATCTTTCATTTTTATCCAGCTCCAGAACAACTTCAGGTTGATTCTAATTGATAGCTATGGGCAACAAAGACCTTTGGTTTTATAGAAGAGTCTCATGGGTGGTTTTAAGGGCTTGTGATCACCTAAGCTGCTTCAAGTTGCTTTTACATTCCTTTTGACCTTTGAGAGAAAAGCAGTTTTGACACAAGTGCCCAAGTACACAATCCCTGAACGTGCTTACAGACATAAGATCGGCTTCATCCAATATGGTTAGAATAAGACACAAATATGTGTCTGTATGCAACCTCTGACCTCCCTTAGCTGTGCCTTCTTAGGGTTACATAAGTTTGATTTTTCCAGCCAATGGCTGTTTTCTCCTGAAAAAGGCCAGCGTCAGGGTTGTCCATAGAGTACTCAACGTCTCTCATCCATAGGCACAAACATGCACATTCAAATGTTTGTAGAACAAATTTTTGCATCTGAAAGATATATTCGAGATCTGTAGGTAGCATAAGCTAAATGTAAACTACACTTTGAGGAATAATAAACAATCAGGGTAAACTTACTTTAACTTTTGATAAAGACTTATGATCTTTTCTAAAGCGTAAGTATAACCTTTCTTGAATTAATATTTAGCCCAACTCTAGTGAAAACTTTTTGGGTGGGGAATGGTTAGAACCTCTGTCGGTTTTTTCAAGATTTCTCCATTGCACACAAAACTGATATTCATTCTCAAGTATGGGGTACTCATACAATTAGAGGATGGTGCCACGGCATTGACAATAACAATAACAATATGTTGCCAGCCCACCTCAATCTTCTGCAATCAAATTGCTTTTATTGATGATTGTTCAGCACGCCATATAAAAAAAGTATATTTTGGAACCACCAGGAGTCCCTTCACTAGGGAAAGTGACATGTCACTTTGCCTAATAAAGGGACCCCTGGTGGTTCCTTCACAATGTTGTACTTTTTTGTATGACTTGCGGAACAAAAGTTAATAAAGACAATTTGATTGCAGAAGATTAAGGTGTGCAATCAGACCATTTTTATCCCCTCCCCTTCGCCAGGAGACAAGGGTCAGAAGGAAGGAAAGGGGTGGGAAATCTCTTTAGGGAGTAAAGAGATATTATAAAATAAAATTTTGTTTTTGGTAGAGTGGGGAAAAAGTAAAATATCTTTCAGATTTCGCATGCTGTTCATGTGTTCCCATCCCGTGACCCCCATATTCCTCATTTCCCATCCTGGTGTTCAAAGGACAGGAAGTGAGGGGGAATCTCCCCAATGCCCCCCCCCCCCCAAAAAAAGAAAAATTTAAAATAAGTTGTAAACCACTTGGTTGACATTTTGGCTGGAGAATAATTAGTGCTGTTCCTTATCATTTTTATTACTGCATGAGCTTTTGAGGTATCCCTAGCAAGAAACATTTTATTGTTTCTTCACCTTCATTTGTCAGAGTTACTTTCATACTGGCACAGAATTCCATGGTTTTCCCACAGGAGCAAGCAAAATGTGGATGGTTTCTACAGGCCAGAGTTGATATGCCAAGAGCCAGAATGAGCATAAAAGAAAATTAATTACATATATTTTCCAGAAGTTTATTATATTGCTGCCTGCCCTCAAATAATCTCTATGTAGATTTATACTTTAAGCATCTTACAAATTCCAGCTCTTAATTGGCAGCATCACGGGGTTCCAATAGATGAGATGGATGCCCATTGCAGTACTAAACTACTGTAAATAGGTTTTGCTATTGAAAGAAAATTGCCCCTTGAAATTTACACTTCTGTCAATAAAATCAAAAATAAAATATACACTTTAAAAGATCTTAACTCTCCTTAAAGCAAGGTAAACCTAATACAGAATATCATATAGAAATAACTGAAGCATGCTAATGCCCTTATATTTTGCTCTACACTGCCAGGGGTTTCCACAGAGGCCGTTATCTTTACGATACACCTTTTTTATTATACACTTATGACAATATAAAAGTATGCATTTTAAAAACATTCAACATATAATCCAGGGCAATACTGCAATGCTATATAGGCACATAACTGGATTAAAGCTGGACTCCCCCAAACAGATTTTATAGTTTTTTTGGTGAATGCAAAGTTTGAGCCACGGTTGGGTATTTGCTGCTGTACAATGTCCTAGTGAGAAGGCCTCTTGTCACCATTAATATGGCTGTGATTGGTTAACAGATTGCATGACAACTAAGCCACCTGTGGCATACATACACATAATACAAATCTTCTAGTGCAGCCATTCTCAACCAGGGTTCTGTCTTGCCCCACCACATTTCTAGGGGGAGTTACTCTTTGAAGATTGGCACCTTATATACATAGAAAATGGAACAAAAGTGCAAAAGGAACTTGAAATATTATCAAGCGAACAGTTCAGCTTAAGCTCAAGTTCTCATAATATGTTGCTTTCTCCATCAGGTTACAGGAGTCAATATTGTCCACACTACTGCAGATCCAATACTTTTGTTCAACCTTTACCAAGAGCATCCTCTGGCAAAGATATGGGTTAAATGAAGTACAAATGTCTATTGATGGGTTATAAAAACTTGAATAAATGCATTTTACATCTGTGTTAAGAACATTCTAATACTGAATGGCTATAATGCATGAAAATAGAAAGATGAATTTACGTAGAAGCTCTTATGTGACAACTGATAAGTGATCACTAGGCCGATTTCCATCACAGATTGGCAAAATCATGTTTTGGGCACATGGTCTTGCTAATATTGCAATCTGATAGCAAACCTGTGTATTATTCTTGGTGGAACAGTGATAAAACCTTATGTCCTTCATAGAGTCGACCCCTGACATGGGGCTGTGGCAACAAGTAAAATACATGAGTAAATTCTGTCATCCAGAAAGCATTGCAGCTCAAATTCTACTCCATGGATTGATTGGTATTCTATAGTCCAATGTAGCCTTGTTTGGCATCTTTTCCATGTGTTCAGGGTAGGACTGCATGTTTCTTGATTCTTTGTAACCAGTTGTGTGCTTGGGTGAGGTTGGGTTGAGCTCAGAGAGAGGGTGGTGCTGAAACTATGGAACACCCTCTCCTTTTTTTTTTTTTTTTTTTTGCGGGTTCAGATTCAGCATCATTTAGAAGATGAGGATATTAGCAATGATAATGACATAGTTTGGGGCAGCCATATGCATACGATTAAAGCCAAAAGAAAATGACAGAAACCTAGATAGATAGACTGTTCCCCCGATTAACCCTTAATGCAGAACGTTCACGTTTGACTAGAGTGCAAATTGAATTGTTGTCAATGCTCATGTTGTTGTTTCTGTATCTCAGATTGAAAGCATTGTGCTTTGTCTAACAATCCTCATGAGGCATGTGCTTGGCAGAGCTATGCATATCATTCTAGGATGTCCTGAGATTGCAATGGTTCCATCTGGTCAAACTTCATTGAATGGCTTTGGTGCTTTAAAAAAAAAGAAGGAAGAAGACTGTTCTTATTCTTCATTTGTGAGTAGAATCTAAAGGCTTTGTATAGATACGGAAGCTGCCTTACAAAAGCTGCTATGATATAGTCAGCAATATAGGTCTTCTTATACAGGAAATACTTTCACGCTAATGGTTCAGTCAGCAGGTAAGATGAACAGAAACGGACATGGGTCCCTATACAGAGAAGTGCAGCCAAGAACAGCCTTGCATGGCCCGAGAAGCATGAAGAAACAGTCTTTGATCCAGCTGAACAGAGATGTGGAACATCAGCCTCTGGATCATCTTAAGATCTTGCAAACATCTGGGATTACTCATAATACTTTTCTGCCTTGAGGACTTGGCAGTACATCAGCATGGAGAAGATCAGACCGAACACCTAACAAAGGAAAGAACAACAAAAAGATTTACTTCCAGTCAGTGATTCTAAGTACGCAATACAGCACAAAACGTAAAACATGCACAAAGGGAGAACTCGAAAGTTACATGCATAATATTAGATATTCACAATGACTGTCTAATGCACACCTATTATGTATATTAAAATTACTTTAATAATTACATCATGTACCTCCAGGTAGACCTGTTCACAATTTGTGCATTGCTACTCTGTAGATGTCCAACAGTTGGCATCCCAATTAAAAGTTAGGGATCACACTTATCAAAGCTGCCTTGACAGGGACATGTGGCTTCACAGTTAATCAGGGAATTGCCAAAGCCTCCTTCCTTCCCCACCTAATAGATGGCTTCATACAATGCTTCAATCAGACAGATACAGCCTGTGGGTTAATTGTATCTATGCTTTTTTCTTTCAAAGCTCATAATGCTCTGCGAAACCCGAATGTGCCAGATTTGTAAAACAAAAATGATATACAAAAAATAATATATTATAGATATACAACTTTCGCTTCAGACTATAAAATATTCCAAACCCTTATAGTTTTCCCTTAAAGTGGTTTAAAACCTCTCACATGAAATATGAACAAATCCTATCCCTCTTTAGTGTGTGCTTGTCTCAATCCATTAAGTGTCACTTCTGTCTGCTGCCTTGTTCCTCTATCTACACGAGTCCCTTCTGACCTGTTTTCTTGACACCAAGAGAAAAAAAAGGTGATGGGGAAGGGAGCTCCAGTACATAGTCTGTGATTGACAGCCTCAGCTCTATTCCTGTGTGCTGTGTGAAGAAGGGTGTGTCCCTTCCCTCTAATCAGTTCGAAAAACTCTCTTCATTGAGCTCCGCAGAGTGCAACTTCAGCTCCCCTCCCCCTGCTTTTTGAAAGCTCAGACAAGCTGTATAAATTCTACACTTTGAATGGATGTAGAGAAGAGAAGACTGCAGATAAACAGATACAGATTATGTAGGGAGGACTTGTTTCATCTCTTTGTATAATCTGAGGCCAGTCACTTCATTTGGTACTGTAAATGTAAGAGTTTACAACCACCTTTAAGCAGACGTTTAAAAAAAAAAAAAAATCAGCATAAGGGATGTACATATCAGAAGCATCCCTTGTGCTGGTGCCGAAATCCTCTGTCCTCTACACCCCCTCTCATATCGCACAGCCATAATCTTTCACTGCTGTGGTGGTTAATAGAGACGAGAGATCGGTCACAGGCACTCATCAGGAGTACTGACTATGCTTGCCATTCCCCTCCTCCTCCATTCATACAACTGATCGCTTCCATCAATGAAAAGCGATGTAGGAGGTGGACCTTTCATTCGTCTGCCCATCCTCCAATCATAGATAGCTTTTCATGAAAGATATAGTACAGCATCTATGAATGTTGGAGGGGGGCAGAATGGGCAACATAGTTGGAGTCCCTCATCCCTCAGGTCTACTAACCCCCACAGCACCAAAAGATTACGGCTGCAGGGTATGATTGGGGGGCAAAGAACAAAAGATTTCAACTATGACAGCTAGCACCAACACAAGGAACACTTCTGATTGAATGCAAGTATGTCCCTTGTGCTGATTTTTTCATCAAAGGTTTTACCAAAACGTAGGCTTTAAATGATAAGTGTGCTACCATGCCAAAAAATTCTATTTCCCCTTTTCTGGTCTTTGCAACAAAAACCTCTACAGCATCTTGAACCACAGATGTAAAGAAACGGTGCTACTCACTGACCACTGTCCAGGACAGTTTTGTCATACCTTGCTTCTATTAAAAAAATTGCCAAGGTAAGGGTAAAGACTGGTCATTCTTTATATCGCATGCAGAAAATCCTAACAGACACAAAGACTGCTTGATCTAACAACACCAGCATGTTGGAAGAGCAACAGCGTGTAATGTAAAGTCGTTAATAAACTGTCAATACTGTATGCATTATACCTATCTATTCAGCAGCTGGCGCTATGGTATTATAGTGTATAGTTCTTATATATGCTCAATGCACTTGCTTGTGTTCTCTTCCTGTTACATGATGATAAAGACATCTTCTGATACTTCTCCATGACAGTAAAGTATTCTCTGCATCCAGGAAGCTTCTGGCTGTTAATTTCAATACTCTGCATAATACAGCACACTCTCCAAAAGCATTGCTTTGCCAGTACTCTGATGGGAAGCTGCAGACTGATAGAGGTAGTTCTAAGTTCTAAGGGTGGCTGGACACTGAAAGGAGTAAAGGGGTGCAATCTGCTGTCTAAGGAACCTTGGGGCTGGAAAAAATGAGGAGGCTGATCTAAGGTGAAAGGGAGCTGAAGGTTTGAAAAAGGTAAGGTGGAGGGGGGGGGGGGGGGCAATCTGAAGTCTAAATGGAGCTGAATAAAGAAGAGGGTTAATTGTATTGTCATTTGTACAAAGGTTCTGATCTAAGCAATATATATATATATATATATATTATTCTCTATTGGCATTTTGGCTCAAGATGCTGGGTGAGGGATATAGATTTTTATGTACAACAGTGTACTTCTTTTTTAAAGATGAAATGCATGTATGAGAACTGGATTACCTGCTAATATTTCCTAATTTTGGTCAATAAGTCTCATGATCTGTTCTAGACCATAAAGCTAGATCCTGCACTCTGATACCTCTCTACAGGCTATACAGCCAGGGCCATCTTTAATGTTGATTGGACCCTTGGCAAACATTTTCTTCCCATCAGGAGAAGACAGTGATTAGTCCTGCTAATCACCAGCCGAGATTCGAACCATGCAAGACCGGCCTAACTTTAGCCAATGACTGGACACTGAAGGAGTAGCAGCACACTAATAAGATCAGCCCTCTCCTCCTTATTTCTCTTAGGAGGTACTCATTGTTACATATCAGTACCCAATGCAGTTGTGTCTGATTGGCTTATAGTGCTGCCCCTCTCACTCTTCCTGTATAGGGGATTACAGAAAGCTGATTATTCAGAATGTATACCAGCTATATGTAAAATACATATAAAGATTTTCTATAATTATTTTGTAACCAAATTAAACAAATGATTGTTTTATTTGCCTGAATACTGGTTACCTGGCCACCATGCTAATCCAACACTACAATAAAATTGTTTTTGAATCAGTGAACAGCAACAAGTAGATGGATCAAAATATTAGACTTCACTGCCTCCACACTTTTTGTGTGCTTGCTCAAAATCAATTACTTTTAGATGGAGCTTAGCAATGGCAGCCTCCTTATTTTTTGCATGACAGATTTCCTTGATTGACTTGCATTTTTATTGACCCGTAAGTAAATTGATGACGGGCTTGTGAGTGTCAAGAAGTATCCAGGTGGCTATAATATAAGCTGTATTATGTACAGTCTACCAAGGACTAGCAGATCTGAAAGAAGAGATGCAACCCAAGCTTTACCAGTCCACCTGTATTTGTGTGAAATAGGTCAGATTAAGCAAATTGCACATTTTGGCATCTGGACCCAACAGAGAAACTTTAACTGTGGACTTTTGAATTCCTCAATTTTATATGACACAATGTATAAGGAGAACTCACCTGTACAACAAGAATGCAGATGCCAAAGATCCCCACCGACGAAATATTACTCTCAACCCACTTCTTCACTTTCTGGTAGCACGGCTGGGAAAATACACAGGAAAACAGATATCAAGGTCAATGAAAAGAGAATTCTAGTTTTGCAACTTCTTCATACAATTTTGTGATGCTCAGACTATCATCTGATATTATTCTATTTTTCAATGTCAACGCTGACACTCCTAATGAGTGGTTGCCTGGGTGTACTTGCCACCAATCACTTTTCTTGTTTCCTCATTAAGGGACATCTGCTGGGGGATGCCTGTTCAGTGCACAGACCAAATCAAATGATACAAGTGCCCATTAAAGCAAAACAATTGACTAATCATGCATCCTACAATTTCAGTCCTAGTCTCTGACATTTAATTCTGCACATCCATATATATCATACAGCAGATTTTGGTGATTAGAAAGGTCATTGAACACATTCAGACCTTTGCAGACATCCCTATTAAGGTCTCTTGCTGCCTATTGCGTTTTATTGAGTTGTATTATTTCTGATCATTAACTATTGTTACCCTTAGGGTCAGATCTACTGGGGCCATGTCCTTTTGTATATGCTTAAGGCCCGTTAACACTATCAGAAAATCAGAAGTAAAATTTTGTCCGGTGAACAACCTGCCGATTTTTGGATCGTTAGTATGGTGCTTTCAACAGCTGATTCTGAATTTTCGACAAAAACTGGATATGCAGGCTATAAAAGTTTTGTTGTATGTGAACACAACGTCCAATTTTCGTTATAATTAGTACAGTTTTCGTCCGAAAAAAATTGTAAGAGCAAGACTACACATGCTCCAAAACGAAAGAACACATACAAAACAATTTAACACATTACATCACTTCTGAAGTTGAATTCGGTCGTACGAGAATTTTCGTATGTTGAGTAACCTCTTCACTTTCGATATGAGCATGCAACAAAAAACTGACAAAAATTAGTCCGATAATCTGATCATGTGTACCCGACTTTATGCTGTATATCAGCTTAACGACACGCAGGAACATCTGAATATTTTCCATCATCTTAGGCCAACCTACAACACACCTGTACTGGGAATAGTAAGCAAATGCTATGAAAACGGAGGGTGGGTGGCTACTGTACTTGGTTCTTGCAATGTTGTCTTTTTACATGTATTATGCTTAAGTTTATCTTTAGTCATGTGTGGATTCCACCATGCCAGTACAGCAGGTGTACACCAATCAGCCTTACCTTTATGACCATCAACAGGTTAAGTGAATAACATTGATTTTCTTCCTACAATGGCATCTGAAAGTCAGTGGGTTATATTAGGCAGGAAGGGAACATGTTGTCCCTGAAGTCGATATGTTGAAAGCAGAAAAAATGGACATCCTAGATCGTTGTATATAGGGCTACGTAGCCACAGACAGGTCAGGGTGCCCATGTTGAACTGTGTCCACAGCCCAAAGTGCCTACAATGGGCACATGAGCATCAGAAAGAACTGGACCACGGAGCAATGGAAGAAAGTGGCCTGGTCTGATGAATCACATTTTCTTTTACATCATGTGGATGGCCGGGTGCGTGTGAGGTGCTTACCTGGGAAAGAGATAGCACCAGGATGCAGTATTGGAAGAAGGCAAGCCAATGGGGGCAGTGTGATACTTCGGGCAATGTTCTGCTGGGAAACCTTGGTCCTGCCATTCATGTGGATGTTACTTGACATGTATTACCTACCTAAACATTTTTGCTGACCAAGTATCACCCCTTCTCAGAATTGGTATTCCCTGATGGCAGTGGCCTATTCACCAGGATAATGCGCCCTGCCACACCAGAAAAATAGTTTGAAATGTTGACTAGGCCTCCAAATTCTCCAGATATCAATCTAATCAAGCATCAGTGGGATGTCCTGGAAAAACAAGTCTGATCTATGGAGGCCCCACCTCACAACTTACAGAACTTAAAGGATCTGCGACTGATGGCTCATATACCACAGCATAACTTCAAAGGTCTAGTGGCATCTATGCCTCTATGGGTCAGGGCTGTTATGCTGGAGAAAAAGGGGAAACATTCAATATTAGGTGGGTAGTCATAAAGTTCTTGATGTTCAATGTATGTTTTGGGAGAGTCACAGTGATTGTGACAGGCCTCGTCACCTCAAAACTGCACAGTTATTGACAATAAATTCTTCCAAAACTCAATCTTCTGGGACCCCTATAGATGAGATTTCTTATTTAATTTATTCTATTATTCCTGGGTTTGCACACCTTCTCTGGCCTTTATAAGGGATGCCCATTCTCCATGCTGGATTTATTATTTAGAAAATGAAAAAGGAGAATCTATAACCATGCAAAGGTGCACACAAATACCCATAACTGCACAGAAAAGAGGAATTATGACAAGCAATCTTGCTTTTGGAGTGTAGCACCCTGGTGTTTAGGCAGGGCTGCTAGTAAATTTAATATGCCAGGCAGTAGTTGCCCTGGTTAATTGTTAGTAGATCCACTAATTTATCTCTAGTCCTGGACTTGCTGCACCTTTTTTTTTCTGTCGCTAGGTGGCGTTATGCTGGTGACATTAGATAAACAAGGGCTTAGCAAGGTCAGGTTACAAATGGATGGGGTGTCTCAGTCAATGGGCAGGGGTTTCTTTAAGCCCCCTTGGCCTGCTGGGATAGCCTATTTATTTGGGTGGAGTCAGGTGATCGGGGTTCTGTGCCACCTGGATGGCTGTCTGGGTGGACGTGTGTTATGCTGCCCCAGGCTGCTAGGCCAGAATCCTGAGGCCTATCCCGGGGACATCTGGCTGCTAGGCTGTCTGAGTACCTATCCAGAAGCAGGAGAAGCAGCACAGGGTTGGGACCGCAGGATTGGAGTCCAACCGACAGTAAAGGTTCAGCCGGATGGGAAACCAGTTGTGGTCGGAGGTAGAGGGGAGGCTGTCACCACTAAGGGACCGGAGACCACTGTGAGTAAGCTGGAGCCAGTACCAGAGCAGTCTTCTCACCAGCCGGGGACAGTGAAGAAGTGTGAAAACTTCAGCAAGTGCCAAGCCAGGGACCCAGCGGGAAAGCAAAGGTGATGCTTCAGGAGCATCAGTGAGTGCCAAGCCAGGGACCTAGCGGGTCAGCAGGGGTGACATTTGAAGAGTATCTCTGAGTGCCAAGCCAGGGACCTAGCAGGGAAGTGGGGGTGACGCTTGAGGAAGATACCGAGTTATGGAAGTAGAAGAGCTCAGGGGATTCAGTGGCGATTGGGCCTGAGAGTCTAGTGAGAGACTGGGAGCTCAATGAGTAAAAGTCTACAGTGAGAGACTGTAGAGTGCAAGGAGAACTATTCTGTGTTACCAATAGTTAAGTACAACACCGTAAGTGACTGTTATATGATTTGTTGCCATAGGAGACAGCGGTCCTACCTATACAGAAGGCCTTCCACTGTATAGCTGTCTACCTATAGGAGTCTGCCAATTACCATTGCATCTATTTAAGGGTGTCCTGGCCTTAACCCACTCTCCCACAGTTCTGTTAAGAGACCATAAATCTCTTTTGCATTCAAAAAGTGTCTGGCGCCCATCACTCCATCTTGCATCACAACCACCATGCCTTGTAACCCAGTCTACAAAGACAGATGTAAGCTATCCCTGACTCTGGAGGTCACCATTAGGCCGTTGGAGGTCAGTGCCTTTGCTACAGGAGTATCTGGGAAACATAAGAAGCCATAGCTGCCTGGCTCAACCGACCAGCTATCACTATAAGCTTTACTGACCCTTTAAGGGCTCCCATATAGAATAGCAAGAACAACTGCTGGCAACAGACCCTCTGTGCCTGTCTGAGTCATTGCCTTGTCAGAAGCTGTGGCCACTTCTCTCATATGGCAGTAATGAAATGGAGCGTACATGTGTAGAGTACATTGTCTTATCTATAGGAAAAAGGCAATCGGTTCTGAGCTTTTCAGACACATTGCAGAATCTCTGAGAAGGAAGATATGGATTTTTGACATTTGTAATTGTAGTCTATCACTTGGGAGCTACGGGCAAAAAAATACTATTCCACTATTTGTTGCTAAATTTAAAATGAGTTAAAAAAAAAACAGAAAAAGTCTAAATATAATTTAAGCATAGAGTTTTAAGTAGTGCCGACAAGTAGGCATTATTGGTAGTTGGGTCAATGTGAATAACTTTTAGTATATGTATGCAAATTATAGATTGCAATATAGTAACTGCATGGCCACCCAGAAAAGCTATTTTATCATCAAACTAAGATGGTTTATGAAAGTGTTTATCGACAACATCTGATGTCCCTTGATAAACATAGCATACACTCGGGAGGATTGAAGAAGAATAGTGAGAAGACTGCATTCTAACATCTTGTGGTTTGTGTGTGGATGAAAGTGACCAACTAACACTCTGTAGTACATAAAAATAATATATATCAAACACACACACTCTATATTATCAAAAGAATTGGGACACCTGCCTTTACACGCACATGAACTTTAATGGTATCCCAGTCTTAGTCCGTAGGGTTCAATATTGCATTGGCCCATCCTTTGCAACTATAACAGCTTCAACTTTTCTGAGAAGGCTGTCCACAAGGTTTAGGAGTATATCTATGGGAATGTTTGACCAGTCTTCTAGAAGAGCGTTTGTGAGGTCAGGCACTGATGTGGACGAGAAGGCCTGGCTCGCAGTTTCCGCTCTAATTCATCCCAAAGGTGTTCTATCAGGTTAAGGTTAGGATTCTGTGCAGGCCAGTCAAGTTCCTCCACCCCAAACTCACTCATTCAAGTCTTTATGGAACTTGCTTTGTGCCAGTGCACAAAGCAAGGTCCATAAAGACATGGATGAGCGAGTTTAGGGTGGAGGAACTTGACTGGCCTGCACAGAGTCCTGACCTCAACCCGATAGAACACTTTTGGGATGAATTAGAGCGGAGACCTTCTTGTCCACATCAGTGCCTGACCTCAAAAATGCTCTTCTGGAAGAATAGTCAAACATTTTATATTTTATATATAAAAATCTAAAATAAGAAGCCCAACTGTACACCGTGCAGCTGAAAGCATATCCAACAAGCTATTAAAAAAAGGCAAAAATACCATCAAAAGAAAGCTCTCTATTTGTGTGAAATTTTTTTTTTATAAATTTTGTTTGGGTACAGAATTGTATGATTGCGAAATTACAAGTTAAAATAGCGCAGTGCCGAATAGCAAAAAAATGGCCTGGTCATGAAGGGGGTAAAAACTTTCGGAGCTCAAGTGGTTAAACACTTTAATTGGTTTTATTTTGCTTTTAGCTAGCTGGAAAGCGTGCTGGGAAATAATAATAATAATAATTTGGTTTTGTTTGTACCAATACCCTTTACCCAATAAAACTTATTTATGAGAACAGGAAAAAGAACAAAGAATTGCCCAAAGTAACCTTAGCTTTCATTTACAGGAAAAATTAAACAAGAATTCTGACTGGTCACTGAGGCAACAGCTACAATTTTGTTATTTGCTTTTCTCTTATTGTTGCATACGCATTGTATTAATGCCTATGGTGCGTTTGGTAAAATAATTGCTCTTTGCACATCACCGTGGCCTTTGTGAAAAGGTAAAAGCCACAAATTGGTTAAATAAGCAAGCAGGGACAAGAGGCTGTGATACGGACAGGAAAGTGAGCGTGGGAGAGAAAGAGCCGCTATAATCAGCAGCAGTCAGACAGAGTACAGACGTGGGTAGCAAACAACTAAACAGGGGGTGGGCTGCACAGCTCTCTACTTCCTTTCTTCCTAAAGCTGCTATTAAACACTTCCCTGGGCTTCTCATTCACCATGTGCAGTCAGCCTGCTCCAATCTCTCTCATTTCAGACTTCTGGGACTAAACGGACCTAAGCAATGCTATACATGTTGGCCAACCAAATAGTTCAGTTTTCCTGGACTGCAAAAATAAATGAGTTGGCATAAGAAAGGAAACATATAGTCAGTAGTTTTATAAGCATTAATGCTATGTACACACAGTTGGACATTCCGACAACAGAACCGTGGATCTTTTTCCGACGGATGTTGGCTCAAACTTGTCTTGCATACACACGGTCACACGAATGTTGTCGGAAATTCCAAACGTCAAGAACGTGGTGACGTACAACATGTACAACGAGCCGAGAAAAATGAAGTTCAATAGCCAGTGCGGCTCTTCTGCTTGATTCCGAGCATGCGTGGACTTTTGTGCGTCGGAATTGTGTACATACGCTCGGAATTTCCGACAGCAAGACTTGTTGTCGGAAAATTCGAGAACCTGCTCTCAAACATTTGTTGGCAGAAATTTCGAGAACAAATGTTCTATGGAGCATACACATGGTCGGACTTTCCGACAACAAGCTCACATCCAACATTTATTGTCAGAAAATCCTATCGTGTGTACGGCCCATTAGGCTGCCAACAACCTCTGCTCTGTTTTCCATTAAGGATTTATTAGCATATCATAAATATTATGCGGGTTCCATTTATAATTAATTTCACACAACTTTATCCCGGGTTTTGCACATTTCCCAATTGAATCCAATTAGAAAAATGTGTGAAAATGTATAAACAGACCCCCAAATCTAAATTGCCCTGATCAAAACTTCAGCTCCATTGTTAAAGAAGAATTCCAGGTATAGGTATTTTATACATAGTTACTGTACATTGATTCAGCTTGGACCAATGGCTTGGCTTGGTAATTAAAGTGATTGTAAAGTCTTGTTTTTTTCCTATAAAAATAATAAACATGTTATTCTTACCTGTTCTGTTGCAGTGGATTTGCACAGGGCAGCCCAGGTTCTCCTCTTCTCGGGTCCCTTCCCTCCTGTTGAGTGCCCCCACAGCAAGCAGCTTGCTATGGGGGCACCCAAGCTAATTAACAGCTCTCCCTGTGTCCATTAAGACACGGAGCCCCACCCTGCCTCCTCTCTGTGTTGATTGGCTAGCGGACTTTGATTGACAGCAGTAGGAGCCAATAGTGCTGCTGCTGTGTCTCAGACAATCAGGAAGGAGAATCTCGAACGGCTCAGACACTCCTGGACATCGCTGGACAGAGAGGGACCTCAGGTAAGTGTTAGGGGGGCTGAGGTGGCAGCAGGCACACAGAAGGCTTTTTATCTTAATGCATAGAATGCATTAAGATGAAAAAACCTTCTGACTTTACAATCCCTTTATGTACACAGGCTCTGTACAGCCATGTAATATGAAAAATAGAGACATTTATTGAAGTAGATACAAGAAACATTGTACATATGACAATGACACCTCAAAGTAGGCATCTTGGGACCTCACACAATTCTCCCAACGTCTCCTCCAATGTTTAAAAGACTCTGCAACATCCTTTGTTGGAATCGCCATCAGCTGCCTTGTCGTATTTTCCTGAATCTCAGTCCCCTTCAAAGGTGATTTTAGTTTTGGGAAAAGCCAGAAGTCGCAGAGCACCAAACCTGGGCTGTAGGGTAGCTGAGTCACCTAGGTGATTTGAGGTTTTGTCAAAAAACTCTGCACAAGAAGTGATGCATGGACAGGCGTGTCATGATGAAGCTGCCAATCACTAGTTGCCCATTGCTGCATCCATTTTTATCGTATTGCATCTGTCAACCGGCAAAGAACATTAAGGTAGTACTCTCTAATAATTGTTTGGCCTGGAGGAGCATACTCGTGATGAACAACACCTTCACAATCAAAAAACATGGTTAACATTGTGTTGATCTTGCTACGACTTGGCTGCACCTTCTTCGGGCGTGGAAAACTGGGCGAATTCCATCTTGGACACAGTAGTTTTTGGAATCCCCAGATCAGCTTCTACTTCTAGTTCTCGCACTGGCAGTCTTTGACCCTTGTTGATTGCAGCCTGTCCATGTTCAACATTTTCAGGTGTTCTGCTTGTTGCAGGCCTTCCAAAAACATAGATCACTTTCAACAGATTCTCGACCATCTTCAAAGTCTTTGTGCCACACTTTTATTTGTGTTGCACTCATTGCATTGTTCCTGAAAGCCTTCTGAATCATCTGAATGGCTTCCGTGGTGGAATGTTCAAGCTTAAAGTGGCTATAAACCCTCTCCTATACCCAGTGAGGTGAATATCTTCAGATGATACACAGAGATGAAACAAATCTGCCTACATAAGTTTTACATGTAGATCGGCCGTTTTTCCCTTTCTACACTCTTTGGAAGCTGCAGATCATGTTCTTGTTTTCGCATTCAGTAGTGGGTGTGGAGTCTGGGCTTACACTGAGTGAGTGCTGATTGGAGGAAAGGAATACACCTGCACTCCACATAGGCAGAGGAACGAAGAAACATGCAGAGCTGTACTGTGAATAGACAAGCTCTCTTCTTATCTACCTCTAAGCACTCTCCCCATCACAAATTTTTAGCTGCTGTTATCTCGTGTTGGAGAACTTGTCAAAAGTGACTCTGCTGATAACAGAGGAACGGAGCAGCAGAAAGACACAGGACTTAGAGCTTTGGAGAGAGTAAACACTGCAGTGCCCAGGTCAAATTTCATGAATGGGGTTTACAACCACTTTAATGCAAAATTTGATGCAGATTTGTTTCTCTACTTGCTCAGTCATTTTGAATGTAGCAATGGCTACACAGTACACATGCTAACTCACACATGCGCATTCCAATTCACTCTCCTTGGCTGCCAGGTTACATCAATGTCACGCAAACTGTTCTCATTATATTAACAATGGCTGGACTTTTTCCAGACAGACCTCATATATCATACCTGGCTAATGTCCCTGGAATCTGAAAATCACTGAAGTATACACTGCCACACACTGGCATTTTGAGTATATATTAACATCGGTGGCAAACGTTGGCATTTTCTGAAAATTTCAAACACTTTCAACCAGCTTTCGATTTGTAAAAATGACTTAAAGGATTAGGGCAAGCTACCAATATCTATTTCATAGAAGCATAAACTTTTGTTCCTATTCTTTTTTAATATGTATGAATGATTTTGCAAACAAAGCTGGTTGATGAGTTTTAAATTTATTCACATAGTATATAAATATACTGTATATATTTTTAATTTTTGGCAGCCTGTAATAAAAATATAGTAAGAACATTTATAAAAACCTTGTACCAAAAATGTCCTTACAAATAAAAATGTAAAATTTATTTTAGGTAGGCATATTGTCACAGAATTATAGTCAGATTTAATGATGCATACTGCTAAATTTGGCCTGGGCATCTGAGCTTCAGTAACTTCTGGTCACAAAAAGAGGACCTGTATAGTAATATGACACATAATTATGAGAAGAAGCTGAGTAGAGGACGTAGCCACTGTACTGGGTTTTTTCCAACTGGTAATCTGTCTATCCCAGGTAGAGGAGAAGCACCATCATCTTTTTCTTTCTTAGGAGTGTCCTACCAGTTTTTCAAGGAACGTTGAAAGCTATGCAATAGGCACTGGAAGCTAGCAACACCACTCAAATATCCAACAGCGCCTACATTTCAGCTCAAAAAGCTACTTTAAAAGTGCAAGGCCACTTCCCTTGACATCAGTTTCTGTAGTGATAATTGAAAGATGAAGGTGGTCAGGAATGGGACACATTAAAACAAATCTTTTGGAGCTGACCCTTTGTTCAGGTACTTTGGGTAAGGCTTGGAATCTCATTAGTCAGTTTACAAGCATTACACTGTACCTTTTTTTTAGCTCATTATTTACATAGTTACATACGGTAGTAGGTGAGGTTGAAAAAAGACACAAGTCCAACCTTGGTGTGTGATTATATGTCAGTATTACATTGTATATCCCTGTATGTTGCGGTCATTCAGGTGTGATTTGTTGTTCTTCCCTCATCCTTCTACCCCAGGAGGTGTATCGTAAACTGATCTAATCTATCCTGGAAGATGCACAGTGGGCTATTGCATATAATTGAAAGTCACTGAATATTCCCTTTGAAAAAGTGGTCACTAAGGATATTATTAATATTATACAGGATTTATATAGCGCTAACAGTTTGCGCAGCGCTTTACAACATTAGGGTAGACAGTACAGTTACAATACAAATCAATACAGGAGGAATCAGAGGGCCCTGCTCATTAGAGCTTACAGTCTAGAAGGGAGGGTAGGTTAAATGCATTCAGCTTATAGAATGGGTTTACCCTCCCTAAATATCAAACCAAGTGGGATTTTTGGCTTGCCAACATGCACTTTTGTAGGGTCACTATTTTAATGGTTTGTGAATGTGATCTTTGCTATTTTTATTTTTTTTTGTCTTTTTATACAGTTGTATCCCAAACAATAAAAAAATAATCTTGCTCCTTCTTTTAATTTCCAAAGGTTTTTATTGAAACAAATTATACAGAACAAGTATACAAAGTATACAAATTTTTTTTTTTTTACCCAGGATCATACCTATGGCAGGCTCTGGTAAAAAAAAAAATCAATTCAGTTATTGCATATAATGTATATGATAACTTTCTTCAAAATGAGATGACATCTACCAGCATAAAGCAGTCCATGCACTTGTAAACTTAGCGAGTTTATAGATAGGGGCAAGTGGCGCTACCTGTGTTGGATACCTAGTTGGATGTATAATCTCTACTGGGTGCGCAAATGTGCACTCTACTCAAAATAAAGGTAAAAATAAGTTATAAAATGAATATGTGCCAATTGGGATTAATGTTCCGTGCCAGTGTGTACAGACAAATAAATCCTTATTGTGTAGAAAGGTTTAGGTACACCCACATCAGTGACAATTGATCAAAATGTATAAGTAATCTGGTAAACGTCCCCCCTAAATGCGTTGAGGGGATTAAATGAATAAATAGAAAACCTCCTTCCAACTAATGTGACCATTAACCATCAGTCTGTATACAATTATTAATATAACATCTGATATACGTGTTACCACATTATCTCCCCAGCAGGCAGCTGGGCAGCTAAATATAGCCTAAACACATTTCATCAGCGTTAAAAAATACCATAGTAATAAGAAAAAAGTGAAAAAAAAAAAAAAAAAAAAAACTTGTGAAAATAATTATTCAGAACCACATTAAATGTAAGAAATGTAATATGAAAAATGAAAAAATTAATTGTGAAAGTCCCAACTTAAAAAGTTCCATATAGTTCCACCAAATTCAAATATTCTGTGTAAAGTGACTTTTGTGACAGTGACAGTTGATATCCAGTGACTCCGGTGCTCCCCCTCAAGGGTCCCCACTCACCAGCTCCATGCACCCCTACAGGGGTAATCGGCATATACTATCCAGCATTCGATGGCGTCTAGGGTTCCAGTGAAGTTGTCCCTGGGGGCTTCCGCTCCAAATACAGTATATCCTTCAGAACTCCGGGTTCCCCTCATATGAAAGAGACAGGGCTCCCATAGTGTGAATAACGTATTGAATTTTATTTTAAAAATGCTGAATGACAGCAATCAGATTACATAAAAATAAGTAAGTAATATAAAATGTTTAAAAAAATTCGTACTCCTAAAAGGAGTCAGACTATCACACTGCGTAATGGGAGATCAAGCCTGGAGAGAAGTCGGAGAGAGTGTGGAGCGCAGCTGAGGCGCACGCCGCTCGGCTGTCAGCTTGCATCCACGAGCTTCTCTCCAGGCTTGATCTCCCATTACGCAGTGTGATAGTCTGACTCCTTTTAGGAGTACAAATTTTTTTAAACATTTTATATTACTTACTTATTTTTATGTAATCTGATTGCTGTCATTCAGCATTTTTTTAATAAAATTCAATACGTTATCACACTATGGGAGCCCTGTCTCTTTCATATGAGGGGAACCCGGAGTTCTGAAGGATATACTGTATTTGGAGCGGAAGCCCCCAGGGACAACTTCACTGGAACCCTAGACGCCATCGAATGCTGGATAGTATATGCCGATTACCCCTGTAGGGGTGCATGGAGCTGGTGAGTGAGGACCCTTGAGGGGGAGCACCGGAGTCACTGGATATCAACTGTCGCTGTCACAAAAGTCACTTTACACAGAATATTTGAATTTGGTGGAACTATATGGAACTTTTTAATTTGGGACTTTCACAATTAATTTTTTCATTTTTCATATTACATTTCTTACATTTAATGTGGTTCTGAATAATTATTTTCACAAGTTTTTTTTTTTTTCACTTTTTTCTTATTACTATGGTATTTTTTAACGCTGATGAAATGTGTTTAGGCTATATTTAGCTGCCCAGCTGCCTGCTGGGGAGATAATGTGGTAACACGTATATCAGATGTTATATTAATAATTGTATACAGACTGATGGTTAATGATCACATTAGTTGGAAGGAGGATTTCTATTTATTCATTTAATCCCCTCAATGCATTTAGGGGGGACGTTTACCAGATTACTTATACATTTTGATCAATTGTCACTGATGTGGGTGTACCTAAACCTTTCTACACAATAAGGATTTATTTGTCTGTACACACTGGCACAGAACATTAATCCCAATTGGCACATATTCATTTTATAACTTATTTTTACCTTTATTTTGAGTAGAGTGCACATTTGCGCACCCAGTAGAGATTATATATCCAACTAGGTATCCAACACAGGTAGCGCCACTTGCTCCTATCTATAAACTGGCTTTAACATAACTCACCCCTTTGAGGGTGCGTAAAAAGGGGGGGGCTGCAATCCTCGGTCTGTGAGTGCGGAAACATTTCCTATACTTGTAAACTTAGGTCCCTTTAATTTTGGCTCCTTCTTGGGGATGGAATGATGAAACGGGATGCCCTTTATAAATGTGGGGGAGTCTGGGATCTCTGCCTGGAATCACAAGGAGAGGGCACCACAGAGGAGTCTTGGTGTACTTTCCCCTGTGGGGAGGAGCCGCAGAGGACTTTGCCCTTAGATTCTGGGATTTAGACTATGGACTTGAGTCATGAGCTTGGTTATGAGTACCACAATGCTCTCCTTCTGTTCACCAAATTGTAGTGACATGATTGACTGAATTGTTTGGGCTTGCCATTATTTGGAAAAGTTATTACCAATGAGATGGACTGTTTATTACATTGCTACCAAGTAAAGAAGTTACGTTTCAACAAGAGGCCCTCTGTGTAATGTTCAACTGGGAGTGATGTGCTAAGTACAGCCAATGCCTGGGGTGAAGTGTTGTATACTGTACTGGTGCAAACTTGGTCAGTTCTGGAGTGGGTGTTGGTGGAAGAAATGGAGTTCCAAGCCTGACATTGAGAGAAAATGCAATTAAGTATCATGTGCCTGGTGGCCTGGGTCCCCACATCTCATGGGACCAGGGAGGTCGACTGGGCTTCTGGAGCTTCTATCTGGACCATAGGCCTGTGTAAGTGTAATCCTGGCACAAAGGGACTAATATGTGTAGTGACCAGGAGAATGAGAGGAGAGGTCTAGGACATGCATCCATACATGTGAACAGTATGCGGGTTTTGGTGGAACACAAGCGTGATGCCCTGCAACCCTGTATGCTAAGGTGGAGTCCAGCTGCATGTGTCAGCAACATGAAAATAGGCTGGACTGTCCCCTTACAGAATTTTGTTCAAAAATGTTTGTTCAATGTTCCAATGGTAAATTAAGACATATCAGCATTACATAGTTAGTCAGGTTGAAAAAAGATAGAAAGAGTCCATCTAGTTCAACCAAAAAAAAAATACAATCCCATTTACACAATTAAACAATCCTTCACCCACAGTGTTCATTTTTGACCATTTGAACCAGAAAATTCGAAAGGCTCAGAATGGAAATTTTTTGCCGGAATTCTAATGTTGTAAAGGATTGTAAAGGATCAAAAATTGAAAATGAAAAATTTTAATTCTGTACATTCATATGGGAATTCTTTCAAAGATGGACACATTGAATGTGTATACTGTAATATAATAGTTTTTGGTCAGCTTTAAAATCACAGTCACAGATGGGGGTGCTTAATCTGTAGGAGGTTGTTTGACAGATGAAAGGTACTTGAGTGATATTACAGAAAAAAGAAAGCTCAGTTGTCATCAGTGTGGGAATGTTAAAGTGATACTAAAGTCTCGTTTTTTTTTTTAGTTAAAAATAACAAACATGTTATATTTACCTGCTCTGTGCAGTGGATTTCGGCCCAGATCCTCCTTTTCTCGGGCCCCTCTTTGGTGCTCCTGGCCCCTCCCTCCTGTTGAGTGCACCCACAGCAAGCAGCTTGCTATGGGGGCACCCGAGCCGAGCCACAACTCCCTGTGTGTATTCAGACATAGAGCCACAGCCCGGTTGCCCCCCGCCCCCTTTCTCTCCTCATTGACTGACTTTGATAAACAGCAGTGGGAGACAATGAGGAGGGGAGTCCCGAGCAGCCGAAACACTCCTACAACATCGCTGGATCTAGATGGGCCTCAGGTAAGTATTAGCGGGGACTGAGGGGGCTGCTGCATACAAAAGGCTTTTTATCTTAATGCATAGAATGTATTAAGATAAAAAACCTTCTGCCTTTACAATCACTTTAAGTAAGAGAGAGCAATAAGCTGGACAAGGCAAAGAGTTAGAAAAAGTGAAGTTTCTGAAAAATGTCAAAAACCTAAAGCTTAACCACTTTCCAGACCACCCACCGTCGTTATGCGTCAGTACTTTGAAGAGGAATATAGTTGTTATGGCAGCAGCTAGCTGCCATAACCCCGGTATCTTCTTCTTCAGCGGGCAGTCCGCTTTCAGATAAAAGTGGTGTCTGCAGCGGGTTCATCGCAAGATCTCTTATCGGCGGCGGGAAAGGGGCCCCCCATCGGCAGCGGCGGAGGCCATCGGATGTTTTCCCTAGCCTGACACGAGCGGGCGCAATTCTGAAGCGTGACATGTTGGCTATCAATTTACTCGGCGTAACATTATCTTTCATGATATTAAAAAAAATTGGGCTAACTTTACTGTTGTCTTATTTTTTAATTCAAAAAATTTTATTTTTTCCCAAAAAAAGTGCGCTTGTAAGACCGCTGCGCAAATACGGTGCGACAGAAAGTATTGCAATGACCGCCATTTTATTCTCTAGGGTGTTCGAAAAAAAAATGTATAATGTTTGGGGGTTCTAAGTAATTTTCTAGCAAAAAAAAACTGTTTTTAATTTGTAAACAACAAATCTCAGAAAGAGGCATGGTCCTTAAGTGGTAAATTGGTAGGATACAGACAGTACTTTACAAAACAATTTCTGAAGAAGTACATATATAAATGTGTATTAGGATTGGAAGCTCCTTTAGAGGTATAGACTGATGTGTATTTGTAACCTGTAATGCACCATTTAATATGTCAGTACTATAAAGCTACAGGAAATAATAATAAAGGCCGGACATGGTCTGCTAGCTGCATGACCGACAGCCTTGTGCTACCAAATAGTGAAAAGGGAAATAGAAAAATGAAACAAAAAGGGATCACTCAGGCAAACAACAACGGAACGCGTTAAGTAAATAATCTGTAGTCCAGGCACGCAGAGTGCTATTTATCAGTAGGAACATTCAGAAATTCCCTCAGGTGTGAGAAAGGAGAGTCAATCCATAGACAGAAACACAGTCAGATAGAAAATGGTTTCAGGCTCTAATTGCTCCTATACGTGTCATGGGGGCTCCCAGCTGTGCAGTCTATTGATGTGTCTGATGCACAAATTAGAGACAGAATAGAGTCTGCACTTATTAAAACAACAAGAGCTCCCTGTTCTGACAAATTCGAAACAAACAATCCTCTTAGTGAACAATAGCATATAGTGCATAATACTGTATGTTATTGTTCCCCTATGCAGAAGATAAACAAATTAATTATTGCATAAACTTTAATTACCTTCAAGAAGCCATCATATGTTAAAATGATTAGCAGATCCAGCCCTTTAAATAGCTAAAGTTCTATGTTAATGATGATCTTTTTTTTTAAAAAGGTAAGCTTTGCCCTGTTATTTCTGCCTCATAAACCTATCTATTGGTCAGGGAGGTCACCAATTACACAGGAGCAAAGCCAATATCGACTATCCAGAAAACTTGAGATTTACATGTAACCTCATTTGCCTATACATAAATCTAATAACTGTTTCTGTTTTTTACTGAAGGTAACTTCTGCATATGTGGTTTTCCATTTGAATTGCCCAAGTTTGTGACCGGTTTATTTGAAAGGTCAACCCTACCCTGTACAAATATATCAGCTTTGCCTATTTGCTGGCATAGGGACTTATTATATGAATGTGACCAACTAAATGTTAATAATTGTGTCAAAATGTTGATCTTCCAACTCACTCCTACAGCTGTTACCAAGTGGGTGCACAATTAGTCCAAGACACAAATTCACATTTGTTGGGCTTTGCTTCTCCTTGTGCAGAACCAACATTGCATAGAACAAATCTACCAGGTCATTGACCATCCAAATAACAGGCTGCACACCGAAAATGTTTAGCTTCAGCCAAGGTTTATTGCAATGACAGCACACTAATCACCCCCAACCAAATCTGTTTCACCCACAACAGGGCTTAATCATGGAGATCCCAGGTCATTGACTTACATTGCTCCCTCAAGCGTCTCCTGCTCTTAACCACCAGGGCAGTGTTTGCACAAAGGGCAGAAAGCCACTCAAAGTCACACAAGCATTGTATGTCCATTTACAAGCAACCATAGACTTGAGAGGATTTTTAATTGTGAATGCACAATCCAAGCACCCTTGGGCCAAGCTATGTAAAAGGTGCTTCACAACCCTCTAGAGTTGGCATTGTTGACCTTATGCAGGGCCGGACTGGCCTACCGGGATACCGGGAAATTTTCCAGTAGGCCGCCTGCCCTGGGGCCGCTTTAAGTTGCGGCTGCAGTACTCCACTCTTTCCCTCTCTCCTCCTCCTCCTCCTGTGTATCACAGAGGTCGTTGGGTCTGTGTTCGGTGGCCGCGGTGTAACAAGGTCCCGCCCCCCTAGAATAGCTTGTGTAATAGTAGATTGAATCAGTGTTCTGCCCATCACACGAGCTGGTTTAGGGGGGCGGAACCTTGTTACAGCGAGGCCCCCGAACACAGACCCAGCCAGCTCCGTGATACACAGGAGGAGATGCCTGCTGTGTGTGTGTTACCAGGCGATGGTGAGTCTGTATTAATTGACAGTGAAGCTGCAATGGTGGGCACAGTGAGGCTGCATTCACGGGCATAGTGAGGCTGCATTCATGGGCACAGTGAGGCTGCAATGGTGGGCATAGTGAGGCTGCAATTGTGGGCACAGTGAGGCTACATTCATGGGCACAGTGAGGCTGCAATTGTGGGCACAGTGAGGCTACATTCATGGGCACAGTGAGGCTGCAATGGTGGGCACAGTGAGGCTGCATTCATGGACAAGAGTCAAGAGTGGGAGCACCGCCGGGATAGGGGTCATGGGAGAAGTCAGACGTGTGTGGACTGTGGTGAGGAGACTATAGGTTAAAACCAGAGCCACCGAGCTGGTGCCAACTGACTGAGCCCTGCATGGTGCACTTGAGAGTAGGTCAGTGACAGCACCGCTAGGCCAGTCTGAGGGGGTCACTGATGTAAGAGGGGAGTGAATACGATAATGTAAGGGGGCACTGATATAAAGGATTCCCCCTCATATCAGTAACCCACTCCCCCTACCTTAGTGTATTCTTTCTGCGGAAGGTGCCCCCCCCCCCCCCCCCCACGTTCTGAGTTCCTGGGGTCCCCTTTGATGATTGACCACTTTTAACTGGAATTTGCTTTTATATATAAAGGCCTATCTGATTTCATATCTGTCTAATCTATATATAATGCACTCTTCAAATGTGCTTTAAAACACATGGTTTTCCCTTTTATGAACAAGAAAATGATGATGTTATGCTGTTGGGCTGGTATAATAATGCTATGGAGCTGGTATGAAATTTTTTCCAGGGCTGGTTTTTATTCCCAGTCCGGCCCTGACCTTATGCCAATGGACAGGGATGGGTTGAGAAGCATGATTTTAGTTCTGGCTTATCATGGTAAATATTGAGATAGCTTTTCTAACTGGTACAAATACTCATTCCCCCAACAGCAGCCAGATGGTCAAGTCATAGGCCTCAAACAGATATTAGACTATTTCGACTATGCTATCATGTCACTGAATGCAAGCAGCACTGCTTATATATTATTTACTGTCACAGCTATTGTGTTTATTTTTGTGTTATCAGTTATTCAGCACAGTGATGGATTACAGCTATACTTTACCAGCCTACGTACAGCCAGTATATATATTGTACATCGTTTCATTTTTCATCAATAGACTCCTGTGCTGGCATCTGCTGTAACATATAAAATATAAATGACGAAATGTAAATTTAAAGAGCCTTTTTTTCTGTTCCCAAAAGGTCAAATCTGCCGCGCTGTGAGATTCATGGCTAATTGGTATGGTCACTGGTCGCATTGGGGACACAAATCTACCTCTAGTCACTCGCTGCATGCCATGTTAGTAAAAAAAGATTAACAGATGGATTTAGGGCAAACCACAAGTACTGTTAGCTTGCGGGATAATCTATGAACCTTGACAACACTCAGGGGTTATAAATAACTTTACTAACAGGGTCTGATTTCTCGGAAGATATCTGGGGAATGTTGCTGTCATTCTTGTACAGATGATCAGAGATTCAATAAAAAGTCACAAATCTAATTCAGGAAAAACGTGGGCCTGCAAAAATCCCATTTTAGGGAAGATTGTTAATTGCCAATATTATGTCACCGAACTGGATAATGTCAATGAGATTACTGAGGCTATGGGCTACCATTGCTGATGAATCCTTCTAAAAATGTTTGTTCCATGCTGGTCCAATGGCTTCAATGTCATTTGCATCATTGACCCAGAACAAGTATGACCAGGAGCTGACTTTTTTGGCTTGCTGCATGTTTGTTCCAGGTTAGTGACTCAGTGAATTGAACTTAGAGAAAGTCAGGTGATTAGCATTTTCAAAAAGAGACCAGCATTGACAGCCGGTATGTTTATTTCTTTAAAGTGGTTGTAAACCGCCGGTGTTCTAAAAAAAAACAAAAAACCTGCAAAACAATTGCATAATGGGCTAGTATCCATCGCATACTAGCACATTATAAAATATTTACCTTGAAACAAAGCCCTCCAGCACTGAGAGGGCTGACATGCTCCCTCTGTCTGTCTTCCGGGTTCGCAAACTCCGGCTATGTGATTGGCCATAGCCGCAATGATGTCACTCTCGCGCATGCGTACAGGAGCCGCAGTTTCCAAGACGGGCTCTGAAGGTCCGGCACTGTAGGCCAGACCTTCAGAGCGAATGCGTTGATGATGTCATTGGCTGCATGCATTCCGAATATCTCCTAAACTGTGCAAGTTTACAAGATATTCACAGTACCTACAGGTAAGCCTTATTATAGACTTACCTGTAGGTACAAGTGGTAGTACAGCGTTTACTACCACTTTAAGTTGGATGCAGATACCAGAGGGTTTTCAGAAACTCAGGCACAATCAAATGGTTTTTAGATGTATGAATTTTAAATTTTAAACATTATATGAATGTAGTCTGTATGCTCCTCCTATGTCTATTTAATTTTCCCTGGGTTCTCTGTCTTCCTCCCAAAATCTCATAGAAAATACTAATGGGTTAACTGGTGCCTCACCATGTTAGGCTAGCCATATGTGGTAGCCTAACATGGAGAGGGTATTTATTCTTTAGACACACTGAGCACAAGGTCTTTCCTGGAGGGGAGAGTTCTAGTCTGGGAGGGGTCACGCTGCCTCTCCCAAGCACATGCTGCCATGCGGCCTCAGGTGGGTGACCTGAGGGCCTGAAGTTAGAGAGTGACCCTGGTTCTACAGAAAGCTGGCTGAAGGGGTTGTCTATTGAAGATCTGGTTTGGTATCACTGGTATAGAGTGTCACTTGGAAGGTGGAAGGAGGCAACCAACTGTCCCTGGAAATTTTGTGAGTATAGACTACCTAAAGGATCTATAGACTTGTGCTCTTAACCCCTTCTGGTGTGCTATATAGTCAGCTAAGGGTCCAGACAAGGGAAAAGCTTTGTCCAGTTACTACTGTTACCAATGCACTTTGCTCAATCCTGAACTACTTTGTTGCTACTGCCAAGGAGAAGTCTTCTATCTGCTTTCAGCGAGGACTTCACCAGAGCTTTACTAAGAGAGCAGTTAGACGTCCTCACTTGTGAATAGTTCTATTTCTTGGAGTATCCCACTCTAATCCTCTTCACTAACCAAGCTCTCCAAAAATAAAACAACGAAAACAACAACCCCTAACTGACCATTGAAGACATCGAGCCAAAGTATGTGCACCTGACTGTGTGAATCTACCTTGTGCCTGGCTGTGGGGCAAAAAGTGGGAAAGACCTGGGCAAAATACCAGTGGCTCTTAGGGTGGTAGCGCTACATACAGTATGCATATAGAGTCTTCCCTGTTGGCTATTGTATTTTTATAACTGACACTCATGTCAGAATACTTTAACAGTGACTGTATCTAATTAGATGTAGTCACTGTATGGTCAACAATATTCCACCCAGCTCCTTCGACAAAAGTTGATTGATACATCAGGTTTGGTTGCATTGCATGGTGTTGACCGAGCCACCCACGACTCGAATTTCAGCTGATTCAGCAGGAATTGCCTGAAATTTTATCTGTTTATGGAATTTTTTAGCCACGTTAGGAACGTTACAGTGTAACCCCCAACAGGGTTAAAGACTGATGTGAATGGATCCATGCACTCTGTAAAATGTTCTCTAATAGGCCTACACCATATAATTATGGGAAAGTAATGCATATTTTTCTTTTAAAGTCTGAGCCCAGGTTCACACCAGTGTGGCTTTGAAATTCAGAGCAGTAGATCAGTACGATTTGGACCTCCGATTTCACTGTGGCTTGCGACTTCATTTAACATAAGTCAATGCATGTCGCAATAAAATTGGAAACAAGTAGTGCAGGTACCTTTTTCAATGTCACTGTGACTTGAGTCGCAAAGATTTGAATGGTGCCGGCAATGGAGTGCGACTTGTCATGAAATTTTTAACTGTCAAATCGCATGACAGATTGCACTGGTGTGAACCAGGGCTAAACATATGCTAATGGACCTTCCTAAATGTGCATAGTCTTTCTCTAACATGGCAGACTGCTTCTATTTTGAGGTTTAAATGATAATGTCCTTATATGGAAATTGGCTGACTGAGCTCTACTGGCTATTCACAATTGCAGGAAATAGTTTTATATTATTTGCCATTCAATTACAAACTCTGAGAACCTATTTATGTTACTAACAGTATAAGGGACTCACCTCTGTCCACCAAGTGCTGGGGTTGCTTTGGCAGGATGCACTGTGCTCTGTGCAACAAGAGTGAGGCACAGTACTGCTATTCCTCATTTCCAGCCAGTCAGTGTAATTCTTCACTCCACAGCAACGGAACTGAAAGGGAAATAATATCAATAATATATACGCTGACAGTGTGTCCATCGAAACAGCAACTCCAAAGATAATGAAACTAGAATAAACCAAATAAAGCCCAACTGTAGAGGAAGGTTTGCCAGGTTTTTTTTTAGCAGTCTATGACCCATTTGACTGGATACGGACCAATATACTAAAGCCTCGTGCACACGATCGGATTGTTTCCCGTTGGAAAGTCAGATCGCGTGTTAAACTCATATTTTTGTGAGTTTAAGCGTTTGGTTTTTTTTCTGCCCTTAAACTCCCCTCTATGTTATCCTATGTGTCCATGCACACATGGACGTTTTTAACAGTTTATCAGCAGGGGAGTTTTTTGGCTGTTTTCTGAACGCCCTAAAATCGCATTCAGGAGAGGCCAGAATAAATAAAAATTTTGGCCAATGAAATAAATAAACTCCCAAACTCTGTGATTTATCTATGCTAAACTCACCTGAACTATTTTGAAAAAATGCAGCTTAGCCGAGTTTATAACGCTGATTTTTTCCTGTCAGGAGAAACCAGTGTGCATAAGGCCTTACTGTGAGGATCCTTGGAGGAGCCTGATAAAAGAGGGACAAAGCGAGAGTAGATGAACCCCTGGAGCAGGACAGCGAGCACTTGCAATGGACTCTGGCCCTGGAGCTTCTGGTATTTAAAGCAGAGCTCCACCTAAAAGGGGAAGCTCTGCATGTTTGCTCCGCTGCCGTATTTGGTACCTTTCGGGGGGGGGGGGGGGGGGCAGGTACCTGTTTTTGACAGTTATCCGTCCCCACTTCCGGGAGACCTCGACGTGGCCCCTCTCCTCCTTCCACTGCCACTGGATAGGATAAGCAAATATTGTCTAAATGCGACAGTAAGGCAACTCAAAAGTTTATCCTGTAGCATCAGAATCAGGGCTTTTGTTGTCAATGATAACCTATAACTGGCTGAACTTCCACTACCATGTAACGCTATCCTTCTCAACGTAAATATATGAATAAAGAAATTCTTCCACAAGACTGAGATCATTCTCCTGCAGCAAGTCACTGATTGTGTGATCAAATAATTCCACCAACTTCTCCCAACCAGTTTGTGGGGCTATGGAGGGATTAGCAGATGGGAAGGAGAAAGAGGATGCAGTGGCAGCCAGACTTGGAGAAAACTGGCTGCTCTGCACCTGGGAGATGAAAGGAGAAGGCTTTGTCCTGTGTGTGCTGTGGCTGTAAAGTAGGTCACTTTAATGCCGTGTACACATGGGCGGACTTTTCGGCATTAAAGATCCGACGGTCTTTGCGACGGACTTTTGATGGACTTCCGAACGAACGGACTTCCCTAGACACGATCACACCAAAGTCCGACGGATTCGTACGTGATGACGTACGACCGGACTAAAATAAGGAAGTTGATAGCCAGTAGCCAATAGTTGCCCTAGCGTTGGTTTTCATCCGTCGGACTAGCATACAGACGAGCGGATTTTTCGACCGGACTCGAGTTTGTCGGAAAGATTTGAAACATGTTCCAAATCTAAAGTCCTTCTGATTTTCGACCGAAAAAGTCCACTGCAGGTCCGATGAAGCCCACACATGGTCGTATTGTCCGACGGATTCATTCAGTCGGACCAGTCTGGTCGAAAAGTCCACCCGTCTGTACACGGCATAAGACAAAAAAGCCAGATGTGCCCTGCCACTAGTTGGTGTGGTATGACCACTGATTTGTCTTGCAGAACCTGCTCACCCTCTACTACCTGGCTGGCACATAACAAAATCACCATTATTGGCCATTCTAACCGTGTGGACCACAGTTGAAAGGTCATGCAGGACACTATGGGTCCTTTAAAATTTGACAGGAGAAATTTCACCATAAATTCAACGGGACCTTGAACTTCTCTGGATTCTATGTAAACCCACTGGGCAGGCAAATCTGAACTTCATCCCTATTCCCGATTTATTTGTCCACAAATGTGACTCAAAGTTGATACTCAATACAACCAAGTAACTAGCATTTTCCCAAGGAGGTCACCAGCTGCTGTCTCTAATACTTCTCTCATGACAGATTTACTTTATCATACTGTGTACGTTATAATGTGGTAGTTTTTTGGCATTTCTATGTTGCTTGGTAACACACTATTATTTAAAAGCTAGTTAACTTATCAGCTGGTTATTCTCGATACGGTTTCTTTTTGTAAGATTTTTTCACAACGTTCTATATAATTGGTATTGCCACCAGTAATACTTTGCAATTCATTCTGTCATAAAACCAACAAACATGCAAAATGAAGGCAGCGAAGCGTTGCAGAGCCCCGTAAAACAGTACAGAGCAATAAAACGCTTACAAATAAGATCCTATCCGATTACAGATGATGCTGCAAGCGCTAATATATCACAGTCTGGTTCAGAGGGGAGAATTAGCAGGTTCAAGGGATTTGTTAGCCACAAACATGATGACAGGAGCGTGGTGTGACTAATGGATGAAAAAAAGAACAGCATATGACCTCCACTGTGTCGCAATGGTATCATCGCTGATCAGCTTCACCTAAAAATCACTGCAGTGTAATTGCTCATGTGGCAGCAAATCTCAATTATGAACTTCTTTGAGGTATTTTAATTCTTTACCCGCTGAGAATACATTTTACGTTTTCCCTAGTGTGCTGTGTTAACCCTCCTGCTCCCATTTTAAAGATCTATCATCATTATTTATTGTTACAATCCTGTGCCCATGTTGTTACATGCTTTCTAATCCTTGTTAGGAAGTCTGACCTGCTCCCCTCTTACCATGGCCAATCTAACCCCAGTTATGAGTACCAACCTTCCCCCTATCCCCCCTGCCTTGGCCGATCTAATAACAGCTTTTAAGGAGATGGCTGATTCATAAGTGCAGCTTGCCTTGGCTGTGAGCACTCCCACAGACAAACAGTGGCAATTGGAATGCAGAGGGAGGGAGAACACATCAGGCTCTGCACTCCTCTTGCCGTTGTTTGTGGAAAGTGCCCACAGCCAAGACAAGCTGCACTTTTGCACTCCTTAAAAGCTGTTATTTATTTGGCCAGGGCAGGGGTTAGAAAGCACTTTTAATGGCAGATCTTCTTTAAGTTGAACTCCAGGTAAATAGTCAAATGTCAAATGTAAGAGCTGTTTTACCTGAAAAAGATTTGCATTTTGGTCCATCCACTCCTGAGATTTCCATAACCCTGCCAGACAGCAAAGCCAGGTTGATCTTTGCTGTCACTCTCCACTCCTATCAACATGTTTTTTGACAGCACAATGTGTCACACCTGATTGGCTCCTAGTGCTGACCCTTCCTCCCCCATTCCAAGTACCAGTATACAGGGAGTTACAGGAAGCTCATATGAAAACAGATTCAAGTACTCATAATTGCATTTAAAACATGTTTTATGATTTTTCTAAATGCATCACTGCATTCATTGGATGGCCACTGTTGATCTCTGTCTAAAAATGCTGTTTGCCTGGCTGCCTTGCTGAACCTGTGGCTTCTATGCATTCTAGGCCCCTGACCTGGAAAAAGTATACAGTTTGGTAAACCTGATTTCACACATTACTTGCTGTATGCTTGTTCTCTCAGTCATCGACTTAAAGTATTGAAGCAAAGCAAAGCAAAGCAACTAGGAGTCCAATGGTAGATCCCATATTACTATCCTCACATATTCACTTTGAAATGCATTTGTTGTTTCTGATCAACGGTTTGCAATGATTTTAGCAAATGTTATCAAAGATTTGTTTCTTTCTTTGTCCATCATATATATATATATATATATATATATATATATATATATATATATACTGTATACATACATACATACATACATACACACTCACACACACACACAAAGGGCGAGCCATTGTAGTTGCAAAAGTTAGTGCTCAATAGAAGGGTCTGCCTCCCTGGGTTGTAATAAGCAAAGCCTCGCAGGCATGCAGCGTGTGTATATATATTTCAACTGCATTTTCAGTGCTTTACATTGGGTATAAATTACTGTATTTATTGGTGTATAACGCGCACCTTTTCACCCTGAAAGTCGGGTGCAAATAGCGTGTGTGCGTTATATGCCAATACTTTAATTTTAGCTGCCTCAGAGGGGACAGGGAGGGGGCGGGAGCGCCGTCGGGAGCGCCCTCAGATTACATACAGTGAGAATCTCCTGTTTACTTTGCAGACTCTGTAATAGGAAGGCCTGTCTCCTGGGCCACCATTGGACCACTGTTCTGTCTATCATAGGAGATTCTCACTGTATGTAATCTGTCTGTGCTCATCCCACCCCCTCCCTGTCCCCTCTAGGCTGCAGATGGGCATCGATCAGGCTGCACTGATGGTAATGGTGAGGCTGCTGCATTGATGGCAATGGTGAGGCTGCTGCATTGATGGCAATGGTGAGGCTGCTGCATTGATGGCAATGGTGAGGCTGCATTGATGTGGACTGATGAGGCTGCATTGATGGAAATTGTGAGGCTGCAGATGGGCATTGGTCAGGCTGCATTGATGGTAATGGTGAGGCTGCTGCATTGATGGCAATGGTGAGGCTGCTGAATTGATGGCAATGGCGAGGCTGCATTGATGTATACTGATGAGGCTGCATTGATGGAAATTGTGAGGCTGCAGATGGGCATTGATCAGGCTGCATTGATGGCAATGGTGAAGCTGCAGATGGGCACTGACCCTTATTTTACTTCAAAGTTCCTTATTTAAAGTTTAAGTTTTTTTTTCCTGAAACTTCCCTCATAAAATGAATGTGAATGTTATACGCCTGAGCGTGTTATAGGCCGATAAATAAGGTAAATTAATGAACTTTAAATGACTTGTAAGCGAAATCTTTATATGTTAATAAGAAATCAATTCTACATTTAATTTGTTCAAATAGTTGTATGTCCTGCAGTATTTCATATCATAGAGTATACAGCGGGAGAGTTTGTGGTGGGGGAGAATCTTGCTGTCAGAATCCCCATCACATATAATTGGGCTCCAAAGTAACATCAGTGTGCACAATGTACATACCTCAGTCTGCACTATGTCCCAAGCGTTCGTTAGTCCTAGATTATCTTTTGTTTGATAGAGTGCTAGACCTTTCTTTAGATCTTCTTGGGCATAACTGTGGAACTGTTGGCAAAAAAAAAGTTTTCAGAGTCAGTACCATTATGACAGATATGTGTGTGACCCAACTGGTGTATAGAAAACTTCTGGATGGTAGAAGTGTAAACTATTACAATATTATAACAACTGCATACACATGTAGTCACCACATAACCATATTTTTATTTTTCAAATTTTAATACCTCAGTGTTCAGCAAAAGATTGCTGGAGTCAATTTGCCTTGTACGTGAGCAGATTAGGTTTACCACAGCCAACCTGATGGGCAGCCAGTCTGCAAGAATTTGGCTATATTTGCAGTTCTTGGCTAATCCAAAAAGCCACAATAAAAATGTAGTTCTGCTCAAAAACTTTCTGTCACACCGTATTTGCGCAGCGGTATTACAAGCATACTTTTTTTGGAAAAAATACACTTTTATGAAGTAAAAAATAAGACAACAGTAAAGTTAGACCAATTTGTTTTTATATTGTGAAAGATGATGATATGCCGAGTAAATTGATACCCAACATGTCACGCTTTAAAATTGCGCCCGCTTGTGGAATGGTGACAAACTTTTACCCTTAAAAATCTCCATAGGCGATGTTTAAAAAATCCTACAGGTTGCATGTTTTGAGTTACAGAGGTGCTCTGTGGCTAGAATTATTGCTCTTGCTCTAACGATCGTGGCAATACCTCACATGTGTGGATTGAACACCGTTTTCATATGCAGCGCTACTCACATATGTGTTCGCTTCTGCACGCAAGCTCGGCGGGATGGGGCACGTCAATTTTTTAATTTTTTTTTTCTCTTATTTATTTTACTTTTTATTTTTTATTTTGACACTGTTCTTTTTTAAAAAAATCACTTTTATTCCTATTACAAGGAATGTAAACTTCCCTTGTAATAGAGAAAAGACCTCAGATCTCATATTTACACTGAAATGCAATAATAAAAAATAAAAAAATGTGATTGGAAATTTTTTTTTTTTAAATGTCCCTTTAAGAGCTATGGGCGGAAGAGACGTTTTGACGTCGCTTCCGCCCTGCAATGGTATGGAGCTGGGTGGGGGCCATCTTCCCCTTACTCAGCTCCATACCACAGGGGGGAAGAGGACGCGATCGCCTCCGCCGATGCCGGGCCTTCTCCCGCCACCGATAAAAGTGATCTTGCGGCGAATCTGCTGCAGAGACCACTTTTATGTAAAACCGGTCTGCTCACTGAAAAAGAGGATACAACGATATTCCTCTTCAAAGTGCTGACGTATATTGTTGTGAGCTGGTCCAGAAGTGGTTAAATAACAAGATAACAATAACATGATTTTGGCCCCGTGCACACCCGTGATTTTCAGCTTAAAAATCGCTCAGCTGTGAAACTCAAGAATGCCCAACAAGCCAAATCCCATTTATATGAATGGCCTCTGCTCACATATGAGCGTTCTGTCACCTGAAGCAAAACGCCTTGTTTCTTTTTGTTTCTTAATTTTCTATCAAATTCCAAATTTTCAGAATGATTGCAAAAATGATCGACTGATTCGAATTCTATGTGAAGAATAGCTGATGTTAAGCAGTGGGCCAGGAAGCCAGCCGCTATGTCCTTAACAACCGATAAGTCATCAGCTGTCAGCGGGTCTATGGGTGGGGGCTTATCGGAATCTGGAAGCCCCCTTAACAAGGGGGCCCCCGCCTTTGTGAATGAGTATAGGGTACATAATACCCCTACTCATTCACCAAAAAGTTGTAAAAAGTGAATAAAGACACAAGAGTTTTTAACAAGTCCTTTATTAATTTTTTTTTTTTTCGCGTCCGGCGGTGCGGTGGGCGATGGATCTACATTGGTTTTTATTTTTTAATAAAGGACTTGTCAAAAACTCTTGTTGCGTCTTTATTAACTTTTTACAATTTTTTGGTGAACTATGTACCCCATACTCATTCACATTCCGGGATCTGGGGGGCCCCTTATTAAAGTGGGCTTCTAGATTCCGATAAGCCCCCACCCGCTGCCCCCCACAACCACAGCCCAGAGTTGTGGGGAAAAGGCCCTTGAGCAGAGCCCCCCTGCCCCAAAACACCCCCCCTTGTTGAGGGCATGTGGCCTGGTTTAGTTCAGGAGGGGGGAGGGGGGCACTCACTCATCCCCATCCCCTTTCCTGGCCTGCATGCTTGGATAAGGGTCTGGTATGGGGCTTGGGGGGGAGCCCACGTCATTTTTTTAAATTTTGGTGTGGATTCCCCTTAAAAAAGAATGCCAGCCATGAAAAAAATAAAAATAAAAAAAAAAACAGCATGGAGTTAACCCCCCCCTCCCCAATCCATACCAGGTGCTTCAGGTCCGGTATGGATTGGGGGGGGGGGGACTCCACGCTGTTTTTTCTGTTTATTTTGCATTGCAGGCATTCTTTTTCTCACATTCAGCTGTCAGTGGGGAAGCCCTCTGACAGTTGATGACTGGTCGGTTGTTAAGGACACTGTGGCCGGCTTCGACCGATTTGAAAATTGTACATGTCTACCCCTAATTTCCTCTCCCTCTCCTCCCCCTGCTTTCTATTGGCTAAACAAAAACGTCTAAAGCTGTAAAACACTTGTAAAAAGCTGCAAAAAAGCTTTAAAAAAGCTATGAAAAGGCTTGAAAAACGCCAGAAAAACGGCAGTAGATATCTATGCTCAGGTGTGAATGGAGCCTTAGACACCATTTCTTCAAAAACATACAAGAATTCTGATATAACCATTATGCCAGGTCCTTGACAGTGCCACCCAATAACATGTTTCGTTGTAAACACGTACGGGCCACCAGCCATCTATAACCAGCTCAGTGGGTGCACACTAGTAATCTTTACACCATTATTCACCTGGAATAAACCTCAGTAAGTACCTACTTCATGAACACTACATAATCATACATATTTGTGACCATTAAGGTTAAACACTCGCCCAAACATTACCAACGATCTTACTTTTTTGGCACCATCAAGGATCTGGCAATGCTGTGGCAAAAGTACAATGTGCCCCACAAGTCCACCATCCTTTTCTTATACCTCAGTTCCCTAAACCTATGCATTCTCAATCATAGCCATATCCACACGTTTACCAAGAGGGTCAGCGGCTGGACCAAATTGCTCACCAGACTGTTCCTCCTTGAAGTTTCCTTAGGCTATGACCACATCCTCCCTGCTCACTACATCATATCCATTCTTAACCCTTCTCCTGCCTTCCAGTCCACCCTGTCATGTGCCTTTTCTCCTTTGTGCTCAGTGCAGCCCTTCATGACTTGGCTTCATGCAAGAATTTGAATATTTGGTTTTAAGCTTTTGCGATCAGGTGAGGTCAATGAAACCTGTGCACCCTGACCAAATTTTAGCAAAAGGTATATTGGTTGAACCAAAAATTTGGAGCACCACACCGAAATGTTAAAATCCAAATGGAAGGTTTTAATCCAAAACATGCAGAGAACCCAATAACCAATGTGTTTCGGGGGCTTCACTCTGCTTCTTCCTCAATGCTTAAATGCCCGTTTTTTGGACTCTGGATGGGATCAGGATAATTGTATGCTAGAAATCTTGATCTCCTTCAACAGCAAGCTACATTTTAGCAAAGACAAAATGGGTTTGTTTTCTTGACATGGCTAATTTGGCATTATTGTTCTTTCTTTGGCCAACTGAACTTTTAGTTTAACCTTCTTAGAATATTGTTTCCCACTGGAAAAACGTGCAAAAAAAGTTGCGTTAAAATGCACATTTTAGACCTGAAAATTACTTGAAACCCCAAAACATATTTTACAATTTTGGTTTGATGAAGGCTTTTAGGAAGTATAATGTTTTTATGTGGCATACAGTTTTAAATATCCTGCTCATGTTTTTGCAAAGTTTAAAAAAATATTTTTTAGTTATTTTACAGTTAAAAGGTTTAATTGCTTTGACAGCTGCGGCCTGCTGGCTTTCTCTGTGCTATGCACTGCAACAGCTGAAGATGGCAGGTTTGGCAGGTTTTACTAATAGGTATTCCTAATAGGTATTCCTAAATTCTGGTTCAAAAAGAAAATATTATATTAAACTTTGTATTCTTGACTCAAGAAAATCCCTTCTATTGCTCTTAGCTGCCTCCAAATTTCTTTTTTTCTTTTGGCTAATGTGATCTGACTTCCTGTTAGGGGGTAGCTCAGTGCACATGACCACAACTAACGTTCACTGCTTGTTCCAATCATAGAAGTAAGGAGAGAAAGAGATGTTATGGAGCTCACGGAGGATGTTACGAGAAAACCACAGAGAGAAACAATTTCATGAAAAATAGATTCCAGAGCCATTAAGTGGTGGATATGTATGGATTATGCATACCTATTTTTACTACTTTCCAAAAGCAAGTGTAAACTAAGTCTAAATATAATAGGCTCAAATAAAATGCGTTCATAAGCAAGCCTGTCCAGTTTTAATAATTTAGAACACAGGTGTTTCCACTAGCTATGTTGTGACTGGTTCTCTTTTACGTTCATGTAAATATATATATATATATATGTACACACACACTATATTGCCAAAAGTACAAAAGTATTGGGACACCTGCCTTTACACGCACATGAACTTTAATGGTATCCCAGTCTTAGTCCGTAGGGTTCAAAATTGAGTTGGTCCACCTATTGCAGCTATAACAGCTTCAACTCTTCTGGGAAGGCTGTCCACAAGGTTTAGGAGTGTGTTTGACCATTCTTCCAAAAGTGCATTTGTGAGGTCAGACACTGATGTTGGAGGAGAAGGCCTGGCTCGCAGTCTCCACCCTAATTCATCCCAAAGGTGTTCTATCGGGTTGATGTCAGGACTCTGTGCAGGCCAGTCAAGTTCCTCCACCCTAAACTCGCTCATTCATGTCTTTATGGACCTTGCTTTGTGCACTGGTGTGCAGTCATGTTGGAACAGGAAGGGGCCATCCCCCAACTGTTCCCACAAAGTTGGGAGCATGAAATTGTCCAAAATGTTTTAGTATGCTGACGCCTTAAGATTTCCCTTTACTGGAACTAAGGGGCCAAGCCCAACCCCTGAAAAACAACCCCACACCATAATCCCCCCTTCATCATGATTTGGAGGGGTGGCCTTTTGGCAATATAGTGTGGATGAGCGAGTTTGGGGTGGAGGAACTTGACTGACCTGCACAGAGTCCTGACCTCAACCCAATAGAACACATTTGGAATGAATTAGAGCGGAGACTGCGAGCCAGGTCTTCATGTCCAACATTGCCTGACCTCACAAATGCGCTTCTGGAAGAATGGTCAAACATTCCCATAGACACACTCCTAAACCTTGTGGACAGCCTTCCCAGAAGAGCTGTTACAGCTGCAAAGGGTGGGCCAACTCAATATTGAACCTTATGGACTAACACTGGGTTGTCATTTAAGTTAATGTGCGTGTAAAGGAAGGCGCCAAGGTGCCACAACACTTTTGGCAATATAATGTGTATATATATATATATATTTGTATCTATTATTCTGGGTGAATGGTTTGGATCAGTTCATAGTTATATATTAACAGTAGAGACAAATGTGCTAATTTGTTTATTCATTATAAAAATCCAAACAATACAAATAAGAAATACAGAGTTCTTCTTTAATGTTGCCTTTAAGTAATAATGACAGGTAAAATATGCAGAGATAAAACCTGGCGCTGAGCACTTACATTGTCATTGTAGGCGAAAAACAGGACCAGACTGATTATTTCAAGAAGAAAGATGATCAACAGCACTACAAAGAACTGCAGAGAGAGAGAATATGGCTGTCGTTAGACATTCACACGTGACAACATTATCAAAGATCTCTTCATCTGAGCTGCAGGCAGCCCCCCCTCCCCCCTACTTCCCTTCAACTGCTGCTACACCATGACATCCTGAAAGAGAACCCAGTATGTCATTACTGACAATGTAAATAAATAGAAGCTGCCTGCCATACAGCTTTGTAATGAATTCTAAGATCTGTATTTTGCAGCGGAAACCTCAGCAGAGTACACCAGAACTTAGAGTCGGCAAGTGTTGCCTTAAAGAGACATGGCCACTTTTCCCATTCAGGGCAAACTGACAGTGATTACTGGTAGCCCACCCCCAACAAGGTATACCCACCCATCTGGCTCCCTCGTCACCCCCCGCCCCTTCGGAATGCAAGCACTGTTGCCCGAACAAAGGGGGGGGGGTAAGGAGGTGCATGCCACCTCCTATATGTGACAATGCCTGGGCCACAGCGGCCTTCTTCCTAGATTCCCTGTGAAGTGAAAAAAAGTGACATCATCCATCCAAGAAAGCTCCAACCCTATCCAGTCCAACCCAGGATGGACAGCAGTGTGGAAACAATGAGGGAGTGTGGACTGGTGGATATACCTTGTTGGGGAGGGGTTTGGCTATCAGGAGCCTTTGTTGCTTTTCTCTGAATGGTGCGGTGACTGTGTCTCTCTAAAGCTGGACTCTAGACTAGCAGATAAATACATAATTAAAATACAACTGGAAGTACATTATGTGCCAAAGAATTTATCACTCTGTTCAGACAGTCCTATGACACATAACCCTAGAGTCTATGGACCAAGTTCAATCAATAAACTTCCATTATAAACAATACACGTCTGTTTACATCTACCTGCCCATAGACCTGCATAGACCTTCCAATCAGGTTTTGAAAACTGACAGGTGGACCTAATTGAAAAGGGGCCGTATTAAAAAAAGATAGGTGTATACAAGCACATCCACTTGCCTGGATTCAACCTCAACACTGGCCATGTTTACAAAAATTACCGGTGGAATGTGGAAGGTAAATGTAAATGAAGAGATCAGAAGGAACTGTGGCAAATGTATACCAAATGGGCAGTAAATGTTGTCTTTGGCAAAATGCATTTCTCCATAGGAAATCTTTGGGTCTGACTTGTTCACAGTACCAGCGTTAATCATGAAAAAATAGGAAATCAAGGTACTGCCTAATTGCTATAAAATGGTTGATTGTTGTATGAATAATAAAACAAGAAGATGTAATAGTTTCCCCTTTAACTGAGCTCCTAAATGAGTTTTTTCTCTTATGTCCAGCAAATCAGGAAAATAAATTATATCATCATTATCCCTCCCTGGAATGTGTGTGGTAGAGTTGATTGCTGTGTTGTGATCTTGAATAGGGTGTGCTTAATCTTGAAATGTGTATATGCAGGAGTGTTGAGTTACATAGTTAGTTGGATTGAAAAAAGACACGTCCATCTAGTTCAACTATTAAAAAAAACTATACACATAGAAACCCTCCATATATACTGTACAATCCTATAGCCACAGTTACATAGTTAGGTTCAACCTATAAAAGGGAATATATATATATATATATATATGTGCATTGAGGTCGGCTTGTAAATTGGAGACATCCTGTAAGGACGTTATTCCACTGCATAGCTTGGTGCAAAGACTGAAATGGTACTTTTAATCTCAGACCCTATATCATTTATAAATATATTAAAAAGTAAGGGTCCCAACACTGATACTTGGGGTACACCACTGATAACCTTAGTCTATTGATCCAGAGGAAGGCAAAACAAACTTCTAATAAAGCATAATCCAATTTGCTCCAGCAGGGAAAAAAATTTCTTCCTGATCCCCCAGGAGGCAATTGGATATTTTCTGGATCAACTAACCCTGGTATTATTACCTGTAACGCGCGGGAATGAAATGGTTAAAACACATAAAACTACTTTTTTTTTGTAAATAAAGTTTGAGTTTTCCAAAAGGAAAAGAACATAATAAATAAATGTTATGAAACAAAGTTAGAAGCTCCAACAGATCTTAAATCTGCTCAATGTTTGGTCTTGTCTATTGTAGATTTAAAGCCCAACTCCAGCAAAAGTGTTTCTAGTTTTGTATAGGTGATAAAGGGTTAGAGTTGTCTTGTCATGTTTCTATTGTTTACTATTTTTCTATTGGGAATATTTTTCTCTAACTTTCTGTACCACAACAGAAACACTAATGACAATAATAAAAAAAAAAACTTAAATATTTTAACTCTTTAATGCTTCACGGAAAGTTTAAGGACATGTTTTGACTAAGGCTGGACTACCATAGATATCTGAGGCTAGTAAGATCTGACAACAAAATATAATGCTTTCTTACAAAAAGATGCTCGGATCACCTGAATCGTCCTTTTTATGTATATGGACAAGGTCGGGAGGAGGAGTACATCCCTGGAGATCATCTTGAGGGAAAACATTAGCGATTAGCTGGCCAAATCTAACTTAATTAATCCATTCTTCTGCTAAGACAGCCATCCAAAGAGGTGTCTAGAGATGTCACAAAGATTTCATAGATAAAGATAATTTCCTTATGCCTTCGGGCACTTTTATTCTGTTTTTTTGGAAGGTCTATCATTTCAGCAGCCATTCTTTACCTGAATCTACTCCCACAACAGACACTAAAGTATGGTTGTAAACCATGACAAGTGGTTGTCATAAATGTTGCAAAAGACAATGTGCCTACATCGGAAAATTAATTTAAACTACCCACTTAGTTAAAAAAAGAATAAAACTTTATATTTTATTTTTTAAACGTCTATCTTAGAAATTTGAAGACACAATTAATGAGACTTTGGAGACTTCACCGCAAAAACATAAAATATATGTTGGATTCTTACCGTGAGCAGGAGGCAGCGGTGTTCTGTCACTGCACCCAAGCAGCCAATGAAGCCAACCACCATTATCACAGACCCCGTCACCATGAAGAGGCTGGCAGCAGATAGCGAGGGGAAAGAAATGGAGAGGGTAGCAAACTTCCCCTGAGTAACCGCCAGCCAAACCCCAACTCCAAGAATGCCACATCCTCCGAGCTGGAAAAGAAAGCACAGAATGAGGTGGAATGTTCTACTAAAGAAGGGCCAGATAAAGACAAGAAAAGGTCCATATTTAGCCCACAGGCCACAGTTTGTTTACCACTGCTCTAGAGCTTTAATCATAAAGTAAAATACATTTAGTAAAAAGTTTGAATTTAAAGAGATAGCATTTCTGGGTTAAAGTTCATTTCGTTTTGGAAGGAGTGTGGGAGGGTTAGAAACTCTGCTGTGTTGTCATTGAGATGTTGAGATTGGGAAGATGTCCCTTTACTTCCTACCATTGAGACATCATAGTTCGTGCGTGGAGGTCTCCCAAAAGTGAGGATAAATTCACATAGAGAGGGTACATTTCTCTAATGGGGGCACAGACAGCAATAAAAAGGAAAAAGTTAAAACTAAAAGTTTTGTCTTTAGCTATACTTTAACTGGTGTCCACCTTTTGAAGAGTTTCAGTGGGAGCCATGTTATGTCTGTGCCTACCCTCATCTTTTCAGTGGAGATGAGCACATGTTTTGAATCTAGCTGGTCTTTAGATGTAGTTTTTCATTTATCAGGCCCATTCTTGTCTTTATTTTGACCTGATGATCTTGCCACTAACACACATGCTGTCCAAGGGGGACAATGCTGCATCACAGCACTGTATCTATGAAGAAGCAATGTTGCCACCCTAGGCTGCTCCGTTGATTTGGGATACAGAACACTACCACTTTATTATGTTTTGTTTTTTGCCAAGGCATACATTTTAGCCAATAAATGCTATCACGTTCAAACCCTATTCTCAATCAGAAAATAAAACTGCACAATAATTTTACTAACAAACTGAAAATCCTTCAAGGAACGTGGGACCACCACATAACGACCGTGGTGTGTGTGCAAGAAAAGGAACACAATCACAAAAATTAAACCGCTAGAGTCTCTAAAAATTTAGAAGCCAAAAATCTATTTAAAATTCCAGTATCTTGCCCAACATTTAAATAATTATTCTGGGGTGTCTCTTTAATACTCCAAAGACCAACAGCAATCATAAAAAATGATATTCAGCGAAATGAATGCAGTGAGCTGGAAGGTATTGCTGTGAATTTCATGCTTGGGTGATCGCACAGTAAACTTAATAAACACCTCTGCAGCTTCTAGCAGAATGAACCGTAATTCTAATCAGACTTATAGCGCCATTTCCAATATTTTATAATGACTACATGGTGATTATTTCAAGGGAAAAGGTAATTACTAGGAGTATTTTCTGCAATCTTTCTTTCCTCGCTTGAAAACTAAGAGGAACTAATTTTATCTTCGGATTGAATTCTTAAAATCTGTTTCTTTTTATCTAAAAAGCAATACTTAAAAAAACAGAGCTTACAATATTTTTATATCAAATAAACAATTTAAATCATGAATATACTCCTTTACATTAACTAAGAAAGCAGGACAGATAAAGATCTCCTGTCTAATAAAAAGCAATATATTGTGATAAAATAGTAAGCAAATTAAATCACTTAAAAAAGGAACTCAAGGAAAACTATGTAATAATCGCATCTATAAATCTGAATATCCTCCTCACAGTAAGGCTGCACTTTAGTTGCAAGGGTTAACTGCTTGTTTAGTCTAGAGGAGTGTAAAAGCATTTTAATTTACCTGATCCTCCCCTTCCCTTCAGATGGTGCTCTCCCACACCCCTACGGTGGACTGTTCCTCTGCATCATCATGCCCAATGCAGGTCTAGGGAGGCTGCCAGACTTATCCACCTTACCAACCGCTCAGTGTCTGCTAACCCTCTACTCCAATCCCTACACTGGCTCCCAATCACCCAGCGAATTAAATTCAAAATACTAACCACAACATACAAAGCCATTCACAACTCTGCCCCGAGCTACATCACTAATCTTGTCTCCAAATATCACCCAAATCGACCTCTCCGCTCTTCTCAAGACCTCCTGCTTTCAAGCTCTCTCATCTCCTCCTCCCATGCTCGTCTCCAGGATTTCTCCAGAGCCTCTCCCATCCTCTGGAACTCGCTACCTCCATCTATCCGGCTATCCCCTACTCTTGCTACCTTCAGGCGATCCCTGAAAACTCATCTCTTCAGGAAAGCCTATCATGTCTCCAACTAATCTCCTACCACTTCCACCAGCTCATTCCCCACAGTTACAACCTTTTGTACCACCTGCCCCACCCTATTAGATTGTAAGCTCTACTGAGCAGGGCCCTCTTAATCCTCTTGTATTTTATTGTATTATAACTGTATTGTCTCCCTTTTATATTGTAAAGCGCTGCGTAAACTGTTGGCGCTATATAAATCCTGTATAATAATAATAATAATTTCAGGACCCTAGACCAGTAGATAGGGAGAAGATGCTGTGGTGACAAGTCTGGCAGTGCCGAGAAGAGGGGGATCGGGTAAGTAGGTCTTCTTTTCTATGCCCCCTACATCTAAACAAGCAAGTAACCCTTGCGGTGCAGGTTTAGCACTACTGAAAGAGATCATTTTTAAATTTCCCAGATTTGGGCTTTAAAGCAAACTTGTACTTTGCTAATTAAGGGCAAAGCAACAGATATGCTTTAAGTCCCAAAACTGCATATACTTCCTTCATTGCCCCTCTGCTCCATTCAACAGTAGAACCTGAAGAAAACACTGGTATTTCCATGTACTTCCATGTGTGAAGGTTCATGCAACTCATACCATGTGACCAATCAGTGCTCTCACTTGGGAGGTCCATTGCCTTGTGTAGACTATGACTCAGGTGACTCGTAGCTTCCACAGGACTTTCCTTATTACCCACAGACTGAACAGAACAGAGGGGGAGCAAAAGGAAGACAAATATGTGCTCAGGGGGAGGGACGGGTAAAGCTGAACTCCAGGAACATTTTTTTAAACTTACATTGGGTCAGCTTGCTTACATGTCATCATTAATGGGGATTCTGAAATTCAATGTAGTAGCCTTTGCTACTTACATGAATTGCTGTCCTGTGTCAGGTGCTGCTGGAGCGACTTGCCATCTGTTCACTAGAGGTCGCTGGCTCAGCATCTCCATCATTCAGCAAACATCTTGTTTTAATGTCAATAAATACAAGGCATTTTCTAATTGGGCAAGGTGGTGATTGTAACACCATCTGCCCCCCTCCTTATTGCCTTGTCCAAACAAAGAACTCCTTTCAATTCACTGCAAGGCAAACAAAAACAAAAAAACAAAATGTCTTTTGAATGGCAGAGGTATGGGGGCAAGAGCCCCCCTGTGTTCAGGCTGAATGTATGTAGCAGAGACTATGACAGTGATTTTCTGTGTCCCCAGCAACCTTACATGTAACCACATTGGCCCAATGTAAGTTTTAAATAAATTAATAATTTGTAGAGTTTTAATGTAAATCTGTTGCTGTGCCCTGCATGAGTAAAGCCCCGGTACACTCTTAAAGGGAAAGCATAGTATATTTTCAGTAAGCACATTAAAAAACAACTGTTGAGATCAAATATCAGTGATAAGTGCATTGTTTTCAATGAGTCAAATGACTCATAAATCTGGATTGTGAAAAGCAGCAGTAAAGCACAACCACTGTGTAGCATGTCATAGCAGAAAACAGAACGTGGTTATGTAATGGGCAAATATGGCTGCTCCCATGTACTTAAAGTGGGACTTCACTTATTCCCTTCCTTCCTCTCCACCTCTAACAATTTATTTTTTTTGGGGGGGGGTGGTTACCAACTCCCACATCCCCAATACTCGCCTAGATGAGAATTAGGTCAGCTTGGCATGCTGCTGATTTATTTATTTTTTAAATCAGAGTAAAGTTCTTCTTAATAATTACAATCTACACATAGAAAAAATATTACAAAAATATTAAAAAGATAATACATTCCCTTTAAGGTGTCCAAAGACAGAAGATGACAGTCACCAGATTTGCCCATTATTGCCCTATATAGAGTAGCAATTTCATGCCCTGTGTATAATTGCTGGTCAAATGCCCTTAGTGGGAACAATTTATCAAGTAGTTTAGGATATTTGAAAACATGGCACAATTCAAAGCCTTGGCTTTTATGAAGTAGTTTTCTTCATTTTAATTCAGCAATGATTCCTGCAAGAGCTACACTGACCAACACTAAAGAGACCTTCCTGAAAACCATCTCCACTGGCTCAATAAGAAGAGAAGATATCAGAGGTGGCACAAACAGCAGTATCTGTAGAAACTCATGGAATCTTAGGAAGAATGTAATATTAGACAGTGAGCTGGCGACATATTGCCTCCTTACCGCCTGTCAAACACCTCTGAAAAGTGATCGGGAACCAACCCCCAAAGCAGACATTTATTATACTGCAGCTTACAAATCCTTAGATGTGATGTGATGGCTCTTTTTAGACTTTTTTCCCTTATTTTCACCTGGTAATCTGGCCAATAAGTCTGTTTTTCAACAGAACAAAGCTGTCCTGCAGATGTATCAGTTAAGAGTATTGAGACAAACCATTTACCACTGACATTGGGTGCTTACAATGATCAGCTTTTATTTATGTAAAACCTTTACCCCAAAACAAAAAGAACTGTTTGCTGTAACTGCATATAAAGTATTAGCTGGAGTTTGGCTTTATTTTGTTAGTGTATCTAAATCTGCTAGTACATCTAAGGCCCCTTTCACACATGTGGACCATGTTTCCTCCATCCATTGACAGGTGAAAAACAGACATCAATGCATCTCTGTGGAAAAACAGATGATAATCCATTTACATCAGTTTACTTCCGCATCTGTCATCTGTTTTTTAAAATGGATCAAAGCCCTATTTTTGTTCCGTAAAAAATACGGAACGGATTAAAAATGGACGTAAACGGACAAACTGTCCGTTTTTGCATTGGTAGTGGATGTAAAAAAAAATGATGTTAAAAACTGATGAGAAACTGATATGCCCTGTACACACGGTCAGATTTTCTAACGGAAAATGTGTGATAGGACCTTGTTGTCGAAAATTCCGACCGTGTGTACAGGGCATTAAAAACTGGTGTAAAAACAGGTGAAAAACTGATGTAAACTGATAAAAAAAAAACTGATGTAAACTTCATATGTTTTGTGACATATGAAGTGACTGAACTGATGAAATGAATAGTTTGTATGTGTGAAGGGGGCCAAACATTCCCTTCCCCCCAGATTAACAATGCTGCTGTCCAAAGATGCCCCTGTGCTCCTTCATCCAGAGTGGGGGCTCTCTAATACAGGTGTTTTACTGGCCGGATCACCAGGTGAAAACAGAGGGAAAAAAAAAGAACAAATGCAGCCACCACATCTAATGATTGATAAGCTGCAATATATTACATTTTTAGTTAGTTAATTATAAAAATTCACTACCCACCAATTTTAAAAATTAAAATGCACTCTTTTGCTGCAATTCATACCCCCCTCCCCCGTACTGTCCCCACAGACACACCTGCTCTGTGATCCAGCATCATTCAATTGTCTTCCCGTGATTGCAGGGCATAGCAGACCTACCCCCTGGAGATGTAATGATGCAGATGACAGCACTAATGTCATGACATCATAACTCTGCACCACTGAGGGCCGCCCAAAGCCGGGAAACCATAAAGAGGACTCTATGGTAGGGTGACCACGTGTCCCGGATTGCCTGGGACAGTCCCGAATTTTGCAGGTTTGTCTCGGGTACCTTCATTCCAGGACAATACAGTGTCCCGGAATTAAACTGACACAGCCACTCCCACAGCCAATCTGATGCCCCCGAAAAAGGCCGCCACATGACTGCTTTACTCACGGACAGTACTCGTCCTGGCCGGGAATGTCTGGAGGAGCACAATCTCCACCCCCTGCTTGTAATTGGAGAAATTATAAATCCTGCCTTGTGTGTCTAATCACTGTGCTGTGATTCGTTACAGCACAAGCTGATTTTTTGGAAGTGGAGGGGGGGCTGGATGTCCCTGCATGGCAGTTTGGAAATGTGGTCACCCTACTCTATGGGGTTTATTTACTAAAATGGAAGAGTGCAAAATCTGGTGCAATTCTGCATAGAAACCAATCAGCTTCCAGGTTTTATTGCCAAAGCTTAACTGAACTAGCTGAAGTTAGAAGATGATTGGTTACTATGCACAGCTGCACCACATTTAGTGCACCAGTTTTAGTAAATCTACCTCTATGTGTTACATGACCAACCTGATGACTTTTGAAATAAGATTTTATATATATATATATATATATATATATATATATATATATATATATATATATATATATATATATATATATATTTTTTTTTTTTTTTTTAAAGGACTGGAGGGGTGGAAGGCAAAGATGGAAGTGTGCTTTAAAAAGCTCTTAAAACTCACTGAAAGCTTTGCAAATGCTTTGTAAACACTTTCTATACATGCAGCTCTATGCCATATGTACAAGGTCTTACAGTACAATTAGAGGGATAGTTTAGAGTTCTAATATGACATTTTCAGTGATATACTGGGATGATTCTACAGCTACTCCTGTTTGGAAAAAAATATATCTTCACTTTCTACTAACCATTCTATCTGCATTGTATAAGAAATTATGCCAACTGTTCTTTTTGTTTAAATTTGCTTTATTACTGTATTTTAGAATCAACCTATGCACACTAATCTTTAGAATGGAACTACTCTGTATCTGAGCACTACAAACCAAAAACGCTTGTTAATTAATTTTTAATGTTCTAAGTAAACTCTCCCATCCAATCATGTCTCCGTGCTTTATTTTGAGGAGAAATCACTTTGAAAAAAAACCCCTAGAATTTCTGACCGTGGCCATCTTGAGTAAGGGCAGATGATTCATGTAGCATTTACTTCCTGTAATCCATCTGTCCTTAGCTCTGGCATGCAGACTGGAGAGTGTGCTTAGCTAAGAAAGCCCCTCCTCCTCTTCTGAAGACTGTTGGGATGTATGATATCATATGCCTAGGTTTGGAAACCAGGAAGTAACTGAAGTAAATATAACATAACTTTCTATCTAGGGTTGCACCGATACCACTTTTTTTTAAGATCGAGTACAAGTACCAATGCCTTTTTTCAAGTACTCGCTGATACCGATTACTGATACTTTTTTTAATGTCATGTGACAGTGGACTGTGTCAGTGTTTTTTTTATTTTTATTTTTTTTTATTTTTTACAATTTTATTTTTTACAGTTTTTTTTTTTAGTGTTTTTTACAATTCATATATATTTTTTATTTTTTTTAAATGCTTTATTTGTTGGTGGGGGGGGGGGGGGAGTGGACAGAGTCAGTGTATTTTTTTTTTTTTACAATTTTACCTTTTAAATATTTATTACAATTTTTAACTACTATTTAATTAGTATTATTATTAGTTTTTCTTTAGCAGCCCTGTTGGTGGGGGGGGCTTAGGTGAGATATCAGGGGTCTGACATCCCCCCTTTGAGACAGGGAAAGGGACTGAGGACACAGATTCCCCAGTCCCTTTCTCTGCAGCCTCAGCTGCACTGCAGTTTACGATACTCAGTCATGAATGGACAGAGTCAGTGATCACTGACCATGCATTCAGAAAAGGAAGGAGCCGGTAAATGACAGATTTGCCGGCTCCTTCCTCCGCTCTCTATCCTGACAGATCCAGGACAGGGGGGGGACCAGAGGAGCATGGAGGGGGACCGGAGGACACCGAGGGGGACTGGAGGACACCGAGGGGGACTGGAGGAGGACCGGAGGAGCACAGAGAGGGGGACAGGAGGAGCACAGAGAGGGGGACAGGAGGCGCACACAGAGGAGGACACAGAGAAGGACACAGGGGACAATGATCGGGATGATCAGGAGGGTGGTGGGGGGAGTTACAAGCACCGATCTCCCTGTATAGATTTCAATAAAGCAGCTGAAAGCCGCAGGGGGAGGGGGGCGGAATGTCAGCTGCTTTATTGAAATCTTTACAGGGAGCTTGGTGCTTGTAACTCCCCCCACCTTGACACCGATCACCCCTGACTGCCCAGGTATCGGGTCAAGCATCAGAGCATTTGCACGAGTACAGGTACTCGTGTAAATGCTGGGTATCAGCACCGATACTAGTATCGGTATCGGTGCAACCCTATTCATATCTATTTCAGAATGCTAGCATATGAATTAGAAATAGTGAAAGTTAGCTGAGAGAGTACCACTTTAAGGAAAATCCTAAAATTTTGTCTACTCTTCAAAAAAAAAGAAAATTGAGTACTGTCCGTGATACTTTTTTTATTTGCACTAACATACAATTTTTCAGGACAAGCTTTCGGGGTATGTCCCCTTCTTCAAGGTCCAAGCAGTACTGATTCACAAATTTTTAAGCAGAATGTTAAAGAAGAAAGAAAAAAAAAAAAAAAGGGAAAACCAAACACATACATATCAATGGTAATAAAGATAGCAGCAGAGTTAGTGAGATAAGACAGAGGGAGAGCTAGGGGGGAATGCAGGGGGGGGGAATACTAATCACAGAGCGGTCGTTTCTTCTTTAACATTCTGCTTAAAAATTTGTGAATCAGTACTGCTTGGACCTTGAAGAAGGGGACATACCCCGAAAGCTTGTCCTGAAAAATTGTATGTTAGTGCAAATAAAAAAAGTATCACGGACAGTACTCAATTTTCTCTGTCACAATTGCACTAATACGGCTACAACAAATCAAAAAAAAAGAAAAAAACCCTTTGAAACAAAAGATATGGCATGGCAAATCAACACAAAAGTATAAAAGTCAAAAGTATCAAAAAATTAAGCCTTACAGCAACAGCTCAAATTTAATATTCAAAACATATCAGTTTGCCCCCAAAAGATTTGTGTACTCACCCAGAAGATGAGGTTGAAGATGAACATGGTAATTTTGATGCACAGTAGGCAGCCACGTGTCATACTCATCTTCTTGAGTTCTAGAAGTAAAAGAAAAGAGAGATCCAGATATAGGACAATAACTCTGTTCTCCTTTTTGGCTTCCACCGTTTGTGGCTCTTCAGGATTATGTTGCACCCCGCTGAATGAACAGCTGTCCGCAACCCCCCAACGTCCTCTGTATACTCCTTTCCATCGTGCCCTGCGACCCCGAGGTGGGGAGCTTTGACTGTAGCTGGGGTCATCACTACTGGAAGTATGCATTCTGTATGAGTTCTGTCTAGTATACCAAAGTCTTAAAGAGTACCCCTATATTTGCTATAATAATCCAGTTTTCAGCAAGCTTGACTTGTTGGTTATACAATAAATGTGTTCATAATGTATTAAAAAAAAAACAACTTGCAGGTACTCAATGTGCTAAAAAGAGGGCAGTAGGTGCCTAACCTACAGCTTTTCTACTGTTGTGAATATAAGCATGTGCTTCTTAGGATCTTCAAAGTTAATATTGGTGCCTAGATTGTACTGTCTTGCACTTTAAAAGGGTTCACTCCATTAATTCGGTATTCACATTAGTATGGATTTTTACAATAACTTTAGTTCTACATAAAAATGTCTTTTTCAAAGCATGTCTGGATGAATCCAAGGTGTTGGGACACCAATGTTCCTAAGAAATGAGACCAGGCAACAAACTCCTTTTCAGACAGGTAATGTCAGTAGAAGTACAGATTTGTCCTGGAAAAATCGGAATGGCCTCCAAACTCTACGAGGATATATGCTCTCAAGTAATATAGTAATACAACAGAACTCAATTTTCAGAGAACACAAAGTAAGAGCTTGTACGCTACATAATCAAGTCTTTCCTGTTGCACCAAGCTTTATGCTTCAAGCGGAAGAAAATAAATTATACATATTTGAAAATAGGATATATTTAGGTTACAGTAAGGAGATGAGAACTAACATCATTGTATTTAGTATGATCAAATTCAAATCATTACTGGCTTTGATCTCCTTCGCTAGTTTTGCAGCAACCCCCGCTTGGCAGTAGGAAGCCCACGCTAATTAGATATTCGGTCTCCACATACCCTTGGGCTTCCTTTCATGTTGCTTCTGACAAGTTTTAGATAAAAGCATACGCAGGAATACAAAATATTTGTAAAATAGCAAAGTGGAGGTATTAATTCAAATAACCTACCACAAAGGCTTAAGGGGTTCACAGTATCATGGTGTTACCATGCTGAACATCTAAATGGCCTAGCCACAACAGAGACCACATGTTGCTATGTATCATCACTGTGTAGATGACTGAGGATAACTTTTACCAACCATAACTTTTACAGCTGGGGTCTTAATTACCGGAGGTCATAAGAATGGAATTTCTTCTGACAAGCCATAAATCAAATATACAATGTTTAGGATAACTGCCAATACACAGGAACAGGTAATAATAATAGATGGTCCTTAACAGCAAGAAAATGCTCAGATTATCTATAATTGCATCTCTTAGTTTGAAAGCAGCCCTTGTAAAATGCCATTGCAAATGGCACAAGGATTTTTTCAGCCAGTACCGTTAGGACTTTACCATCAATTGTCATAACTGGATAACCATTCAAGAATTGAGAAAGAAATTAAGGTTTGACCTGTAGAGATTTTAAAACCCAGATAGCAAATATGTTGAAAAATATTGTTGGAGTCTAATGTTCAGCCTTTGTATGGTTCACAATTGGAGCACATAATCCCCAGAGACCTATTGTGTTCTAGGTTAGACAGGATGAAGAATTCTACATTAAACTGTCCACCCCAACTAAAATCTTCAACTTAATGGCAGAAATGATCAGGCACTCTTGAAAATTTGTTTGCGTGTAAATTTTTAAAAAATGCTAAGAAATCAAAAGGGATTTATACATTTCATGCACATACAATGCATCTTTAGGTAAATAGGGCTGAAAGGAGTAATTGATGTTATAAGTGGTACTCTGATTACTTTAGGGTAATTATCAAAGCCCTAGGTATTAATAAAGAAAAAAAATCTGGCTTTAAATAGCAGATGAATTTAGAATTTTTAACAATCCATAAATCATTCATTACCTTTAATAACAAGCAGGCTGATCTTTACCACCTTTGTGTCCTGACTCAGTATGACTTTGCTACATTTGCAAAAACAGCATGTAAACAGCATGTAACCGTAACTATAAAATGGCTACATAATAATAATCTATAATCCATAATCAGCAAGGTGCTGCCAAATTTCTGTAAAGCACAGTCAGAAATATTTAGCACTGATTTTAATTCATATACTCAAATTCAGAGTGCACTGATAAAGTAGTCTATTAATATCCATTTAAAATGGACAGGATTGTTTCTCCCAGTAGGAGATGTTCAGATTAATGCCAGCAACAACATTATCATTCCACCAGGAAGTCATAGAAGATATCCTATCTCTTTACTGAGCTTCTGAGCCGAAAGGTATAACTCTTAAGTATGTGCTCAGAGCAAGGTAGAAAATACATGGCATTAACTGAACACTGTCCTGTATAGCAACCATTAAAAGGATGAGGCCAAGTCAATACATGTTATCTCAGTATTTTAGGCAAGCACTCTACTTTTAGGAAACAATTCATAAGGTATCCTTGGAAACTGTCACAAAACTATTTTAATGACAAAATAGTTTTCCTTAGGTACATATCAAAAACATTTAAAAGATTAGTTCTGCAAGCTCACATCCAAAGATGAGGCCACCAATAAATAGAGATGTAAAACTGATAATAACAAAACTGAACTTTAAAAGTACCATTATCCAGAGCTACTACACAAATGTGATACTATTAAAACTAGGTCAAAGCCATGACACCAAAGATATTGATAGCTGATTCATATATACTTCTAATGCAAGGAACACATTTTTTATCCCAACTTAGGAGAACAACATTATCAGTCTTCTTGGAAGTGAGGGAACATCCAGATTGAGCGATGTGTTGACATGGTCTTCTTGAAACAGATGGAAGAAGTTAATGAAGACTCAAAGGGAGCGCATACAGATTGAGATGTTAGTTTGGAAAGGCAAGAGTGGAATTCCAAAGTGGTACAAAGAAAAAAAAAGAAAGCGATGGGTCAGAAAGATTAGAACAAGATGGAGAGCAGAGGTCAAGATGTCATGTGGTCCCAACTTGTGTTTAGTTTGGATTCCATGACCAAGCACTTAATCTATATATCCAGCTGGGAAAATTCCTCAGTGTGGTCAGTCTTTGTGTATAACAGGATTTTTCGTGATGTGGTTTGTTTTTAAAGGACAATGCTCTTTTTCATCTGTAGTAGGTTCTTTGACATAATAATCAATCCTTAAACGAGTCAAAGATTAATTCCCCCTGCAGAGCTAGCCACATGATCTTCAGTAGTCTCCTCTGGGACAGGTCAGAACACCAGACCACTGGTGGGACATCTGTTCTTCTCTGGAGAGAATGGATTCTCCTTTGCTCCTCACTTACCTTTCTTAGTTTACAGGGCAAAACATTTAGCAAACCCCAAGATAGCTCAAGGGCTTCTCCAGTTTTAGGGGCACTTCTATATAAGGACTCTGAGCCTTGTGCTGCACTTGCACTTGTTTAGCTGAAATCAAAATCCCCCAAATAGCAGGGGGAGCTTTGAAACAATGCTAGGTGAATAAAATAAATCTGCTGAGCTTGGATTCTTGAGCAGAAATAACATAAAATGAACCAAAATCCTACAGGGGCCAACGTAGGAAGAGGACAACCGATTGCAGCGAAGGTGAGGTGCCAGCTGCAGCAGGAACACGCTGCATCTTACACAGACTGGCCAGTCGTCAGAGGTTCCCTTTCATTGTTCTGCATTATCAGCAAAGAGCCACTTTCGGAGTTTGCTCTCAGATGCCTTTCCAGCCTAGTCTTCAGGGAGCAGCATGTATTCCGAAAGCGATTTCCATCTGCAGCTCATCATTAACCTTATGAGATCCATTATTAACAATTATAAAAGCAAAAAGAAAGGAATTCCATATATGAAATCCCAGAACTGCAGGAGTCTATTCTAAGATTTTTCTAAAGCTTGTTTTTTCTAAAAACTGATTTTTTTTTTTCCCGAGCGATGGTGACAGCTCCAGATCTGACTGACAACGGTAAGGGAAGCTTGGGAAAGAGAGAGGAGGAAAATATTTGCAGTCGATGCACAGAGAGGGTCAAAGATGAGGAGGGAGCAGAGGACTGGGGAATTGGAAAGGCATCAAAGTAGATGTAGTCAGAACATAGGAAAATGTATTCAACGGTACAAAGCAACCACACAGAGGGTTAAAATAGATAAGTGGGACAGATGGGAAGAGACGCATGCAGCATGAGAGGCTGTACTACAGATATATGTATTCACACATTACATGTACAATAGGAATTATACTGGATCCAAAGTGGAGCAGCACAGCTTACAGAGGGGTGGGATGTCACCCTGCACTGCAATGCAGCAACTTGTACTTTTGTGTGTAGAAAAACTTACACTGCCACAGGGTCAGTGCTGTGCTCCCTTTCGCTTATGGTTGATCTGGGATATCCAAGGAGCTTCTTTTAACATCAAAGACAAATGGAAGCTGAGAGATGCAATACGGCACCTATTCAGCAGGGTATTCAACCCCTTTCTAAAGTGTGCCAATGGCTGAAATGGGGAAACGGGAGAATGAAAATGATGCAGTAGTTGCCTGTAGCAACCAGATTGGTGGTTTAATCCTCCGGGGTAAGATTAATCTTGGCTGCATGTTATGGGCAACTGACCTATTTTCTTTTGTACTAGACTATTTTTATATATTAACAACTATGTATCAGAAATAAAACTGATAGCATGAAGCAATACAGCGATTAAGTACACCTACATAGAAATATTACTAAACTACAGAACTATTGTTCAGGCTAATTGGTTTTGATTGATTATGATTTGTACTAAAATAGATATGAAAAAGCTGAATCACAATCATCAGAAGTGAAGTTGCTAGTCCACGTGTCAGCAAGCAGATTTCGTCTATCAATGTGATCTTGTTTTGCTCCAATAACTGACTTTTGTATGTCTGCCCCATGACATAAGAGCTGAGCTCATGTCAAACAGTTAAATGCACGATTAAATAATATATAAAGTTCACACTAGATCTATTGGGACTATGGCAGCTATTTGCAGCACAGCCCCAATGCATAGATAAGGCAAAATTCTTGGTTTCCTATGATGTCATTTTACACCACAGAAATGCTGTGGCACACACTGAAAAGAGTACTGCATGCAGTACTGTTTTCAGCGCAGCGGGTTGTAATGCGAACCGGCACATCACGAATACATTGGCATTATTTCTCCCACCATACACCAGCAACCAATGCGCTCAGCACAGTTCACTGGTGTGAATGAGCCCTAAGATCTGCTTTACCCTCCAAAGCAATTGCAGTTTTGTCCATCTGGTCCTAAGGTTTACAAAGCTCTGCCAAACAGCACAGCCCTTCTCTTCTGCAGTTCACTAACACTTAATGGTCTTGGCCCAACCCTAGCCTGTGACTGCACAAAGAAAGGAAAAGCAAAAGACTGATGAACTCATCTCTCTTTCACTCTGTACAGCACTCTCTTACTATCAGCATGATGCATGCACTGCTGTACAACCGACATTCTTTGAGCTGCTTCTCCCTCTAGAAGTCTGGGTTTTGCAGTACAGGGGATTGCAAGAGGCTGATATCAAGCCAAATTCAAGTAATTACACTGCTTGCATTTAAAAAAAATATATATCTAATTATGTATTAAAGTGATACTAAACATACACTGTTTATAGTGAGTGTAAAGCTTTATTTATTTATTTTCCATTAAAATAACAAACATGTTATACTTACCTGGTCTGTGCAATGGTTTTGCACAGAGTGGCCCAGATCCTCCTCTTCCCGGGTCCCATGCCGGTGCTCCTGGCTCCTCCCTCCTTCCAGGTGCTCCCACAGCAAGCACCTTGCTATGGGGGCACTCGAGCCGAGCCGCTGCTCTGTGTGTCCATTCACACAAGGAGCTGCGGTTTGGCCCGGCCACTCCATCTCCTGATTGGCTCACTGGCCGTGATTGACAGCAGCCAATGGCTCCCGCTGCTGCCAGTAGCCAAATTTAGGAGTGTGAGTCCCCTGAGAGGCAAGGCGAAGGTAAGTATTACGGGGGCTGGGGGGGGGGGGGCTGCTGCACACAGAAAGTTTTTTACCTTCATGCATAAAATGCATGAAGGTAAAAAACCTTGTGCCTTTACAACCACTTTAATTTGCATTATCCCTTCTCTTTCTGTATTTAAATGATAGCACTGTAAATATTTTAATAATAAAAAAAAATTTAAGTATCTTTTTTACTAATCGATATACAGCTGTCACATGACCCAGCTCTCTCCCAGCCTGTCTGCAGGGAAACAGTGGCAGAAGGAGCTGCTAATCCTCTGCTGCTGGTCACATGTTCAAAAAAAAAAAAAGCAGCCTTTGGAATACATAGTAAAAATAATTTATTATCAATAAACGGTTTTAAATTGTCATACAAATATATATTTGAAATCAAATCTTTATTATTTTGTGGGTGTATTGGGTGTGGGTGGATTTCTGCCAGTCACAGGCTGTGTCACGCCACTCCAGCCTGTATCGTAGAATAACAGGGAGGTGAAGCCTCCATCAGTCTACATGTAAAATCCCACCCCCATTATGTTTAGCTGGTTAGTGGGCATTGAGGAGGAGGGAGGGAGTGGGCTGTGATTTTCAACTGTGTATACGCCAACATGTGTGACTCTATAGTCACATGGGCTGCTCAGATGGGATAGGTAGGAAATGCTCAGGGTGGAAAACTACACTGACAACTGAGCATGTGCACTAGCCACCAACACTGCTCTGTAAAATCCCCAACTGCAATGGGGACATGATCAGGAGGGAGGGACAGAGAACAGCAGGATCAACTAGTTTTTTTTGCAGAATACAAAAAACGAATCCTATAGTGAATATGGACAGCATGTAATACACCATTTTTTAATAGTTTTAATGATGTGGGTTTAATGACACTTTAACTACTTCCCCTGGTTAGACGTCCTGGACTGGAAATATCTGAATGCTACAGGAATCATCCAGATATCTTTTTTTTTCAGCCAGCGATTCCCTACAGTGTAAAAGCCATTTTAGTGGCTGTTCAGCCGCTTGATTGCTTTTACAGGCTGCGCCCGGCACCCTCGTGTGCTTTTCCGGGCTCTCCCATGCGATTGGGGAGCCCCAGATGGTCCACAGTCAGCTGTATGACCCTCGGAGGCCAGAAGTGATGTCATGACGTCACTTCTGGCTTTAGTAGATGTAAACACTGCCATTTTGTTTGCTGGAAAGTCTCAGATCAATTTTATTTTTTATCTCAGGTTTTCCTTTGCATGTGACATAGTAAATTGAAACGACTGCCATTTTTTCCCCGAGTCTCTGCTTATATATATATATATATATATATATATATATATATATATATATATTGTGACAGCAGGCAGGTAAAATCACCTGGTTGCATCCAGGATGGAAAATATGTATGCCCTAGATTCAGGCTTTATGCTGACTTATACCACTAGGGGGAGTGCTGGGAGTCCTGCAGGGGAAGAGTTAATGAGCCCAGCTGAAGTAAGTGGGCTCATTAAGACCTATAGAAAACACCCCAGCAGGCTTAGGGAGATGCTCCATCCTGGAACCAGTTCTGTGATTGTGTAGACTGGGGAGTGTGGTATCTGAGCTTTGCGGTGAGTTAACGCCTGTGTGGCAAAACTTCTCAAAGAGAGATAGGGTCTGGGGCAGCACAAGGCTGCACCCAGTTGTTAGTTAGGGACACTACGTGTGTAGTAAGCGGTCAAGCTGACCAGGATTTCTTTTCATGTTTCTTTTTTTTCTGTTATTTTTCAATGCATCTAGTCTGAATAAACCGCACCTTTGTTTTTGTTTCACCTACCAAGCTGTCTGCTGTGCCTGATTTTGTGTGGTGAACCCATCCAGGGGGTCACACACACCCGCTGCCGAGCTAACCCCTCACAGTTGGTGGAGAAGCAGGGGCAGTTTTTTTTTTAAGGCCAGCATGGAGGAGATACTGAGACAGCTGGCTCTAGCAAATGCAAATCAGCAGCAGACAAATGCAGGTTTGCAAAAGAGCCTTGCAGCCCAGCAGCAGACAAATGCAACTTTGCAGCAGAGTCTGGAAGCTCAGCAGAAAGCTCAACTGCAGAGTCTGGACGCTCAGCAACAAGCCCAGCAGCAATCTGAGGCCCGCTTCATAGAGCTGTTACAAAAGCAAGAGCAGAGACTCCAACAACAAATCGAGACATTAATGCAGCAACGGCCGCAGACCAGTGAGGCAAGTGGTTCCACTAATACTGCATCCTTTGGTGTGAGCCGTTTACTGACAAAAATGACTGGAGAGGATGATCCGGAGGTGTTTTTGACCACATTTGAAAGGACTGCTGAAAGGGAAAAGTGGCCTAAGGAGCAGTGGGCTGGACTTGTGGCCCCTCTGTTAACAGGGGAATCGCAGAAAGCCTATTATGACCTAGAGCCGGACCAAGCAAAAGACTATGTGGTGCTAAAAACAGAAATATTGGCACGGCTGGGTGTCACCCTGGCCGTCCGGGCTCAGCGTGTACATAACTGGACTTTCCGGCTTGGAAAACCCCCCAGGTCTCAAATGTATGATCTCATTCACCTGAGCAGGAGGTGGCTGCAGCCAGAGACTTTGACCGCACCAAACATTGTGGAACGTGTTGTTATGGATCGTTTCCTGAGAGCTCTTCCTACTGCCATCCAAAAGTGGGTAAGCCATGGAGCCCCAGAAACTGCAGATAAGCTTGTGGATCTGGTTGAGAGGTACTTGGCTACAGAGAACCTGACCACCTCTTCCAGGGACTCACGGACTTTCCACCCTAAGACCAGACCATCCCCAGTGGCGGGTAAGATGACTCCAAGGGGTGAGGGTGGAGAGAGTGAGAAGGTGGGGGTTCAACCTAATGTCTGGCGGGAGCAGCCCGGGAAGCCCAGGCCGCAAGGGGCAGCGAAAAAGATTATTTGCTACCGCTGCCGGCAAGAGGGACATATTTCAGCTAATTGCCCAGTTGTGGATGAACCTATGCAATGTGACTTTATAAGGGACAGACGTCAGTCGATGTTTGCGACAGTCGCTTGTACTGCCATTCGGGGACCTGAGAAACATTTATGTAAAATGTGTATTAATGGTAGAAATGTGGATGTGTTGCTGGATTCAGGTAGCCTGGTGACATTGATAAAGGCTGAATTAGTTACTACAGTGGTCTCTGGGAATAACAAGGTGGCTGTTATTTGTGTGCATGGGGACACCCGAGAGTATCCTGTAACTTCAGTGTTTTTTGAGACCCACAAAGGTAACCTCTCTCATCAGGTGGGGTTAGTGTCTCACTTACCACATGATGCCATTGTGGGAAGGGATTTTCCAATGTTCTGGGAACTCTGGGATTGTCCTGAGCCCCCCACTGGTGCCCCTATAGACCAGAAAGATGATGACCAGAATTCCTCTGAGAGTGGTGAGGACTCTCCAGACTTTCCCTTGTCGGTATTGGCAGGGGAAACTCGAGAAAATGGGGAGGAGCCAACATCCTCAGATGAAAACATGCCGTCTGTGGAATTTTCAGATCTTGAGGTTCACAGGGAAAATTTTGCCACAGAACAGTTAAAAGACCCCACCCTAATAAAGGCACGGGAGAATGTGGTGAAAATAGATGGCGAGTTAGTGAACCCAGAAAAAACTTGCACTTACCCGTACTTCACTGTGGAAAGGGACCTACTGTATCGAGTGGCTCAAAGGGCAGAAGAAACCGTTGAGCAACTTGTGGTGCCCAAACCTTACCGGAAGTTGGTGTTGGAATTGGCCCATGGGCACATTCTTGGAGGTCATCTGGGGACAGAGAAAACCAGAGAGAGAGTATTGCAGAGATTCTATTGGCCTGGGGTCATGAAGGAAACAGAAAATTATTGTTCCTCCTGCCCTGTGTGTCAGAAATCGGCACCTATGCCACATTTCCGTAACCCGCTGGTACCTCTTCCTATCATTGAGATCCCCTTTGAGAGGATCGCAATGGATTTGGTAGGTCCGATAATGAAGTCCGCTAGGGGGCATCAGTACATTTTGGTTATAATGGACTATGCCACCCGTTATCCGGAAGCGATTCCTCTTCGAAATACCTCGGCCAAAACCATAGCCAAAGAACTATCACTTGTTTTTAGCCGTGTGGGTATTTGTAAGGAACTGCTTACGGACCAAGGTACACCTTTTATGTCCCGGGTTATGAAAGAACTATGCAAGTTGTTCAAAGTGACACAATTACGTACGTCTGTGTATCACCCCCAAACAGATGGGTTAGTTGAAAGATTCAACAAAACCCTAAAACAAATGTTAAAGAAGGTGGTGGATAGAGATGGAAAGAATTGGGACTGTCTAATACCCTATTTGATGTTTGCCATTAGGGAGGTACCCCAATCCTCTACGGGTTTCTCACCCTTCGAGTTACTCTATGGGAGACACCCAAGAGGACTGCTGGATATCGCCAAGGAAACTTGGGAAAATGAGAGTTCTCCCCACAGGAGTGTGATTGAGCATGTCGCCCTGATGCAAGATAGAATTGCACAGGTAATGGCAATCGTAAAGGAACATTTGGCCCAATCGCAGTTAGCACAGCAGAGAGTGTACAACCGTGGGGCCAAGACCCGTACTTTTTCCCCGGGGGATAAGGTATTGGTGCTAGTCCCTACGGTTGAAAGCAAATTCATGGCCAAATGGCAAGGTCCATACGAAGTTCTTGAAAAATTGAGCGAGGTGAACTATAGGGTCAGACAGCCAGGAAGGCGAAAGCTGGAACAGGTATATCACGTCAATCTGCTGAAAGCCTGGAGGGATAGGGAATCCCTAGTTGCAGAGACTTTGTCACCGGTCCAGTCTGATTGCTTTGTTCCTGAGGTTGGAATCGCAGTCACCTTATCGAAACCCCAAAAACAGGAGGTTAAAGAGTTTGTACTTCGCAACAAAGAGATTTTCTCTGAGCTGCCGGGAGAAACATCTGGCGTAGAGCATGATATTATTACCCCGCCAGGAGAAAGGGTAAAACTAAAACCTTATAGAATACCAGAGGCCCGACGGGAGGCAATACGTGGGGAGGTTCAAAGGATGCTGGAATTGGGTGTGATAGAGGAGTCCCAGAGTGACTGGTCCAGTCCTATCGTACTAGTGCCCAAACCTGATGGGAGCTGGCGGTTTTGTAACGATTTTCGACAATTGAATAAAGTTACAAAATTTGACACCTACCCCATGCCGCGTATAGATGAGTTGATCGACCGGCTGGGAACAGCCCGATACATGACAACTCTCGATCTCACCAAAGGGTATTGGCAAATTCCCCTGGCCGAGTCGGCCAAGGAGAAAACTGCGTTTGTAACCCCAGATGGGGCGTTTCAATACAAGAGAATGCCGTTTGGGTTACAGAATGCACCTGCAACATTCCAGCGGAAAATGGACAAGATTCTGAGGCCCCATCAGAAGTATGCTGCAGCTTACCTGGATGATGTGATTATCCATAGCACAGATTGGGTCTCACATCTGCCAAAAGTGCAAGCAGTCTTAGACTCCATTCGGGAAGCTGGGTTTACGGCCAATCCAAAGAAGTGTACCATTGGACAGGAGGAGGCCAAATATCTGGGGTACACTATTGGGAGGGGAGTGATAAAGCCTCAAGTCAATAAAGTCGAGGCCATACAGAGTTGGCCACGTCCCAACAGCAAGAAACAGGTACGAGCCTTTCTGGGAATCGCTGGCTATTATCGGCGATTCATCCCCCATTTTGCTTCTCAGGCTGTGCCCCTCACCAACCTGACAAAAGGGAAAGAGTCTGTCATGGTCAAATGGTCCCCAGAGGCTGAAGCAGCATTCCAGTCATTAAAAACCGCCTTATGTAGCCAGCCAGTGTTGTACTCCCCAGACTTCTCTAAGGACTTTGTTGTACAAACTGATGCATCAGACGTTGGGTTGGGAGCAGTGTTGTCCCAGGTCTGGAACGGGGAAGAGCACCCAGTCATTTACCTCAGCAGGAAATTGAAGTCCCATGAGGTAAATTACGCCACAATTGAGAAGGAGTGTTTAGCTGTGAAGTGGGCTCTAGATTCCCTTCGGTACTATCTATTAGGTAGGCACTTTGACCTGGTAACTGATCACGCTCCTTTAAAGTGGATGGCTCAAAACAAGGAGACCAATAGAAGGATAAATAGGTGGTTCCTGGCCCTACAGGAATTCAACTTTACAGTAAAGCATCGCCCTGGCGTTAAAATGGGGAATGTGGATGCTTTGTCTCGAGTACATGCGTGCCTGACTGCGTGTGTTCCAACCCCAAGGTTGAAACAAGAGGGGGGGGTATGTGACAGCAGGCAGGTAAAATCACCTGGTTGCATCCAGGATGGAAAATATGTATGCCCTAGATTCAGGCTTTATGCTGACTTATACCACTAGGGGGAGTGCTGGGAGTCCTGCAGGGGAAGAGTTAATGAGCCCAGCTGAAGTAAGTGGGCTCATTAAGACCTATAGAAAACACCCCAGCAGGCTTAGGGAGATGCTCCATCCTGGAACCAGTTCTGTGATTGTGTAGACTGGGGAGTGTGGTATCTGAGCTTTGCGGTGAGTTAACGCCTGTGTGGCAAAACTTCTCAAAGAGAGATAGGGTCTGGGGCAGCACAAGGCTGCACCCAGTTGTTAGTTAGGGACACTACGTGTGTAGTAAGCGGTCAAGCTGACCAGGATTTCTTTTCATGTTTCTTTTTTTTCTGTTATTTTTCAATGCATCTAGTCTGAATAAACCGCACCTTTGTTTTTGTTTCACCTACCAAGCTGTCTGCTGTGCCTGATTTTGTGTGGTGAACCCATCCAGGGGGTCACACACACCCGCTGCCGAGCTAACCCCTCACAGTATATATATATATATATATATATATATATATATATTATATATTATATATATATAAAACATGTTTTGGGGTTCTAAGTAATTTTCTAGCAAAAAAAAAAAAACAAAAAGAAGATTTTTTTTACGTGTAGGAGAGAAATGCCAGTATTTACTTGGGCTGGAAGTGGTTAATGAATAGAGAGCTGCATTACTTTGTGCCTTTTAAATATGCCTGGAGTTCAGGTTTAAAGCCTAAATTTAGTAAAAAAAAATAAAATAAATGTTTTAAAAATATCAGCAGAAGTGACTGTACCTACAATCAATGAGAAGTGCCCCTTATGCTGCTAGTTGCAGTTTTCATTGAAATCCTCAGTCCAGAGATCCCCCACCATCACCGCATCTGTAATCTTCCTGTGTTGCACTCAACAAAAAGCGCCTACTATTCCTGTGCTTTCCTCCCCCTCCTCCTTTCATAGAAGCTGTACTATAAAGGAAAAGTGCTCCGTGAATGGAGGAAGGGTGGGTGGATGAATGAACGGTCCGCCTTATTGATTCATAGATCGTTTTTAACTATACTGACCTCCTACTAGACATGCTACTCCTCTGACTTCAATGCTAGTTACCTGGCTGTCATGCAGATACTCCTGTCTACACAATGGTAGCTTCAATGTTCTTCTCTCATGGCAGCTTTCCTTTATTGTGCATAGAAAGCCCCAGCTGGCAATGTTATCTTTTGATGCAATTTACTGAAAAGCTGAAATGAGAAAACTGGAGGAAATTTAATGTGTCTGGGTTTTCTAAAGAAAGCAATCCTTGTTGTTCTCTGCTGATGCTGGAGGAAAACGTTAATGTAATTTGAAAATTTTAGCCAGTGGTCCATCATTCTCCTGTGTCTGTGCAGTCCAAGATGTTCCTGACATATAAAGAGCAAATGTACGCTTTATTCTGGAGGTTGCATACTGTTGACAAAATTTAGAGATAATTTTTTTTTTATCCTATTGCATTCCTCCCCTTTAATACCCAAAAACACCCCCTCCTCTTATTTATTTTTTTTTGTAAATACCTTTTTTGCTCCTTCACCCTCATACTTCCTCCTTGGCCTCCACCAATTATGTGGGGTATCCACATCATATTACTAAAAGGCTGCAGGCATCCAACTCCAAGGTGTTGTGAGATTTTGCACTTCCTTATGCCGCGTACACACGAGTGGACTTTTCGACTGGTCTAACGAACCTATGACAATTCGAAAGCCTTGAGGCGATTCAGTTCGCATTTGCAGCGCTTTACAAATCATTCATTCATTCGTGTGTGGGCTTCATCGGACCTGCAGTGGACTTTTTTGGTTGAAAATCTGACGGACTGTAGATTTGGAACATGTTTCAAATCTTTACTTCGGAACTCCGCCGGACCCAATTCCTATCGAAAAGTCCGCTCATCTGTATGCTAGTCCGATGGATGAAAACCAACGCTAGGGCAGCTACTGGCTATCAACTTCCTCATTTTAGTCCGGTCGTACGTCATCACGCACAAATCCGTCAGACTTTGGTGTGATTGTGTGTAGGCAAGTCTGTTCGTTGGGAAAGTCCGTTGGAAGTCCGCCGAACGTCCGTCAGACCAGTCCGGTCGAAAAGTCAGCTCGTGTATACGCGGCATTACATGGCTAGCTAGATCTCCATGTGCCAAGATCATTTCACCCGGTCAGCCAGCTGTGAAAGTCAATAATAACAGACAGCTTCAGATCCAAGATGGCAACATAGAAATAACGAACACTGAAAACTTGAGTTCCAAGATGGACAGCGATGTACCCCTGTGGGCCAACAAGCATGTTCAGTATGTCTGACTTATATTATGCTTTATTGATGTGACTTAATAACATATTCTACAAATAGGTAGAAGGTCCTCTTCCACTCAAATGTAGGGATGCATGTTAGGATAGAGGTGCTGTCATAAACCTTACAGTAGACCTTTCCTAAGAGAAATATGAGGGTTGTCATTGAATGCCTTCTATTTTGAAATGCTAGTTTCTGTTCCTCTGACCCTCTGGCATTAATCCTTTGAGAAATTTGCCAGGAGCATGCCTATCAGGAAAGTCAGAATAAAATCAGAACAGTTATGGGTCAGTGGCTCAGGTAATAAAATGCTTAATACAACAGTCAGGTACTTCTGACTTTTACAAAATTAAAATGACAGCAATAGCAGTCTCCGTGTTTTTTCCAGAAAAGGTTCCCTTTAGTCACCCCCCAGTAAATGCAGGTAAAAAATGGGTTGTATGGTGAAAGTCCTCTTTAGCCCCCGTTCACATCAGCGCAATTTTACAGGTCAAATCGTATGTGAAATTGTAGCCTATTGCCGGCAATGGTGTGACGCCGACTTTTCCTGTCATGAACCCGCACAGATGTCTTTCAAGTCGCCCCCGAAGTCGGACTGAAATGCGGCTTTTAAATCGTGCGAGTTAAGATTCAGTCGCACATTTTCAAAGCCGCGTTCAATGTGAACGAGCGCTTAAGGCTGGGTTCACACTACCTTCGCATGCGGTTTACAGCAGGGGTCCCGTTCACCGTTTCAGGTCTGATTTCAGCCCGAGTTTTCGGCTGAATTCGGACCTGAAATGGACCAAAAGACGCACAGGGCTTCTGTGCAAATTTGCACTGGAAGATCCGTGAGCAGATCCGTGAGATCCGTGATCCGTGAGCAGACCACTGCAGCAGAAAGCAGAATAAGTGAAATAGAGGACAAACTTCCCCATATGATCAGAGAATCCCAAGCTACCACACGGTTAGCAAGAGCCACCGACACACGCGCTGAGGATTTTGAAAACCGCCTCAGACGCAATAATGTGCACATAGTGGGATTTCCTGAGAAGGCAGAGGGCCGTGATCCCACGCAGTTTATAGAACAATGGATGACGGATGTGTTTGGCAAGGAAGCCTTTACCCACCTATACGCTGTGGAACGGGCGCATAGAGTACCCACCAGACCCCTCCCACCTGGGCACCCTCCTCGCCCGATCCTGGCTCGCTTTTTAAACTACCGGGACAGAGAAATCATTTTGAGGCTAGCCAGAGAGAAGAGGAATATCCAATATAATGGCACCCGAATCTCCTTTTACCCTGATTTCTCGGCTGCTGTTCAGAAGGATCGCTCACGATTCACCGAAATTAAAAAACGCTTACAGAAGCTATAAGCCTCATATGCAATGCTGTATCCAGCGAAACTCAGAATTACCCTAAGGGGTCGAGTATACTTCTTTGAACACCCGGCTGAGGCCTCTGACTGGCTGGATGCCAACGAAAACGAATTTAGACAAGAACGGAGACCAGAAATGGAGCTTGATTGACACCATCATAACCAGTACAGGACTCTTACATATTTTTCCCTCGGATGGGGGCAGTGCCGGAAACGTACATTGATTTCTTTATTAAGTAATGCGAGCTCGGATGTAAGTTGAACCCTGAGGACGTACACATTAGTACCTATCAGGAACTTTATGCAGAAGATCCAGGACCCTCTTGATGGTCAGTGGGACCGGTTGTCCCATGAAGTTTTGTCATCTACTTTGATGGGGTGGTGGCCTGGATTACAAAGCAAGTTGGCCCTTCTATGTGTTGAACTTTTACAGGGGCATAACCCAGCTCAGAAGAGGCCCCCATGTTTGTTTTACGCACCGTTGTGCGCTTTGATTGTTCTTTTTCTTATACAGATCTGCTCCGGAACCCTAAAGCCAAGTCACCATGCAGGTGAAGACACAGCTTTTTTTCTCTTCTTCAAGATACTCTCTCATCTACTGTCCTCCTTCAGATGTGGCGCAGCAGCTCCCCTATCTCCTGTATGTGGGCGTGGGAGGAGCAAGCAGTGGTTTACCTATTACACTCTTTTTTTGTTCATTCCAAGATGACAACAGTAACTGTGATCTCATGGAACGTTAGAGGGTTACATGACCCCCTAAAAAGGACAATGGTATCATCGTTACTTCGGAAACGTCTCCCGGCTATCTGTGCCTTGCAGGAAACTCACCTTACCAAGGACTCGTTGTCTTGTATTGGTTTTCGTTGGGTGGGCAAGGCATACCATTCCACCCATACCTCATACTCTCGTGGTGTGAGCGTATTGGTACATAGTTCCATAGAATACGAGGAGCTAGGCTCCGAAATTGATGAGGAAGGGAGATATGTCTTTCTTTTGAGTAGATTGTCTACTCCTAAATGTATATTAGCCTTTCTTTATGTGCCTCCTCCGTATAACAACCAAGTGGTGAGAGCCCTTCTGGCATACCAAGTTGCACATCCTGAGGTTCCCCTGTATGCCTTCGGGGATTTTAACCGCTTGGCATCCGCGCTATAGCCGAATGACGGCTACAGCGCGGACCTACATTCCCGGGAGGACGTCATATGACGTCCTCCCCTGTGCACGCTCCCTGCGCGCGCCCTGCAGGGCGCGCGCCGGGCGCGTTGTGATCACCGAGTCACTGAGACTCGGCTGATCACCGATCTGTGTAAGGGGCCGGTCCCGGCCCCTTACCATGTGATCAGCTGTCAGCCAATGACAGCTGATCACATGATGTAAACAAAAGATCGGTAATCGGTTTTTTTTTTTACTCACGCTGACAGCGCGAGTAGAAAAAAAAGCCGATCACCGGATCGGATGTGAGGGACATCGGTCCCCAAGTGGAAGAGGCACATCTGCCTCATCAGTGCCCAATAAAAGTGCCACCTAATAGTGCCCACAGTGCCACCTAATAGTGCCCACAGTGCCACCTAACAGTGCCCACAGTGCCACCTAACAGTGCCCACAAGTACCACCTATCAGTGCCCACAAGTACCACCTATCAGTGCCCACAAGTACCACCTATCAATGCCCACCTGTAGTGCCAATCAGTGCCACCTGCCAGTGCTGCCCATCACTGCCACCCATCAGTGCCCATCACTGCCACCCATCAGTGCCCATTACTGCCGCCTATCAGTGCCCATCACTGCCGCCTCATCAGCGTACATCAATGAAGGAGAAAAATTACCCGTTTAAAATTTTTTAAAACAAAATATAAAAAAATAAACTTTTTTTTTAAAAAAAATTCAGTTTTTTACATTTTTTTAATAAAAAGTAAAAACCGCAGAGGTGATCAAATACCACCAAAAGAAAGCTCTATTTGTGGTGAAAAAATGATAAAAATTTCATTTGGGTACAGTGTTGTATGACCGCGCAATTGTCATTCAAAGTGCGTCAGCGCCGAAAGCTGAAAATTGGTCTGGATAGGAGGGGGGTTTAAGTGCCCGGTAAGCAAGTGGTTAATAACTACACTGATCCATTATTGGACAAACATCCACCAGTAGTGGGTGGGCGGGGAGGGAACCGCACAGCCCTCAGTAAGTTTATGGAGGAGGTGGGGTGGAAAGACCCTTGGAGAGCAGGGAATCCGGGGGTGCGCCAATTCTCTTGCTTCTCCAAGAGCCACTTATCTCTATCAAGTATAGACCTTTGTTTATGTTCGGGAGTAGCAGATCGCTACATCTCAGAAGTGACATATGCTATTAGAAGTGTATCTGATCATTCTCCGTTGATTGTGACCCTAGAGGTGCGTCCTCTTTCCACGATGGCAAAGGCTCCGTGGAAGATGAATGCATTTTGGTTGAATCTCTTCCCTTCCCATGAGCAAATAGAATCCCATATTACAGAATATTGGCGTATTCATGCCAGCGATGCAGCGTCTGCTTTGTCCTGGGAGGCCTTTAAGGCAGTCCTTCGAAACCTTTTCATCGCAGAAATTCAAGCAGTTAAAAGTAAAACACAGGCTCAGAGGGAGGGAATAGAGCGTATGGCAGAAGAACTAGAGGGACAGTTTATCACTGATCCAACCCAAACTAGTAAGGAAGCGTGGCTTTCGGCACAAGATTCGCTATATAAGGTCACGTCATCCACAGCGGAGAGAAAGATTTTTTTAAAAAACAGCGTATTATGAGGAGGGGGAGCACACTGGTCGCCTGCTAGCAACTATTGCCCACTCTCATCAGACCTCTCCATCGATTGGAGCAGTACGCTCACACGGGGGAGGACTAACCAATGTTCCCAGACCAGATCTTGGCAGAATTGGTGCGATTTTACTCCTCGCTGTACCAATCTAAGCAAACATACTCATTGGAATCGCTCACTGAGTACTTAGATGAAATCCAATTGCCCAGCCTATCTGCGGCTTCTCGGATTGAGCTGGATGACCCCTTAACTATTGATGAATTGCAGATGGCGACTAGTTTGTTCCCCAACTCTAAGGCTCCGGGAGACGACGGCAGGGTTGCCACCTTTTCTTCGAGCCAAACCCGAACACTTCAGCGGGGCTTGGCATTTTTTTTGTAGCATACACAATGAGATTGTAAAATACCTGGGACACCTCTGTGTGCCCTAGGGGAGTAGTAATGTGGCACGCGCAGCGGTGAACAGTGGGTGTAGCAAATTGCATATAGTGCAGGTGTGTAATGTGCAATATAGTGTATTTAGTGCAGGCGTGTGTAATGTACAATATAGTGTGTATATAGTGCAGGCGCCTGTAATGTACAATATAGTGTGTATATAGTGCAGGCGTCTGTAATGTACAATATAGTGTGTATATAGTGCAGGCGTGTGTAATGTACAATATAGTGTGTATATAGTGCAGGCGTGTGTAATGTACAATATAGTGTATATATAGTGCAGGCGTGTGTAATGTACAATATAGTGTATATAGTGCAGGTGTGTAATGTACAATATAGTGTGTATATAGTGCAGGCGTGTGTAATGTACAATATAGTGTGTATATAGTGCAGGCGTGTGTAATGTGCAATATAGTGTATATAGTGCAGGTGTGTAATGTACAATATAGTGTGTATATAGTGCAGAGTGTGTAATGTACAATATAGTGTGTATATAGTGCAGGCGTGTGTAATGTGCAATATAGTGTATATAGTGCAGGTGTGTAATGTACAATATAGTGTGTATATAGTGCAGGTGTGTAATGTACAATATAGTGTGTATATAGTGCAGGCGTGTGTAATGTGCAATATAGTGTATATAGTGCAGAGTGTGTAATGTACAATATAGTGTATTTAGTGCAGGCGTGTGTAATGTACAATATAGTGTATATAGTGCAGGCGTGTGTAATGTACAATATAGTGTAGGTGTGTGTAAAGTACAATATAGTGTATATAGTGCAGGCGTGTGTAATGTACAATATAGTGTATATGTAGTGTGTAATGTTTGGTGGGGAGCCTCCCAGTGTAATTTTGGGGGGTGGGGGAGGTCTCCTGGTGTAGTATGGGGGGACAGGGGAGAGGAGGAGGGGGGCTGACAGAGAGGAAGAGGGGGGCTGACAGAGAGGAAGAGGGGGGCTGACAGAGGGGAAGGGGGGGCTGACAGAGAGGAAGAGGGGGGCTGACAGAGGGGAAGGGGGGGCTGACAGAGGGGAAGGGGGGCTGACAGAGAGGAAGAGGGGGCTCACAGAGAGGAAGAGGGGGCTGACAGAGAGGAAGAGGGGGCTGACAGAGAGGAGGGGGGGCTGACAGAGAGGAGGGGGGGCTGACAGAGAGGAGGGGGGGCTGACAGATAGGAGAGGGGGGCTGACAGAGAGGAGAGGAGGCTGACAGAGAGGAGGGGGGCTGACAGAGAGGAGGGGGGGCTGACAGAGAGGAGAGGGGGGCTGACAGAGAGGAGAGGGGGGCTGACAGAGAGGAGATGGGGGCTGACAGAGAGGAGATGGGGGCTGACAGAGAGGAGGGGGGCTGACAGAGAGGAGGGGGGCTGACAGAGAGGAGGGGGGGCTGACAGAGAGGAGGGGGGCTGACAGAGAGGAGAGGGGGGGCTGACAGAGAGGAGAGGGGGGGCTGACAGGGAGGAGGGGGGCTGACAGAGAGGAGAGGGGGGCTGACAGATAGGAGAGGGGGGCTGACAGAGAGGAGATGGGGGCTGACAGATAGGAGAGGGGGGGCTGACAGAGAGGAGATGGGGGCTGACAGAGAGGAGGGGGGCTGACAGAGAGGAGAGGGGGGGCTGACAGAGAGGAGATGGGGGCTGACAGAGAGGAGGGGGGGCTGACAGAGAGGAGGGGGGGCTGACAGAGAGGAGGGGGGCTGACAGAGAGGAGGGGGGGCTGACAGAGAGGAGGGGGGGCTGACAGAGAGGAGGGGGGGCTGACAGAGAGGAGGGGGGCTGACAGAGAGGAGGGGGGGCTGACAGAGGAGAGGGGGGGCTGACAGAGAGGAGAGGGGGGCTGACAGAGAGGAGAGGGGGGGCTGACAGAGAGGAGAGGGGGGGCTGACAGAGAGGAGAGGGGCTGACAGAGAGGAGAGGGGCTGACAGAGAGGAGAGGGGGGCTGACAGAGAAGAGAGGGGGGGCTGACAAATAGAAGAGGGGGGCTGACAGATAGGAGAGGGGGGCTGACAGAGAGGAGATGGGGGGCTGACAGAGAGGAGATGGGGGCTGACAGAGAGGAGATGGGGGCTGACAGAGAGGAGGGGGGGCTGACAGAGAGGAGATGGGGGCTGACAGAGAGGAGTGGGGCTGACAGAGAGGAGGGGGGCTGACAGAGAGGAGGGGGGCTGACAGAGAGGAGGGGGCTGACAGAGAGGAGGGGTGGGCTGACAGAGAGGAGGGGGCTGCCGTTGCGATCATACCTTTGGGTTCCCGCATCCCGCTGTGCTGACAAGGTCTCAGGCTCCCCTGTCACCTCTCGTCTCCCACGGTCCCCAGCTGTGGTGGAGCAGGAAGAGGGCGAGGCCGAGGCTCCATGAGATGAGGACCGTGAGGTCGGTCGGAGCTCACGGCTGCTCGCCTCTTACACAGACAAGCTACACCGGCGGTCTGTGATATGGAGCAGAGAGGCACGCGCCGCACAGCCGCCCCGGCCACATAATAAATACTGAGCTATGGGGCGGAGGACGGGACACAGACAGAGGCACTGGATATTAGTTGTGCCCGGGTTTCCAGGGGACAGAAACCCGGGCACAAGTTGCCAAACCCGTACTGTCCGGGTCAATCCCGTACGGGTGGCAACCCTAGACGATGGGCTCCCCATTGAAGTTTACAAACAATATGGGGAATGTATACTTCCACACCTGCTAAAGGTATTAAATGCAGCAAAACAAAGTGGTGACCTTCCCCAGTCAATGACCAGAGCAAGTATAGTCCTGATATTAAAACCCAATAAAGACCCACTTGATCTGGGATCGTATCGACCGATCTCGCTTTTACAAACTGATGTGAAGATTCTTGCCAAGGTGTTGTCATTGCGTCTGAACAAAGTCATATCTACCATAATACATTCAGACCAGTCCGGAATTATGCCCCAGAAATCGACTGCGATAAATTTGCGCAGACTTTTTCTCAATATCCAATCCCGGTCGGATAATAGGGGAGACAGAGTCTTGCTGTCACTGGATGCCCATAAGGCGTTTGATAGCGTCGAATGGGACTATCTATGGGCAGTGATGAGGAAATTCGGAATTGGGGATGGATATATTAAATGGGTACAACTACTCTACTCTTCCCCGGTGGCAACTATTAGGGAGGGGGGATGGATTTCCACACCCTTTAATCTATACAGAGGTACGAGACAGGGTTGCCCCCTGTCTCCCTTCTTGTTTGCTTTGGCGATAGAACCTTTAGCTTCCATGATACGTAGCAACCCTTTAATACAGGGGTTTCGATATGGTGATGTTCAGGAGAAGGTTATCATGTATGCTGATGACACCATGCTGCTTCTTGGAGATACATCAGCGTCACTGTCAGAAGCAATGAAGGTTATTGGTCGGTTCGGGCAGTACTTGGGTCTAGTCATTAATTGGACCAAGTCCTCCCTACTATTGTTAGACCGTGAACCACCCTCCTCCCTAGAGAGTATGCTGGACATCCCAGTATCGACATCTCTTAAGTACTTAGGCATACAAGTCACTCCCCGCTTGTTAGATTATGCTAACTTAAACCTAACCCCTCTTATTAATTGCTGTCGTGATCGGGTTAAAGTCTGGAGCAAATTGAAACTAACACAAGTGGGCAGGATCAATCTAATAAAGATGATCCTTATGCCTCAGCTACTATATGTACTCCACAACTCCCCAATGGTCATTACCTTAAAGAAGTTCAGAATCATTAACTCGCTCTTTCGATCATTCATTTGGCTATCAAAACCGCCTAGAATCAAACTTGAGCAGCTACAGTGTCCTAAAGACGAGGGTGGCCTGGCGCTACCTAATCCTTGGGTATATTATCTAGCCGCCCAGCTGCAGCACATTGCTAGAGTTCTGCGGCCTAAACAGGAAATAGAACTAAATCTGCGAGACCCCTCGGCCCAATTACTTTGCTTCACATCCAAGTGTGAGGCCCCCATTATAGGTGTTATTGGCCTCAATAGTAACCCACAGCATTGGTGTTAGTGGTCCCAATAGTAGCCCCCAGAACTGGGGTTAGTGGCCACAGTAGTACCCCCAGATATGTGTGTTAGTGGGCACAACAATAACCCTCGGCATTGGTGTCAATAGCCACAATGATAACTCCCAGCACTGGTGTCATTGGCCACAACAGTAAACCCCAGAATTGGTGTCATTGCCTGCTGTAGTAACCCCTAACTTCCAGAAATGCTGGTCAGTGGAAGGGGAACTAAACCCCCCTGTCTTTGCTGCCTAGTCACAGTACTAATAAGACCATGAGCCCCCCCCCTTCCCAGCATTTGTGGTCCGTGGCAATGCTATTAACCCCCCCCCCCCCGCACTGTTGAGGACCACCCTTGCACTGGTGGTCAGTGGTAGTGCTCTTAAAGTGGTAGTAAACCACGTTTTTTTTTTCTTTTTGAAACTTGCAAGACAACGTTATAATGTGCTAGTATGCATTTCAGGGTATACTGCCACTTTAATCCCCTGCATTGGCAGTCAGTGGCAATGCTATTAAGCCGTCCTGCGTTGATGGACCCCCTGCATTGATGTTCAGTGGTAAGTGCTATTAAATCCCCTTGCATTGGTGGTCAGAGGCAGTGCTACTAACCCCACTCCCCCCCTGCTAAATGTATAGATAGCCACTAGAGGGAGACTATACAAATATACAGTATATATGCAATACAAGCATGGAAATATAGCACAGCAAGCATCTACAGATGTGAAAGTAACATGAAAAAAATGAATTAAAATAGTATAATAAAGATAATTCAAAATATGTGCTCACTCAAAAATGTATGGGTTTGATAAAACAAGGTGTCCAATAATCCCCCAACATATATCTGGGCATACCATGTGACCAAGAAAAGGAATCTTGGTATGACAGCATAAACCATTACCTAGAGGAACAAGAGTTCCATTTTTTTCTAAGGGTCATTTCCGGTGTAATTTCATTTTAGCGGACCTAGGATTTCAAGAGCAGCCTATTTACTGGTAATATTCACTGAAAAAGATGAATATCCCCACTCATGTTCATTTTCACATTTTCACGGTCTGCTTTTGTACTGCTGCATAATAAATGCCTACTGAAGCTTCCATTATGAAGATATTATAGCGGGAGTATGAAGCAGACATATTTATGTAAGTATTACAATGTCAGCCTGAGCTATGCTTTCTTTACACTAATGTGTCAGATGAGTCCCACCTGGAGGGGACACGCTCAGCTCTTTATAAACATTTACATTCTGGAATTCGAGGATTGATGCTAAACATTAGCCTTCTAATGTTTTCATTGGATGGCCAAGAGTAATGCTGGAAAGACACAGGTCCTGTGAATTTACAAAGCACATGCAGCCATAGAATAGGTGAGTGCGGCACATCTGTGCGAAATGAGAGATTCCAGAAGACCAAGTCTGTATCCTGAGGATGGAAGGGAGGAGGTAACCTCCAATGGCCTTCTGACCTTTTCAGAAGTGGACCTCATTATTTCAAGTTATTGAAACAGATCTGCTGGTCGGCACACAGTATGTATCCATTACCTGATTTCATCCACTAAAAAGCAGCAACTCTAGGTACCGTGAACTTTTAATGCTATCCAGACAACATGGCAAATTACTTCTACTGCAAGTTTTACATTATTCCCTGCAGCCAGATTCAGATGGCTTCTGGATAGGCTTGCAGTCTCTGTTACATGATTCTGTGCAGACTTCTTTCTTGCATATGGAGCCATAAACTGTCACTCTTTGCCATAAGGTGTCACTCTTTGCCATAAGGAGTCACTCTTTGGAATAAGGTGTCACTCTTTGGAATAAGGAGTCACTCTTCTTTGCCATAAGGAGTCTCATTCTCTGCCATAAGGTCTCATTCTCTGCCATTAGGTGTTACTTTTTGCCATAAGGTGTCACTCTTTGCCATAAGGTGTCACTCTCTGCTTCTTCCCCAGTTGTTAATTCATTTATTTTGTATCATTAAAGTAGATCTTCACTCCCCCCACCCACTTTCTCTCATTGCCCTCTTACTCCCCCTGTCTCCCTAACATAATTGAACATTTTTTAAAATACCTTTCTCGGGGGAACACTTCCGATTTGCTTTCCACAGCTCCCTGATATATCCAAGTCACACATCCCAGGAAGCTGTGGGATACTCTACTGCGCTTGCCATGAGGAGGTCCAGCTACAAAAAACAAGTAGAAGAAGATATCAGAAGAAGATGGCCGTGTGGGTCCAGATGTGTAGCGGCAGAGCAGGGGATCCCCTACAAAACACAGCTGGATCACTGGGCACACAAGTTTGTATTTTTGCAGAACTCAGCCATATAGGTGAGAGGAGGAACACAAAAATAGTGGTAGAGTGAAGTTCCTCTTCAAGAATCTATTAGATACATGACACCATACTCCAGCCCTATCATGACTGCCTCAAAGCCAATTATTTTGGTGGGAATCTCTATACAGTTGTGACATACAAGTATTCATATTTATGGTCCATCCACATCTGGTCACCGTCTTATGTCAACAAAAAGCTTAACATTGAGCATAGATATAAACTGCAATTAAATTCTCCAGATTTCACTTCGTGGTTCCTATTCTTCCTGCTCTATTGCTTCCTAAATTGAAATTATAATAGTTTTAACTTTGTTTTTTTTTTTTTTTGTGTTTTTTACACGTATCTGTTGTATACTATTTCTATAAAATCTTTGCATCCATGACACAGGACTCACAGAGCACTTTTGGGTTTGCAAAAAGAGAGGACAGAAGAAGACATTAGGCATCTGCTGTCAGACTGAAGCCAATAATGCAGCCAGCTTAAGGGATGGGGAATAGGGCGAAGGAGTCAAAGCTCTGACACTTGTGTATGTAAATTTTAGCTTGTGCTACTGAGCTAGACAAGTCATAGATTCTCAGCAATAAAGCGGCTAAGGACAGCCTGGAAAACACTGAAAAGAACACTGAGAGCACCACCTACTGGCTACATGTAAAGTGCTCAAAATATTTACAGGTATAATATTTATGTGTATGTATACACACACGCACCCATTATATATGGCTGTACGTTTGCCTATAGTAGGTAGAATAACATGTTCACCTTATAGCAGAAATAGTAAGCATCCTGTACTTATCTCCTGTTCCAATCTTCTACTGGAGCTTGGTAAAAAAGATTCAGCCTTAAGCACTATATCAACAAAGCGCTGAGGATGGGGCGTTTACTGCAATCTGGCAGTAAATAAGGGCATTGAGTACAGGCTAGGTAGGTATATACTATAAATAATAAATATTCTATAAACTAAACCTGTTACTTTGCTTTCAATAGAGACAGTACAGGTTTACTTTAAATAAGCCCCCACCAGAACCCAAATGGACCTCAGAATTGATTTCAATAGAGGTAACATTGAAATTAATGTAACTAGGTATACTGTAACAGCTACCCTTCATCTAGAGAGTTGCTTTTACAGATAAGCCGACTCCAAAAATAACTTTATTATTGATTGATGTCATTTATCAGTACAGCAAAGACAGGAAGATCGGGCAACCTTTTCCACCACTTTGAAATTAAAATATTTCATTTTCTGACATTTTGCTAGGATAACATGACAAGCAGAGCTTTGTATGTACTTTCTGTCATCGGTAGGAAACCACGTGGTCAGAGCCATGTGTGGGAATATTATCGAACCCTGATGAGTGAATGCATCCTCTTAACCTATTGCCACACATAATGATGGAGGAGGATGGTAGTGAAAACTGCAAAATGATATATTAAAACAGATACTACAGAAGTAGTATTATTCTCCTTTATATGTAGGTTAATTATAAACTCACCAACCAGCCTTCCTGGCTACTAACGTTTACTTACACAGCTTGTAAATAAGGATGAGCTCAGGCTTGGCCCAAGCTTAGGTTCAGACCAAACCCATAAGGAAGCTGTCACTCCAGCCCACTGCTGCCCAAATAACTGCAAGGGCATTCTCTGCTCCACAGCTGCATGTGCAGAGAGGCATCAAAGAGATCATTACGGACATCATAGCCCTTATTTGGCCACATGATCATATAAGGTCATTTTCATTGACCTAATATTGACTTTTGCCTTTGTCTCATTGAGGTGCATTGTCAGCCCATTCATTCTGAATAGGCTACCTAATGCAGCGGACGTTAACATATAAAAAAATGCTCAAGCTTTAAAGCAACAACCTCAGAGGTTGTGAATCTAGTCTAGGAAGTCATGATGCCCAACCTACAGGGAAGGCCTGCTCTCCTCAAAACATCTCGTGACCGCCCAACTTTCCCACAAAAATGCCCCACCAAGCCTTAAATACTCCAGAAATTCTTTGAAAATTACTGCCAGGCACGTCGCCTGGTACCTAAAGGGTGGAACCTAGTCTTAATGGAATAACTCCCTCTAACGAGCTTCTTTGCTTTTTTTTTTTGAGTGGGTCTTAACATGGCAGATTCTTGCTGTCTCTTTAGAACCTCCCCTCCCCCACAGGTTAGCATTTAATGGAGCCTACAGACAATAAAGAAAATTTGCCCAATCGGACCATTTACAGCCATAAGTTTGTAGGCACCACAGAAACCCTAGCCAAGCCTGCTTGAAGAAAAACACTGCCACCTCCCACCCCATTCACAGTGCTGCTGTCAGGGCTTGGTCTTGAACCTGGGATGTCTGCTGTGTCTGACAATGACTCCTCTCGCTGAGTTACCTGAGATGCTGGACAGTGCCCTGTCTGATCCATTGGACAACTCTGCCTTGTGCCTTGACTTCTGCTGAACCTTGAACTCTTTGCTCCTCCCACAAACTTCCTGATTTAAACCATGTCTCTGCACTTCCTGTTTGCCAGATTATTGTGCTCTCTTCAGCCAGTATCTTGCTCTTGTCTTCCTTGCTGCCGTCCACATTTTGCTACCACTCATTATCAACCCTTGGCTTGTTCCTCAACTACGATTCTGCCTGATCCCAATCTGGAACTACTCGTTACTGACCTTTGGATTGTTTGCTGACTACACTGCTATTTGATCCTTACTGGACCCCAGCTTGCTCACCTCCTGGTAGGGCGATCCTGAGGACCGCGATCTGGTACCAACACGCAGAAAAATCCATCTCCACCATCACAAGCTCTGGCGAACAGCGGTTAGTACTTAGACTTTGCACCTCAGATGAGCCCTCGTCATCTGCAAGGGTGACTGTGTACCTATCCTGCTGGTTGGTGGTGGTCCCGCTACTGCTAAAGCAACTGGTTTTTGAGCCTGACTCCTGATTGTGACAGCTGCCTCTTACATCCCCCTTGGCCACAAACACGTAAAGTGCCCAATATCAGCTACCTTGTGTCAACAACCATCTACTGTGAAAATACTTTAGGCAGCTTTTGACCTGTTCATGTTTTTAGCACATGCTACCTGCTGCACACTGTTCTCTATTATTGCCTTTGGTGTTGACTTGAAGTCAGTGGGCCTGCATGCATGTTTTGAACTGTGTGGATTTTTATTCTATGGAAAGAGGAGGGAAAATTCACAAAATTGGCAAAATTCACAACCATAGAAGGTCACATATGTATTATGCAATGGTTATATTTTTATGAGTTAGACAAATAAGCTGGCCAAACATTATACAATTTTCTTATTCAATTTCTTTTAGATTTACTTTCAACTATGTAGTGCAAGAAACCTGAAAGTGTTTAGGTTTGATCTTATAGTATATGGTTTTGGTAAATCTAAAGGAAAATTGTACAATGTATGGCCAGCCATAAAGTGTCCCTTCAACCAAAGGTGTTTTTCAGTATACAGTAAGGGAAAAAAAGTATCTGATCCCCTGCTGATTTTGTACGTTTGCCCACTGACAAAAAAATGATCAGTCTATAATTTTAATGGTAGATTTATTTTAACAGTGAGAGACAGAACAACAACAACAAAAATTCAGAAAAATGCATTTCAACCAGGTATGCATACATCTCAGGAGTAATTTTGTCCCACTCCTCTTTGCAGATTCTCTCCAAGTCATTAAGGTTTTGAGGCTGATGTTTGGTAACTTGAACCTTCAGCTCCCTCCACATATTTTCTATGGGATTAAGGTCTGGAGACTGGCTAGGCCACTCCAAGACCTTAATGTGCTTCTTCTTGTGCCTCTCCTTTGTTGCCTTGGTCGTGTGTTTTGGGTCATTGTCATGCTAGAATACCCATCCACAACCCATTTTCAATGCCCTGGCAGAGGGAAGGAGGTTCTCACCCAAGATTTGACGGTACATGGCCCCGTCCATCATCCCTTTGATGCGGTGAAGTTGTCCTGTCCCCTTAGCAGAAAAACATCCCCAAAGCAAAATGTTTCCACATCCATTTTTGACGTTGGGGATGGTGTTCTTGGGGTCATAGGCAGCATTCCTCCTCCTCCAAACATGGCAAGTTGAATTCATGCTAAAGAGCGTGATTTTAGTCTCATCTGACCACAAAACTTTCACCCAGTTCTCCTCTGAATCATTCAATGTTCATTAGCAAACATCAGACAGGCCTGTAAATGTGCTTTCTTGAGTCAGGGAACATTGCGGGCTCTGCAGGATTTCAGTCCTTCACGGCGTAGTGTGTTATGAATTGCTTTCTTGGTGACTATGGTCCCAGCTGCCTTGAGATCATTGACAAGATTCTCCCGTGTAGTTCTGAGCTGATTCCTCCCCGTTCTCATGATCATTGATACTCCACGAGGTGAGATCTTGCATAGAGCCCCACATCGAGGGGATTGACAGTTATTTTGTATTTCTTCCATTTGCAAATAATTGCACCAACTGTTGTCTCCCTCTCACCAAGCTACTAGGCGATGGTCTTGTAGCCCATTCCAGCCTTGTGTAGGTCTACAATCTTGTCCCTGACATCCTTGCACAGCTCTTTGGCCTTGGCTAGGGATGAGCCCGATGTTCGAGTCGAATGTAAGTTCGACTCGAACATCGGGTATTCGCCTGTTCGAATAGCGAGCAATTTGGGGTGTTCGCGGCAAATTCGAAAGCCGCAGAACACCCTTTAAAAGTCTATGGGAGAAATCAAAAGTGCTAATTTTAAAGGCTTATATGCATGGTATTGTCATAAAAAGTGTTTGGGGACCTGGGTCCTGCCCCAGGGGACAAGTCATTTAAAAGTACTCGCGGCTATAATGAATTGTCGGTCCCAGCAATACACATAAAAAACGGCATGGGATTCCCCCACAGTCAATTACCTTCGGGTCTGGTATAAATATTAAGGGGAATCCCGAACCAAAATTTAAAAAAAAAATTGCGTGGGGGTCCCCCCAAATTCCATACCAGGCCCTTCAGGTCTGGTATGGATAGTAAGGGGAACTCTGCACCAAAATTTAAAAAAAAATGGCATGGGGGCCCCCCTCAAAATCCGTACCAGACCCTTTTATGACAATAACTTGCATATAAGCCTTTAAAATTAGCACTTTTGATTTTTCATGTTTGTGTCCCACAGACTTTAAACGCTGTTCGTGTGTTAGAACAAATTTTTTTCCTGTTCGCATGTTCTGCTGCAAACCGAACCGGGGGGTGTTCGGCTCATCCTTAGTCTTGGCCATGGTGGAGAGATTGGAATCTGATTGATTGATTCCTTCTGTGGACAGGTGTCTTTTATACAGGTAACAAGCTGAGATTAGGAGCACTCCCTTTGAGAGCTCCTAATCTCAGCTCATTACCTATATAGAAGACACCTGGGAGCCAGAAATCTTGCTGATTAATAGGGGATCAAATATATATTTCACTATATACATTTTCACATTTATTAAAATGCAAATCAATTTATAACTTCAAAAGAAATGCGCTTTCCTGGATATTTTTGTTGTTATTCTGTCTCTCAATATTAAAATAAACCTACCATTAAAACTATAGACTGATAATTTCTTTATCAGTTGGCAAACATACAAAATCAGCAGGAGATCAAATACTTTTTTCCCTCACTGTAGAAAGGTTAAAAACTTTGTCAGGTTTTTATTGCTATGCCTCCACTGGGAAAATGTGCCTTCTTTATGTGTTCTGGTGACTGTTAAAACAAAAAGAGTCCCAATCCCAAAAAATAGTAAGATAACCCGACAGAGAGTCTAACCATTTTCTATATAAAGTATGTACCATGCTTTATGGGGGATTTTTGCTTTCCTCTGGATCAACTGTAGGTATCATATTAGATATATGGAAGTTTTTTATTTATTTATTCTATTTTTTTTTTTTTCTATTGGTTGAACTTGATGGACAATGAGTTTTTTTCAACCTGGCTATGTAACTATCCAAAACTATGGCTGTGGATACACTTTAACTGTCGAAAGCCATATATTTGTATTGCATTTTGGGAATCATTATTGTAATTCTACCTTAAAAAAACTTTTCCTACTCTCCTTAGTAAACACCACAAAGAAATGTACAATTATCACCAGTCAGCTATCAGTATTTTAATGATGAACTTTTAGTGATGACCAGCAGCCTCTTATCTAAAGCGCTCCAGTGGTCATGGGCACACTGACATCAAGTACAATGCAGGTCCAATAGCCCTGTTTTGTAAGTCACAAAGACAAAGTCAGGGAACTGGCCACAAGCTACAGCAATCAGGGTGAGGAGGACAGTACCGGCTGATGGGGTAGCAAGGGCTTAGGGAAAAGACCTTGTTACTGGTACAATAGACATGAAAAAGAATTTAGCCCATGCAGTACAGGAAGAGCCTTGGAGTTCAACTTTAATCACTTCAGCCCTGGAAGGATTTACCCCCTTCCTGACCAAGCCCTTTTTTTGCGATACGGCACTGCTTTCTTTTGGTGGTATTTGATCACCTCTGCGGTTTTTATTTTTTGTGCTATAAACAAAAAAAGAGTGACAATTTTGACAAAAACACATTATTTTTTACTTTTTGCTGTAATAAATATCCCCCAAAAATATATAAAAAACTAATTTCTTCCACAGTTTAGGCCAATATGTATTCTTCTACATATGTTTGGTTAAAAAAAACGCAATAAGCGCATATTGATTGGTTTGCGCAAAAATTATCTTGTCTACAAAATAGGGGATAGTTTTATGGCAATTTTATTAATAATAATTTTTTTAGTAATGGCAGCGATCTGCAATTTTTATTGAGACTGCGACATTGCGGCAGACAGATCGGACACTTTTGACACTATTTTGGGACCTTCGGCATTTATACAGTGATCAGTCCTATAAAAATGCACTGATTACTGTGTAAATATCACTGGCAGGGAAGGGGTTAAACACTAGGGGGCGATCAAGGGGTTAACTGTGTTCCCTGGGTGTGTTCTAACTGTAGGGGGGATAGGACATGACAGAGATCACTGCTCCCGATCACTGGGAGCAGTAGATCCCTGTCATGTTGCTAGGCAGAACAGGCAAATGCTTTGGTTAGATAGACATCTCCCCATTCTGCCTCACCGCGCCACCGGCAGACATCGAGTCTGCGGGACCCGTGGGCATGTGTGCGCACCCGCTAGCCGCGGATGAGGCAGCGACTTACGGGTACATTTCTTTGCACACCCTTGCCACTTTGCCAACATATATTGGTGTGAGCCGGTCACCAAGTGGTTAAGGAGCCATAAATAACCAGTGACAATCTTTGTAATCTAGCAAAAGTGGAAACTGAAGTGCTGCACCACTGCTGAGAGGCCCAGTCACAACTTTATTCCAATAAAAGTAAATCCACAAAGTATCCAACCTCTTTCAAGGGTCCTAAAATGCCCCCTTCATCAGGGCTTGATTTAATACAATGTTAATAGACTAGAAGTAAACTGTACATTTATTGGTATTTCTTCCAGTGTGATTATGAGCACAGGCCCTGTCAGTAGCTGGTGTGGCATTTCAATTTCCATTTTTTGTTACTTTACTCTACAAGCCAAGGAGACCATGGAGATCCTCTAAGGCAGTGGTTCTCAACCTGGGGGTCGGGACCCCCTCGGGGGTCGAATGACAATTTGCCAGGGGTCACCAAGTCCTGGGCTGTTCCTGAAGCCTGCACCGCTCTCCCAGCCTTTTCATGGCTGCCCAGCTGGGCTGTTCCTGGAGCCCACGGCCGCCTCTTTGCAGGCGCCAATTCAGTTCACAGCATGGCTGGGGGGGCAGAGACTAGAGGTCAGCTGACTGGTGAGGAATGTGAAGTGGGAGGGGCTGGAGGAGACCCCATCTCCTGATTTCAGCATAGGTGTCACTGCTGTGAGACACCACAGAGCTGAAGTCACAGTGAGTAACACTACCTGAGTTGCCATTAAAAGTCCCTACTACAGTTCTCAGATCAGCAGATGACCTTGATTAAGATCACCTAAATTGGCTGATCAGAACCCCCCCCAGCACTGTCATTCATCCCACCAGCGCTGCCACTCATCCCAACTACCCACCAGCACTGCCACTCATCCCACCAGCACTGCCACTCATCCCACCAGCACTGCCACTCATCCCACCTAACCGCCAGCACTGCCACTCATCCCAACTACCCACCAGCACTGCCAGTCATCCCAACTACCCGACAGCACTGCCACTCATCCCGCCAGCACTGCCACTCATCCCAACTACCCGACAGCACTGCCACTCATCCCGCCAGCACTGCCACTCATCTCAACTTACCGCCAGCACTGCCACTCATCCCAACTATCCGCCAGCACTGCCACTCATCCCAACTATAAGCCAGCACTGACACTCATCCCATTCCCCCCCCCCCAAAGAGTAGGAGAATATAAAAAAAATAGAGAATACATGGAAGGGAAAGGAAAACAGGGGGAGGAACAAAGAAAAAGGGAGAGAAAGAATAAGATAAAGAACAAGAAGGACGGCTACAGAGAGGGATGGGGGAAAAAAACAAGAAATTAGGATAGAGAGGGATAAAAGGGAAAGAAAGGAGAACAAAGGGAGTGATACATTCTAAAATGTACCATAAGGGGTTTTAACACTGTACGAGTGGAAGGGACTCGGGGAATGCTAAATTTCCGTGAGTTAGGGGGCGCAAATTTCTTGTCTTTCTTTGGGTGCTGAAAACCCACGCTACGAAAATGTTACTTTTAGGGGTCCCCACAACTTGGGAAATTTTATCAAGGGGTCACGGCACTAGAAAGGTTGAGAACCACTGCTCTAAGGCAAGGATCTCCAAACTATAGCCCTCCAGCTGTTGCGGAACTACACGTCCCATAAAGCATTGTAAGACTGTGACATTCACAGACATGACTAGGCACGATGGGAATTGTAGTTCCTGAACAACTGGAGGGCCGTAGTTTGGGGACCCCTGCTCTAGGGTGTAGAAGCCGCCTGCCAGGGAACCAAATTATTTACATCAACATCAATACTTTAAAACAGCAATACCAATAAGAAAAACGTATGGGTCCAACACTGTTTTTCCACTTTTCATCAACTAGTCTTTATAATCTGACTGTTTTCCTACAATTTTATGTTAATAAGGATTAAAATGCTGCAGGAGATTTTTCCATTGATAGGGTGAGATAATCCCATGTGAGATTTAGCCGGTGCAATATTTCTATGAAGAACATGAAAATGGTACACAGCAAATACAAGCTTTGTGAATTGACCCAAATTGATCAAAAGTTCCCCCCATGAAAACCATCGGTCAGGGGTGTCTGGTACTACTTATAGATACAGTGGGGATGGAAAGTATTCAAACCTCCTTAAATTTTTCACTCTTTGTTATATTGCAGCCATTTGCTAAAATCTTTTAAGTTTATTTTTTTCCTCATTAATGTACACACAGCACCCCATATTGACAGAAAAACACAGAATTGTTGACATTTTTGCAGATTTATTAAAAAAGAAAAACTGAAATATCACATGGTCCTAAGTATTCAGACCCTTTGCTCAGTATTTAGTAGAAGCACCCTTTTGATCTAATACAGCCATGAGTCTTTCGGAAAGATGCAACAAATTTTTCACTGCAATATAACAAAGAGTGAAAAATTGAAGGGGGTCTGAATACTTTCTGTCCCCACTGTATGTGATCATCACTCAATATGGCAGTTTTTCCCTGTCATGTTATGCCTATGGGTAACCATAAACTAGTGGAAAGTCGTAATAAAGAAAAAGAAAAAAAGAAAAGCAAGAAAAAGAGAAAAGTCGATGGGGTAAGTAAGTATGAAATAAATAAAATGATGCGATAAAGAGACGAGACACTATGAGATACAACTGAGAAATGAGAACTATTCTGGTATGAGGAATTCAGTGTCTACCACATCCAGCAGTTACTAGGAGACAGGGTGACCGATGACCCCCAGCTACTGGCTTCCTCTGGGTGTCAGTGACTCCGCTGTACTGGAATAAACATCTGCCCTGACCTTTCACTGACTGGAGTTTTATTACAGCAAGGTTTGAAGACAATCAATTACTCTATAGTGTGGTGTCTGAGGCTTCACCAGCCTAGCAAAGATTATTGAGTTTGCAGTCCAATGCTTCACAAGGCTGTACATGATACAATTTGCTGGCAGTAAGCTCACTTTATAATTATCTATTAAGATTAGGCAGAAAACCTACTAAAGTCTAGTGTTTGTTTTGCCTTAGAAAATGCAATTTGACTGAAGTTTTCATTCTTCTGTCATTTTTCATTGATCAATCATTGATCATCATCAATCAAAATGTATATCAGTCACTAAGATCCTGTATCTATGCAGTACTTTACAAAATCCATAAAACTATTCACTACACCGGAGTTGCACATTCATAAGCTCCAAGCAGCTCTAAGTACTATGTGTCCAACCTGCTGTGAGGGCCACATGCAGCCCTTTGACTTGTTGCGCAGCCCTTGGGGCCCCAGAAGTCTATTGTGGGTGCGGGTGCATCAATTTGTAAAAGGGTAATAGCAATGATATCTACATGTTTTCATTTTTCTGGCTCAAATGTGCCCAGTCGCTAAGTGATAGAGCTGCACGATTAATCATTTAGAATCGTTATCATGATTTTTTTCCCCGTTGCATAGTTACATAGTTAGTAAGGTAGAATAAAGACACCAGTCCATCCAGTTCAAACTGAGAAACCCGTTGTGATCTTGCAAAAGTATTTCCTGATTCTTCCTATGCAGAGAATTCTCTCTGCTCTGCTAAAGCCGACAACAGTCAAAAAGGAAAGAAAAAAACAGTCTGCCAAGAATCACAACATTCTTTAGCAGTGGAACTTAAGTATAAACATTGTAACAATTTGTCCTATAGATCAAAGGAATGGTGTGTAAATGAGGAAAGTTTAACCACTTGAACACTAAACCTTTTTCTGACATTTGTTGGTTTCAAGTTAAAATAATTTTTTATTTTTTTTGCTAGAAAATTACTTAGAACCCCCAAACGTTATATATATTATTTTTAGTTGAGACCCTAGAGAATAAAATGGTTGTTGCAATACTTTATGTCACACTGTATTTGCTCAGCATTCGTTCAAATGCAATTTTTTGGGAAAAAATTACACTTTAATGAATTAAAAAAACTAACCAGTAAAGTTAGACCAATTTTTTTTGTATAACGTGAAAGATTTACACCGCGAGAATAGTGAGATAATTGTGATCTTTTTATTCTAAAAAAAACGTGATTCTCATTTTGACCAGAATCGTGCAGCTCTACTAAGTGACTTCTGCATTATGTCTCCAGTCTGCAACTAAATCTTTGACCATCTTTTCCTCTAGGATGTCTAAAATCTCTGACCATCTTTTCCTCTAGTATAATCTAAAATCTCTGACCATCTTTTCCTCTAGTATAATCTAAAATCTCTGACCATCTTTTCCACTAGCGTGTCTGCAGTTTCTGACCATCTCTTTCTTTAATATGTCTACAGTCTCTGACCAGCATTTCTTCTAGTTAGTATCTCTACAGTGTTTGACCATTTCTTCCTCTAGTATTACTGAATGTATTCTCTCTTGAGAAGAGGAGATTAAGGGGGGATGTGATCAACATGTATAAATACATAAGTGGTCCATATATTGAACTTGGTGTTAGGGTTGCCACCTTTTCTTCAAGCCAAACCCGAACACTAATGCCGCGTACACACGACCGGACTTTACGGCAGACTTTGCCCGGCGGACTTCACGACGGACTTTCTGAATGAACGGACTTGCCTACACACAATCCACCAAAGTCCGTCGAATTCGTACGTGATGCCGTACGACCGGACTAAAACAAGGAAGTTCATAGCCAGTAGCCAATAGCTGCCCTAGCGTGGCTTTTTGTCCATCGAACTAGCATACAGACGAACGGACTTTTCGACCGGACTCGAGTTCGACGGATTGATTTAAAACATGTTTCAAATCTAAGTCCGTCCAACTTTTGAGAAAATAAAGTCCGCTGGAGCCCACACACGATCGAATTGTCTGACGAAATCCCGTCCGCCAGGCAAAGTCTGCCGTAAAGTCCGCTCGTGTGTACGCGGCATAAGGCTGGATTCACACCTATGCATTTTTAGTGCTTTTTGCATTTTGCAGATTTGCTCTACAGTCCATCTACCATTGTTTCCTATGGAATACGTTCTGTAGTGCAAATCTGCAAAATGCAAAAAGCACTAAAAATGCCTAGGTGTGAATCCAGCCTTAAGCCCCGCTCACATAGGCTTTCTGATCAGGTCCGCCTGTCAGTTTTTCAGGCGGACCTGATCGGAGCCTCCATTCACCTCTATGGAGCGGCGGATGTTAGCGGTGACCCGATTTTCCATCAGTCTGGTGGATCGGATGGGATCGGATAAAAATGGAGAATAGGGCTCTGACAGGTCCATCTCTGCACAGTGAGCAGAGACGGACCTGTAATCTGCCTGCTCAGCGGAGATCAGCAGATCGATCCCCCGCTGAGCAAAGCGGAGTCCGTCGGCAGGATCGCCCGTGTGAAAGAGCCCACTAGCCTATGGCACTGCGCCTGCTTAACTCAACCCATTTGATTGGATGGGGCTGTGCAGCAACTGTGTGCAATGCACATGGCTACAGCACAGTGGCATGGGATTTTAGGGGTTAAAAACAGGTGGTGAGGAGGAAACATAACGCTTCTTCACCACCTGTCAAATACTTTAAAAAATGAACCACTGTGGATTACTCTTCAGAGTGCTCTGCAACTTCGTTTACATTTGTGGTTGGGGGACAGTAAAAAAAAAATAGAGGTTGAGCTGTGTTTTTACTGCTACCCAATTGTCTTAAGCCGCAAAGGCAGCAGAGGGGGGATGTGCACCCGCAATAGCCAAAATGTTTTGCATCACAGTGTGGCAAAAATTGTTTGCACTGTTGGGTTCAGCGAGCAATAATGCCTGCTGAATGTGGCCCATCCAAGTAAATGGGGGTTTCCTGCATCTGTGTGCAATGCATTCAGTTGCGGGGTGCTGCTGCTGGGTTTAAACAGGTGGTGAGGAGTCGATATAACACCTCCTCACTGCCTGTCAAATTCCCTCTGAAGAGCAATCCAAACATGGATTGCTCTTCAGAGGGCACCACATGTGTAAACAAGCCCTGAGCCTAGGTGCACACTTATGCAATGTGGGAACCAGTGCGATTCCAGCACCGGTTCCTGCATTACATCTCTCCCGTAGGCAGTTCACATTGCCCTCTGCGAACCGCTGCGGGTGTCATTACAGTGTTAATGACACCCCCAGATCGGTTCACAGATCACAGTGCGAACTGTGAACTCGCACAGGAATCAGATCGCATATTTGAGAACACCCATGCGATCTGATTCCAGTGTGGGGGGAAAAAAAGTCCCTGCACTATTTTCTGTGCAAATCCAATGCAAGTTCAGCCATACAACTTTATACAACTGTATGGCTGAACTCGCATTGAACAGACATCACATGTGATCGGCACAGCAATGCGGGTGTGAATCACATGCGATGTCTGCATTCGTACAAGTGTGAACCCGGGGTAAGGCCCCACCATGCCAGTATATTCTGTGGAGTAACCTCTTGTCTGCAGCAATTCCAAAAAACTTCTGTTCAGCTGGGGGCCAGGAGAAGGAACACTATTTAAATCCTTTAAAGGCTCACTTTTTTTTTTCTAAATCCCAGCTCCCCTTTGCACCAATATAGCATTCATGTACTTTTTTTGCAAAAATATCAAAGCTTTCCATAAAATCTACAGACACGTACCTTACTGTCCTTCATCCATGATTCCAAACGTATCTATTGCTTCTGTCTTACCTTCCTTACAGACTGTAGGTCATGACACAGGAAGGAGTTGAACAGCTGATCTCATTAGCACACACCCTGCATCATCCACCCTCCCACTCCCAGCTGCATGTTTTTTAAATGAAATGCAATCAATCAGTGATCACCCTTCTCACTAAATATACAATCAGATTGCATAGTGTATGGCCATCTTTATACAAGTACATAGAAGGGAGTGGACAGAAACACTCAGCTGTCAAGCTCCTTTCACATCTCTGCATAGCAGGAACTCGCATTCCCACATGCATTTTTTTTTTTTTAGCGAGGTGGGGAGGTGTTTTGGAGCATTTTCACTCATCACACAGGGAAGCCCACCCACCTGAATGTGCTGCCCTACATGCACACTCGTTTTTTCACATGGCAAAATGTGTATTTGCTTCTGTGTTTGGTGTGCCGTTACCAATTAATCTGATTGTACAATCAGATTAAAAAAGTATATAATAGGAGGAAGCTGGCAGATCTAAAGGAGATTCTACAGATTGTATAGTGTATGGCCACATTTATACACCTAAAATTACTAGTTGTGCTTTCAGTGCCAATAATTGTTATCAACATACCAAACACAGAAGCAAACACACATTTTGCCATGTGAAAAAACAAATGGCAAATGCTGCAAAACACACAGTAAAAAATAATGCAACCCACAAAACGCCAACATGTCCCATAAGCCACATATAGCACAGCCCATTTAAATCAGCAGGCTGCCCCCTCTCTCCCCCTCTCGATCCAGCGATGTGCACGAGAGACTCGACTGTCCCGGGACTCCCTCTTCTCATTGGCTGAGACAGCAATGGGCGTCTATTGGCTCCCACTGTTGTAATTCACAGCCAGTGAGCCAATGAGGAGAGAGCAGGGGGCGGGGCCGAGGCACAGCTCTATGTGTCTTATGGATGCATAGAGCAGTGGCTCCAGAACGAACATGCAGCAGTGCCCCCAGGGAAAGCAGCTTTCTCTAGGGACACTGCTCGAGGGGGAGGAGCCAGGAGCACCGGCAAAGGACCTGAAAAGAAGAGGATTGGGGCTGCTCAGTGCAAAACCATTGCACAGAGTAGGTACCGTATATACTCGAGCATAAGCCGACCCGAATATAAGCCGAGGCACCTAATTTTACCACAAAAACTGGGAAAACTTATTGACTCGAGTATAAGCCTAGGGTGAGAAATGCGCAGCTACTGTAAGTGGAAAAGAGGGTCAACAATGCCCATTTGCAGCCTCACTGTGCCCATTTGCAGCCTCACTGTGCCCATTTGCAGCCTTAGATGCCCCCTAGCTGCAGCCAAAATTTGGGGTCTCTGGACCCAAAGGGTCCCGAAATGACATTGCTGCAGATGGACACAATTGACCGATTTTGGGGCCCTGTATCTCGGGGCCACTTGGTTCTAGGAACCCCAAATTTGGTGTACAAACCCAGTGGAACTAGCACTACAACATATCCAGCTGGGGTTCCTAGCACCAAGAGGACCCGAGATTCGGGGCCCCAAAGTCGGTTCGGAAAATGTCAAGCACTTTTCTGCAGCAGAGAATTACATTTTCCAAACCGACTTTGGGGCCCCGTATCTCAGGGCCACTTAGTGCTAGGAACCCCAGCTTTGGATATGTTGTAGTGCTAGTTCCCCTGGGTTTGAACACCAAAATTGGGGTTCCTAGCATCAAATGGCCCCGAGATACAGGGCCCCAAATTCGGTTCGGAAAATGTCATTCTCTGCTGCAGAAAAGTGCTTGGCTCGAGTATAAGCCAGGGGGGGGCATTTTCAGCACAAAAAAATGTGCTGAAAAACTCGGCTTATACTCGAGTATATACGGTATGCCACTAGTGACAAATCACCAGTGGCGAGATCGCTAAAAAGGAAAAGACTACCTGTGTGTCCCAATCAAGTTGCTTCCTCTGTAGTCATATGCAGTAAGATGTTACTTACCTGAACACTGCTGAATCTCCATCCCTAGTGATGGGAGCAATGTCTTGCTGCCTCAGCTACAGGGGGACTTATTCCATTGGGACAAAAACGCAACCTGTTAGTGATCCTGCTGCTGTTGATTTTGACAAATTGGCAGATGAGGATTGCTAGTGGCAGAGTCAGCCTTAGCTCAATGCATAGCAAAGTATCCAGTATATACTCGAGTATATACGGTAAGTGACATGTTTGCTATTTAAAAAAAAAACAAAACAAGCTTTAATATCACTTTAAGGTTAGACATCAAAAGGAGCATATAGCTCAACCTGCTATTCACCTAACCTTATAGTAATAAAGAAAATATATTCATTCCCCTGTAATGATATGGTGTAATGTACTCACATTGATTATACTGTAGTGAAAATAATCCATAAATACGCTGTAATGGAATGACAAACAGGTGAAGGGAGATGAAGGAACTGTTTCTGTTTTTCTATACAGCAATACAAACATTGTAAACATCTTTATCCTCCCTTCCTCTAAAGCCGGCTGATGCATTTCCTCTCAATGTAAATTGTTTTGGATGCATGTTCCTAAAAGGGTAACCATACTTATAAAACACATCATCACTTTTAAAGGACCAGTTCACCCAAAAGTGATAATTCGGGTATAGGTGGAGCCTAGTAAGAGTCAGCACCTGGCTTCTATTATGTCAAATTCCATTTCTGATTTTTCTATGATTTTACCTGCAATTTTTTAAGTTAGAGACGGGGTCTCTTTAAGGAAGCATGATGGCATGGGTAGCAGGGAAATGTTACGCTCAAATGAAACTTTATGTTAAGACCATTAAAAATAAAAACCAAAAAAGAGAAGAAGTTTATCTGTCATCCACTCTTAAAACCATTATAAATAGTATCGATAAATAATGAAAAGGACAGTTTTGTAACCACCAGTGACCATTAAGGTCACAAAGTATCACCCAAAAGGATAAAGCAAGAGGAAGTTTGGTCAGGTCTGTATGCAGTATCAGTAATGATTATCTCTAATGCTGAGCCAGCTTTCCTATTTAGAATATATGAAAGATAGGCTGTGTCAAGGTCACTTGATGTACCTAGCGTTTAATTTGTGCACTGTACTGTGCAGCATTGTGCCGAATCATCACACGTCTCCCCATCAGTCATAAAACACGCCAGAGAACACTCATCATCGTCCCTGAAAGTTCCCTTTGAGACTTCTCAACCCATACCTTCCCTTTTATAGCATGGTGATGAGCTAAATTCAATAAGCACAAAACAAATTTGATTTCATGACTCAACAGCAATGAAAGATGACTAGTGATTGGTTCCCAATAATGAGTGAACTTTGGTAAACCCATACCTCCCAACTTTTTGAGATGGTAACGATGGATAGCCTTTAGCAGTAAGTGGCGATTTACACAGGGGCAACACGACTTCAGCGCGACTTTGCAAGGCGACTTCAATGCGGCTTCAACACGACTTCAGCACGACTTTAAGCAATTTACAACGCAATTTCAAGTCGCCTTCAGGACAGGCGACTTTGGCTGTGGCCAATCACAGAATAATCAGCTCTCTGGGAGGTAGGGGTTTGCCTGGGTAAACTAATTTCTTTTCCTGTAAAGTCGCTTCAATATAGGTGGAGATCCGACTTGGAGGCAACTTCCATTGAATTCTATGGGTACAGGTCGCCTAGAAGTCGGATTGAAATAGTACAGGAACCTTTTCTGAAGTCGGAGCAACTTCAGTAGTGTACATTAAGACGCTCTCATTGACTATAATGCATTTTCCAAAGTCAAGCGACTTGGGGCGACTTGAGGGCTGACAAGTCGGATCCCAAGTCGTTGTAGTGTGAAACGAACTTTAGTATGTAGGCAAAGGACACACCTCTGCAACTCCCCCCAGTTACATGGTTCATGAAGAATTAAAGGGTTAATTCACTTTTAGGGCATTTTTTCATACCCCCCATGTGCTGCAGCATCTCAAACACATTACAATACACTTTTTTTTCTTTTTTTTTAATTCTCCTTTGTAATTCTTTACCATTAGGCCATACATGGTCTGTCTGCAAAAACTCCATGTAGGCTAAGCCTCTCTCCATACTGCCTAGATGGCAGGACATTACAAGCACGCTCCCAACACCAAAGGATTCCACATGATGGCTCATTCAAACACCATGAACTCAGTGCTGTGGCTACATCTAAATCCTGTATAATACAAAGGTCTATATGAAAGATTTGGTGTAGTATAATACTTTGGAAGTTCTATAATGCATGTTTATAGATGTCTACACATCCAACCAGAAAGAGGGATAACTAAGGAAGACAGAGAGACAAAGGGATTTGGTTCCAAAAGAGGGACAGTCCCTCCAAATAAGGGGCAGTTGGAAGCTATACAAAACTACTTTGGTAATGATTTGCCTGTGCAGATGTCAAGATCTGCTATGCCAGGTGGATATTTGTGGGTAAAAGACCAAAGAGTATGCACTGCAGCATCTTACAGGAATTGCACTATCCAGAGGGCAAAAACACCATTGCCAACCCACTTGTGATGTCAGATGCCCAATACAGAAGCTCTGTTTTTTCTTGGAAAGTATTATCCTATACTGGGTATATGTTATCAGGGGGTTGGTGAATCATGCCCAATAATCCTCTGCGCCATCTGCAACAATGCTATAATCTGTGCTTGCATAGAATGGCCAAAAGACAACTCTACCGGCTCCTAGAGAGGATGGGGTCATCTGGCAGGCAAAATAAGTAATGGTGGACATTCAAGGGAAACTATACTAGTTTAGATATACAGACGCATTTCAGCATATAGTGAATACACACTTAATTGTAAGCTCTTATGAGCAGGGCCCTCTTAACCCTCTTGTATTTTATTGTACAAGAGTATTGTACATTGTATTGAACTGGATGGACTTGTGTCTTTTTTCAACCAGACTAACTATGTAACTATGTAATGACACATGACATGCTCAGGCACCTCCTCCGCCAAACCCCATCCAGAACACACTGTAGCAGGCACTCAGATTGTCTTGGCCGGCTATGCACCAAAACTGCACATGCACAGTTCCGAGTGGAGCGTGACAGCCATATTTTTTACTGGCAATCTTTTCCTGTCACTGGCATTTACTGGCAGAAGGAAAGTGCCCCTTTTTTACTGGCTACCAATAAAAATACTTGTGGTTGGCAACACTGCCATCAGCCAGAGTGTGAGAAGACAATGCTTCGGGAGACCGGTTGCACAGATGGAGTGAGTGCACCAAAATGGGGAATAAGGTCATTATTACACCTTATTCCCGCTGCACACAGGGTAACTTGTGTGTAACTCCTGGAATTGAGCTTTAATCTTACAGCATACGAGGACATTTTAGTTAATTGTGCACTTCCAACATCGTGGAAACATTTTTGGGAAAGGTCCTTTTTTGCTCCAGGATGACTGCCCCCGCTATGAGCGACAATAAATTCATAAAGGTTTGATGAGCTTGGTATCACCTTAACCACTTTTCCACCAATGATAGTTGTCTATTGCTACAATTAAATTTACTGATACCCTAATACAGCAGCCATAAAAAAAAGGCACTGTACATGTCAATGCGATACAGGTGTATGGTAGGTATTATACCTAAATCATAGGCTAAAAATACAATTCAAATATTGATCAAACCCACAAAATGTTTTTTACGATTGTATATTAGTGCCAGGCAAATTTCAACGCAACGCCATCAGTCACTTAAATCTAAATGGAAGCTCCCTACAATAGAAGAGTTATACTCACTTCTACCTTCACTCCATTCAACCTCTTCAGCCTCTGTCTATGCATCCAATACTTTCAAGAGCATGTCGTGCACTGTGGTTCTGTCCTCAAATCTCTACATTATTGCTGTGTCCTGTAGTAAGATAGGGGTCAGAGGATGAAATCACAGCCTGGGCAGGGAACATAGTCATCCCATACCACAGAGGCTGCAGAACTTATACTGAGTGAAGGTAGAAGATGCTGAATATGTGACTATAATAGCTTTTCTATTTCATGAAATTACATTTTTTTAGATGACTGACATGGTCAATTTAAAGGACCCAAGCAGGTGTGGGAAGATTGGAAACTTCCCTTATTGACCTCCCTGGAAAAAAATACCTTCAAAGTACGCAGATGCTTTAAGCTTCAATACTTTGAGTTATCGACTTTGAACAAGCTGTAGGCAACAAGCAATTCTGGAACATTTTCAGTTGGGCACAGTAGCACAGGCATAATGAAATACAGCAGGCTATAACAAGCAGTAAACACTATTTACAAGTCAGATTATTTTGCAGCTCTTGCTTGGAATATCAGCACAGCAAGAAATATTTATTAAACACAACAGCATCCTTTAGTCCCCATTCAGACTTGAGCGTGAACATCTCCAGGCAATTGTAATGTGTATTTTTGCATCTGGATGCATGTTTGTAAAGTCCTTTTAATGTGTTTTCAGGCTTCAGGCATTTTTATTTTGGCCAATGAAAAGAACTATCATCCTTGTCCTTGTATCTGCTTCCTGATTTTTCTGTAAAATGTTGTGATGTCTAGTGCTAGTGCGGATGTATTGGAGCTCTTGAGCCATGTCCGATGTGCCAGTTTCTTCCTAGGCCTGCCACCATTTGCCACAGTTCTTCTAATTATTTATTTATTTTATTTATTTCAGGTACTTATATAGCGCCGTCAATTTACGCAGCGCTTTACATATATATATTATACATTCACATCAGTCCCTATACCCTCAAGGAGCTTACAATCTAAGGTCCCTAACTCACATTCATACCTATACTAGGGCCGATTTAGACAGGATCCAATTAACCTACCAGCATGTCTTTGGAGTGTGGGAGGAAACCGGAGTACCCGGAGGAAACCCACGCAGACACAGGGAGAACATGCAAACTCCAGGCAGGTAGTGTCGTGGTCGGGATTCGAACCAGCGACCCTTCTTACTGCTAGGCGAGAGTGCTACCCACTGCGCCACTGTGCCGCCCACTTATCATCTCTAGGGTTATGAAAGGGTCCTACCAAGTGGACGAAAGTCTTTACACCCCTGTACACACATCTGTATTATAATTTTTTTAAAAAGTATGCAAAATAAAATTGCAAAAAAAATGCTATAGCTCTTGTGTTGCACATTTTCAAATCCCTAGTTGAAGTCTATGGGGCAAAAAATTTGCAATTTTACCAGAAAAAAAGCTCATTTACTGTTTGGAGCGACAAGCTGTGAACAGGCACAGTGCCTGATTTCCACATAGACAGTATAGACACTGGCCTACTGGCCCCATGCTGTTTAACGGATCAAAATAACATTGATTCAATCTTGAAAGAAAATTACAATGAAGCTTTCTAAAATTTTTACAAAAGATAGAAAAAAATTAATCAATGCAAAGAAATTAAATTTTTAAGAATAAAGACTACAGAGAAAATACTGTATTAATGTAATGTACTCAAAAACAACCTAAAGTGATACTAAAGCCTTGTTTTTTTTTAAATAACAAAATAACAATGTTATACTTACCTGCTCTGTGCAATGGTTTTGCACAGAGCATCCCGGATCTTCCTCTTTTAGGGTTCTACGCCAGCACTCCTGGCTCCTCCCTCCTGCCGGGTGCCCCTACAGCAAGCAGCTTGCTGTGGGGGCACCCAAGCAGGCGTGCTCCCAACCCGTGTCCATTCACGCATGAAGCCGCAGTTTGGCCCCCACCCCCTCTGTCTCCTAATTGGCTCACTATCTGTGATTGACAGCAGCGGGAGCCAATCAGGAGTGCAAGTACCTGGAGAGGCAAGGCTCTTGTGGACATCGCTGGATCAAGAGGGGGCTCAGGTAAGTAATAGGGGGTTCTGGGGAGCTCCTGCACACAGAAGGTTTTTTACCTTCATGCATAGAATGTGTGAAGGTAAAAAAACCTTGTGCCTTTACAACCACTTTAAAGTACATAAACCATAGACATCAGGTTCACATCACACTTTGTCTCTTAAAAACTTCTTTCAGCCGACAGTTTTTGGTGCAACCTTCATAGGCGGACTGTACAGTAGTAATGGTCATCTTCATCTAGTGGCAGAGGTGCACATTACTTAGTTAAATTTTATCTCACTACGCGCATGAGAAACCTCCAGAAAACTGCAAGGGGGGCCCCCAAGGTTTTCGACTGCCTAGGGGCCTCCTCAGAGTTTATTCTGACACCAAACAGGCATCATTGAATATAATAGGAATCATATTGAAAGTTGATGAAACAAAATATTACCCAGCAATCTACCCTATTAAACCGCACTGTGAATTTAGCTATTAAAAATAGGGGTCTTCACTGCATAAATTTTCACCTATATAGTATATGAAGCCACAGTCATTTGCAGAGCACGACATTGTAAGGTGTGGTTCTGGTCTATCTTATGTGAACACCCTATCTAAATTATATGTATCTATCAACGATGAAGCCACACCACCACATCAAGGCACCATGATGGACTGTTGTGGCTTAACACATTTTTTAAATATATGCAACGGAACTCTGTAAATGTTAGAAAAGTTTACAGTTAGGTTCTTTGCTCTAGCTAACCTAGTGGTCTCAGCGGGGGGCATCGATAATTTCAAAAAACTATTAGATAAGCACCTGAACGACCACAACATACAGGGATATACAATGTAATACTGACATATAATCACACACATAGGTTGGACTTGATGGACTTTTTTCAACCTTGCCTACTACTATGTAACTATGTAACCAGATTAAATTCTGTAGAAATTCTGTATTGTTCATTTGCTGCAAACTAGCCCACCAACATGCACCTTTCCTGTGTCGGTTCTAAATTGATTTGAACAGCTGCCATTTTTGGTTTGGCCTTTTAAAGTTCAGTCTTGTGCTCTCACTGAAGAGTCTTCAGTCACAACTCAATGCCTCTGTGGCATCTATATTGGGGAGGCTGGTAGGATGAAAACGATGAGATTTCTGTGAGGTCAGGCCTTGTGTTCTATATAAAACACTACAAGACATACAGCTGGTGCTGCCTCAGGTCCCTCAGCATCCTGTCTCAGCCCAGTCTATAAATACTGCATCTACGGCGCTCCCTTTCCGTCCCGTCACACAAACAAAATAATCCACTTGAAGGGAAAAAAAATTTTGAGGAAAGTTCAAATATCTTTTTGGTGTTGTCAGATAAATAACCATTCATAAACATATACAGAGGGATTAAAAAAAAAATTGGGAAACGCATTCACGTCGTATTAAAGTGACCATGCAAAAAGTAGAGCGTGGATACCCACTTTTTCCAACAGGCCAATTCCATTTCCATTTAAGAGTCTACTGGAAAACCAATACTTCCCATAGCGTCTATCTCCTGGGTCCTCTGCAATGCTCACTGGTTCCTTCTGCTGACCTCCACGTTATTACAGGACACAGTGGTGACCTGGGGGTCATAGGATGAACCAATGAGTAATGTGGGGGGCCAAAAAGATTAACACTGCCAGATGTTTATGGGGGACCAGCAGTTTGGGGGATTGGCAGTATCCCAGTAGAGGCTTGCTCTTGAATGGAGTGGCATTCTGTTGGTATGAAAAAAAACAAAGGTAAGTATGGTACAGAATAGGTCAGAAATAGTGGTCCTGTATTTGATTCAGTATAGGTTTGTATCTGTGGCCCCATGGGATGGATTTCCTTTTGATTTTTGCCGCAGTCACATGGTGATTGTCCAGAATAGGAAGTGCGAGGAAATTTCCTCAACAGGGACACAGACAGCAACCAATGAGGTAAAGGCAAAACTTTTTTTTGTTTTGTTTTGGATAGAGTAAGCTCCTGTTCACACCAGTGGGACTTGTTATGTGATTTGACAGGTCCATATCGCATGACAAATCGCACTCTATTGTTGGCAATGGAATTGTTTAAATGTGCGGCACTGATTTAAAAAAGTAGTTCCTGCACTACTTTTGGCGATTTCAGGTGCTACTTGCATAGACATCTGTGCATTAAGTAGCACAGATGTCAGCCAAGTCGCAATGACATGCGACTTTGAAATCCAGTGATTTCAAGTGAAGTCACACTATTTCAAATTCGGATTCAGTGTGAACCAGGGCTCAGGCCCCATTCACACTAGCGCGTTTTTTGATGCATTTTGCATTTTGCAGAAATGCACGGGAATTTTTTAACATGGGTTCCTATGGAACATGTTCACATCAATGCTTTTTTGTATCTCTGCGTTTTTGGAAAGGGTCGGGGACTTTTTTTCATGCAAAAAGCAGCGTTTTGCATGTAATGGTTTTCAATGGACAAGCATCAAAAACGCAAGTGCACCGTTTTTGCAGCGTTTTTGATGCGTTTTTGGTACGTTTTTGGTGCGTTTTTGCCGTTTTTTTTTTTTTTTTTTTTTTATTCTTTTTTTTTTGTAATTTTTTTTTAAGACTGTAAAAAAAAAATGAAAAAAAAAAAAAAAAAAACGCAAAACGCAAATCGCGGCAAAAACGCGGCAAAAACGCGGCTCAAAAACGTGCCAAGCATGAAAAAAAAACCTCCAAAAACGCTCAAAAGCAACATGCATAGGTGTGAATCGAGCCTAAGGGAGGGTTTTTAAGCCCTGTCAGTTTTTTCTCTTGCAATCTGGGTCCTATTGGGGAGATTTTCCTATAATTCCTGCCTCATAGCCAAAACAGGAAGTGAAAGGAAATCTCTCCAAATTGAGCAAAATCCAGGGTCACCAGATCTAGTGTCCCCATTAGAAGATTTCCCCCTCTGTTCCTCTTTTGGAGACAACCCAAAATGTGTGATTTTCTTTCACTTTCCCTCTTGGCAACAATGATAAACAGAACAAATTGGGAGGGTGAATCTCTTTAAAGTGGTTGCAAACCCTTACAGACCACTTTAACCTACAGGTAAGCCTAGATTAAGGCTTACTTGTAGGTGCAAGAAATATCTCCTTAACCTACACGGTTAAGAAAATATTTTCCTAAAAATGGGCATGATGTCTACGGCGCATGCACGGCGTAGACAACGGCATAGGCGCACTGAGCGTGCCGTTAGTGAAGGCGATCATGCAGTCACTGACGGCCCCTGCGCGCATGGGCCGGAGTGACGTCATCGCTGCTCTGGCCAGTCACAGCGCCGGAGCAGCGATACCCGGAAGTCGCTCCGGGTATCATGACGGCAACGGAGGAGGTGAACGAGGGTCGCTTCGGGGGCTTCGATCTCAGGTATTTCATAATGAGCTAGTATGCTATGCATACTAGCTCATTATGCCTTTGTCCTGCAGGGTGTTTTTTTTTTTTTTAGAGAGGGTTTACTTCCTCTTTAACATGAGCACAAACAGTAGGAGCCTTTGGCTCCTGCTGCTGTCAAATCCAGTAAAACCAATGTCGGGGGGAAGGGCCGAGTCCTGCTGTCTGTGTCAATGGGTGCCCCCATGGAAAGCGGCTCTCTGTGGGGGCACCCAATGAAGAGGAGGGGTCAGGAGCGCCACCGGGGGACCCAAGAAAAGGAGGACCGGGGCCACTCTGTGCAAAATCCTTGCACAGAGGAGGTAAGTATGACATGTTTGTTATTTTAAAAGAAAAAAAAAAACCTTTAAAATCACTTTAAGATAAACCATGCCATAGCAATATAAATAGGTGCTCATCCTAGCTATGACTACATGTGTACATGGGGACAGACACCTTTACCTAATCACAATACGGCTCCTGTATATTCGTAGAGCTCAGTGGATGTGCCCGGCTGCCAATGTCTCAGCCTATGGACACCGCAGACAGTTTAATTGAAAACTGTAGGGATGCATCAAGCAAGGTAATTGTGTCATTACTAGCACTACATGCTGCATCCACTTACTAGTAAACGTACATAATCTCAGGTTATATGCTCTGATTGTCAGCTCAGCCGCAGCAGTTAATTAGCTCTGGGCTTCTCACAGCCTACTGTGCCAAATGACTGCAGCCAGTTAATGGGGGGGATGAGGTGAGGGGTTCACTGCACCACCCTGCAAAAATAGCATTACACAAAACTGCTTATGAAGGGTTATTTGCATTTAGTTCACAGGGGCCATTGGATAAAGGCTTTTTATTGTACGCATCCTGTGCTGGTTGAAATGCATTGAAACAGTCCTGTACCAGGGAATTGCAGTAGATTAAAGCAGTACCCTCCATGGCTCAGTGTTTTGGTTCAGCAAAGGCCGTGTGATGCATTCACTTAACCCTTTCATGACTAAGCCTATTTTTGAAATTTGGTGTTTACAAGTTAAAATCCGTATTTTTTGCTAGAAAATTACTTAGAGCCCCCAAACATTATATATATATTTTTTTTAGCAGAGAATCTAGAGAATAAAATGGCGATTGTTGTAATATTTTTTATCACACGGTATTTGTGCAGCTGTGTTTTAAACGCAAATTTTTGGGAAAAGGGACACTTTCATGAATTTAAAAAAAAACAAACAGTAACGTTAGCCCAATTTTTTTGTATAATGTGAAAGATGATGTTACGCAGAGTAAATAGATACCAAACATGTCACACTTTATAATTGCACGCACTCGTGGAATGGCGACAAACTACGGTACCTAAAATCTCCATAGGCGACGCTTTAATTTTTTTTTACGGTTACCAGGTTAGAGTTACAGAGGAGGTCTAGTGTTAGAATTATTGCTCTCACTCTGACGATCGCGGCGATACCTCACATGTGTGATTTGAACACCGTTTACATATGCGGGCGCTACTTCCGTATGCGCTATCTTTGCTGCGCGAGCTCGCGGGGACGGGGGCACTTTAAAAAAAAAACATTTTTCTTATTTATTTTATTTATTTTTATATTAATAAATTGTGTTTTAAAAAAATATATTTTTTTTGATCACTTTTATTGCTGTCATAACGAATGTAAACATCCCTTGTGACAGTAATAGGTGGCGACAGGTACTCTTTATGGAGGGATCGGGGGTCTAAAAGACCCCCGATCCCTCCTTTGCACTTCAAAGTATTCAGATCGGCATTTTCAGCGATTCTGAATACTGTATATTTTTTTTTAAACCGGCGCCATTGGCAGCCAAGTAAACGGGAAGTGACGTCATGACGTCGCTTCCGTGTTTACTATTAGGAGGCTGGAACGAAGCCGCTTACGCTGGAGGCATTGGATTGGTGATCGGGCCTCCCGATGGAACAGGAGGCCCGGTAAGAGCGGCGGGAGGCGGCGAGAGGGGGGGACGTCCCCTCCCGTTCCTCCGGTATAACAGCCAAGCGGCTTCGGCTTTTTGCCGCATCGGTTGTTATACCAGGAAAGCCGATCGCCGGCTCTAAAAAACAGCAGCTGCAGGCATCATCCCGGTATAACCCCCGAAAGCTGAGTACACACATCTGCGTGCACTCGGCGGGAAGTGGTAAAACCTAAAACCAAAAGTGCAATAGATTGCAGTTTACCAATCAGTAGATGTGGTGGCTGCAATAGTTTCCGTTTTTTAGACTTTTCCCCTCTGTTTTCACCTGGTGATATGGCCACTAACACACCTCCTGCATTAGAGAGCCCCTACTCTGGATGAAGGAGCACAGGGGGCATAGCAGACAACAGCATATTCAGTCTGAGAGGTTGGGAGTGTTATGCGCTATACAAACGACCGTTTTACTTGTCGGAATAAACGCTGAAGGTTTTTCCGACGGAATTCCGCTGAAACTGTCTTGCCTACACACGATCACACCAAAGTCCGACCGTCCAGAACGCGGTGACGTACAACACGTATGACGGGACTAGAAAAAGGAAGTTCAATAGCCAGTAGCCAATAGCTTCCGTCTCGTACTTGCTTCAGAGCATGCGTCGTTTTTGGTCTATCGGAACAGCATACAGACGATCGGGTTTCCCGATAGGAATTGGTTCCGTCAGAAATATTTAGAACATGTTCCATTTCTAGGTTTGTCAGAATTTTCGACGTAAAAAGTCAGATGAGGCATACACACGATCGGAATATACGATGAAAAGCTCCCGTCTGACTTTTTCTGTCCGACATTCCGCTCGTGTGCACGCGCCATTAGATGTACTGGCAAATTTAACCACTTGCCGACCAGCCGCCGTCATTATACAGCGGCAAGTTGGCACAATCCCGCGAACCATCGTAGCTATATGTCGATCCCTTTAAGCGGGATAGCAGGCACGCACGCTGCACAGTGGGGGTGCCGATGCTCGTGACCACCGACTACAAGTGATCGCGGGCACGAGAGGCAGAATAGGGACGTCGTGTGTGTGTGTGAACACATACATCCCAGTTCTGTGAGGACAGGAGAGACAGATCGTGAGTTCCTACAAGCTGGGAACCACGATCTCTCATCTCCTATAGTCACTCCCCTCCCCCTACAGTTAGAACACAAACATAGGGAACACAGTTAACCCCTTGATCGCCCCCTAGTGTTAACCCCTTCCCTGCCAGTGACATTTATACAGTAATTAGTGCATTTTTATAGCACTGATCGCTGTATAATTGTCAATCGACCCAAAAATGTGTCAAAAGTGTCCGATGTGTCCACCTTAATGTCGCAGTCTCGATTAAAATCTCAGATCGTCGCCATTACTAGTAAAAAAAAATAATAATAACAAAAATGCCATATATCTATACCCTATTTTGTAGACGCTATAACTTATGCGCAAATCAATCAATATACGCTTTTTGCGATTTTTATTACCAAAAATATGTAGAAGAATACATATCGTCCTAAACTGAGAAAAAAAAATTTGCTTTTTTTTAAAAAAATTTGGGCTATTACAGCAAAAAGTACAAAATATTGTGTTAATTTCAAAATTGTCGCTCTTTTTTTTGTTTATAGTGCAAACAATAAAAAACCACAGAGATGATCAAATACCACCAAAAGGAAGCTCTATTTGTGGGAAAAAAAGGACGTCAATTTTATTTGGGTACAACGTCGCACGACCGCGCAATTGTCAGTTAAAGTGACGCAGTGCCGTATCGCAAAAAATGGCCTTGTCATTGAGCTTCCGGGGCTGAAGTGGTTAAAGTGTTACTAAACCCACAACAGTAAAATCAGTCTGTATATGCAGTTAAGCATGCGTGTTATACTCACTGTGGAACCTAAGGACTTAATCCTCCACATTGGATACAAAGTCTGTTTTCTCTGGCCCTCCCCTTCTTCCACTGTCCCCAATCCATCTATACTGATAGTCAGTGGGGGGTGGAAAACCAATGCCAAACCCCCCCAGGAGATGGACGGGAACACAGCGATTTTCGGGGTAAAGGTTTTACATGAATAAATAAAACGGATCACTGTAAACACCCCTGCCAGTGTTGAATGGTTTGTCTCATCCGTGTAAACTGATACATCTGGAAGAGAGTTTGATCTCCTGAAAAAACAACAAACACACTGGCTGGATCACCAGATGAAAATAAAAGAAAGGAAGCCTAGAAAAAAAAAAAGTATGCAGACATCACATCTAAGAATTATTAATCTGCAAAATAAATGTTTGCTTTTGGGTTTAATACTGCCATAAATGCCTGCCTTGCAAAAACGTTTTTGTTTTTTTTTAATATATTTATTTAGCGTTTAAAATAAAAAATGTCTTTGAATAAGTTGCTTCTGATTTACTTGGCCTGACCACTGATAAGGCTCCCTCCTGTACTCACTGAAATGAACTAGCAAAAGTCACATTTTGCATCCGACTAATGAAAATCTTTAGGACCAATGTATGTAGGGTGCTGCGGTGCGTTGCGGTGCGTTGCGGTGAGTTGCTTTACACAGCCCATTTAAAATGAACAACCCAATAAAAAATAGCTCATACCGCATTTTTTGTTGTATGTGCTGTGTTGTAATAGAGTTGCATTTTTTTTAGGTACGTTATGCTGGCATTCCAAATGGGCACATTTTACCGCAGGTTACTGCAGTGTGGTAGTGTGAGTGGGCCCCCCAAAAGCTGGAATTAAAGCTTCTAAACCCCACAGCAAAAATGTTATACACTACAGCCTACCAGCCCTTAGCTGTAAGGGCTACATTGTTTTTCTTTTTTCAGTCTTTTTTCTTCTTATCTGGTAATCCTGCATATAACACACTTCCTGTCCAGTGGATGGCTACCCTCACTCCTCCACCGTATCTATGGAGGAGCATTGGTTGTCGCCCAGGCTTCTTCTAATAACCTACATTACACAGGGAATTCATAGTTTACAGAAGACATCTTAGAAAAATGTTTTCTTGCTTTTTGCTTTCATAGAGGGGATTTGATTTCAATGTACAAATACCATAATGGTGACCCCATAATAGGGATAAAACTTATTCGCGGAAGGAAGTTTAGCCGCTTCCCGACCACCTCACGCAGATATACTGCGGCAGAAGGGCACGTACAGGCGGATTAACGTACCTGTACGTTGCCCTTTAAGAGGCGGCTGGTGGGCGCGCGCCCTGGAGGCTCCGTGACCGGGATCGCGGGTCCTGCGGACTCGATGTCCGCGGGCATACCCGCGATCATCTCATGGTGAGGAAGAACGGGGAGATGCTAATGTAAATAAGCATTTCCCCGTTCTGCCTAATGACCCTGTCACTGATCACGCTCCCTGTAATCGGGAGCAGTGATCAGTGACGTGTAACACACAGCCCCTCCCCCCCCACAGTTAGAATCACTCCCTAGGACACACTTAACCCCTACAGCGCCACCTAGTGGTTAACCCCTTCACTGCCAGTCACATTTTTACAGTAATCAATGCAATTTTTTAGCATTGATCGCTGTATTAATGCCAATGATCCCAAAAATGTGTCAAAATTGTTCGATGTGTCCGCCATAATGTCGCAGTCACGATAAAATTCGCTGATCACCGCCATTACTAGTAAAAAAAAAATTATCAATAAAAATGCCATAAAACTATCCCCTATTTTGTAGACGCTATAACTTTTGCGCAAACCAATCAATAAACGCTTATTGCAAATTTTTTTACCAAAAATATGTAGAAGAATACGTATCGGCCTAAACTGAGGGAAAAAAATGTTTTTTTATACATTTTTTGGGGATAATGATTATAGCAAAAAGTAAAAAATAATGAATTTTTTTCAAAATTGACGCTATTTTTTTGTTTACAGCGCAAAAAATAAAAACCGCAGAGGTGATCAAATACCACCAAAAGAAATCTCTATTTGTGGGAAAAAAAGGACGTCAGTTTTGTTCGGGAGCCACGTCGCACGACTGCGCAATTGTCAGTTAAAGCGACGCAGTGCCGAATCGCAAAAAGTGCTCTGGTCAGGAAGGGGGTAAATTCTTCCGGGGCTGAAGTGGTTAACAAGAATCGTGGCCACTCATTAAAATTAGAAGAAAAGAGGTTTAACCTTAAAATACGTAGAGGGTTCTTTACTGTAAGAGCGGCCAGGATGTGGAATTCCCTTCCACAGGCGGTGGTCTCAGCGGGGAGCATCGATAGTTTCAAGAAACTATTAGATAATCACCTGAATGACCGCAACATACAGGGATATACAATGTAATACTGACACATAATCACACACATAGGTTGGACTTGATGGACTTGTGTCTTTTTTTTTTACATCACCTACTATGTAACTATGTAATTCAGCTCATAGGAAGTGACAAATGCACTGTGTTTCTTGTAGGATCAACAGATATTTTCTGAAAATGTTCTTAGCCTGGAAAATTATAACAAATGCAGCAACATCTACAGACTGGTAAGCTGCAATATATTAAATATTTGTTCTTAGGTTTGGATATCCAAAGGGTTTGTAAACCACTGAAATGAAAAATGTACAAATCATTCTATAATGTGACCCTGCCTTTATCCAAAGCACCTAGTGTGATTTCTAGCTGCTCTACCATTTCTCTGCTATCTGCATGAATCACTGTTTACAGTATGAGGACACCAGACAATTCCTGGGAAATGGCACATAGTAGGTGATCAACAGCCTTAGATGTGCATGCTTCCCTATGGGATTGAGGCGGTGTGTCTATTCTCTCCACTAAGGTCTCAGATTACACTCAGCTCCCTACTATATGCTGTGCAGTGTGTGTGATGTCATATCCCCGCCCCCCGATGGAAATAGGGCTGCAGATAAACATGTCCAACTTATATAACAGGATTTGTTTAATCTCTTTGTATCACCTGAGGCCAGTCACTTCACCGGGTATATGTAAGGGTTTACAACCACTTTAATATATCTGCTCCCACCTGAGAATTTTTCTAATACTAAGTTATCGTAGATGCAGTCCTAACTGAATGTCATTTAGTATGCTAAAGTACTGTGCATCATAAACAACTGCCTTTTTTATTTTTTAGATAAAATACTTTTTTCACCTTTATTTCATGCTTTCTTGCGTCTTAGTGCTTCTGACCTACTGTAGCCACTTACAGTGCCTTGAAAAAGTATTCATACCCCTTGAGATTTTCCACATTTTGTCATGTTACAACCAAAAAGGTAAATGTATTTTATTGGGATTTTATGTGATAGACCAACACAAAAATGCCTATAATTGTGAAGTGGAAGGAAAATGATAAATGGTTTCCAAATTTTTTACAAATAAATATGTGAAAAGTGTGGCGTGTATTTGTATTCAGCCCCCCTGAGTCAATACTTTGTAGAACCTCCTTTCACTGCAATTACAGCTGCAAGTCTTTTTGGGGATGTCTCTACCAGCTTTGCACATCTAGAGAGTGACATTTTTGCCCATTCTTCTTTGCAAAATAGCTCAAGCTCTGTCAGATTGGATGGAGAGCGTCTGTGAACAGCAATTGTCATGTCTTGCCACAGATTCTCAATTGGATTTATGTCTGGACTTTGACTGGGCCATTCCAACACATAAAAATGGTTTGATCTAAACCAGTGGGGGCTCGTGGGGGGGGCGGCATTCAACCAACCCCCCCGCCAGCGGACTCATTCAAAGACACACACCCCCCTGCGTGTGGCCAGTGGCACAGACGCACACAACCACCCCAACTCCCCCCTCATCCAGCACCCCCGCCCACTGTCTGCCCGGCACTTACCCCATCTTAGTGGTGGATCAGGCGGCGGGTAAAAGGCAGCAAGATGTGTCCCGGGATTGGCTAGGTTTTCTCTCATAGAGACGCTGTGTGTCTTTTCTCTCCTCCTTGCAAAGCATCCAATAGGATCACCTATACTGTCAGCCAATCTGGGGACAGGTACCAGACCTGCTTCACGATTGGCCTGTAGGAGGATCAGTGTTGCAACAGCGAATATTAATTTGCTGTTGCAACACACCTGGGTGGGCTCAGGACGCATCTGCGACCCGAGCCCATGCTATTTTGAAGCCTATTAGAGCCTATGGCTCTAATCAGGTGCGTAAAAAAAAAAACCTGGCCGCTGTAATTCATGTGCCTGATGACCCGAACACATGAATAGATATGCATGCATGAATCTATCCACTGCATATAGAGGGTGGAGAGGAGAGAGGGGGTGGCGCCCGGGTTTCCCTAATGGACGGGCCGCCACTGATCTAAACCATTTCATTGTAGCTCTGGCTGTATGTTTAGGGTCGTTGTCCTGCTGGAAGGTGAACCTCCGCCCCAGTCTCAAGTCTTTTGCAGACTCTAATGCCCTGTACACACAGGCGGAATTTTCGGCATCAAAAGTCCGACGGTCTTTCTGATGGACATTCGACGGACTTTTGATGGACTTCCGATGGACTTTTGAACGAACGGACTTGCCTACACACCAAAGTCTGACGGATTCGTACGTGATGACGTACGACCGGACTAAAATAAGGAAGTTGATAGCCAGTAGCCAATAGTTGCCCTAGCTTCAGTTTTCATCCGTCGGACTAGCATACAGACGAGCGGATTTTTCAACCAGACTCAAGTCCGTCGGAAAGATTTGAAACATGTTCCAAATCTAAAGTCCGTCTAATTTTCGACCGAAAAAGTCCACTGCAGGTCCAAAGAAGGCCACACACGGTCGGAATGTCCGATGGATTCGTCCCGTCGGACCAGTCCGGTCGAAAAGTCCACCCGTGTGTACACGGCATAACAGGTTTTCTTTTAATATTATATATATGTGGTTCCATCCATCTTCCCATCAACTCTGACCAGCTTCCCTGTCCCTGCTGAAGAAAAGCATCCCCACACCATGATGATGCCACCACCATGTTTCACGGTGGGGATGGTGTGTTCAGACTAATGTGCAGTGTTAGTTTTCCACCACACATAGTGTTTTGCTTTCAGGCCAAAAAGTTTGATTTAAGTCTCATCTGAGCAGAGCACCTTCTTCCAGATGTTTGCTGTGTCCTCCACATGGCTTCTCTCAAACTGCAAATGGGACTTCTTTTGGCTTTCTTTCAAAAATAGCTTTCTTTCTGACACTCTTCCATATAGGGCAGATTTGTGGAGTGCACGACTAATAGATGTCCTGTGGACAGATTCTCCCTCCTGAGCTCCTCCAGAGTTACCATGGGCCTCTTGGCTGCTTCTCTGATTAATGTTCTCCTTGCCCGGCCTGTCAGTTTAGGTGGATAGCTATGTCTTGGTACGTTTGCAGTTGTGCCATACTCTTTCCATTTTCGGATGATGGATTGAACAGTGCTCTGTGAGATGTTCAAAGCTTGGGATATTTTTTTATAACCTAACCCTGCTTTAATCTTCTCCACAACTTTATCCCTGACCTGTCTGGTGTGTTCCTTGGCCTTCATGATGCTGTTTGTTCACTAAGTTCCTCTAACAAACCTCTGAGGGCTTCACAAAACAGCTGTATTTATACCGAGATTAAATTACACACAGGTGGACAATATTTACTAAATAGATGATTTCTGAAGGCAATTGGTTCCACCAAATTTTAATGAAGGGTATCAGAGTAAAGGGGGCTGAATACAAATGCACACCACACTTTACAGATATTTATATGGAAAAAAAAATCTGAGAACCATTTATCATTTTCCTTCCACTTCACAATTATGTGCCACTTTGTGTTGGTCTATCACATAAAATCCCAATAATGTACATTTACATTTTTGGTTGTAACATGACAAAATGTGGAAAATTTCAAGGGGTATGAAAACTTTTTCAAGGCACTGTATTTCTACATAGACTCCAGCAATAGCTGCATGGCATTTCTCATTATCATGGTTTCCTGATAGTGAAAACAGTGGACTGTTGCATGCATAATGTGTGTTGAAATGGTCACTTGTAATCTTCAAAAGTAGTCCCTATAAAAGGGTGACAATACATGAGTACAATTGGGACACAGTCAAAGTGTGTTGTCACTCTATAAAAGGAAGTGCCTGACCAAGAACCTTCGCGGGAGGATCACCAGTATTTTCCATAAAGCCGTGGCTGAACTTTTAAATTATATTAACATCTTAAAGGGAAGATTTTAATGCTTAGGTATTACATGTACTTTTCTTCAGTATGTGAATGTGTTCAATACAATTTACATAGGTAGCATAGCATTAGTAAATCAGGAAATTGTGACTAAAACTTGTGAAAAGTTATTGAATTCCATAAATAATCTAAAATATTATTCATGCTCTCGCTCATAAAAAATGAAAGCTGTTAGCATGCCATTATAAGGAAAGCATGCAATGCTCGACGTTTACATATCTTTATAAAGAGGAAGCATATGTTACAATGAAACCAGAGATAAAGGAATTTTTTCCATGTCAAGTAACTCTTACAAAACGCTGGGAAAGTTTCAACTTCTCAGAAATGTTAATAAAATGTATTAGGACAGAATGGATGAAATGCAGCCTCTACTTGAACCAGTGGAGCAGAGCTCAAGTCTGCCCAGATCTGTATGGAGAACAGAAGACATGCCAATGTTCACCAACCAAGGAAATAGCTCTTGGTTTGATATTAAATTCCTCCCTTGTGGTGCAGAGGATGACCGTCCCTGGGTGGTAAAGTCAATTCTTACAGATACTGAGCACTCAGTTCCTCCATGCATAGCTCCCAATTGTCCCTGATTTCCAGGGACTGTCCCTGATTTGGAGCAATGTCCCTCTGTCCCTCTTTCCCCCTCATTTGTCCCTCTTTCTGGTCTGATCTATATAGTTATATATAAAATGCACTATTTATCATTCAAAAAGTGTTTCCCAGTGCTAAACCTTTTATCCAATTTCTAAATTGCTGCATTTGTACATTTTAAAAGCCAATATAAAGGAATAGTAGTGGTAAAAAAAAAAATACCCTTGTGGATTTAATTAACCTTTTTTTTTGGTTAATTCTCCTTTAAGGGGGTGTGACAGGGGGGCGTGTCCTATGCCTACATACGTTTGCTTGTAGGTGTCCCTCATTCCCATCTCAAAAGGTCTACTCCATGGGTCAGCCATCTCATGCATCCTCCGGAAATTGATGGTGGAACCTTAGATGACACCTGAATTCTGGGCAGTGGAGGATGAAGTGTAATTCAGCAACGACACACTGAGGAACGGAAATGTTTCACCCAATAGTCTGGGCTGTCCAGAATAAGGGTCTGTGCACACTGCAACATGTGTGAGCGTAGATAAACGCACAAGCATTGACATGTGTTGGCATGCCGTATTGAGTTTGAGCCGGTGTCTTGCTGAGAAAGTTCCCCCGGCGGATAAGGACCCCCCTGTACTGCGCAGGCGCAGCGCTTGCGCAGTACGAACAACTAGGAGCCGCCGAAAATAGCCGAAGCTGAAAAACTTCAATCAGTTGTACACGGCTCCTGCGCCCTAGGTCCAGGTTCAAGCCCCACCATCCAAGTGGACCTAGAGGGAGAATAAAAAAGTGCAGAGTGAAGTGAGGTCATGCCCAAAGCGTGGCAAGCGAAGCGAGCCCGCGGGGAGCTGATTTCTATTCTTTTCAGCTTCGGCTATTTCCGCGGGCTCGTACTGCGCAAGCGCTGCGCCTGCACAGTAGAGGGGGGTCCTTATCCGCCGAGGGGAACTTTCTCGGCAGAATACCTGCACTTTCCTAGAACGTAGAAAGGGTCTACGGCAGGGCAGAGGAGCCAAACTTGTGCTGGCCATCTGCTTTTCCCTGAGCTTTAATGCTACACATTACCATGCAGTATGCTTAAAAAAATAGAGCTTGCTTTACTTTTTTCCTACGTAAACCAGCGCACATTAGCACAACACACCAGTGTGAACTGATCGCAATCACATACCTTATATTCTACAGGTCCTTGCGTTGAAAAAAATGAGCCAATACATCTAGTGTGAATGAACCCTAAGGCACTTACATTGTTCATATATTATATTTAATGTCCATTTAAATGCAATTGATCTCTAAAAAATACGACTTCATCCAATTGATTGTGTGTTTTATTGACCTAAAGTGATTGTAAGGGTTGTTTTTTTTTTTTTTTTTTTTTTTTAAATAACAAACATATCATACTTACCTCCACTGTGTAGCTCGTTTTGCACAGAGTGGCCCCAAACCTCGTCTTCTGGGGTCCCTCTGCGGCTCCTCCCCACATCAGATAACCCCCCCTAGGAGAAGCGCTCTCCCGAGGGGGTTACCTTGCAGGCACGCTCCAGAGTCCAGCATTTGGCGTCCATAGCCGCCGAATGTATGACTTGGCCCCGCCCCCCCGGGGCTCACGTCATTGGATTTGATTGACAGCAGTGGGAGCCAATGGCTGTGCTGCTATCAATCCATCCAATCAAGAGCCGAGAACCCCGGGCAGAGAGACAGAGCGTCCCCGCTGGGTCAAGATCCAGGGCTCAGGTAAAACGGGGGCGCTGGGGGGCCGGTCACTACCAGGTGTTTTTCATCTTAATGCATAGGATGCATTAAGGTGAAAAAACACGAAGGTTTACAACCCCTTTAACCTATTATAAAAAGGAGCTCCTCTGTTTGGTTACTATGTTTCCTCTTTTTGTCAGGCACCCTTGCTAGACTATTTTACATAATAATATTTTTTATTATTAATTTTTATATTTGAGTTTTTTTCAAAGATACTTGATGCATTTGCCCCTGAAGAATGGAATAAATCCAAATGTGACACATCACATTTTCATTACATGGTTCAATTAGTTTTATATATACAGATTTCATGTTTATATTCTGCCTTTGAGGTGGTCCATGTCATCTAGGATGGCTGCTACATATTTACCTTACAATGCATTATTTTGATGCTGTTGTAAGTTCATATATATCTACAATGTATCAATTTGCTGTTGCCAGTTTTATTTAAAATGTTTTGTCAATTAATTAACATGTCAGGTAAATGCTACCAAGAAATAAACATTGTGTTTTTACACTGATTGTTTTTCTGCTGTTGCACATTCCTCATTTAAAGTCCCACCTGTATTTTTCTCTACTGATTTAGGGATGGAGACATTCACATTTCATTCCCACAAAGTTTCCGCTCTCCCCACTTTTCATATAACCTATTATAAAAGAGTCGTGCTCCTAGCTACAGGACCCACACTGCCCACACTATTAGTAGCCCTCGGTACCTTCATCTTATAAGTAAACTGTTGATACTCACTGTTAAGGCTCCTGTGTTCTTTTGCCAGAAGAAACAGCCAAGCTTGTGACTTGTTTACGAAAGACGAAATAAGTTGGAAGCAGTAAATTTCTGCTGCAAATTCTCCCAGAGCTACCAAAGAATAGACACAAAAGAAAAAAAAATCAGCCCTATGACGTCTAGGAAGGAAAGTAGTCATTATGGAACAATGAGTCATACCTAGACCTTGCTATCACCAGTCTTCTAATGTTCATCATGAAAAAGGCTTTCAGGACCATAGGGACACCAGTTTTTTTAGGACAGGTAAGCAGATAAATGTTACGCACTTTCATGATCCACCTACTTTTTTAGGGCATTGACTCATATTTCCTGAAGCCAGAAGGCCCCAGATTGCATTAGGGAAAGGTTTAGAATAACTGCTTCAGCCCCGGAAGATTTTACCCCATTCCTGATCAGAACACTTTTTGTGATTCGGCACTGCGTCATTTTAACTGACAATCGCGCGGTCCTGTGACGTTGCACCCAAACAAAATTGACGTCCTTTTTTTCCCACAAATAGAGCTTTCTTTTGGTGGTATTTGATCATCTCTGCAGTTTTTATTTTTTGCGCTATAAACAAAAAAAGAGCGACAATTTTGAAAAAAAAAAAAACACATTTTTTACTTTTTCCTATAATAAATATCCCCCAAAAATATATAAAATTTTTTTTTTCCCTCAGTTTAGGCCGATATGTATTCTTTTGGTTTCTTATTTCTTTATTGGTTTGTGCAAAAGTTATAGTGTCTACAAAATAGGGGATAGTTTTATGGCATTTTTATTATTATTATTTTTTTTTTATTAGTAATGGCGGCGATCTGCGATTTTTTATCGGGACTGCGACATTATGGTGGACACATCAGACACTTTTGACACTATTTTGGGACCATTGTCATTTATACAGCGATCAGTGCTATAAAAATGCACTGATTACTGTGTAAATGACCCTGGCAGTAAAGGGGTTAACCACTAGGGGGCTATGGAGGGGTTAATTGTGTCCTAGGGAGTGATTCTAACTGTGGGGGGGGGTGGGCTTCAAGTCACATGACAGCGATCACTGCTCTCGATGACAAGGAGCAGTGATCTCTGTCATGACACAAACCAGAACGGGGAAAGGCCTTGTTTACATAGGCACTTCCCCGTTCTAAGGCTCCGTGACATGATCGCCGGGAGTCCGCCGGTCCCATGGGCACGGTCACGCTGTACACGGCGAGCGCACGCGCCTGCTATCCCCGGCCCTTAAAGGGGGATGTACAGGTACGCCTATTTGCCCACCACTGGCATTGTGCCGACGTATATCGGTGTGCAGCGGTCAGCAAGTGGTTAAAGTGGTATCTGAGCACCACAAAATGAAAATGCTATTTCATTTATATTTTTAGTAGAACTATAGGCAAACCATTTTTTTTTATTTTGGATAGAGTAAAGGAGGGTTTTAAACCCTATCAGGTTTTTTTTTTTAACATCTTTGTCCCATTGGGGAAATTTCCCTTCACTTTCTATCCCATAACCAAAACAGGAAGTGAGAAGAAATACCTGTAAGTTAAGGGAATCCATTGGGGTCACCAGAACTAATGTCCCCTCTGAAGGATTCCTCCTCTATCATTTTTCTGGGGACAACCCAAATTTTGGGATTTGTTAATGATAATGGTAAACATGACAGGGGGGATTTTCCCCGGGAGCACAGACAGCTATAAAAAAAAACTAATAGGTGTTCTAATCCTTCTTCACTGTATCTAAAACTAACACAAAAAAGTTTTGCCTTTAATTATACTTTATTATTTAAAGCAAACTGACCCATCCCGTCTCCATGCTTTATTTTGTTGAGAAATCACTTTGAAAAAGATGATTAATGTAGCATGGACTCTTAATTGAAGCAATTTGCTGGATGGGGACAGGGTGGTAATGTGGACCCTATAGCTCAGTTGGTGTCTCTGTCTAACCCTAATTTGATAGCCAGCTCTCATCTAGGAGATGGATTCCCCCCTCTTCCCCAGTGGTAGTTCTCCTTAAGACAATATGACAGGCTTTTAAGGAGGCGCTATCTATTACCAGCCCTCTGGAGTTTACTCCCTTATGGCATAATCCTAATTATACTGAACTATGCAAATTACAGGGATTTTCCTCATGGGAGACAGAGAGGGGTTTGGTTCTTTCCCCAAATATTCACTAGTACTCTAAAGGCGTATTACCAATTATGGGTAGAGTTCTCATTATCTCCTGAACAATTTTATCAATATCTCCAACTTAGGCATACACTGCAGGTTCAAAAGTAAATGAAGCATTGACTTTCTAGAATCCATCTACCCTGTATACTCTCTGTTGCATTCCATGGGCAGCCCACTAAACATGACCAATTCAAGCGGATTGGGCCACACCACTGCTGCCCTGCAGCAATGTGAAATTCATGCCTGTGGCACAGTGGTGAGGGCTTTTGGGGGTTAATGGGGTGCCATATCGTCGCCAGGGCTGCCACTAGTGTAAACAAGCCCTTAAAGTCTTTCACACTACACAAGATTCAGTTCTCTTGGCCAAACATTTTAACACATCGACACCCATAATTAATATATATATATATATATATATATATATATATATATATATATATATATATATATATATATATATATATATTTATAACAACTGTAGTGTTTATAACACATCTTTTTGGGCAGTTTGTAAACGAACATTTCAAACTTAAAGTTTCAAATAAGTTGTACCTTTTTATTAAAACCCCTCCCTTGTGTGAACAGTAATGACACTTTACACCAGTGGCGGTCGGTAGATCAGTCAGTCGCACCCCCCCCCCCCATTTTGTTGCTCAATTGTCAGCCCGCCAGCCCTGCACTTACTCCATCTAGGTCACAAGCAGTATATTTCAAGATCATTTCTTTATTAACTATTTGTTTTGTTTTTATTAACCACTTTGGACACTTTATATTGTAATTAAGGAACTATTTATTATTTGATGGCATTTTCTATGTCATTTATTATTACTTGATGGTATTATATATTTTACATGTCACATTTTCTTTGATGAGAAAGGCTCGTTCACCCAGCAGAAACCCCTGCTTAATGCAATACATTTCACATTTGGTTGTAATTTAGATTTTATTTTCACCAGGGTTGTATTATTATATACCCATTTCTGTTGATTATCCCTGTTGTATTAGAAGTGATATCAGATCACTTGCTAGCAGCGCCAATTCCCTGTTTCTATTAATTAGGTGGCAAGCAGTGCTTCCTCCTCGGTAGCTTCACCCTGCGTCTCCTCCTCCTCGATGGCCAATGCAATTGTTTCTCCTCTCGCTGATCAGGTCCCAGGACCCACTACCTGATTGGCCGGGAGGCGAATCAGGAAGACAATACCGAATATTATTCCCACACAACTGGGTGGGCTCAGGGTGAAGTGCTTTGCCCCCCGAGCTCACCCTTTTTTGAAGCCAATTAGAGCCTCGGGCTCTAATCATGTGCTTAAAAAAAAAAAACCCCATTGGAATCCATGCGTCTGGCGCCCTACATGTAGATTAGGGGACGGTCGCATGGATTAGGGGGGCATCTGTGTGATGTTGTAGTTCCCTAGTCATGATTAAGTGAGAGGGGTATGGGGTGACATGGTCAGGGCTTCATATCATTTGGTCTCCAACCCATACATGACTATCACCCAATGTCTACTTTGTGCTAGAAGCAGAGAATCTGATATTCAGTGAAGATTCTTTTCAGGTGAATCTTCCAGGTCCATGTGTTTTAAATGACAGTGATTGATTACCTATCAGAGTACGTTTGGAGAAAGTCACATTCACTGCTTTAAAAAGAGACCCCAAGTGTCATTTCTATTCATTTGTGTGCCTAAGCTTACAGCAGATTTATCGACTGAATGGCAGTATAAGAAAACCAGAGACATTCATACATGAGGCTGATAGACATACACCATCAATATTTCATGTACAGCTAAGTATCCAGGGACCCTGACCGTGGTCAACAGAGAAAAAAAAATAAAATTACAAAGCCATGTTAAACACACTGCTGCTTAAAAATAGATGTGCCGTCCACAATATGACACACATTTGATCTTATGTTATAATCATCACCATATTTTATATACTACTGTTTGAAAATGAGCAATCATTTATAGAATACAAGAGAACTGTGCTAGAAGACATTTGTGGGCTGCCATTGGTATCCTCTCCTTGTAAAATGCAAATGTCCTGGCTGTCAAACTGATCCTCTGGCTTTCAATGAGTCATTAAACATCCATCTATACAGGCAGAGCTGGTCAGGATAATCTCCTGCCATATGGTGCTTGCACAGTTCAGGCACCAAAGTCACTCAGAAGAGCATTGAGCAAGCAGAACGTGCAGAGGCGGCTCTAGACTTTGTGAGGCCTTAGGCAAAACTTAGACATGAGGCCCCACTGTATTATGAACTGTATTAGGAGGATACAGTATAGGGAAGTGGACAGTACAGGGGGTAGGTAAGTGGGCATAATAAAGATATATTTTCCTCAAGCAGAGCTGCACAGGGAAGCTGCTCTCACAGATCCTACCTATTCTGGTAGGCTGTCACAAAGAGAGAAATAAAGGGGGATGGAGAAAGAAAGAAAGAAAGAAAGAAAGAAAGAAAGAAAGAAAGAAAGAAAGAAAGAAAGAAAGAAAGAAAGAAAGAAAGAAAGAAAGAAAGAAAGAGAAAGAAAGAAGGATGGAAGGAAAGAAAGTTGGAAGGAAAGAAAGATGGAAAGAAAGACAGATGGAAGGAAAAAAAGAAAGATGGACAGGAAAGAAAGAAAGACAGATGGAAGGAAAGAAAGAGAAAGAAAGAAAGATGGAAGGAAAGAGAAAGAAAGAGACAAAAAGAATGGAAAGAAAGGAAGAAAGAAGGAAAGAAAAAGAAAAGAAAGAGAGGGGGATGGAGAAAGAAGGAAGGAAGGAAGGAAGGAAAGAAAGAAAGAGAGAAAGAAAGAAGAGATGGAAGGAAAGAAAGAAAGGAGAAAGAAAGAGAGGGGGATGGAGGAAGAAGGAAGGAAAGAGAAAAAGAAAGAATGACAAAAAGAATGGAAAGAAAGAAAGAAAGAAAGAAAGAAAGAAAGAAAGAAAGAAAGAAAGAAAGAAAGAAAGAAAGAAAGAAAGAAAGAAAGAAAGAAAGAAAGAAAGAAAGAAAGAAAGAAAGAAAGAAAGAAAGAAAGAAAGAAAGAAAGAGAGGAGAATGGGGAAAGAATGAAGGAAAGAGAAAGAAAGAGACAAAAAGAATGGAAAGAAAGAGAGGGGGATGGAGGAAGAAGGAAAGGAAGAGCATCCCTTACAATCAATGTACTCACTGGGAGGCAGGAGGGACTGGATGGATGGATGGATGGATCAGACTCCCCTTGTCCTTTTCCTTTTCCTGGGCTCCAGCTTGAATCTTCCCGCCCACACATCCCCTTCAGAGAACACTGCCGAGGAGAGTGGGCGGGGCAGACACAGGAGGAGAGGGCGGGAGGAGGAGGAGCAGAAGCTCTCTCTCCTCTTCTGTCTGGCTGTGCGGGCAGCAGGGGGAGGGGGAGATCTGTCAGAGCTCTACACTGAGCGGCTCTCCCTCCCTGTCGGTGATCCGGAGATGTATGTGAGCTCCGATCACACATCTCACTCGCAGCCTGTTATCTCTCCCTGTAGCAGGACGAGGGGACTCGGGACGGAGATCTCTGCTGCTGAACGAGGCGGCTCTCTAATTAGGTAAACTAGCCAGCTGTGCGAGGCCCCTATGACTGCGAGGCCTGAGGCCACCGCACTATTTCGCCTAATTAGAGAGCCGCCTCTGAGAACGTGACCCATGGAGCTTCTTCTCTCTCAGTAAAGTAACCGACATTAAATGACAACAAACCTATGAGGGCACTTTTCTAATGACCACCAATGTAAGCAGTCACTACATTGACCCCTCTGCAATTTGTATATCACAAAACTCTCTAAGCTGTGCTGTACATTACATACCGCCGACGGCTGTACTCTGTAAGCTGTGCTGTATATTATATACCTCTAATGGCTGCACTCTGTAAGCTGTACTGTACATCACATACCCCTGACCGCTGCACTCAGTGAGCTGTGCTGTAAATTATATACTCATGACAATTGAATTGTAAGCTATGTTCCATTATAACTGTTCCATTTATTAGTCTTGAACAAAGTGTTCATTGTCTCAGCAGTAGCTAATTGCCAAATAGCCCTGAATGAATTCAATAAAATTCTCCTTTAATATAGGCTCAAAATAATAATAAAAATAATTATAATGGAAGATGTTTTAATATAAATTGATCATTTGATGTGAGTCTTGTGTGTCTGTGAGACTCACCTTTGTGGCACAGCAGTTAAGACATATTTTGAAGTTATAAAGGCTTTGGCGTATGTGCAGTGCATAGGCTCAAGTTATTCATCTAATATTCTATCATTTAATATTTTAATCTGATAATAATTCAACAATTTAAAATGTATTAAGTTAATAATTTAATAATGGGTTACTGCAAGCTACCTCCACTGTGTGATTACCACATATTTTTGGCCTATTCACTTGGAATAGAGGCTATTCACTAGTGGTATACCAAAATATTTATTTTGCAGATGGCAGAAAGGTGTGCATTAGGGTTGACATTCCTTATATAACATAGAACACGACTTAACATTGCTGGAAGATTGGTCAAAGCAGTGGAAACTGTATTTCAATAACATTGGGGGTACAGCATTGACCAGAACTACAGAGGAAAAAGATTTGGGGGGTTATTTTAAATGACAAAATTAGCAAATATTGAAAGCAGGTGGGGGAAAGTGATTAGAATTCTAGGATGTATCACTAGAGGGATCAACAGAATGAGTAAGGAGGTCCTGATTCCTCCATATAGATCTTTATCACTAGATGGGTCACCAGCAGGAGTAAGGAGGTCCTGATTCCTCTGTATAGATCTTTAGGTATCACTAGCGGGACAACCACTGTGTAGCAATGCAAATCAGGAAACAGAGCCTGAGTATATAATAGGTAAATATGGCTGTCCCCATGTACATATACAATGACAAATCATACGTAGAAAAGTTTCCAACGCATTAAAGTGGTTCTAAAGGCAAACATTTTTTTTTTTTACCTTAAAGTGTTTGTTACATAGTAGGTGAGGTTGAAAAAAGACACAAGTCCATCAAGTCCAACCTAAGTGTGCGATTATATGTCAGTATTACATTGTATATCCCTGTATAATGCTCTCTCCTCTCCCCAGCTGACAGCTATAGCGGGAGTAGCTGAGAACTCCCGCCCATGTCAGTCGGGGAGGAGAGAGGAGAGAGCCGAGGAGTCACATGAGCGCTGGGAGACGCTCTGATATAAAGTACAGATCAGCACCTTATTGATACAGCACAGACACTGGGACACATAATGTTATTTAACAGAGGGGATGGCATGCCTATACTATAGATATAATAGCAGCAGGAGGGGAGGATCATGGAGTGAATGGAGCTGACAGGCAGGGAGGGGGGGGAGTAGGACAGAGGAGGACACAGGAGAGCAGAGAGGATTGCTGCAGATGACGGAGGCATGTAAATTGACCATGGTGTCAGGGCTCAGCAGCCATGATAAACCATGGTCAGTTTACGGGGACAGTGCAGCACCAGGCAGGTATTTCAGGTAATACAGGGGGCCAAATTACACAGTACAAGCACCGTGCTGTTATTCATGCTTTAATGGAACAGGATCCATTTTTTTAAACAAAAACTTTAATGCATTTTCTGCATTAAGGTAAAAAACCTTCCAATGTCTGTGCCCCCGCCCCCAAACACCTGACACCACTCTCAAGTGTTGTCCCCACCGGCAGCACTACTTTCCTCTCTTCCTGCATTCACAGGCTTTACTATAAGCAGCGAGAGGCGTTGTCTCCCGCTGCTGTCAGTCAAATCCTGTGAGGAGGGAGCCGGGGTAGGGCCAAGCCATGTTGTGTGTGTCTATGGACATACACAGCCTGGCTCAGGAGCGCACTCACACAAGTGCCCCCATAGCAAACGGCTTGCTATGAGGGAAATCACAGAAGAGGAGGTGCAGAGAGCTCCAGCGGGGGGTGCCCCAAAAAGGAGGTACGTGGCCGCCCTGTGCAACAGCAGGTAAGTATAATCAAGTTGATTTACTAAAAAGCAAATAGCTATTGGGGCGGCACAGTGGTGTAGTGGATAGCACTTTCGCCTAGCATTCGCGCTGGTTTGAATCCCAACCACGACACTACCTGCCTGGAGTTTGCATGCTCTCCCTGTGTCTGCGTGGGTTTCCTCCGGGTACTCCGGTTTCCTCCCACACTCCAGAGACATGCCGGTAGGCTAGTTGGATCCTGTCTAAATTGTCCCTAGTATGTATGAATGTGAGTTAGGGACCGTAGATTGTAAGCTCCTTGAGGGTAGGGACTGATGTGAATGTACAATGCATATGTAAAGCGCTGCCTAAATTGACAGCGCTATATAAGTACCTGAAATAAATAAATAGCTAGTGCATTTTTCAAATGCAGTTGCTCCAGAGCTTAGTAAATGAGTGGAAGCTTTGCTAACTTCCATCTCCCAATCATGTGCAAGCAAAAATGCTTTTTTTTTTCCTTGTATGTGATTGGGTATTCTTTGCAGAGTGAAGCTGTACCTCATTTACAAAGCTCTGGAGCAACTGCACATGCAAAGTGCACAGTCTATTTGCCTTAAGTAAATCAACCCCACTGCCTATTATTTCAATAAAAAAAAAAAATAACCAAAGCTTTGAATTCACTTTAACACACTCTGATAACATTATTTTTACCAAGCTGTTCCTTTATTATATCTAAAAAAAATCCTTATATATATATATATATATATATATATTTTTTTTTTTTAAGTGGCGAGTCAGTTGTTCATGGTCAGAATGGCTGATTTGTCTGTCCAGATTACACTAACAAAAATCAGAATGATCAGCCAGCCAGAGACAGAAAAAATCCTTTCCTCTGAACAACTGCTGACACCTACAAGCTGATATGATCACGGAACAATAGCTGTGTGACATGAGTAAATGCGGTCACTTCCCAAAGCCCAAACAGCACTTCCTGTGTTCTGCATTATTCCCTGCCCCATCCCCTTGTCAGCTGCCTGTAGCTAACCTTGTGAGCAGGGAGGGGAGGCTGGGAGCGATGTTATCTGCTCCATGCCAAAGCAGCCTGTCTGAGGTGGATTAGGGGATTACCAGCTATGCACGCTAGTATTGTAATATATGTTATTTTAATATCTAAATCCAGGTTTCCAAGATCCAAGTTTCAATTCTAATGAGATTCAGTGAGAAGAAAGGCAGCTACTGCTGTTAAAGTAACCTTCCAATTTCAAAAGCACCTAGACGTAGTCCACCAAGTCACTCCAGAATATAAAACCATCATGGTACCCATTATGGAAGGAGGTACAGTACTGTAAATCATCCTTTCTCAACCTTTTGAACCCTGGGGAACCCCTAAAATAATTTTCAAGTCCCAGGAACCCTTACTAAAATCAGTTTATTGGGGATCAGTGGGAAAAAGCCTCTTACATTGGTGGTCATTATCAGTAGGAGGCAACCCTTACAGTGGTGGTGATAGTGAACACCCTACAGACAGCTAAAATTATGTTTGGTGTCATGCTTTGCCAAGTGGTGTTGACCCTGGAACTATACAGGCACCATCAGATGGGAGGTCAATCAGCCATAGCTTGAGGGACCCTAAGCAACCTCTGGAGGAACCCTAGTGTTCCAATGAACTGTGGCTGGAAATGGCTCCTGTAAAGTATTGGTCTGTATTGTAGATGCTATTAAGCACAAAATCGTATCCTCCGGGGTTATCTTAGGACTCATGTGACCATAGGTGATGATTTAGATCCTTCTATAGGGATATGAGACCTTGCAGATTTTGGTGTTAAATTTGGTGTTAAAATGTGTTAGATTAGAACTCTTCAATTATTTATTGTTGTCTGTGACGCATGGGGAGAATTTTCTTTACTCCCTTCACAGTGATAAGGGTGGATGCTTCTAACTAGCCCCTTCTCTATCACGATGAATTTATTATTTGTGTCTATATAAGCCAGTATAATAATTCTTATTATGTAACAGAAACGTAATGGGGGTTATTTACGAAATGCAAATCCACTTTGCACTACAAGTGCACTGAAAATAAACTTGGAAGTGCAGTCTCTGTAGATCTGAGGGGGACATGCAAGAAAAAAAGAAAAAAAAACAGCATTTTAGCTTGCACATGAGTGAATGATAAAATCAGCAGAGATTTCCCTCATTTCAGATCTTCCCCTCAGATCTACAGCGACTGCACTTACAAGTGCACTTGTAGTGCAAAGTGGATTTGCTTTTCGTAAATAACCCCCAATGCTTGTACATGAGGATGTTGGAAAGATGGCAACACAACTGTCTGCTCTCTATTGCCTGCCAGTACATTCACATAAAAACTTTGGTAAAGGACATACTGAGTGACAACCGTTTACTTTCAGCATCTCTTAATAGATTATTGATTGATTCTACTTGCTGCTGTCAGTAGATATGTATGTATAACCAGCCAGCTCTTCATTGTGGAAGGAAGGGGGGGAGTTATAAGCTCCTCCATATCTGGAAGTACTGAGTATTTCTCTTTACTCTACATACAGGGAAACAAGGGCATGCAGGGAAGGGAGGGCATGGTGTCAGAAATAACTTATTCTGGTAAATCAGAGCGATGAGTATATCTCAGAGTAGAGCAGAATGGCACATCAGAGTATCAGGGTATGATATATGGCAAGTATTGCTTAGACAGGTCTTTCAAAGCAGAATTTCAGCCAAAAATAACAAGGTAAATAAATGGCCTAATAAAAGATAAAAAACTTGTTTTTTTCTGCAATATTGACCTTTAATCCAGAAATGTGCTCAAACTGATGGCCAGCACCATTCAATTCACTTCCTCTGAGCCCATGTTGTCCTGGATCCACCCCAGGATGTGACTGTACTGTGAAAAGAGAAGCAGTACAGTGATGAGCTCATCTTTCCGCCACTCTGCTTTCTGTTCCTATCAGCACACTTCTTGTAAATAAATCAACTGATTGACACTTTGTCCAGTGAGGCCCGGAGTGAAAATAAAGGAACTGAATGATAAAGGAGGGCCGGGCATGACAGTGTGGAGAAGGAGACACAAAGGAAGGGTTAAGGAAGTTAGGAGTGTTTCTTGTGGGAGGGGATTTGGGAAACTTTGTGGGAAGGGGTGATGCAATATATAAATGCAAGGAGGAGCCAGGAAGGGACAGTGGGAGAAAGAATTTACAGGAGGAGGCAGTTTTTCCCACCCTCCCTCCCTTTATAAAAAATAGATGTGTGTATCAATATTACGTGGGTCTGGCGTTTTTCTTTTATTTCTTTCAGATGGATGTCGTTCGTCATAACAGCATGGGATGCGGTATATGGATGGTGGCAGTGTTGCTTGTTGGTCTCTGACGGTGGCGATAAAATATACGTGATGAAAAAGGGGTGGGGGGTTCATCGGCAGTACGAGCCCCTCCGGTGTACTGCGGGAAAAGGGGTGTCTCAGAGCGGCTACAGCTGGAGGCTTAACAGGTTTTAAAATGGTCCCGCAGTGTGTGGTGGTATATTTACATATGGGATATTACATATTGGAAAAGAGGTGGGTCGCCGTCAGAGATCAACAGGCTGGGTTAAAATGTTTATGAGGGGTGTGGTTTATGTTGTTGATGTTATTTTATTGGAGTTTATTTGGTTGAATTGTGTTAATAAAGGCTGTTATGGCCATTTATACTGCAAAGCAAGGTGTGGTCTCAATTACTTTAGGTGGGTATTTAAGTGGATGGGAGTATAGGTGCATAACAGTCGATTATATGGGGAGTCATTTAGACTACACTGGTCATGCTTTACAGGGACTGCAAGAGACTGATACCAGGTCAAATGCAGGTAATGTGATGCTTGTATTTAAAAAATAAATGTAATAATATTTTAATGTTACATTAATTTTTGTCGTTATATATGCCTGGAGTGTAGCTTTAAAATGTACCAATCATCCAAACCTGAAAATGATATATAACCTAAAATACAAAGACTTCCAGTAATATGAGGTTATCAACACCTTATCTGTTATGTGCTGAAAAGTCAGAAACCTCCCAGAGAAGCCAAATGTCATAGTGGAAAATAAACCAATGGTTACATTATCCTTACTACATTAGACAACTTTCTGAGATTAAAAGGTGGGGGGTCATTGTTTTTTGTAAACATGCCTCTGGTATAAAAAACAAGAAACAAATCCCGATTTTCAATCTGGCAAAATGACCAAAGACAACCCAGATACCGTGTACTATCAACATGAACTTGCACATGTAGTTTAAAGAATTTCATTTTCTTTTTTTAGTGGGAATGGGTTAGAATTTATGTCAGGTTTATTACTGTCTGAGTCACCCTGTTTGTCTTGGTGTTCAGTTTTACCCGAGCAGAAAGTAAAGAGAAACCTCACTTTTACAGTTGTCATTCCAATGCGGACAACTTTTCTGATGACAACTGTAAATGTAGAAGTTTCCCTAATTATAAAGGCATTCTAATAATTTCCTGTCATATCTCTGGGTCTGTAAGTGAAGGGAAGCCTCCCTGGTGTTAACCCAGATGCCCTGTTTTTCACAAGCAGGTGAAAAAATCTGATGGCCCCATTCTGCCCATCAAGTCCAACCTCTGTGTGTGATTTTATGTCAGAATTACACTGTATATCCCTGTATGTTGTGGTCGTTGAGGTGCTTTCTTGAAACTATCAATGCTCCCCGCTATAACCACCACCTGTGGAAGGGAATTCCACACCCTTGCCGCTCTTACAGTAACTGCTGGTTGGAAGCTAAACAGTGGGGACCTTGAGTCGAGAGTGTGAACAAGTTTTATTTTTGACTGCTGATTGTTGTGTTGCATTTTTAGGTTTATTTTGGGGCTTTTCCTTGTAGTTTTTTAACACCTTTTTCTGTCCCTTATTAAATAGCCTTATAGAGGAGTGGTTAATTGGTCACAGGTGCTTGAGGCCTATATAACTTTATGTAGAACTCATTGTGAGCCTGCTCATCTTTGAGCTTGCTGGAACTTAGACCAAGTGGAACTGGACTAAGTGGCGAGTTAAAAACCAGAGTTGAAAACAAGAGGTTATAACAAGGGTCAAGTACCTGTGTAGGGTGAGTGTGTACCTGTGTATTGTAAAAACATGAGTGCTGTGAGTGCACTTGGGCTGTATTGAGTATTAGTGTCAGGTAGTACCTGTGTATTGTGAGTACCTGAGTGTTGTCTGAGTAGCGTGTGTGGATCGTTAGTACTTGTGTATTGTATGTGTGCACGTGGGTCTGCTAGTGCACGTTGGTCTGCGAGTACCTGTGTATTGTCTTGTTGAGTACCTGTGTATTGTCTTAGTGACAGGAAGCTAGTTGTTAGGTAATTTGGACAGGGTATAATCCCCAATCCTTATTAAATTAGTAGGTACGATGCCCGGCGGGTGTGGAGATGCGACTCGATGTACATCTTGCGGCATGTATGCATTCCTTGATCATCTGATCGAGGGCGAATACTGCTGTGCAAAATGTAAGTACATTGTTTCCCTGGAAGCTTAGGTTCTGAATTCGGGGAAGCAACTGTCAGCACTAGGAAAGCCAGGAACGTACACGACAGGGCCAGCAGGGGCCAGCACAGAGGCAGGTTGAGTCAAAGAGGTGCAGGCACTAGGAAAGAGCGGATGGGTGACAGTCAGGAAGGGTAAAGGTGGGAAATGCCAGGGAGGCCGATCCAGGGCTGGAGCAACCGAATAAGTACACTCCATTGAGTGACATTGGTGAAACCAGTCAGGGACCAGCACTGCTGGAGATGAGGGACTCTCCTAGCTGCCGGGTGAAGAACTCCTCCAGTGAGAGTGGAGGGAAGCGAAGGGAAAGGGAAGACAGATTCTGGTGGTAGGGGACTCAATTCTTAGAAGGACAGAGAGGGCAATCTGTAACAAAGACCTGAAGCGCCGAACTGTATGTTGTTTACCGGGTGCTCGGGTTCATCACGGATCTGGTGGACAGATTACTGGGAGGGGCTGGGGAAGACCCAGCTGTCATGGTGCATGTTGGCACCAATGACAAAGTCAGAGGCAGATGGAGTGTCCTAAAGAACGATTTTAGGGACTTGGGAGCTAAATTGAGGAAAAGGACCTCCAAGGTAGTATTCTCAGGAATACTACCGGTACCTCGAGCCACACCAGAAAAGCAGAGGGAAATTAGGGAAGTAAACAAGTGGCTGAGGAGCTGGTGTAGTAAGGAGGAGCTTGGGTTCCTGGAGGACTGGGCCAACTTCTCAGTCAGTCACCAGTACTATAGAAGGGACGGACTGCACCTAAATGAGGAGGGTGCCGATCTGCTGGGAGTGAAGATGGGCGAAAAGTTAGAGGGGTTTTTAAACTAGGTGACGGGGGGGGGAGATAGTCAGCGCGGAACATATTCCAGAGGGTAGTATTGGGGGCATTAGTGGTAGGTTGACTAAAACACATAAATCCAAGGTAAGTATAGTAACAAGTCCTAGTTTCAATCTCGGAACACCCAATAAGAGGATAGTATGTGACTGGTCTAAACTACGTGGCATGCTCACCAATGCCAGGAGCCTGGCGGACAAGATGGGTGAACTAGAGGTACTGTTGTACAAGGAGGATTTGGATTTTGTGGGAATTTCAGAGACCTGGTTCAACAGCTCTCATGATTGGCTGGCAACCATTCAAGGGTATACCCTTGGATGACAAGATCTAGGACAGGGGTGCTCAACCTGTGGCCCTCGGCCTCAAACCAGGGAAGAACACTTCTATTTTATTCTGTAGGACTTCTGAGTGCAGTAGTCTTGGTGTGCTTTCAGAATGTGCACCACGCCATGAAGGTAGTCCTCTCCCTCCTGACGGCATTCAGCAGCTGCAGGATGAAAATGTTCATTATGCTATTCAAAATAAAACATTCAAATTTCTGAACCATTTCATTTTAATATGGCCCGTGACTGGTTACCAAATCACCTAAGTGCCCCTCGCTCTTCAAAAGGTTGAGCACCCCTTCTATAGGAGTTGGTAGCCCTTGGCCCTGGGCACAATAGTTTAGGCTCCCAATGAAGTATAGAATGTTATGGTTTAAAGTGGTTCTAAAGGCAGAAGTTTTTTTATCTTAATGTTTTCTATGATGCATTCTATAAAAAACTTTCAGTGTGCAGCAGTCACCCTCAGCCCCCCTAATACTTACCTGAGCCCCATCTCGATCCAGCGATGTTGCACAAGAGCCTTAAGAGGACTTATCCTCCCAATTGGCTGAGACACAGCAGCAGGCGCAATTGGCTCCCGCTACTGTCAATCAAAGTCAGTGAGCCAATGAAGAGAGAGAGGGGGCGGGGTCGAGCAGCAGCTCCATGTCTGAATGGATTCCCAGAGCAGCTGCTCAGCTTGGATGCCCCCATAGCAAAGTGCTTGCTGTGGGGGGCACTCGACAGGAAGGAGGGGCCAGGAGCTCTGGTGGGGGGCCCAAGAAGAGGAGGATCTAGGATGCTCTGTGCAAAAACCACTACACAGAGCAGGTAAGTATGACATGTTAGTTATTTTAAACAAAAAAAACAAGACTTTAATATCACTTTAAATTAAAAGTTAGGTAACTGTTAAGCCCCACACACACTATCAGATTTTCTGCTGATTTTTGTCTTTAGATTTACCAAAACCATGTAGTGCAAGGACCTGCCTGATTGCATACAAATTGAAACTAAGGTTTGACCTCATATTATATGGTTTTGGTAAATCTGAAGGAAAAAATCAGCAGAAAATCTGATAGTGTGTATGGGGTTTTAGGGAAAAATGTTAATTGTTTAACGTTTCGTTTTGTTTTTTTTATATTAATTTATAGATTATATGTTAGGTATCAGGTCAGGTTAAGTGTTAAGGTCAGGTTATAGCAGGGGTCTCCAAACTTTCAAAACAAAGGACCAGTTTACTGTGCTTCAAACTTTAGGGGAGCTGGACTGTGGCCAGCAGGAGTAGAAAATGTCCTGGTCTTAGTGGGAGTAAGCAGTGTCCCCTCTTTGCTATTAGGGGGAGGAATAGTACCACATCTTTGGCGTCAGTGGGAGGAATAGTGCCACATAATTGGTGTCAGTGGGAGGAATTGTGCCACATCATTAGTGTCAGTGGGAGGAATCGTGCCACATCATTAGTATCAGTGGGAGGAATAGTGCCACATAATTGGTGTCAGTGGGAGGAACAGTGCCCCATTGTTGGTATCAGTGGGAGGAATAGTGTCCCATCACTGCTGTAAGTAGGAGGAATAGTGCCCCATCGTTGGTGTCAGTGGGAGGAATGGTGTCCCATCTTTGGTGTCAGTGGGAGGAATAATGTCCCATCACTGGTGTCAGTGGGAGGAATAGTGCACCATCGTTGGTGTCAGTGGAAGGAATAGTGTGCCGTTGTCGGTGTTAATGGCACAAACTATTCCCCACTATTGCTAACAGTGGGGGGAATAATGCCCAAAGAGATGGATAAAAGCAAGCAGAGGGCTGCAGTTTGGAGACCGCTGGGTTATAGGATAGAGAAAGGTGGGAAAACCTTGCTCCAATAGTAAACATTGTAGGGATGCCAGAACAGAAAAGATCTAAAAGATAATTTTTCAAACAAATCATTTAACCTCAACTATCAACCCCTGACAACTGAAGCTTAACCTTACCCTTAATTCACAAATATTATTTTAATGCTCAACCTACTTCTAAACCATACCTCACACCTCTCCCTCTTTTGGAACCAAACCCCTCTGTGTCTCACTTGTCCCTCTTTTTGGCCAGATGTAATAATCTCTATAAAAAAAATGAATATTTAACTATGTCCTTCTCTCCCATCTCACAACGTTTGGAGGCATGATAAACTTTGAGTCTCACCTGCAGGCAGACTCTCAATGTTAATTATGCAACAGTCATAACCCTGATAACAATATAACCTTAGCACCAAAAATTTTAAAGTAGAACTGTATTTTAACCGAGAGAATCACTGCCATAACTTCAAAAGTCTCTAATGGGGATTCTTGCATGCATGCAGACCACAATCCCTCTTCATTTCTATGGAAAGGCTGTTAACTTTTCACATCAGTGGTGGATGACCTTTTCTCAGGAAAGATTGGAGATTACAGTGTAAAGCGTGGAAAAAGAAGGACCTAGCCAAGAGACTTTTGAAGTGGTGACTATACAGCTCTCAGCAGGCCACACAGCAAAGATCTCAGAGGACAATAAGCATAATACTTAGGTGGCATGCAAGAAGGACTTTTAAAGGATAACGGTAGCTAAAAGTAGACTTATCCTTTAAAGCAAGCCTTTCAAGTAAAAAGAAAATCTGGATCAACGGTCTCTGCAATAGAAGAGCTTTTATACTTACCTTTTCAAAGGTTATACCTTCCCTCCACTGCTGTAGCATCCATAAGAGTTGTGTTTCCCACCACGTGGCATGGTTCCATCCTATGACCTATTTGTCACTACAGAGGTCATCATTAGTGCAAGGTTTGAAGGAATAACTCACAAAACATAGCAGGGGACAGAGGTACCCAACACCCCTGTAAGTTTTAAATGCTGAAAAGTCTTACAGCACTGGAAAAGAGCAAAAGTATTAAAGACAGGCTGCTGGAGAGGCAAGTATACAAGCCATTCTATTGCTGTGACCACCAATTGATTTGGATTTTTTTTTAACTAACACGGTTACTTTAAGCCAAGCTTATGTTGTAGTATGTCAATGTAAAGAATATTTTGCCAACATACAATGTCCAAACATCAGGTTGAAAAATCTGTATTGAATTATATGTGGATTATATTTTATTCAGCATGGTTATATTTTACATCATTCAGTAATAACTTTTTTCTTGTTATTCCTCCAGCAAACCCCTCTCCATCAAGCTGTCCAAGAAGTAATAGAAGCAGATGTTTAAGATGGACTAAAAGGCTTATTCTGTAAGGTTGTACAAGACATCAATTCACAAAAGATGAATTCTGATCTCCTGTGGGAAACTGAAATGTAGGCTTTTGCTCTTTTAATACATTTGACGCTCTGTAAAGCTGAACCAAAAAAACATTTCAAATGTTTTTTTACTTGATTGTTTTTGTAAAATATGATATTTCAGAGCACGTAGTCATCTACCCAACAAAAGACATGCCATAACATCAGACAAGTCATCTTTATTACGCTTTTACTGTCAGGTTATGAATCTGTCAAGTAGGGCATTTATAGCAGTGTCTAGTCTAGGTTCCTCAAGAAAATAAAGAAAAAGGGAAAAAAAAACTGAAAAACAGAAAATACTATATTATGAAATGTTATTATTTTCACTAGAACATCTCTATAACGGAAGACCAGGATGACATAGAGAGACGTGGCCAAGGTGACAGTTTTTATTCTTTTACCTGCACTAAAAATCAAACTATGAATTCAGAAGGCAACTACCACTACGATTAATTATCAATCTACTATTTTTCATCTGCTGCACCAACTAGAATTTGTAACAGGCTATACTTAATTGGCTGGCAACCTTACTGCGTTAAAGAAAATATGTCATCAAAGAAATACATGGACTGACATAGTTTTTCCTCTTTATGAGATTTATAGTTGCTTGGCAGCTATGTTGACCTAAAGGCTTCAATCATTTGGGACTCCTTTGGATGCTTAGAGGCTGCAATTAGTACAGCTCACCCATAGGAATGAATAGGGCCTAAGCATATGTAGGCAGTAGGAAGAATACTGATAGGGCCGGAACTTGACCTCTGATTGTACTCAAAGCCAATTTGATTTTCACAGCTGACTGTTGAAAAGAGAGAATTCTCCCAATCACATATTTCCGAGGATGCCATTTTTTGGCTTCACATCAAGCAATATAAGTCTTCCAGACCTTATGATAAATCTTCCTAGCGACAGCTTTTCTAGCATTCACTAGGGTAGACACCACTGGTCCCTTGATGCCACGGTCCTTTAACACCCTGGCTTCAATAGCCATGCCGTCAAATTTAGAGACTGTAAATTGGGCTGGAATATAGGACCTTGAGACAGTAGATCGGGGTGATGTGGAAGTGTCCATGGCCCGTCTATTGTCAGTCTCACAATCACAGTCCCAGCGAACAGGCGTAGCTTTATTACATATGATGCGAATCTTCGTGTGCCCAGATAAAGGCTACGGCGCACCCACAGCTAGCCAAAAACTCCCCCGTATGGTCACCGCACACAGGTGTGCAGCCTCTAGCTAGCTTGACTGATTGTTACAATCACTGGGACACCCCACAATAAGTAAATAAAGGGGTTTCACGTACCTGTCCAGGCGCAGGGCAGCTTAGAAACTAAGAGCCCAAACTTCAGCCATCATTGCGGGTTCACCGTTGAGGACCTTCAAGGACTGGGTACCCTTTTCATGTTTAGGGTCCACTCCCTTGGACCTGTACAGAACCCTGCAGGAATGCCTTAACGTTGTGGTGTCCAGGATTCCCCTTTGCAGGGTCCAGCGCCCAGAGGCCACATTACAGGCAAAACCTCACGACGTCGATTCACGACAGATAGTATATATGTGGTTTTATTTTTCATTATCGTTAACTATGAGTAAGCGATCCGCAAGAGCGTGAAACGCGTTAGCTGATTGCCTGTACATTCTATCCATGGTGTCTTGTACATGATTTGATCCTGATTTTACAATAAAGAAATTTTGTTGGATTATATTTTCCTGGTGTGCGGCTGTCCGGATTTTCTCTTCTACTCAAAACCTCACAGGATCTTGAGTCTTCTTTGCGAGGCTCGGGTACCATTTATCTAAGCATATAAAGCTTGTGCCAAATGGATCCGATCGGTCAATCCCTTGATTCATTTAAGAACTGTTTGTGGGACAAGAGACCTGGAGCTCAGAGAGCTCAAACAACCGTGCCATGCACCTTGCAGACACTGGTAAAAAACTGAAGTACTTCCTGTATGGGAGGGGTTATATAGGGGATCACTTCCTGTCTAAAGACCTTTGGTCTACCAGTGTCCATTCACCTGGAAAGGAAGTATAACCCTGCAGGTAATGAATATTAGCCTAACTCTGTGTCCCATGATGCATGAAAAAGAAACAAGTACTTTGTAAAAGAAAAAACAAATTGTTAATAATAGGGCTTTAGCAAACAAAATTTCATTTTCTGTCGCTGACCACCAATTTTTATGGGAGACGGGGGTTACTGCCTTTGATCACTAATGCAATGTACACTGGACAGCAACTTTTTTCAAAAGTTTTGCTTTCTGAAAAACTTTTGGTGATTATGATAGACCCCTTCAAATTGACCACAAATATAATTTCAGAATGATTGCATCACATAGGAATCTTGAGAAACAAAAAAATAGAACTTTTACTGATTATAATATATTTAATTGCACAATGTCTCCGGCACGCTGCATGGGTTTATCAAGGCTAAAAGTGTTTTGCTGCTGGTTTTGGTTTTTGCTCAGTGTCCGATACAGCTCGCTGCAGTATCAAACAATACTGATGGACTTCAGTCCATGGTACAGCAGGCACAAATCAGGAATATGAAATGTTGGTGTAACAAACACTTTAATGACATATTTGATTTGTGTACCAGCAAAAATGCAGTGCTTAATCTTGGCATCAGTTATTCTTCAAAAAATATTATTATTATTAACATTTTTTCTAAGATGCCTTTAAAAATTAAATAAGAGACTCGATCTCAAGAAATACTGTATCTTTTAAAAATTTGTTCAAGAACATCCTTTTCACTCTGATATCTTTTCAGATATTGATCCACTGGAAGGGCAAATAAAATATTGGGTCATAAATATTGGGTCATATGCAGTATCATTGCCCGGTAAAATATACCCTTTTGAAGTAAAGTTGCTTTTACATAAATCTTATCACTCACTCATCTCATGTAACTTGTCTAATGCCGCGTACACACGACCTGACTTTCCGGCAAAAAAGGTCCGACGGAATCATTCCGTCGGACATTCCGATCGTGTGTGGGCTTCATCTGACTTTTTCTTTCTAAAATTCTGACGTACCTAGAAATAGAACATGTTTCAAATCTTTCTGACGGACTAAATTCCTATCAGGAAAACCTTTTGCCTGTATGCTAGTCCGACGGACCAAAAACGACGCAAGGGCAGCTATTGGCTACTGGCTATTGAACTGCCCTTTTCTAGTCCCGTCGTACGTCATCGCGTTCTAAACGAACGGACTTTGATGTGATCGTGTGTAGGCGAGTCTGTTTCAGCGGAACTCCGTCAGAAAGACCGTAAAAAATGTATAATCTGACGGAAAGTCCGGTCGTGCATTACTGAATATAAATACAGATGCAATTATTTTAGTCATTCATTATGGTGGCAAGAACAGTAACATCAAGATTCTAGAATCTATTAAGATCTCTCAGTATCATTGAAGGGGTTAAAGAAATTAGTGATTTTGAATATTTGAAAAAAATATACTGCCCTTCCAAATATGAACATTTCTCAAGATTTGATCTACCAATTGTGGCAGTGCGAGGCCCTGCCACTGTGAAAACATAGGAGAAAGAGACACAGGAATTGCACATATAGAGAGTGTGGGGCTCAAGAATGTCTGAGCAGAGAAAGGTGTTTTTTTGTCTTCTTTCTCCTGGTTTGTAATTCCTGAATCAGAGGCTGGAACTCAGACTCCAAAGTGCTTTGGGAGGGAAGCAGTATCCAACCCAGTGTACGCGTCTTGGCAGTAACCAGCAGGGTGGGCAGATGTTCACAGTCAGTGGCGGCCACTCATGCAGGATACAGGGGCGCCGCCCCCCTAATCTATGCGCCTGGCCCTTAATCTACATGAAAGGCGCCAGACGCATGGATTCCAATGTTTTTTTTTTTTCGAAGCACATTAGAGCCTGAGGCTCTAATTGGCTTCAAAAGGAGTGGGCTCGGGGCACAGAGCACTGCGCTCAGAGCCCACCCAGTTGTGTGACATTAGCAAATTAATATTCCCAATTTTTTTCCTGTTTCTCCTCCCGGCCAATTAGGAAGCGGGTCCTGGTCCGGGAGTACCAAGACCCGATTGGGGTGGCTGGTTGGCTGGCTGGCTGGGGGCCGCCCCCCCCCAAGAAATTTGAGCACCAGCCGCCACTGTTCACAGCCTTTATAATCTCGAATCAGGTCCCTCCATAGGGGGTCATGAGGAATCCCAATCCTTCCCCGGGAGTCAGGGAGGTGGCACAGGGCAGCCAGAGCATGTATGTCTGCACAGTGCAGGAACAGACAGTGACAGAACAGCAAGGAGCTGGAAGAGAGATGAGGTACAGAATGTGTTCCGGAGAATTGAGGTGCTGTGTTTGATGGTCTGGAGGACCGAGACAACAGGCCTGAGCAACAGCACTGCTAGAGAGCCACGAGGATGAAGCCACTAGCAATAGTTGCATGCAAAATCTGGTAGGCTGGTTGTACCCAAGTTCAACCGGCCGAGATTCAAAACCGTCTATGGCCGGCTTAGGCTTCAGGTTCCTTGCACTGAAAACTACCAACGTCAGGCTCCTGGCACTGAAAACAAATGTATGGATAGATAAATGTATAGATAGATACCTACTGTATATATATTATATTGAAAACAAATCCTAGTTAAGTGGCTAGTAAACCTATATTTATTAGCTCTAACTCATTTCTCAGCATTGGATTTTTCGACAATTCCCAACTGCTAAAGCATAAACATTCATCCCACAACACGTGACTTTATAGCTTTATAGAATAGGATCCACATCGCAACCTCACATTCTTCTCCTAATTTAAGCCTGCTGCAATGTTTTCCATCCATTGTTTGTACACCGTGGGGTTTTGTTAGTGATATTATTAGAAGACTTGTTCTGAGCAGCGAGTAGCCTAAGCAGCTGGAGTTAATGGATTCCAGATGTGAGTTGTGTTGGATGAAATGCTGGAGAACTGGAGGGAATCAATGCTTTAAGACACACGTGGGGAGGGGGGGTGCAAACCTTTTGTTCTGGCTGTCAGAGCTTAATGGGTCATTATACAGACACCAGGACTTACATTTTCTCCTAAAACTGTTTATTCCACATACCTGTGATGGTAAAGTGGTCATATTACTGACATAGAACAGCAGGTTAAAGGGCAACCCTCCTAGTTATAAATTGATTGTTTAGCATGCAGCACAATTGGGAGGTCTTCCTTGTGCAAGTCTGGATCTTTTACTCAATGTACTATTGACTGAACAGTGGTACAGAGTGTCTCAATGTTAGCATTATAGTATGACCATATGACACAGGGCCTATGACAAAGGCTATCGAGTGAAGTAAAAGTTTATTCATCTTGAACAACAAGCCTGAGAATATATTCAATGCGTTTCGGGGGCTCACAACTCCCCCTTCATCGCGGCTTGTGTGCTGGCAGTTATTTGGGTATAATGAACAGTAAAGGGTCTAAAACAAAGTTTAATGATTGCAAATCACCAGTTTGATTACTGAGCGAAGATAAGAATGCAAATTGCAGTCTAACAGCTGGAGACCGAAACGTGTTGGATATATCCTTAGACCTGTTACCAAGATCAATAAGATATTATTGAACTTGATACAAACCTGTGGCTCTTATTCTTTCTTTCATATATTAATGCGATCACTTCAGGTAGCCTTAGGGATATTCTGGCTGACAGAGAGCTGCCTGTAAGAACTTTATACCCAACCAACTTCTTACCATTCAGTCCTGTGCGCCACCAATACACTTTTTATCATTTAAAGTTTTCATTGTGTGCACCAGTAAGGACAAAACAAATCCAGCACTGAAATATGGTACAGTAAGAAGAGGCTGTTACAGAAACCAATAAGAAAGTAGCATTGTATGTTAGGAAAATAGCGAATAGGATGATATCAATATGGTAACAAAGCAACTACATTAGACTGAATTAAAATGCAACAGTGTAAAACACTAAAATCGCCCAGAAGCTGGTGTACACAGACACATTTTCCAATAGGACAAAGAAGACATTACATCCCAAAAGATAGAAGACAAGGAAGCAAGAGTAAGCAGTAAAAGAACAGAAACAAGCTCAATAGGGAAAGATGGGAAATTAACATGAAAACGTAGGGGAAGGGGAAGGGAGAAAAAAAAAGGGGGGGGGGTTAAAGCAGATGGTTAAGGATATATGCACAGTTACAGTTGCTCCGTTGAGTTGGCCACCACCAATACACTTTTTGAAATGATATACTGTAATAAATTAGAGTCTGGATTAATTGGTCACCTTTGAAGGCTTGGTGACCTAAATCCTGGGTAATTCTACACAAGCAGCTGTGAACCCTGGCCTTTTTCACCACTCATGTTGTATTGCGGGGACATAATATGTGAGTCATATGACTTTACAAGTCAAAAAATAGTGAATAAATTCCATTTGGCAGTCATGTTACTACAATACTGCTGTGATCTGTGACCAGTACTGAGGAAGCTCTATCAGGTCACATGCACTAGTTAATTTGGGAATACACTATAGGAGCATGCACATGAGGGTGACAATGTTAACACAATAGGAACCTGTGGTTAGTGTTGTTACCTCATTGAAAGAAGCACTGAGATGGACCTGGAACTTGAATCAACAAGTATTTATTACACCTTTACCAACAGCAATTAAATAAACACTTGGATAACTGTATTAAACGTACAAAATAAGAGCTATTGGAAGAAAGTTACTAATAGAGTTTACATACAGTACACTTTAAACCTACAAGTAGTATCCAACTTTATGAGCCTTGCCCATTGTTTCTAGTGAAAGCACTCATTGGCTACTTCTCTACTGGTTCATGGATGAAACAGGTTTTTGAAATCTATATTTACGTACTTCAAATCAGCAGTGGAAACTAAAGGGTGGGATAATGGGGGTGAGTAGCATTTGACAGAATAGAGGTTGGTTCTGAATGACCCCCTACAGCTCCTGTACAAAGGTCTGGGGTAGATTTTGCTTTTGATGTCCTCTATGCACAACTATTAAGTTCAAGTACTCCAGGTTCAACAAAGTGCATAGCGTGTGTTCAGTGTAGGGACACAAGAAAGTCTTTGGTGAGACTGGTCCAATGTTCTCCATAAAAAGTGAGAGAATCACCTACATTTTGTAAATAAGTTTATGATATGCAGTATGGCTTAAAGGGTTAATGCTGTAGTTTTAAAAACAACCGCTTCCCCTTCTGTAAATAAGCATGGCCAGGCTCCAACTGAGCATACTCTACGTGAACACGCTTTCTTTGGCTTATACTCTCCTCTGATAATAGCTGACCTAATATTATCCTGTGTCTTATTGTTCTCTATCGCCTCTTCATCCTTTCTGAAGGTCAGCCTTTTCCTTTAGCACAGTACAGAACAGACCTCCATCCTACAGTTCATAACATGCATGACCAGGAGTGATTTGAAATGTTTTAGCCGTCTGTGCAAGGAGCAGATATTAGACAAACTAGGAATATGTATAGGGCAGCACTAAAAACCTGTTTTTCACCATGAAATTTGAACTGAACTACACATTATAGATGGTTTCAGACATCAGTAGTAAATATATATTTTTTGATTCCAGTTATTGCGCCTTCTAGTATCTCCCGTGTTCGCCGCGGGGGGGGGGGGGTACCCGTTTTGTGCCATCTGGTGCCCCCTTTGGGCCTCCACTGGTAAGCTATGCCTGATCATAACACCCCAAAACTACCTAATTTACTGTATTTTGCTTTTTCTTTATTGCCTTAAATACCTGTGATTATGTAATTATGAGATTGTATTTTTCTGTAGATGTATATGGTCGATTCCTCCTGAAGTGGCGAAACATGTAGAGGATTACGTCAGGACCTACATCTGTATTCCTGTGGGGTTTAATTGTTCTCTTTTGAACCACCTGTAACTGTATGCAATAACTATTATATGTAGTTTTGTACCTAATGTTTTTTTATCTACGTCCTATTTCTTAATAAATGTACATTTTTTATAATTACCTTGTCTGACTCTCTGGGTACCGAGATAGTCCTCAACATTCTCATTGTCATGGGGCAATATTTTGGAGTAGCCCCTGACACAACCATGGGAGACGTTCCCTGCCCTGGATTTTTTGGTGGAAGAGTCAATCTGGTCAGATTTATCCTGACTGATACTATTATTTTCCTCTAAGTCAAACTGGCCCAGAGAATAAAACAAGAAAACTTTGCGCCAAAGAAATAGGAGAGTTTACCTAAGCATGTACAGGTAAAGTGGAAATCTCCTTTCAGACATTTAGGTCAAGCAGTACTTTCAAAGAATTCTGCAAACTATTTTGTTACACCTGAATCAAAGGCTATAGGAGAAATCAGTGTTTAGTGACTGCTATGTTTACCTGGACTCACAGAAGCAGGACAGTGCATCAGGAGGGCTTGAATGCCTTCTGCAGGCCTCAAATGTCATTTGTTTCCAAAAATAAAGACATAAATAATTAATCACAATGGCTTTTATAGACCTCAAAGATGGTTCAAACCTTCAAACTTTCTACTCCCCTGGCCTTTGCTGTCCTTGGAGCATAGGAGGAAACCCACACAAGCACAGAGAGAACACTTAAACGTCAGGAAGATAGTGTCCTGACTTGGTAATGAACCAGGGACCGGGATAGTTTCAACTTACAGACTTTTGGTTCAAATGTCGACCTGCACTGCCAGAATTTTTCAAGTACATAGTTAGGCAGGCCATAGATGATGCAAATTTATTTTCTGCAAACACGGGTCACAGGAAAGAAAACCACTCGATTCCCCCATCAACACAGTCTGGAGTACACAGTGATTATCGCCCCTACCTGGAGAACACAGTGATTACTGCTAGCGATTATAGCCGCTGGCAATAACTGCATGCTAAAGATCCGACATGCTGGTTATACCCAAGTTGATTGATGAATCGGCTTGGGTACAATCAGCCTGCCAATAGATAATTCCGATCTCGGCCAGTCCCTGCTGAATCAGCCAAGATTTGAACAATCAATGGCTGGCTTTAGTCAAAATTTAAAAAAAGAGACTAGTCCATCAAGCTCAACCAATGATAGAATATCTCCATAAAGAGAAATTATTACCAGTGCTTCTCAACCAAGTTGCCGCATGATTTCCCCTGGGGTGGTGTGAACGTGGTACCCAGTTTTCCATCGATGACTTGCATGGAGAGTTTAGGCCGGACAACAGCACCATAACAACCAATGATGCTCTACAACTAGGACATATAGCATTGTTCACTGCTATAGTAATGGGCAGCTCGCCCACACAATATCAACACATGACTCCTTCATGCAGGATCAGCCTCAGCATTTAGGAGAATGATGTGAAGGGGTGACTGATATGAACGGCGACTCAGAGGTGATGTCAAGGGTTGGAACCTCAGATGTGAAGTTAATTTCATTGAAGAGGTTGTGTGCACTGTCCCAAGGTATGTTTTCCCATTATCTAGTAACATTTACATTTTTTTCTAGACTGGAGTTCCTTCAGATTTTGCATACTTTTAAAGGGTGCCATGACTGGAAAAAGGTTGAGGAAAACTGCCCTATACCTACAGCTGATCCAGAGGAAGGCAATAAAAACTCTATAAAGCATGATCCAAGAAAAAACTCCTTCCTTATCCACTAAAACAAATGGATATTTCCTGGATCAGGGATCTCCGGTGTTTTTACTTATAAATGTTATTATCCATCACTATCAAATTTTTTCATCACTAACAACCGAAAAATTGATCTTCCAAGGGCCTGATTGATCCTGGTCTTTAGACACCTTTACTGCCGTTCACACAACTCTGGAATGTGTGTGTGTACTTCCAGTTAGTAAGCACTACTGGTATCACTCACATACGTGTCAGTCACAGCAAACATTGAGCGTGTTCACATATACATGGAGTTTCATAACTGCCAACTGCCCTCCGTAGGCACAGAAAAAGTCACAGGTTAGAAAGAAAATAGGAAAAAATGCAACCTACACAGGCCATTTGATCCTTATCTGCTGTCAAATTCTACATTTCTCTCCTAATTTTATTTGTGGACAGCTTTATGTACAGAGATGCGAACACTTGCTGAAAGCAGCCTGAAGCACTGTAATAAAAAATAAAGTGAGAAGTGGGGGGAAACCTGGACAGGCATCACCAAACACCTCTATTAGTGAGATCCCTGGGGCTGGCCAGGCAGCAGGAAATCTGCACAGCTCGAGGTGAGGCACACACAACACACGCAGCTCAGGCTCCATGCAGACGGGCCAAGGGACTAGTTGCTGGCAGCACGTGTTCAATAAAATAAAAAAAAAAAAAGGAGCGATCTGATTCATGTGAAAACCAGATGTGAGTTTAATATTCCCACCTCAGGCCCTTGGAGCAGAAGCAAAACGTATGCTACAACTTAGGTTCAAAACCCTCATCACAAGAACAGCTAAATCAGTGAATGAACCTGATGTTTTCTTGCTACAGGAACGACGTGTTCAAAAAACAGAACTCTATATAAAATTATGCTATGAATATTTTAGGTATAGCGAAAATTAAGGTAAGCCCAATATGTTCAACCTATTTGTGTGGGAGTTTAACCTAAGTAGTCTTCAATGTACATAGGTTCAGTCCACCTAGATGTGCGATTTCATTATTAAATGCAGCCTGTGGAACAAATTAGCACCTGGCTTTTTATAGCTCTTGGATCCTCCAGGGGTGAGATCTCCTTATCATAGTCCCAGACTTTTTCTACACCTTTCTTGAATTTTCAAGACCAATACAGAGGTCACCATCATGGTTCTACGTTTATTTAAAAAAAAATGGTTAACCTTTCTATTATCTTCCTGAAGCTGTAATTCTCTTCAAACAATACCACTGCCATGTCTCTGGTCTTCCTTTCCTTCTGTAGATTAACAATACAGCTTGATCAAGCCTGCTGGCTGGACAATGAAGAAAAGAAACACATGGATGAGGTCAAACTAGCACTCTGCCCTTCTCTAAGCATACTTAAAAAGTAACTTCACTTTTGTTCAGAAAAAAAATCCCCTCTAAAAGCATTGCAGGGCAGGGATACTGGAACAAGGAGGGGCTGCTTTTCTGAGACTGTCCAGCTGGGTTCTTCCTCTTGGTGCAGAGGGAAGCAATGAGAGCACATGTGCTGCATACAGGCCAAAACAGCAGAGAAACCTCATGCAGCACAGCACAGACTTCAGTAATCGCATCTGCACTGTTGCGGGGAGACCAGAGCATCCTCTCACCCTCTATTTCCCCCTGCTGAATCTCCAAATGCATTCTGTGGAGTTACTGGAGGCAGGATGTTAAAGTGATTGTAAAGTCAGAAGGTTTTTTATCTTAATGCATTCTATGCATTAAGATAAAAAGTAAAAAGCCTTCTGTGTGCAGCAGGCCCCCTAATACTTACCTAAGGTCCCTCTAGATCCAGTGATGTTGCAGGAGTGTCCCGGCTGTCTGGGACTTCCCTTGGCTCAGGCAGCAACGTGGCACTGCTGTCAAAGTCAGTTAGCCAATGAGGAAGGAGGGCCAGGCCGCTGCTCCATGTCTGAATGGACACAGGAAGCTGTGGCTTGGCTCAGGTGCCCCCATAGCAATCTACTTGTTGTGGGGCCACTTAACAGGAGGCAAGTGCCAGGAGCACCGAACAGGGACCCAAGAATAGGAGGATCTGGGCTGCTCTGTGCAAAACCACTGTAAAGAGAGGGTAAGTTTGACTAGACTTTACAATCACTTTAAGTATACTGCACTTATATTGCACCTACACTGCACCTGTACCACACCATTACCACCATGTACCACTGCACCTATACTGCATGCTGCTTTACTAAAACTGTTGTTAAGTGCACCAACACTTCTTAAAAGACTCCAATGATAGCCAGCAGAACAGCATAAAATACTACCGCTCCCATAAAACCATCCTGCAAGGCCCCTTTTTTCCTGTCTCCCATTTCCATCATTTTTATGGATAGTGCACATCAAGTTTGGTTTAGGCCTAGCATAGCTGCCATCAATGAACTTTGGTGGTGTATTTCCTGTGTTTGGTAAATTAAAGTGGATGTAAACTCAATGTCATCCTTTCTAAACTACTGCCATAGGGGTTATCTATAAGGATATACATGCCCCCTGTCAAATGTCTCCCCTCTGTCTGTTATGAGACCCGAAAAACTGCAGATTCTGTGGGTGGGTCTGTTGTCTGGAGCTCGGTGGGTGGAGTCGTGATGTCAGTAGACTCCCCGCCCACCTCTACACTCCCCTTGTCAACATGCATTTTCTCCTGTGTATTTCTTACACTGAACTTCTGCTATGATCTCTAACATCCAGTGAAAAGACCGGAAAGTAACCACATGACTTCAGCATGCCAAATCATGCTGAGTTGTGGAACAACCAATCCTTGCAGAGCTGCTGAAGAAAGGAGTGGGGGTGGGAATGAAAAAATAATGCATGTCTTAGGCTAGTGCACGAGATATGTAAATCATCTGTCACTCACAGCAAGGGGGAGGATTTGACAAATTTTTCTCTGTTTGTCAAGATTTATCTCACTGAACAATAAAAGAGGATTGCTCAGAGCTGGATTAACTCTTTGTGGCAAGACTGGGCTCAAATGATAGGAAATCGTATACTCTACAGTAGGACATCAAAAAAAAAAAAGAAAATTAGGGTTTACATCCACTTTAAGCTTTATTACTGCTCCCTTCTGCACTTTCGCTCACTTTGATACTGTTTATACTGATCTGGACGCCATGTGCCATCTTATGACTAGTCCTTATTTACAATCACCCTGTATGTCAAATTGTGTTAATACCATTGTTAATCCATTTCTATGCTTACTTCGTTACCAACCATATCAGGTGACAATATATTATGTTTGCCCTTACTGGTATTACTTTCAGTGATTTTCTGTGATATTGCATGCTTTGTACACTCAACCTAGTGTGTCAGAGGGGCTGAAGTTCTTAAAGAGGTAGAGGCAAAAAGCAGGGGACCCATCCCAACCAGTGGCTTCTACGGGGGTAGCACTACAGTAGTATCTCACCAAAACTGAAATTCCTGTTGCAGAGGATGCCTAAAATTGGACTTGTATCTTAGTGCAGACTTCTAGGAAAATTAGTAAGCCAATTACACAAGCAGTAAATGACATTTCTGAGGGCATTCTGTACACTAACGATCCCGAGACTCTGTACAGATAGCCTCCAGGTTGCCATATTGCATTGAATTTTACAGAAAATTACAGCAGCTGCAGACTGAAAAGGAAAGGCCATTTTTAATAACGTTAAATTACAACATGCCTTGTGTAACAATTGTGTATGCTGTATTTTTTTAGTTACCCTTTATTCTGGCCATACACAAAGTGAATTTTGCCCAGTTCCTGATGATGGCACATATATTCTGGATAATTGGTCCAGAGCTAATATGCATATCAAGTCATAAGTCAACAAACTTTATGTGCATAATTGTAACAGGTCAGTGACTCCAACTATTGACATAACCGGCTTAGTTTGGGCAAGCAGAATTTCTAGAGAAAAGACACCAATGGCAATCTATGTTTCCCTCATGAGAAGTTTTCTTAAATTATTTTCTAATTAGAACATACCAGGACTGAGACTGGCCATACAGGGGTCTTTTTTTTTTTTTTCAAGCAGTGGGGTGAACAAAAGAAAATGACTCAATTTCCCCATTCATACACTGGGGGAATGAGGGAATCCCTCCTGCTGAGCTATTGTTTTCTAATGGCGATAGGACTTCCGATGGTGTTGATTCTAACAGGATGTTTGTACATAAGCTGATCAATAGACCAACTTGTGTACATTAATGGATCAAAATTAATATTTTTATCTGCCTGGATCAACTGATCTAACAAAAGTAACTGAAATGCAGGTTGGTAGGCTAAGTTAGGGCAATTTGCACTATTTTAGTGACAATGCCTGAACATTTACCTCCTACATATGTATGAAGGATAGAAATGGGGAATGGAGAGAAACTGGGGAGAAGGGAAATTCCAACCATGAGTATGCAGCACGATCCCGAGACTCTGGCCACATGTGTGTAGGAGCAGACTGTCTTATAGAAAACATATGTGTCACATAGGATACTGCTAAAAATGGAGCAGACAGTCTGACTCATCAGAAACCCCTCTGGTGCCAGAAGGACCTCCAACATACTGCAAACTGGCTACAAAGATTAGATAAAATGCCATCTTAAAGCAGAATTAAACTCTCTCCATCAAGGGTAACTCCACTTTTGTTGAGAAAAAAAACATTCCCCTCTGGGTGATCTATGTACATTGCAAGGATTTTAACAAACGTTATTGCAGATTCCTACATTTTGTTATTCTGAATAAAGCACTGTTTCTCTTTGCCTATGTGCTGAGTGAGTCTAATGGGAGTGGTTTCATAATTATCAACCCATCTACAGGTTGCCATATTGCATTGTATTTTACAGAAAATTACAGAGCTGCACATTGAAAAGGAAAGGTAAATTTTTAATAACATTCAATTACAATTTGACTTGTGTCACAACTGTATATGATAGATTGTAAGCTCTAAGGAGCAGGGCCCTCTGATTCCTACTGTATTAAAGTGTATTGTATTTGTACTGTCTACCCTCAAGTTGTAAAGCGCTACCTAAACTGTTGGCGCTATATAAATCCTGTATAATAATAATATATATATATCTATATATATAGATATATCTATATATATCTATATATATTGAAATTTATGAAAATGGAGTTACTCTTTAGCTATTTTTAATCCTCATGCTGCTAGCATTAGTAAACCGAAAGGAAGGTATATTATATTTACTTGTATTAAACTTTTATTTCTACTTTTCTTCATGTGCTTCCTGGTTTCTTACCTAGGCCAAAATGTCATCATACATCCCAGGAGTTATCATGGTCATTTTTTCCCTTTCATCTGGGAGAAGGGGAGCACATCCTCCTACCTGCATACCTGAGCTTTGGGCAGAAGGATTCCAGAAAGTGAATGCTACATGAATCATCTGCCCTTAGGAGGTGGCCAAAAATGCTAGAGGTAGGGTTTAAAGCAATTACCTGGTGCCAACATGGCAGCATACATGTGACAGTATGCTGCCATGGATTGGCAGCAGGAAAGGAAAATTACAGTAAGTTATTGATACACTTTTCCGTTTTCTCAACAAAATAAGGCATGGAGACATGGATGGATGAGCGAGTTTGCTTTGACTATTAAAAATAAAGTTTGTGGTGCTCAGATACAGTTTAGTTCCGCTTTAATAAGTATGGCAGTCAGGAAAATATAAATATAATTTTAAATATAAATTGTAGTTAAACCAAAATCATGTTTTGTGCACTTGGCATTGTTTTTTTTTTTTTTTTTAAGTAGTAATAAACCCTCAGCATTTTTTAGCTTAAAGCGTTGTTAACCCAAAAAAAAAAATTTAAATTCTGGTCCCTTAAAGCGGATTACACAGCACATGTAATCTGCCCCCCTCTAAACTGTAAAAAAAAAAAAAACCTAAACCTACCACTTCCTGTATGCGCTCTCTAAACAGACCACGATAACCAGGGCTGTTCCACCCTGATCACCGAGGTCAAAGTGCCTCCCTCCATGATAAGCTGCTATTATTTTAATATTAAAATCTTAAATTTGTCACTGACAGCCTCTCTATTAGAGGCTGGCATAGCACACTGTGCAAGTTGTGTTTAAAAACAAGTGCTGTAAATAATGAAATTCAGCTGTCTTCAGGCCGGTCACATGACTCACGGCCGCTTTACAGCTTCAATGGATGGCTTCTGCGGAGGAGACGAGTGACCACGTGATCTGACTTCAGAGGGAGATCACGGCCCCTCCCACAGAAGACATTCATCGGAGCTGTGAAGTCCGCCGCGAGTAATGTGACCAGCCTGAAAACAGCTGAAATTCGGTATTTACAGCGCTTGTTTTTAGATACAACTTATAGAGGGGCTGGCATAGACTTATTTTATTGCCTTAAACACTTTAACACAACAAAATACCTTATATACTCAAATATAAGCCGACCCGAATATAAGCCGAGGCACCTACTTTTACCACAAAAAAACTGGGAAAACTTATTGACTCGAGTATAAGCCGAGGGTGAGAATGCAGCAGCTAATGTAAGTGGAAAAGAGGGTCAACAATGCCCATTTGCATGCCACAGCCTCACTGTGTCCCCCATCTGCATGCCTCAGCCTCACCTGATCGGCATTGTGCCCATCTGCCGTTGTGCCGGCGTTATGATCTCCCAGCGATGTCCCCATCTGCAGCCTTATTATCTCCAGGTGCTGTGATATATTCAGCCTAGTCGGCGGTCATGCAGTGTACCAAAGCCCCGCCTCCTCCTCGTTCGTGACGGAACACTGACTCGGTTTCCCAGCAGTGAGTCAGTATTCAGCCTATCACGGATGAGGAGGAGGCGGGGCTTTGGTACACTGCATGGCCGCCGACTAGACTGAATATATCACAGCGCCGGGAGATAAGGCTGCAGATGGGGACAGTGACGGGAGGATTCGAATATAAGCCGAGGGGGGCATTTTCAGCACAAAAAACAATGTGCTGAAAAACTCGGCTTATACTCGAGTATATACGGTAAACTATTTGTTAAAATTCTTAGTTTACAACTTTCAGTGCTGCTGGTTCCTGCTCTCTCTCAGTGCCGCTTCCCTCAACTTCTGGTCTTCACAAGAAAGAAATAACAGTAAACAGTGCAGTCTCCAGCCAGTCTGTTACCTTGGAGAAGGGAGGGAAAGGAGGAGAGAGGAACAGGTGAGCACCTTGCCATCCAAGGCTATGGGTCTGTGTGTTTCTATTGATGCACACAGTGTAGAGAGACTCAATATTAGTCACTGCATACAAGGGTGGCTCCGTATGATGCTGTAAGAGAAAGGAGCCACCTTGAAACAGTTAACCTGGGACAGCAGTCATGGCACCTGCCTAAACCGGAATATAGGCGAGGATTAAAAGATAATGTAGCTGCATACTCATTGATTAAATCACCTGCTGAAAACTGAGGGTGTAAATATATCAATTTAAGTCTCATCTGACTAGAACACATTTTTCCATGTGTCCTGGGAATCTTCAAGGTACGTTTAAGGTGGTCAGATGAGACTAAAACTGGATTATTTGGCCTCAACACCAAACAATATGTCTGGCAGCAATCCAATACAGCTCACCATCCAAATACCACCATTCATTCCAGTCCTTCTAAAATGTTAGATAAATAGCTGTGTCTGGTCTCAATCACAGTCCCGAAACAAGCATAAGAACAACAGCCAAGGAACTAGCGTTCTCAAAAGAGTTCAGTAATGGCAGCCTCTATTCATTTCTCATAACACTGTCCCTTTAAGTTCGTCTTACTGGGTAAGCTAAGGGTAAATTATTTCCATCCATTGAAAGCCTATGTGTAATGATCTCACGTTACATGTCCCTTTTTCCTGCAGGGAAGACCTCTGGGTGGGATATCTTCCTTTGGACTCCGATCTCCGATTCCCAGCAGCAAAGTGTCTATATTTCTGTTTGCCAACAAAGCATTTATTGTTGTCCTTTTCAAATGTAGGAAGCCCTTAGACCTTTGATCTAGAAATGTTCAGTCCAGGTCTATGCATGAGACGGCTAGTCTTGACCTTCTATTCTATCTTCTATTGAAGGCCCGTTTATGTTCCAATGTCTCACGGAGATGACAATGATGGGATTTCTATGTAAACGATAGTATTTCTAACCCGTCTCATAAGGCTAAAATGAAGGCATATCCCACTTGCAGATTAGCTGACCAAGTATTTATTTATGGTACACTGTAGACATGTGCAATTCGTTTCGTAACAAATCGAAATTCGGCCGAATTTTGCATCTTTCGGACATTCGGATGCATCCGAATGTCCGAATAAAAAAATAACGGATTTCAACTAATAAGAAAGAAATTATAGCGAATATAACGAATGAATTCGACATGATTCGGTAAAGATCTAATGAAACAAAAGGTCAACTCAAAGTAAATCTTACAGTCCAATCAGCTGATTAATTTTGTGCTGGAGGTTGGATTACTGGAAAAGTGCATTCCTGAGAACTGAGTGAGAAGGGTGTTGTATTGTATTTGAGCAGAGGAGAAGAGATATTGTCATTGTGTGTGTTAATATAGATGCAATAAACAAACAACTTTCCAAACTACGAATCATTATCACGAATCAATATACATAAATATCGAATTTCAACTAATATGAAAGAAATTAGATATAACAAATGAATTCGGTATGATTCGAGATTCAGTATAATGAATGTCGACACTCTACGAATAATAACGAATTATCCGAAAACCAATTAACGTAACATAACGAATATAACAGAATGAAATTATATATTTTACGAATGACAACGAACTGAAACTAAACAAAATTTCCCATTGTGCACAAGTCTAGTACACTGAGGGGCGTCACACTATTATAACTGTAAAGAAGGAACTAGAAATTCATGCATGTAGCATTTTAAAGCCTGTATCTGGGACAGAGAAAAAAACACTTGCAGTGGGGTCCCCTGCACTGCAAGTGTTATAGTATTAAACCCAAAAGCAACATACATTATATTGCAGCTTACTCATTCTTAAAGATGATGGCTGCAGTGATTTTCTTTTAGGCTTTCTTTCCCTTATATTCACCTGGTGATCCAGCCAGTCTGTTTTTTCAAAAGCACAAGCTTTCCTGCAGATGTAGAAGTTACATTGATGAGACAAACCATTTACCACTGACAGAGTGCTTACATTGATCAGTTTCATGTATGCAAAACCTTTATGCCAGAAGGCAAAAAAGCATTTTTTTTTTTTTTTTATAAAATGTGAGCTGGAGTTTGGCTTCCATTTGTTTCAGTGTATCTAAATCTGCTAGTGCAGGGATGGCAAACCTGGGCACCCCAGATGTTTTGGAGCTACATTCCCGTGATGCTCATGCACTCTGCAGTGTAGTTGAGCATCATGGGGAATGTAGTTCCAAAACATCTGGGGAGCCAAGGTTTGGCATCACTTTGCTAGTCACTAGTGCATCTAATACTCCCCCCCCCCATCACCACCACGCCTAGACTGACAATGCTGCTGTCCAAAGGTGTCTCCTATACTCCTTCATCCAGAGTGGGGGCACTCTAATACAGGAGGTGTCTTATTGGTTGGATCACCAGAAGAAAACAGAGGGAAAAAGTCTAAAAAAGGAAAACGTATGAGGTCACCACATCTAATGATTGGTAAACTGTAATATATTCAATTTTTGGTTTTGGGTTTAATGCCGCTTTAAATGCTTGTGAGGTCTAGCGGGAGCTGACTAGGATGTAATATTTACCTTAACCCCCACTCCAGCACTCTCTCTGGATGGTCCCTCTAGGTCGTTATGTACAATGCAGAGCTGTTAACATGGAGGAGACAAAGATGCGACCACGGCTGGGAGAGCCTAAAGCCTCGTACACAGGATCAGATTATCGGACAAATTTTCGTCGTTTTTTTGTTGCATGCTGGTCTCATGTCAAAAGAGAAGAGGTTACTCAACATACGAAAATTTTCGTACGACAGAATTCAACTTCAGAAGTGATGTAATGTGTTAAATTGTTTTGTATGTAGTCTTTCGTTTCCAAGCATGCGTAGTCTTGCTCTTACGATTTTTTTCGGACTAAAACTGTTCTAATTAAACGAAAATTGGACGTTGTGTTCACTTACGATTAAAAGTTTATAGTCTGCAAGTCAATCTTTTGTCATACCAAAAATTCGAAATCGGCTGTCGAAAGCACCATACTAACGATCCGAAAATCAATCCGGTCGTTAGTCGGACGAAATTTTACTTCCGATTTTCTTATCGTGTGTACGAGGGAGCAGCCACAGAGATAGAGGAGGCCTACAGGAGTGAGAAATAAGGGCAGCAATACTCTTTTTCCTTGTTCTCCTTTAAAAAAAAAAAAACTTTGCCATTTTGTTCTAAAAGCTGGAGCAAATATGGATGACTTTTATAATTCGATCTCACTACTGTACTAAGGCTGGTTCACACCTGTGCATTTTTTAGTGCATTTTCCGTTTTTCAGAAACACACTACAGTCCATTTAACATGGATTCCTACGGGTCACGTTCACATCCAGGGCCGGTGCAACCACTAGGCAAACTAGGCGGCCCTGGCTGCTGGTTTCCCTACTCTCCGTCTCCGCGATATGTAAGTTTCCGGAGCTGTATTATAAATACTTCTGTAATAAATGTTATAACCTCTAGTGGGTGCTGCTAGGATAAAGTGTACACATCTAGGGGGATGCCTCTGCTGCATGTTACTCAGGCAGTCGCTCTGTAGTGTCATAGAGGCGCAGTACTAGAGGACTGCGTTCCTGATGGAACGGAAGCAAACATCCCCTGTGAGCCTCTATGATCAGTGCTCTCTACTGCAGCTGCATGCTTCCTCTAGTGCCGGTGTTCTGCCGAGAATGTTCCCCTCGGCGGATAATGACCCCCCCTGTACTGCGCAGGTGCAGCGCTTACGCGGTACGAATAACAAGGGAACCTCTGAAAATCTCCGAAGCTGAACAGCTGTGAGGCAGCTGTAGATGGCGCCTGCGCAATGAGCAGGACATTGTGCCTGACGCTGCCGCGCTCCCGATGCTCGTGCTACTCTGCAAGGGGTGGGTGTATTACTGTCATATCATGATGAGGAGCGGATGCTGCAGAAGAGGTCGAATATTAAATGAAAGGGCAGAGCTGTTTGCATGAGCATCGGAAGCATGGGGCATTGTCTGTTAGCATCAGGAGCGTCTGCTAGAATGTGGTGTTCATTGCGTAGGCGCGGTGTACAGCTGAGTCTCAGCTGTGTATGTTCGGCTATTTTGGGCAGCTATCCGCCGGGGGAACTTTTTCGGCAAGCTTCGTACCGTGCAAGCGCTGGGCATTCGCAGTACAGGGGGGTCCTTTTTCGGCAAGACAACGGCTCCTGTCACACTAAAGCTCAGACAAAGGGGGTGGATTCAGGGGTGGAGCCGGGGGGGGCGGTAAAATGAGATTTCGCCTGGGGTGTCAAAAATCCTTGCACCAGCCCTGTTCACATCTATGCATTTTATGGAAAGGGCCAGGGACTTTTTGGTTCCATAGACTTCAATGGATCAAAAATGTGTATTGAAAAATGCAAAATGGTCCTAGAATATGCAAACTGCAACCTGCATAGGTGTGAACCAGGCTTTAGAGCAGCATCTGACTGCTACACAAATGGCTCATTATGGTATAAGCTACACGGGAAGCATGTTGTGCTATGTAGCAGTGGTTAATCACACATCTGGAGCAGAGTTCAATCATGTTTATTCACTACCACATGCTAATCCAACACCATAGGGAGCGGTTCGTTCCCACTGAGTAGCTAAAAATTGCTATTCATAGTTTTTAGTTGCTAGTGATTTCAGTACAGTGATTGACCTTCTGCAGATTTCCCACTTGATTTTATACTACACCATACAATTTACAAATGCAATTCAAAGCAGAATTTCCAGCCTTTTGATAAAAACGTGCTTGCCTGGAAAGTGACCCAGAGGAGTTGATTTATTAAAGGCAAATAGACTGTTCACTTTGCAAGTGCAATTGCTTCAGAGCTTAAGTGATTATAGAGGCCCCTTTCACACGGACGCCTCCGCTAAGTGGAATCCGCTTGTTTAGCAGGGGATCTCTCCGCTGATCCCCACTGAGCAGGCGGATGATGGGTCCGCGTCTGCTCCACTATGCAGAGCGGACACGGATACAGTCCCGCTCTCCTCTATCTTTTTTTTTTAAATAAACATGTTATACTTAGCTGCTCTGTGGAATATTTTTGCACAGAACAGCCCTGATCCTATTCTTCTCAGGTCCCCCATCGGTGCTCCTGGTTTCTCCCCTTTGACCAGTTCCCCCAATAACAAACTTTTTGCTAGGGGGCACCGGTGGACGCTCGCTCCCAAGCCCCACTCTATGAATCAATAAGACACATAGAGCCACGGCTCGGCCCCACCCCCCCACTCTCTTCTCATTGGCTCACTGGCTCTCATGGACAGCAGTGGGAGCCAATGAGGAGGGAGAGACCAGGACAGCCGAGATTCCCGTGCATATTGCTGGATCGAGTGGGAGCTCAGGAGAGTATTAGGGGGGCTGTGGGGAGAGCAGCACACAGAAGGTTTTTTACCTTCATGCATAGGCAAACCTTCAGGCTTTATAACCACTTTGACCATACATAGATCGAAATTCATTCAGTTCAGCAGGGGCCAGCCGAGACTCAATCCATGTACGGGCAGGCTAATTGTACCCATGTTGATCCATCGATCGACTTGGGCACAACCAGCCTGACGGATTTTTCTGTATGTGATTACTGCCAGCAGCTATAGCCACGAGCAGTGATCGTTATGTTCTGCCATCCGGTAAGCTGCGGGAGGGATTTCCCCATCAACATTGATGCCGCATACACACGACCAGTTTAGCTGTCAGAATAAACTCCGAAGGTTTCTCTGACGGAACTCCATTCCAGCGGTCTTGCCTACACACGGTCAACCCAAAGTCTGACCAAAGTCCAACCGTCCAGAACATGGTGACGTACAGCTCGTACGACGGGACTAGAAAACGGAAGTTCAATAGCCAGTAGCCAATAGCTTCCGTCTCGTACTTGCTTCAGAGCATACGTCTTTTTTGGTCCGTCGGAACAGCATACAGACGATCGGTTTTCCCAATAGGAATTGGTTCCGTTGGAAATATTTAGAACATGTTCCATTTCTAGGTCCATCAGAATTTTCGGAAAAAAAGTCAGATGAGGCACACACACAATCGGTATATACGATGAAAAGCTTCCGTCGTTTTTTTTCTCTCTGACATTCCGCTCATGTGTATGCGGCTTGACTGTGTTGATGGGGGAATTGAGTGATTTTTTCCCCTTCCACCCGTGGTGGAAGGTAAGAAAATTGAATCATCTATGGGCTCCCTTAATAAATTAGGAGGAGCTTTTCTGAGTTCCATCATCCAATCATGTGCAAGCAAAAATTTGTTTTTTTATTTTTATTTTCCTTGCATGTGATTGGCTATTCTTTGAAAAGTGAAGCTTCACCTCATTTAACTAAGCTCTGGAGCAACTGCACTTGCAAAGTGCACAGTCTATTTTCTTTTAGTAAATCAACCTCAGAAAGTCAGGAAACAGCACAAGTCAGGCATGTAGCATTTTCATAAAGAGATCAGCATTGGAATCCTCTTGAATTTCCATTAACTGATACTGGGAGGAACAGCCTTGGAATGGCTATGCCAACACCCATAAAAACTGATATTCTTCCAGCAAAATGGTGGCACAGTTTATAGCATCACTTTGGCATCGTACTCCTGTCAATGCAAAACTTACTAACAATTTGCTGGAAAGAGAACTTTGCTTGAATGGAATATCAGTATTCATGGGTGTTAGTGTAGCCGATTTTACAAGATAAACACATAAACCAGTAACCAGGCTTATTCACTAATAAAACTGTCACTGATAGAAATACTGACATGGAGAGATCTGGCTGACAGTAATTTCTATTCTGGTTTCCTCTTAAAGGGCCTGCTGGGTACACTGAGATAATGATATATTATTCATCACCAGGATGTTTGTCAGAGGAGGCTGTTGGGTCGATGCCTAGGGTAGCAGGGTTAGTGGGGCCTCAACATTTACAAATTGTGCTCACTTCTCTCTTATGTCTTCCTCTATTCTGTCCACCTCTGGACATTTGTGGCTGAAAAAATCAAGTGAAATGTGGGGGAAACTGTGTGCAGGGAACGTTGAGAGGAGTTAGAAGACTATTGTTCTGGGGCGATAAGCATATAATTTCTTCCACTGATTTTGTGATCTGTGCAACTGAAAAGTAGCTTTGCCATTGAAACAGAACCTATGCCAACGCTGTATCCTGGCCTAGGCCTACAAGGCTCAGGCCTAGGGCAGCACTTTGCAGGGGGGCAGCACGGAAAGAGTCCCTGCCGGCTTGCGCTACACTGTTATGCCCCGTACACACGGTCGGATTTTCCGATGGAAAATGTGTGATAGGACCTTGTTGTCGGAAATTCCGACAGTGTGTAGGCTCCATCACACATTTTCCATCGGATTTTCCGACACACAAATTTTGAGAGCAGGCTATAAAATTTTCCGACAACAAAATCCGTTGTCGGAATTTACGATCGTGTGTACACAAATCCGACGCACAAAGTGCCACGCATGCTCAGAATAAATAAAGAGATGAAAGCTATTGGCTACTGCCCCGTTTAGAGTCCCGACATACGTGTTTTATGTCACCGCGTTCAGAACGATCGGTTTTTCCGACAACTTTGTGTGACCGTGTGTATGTAAGACAAGTTTGAGCCAACATCAGTCGGAAAAAATCCTAGGATTTTGTTGTCGGAATGTCCGATCAATGTCCAACTGTGTGTACAGGGCATTAGTGTAGCGCCAGTCTTATGGGGCAGATTGGGCTGAGAGGCAAATTAGTCTAGTGCCCCCATAAAGCAGCCGAACTGCTTCCGGTAAGCGGGCGGCTGGCATTCCGCAACTGTGTGTGTGTGTGTGTGGGGGGGGGGGGGGGGGCGCTGCTTCTAATTTTGACTGTCATCATCCTGGACCACAAACCTTCCTCACTGTGCTATGTTTTCTGCTGCACCATTGGCAGGGTTATATCTTCTTAGTCCTCTCCATAAAATTATCAGAAATTTGTGCTTAAAGTAGAACTATAGGCAACACTTTTTTTTTTAATTTTAAATAGAGTAAGGGAGGGTTATATCCCCTGTCAGTTTATTTTTTACCATCCCTGTCCCATTGCAGAGATAGCCCTTCACTTCCTGTCCCATAACTACGCAGGAAGTGAGAGGAAATCTATGCAAATTAAGGGAATCCATTGCCCCCCCGACCCTCAGAACTAATGTCCCCACTCAAAACTTTCAGGGCAGGTCTTAAACAGCAAGGGGTGTGGCCTTGACAGGAAGGAGTGTGTCATATTTAAATTAGGGGGTGCACGAGTTTAGTCAGGCCTAGAGCAGCACAAAATCTAAATACACTACTGACCTATGCTGTCTTTTTCTAATATCAATTTTTACTCAAACAGCCACATGACACAAGGGGGAAACTTGTATAACAGGGGCCCATCCTTCAGGTTTGCCTAGGGCAGGATGAAGCCTAATTATAGCCTTGTATATATTAAAACATGTATTGCATTGCAGCTTACCAATTCTTTAGATGTGGTGGCTGCATTCATTTTCTTTTTTAGGCTCTTTTTTTCTTCTATTTTTAACTGGTGATCCAGCCTGTAAATCTGTTTTTCAAATGCACAAGCTCTCCAGCAGAATGTATCAGTTACATAGACGAGACATACCATTTAACACTGATGGTGGTGCTTAAAATTACCAGTTTTTATTTAATCATGTAAAACCTTTATCTCAATAAGAAAAAATCTGTTTTATGTAACTGATTATAAAGTGTGGCTTGGCTTCAGCTTGCTAGTGTATTTATATCTGCTAATGCATTTAACATTCCCCACCCCTGTGCTCATTCATTTAGGGTGGAGGCAGTAGTCTCTCTGCAGAGATTCGACCCCCCCCCCCCCCCATTGAGTCAAACTTTTCGTTCTGCAGTGAGCAAAGTTTATGCTGCCTGCTGATTGGAGAGCTCTAGCTCTTAATCAGCAATAGATGTGCCAGACCTCTGCAGAGAGATCACCATTGAATACAAGGGTCGTGCCCTGCAGTATGCTGGCAAGGGACTGGCTTTTCTACTCAGGCTGTGGCCAATATTGAACACCTTTTGTTTCATAAACTTGGAATATACACAGTGGTGGCCCGTGCATTAAGGGCACGCGGCATTAAGGCCCTCTCTCCTGCCACTCCCCTCTAGCACCAATAGATAGATTCATGAATCTTCACTTTCTTAACACTAAACCGCCTCTCCGCCAATCAGGTGCTCAGATCTGTTACCCGTCACCTGATTGGCTGAAACGACAGGCGCTGTGATTGCACGCCAGGCGTCCAATCATAGCAGAGGACATGAAGAGAGGACGGGAGAAGGCATCGAGGAGCTGTCCCACCAAGACAGGTAAGTGCATACGGCGGGAGGCACACTGGCAGCGCTTGATATGGTACAGTGGCTGCATTTCATGGGGCACAGTGGGAGCAATTGATGGGCACAGTGGCTGCGTTTGATGGCACAGTGGTGGCAATTGATGGGCACAGTGGCTGCGTTTGATGGCACAGTGGTGGCAATTGATGGGCACAGTGGCTGCATTTTATGGGGCACAGTGGCTGCATTTGATGGCACAGTGGCGGCAATTGATGGGCACAGTAGCTGCGTTTGATGGGCACAGTAGCTGCGTTTGATGGGTACAGTGGCAGCAATTGATGGGCACAGTGGCTGCATTTTATGGGGCACAGTGGCTGCATTTTATGGGCACAGTGGCTGCATTTTATGGGGCACAGTGGCTGCATTTTATGGGGCACAGTGGCTGCGTTTGATGGGCAGAGTGGCAGCAATTGATGGGCACAATGGCTGCATTTTATGGGGCACAGTGGCTGCATTTGATGGCACAGTGGCGGCAATTAATGGGCACAGTGGCTGCAATTGATGGTACAGTGAGGCTGCAATTGATGGGGGTTTTTTTCCAGAATTTTTCAGTTTGTTTGCGCACCCCCAAAAATTTTGAGCACCAGCCGCCACTGAATATACAGCATTTAGCTGATTTACATTTAGAGTTCAATTGGGCTTTAAGCAGCTGCATGGCCATATATAGTTTAGTTTATATGCAGACAAACCGGCGCAGGTTAACACACTGCGAGGAGGGTTCTGATTGGACAAGTCCTTGTTAATACTGTAAAGGTGCCAACAAGTTTTAACCTGATGTCTTGAAAATCCAGCCATTACAATATTCCAGATGTATCCAGGAAAATGACAGCACAATGTGTACAATGTTTGCATCACTGGAAAGCTGGTATCTGCATACAGGGCATCAGGACCATATTAAGACACCATGCTGTCCTACACACACCCAAATACCATTTTGAAAAGCTCTTCCCCTTGTGTCACGTGTTTATTTTAATAAAAGCTACTGCTATTATGTGGTATTGGAGACAGCATGTGGTCTGCTTTATATTCATGACTTTTCAGCTGTACAGACCAGCAAACAACAGAAGGGAGAGATAGGGTTGTGTTTTCTAAATGACAAAAAGCCATCCAACACCTCTGATCATTCCCGGCACCCCTTACCTCCTACAGATCTCCAGATGAATTTAGCCACAACTGTCAGTAAGTAGGCAGAAGTGAAAATAAAATAAGAAAATTTTAACTTGTCAAATTTTGAAGTTTGGTGCTACCCTCCTGCCCAAAGCACAGGCTCACAATTGCCATTATTTTTGGTGAATAAAAAAGCCCTACAGAGCACCTGGACGTAGGGACTCCCAGGTCATTCTGCAGATTAATGGTGCCCACAAACACCCAAACCTTCTTAGACCCAGTTTGCTGGGATAGTATGGTCACCTATTGACTTGCCACCATCCATAGGCAGCTTAGCTCTTAAAACAGACACAGAAGTTGAATCCAGCACAATTTTACGTCAAATAATTCCAGTCTTTTGAAGTGAAAGAGGACAATGGGGGAGATTTACTAAAACTGGAGAGTGCAAAATCTGGTGCAGCTGTACATAGAAACCAATCAGCTTCCAGGTTTTATCGTCAAAGCCTAATTGAAGAAGCTGAAGTTAGAAGCTGATTGGCTACCATGCACAGCTGCACCAGATTCTGAGTGCTCCATCTTTAGTAAATCAACCCCAATGCCTTTCCTAAGCCTGAAATACTAACACTAACTGAGGGAACATGGATGAAACAGAGAGGGTCTACCTAAGACTGATGTAACTAACATTAAACAGAAGGGAAGGACAGAGGGAGATACCCAATCTCATAAATAGGCAAGTTGCATTGCCGCTAAACTACCACTAGAAGTCAGCATGCTACAGAAAAAATAATAACCTGATGCAGTTCAATACAACACAGAAAAAATGCATACAAGAGGGACAGAAGACGTATCAGAGAATATTTTTATATTTGAAGGTTACCACCAAAGCATCTTCCACAAGCCTACCTGGGGAAACAGTCAATGGACCTTCTTGGCCAGTCGCTAATATTCTTATCCAGAGGCAGCCAATGCCTGCAAAGCTCCTATCTCCTAGGCACAAACACGCATGGTCATGTGATGCACAATCCTTCTGACACATGCTTTTAGATTAAGGTGACCAGATTTTCTAAATTAAATCTGGGAACACCCTACTGACCATGACCATTTTTAATGGGTTGGGGAAGAGAGTGAGGATAATAGCAGCATGCGCCACACAAAAAATTGGATGTGGACAAATTGTACTAACAGTGTGAGGGGCTTAAAAGATTATGGATTAATAATACCTGAGTCCACTTTGCTCTGGATCAAGGGTGCAGGCCCAGGTGTGCACTGTAGGTCACTGTCACAAGCCAGGGTAAACATTCTTAAACCTTGAAAGAAAATCGAGGACACATTCTTTTAACCAGTGACATATTTTTTGGGTCCAGCCCCCTAAAATCAAGGACTGTCCCTGAAACCTGGGGACATCTTCACACCCCATTTTATATCCCTTTGTTACTTGGATAACTCTATCCATATGAAAGTGTACTTTAAAGCAAAGCGGTCACAGAGGACAACAAATTATTCTTGGAGTCTGAATAGGAAGACCGGCTGATTTGCTTATTGGCAGCTCTCCCAACGTGAGAAACTTAAGTCAAATGTGTTATATACAGAGACATTAAACAGTTCTGCTTTTGAAATTATAGAAGTGTTTTTGTTTAGGCTGCAGTTCTTATTTAAATGTATGGCACTTGCAGCAACGGGAATCATTTTAGTAAGTTCTCTGCACAAAATTATTCCATCTACATCTATAATAGACACACAATCTTTATTTTATAAGCTCTCCTTAATAACATGTTGTGAGGATCAGCTGACTAAAGTTAACAACAAACAGCTAGGCCAAGGGACTGCTGTGGCGTTTGCTTGATAAGATCCCTGGGAGTTTTTACAGCTTTCTGCATTCTAAACAGAATTAGCAAACATTCTATTTCTTGACATCACAGTTGCAAGCACAGTGCCAAGCCAACAGCTCATTACCAAGCAGAACTGAAGCCAAAACACTCAGGCTTATCTTATGCTAAAAAATGTACCTGTTGGCTGAACAGTAATATGGGAATGTTGGTGGATGTTATGTTGTGCGAATGTTGGTGGTGGCTATGTTGTATAAATGTTGGTGGGGGTTATGGTGTACAAATGTTGGTGGGGGTTATATGTACAAATGTGGGTGGGGGTTATGTGTACAAATGTGGGTGGGGGTTATGGTGTACAAATGTGGGTGGGGGTTATGGTGTACAAATGTTGGTGGGGGTTATGTGTACAAATGTTGGTGGGGGTTATGGTGTACAAATATGGGTGGGGGTTATGGTGTACAAATGTGGGTGGGGGTTATGGTGTACAAATGTGGGTGGGGGTTATGGTGTACAAATGTGGGTGGGGGTTATGGTGTACAAATGTTGGTGGGGGTTATGGTGTACAAATATGGGTGGGGGTTATGGTGTACAAATGTTGGTGGGGGTTATGGTGTACAAATGTTGGTGGGGGTTATGGTGTACAAATGTTGGTGGGGGTTATGGTGTACAAATATGGGTGGGGGTTATGGTGTACAAATGTTGGTGGGGGTTATGTGTACAAATGTTGGTGGGGGTTATGGTGTACAAATGTTGGTGGGGGTTATGTGTACAAATGTTGGTGGGGGTTATGTTGTGTGAATGTTGGTGGGGGTTATTTTGTACAAATGTTGGTGGTGATTATTACAGCACCAATATATCAATATTACAGGTGGTCAAGAGGAATTTCACCTCTAATATTTGCCTCCTGCCACTCCTCTTCCATGCCACCCACCATCTTCATCTCATCAGATGTCCTGCAGGTCTCTGCCAGGTATTTGGGTCCTGATAGAGACCTGCAGCATGCATCCATAACAGTAAAAAGATGTCTGTTGCTGTGGGACATTTCACTTTTCACGTTGCTCTTTTTATCTTTTAAAACGGAAAGTTTATCATGCTGCATACACCCTTTGAGGGCAGCACATTAATACAGCTGTAATCGGTCACACCTAGCCCAAAGTTTAGAAGGTGTCAAAAACTGCGCTTCTCGGACTGTGCAAAATAAATAGACACAAGAGAACCTACAACTCACGATGTAATCAAGAACTTTGGCTTCTGTAAATATAAAGGGTCTTCTGATACACAGGCACTATCTGACCCTCTCTTCATAAAATAGCAAGGTTGGATCTTCCAAACTTGGAATTTATTTTTATGGAGAGGAGACTATGGAGGATGCCCATCTGAACCCCATGAGTACAAGTGAAACCACACTTTCATCTCCTTGCTTTGTGTTGCTTTTGACTTGGCCACCTTCCCACCTTCACATATGTCAGTTGCAGGATCAGCAGCATTGCCAGGTTTTTATAAACTGCTCAAACGTAGCCTTTGGTGGATTCCTATACCAAGTCTACTAAGGATATCATGGCTTAACATAAAGATACGCTTTATTAAAAGAGTACAAACATGCCAACAATCCATACTTCATTAATGGTATAAGCTTGCTCAAGCTTGTATCATTACATTGGTGCACGCAACAGTGAATCATTTGGAGTCAACAGTATGTACACTTGTGGCACCGACACGTCCCTCATGTGGACAGTGCACTTGGGCCCCAAGATGGAGAGAGCCCACTGTGCACTCACTGCACAAATTTGGAATTTGATTTTCGAAGTGCTCTTCACCACAAGATCGTATGTTGAGCTGCAGCAGCATCTGTCACTTGCAGCTGAAGCTCATTGGAGATCTGGGTATGCTAGACAGGGCAGGAACAGCTATCTCATGTGACTCATCAAGTATATAAGTCATATATATGTATGCCAGCGCCAGTGGATATGCAGCCCAGGCTTTTCCTCACCAACAATTTCAAATATTAAAAAGGTATTTACTATAGCACCAGGTAAAACCCAGCAATAGTGTGCAGTCTAAAGGCTTAAATTATCAGGGTCACAGGTGTTTATTGGGCACGAATCAATGGCTGGTGCTGATCACATGCAAAAGCTCACACAACTTGTTACATGTTATCAGCAGCTCTGACTGAGCCTTGACACAGACAGCTTGTGTCCAGGATTCTCGGCTGGACACTGCAAAGTGCCCAATGTGTATGCGCCCGTTGCATAGCGTGGCAAAGCTTGCAACCTTGAGGAAGGGGGCCTAACTTATGATCTTGCACACAGAAAGCACCCCTGACATGTAGGCTTGTGCCTAGAACAACAGGCTCACAGGGTAAGAAGACACTTCCATGGCAGTGAACCACCTGCTCAGCATCTTGTGAGTGAGGCGGCTGCCTTGGAATTACTACAGTTTGTAAGTCAGTCAATGGCAGCTACCAACAGATGGGTGTTTAGCTTAATGGCAGGTTTCCTTTTTGAAACAAGTAAAGATAAACATAGAACAACAGATGTGCTACTTTTGGTGCGCTAATCAATGTGCACTCATAAGCAGACCTACATGAGGAAGCACAGAGGCTAAGCGGTTAGCGCTTCTGAATGGCAGCACTAGGGTCGCCGGCTCAAATCCCAACCATGAAACCTCCTGCCTGGAGTTTGCATGTTCTCCCTGTTCATGCATGGATTTCCTCCGGGTACTTCTATTGGTTGAACTAGATGGACTGGTGTCTTTTTTTAACCAGACTAACTATGTAACTTCAGTTTCCTCCCACACTCCAAAAGACATGCTGGTAGGTGAATTGGCTCCTGTCTAAATTGGCCCTAGTATGTGTATGTAAGAATGTGAATTAGGGACCTTAGATTATAAGCTCATCGAGGGCAGGGACTGATGTGAATGTATATTGACCTGCGTAAATTGACCTGTAATAAATAAATAAAAGCTCATGATATATACAAAGTATTAAAGGGGCAGAAATACTTACCTTTCCTGAAAAAAAATGCTGCTCCAGGTTTCTTTCAGTGCAGCTCATCTAATCAAAAGCTTAGGCATTTTGTTGTGGGATGTCCGCTAAAGAGTCCAGCTTTCCGAATGGTTGACCTTACCTTCAAGAATAAGTCCACTTTTGTTGTGAAAATAAATAAATAAAAAATTCTGCTCTGGGTGATCAATGTGTACATTTTTAGGATCTTTAACAAACTTTATAGCATATTCCTTTTGTTGCTCTGAAGAAATAACTGTTTTATTCTGAATGGGAGGGTCTGATGCATTATAATCAGCTGTGCACTCTGCTAGTGTTCTGATGACAAAAGCTGCAGTGTCTGTATCCCTTTAGAAGTATTTCATCTATGGGGAGTTGCCTTGGTTGCCTTATCCTGTCCTTATGATACAGTTCTTCCCACTAATATGAAGCACTATTCCTCCCACTCACACCAACAATAAGGCAACATTCCTTCCACTGACAACAACAATGAGGCACCATTCATCCTACTGAAACCAATGATTGAGCATAATTCCTCCCACTGACACCAATGATGAGGCACCATCCCCCCCACTGACACCAATGATGGGGCACTATTCCTCCCACTGAAAGCAATGATGGGGCACCATTCCTCATACTGACACCAATAAGGGGGCACTATGCCTTCCACGGACACCAACGGTGGAGCATTATTACTCCCACTGACACAAAAGATGGGGCACTATTCCTCCTCCTACTGACCAAGTGCACTATGCAGTTTTTTTCCACTCCCACTGATCACCAACCCTGAGACATTGTCCACTCATACTGGCGCTGGGCATTTTCTACTCCCACTGGCCAAAGTCCAGCCCTTCTAAAAGTTTGGAGACGACTCCACTAGAGGGTAATCAGAAGGGCACTCAGATCTTTGCTAAATGAGAACCATCAGACCTCCCAATGACTGGAAATTCTGAAAATAAAAACTGTTCTGGAAGCTGTAAACATTGTTCTCTTTTCCATGACAAAATGGGAACAAAAAAAATTAGCTGCAAAGACTTTCACTTTGTATGCAGATTGCCAAAATGTTGCTGCAGACTTTTGCCGCCTTCAAGCTCTTCTTGCCGAATTCTTAACCCCAACATCACCGATCTGTTACTGGCAACAACTTGGAATAGTTGAGTCATTAGTGCAAGTCAATCTTTGCAGCGTTTGAGCCGCAGCTAAGTGCACAGTTCATTTCAAAATAAAAATAGAAGCTTACTTATTGCGCATGTTTAAAATGTAACAATAGATGCTACAAGAAATCGATTCGCTCCCAGGTGAACCAAATGACAATTCCCTTAAAGCGTAACTAAACCCATCAATTTAACAGTTACATTCCGGCACGTGGCTGTAATGTAATTGTCACATTGGTTGTGCTCTCAACCAAACTGTCAAACCATCAAATGGCTGGTGTCATAACTGATCACATGTGCAGCATCATGACAGTTGAAGATCAAACAGAGGAAAAGATGGCAGCTTCCTTGGCTGAAAACGATAGGAGTGTTTAGTTCCGCTATAAAATGTGCACACTGATATATGTGATGGGCAGGGAACCCTATGGCCCCATTTACACCTAGGCATTCTATAGCTTGAAGCTCCAATACTCTTAACATCCAAAATCCCATGTATTTTAAAAGGTTGGAGTTCAAATATGAGCACTCAGGCACTTGAATCTCCAAGCCTGATGCTCCAAATGCTACATGGGCTACTTTTGAGGCAGAATTGGGCAATTTGGCCGTTCAAATTCGAATTCTGGAACTCCTGAAATGCATCAAGCATTTTCACGAATTAAAAAAAAAAAAATCCAAAAACTTGGCAACTCCCTCTATTGTTTTCCATTAGCTAAAACAAAGACACCTGAAGCTTGGATACACATGTGAAATGCTTGAAATATGTTTCTAAAACACTCATATTTACATACAAAAATGCTTTAAAAAAGTCCTGAAAAATCACTCTGCTCAGGTGTGAATACAGCCTGTGGGGAGGTGCAGCATGGTGCGGCGGCAGTAAACACACAGTCTAGTTGCAGAGAACAGAACTTGAATTAATATCAGAGATCAATAATTCACAAGTCACAGAAGGTAACCGCAGTGTGTAGCAGAGCAGGTCTCAGATGTGCCGACAGCTTCTGTCTTGAGGAGTAGAATGCGACCTGGCCAGTCCGTACCCAAATGGGGAGGTCTCCAGGAAGGATGGATTGTCCCTATCCTTTTCCCACTCATCAGGAACCTCTCCCTGCTGCTAATCACTGTCCCTACCAGACGGGCACTACCTACATGTGAAATGTGCACCAAGCCTGGGAGCCAGGGCCTTAAATAGGCTCTGCCTGACCCAAGATGGCTGCTAGTCACATGAGAAGGCAGCATCCAATTGGATAGCTTCCCCAGAGACCCAGGAAACCATTGAGGAACCGTGTTCCTCTCGACTTCCCCTCTGACTGCTATTTTGCTGCAATCAAGTGCCACCTGCAGTGTAAAAAAAAAGGCTGCCCCTGTCTACAATTTACAATCACAGCATCACTTACTTAGAAGCATTAGAAAAATGTGATACATCTGAAAGCTAACAAACAAGCATGCAGTGAATCAAAGTCAGAACGCCAGACTTGAATCCTTGAAGCAAGGATAAGGAAGACACTGATGGACCTTGCGCCATTGTTCTATCCTAACAGGTCCCCTTCCCTTTAAAGTGGATCTTAAGTGTGTTTATCAAAGCTTGTTTTTTTTTTTAGACATTTTAAACCAGTTAGCAGCTCCAGGCTCCTATTGCCGATACCTGAGAACAGCATCATCGGCATGAAACATTGGCATGGACAACTGGTGGGGTGTTTGCTCAAGCCAAGCCTATGACTGGTTCGCTGTTCCTGGGCTCATTGAAAGGATACATAAGAACCATTGAGAAGCTGTGCTCAGGTAGTAGCAGCTGGAGGAAGCCCAGGTCTGCTCATGGATCAGGCATGTTACAATTTATTTATCTTAGCCATTTAAGAGCTGAACTCCAAGTAAATGGCTAAATACCATAGAATTTGAGTTAGGCTGGCCATATAGATAGCTTGAATTTTGACTAAATCCTGTTAAATTGGCAGATGTTTCAGCCATGGGCCACCCTGTCAGCACTACCTGGCTTAACAAAAGTCCATTGCCAGGTGGGAAATTATAAGCGGAAAAGTAACTACATCCTATTCGATGCAATCCTGGATAGAAGCACCTAGTGAAAAACAGTTGTCTTCCATGGAAGTTCATTTGTATTGTTTATACAAAAATGTCAGATTCAGCCTACGCATTTTGGGGGGGGGGGACCCCCATTTTAGGGCTTAAGCAATAATGTGTAATGGTTTTGGCATGAAAAAATCTTTGTAGCTTTGATTAGGGCTGGATTAGGACTGAGTGTCAGTGTGACCAGATTGCAGCAAGAGTGGCTGAGCCCAGAAAAAGTCATCTGCTCTTACTGCACTGGGATTATGTCATCCCAGCCCATCAAGATGGCCTTAGATCCCGAACCCAGGAGAAGCTGGAGAGAAGATGTCACCACCAGTGAGGGAGCTCATGGATGTTCCATCACTGAAGTGGAGGTGAGCATAATTCTGCTTTAAAGTGTATCTTTTTTTTTTTTTATTTTTTTTTAAGGCTGAACTTTGGGATAAGCAAATATTGTCCAAGTACAAGAGTTACGTGCATTCTTTGTGAAACATTGCCTCTGTGCAAGAGCTTCCTGTAATAAAGACCGGTCACTGTTGCTCTCTCCTTGTGCAAGGTGACTGGTCTTGTCTCCGCCCCCTCCTGTGGTTTTCTGCAGGCAGCCTGTAGTGGGCGGGGCCTGCCGAGTCCCTCCCACAGCTCTGCTGTCTACACAGAACAGTAATGATGTCTGCTATTTTGGCAAGGTAATAACTGGATTTGTAAATCACAAAGTGGTCATATGCTTTATATCTATTGAAGAATACACGTAAATGAATATTTTTGTGCCTGGAATTTAACCTAAATTGCCCATCGGAAAAAAACAATTTTCTCTGCTGGGCTGACAAGTCAGACTTCGTCTCATCATGTCATTTAAAAGGGAGTCGCACTCCTTAGACACAAGGGTGGGGACAACTGTTCCATTCAAAAGCACTTTGCACCTCATTCTCTGCTGCACTTGGGTGAAGGAATTCACATGCTCAGTTGATGCTGGAAATTTTAAGCTAAGCATAAGGGACATGTGGATTAAATATGATGCAACATCTCACTATAGCATCTGACAGCCCCTATAGCTGCCATGTGTCCTTCTGCTTTTATCCATTGCAAAATAATGAATGGATGGGACATAATAAGCTGAATTCACAACCTTTTAAAACCAATGTGCCACAGTGATCTGCACTGTGCTTTGAAGACAGTCAGGCTCCGTTCACACCTGAGCAACGCTTCTGTGTTACATTTTAGCGCTTTTTTTGCGCATTTTTAGATCACGTTTTCGGAACGGCACCATTCATTTGAATGGGCCTTCCTCTGTTCCCAAAATGCGCTAAAGAAGCTCATGTACCAAATTTTAGCACTGAGCCAAGCACATTTTGCCATGGGCATTTTTCATGGGTTTTATGATGCATAAAATACACAGAAAAACGAGCGACTGCTACCCGTGTTTGGGATGGCATCAAGAAATCATGGCACCACAACCATGTTGGGCACCTTAGCACATTTTTCACACGTTTGCAAAAACTTGGGCAACACCACTGGTTTCTGCCTGCATTTCTGCTATGCTCAAGTGTGAATGGGACCTCAGGATGCAAGTTTGTCTGACATGCACTCAACCTTAAAGTGGAACTTGATTCCCAAAAGGGAGTTTGTTCCTTTATTATTTCCCTTTTTTGGCCTTGCCCCCACTGCCATTCTGGCTTAGGTCAGAACAGTGGTGGCCCGTCCATTGGGGGCACCGCCCCCATAATCCATGCGTCCGACCCCTAATCTACATGCAGTGCACCGGAAGCATGGATTTCAATGTTTTTTTTTTTTTTTTTTTTTTAATTTGAAGCACATGCATAGAGCCTGAGGCTCTAATTGGTTTTAAAAAAGGGTGAGCTTGGGGTGCAGAGCACTGTGCCCTGAGCCCACCCAGTTGTGTGACAATAGCGAATTAATATTTGCTATTGTCTTTCTGATTCTCCTCCCGGCCAAACAGGAAACCTGATTGGCCGAGGGGAGAATCAATCGTATTGGCCACCGAGGGAAGGAGGAGGGAAGCCGCCGTGAAGCCGGAGGCGCAGGGTGAAGCCTAGAGCCTAGTCTCGGGAGGGGCACTGCCAGAAAATACTTTTTTGGGGGTAAATTTAACAGGGAAATGGCTGGTGTTAGCGCTTCAATCATCACGGCACCATGGTTGTTATGGTGTCAGGATGCTTGAAGCGCATTATTACTATTATTACATTGTTATAAAAAACGAAATGGCTCAACTCACCATAGAATCAGTGGGAGCCCGAGCGTGTCACTTGCCACACGTTGCGGATTGTCACTTGCCACGTTGCTTGTCACTAGATGCGAATTGTCACTTGCCACGTCCCATGCCACACGTTGCAGATTGTCACTTGCCACGTCCCATGCCACACGTTGCAGATTGTCACTTGCCACGTCCCATGCCACACGTTGCAGATTGTCACTTGCCACGTCCCATGCCACACGTTGCTGATTGTCACTTGCCTGCTATAATTGTCTCTTGCTGTGTCCCAGAGTCAGGCTTATTCAACTGGTGACCCCCTGTGTCCAAATCACGCTCTGATTGGCTGGCCGCTGCCCCCTGTGTCCTGTGACAGTGAATTAACTCATCTCCCAGGACAGCACTGAACGCAAGCCACGACCGCCCCTTCGACAAGCACCACCTACCCGAGCCGCCACGGGCTGAGCGCTGAGTGTCGGCCCAGCCTGCACTGACATCAGTGCTGGGCAGGGAGGAATGGGCTGGCTGCTGCCGCTGGGAGAGCGGAGAGAGAGAGCAGAGCGCACAAAGGGCTCATCCTGAGCGGACGTGTCAGCGCTGCATCCCGCCCCAGGGGCAGCAGAAAGATGATGTAATCTCTCTGCTGCCGCGGCTGCCTGCACACTGCACACTGAAGGCGGAACTGCAGGGATGCAGGGCGGGCGCTGGGCAGTGAGAGATGATGTTATCTCTCTGCTCCCCCATCCGCTGGCTCCCTGACTGGTCAGCAGCCGCTCATACACTGTCATGAGCCGCACAGCTGCTCACCAATGGAGCCGCCCGTGCTCTCAGCCACGGAGCCGCCCGCCCGGCTCTCTCACCCGTGGCGACGCCTGCCCGCCCACTCACTCACCCACATTCTCGGAGGGGGCAATTGCCCCGTTGCCCCCCCGGATCCGCCCCTGCGCCAAGGAGGAGATGCAGGATGGAGCCGAAGCTGCTAGATGGGGTAAGTGCGGGGCTGGTGGGGGGACAGGCGAATGACCAATGGACGGACAGACTGGAAGGTATCTTGTTTGTCACCCCCCCCCTAAAATATACAGCACCAGCTGCCACTGGGTCAGGATGACATGTCCCTGGTCCTGCAGCCTCTGCAACCTGGAAGGCGCAGCCGGATGAAGAGGAGTAGCACTTTAAGCTTGTCATATATTACTAGAATTTAATTAAAAATATTCATTTTCAAAGTTCGATTTTCTAATCTTTAGTGGACATTCATTTTCGAAAGCAGTGATGAGAAGATCAGAAGGAGCAGGATAGAAAAATTTTCCCGGACGAACAAATTTCTAAGTGGTTTTCTTTAGTGAAATTACAATTATTCCAAAACTGAAAGCAAATAAAAATTTTAAGTGCTTTTCGAATGACATTCGTCAGGTCTCTGTTCACATTATCGAATATACTAATGAGATTTTTTTTTTTTTTTTTACGAATGTTCGTACGCAAATCTACCATTACATAGCCAGGAATCTTTACAAGATACGTATTCGCTTACCTCTGTATAAGACGAGCCAGGAAATCAGTGGACAAAGGGACGTTGAATGCCGGTAAGGCGATAGGAAGTTATTTCGGTTGCTTCGTGCTTCTTCCCAGCAGCTTGAACTGAACAGAAATTCCCTTTCAGCTCCAAAGCCCTTCCAGCCTTCCTGCTGTCAGCTCAGCAAAGTGTGTGCGAGAACAGGAGAGCGTTGGTATAAGGGGGGGCTGGTCATGGAGCCGGTCACATGACTGGGGGTTTGGTAGGTGAGGGTCCTCCAGGAGGAAATGGGTGGGGTCTGGGACTCTTTTGGGGGCAGTGTGAGGGGTGCAGTATAACTCGAACAATATGTGTGTCAGAGGCTATTTTTAATGTGACTTAAAAAAAAAAAAAGTTTTCCTCGAACTTTTCCACTTCACTGTGAAAGAATTTCTGTTTGGCTGTTTGCAATAACAACCTTTTCTCCCCACTTGAACGCCGTTCAAAACTTTCCGAAGTCTCAGACACCAGAGGAGAGTCCCTGGAGTTTTGGCTTTTTAAAGTTTTGAATTACCATTTTAAAAAAAGTCTTTGGATGCCTTTCAGGCGAGCGTGACTTCATTCCTTTTTTATGTTTTGGGATTTAATACGCAGGAAGAATTTGGAAATATGTTTGTGTTGTCTATAAACCGCTTATGCTCACTTGGTGGTGACAATGAATAATTAATTTTTATTTTATATATGTGTAATATATATATATATATATATATATATATATATATATATATATATATATATATATATATATATATATATATATATAATATATATATATAATTTTATTTTTTTTAAATTTTTTTTTTCTTTTTATATAGTGAATAGTGTTCATATCCATTCTGGGAAGAAAATGTACGAGCCTGTTCACACCAGAATGCGGTGGGGGAAACCGTACGCATTTTCTGCACTGCATTCAAAATGCACTGCACTTGCAATCTGCTGCAGGTGTCAGTGGTAACTTAGGACACCCCAAAATGCAGTGCGTTTGCCCACATCAGATTGCATGGTACATCAGTATGATGCGATCTGATTGCTGTGCATTTTGTAAAATAATGCATGCGCTACATTTGGTGCAGTCAAGCGTGATTTCAGCCCATTCAAATGAATAGGCTGCAATCGCACTGCACCTGGATCACATGTGAAATCACACAGGAACACACAGCACGTTCCTGTGTGATTCATTGTGTGAACCGTCCCTAAGCCCAGGTTCACACTAGAATGTGCATTTCCCGCACTGGATTCAAAATGCACTGCCCTTGCGATCTGCAGCGGGTGTCAGTGCAAAGCTATTGACACCCCAAAAGCCGGTCGCAAATGCAGTAGGATCCAGTTGCAGTGCAGTTCCAAAATTGGTGCATGCATGATTACGGTGCGATGCGGTGCGATTTGAGCCCATTCAAATTGAAAGTGCATAAATCGCACCGCACTGAATTGCATGTGAATTGAACAGGAATGCGATTCTTGTGCAATTCATAAGTGGTTCATAGTGTGAACCGAGACTAAATCCATGAGTCATTAAATCATTAAATCACACAGAATACCCAGCTATACAGTGACAACCAAAACATACTTTTGCGATTTGATGCGTTGTAGTGATGGGTGTGTCAATCAAAACCAAAGAAAATTCCCAGCTCAACTTACCAACCAGCCTTCAAATTATCCTGTCTTATGCACCGTACACACGAGCGGAATGTTACATAGTTACATAGTTACATAGTAGGTGAGGTTGAAAAAAGACACAAGTCCATCAAGTCCAACCTATGTGTGTGATTATGTGTCAGTATTTCATTACATATCCCTGTATGTTGCAGTCATTCAGGTGATTATCTAATAGTTTCTTGAAGCTATCAATGCTCCCCGCTGAGACCACCACCTGTGGAAGGGAATTCCACATCCTTGCCGCTTTTACAGTAAAGAACCCTCTACGTAGTTTAAGGTTAAACCTCTTTTCTTCTATAATTGTAATGAGTGGCCACGAGTCTTATTAAACTCTCTTCTGCGAAAAAGTTTTATCCCTATTGTAGGGTCACCAGTACAGTATTTGTAAATTGAAATCATATCCCCTCTCAAGCGTCTCTTCTCCAGAGAGAATAAGTTCAGAGCTCGCAACCTTTCCTCATAACTAAGATCCTCCAGACCCTTTATTAGCTTTGTTGCCCTTCTTTGTACTCGCTCCATTTCCAGTACATCCCTCCTGAGGACTGGTGCCCAGAACTGGACAGCATACTCCAGGTGCGGCCGGACCAGAGTCTTGTAGAGCGGGAGAATTATCGTTTTATCTCTGGAGTTGATCCCCTTTTAATGCATGCCAATATTCTGTTTGCTTTATTAGCAGCAGCTTGGCATTGCATGCCATTGCTGAGCCTATCATCTACTAGGACCCCCAGGTCCTTTTCCATCCTAGATTCCCCCAGAGGTTCTCCCCCCAGTGTATAGATTGCATTCATATTTTTGCCACCCAAATGCATTATTTTACATTTTTCTACATTGAACCTCATTTGCCATGTAGTCGCCCACCCCATTAATTTGTTCAGGTCTTTTTGCAAGATTTCCACATCCTGCGGAGAAGTTATTGCCCTGCTTAGCTTAGTATCGTCTGCAAATACAGAGATTGAACTGTTTATCCCATCCACCAGGTCGTTTATGAACAAATTAAATAGGATTGGTCCCAGCACAGAACCCTGGGGAACCCCACTACCTACCCCTGACCATTCTGAGTACTCCCCATTTATCACCACCCTCTGAACACGCCCTTGTAGCCAGTTTTCAATCCATGTACTCACCCTATGGTCCATGTCAACGCACCTTATTTTGTACAGTAAACGTTTATGGGGAACTGTGTCAAATGCTTTTGCAAAATCCAGATACACCACGTCTACGGGCCTTCCTTTATCTAGATGGCAACTCACCTCCTCAAATGTCCATCAGAAAAAGTCGGATGGGAGCTTTTCATTGTATTTTCTGACCATGTGTATGCCCCATCTGACTTTTCACCTCGAAAATTCTGACGGACTTAGATAGTGAGCATGTTCTAAATTTTTCCAACGGAACTAATTCCTATCAGGAAACCCGCTCGTCTGTATGCTGTTCCGACGTACCAAAAACGACGCATGCTCTGAAGCAAATACGAGACGGAAGCTATTGGCTATTGAACTTCCTTTTTCTAGTACCGTCGTACGTGTTGTACGTCACATCGTTCTGGACGGTCGGACTTTGGTGTGACCGTGTGTATGCAAGACCGCTTGAGCGGAATTTCGTCGGAGTTCCGTCGGAGAAACCTTCGGAGTCTATTCCGACGGCAAAACCGATGGTGTGTACGCGGCATAACAGTATGCGTTAAAAACAGGGATTCAGTTTGCACACATTTGCAAATACACGTGTAAGCTGCAGAGCCACTTCACGGTACCCTAGTATTATCTGCAGTCCTGACTCCAAATTTTGAGAGCCTCCATAGAAGAAGCACATGCATTATAATGGATAGGCAGAGGGCAAGTGAGCCTGGAGGGAGCCCATCTCTCCTTAAAGGCACAGGGGCGCACTAGACACCCAGCACTCAGATAAATACTGTTACTTCATTCTCTGTGAATGAACAGTATTTATCTGATATATATGGTTACTTGTCTAGTAGATGAGATTCCACGTTTTTCCCGAAGAAGCCTTACGGCGAAACATGTAGAATATAAGCGTGGAAAAAGCAATTTAACACCACAAGGGCGTGTTCCTTTTTTACACAATTGGACGCGGATGTATTGTATTTATGGTTTTTAAACCATTCCTACGTAATTGAATAAAACGTATATTTTTAAAGTACTTACGATGCCAGAGTCTGCACCTGAAGCCGATTGAAGATTTGGCTTGGGTGAGGACATCGCTGGATCCCTGGACAGGTAAGTATCCTTATATTAAAAGTCAGCAGCTACAGTATTTGTAGCTGCTGACTTTTGATTTTTATGGGAGAGCCTGGAGCTCCTCTTTAACACACATTAAAGCAGAACTCCAGCCAAAACTAACAAGATAAAAATGAATAGTCTATTAATCCCTTCCCAATAAATAGCAAAAAACACACTTCTCCAGGTAAGTCCACCCTAAATTGCCCCAAAACCATACAATCGGGTGCAGATCCAGTTTGTAGCCATCAGATACTCCATAAATATGAATCCATAGTAAAAACATCACAGCTTGAACTGGCAGGGAACAAGATGCTAATGCGTTTCACGAAATAGGAGCTTAGTCATAACATATGACTAAGCTCCTGTTACATGAAACGCGTTAACATCGTGTTCCCTGCCTGTTTGAGCTGTAATATTTTTTACTTTGGATTTTTAGCAAACTTTGTTGAATTTCCTGCCAATTGGAGTGCAGTCAACCTCCTTGTATATTCCTGTATTAATCCCTTCACATCCTGCCCCGGCGTCCCTTTAATAGGGTCTGTACACCGGGAGAGAGGGAAGGCTCATCCAATTTTGTGATCACTGACTGTCATAGTTGTCAAATGATTGGGAGCCCATCCCACTGACACCCAATCATTAGTACGGTCCAAGAGTCACTGTGCTGGGAGGAGGCAGTGAGCAGGGACTCAGCACAGAAAGCTCTGTCGCCCATGAACGCATATGTGCGGCGTGCAGGCGTTAAAGCCCACCCTCTTTTCCACCACAGATATGGATTACACGGGCAGCAAGAGGTTATAAGATTAAACAAAAAAAACAGCTTTAGCTGCAATATTCACCTTCAATCAAGATTTCCCCTGCAGTATTTCTTTTCCACCACTAGATGTCCTCAGTCTGATAACGAACATCATTCAACCCACTTCCTCTAAGTCAAACTGGACAGCGAAAGAAGCAGCAGAACAGTGATGAGCTCACCTCTCTGTTACTATGCTCTCTCCTCCTATCAGCATGCTTCTGTCAGCATATGAATTGATTAGCTCCTTGTGCTGCTTCTTCCTCTCACACTCCACCTCTGCTGTTAAAGAACTGCAAGAGTCTATCAGGTCAAATTTATGTACTTAACTGCTTGCATTAAGAAAAAAAAAAAAAAAAAACAATAATGTATTAATGAATATAGAGCTGCATTATTATGTGTCTTGCAGAATGCATAACAAAGTAGGGCTTATTTTTATTTTTTGCAGAGCTGGTGCATTGAGGTGCCATTCTAAATAAATGACCTAGTGATTTTTGGTCCTTTGTGGTGCATTGACAGCCAATTCAAACTAACGCCATGTAAACATGTGTATGTATGTATTTTTGGATGCACGTATATGTACACATATGTATAGGTATGTTATCTGTAAAGTTCTGTGATTATTAAGCAGGCCATAGACAAAATGAAAACTGAACGAAAATTCTTGGTTGTTTGTTTTTTGCATCATTAGTGTGCCAGCTGCGACATGCAATTTCCATGCTGCAGTGCTTAAACAAACATGTCGGATTTTGTTTGGAAGCATGAAACAATGAGGGCACAATTATATGCGTCGTTTTAGTTTTTCAATCAACAGAACGTTATGTTTTCGACTCGAATTTTATCAGTCACAATTACATTTTCATTATATTATGTTCTGTTGTAGCCCTGAAAAAGGGGGCGTTCCTTTGACCCCTGAAACGTGTCGGTTGTTTTTATAGTACAATACCAATACATGAATTTGGACTCTTATCTTTCGGTCTGGCGCTCCTACCTTTTATGCAGATTTCACTCAAACTAACTGGCTGGCTTAATGCATGACATAATATGCATATTAAACTAGCACTAAACGCACCGCAATGTACCTGTCACGGTGCTTAGGCCCCTTTCACACTGGGGCGGGGGCGTTGTCGGCGGTAAAGCGCCGGCCGCTATTGTAAGCGGCGCTTTACCGTCGGTATTGGGCCGCTAGTGGGACGGTTTTACACCCCTGCTAGCGGCCGAGAAGGGATTAAAACCACCGCAAAGCGCCTCTGCAGAGGCGCTTTGCCGGCGGTATAGCCGCGCCGTCCCAGTGATTTCAATGGGCAGGAGCGGTGAAGGAGCGGTATACACTCCGCTCCTTCACCGCTCAGAAGATGCTGCTGGCAGGACTTTTTCTCCTGTCCTGCCAGCGCACCGCTCCAGTGTGAAAGCCCTCGGGGCTTTCACACTGGAATTAAAGCAGCGGCACTTTCGGGTCGGTTTGCAGGCGCTATTATTAGCGCAATAGCGCCTGCAAACCGCCCCAGTGTGAAAGGACCCTAATGGTGCGCACCCACTGGCGAGCAGGTGACACGGGATCCCCCAGGGCGTGGAATCTAAGGGCCAGCTGGTATTCTGCCAGGGACCCCCTCACGGGAGTTTGGACTTAGCTGCGTGCTGTCCCCTGATCATGACCCCCAGGTTCTCCCTGCTCGCGAGGAGAGTATCCGAAGACACAGTGCAGGCACAGATGGATGGATGGAGCAAACGGGGAGCCGGATAACGAGCCAAGGTCAGGGCGGGCAGCCGACAAACGAAATCAGGAGAACTAGCCGAGTGGGAACACAATAGATCAGTCCATGAGAAGTCAGCTAAAGAATGATTGCACAGAAGGGGCTCGGGAACAAGTGTTGCTCAAGCAACCAGAAACTGGTTTGAGTGGAATTTAAATAGGGAGACACATGGGGTTGGACAAGAAGTAGCAAGAAGGGAGGTATATTAACCATCAGGTGAAGCCGGCGACACCCATAGCTGCTATAAGTCAGTGCAGCAAGAGCAGAGCACAAGCTTGTGGAACCACAGGTGCCAGCAGACCATACAGCAGCAAAAGGTAAAAAAAAGTATGCAATCAGTCAGACACGGATCCGCTCCGCAGCGGATCTGTGACAGTACCCGCCCTCCTGCTTACAAGGTCCCCCCACATGTCTAGGGGCTGGCTTGGAGGGAAATTTCCAATGAAAATTGGTCACCAAGCATGCATAGTTGCCAACTATGTCGTATAATAATTAGGGGGTGGGGCATTGGTTCGAAGGCGTGCCATAGTGGGGAAAGGAAAATGCGAGGTGCGAAGCACGCTGCGGCGAAAAATGGGCAGGGTTTAAGCGAAATATTGGGCGTGGCTCAAAGGGGTGTGATTAGAATCTGAGATGAACGAGGGATGGAGGGATAAAGAGAGGGAGAGAGGGAAAGGGAGAGAGAGAGAGGTGGAGGGACAGTAGGCCCAGATCCTACACCACAATAGAAATATGTGTATTCCAGAAAGATTAACAATCAGCAGATAAAGATACTCCAAACACCTGTTGTTAGAGCTTCAATCATCCCGGCACAATGGTTGTTATTGTGTCAGGATGATTGAAGTGCATTATTTCTATTATTACATTGTAATATAAAATGAAATCATTCAACTCACCATAATGCAGAATCAGTGGGAGCCCTGAGTGTGTCACTTGCCAGTTCGCCTGCCACCAGATGCCATCAGGTGCCCCCAGCGGAGTTCCCCCTTACATCAGGTGCCCCCAGCAGAGTCCATTCTTACATCAGGTGCCCCCAGCGGAGTCCTTCCTTACATCGGGTGCCCCCAGCAGAGTCCGTCCTAACATCAGGTGCCCCCCAGCGGAGTCCGTGCTTACATCAGGTGCCCCCAGCAGAGTCTGTCCTTACATCAGGTGCCCCCAGCGGAGTCCGTTCTTACATCAGGTGCCCCCAGCGGAGTCCGTTCTTACATCAGGTGCCCCCAGCGGAGTCCGTCCTTACATCAGGTGCTCCCAGCAAAGTCTGTCCTTACATCAATGTCCCCAGCAGCGGAGCCCCACTTTACATCAGGTGCCCCCAGCAGAGCCCCTCCTTACATCAGTGTCCCCAGCAGCGGAGCCCCACTTTACATCAGGTGCCCCCAGCAGAGCCCCTCCTTACATCAGTGTCCCCAGCAGCGAAGCCCCACTTTACATCAGGTGCCCCCAGCAGAGCCCCTCCTTACATCAGTGTCCCCAGCAGCAGGGGCCCCTCCTTACATCTGGTATCCCCAGCAGCGGAGCCCTCCTTACATCAGTGTTCCCAGCAGCGGAGCCCCTCCTTACATCAGTGTCCCCAGCAGTTGAGCCCCTCCTTACATCTGGTGTCCCCGGCAGCGGAGCCCCTCCTTACATCTGGTGTCCCCAGCTGCGGAGCCCCTCCTTACATATGGTGTCCCCAGCAGCGGAGCCCCTCCTTAAATCAGTGTCCCCAGCTGCGCAGCGAAGCCCTCCTTCCTGTGTCTGTCCCCAGCAGCGGCAGCTACAGTTTCTGGCTTTCTCATGTGTGCAGTGGAGAGGGGAGGTGCCTCCCATCGAAGCGGCTTCAGTGTACAAGAGAATTGTCTACTTGTACACTGAAGAGAGAAGCGGATTGGCTGCCCCTCACCTCTCCACTGAACACACAGGGAAATAGACCTCGCGGTGGCGGCCTTCCTTTTGTAGCCTGCCAGCTGTTTTTGCCTAAAACATTCCCGAATTTCCAGCAAAATCCCGGGAATTTAATCGGGAAGACCTCTCCTCTGGGCTGTAGCTCTTCCAATCAGATAGAGTAACCTCCGCATGGAGTATTTGGAGTCCAATATTTCTTTAATCCCATACTGATCCATAGTATCTGCAACAGGAGCGGGGTGAGAAAGGGGCGAGAGAAGCGATTGAGGCTCAGTGGCCTGAGCAGGGAGTCATGGAAGGCATTGGGGATCCTGAGATGAGAGGGCAGGCGGAGCTTGAAAGCAACTGGATTGATCTGATGGAGAATTGGAAAGGGACCAATGAAGCGAGGGGCAAATTTCATTGAGGGCACCCGGAGTCCGATGTGCTTGGTAGAGAGCCAAACTCTCTAGGACTTAGGACCAGGACGACGATGACGATCTGTTGCCGTTTTATGCCTGGAAGCAGTCTGATAAAGATTCTTAGAAACCTCTATCCAAATTGAGTTGAGGGTCCTTTGGGTTTCAGCTGCTGCTGGTAGGAGAGAAGAGATAGGAACAGGAAAGGGAACGGATGGATGCTGACTGTAAACAGTGAAGAAGGGAGATTTTCCAGTACTGGCATTGGAGTGGTGGTTTAAGGCAAACTCTGCCCAGTGCAAAAGGTCCTCCCAGTCATCTTGGTGGACTGAGATGAAGGCACAGAGATAACATTCTACATTTTGATTGACACATTCTGTTTGCCCATTGGTCTGGCGATGAAAGGCAGATGAAAAATCCAATTTAATCCCAAAGAAGCTGGCCAAGGCTCTCCAAAACCGAGCTGTAAATTGAACTTCCCTGTGGAAGACAATGTGTGAAGGCATCCCATGGAGACAAAATATCTCCTTGATGAAAGTCATGGCAAGACTGATAGCGGTAGGTAGACCTGGGAGAGGAATCAAGTGACACATTTTGGAGAACCGATCCACCACTACCCAGATGTCTTTAGAACCTGCTGAGGGGGGCAGATCTGAGATAAAATCGGTGGAAATACAACACCAAGGTATATCGGCAACTGGTAAGGGTAGAAGCAGCCCAGCTGGGGTTGACGTGGAAGACTTGGATAGTACACAAACTGTACAAGCTTGAACGTACTCTTTGACGTCCTTACGAAGAGCGGGCCACCAGTAGTGGCGCTGAAGAAGGTCACAGGTACAATGTATACCAGGATGTCCAGAAAACTCGGAGTCATGTGCCCATGCAAGGAGTTTGGGACAAAGTGTGGGCACCACAAATGTTTTACCTGGAGGAAGCTGTGTAGGCAGGAGCTGAGTAGTGGCTAGAATTTGGTGCAAAGGAATGATGGGGCCAGGATCTAGGCAATTCTCAGAATCGTTGACATCGAACGACCTAGACAAGGCATCGGCATGAACATTTTTGGCACCAGGATGAAAGATAACCTTGAAGTTGAACTGGGCGAAAAAGATAGCCCAGCGAGCTTGTCGTGGGTTCAAGCGTTTTGCAGACTGTAAATTTTGCAGATTTTTATGATCAGTATAGATAGTGGGGAGCCCTCTAGTAGAGGTTGCCATTCTTGAAGAACTAGTTTAATAGTCAGTAGCTCACGGTCCCCAATGGTATAGTTCTTTTCTGCATCCGAAAACGTCTTGGAAAAGAATGTGCAAGGCTGAGACTTGCCCTTCTGAGCTTGCAGTAGGACGGCACCGTCTCCTACTGAGGAGGCATCAACCTCCATAGAAAAAGGTTGTCCGGACATAGGGTAATTGGGGCAGAGGGGAAGGCTGCCTTGAGTTTGTTGGCATGGCATTGACACCCTTACGGATAAGAGATGTAATAGGTGCCACCAAACTGCAAAAGTTCTGAATGAATTGGCGATAATAATTGGTCTAGCCCAAAAAGCGTTGGGTGGCTTTAAGACCAGAGGGCTGAGGCCACTCAGAGATGGCCCGAAGTTTGACTGGATCCATGAGGAGGCCCTGATATGTGATTATGTAGCCCAAGAATGGAACTTGTGTTTGTTCAAATAGGCACTTCAACTTAGCATAGAGACAATTGACTCGCAGTCGCTGCAGCACAGCTTTCACATAGAGACGATGGGTATGCAAGTCTGGAGAGAAAAGAAGAATATCATCCAGATATACAATGACAGACATACAAAGGGTCATGGAAGATTTCATTAACCAAGTTTTGAAAGACCGCTGGGGCATTACATAGGCCAAAGGGCATCACAAGATATTCATAATGGCCGTCCCTGGTGTTAAAGTCAGTCTTCCACTCGCCTCCTTCACGGATTCTTATTAAAATTGTAGACCCCTCTAAGTTCCAATTTAGTGAAAACATGAGAACCCACAGTCTGTCAAAGAGTTCTGAAATTAAAGGGAGAGGGTATCGGTTCTTCACGGTGCAGGTAGAGGGTAGACTCGGCTTCGGGGAGGAGAGGTTCCTGGTAACAGATCAAGGGAGCAGTCAATCTCTGTGAGGAGGAAGGCGATCAGCGGAATCTTTGCAAAAAACATCATGGAAGGACTGATATTGGGAAGGCAAAATGGGAGTTGTGGAGGTTTCAGCCAGAGGGACGGAAAGAGGTGGAAGTACCCTGGACACACATCATTCATGACACTAAGGCCCCCAAGCCAATACTTGTCCAGAGTTCCAATCTAGATGCAGTGAGTATTTCTGCAACCATGGGAAGCCCAGAATGATGGCACTGGAAGATTTAGGCAGAATTAGGAACAAAATTTCCTTATCATGCAAAACCCCAATGTGTAACGCAATAGGAGGGGTTTTAAACCGGATGGGGCCAATTGGCAAGAAAGAGCCATCTACTGCGGTCACAGAGGGGTATAGTCAGGGCAACAAAAGAAATGCCCAACTCCGAGGCCAAAGATTGCTCAATGAAATTCCCGGCTGCTCCAGAGTCCACATATACAGAGAGTTGATAAGCATTTTGAGCTCAATGGATAGACACGGGTAGGGTGAAACGAGGGAAGCTGACAGAATTAAAGGATCAATCTAGATCACCTTCCTCAGAGTGACCTAGACCCTGAAGTTTCCTGGACGAACTGGACAGGAGTTCAAAACATGTCCTTTGCTGCCACAGTAAAGGCAAAAGCCCAAACCCATGCGACAGGTGTGTTCCTCTGCAGTGAGGCGAGTTCACCCAAGCTGCATAGGTTTTTGCAAGGTTTGAGAGGTTGGGGACAGAGAGAGTTCCATACGTTTTTGGAAAACCTGTGGAGGACGGCCAGAAGGAGGACGATTAGATCTGGATCTTTCCAGGGCCTGCTCCTGGAAGCGAATGTTTATTTAAATGCTCAATGCAATCAAATCATCAAGCGTGGCAGGAATGGTGCGTCCAGCGAGTTCATCCTTTACACGCTCAGATAGGTCCTCCCAGAAGGTAGCAGTAAGAGCCTCATTATTCCAAGTGAGTTCAGTAGCCAGCCTACATAAATTGAACTGCGTATTGGCCAACTGTCATTCCTTGCTGATGAAGATGAAGGAGGGCCCGATGAGCAGAAGACGCTCTGCCGGGTTCATGGAAAGTTTTCCGGAATACATCCAAAAATGTCTGGAGGTTGGAGGTGATAGGATCGTGTCATTCCCAGAGTGGGGAGGCCCAAACTAGGGCATCACCAGAAAGGAGGGAAATTATATATGCCACTTTGGTGCAATCTGTTGGAAAATGGTGGCTGGAAAGTTCAAAGTGGATGGAACCCTGATTAATGAAGCCACGACAAGCCTAAAGCCTCGTACACAGGCTTTGATTTTGGGACGACAGAACATCCGATTTTTGTGGCATGCTAGTCTCATGTCGAAAGTGAAGAGGTTACTAACAATACGAGAATTTTCGTTTGACAGAATACAAAATCAGAAGTGACATAACGTGTTGAAAAGTTTTGTATGTATTCTTTCATTTCTGAGCATGCGTAGTCTTGCTCTTATGATTTTTTTCTTACAAAAACCACACTAATGAAACGAAAATCAGACGTCGAGTTCAATTCCGACAAAAATTTTATAGTCTGCACATCCAGCTTTTGTCAGACGAAAAAGTGAAATTGGCTGTCGAAAGCACAGTACTAACGGTAAGATTTGCAGGAGGATCGGTCATCGCAACACAATTGACGTCTGAAAATCAAAGCGTGTGTACGGGCCTTAAGACTCCATACACACTATACAACTTTTGTTGTCTGATTTCCTTTAGATTTACCAAAACCATGTAGTGCAAGGGCCTGCCTGATTGCATGCAAATTGAAACTCTTAAGGTTTGACCTCATATTATATGGTTTTGGGAAGTCTGAAGTAAAAAAAAAACAGAAAATTTTATAGTGTATATCCAGCTTTAGGGTCACCAGAAAAACGAGGTGGTGGTGGCAAACGGAGGCAGGAATTGCCAGGTGTTGCAGGTAATGCAGGAGCCGATGAAGCAGAAGCAGGGGTTATAGAAGGCAAGGTTACAGCGGCTTGCAGACGATCCAGGCGGGAGGTAAGATCCTGTAGAAACAGCATTATTTGCTCTTGATTTGCTTGCTGGGAGTTAAGTCTCTGAGCTAGGTGGTGCATTTGGTCTTTGGCCGATGACGGACTCTCCGAGGAGCTCATGGCTTGAGCAAACTGTTACGGTGCTAATGGTGTGCGCCCACAGGCGAGCAGGTGACACGGGATCCCCCAGGGCGTGTAATCTAAGGGCAAGCTGGTTTTTCTGCCAGGGACCCCCTCACTGGAGTTTGGACTTAGCTGCGTGCTGACCCCAGGTTCTCCCTGCTCATGAGGAGAGCACCCAAAGAGACAGTGCAGGCACGGATGGATGGAACAAAGGGAGAGCCAGATAACGAGCCATGGTTAGAGCAGGCAGCCGACAAACTAAATCAGGAGAACTAGCGAAGACAGTACACAAGAGATCAGTCCATGAGAAGTAAGGTTAGGAATGCTTGCACAGAAGGGGCTCAGGAACAAGTGTTTTTCAAGCAACCAGAAACTGGTCTGAGTGGAATTTAAAGTGAAACTAAAAGGTTCCTTTTTTAAATAACAAACATGTCATACTTACCTCCACTGTGCAGCTCATTTTGCACAGAGTGGCCCCGAACCTGCTCTTCTGGGGTCCCTCGGCGGCTCTCTCGGCTCCTCCCAGCATTAGATAACCCCCTGGGAGAAGCGATCTCCCGGGGGATTACCTTGCGGGCGCGCTCCCGAGTCCAGCATTCGGCGTCCATAGACACCGAATGCAGGACTCACCCCCCCCCCCCGGTGGCCGCGTCATTGGATTTGATTGACAGCAGCGGGAGCCAATGGCTGCGCTGCTATCAATCTATCCAATCAACAGCCGGGAACCCCCTAGCCAAGAGATGGAGCGTCCCCGTGGGACAAGTTTGAGGGTTCAGGTAAGTAAAACGGGGGGCTGGGGGGGGCGGTCACTTCCAGGTGTTTTTTCACCTTAATGCATAGGATACATTAAGGTGAAAAAACACTTACCTTTACAACCCCTTTAAATAAGGAGACACATGGGAGGCTGGACAGGAAGTAACAAGAAGGGGGAGGTATATTAACCATCAGGTGAAGCCAGCGACACCCAAAGCTGCTAAGTCAGTGCAGCAAGAGCAGAGCACAAGCTTGTGGAACCACAGGTGCCAGCAGACCTATAGCAGCAAAAGGTAAAAAACATATGTAACTAGTCAGACACAGATCAGCTCCACAGCTGATCTGTGACAGTATCATCTAGGTTTGAATAGGCTGTAACCCATAACACTGTTTTGTGATGTGCTGCATCAGAAAATTATAGTGCATATCCAGTTTTCAGTGTGTTGGCAACCTATTCAAATGAATGGGCTACCATAGACTGCATTCACACTTGTGCAATGCAGGAAGGCTACCAAAATCACATATTTTTTTTTCCCAATCATACTTTGGTGCCATTGTCTGTTAAAAGCACCCCAAAGCATCTTGCCAAACTACATGAGAAATCATGTGGCACAATGAATAGGAACATGAATGTGATTTAGATGCATTTTAGCAAATTGGTTGCCCTACCACAGTACACAATACCGTGTGTAAAAACATGCAGCAACTTGCACGCGCTGACACCTTGCACAAGTATGAACCCAGCTTTAAACCTTTTAGCTGCCAAAGCTGTTTTTGTGGGGTTTTTTTTGCACACATGTTAAAAAAAATCATTTTAGGTCTGAAGCTTACGCAAAACCCCTAAATGTTATACATTTTCTGAAAGCAGACACCCTTGAGAATAAAATAGTGGTAGTTCCAATCTGCCAATGCAAAGGTCTAGGAAACGCAAAATTTCAGTAAAAAATACGCTAAAGGGAATTTTGGAGCAAACCAACGCAATAAACTACCCAGATTTTTGGTAAAATATAAAAGACGAGGTTGCACCGAGTAAATAGATACTCAACATTTCAAACTTGTGTGCATCCATGAAATGGCAATAAACTTCAGTACCCTATATATTCTATAGACGATGCTTCAAAAGCCCCCTATAGGTATCAGTTTAATGTTACGGAGGAGGTCTTTTGTTAGAATTATTGCTCTCACTCCGTTGTGCGCAGCGATATGTAACATGTGTATCGCAATCAATGTTTTCACGCATAGGCGTCCCCGGCGCATGATATTACGTTTGTACGTGTGTATATGTGGGGTGGGGGCCCTCAACCTTTTTTGGGGGGGATGGAGGGGGGGATTTTATTTGCTTGGGTGTAACTTTATTTTTTTGCAAAGTAATTTTTTTTTTCTTACTTACCTTTTATTCTTCATCACATGCATTGCACACTTATTTTTAACAGTAAACTGAGCTTATATAGTAAAATAAAGTATTTAAAAATCCGTCTGACTGTTTATGTTGAATTTTAAAAGCAGCGGCAAACCTGCTGATCTCACAGGTTTGCTAATCTGACAGAACACCACTGCGTTGAAAAATCAACATAAAAACAGTCTGAAGGATTTGAAAATACTGAATTTCACTACATAAGCTCAGTTTACTGGTAAAAATAAGTGTAAAATGCAAGACGGGTGTAACAAGATGTCCGCTTATTTATTTATTTTATTTATTTCAGGTACTTATATAGCGTCGTCAATTTACGCAGCGCTTTACATATACATTGTACATTCATATCAGTCCCTACCCTCAAGGAGCTTACAATCTAAGGTCCCTAACTCACATTCATACATAGCTTGCCACCTTCTCAGGCTGTATCCTTATTGTGGTCGATTGTGGGGTGTAGCAAGATGGCGGCGACGGAACCATCACTTCCTTTACAAATTCTGACGGGTCGCCTAATCTGACTTAACACCGGCTAAGCTAGCCGGGGACACATTCTGACCCTGAAGTGACATCATAGAGTTTGCTTTCAGGGTTTCAACAATGAGAGGAGAGCGACCATGTGTCTGCTCTTCTCCTTCCCCTCCAGCCGCCGGCATCCGCCATGTCGCTCCTGGGCCGGCAGATAGGCAAGCAAAGCCCGGACAGCATGGCGGGGCGAGGTGACGCACTGGTACCAGGGTGTGTGTGAGCAATCAAGCGTCTGCTTTCACCTGACAAGCAGGAGTCTGCCTGTCAGTTCCACACATAATCTCGGTGGCTGCAGCCATTGGATTGTGTGTGAAATCCCCCCCCCACCTGTTCGCTGTCAGGTCTGTAAGGGTGTATAGACCTGGCAGCGGAAAGGTTAAAACTGAACCTGAGGATATTACAAAGGTACCACTACAGTGGGGTTCTTTCTGCACTGCAAGGACTAAATGCTTATTTTTCTCTAGGATATCACTAAAAAGCGGTATTAAACCCAAAACCAAAAAATTGTAATATATTGCAGCTTGCCAATCAGATGTGGTGGCTGCATCAGTTTTCTCTTCTTTGGCTTTTTTCTCTGTTTTCATCTGGTGATCCGCCCAGAAACACGCCTCCTGTATTAGTGAGACACAACTCTGGAGGAATGAACACAGGAGGAACAGCAGCATTGTCAATCTGGGGGGAGGGGTGTTAAATGTATTAGCAGTTTTAGGAAAGCCATAGATGATGTGATTTTCTTTTCGATCCATCTATGGCTGGCTTAAGAACCACTAACTAATTGAAGCCAATCTCCAGTTCTCACTTCATAATCAGTTACAGCAAACCGTTTTTTTTTTTTTTTCCTTTCGGGATAAAGGTTTTACATGAATAAATAAAAACTGATCATTTTATTCACCCCTGCCAGTGTTAAGTGGTTTGTCTCATCCATGTAAACCGATGCATTCTGCGGGGGAGTTTGTGCTGTGGAAAACAGATGTGTTGGCTGGATCACCAGATAAGACAGAAGAAAAAAAGTCTAAAAAAGAAAATTAATGCAGCCATCCCATCTAAGAATTGGTAAGCTGCAATATGTTTGCTTTTGGGTCTTGCCGTATCCTACAATCCCCTGGCAAATGACACTTTTGTCATCCCCTTGATGCTCTGGGTTGCTGGCAAACCCTTGGCATCCTCTTTTACAATGGAGGCTTGGACCTGCATTGTGTGTGATGATGTCAGAGTGCCTGTGACCAATGGACCACCAAAGAGAAGTGGCTTTGTGTACCAGGTGCGCAGAGGGGAGGAAGCCTGCAAGAGAGAGAAATAAGGCAAGTAAAAATGCCCATTTCTGTTGGCTGAATAAATACTGTATAGTATATAAGGTAGCACAGTGGTAGACTTATGCCACGTACACACGATCGGACTTTACGGCATACTTGGTCCGGCGTACCGGATTTTGTCGGACAATTCAATCGTGTGTGGGCTCCAGCGGACTTTGTTTTCTCAAAAGTTTGACAGACTTAGATTTGAAACATGTTTCAAATCTATCCGACGGACTCGAGTCCGGCCGAAAAGTCCGCTCGTCTGTATGCTAGTCCGACGGACAAAAACCCACGCTAGGGCAGCTATTGGCTATGAACTTCCTTGTTTTAGTCTGGTCGTAAGTCATCATGTACGAATCTGTCGGTCTTTGGTTGATCGTGTGTAGGCAAGTCCGTTCATTCGGAAGGTCCTTCGTAAAGTCCGCCGGACAAAGTATGCCGTAAAGTCCGCTCGTGTGTACGCGGCATAAGTGTTACTAAACCCAGGACCCTGCATTCACTATATCTGGTCTCCCACAGTACACAGAACATGGAAATGCAATTATTTTAGTAAATATAAACTGTTAAATACTTGTTCTCATCAGCAGTATATAGCACTCTTGTGACTTCTATCTAGTGTCTGGTTAAAGCTGGTAGGAGAAGCTTTCCTTCTCCTCTGACTGTCCTATGAGGCTGCATGACCCCTGAGTGCTGATTGGCAATGTGTCGATCATGTGCACCCTCCCAAAAAAAAGGAAAAAACTCTCTAGCAGATCACAGCAAACTGAGCATGTGCAGAGTGCCCCTAAGGCTCTGTACTGTCAGGAGATGGATTGGGAACAGTAAAAGGGGAGGATCAGAGAAGACTGGATCAAACAGCCTTTTTACACAGTGTGGGAGATTAACCCCTTTGGTTTCACAGTGAGTATAACAAGCATGCTTTACTGCATATACAGGCTGATTTGACTGTTGTGGGTTTAGTAACACTTTAAATGCTGAGTTGCCACTTATGTGTACACCTGGAATCCCTATTTTGTGCTCAGAGCACTCTTACCAATTGTGTGTGTCCGCACTGTGACCTCACTGTTACTAACAGATTCCAGTAACAGCTTATGATTGGTAGGCTGGGCTCCAATCACATGGCCACTGTGACAGTCATATGATCAGGAAGCCTCGTTGTTAGGCTCCCCTTGAAGGGGTGTCTCCTACCGGCACAGAGGGGTTAATAGTACTCTGGACAAAAATTTGCATGTAACCCTTGCAATTCAGGGGGGAGCTCCAGTGTAGGGGTTTCTATTTTACTCAAAGTTCAGCTTTAATGCAACGCATGGTGACCCCCATCTGTGTACTTGATGAGCCGCTCTAAGTGGCTTTCAGTCTGTTCCACTTACTCACTACACTTAGGTGCCGGTGTCTATGGTGTCCACCTAAGCCTCATATACAAAGTGTAGTAGAAAGATTCTGCACTCCTTAACAGCCTGTGTACTGAATTGGGATAGAAAGTGGCCACAACCTAGACTCCTCCCAGGTCACGCCTACTGATGCGTTTCGCCCTGCCCACAGGGCTTAGTCATAGAGATATGACCAACCCCTGTGGGTGGGGTGAAATGTGTCAGGGGATGTGGCCTGTGAGGGACCTAGGCTGAGGCCACTTTCTATCTTGATTCCGTATATGGGCTGTTAAGGAGCGTGGATTCTTTCAACTACATTTTAATGCAATGCGTGTTACCGTACCGCAATACTATGAGTTGACTCTGATCCTTAGGCTATATTCACACTTTTTTACTTTGTGGTAAAGCATGGATATATTTTATGGTTTTTTTTTTTTTTGCGTGTTTGAGATTGTTATATTTTAACCACTTTAAGACCGTGCCTACTTTTCAAACTTGTTTACAAGTTAAAATCTTTTTTTTTTTTTTTTTTTTTGCTAGAAAATTACTTAGAACCCCCAAACTTGTATATTATAATATTTTATTTTTATATATAAAAACACTCTAGAGAATAAAATGGCGCCGAGTAAATTGATACCCAACATGTTGCGCCCGCTCGTGGAATGGCGACAAACTTTTACCCTTCAAAATCTCCATATGCATCATTTAAAAAAATTCTACAGGTAGCGCATTTTGAGGTAGAGAAGTTCTAGGGCTGGAATTATTGCTCTCGCTCTAACGATCGCGGCGATACCTCACATGTGTGATTTGAACACCGTTTTCATATGCGGGCGCTTCTCACGTATGTGTTGGCTTCTGCACACGAGCTCGACGGGGCGCATTTACATTTTTTTAATTTTACCTTTTTATTATACATTTTTTACTGTTCTTTTAAAAAATTGTCAATTTTATTCCTATTACATCCCTTGTAATCGAAAAAAGCATGACAGGACCTCCTTAAATATGAGATCTGAAGTCAAAAAGACCCCAGATCTCATATTTACACTAAAATGCAATAAAAAAAAAAAAAATTAAATGTCATTTGAAAAAAAGTAAAAATAAAGAAATGGTGCTTTAAGAGCTATGGGTGGAAGTGACGTTTTGATGTCGCTTCTGCTCTGCAATGGTATGGAGACGGACGGGGGCCATATTCCCCTCACTCATCTCCATACCTAACAGGGAGAAGGATGCGATCGCCTCCGCCTCTGCCGGCGGCTCCGGTAAGCGGCGGAGGGCACCGGAGCGCAGCGGGAGGGGGCCCCTCTCCCGTCACCGACAAAAGTGATCTTGTGGTGAATCCACCGCAGAGACCACTTTTATCTGAAAGCAGACCGCCCGCTGAAGAAGAGGATACCGGGGTTATGGTAGCTAGCTGCTGCCATAACGATATTCCTCTTCAAACAGCCGATGTATAACGACGGCGGTCGGTCCATAAGTGGTTTAAATATTTTCCAGGTTTCATCCAACTGTAAACAGTGCAAAGTCAAATGATGGTGTCACACATGCCTGATGGATCCTCTATGTAAAATAACAACAAACTGGGCAGTTGGGCTATAAAAAAGTTACTGAAGCACACTAATATCAGCAGTACATCTTAAACTTTATTCCACAAACAAACCCACACGTTTCGGAGGCTCAGACTCTCCCTTCTTCAGGGTTTGGTGGATCAAAGGGAAGTGGTCATGGACTGAAGTAGTGGGAAAGAGAAAAGTGTGTGTGTGTGTGTGTGTGTGTGTGTATATGTATGTGTGTGTGTGTGTGTGTGTGTGTGTGTGTGTGTGTGTGTGTGTGTGTATATATATATATATATATTTGTGCCAGCATCTGATATCGACAGGCATACTATATCCCAAAACTTGATGTTTTTATACATTAACCACTTGCCCTCTGACAGATTTACCCTCTTCATGACCAGGCCATTTTTTGCGATACGGCACTGTTGCTTTATATGAAAGTTGCATGGTCATGCAATGCTGGACCCAAATAAAATGTACGCCCTTTTCCCCCACAAATAGAGCTTTCTTTTGGTGGTATTTGATCAACTCTGCGTGTTTTTTTTTTTTTTTTTGTTTTGTTTTTTGCGCTATAAACAAACAAAAATCGTCAGTTTTGAAAAAGGCAATAATATTTTTTACTTCTATAAAACATCCAATAAAAAATGTACAAAATTGAATTTCTTCATAAATTTAGCCCAATATGTATTCTGTCACATATTTTTGGTAAAAAAATACCCAATAAGCGTATATTGATTGGTTTGCGCAAAAGTTGTAGTGTCTACAAACTAGGGGATATTTTTATTTTATTTTTTTTACTAGTAATGGCGGTGATCAGCAACTTATAGCGGCGCTGCGATATTGCAGAAGACAAATCGGACAGACACTTTTGACACTTTTTGGGGACCAGTGACACTAATACAGTGATCAAAAAATATGCACTGTCACTGTACTAATGACAACTGGCAGGGAAGGGGTTAACATCAGGGGCGATCAAAGGGTTAAATGTGTTCCTAGTCAGTGATTGTGTACTATGGGGGAGGTATTTTTACTAAGGCAAGGCAAAGATCTGTGTCCCTGCTTTGCAAGAACACAGGATCAATGCCTTCCCTCCTCACAGAACGGCAATCTGCCTTGTTTACATTGACAGACCGCTGTTCCGCATGTGTACTAAATTAACGGCGGGTGTCAGTGTACCCACCGCCGGACTCCTGTATGTGATCAGTGGGAGTGGGTCACTGGCGTTCGCCGCCCTGCTGCTGTATATGTACAGTGGGTGGCACGCACCTGGTTAAAGCAGAAGTTTAGGGATGGATATTTTTGTATAGTTACATTAGTCCAGCTTGGACAAGTGTAAATATGTGTGTCCTATACCTATTGGATACCTTTTGCAAGCTGGAAATTACCGTAGAATCACTACTACAGTGATCGCCTCTAGCCTCCAGGTTACTTGCCAGGTGGCTGAAAAAATGCAAAGTGTTCCCAGAATGGCATCCGTGCCAAACGAGTGCCCTCTGGTGTTCAGTAAGCAGCAGGCACTGGACCTGTAAGGCAGCAGCAATCACTGTAATAGGGGTGCCTACTACAGTGATTTCCAGCTTCCAGGGGGATCCCACAGGCATAGGCGTCGCCAGGGGTGGCTATTGAGGATGTAGCCCCGAGTCTCTTGCCGCAGGGTCCCTGCCTAACCAGCGGGTCACAGCTGCGGCAGGCTGCATTAGAGGTGGATGAGAGGAGAGAGACGAGCGGGCGGACGAGCAGAGATGACATCATCTCTCTGCCCTCTCCATGTCACCACTCTTCCGCCCTCACAGCTGGGCCACTTCAATGTGGGAGCAATGTGCGGTGGGGAGCAGAGAGATGACATAATCTCTCACTGCCCGCCACACATCAGCGCTCTTCCGCCCTCACAGAGCGGGCCTCTTCAATGTCAGTGGTGCGGCGGGGAGAAGAGAGATTACATCATCTCACTGCCCGCCCTGCATCTCCACTCTCCCGCCCTCACTAAATGGACCAGTGCTGCCAGCCTGCCACCAATGCAGCAACAATGCACATTTGGTGGCACTGGCTGGCATGGCCAGTGACAATCCACATTAGTTGGCAAGTAACAACCCACATCTAGTGGCAGGTTGACGTAGCAAGTGACAATCTGCTAATGGTGGCAGGTGACTTGGCAAGTGACAGTCTGCAAATGGTGGCAGGCGATGTGGCAAGTGACAATCCGCATAAGGTGGCAGGTGACGTGGCAAGTGACAATCCGCAAATGGTGGCAGGTGATGTGACAAGTGACGTGGCAAGTGACAATCTGCAAATGATGGCAGGTGACGTGGCAATCTGCAAATTGTGGCAGGTTAAGTGGCAAGTGACAATCCACATCTGGTGGCAGGCAACATGGCAAGTGACAACCCACAGATAGTGGCAGGTGACAGTGGCAAGTTAAAAAGCTGCATCTGGTGACAGGCGACGGTGGCAAGTGACAAGCTGCATCTGGTGGTAGGAGATGTGGCAAGTGACACTCCCAGGGCTCCCACTGATTCTGCATTATGGTGAGTTGAACCACTTCATTATATATCAGAATGTAACAATAGAAACAATGCGCTTCAATCACCCTGACACCATATCAACCATGGTGCCATGATGATTGAAATGCCAACACCAGAATTTGTCCGTGAAAAAATTGCTTACCACCGGTGTGGCCCCCCCCCCCCCCCCCACGGGCCTGCAAAAAAGATTCTTGACCGCTGCTATGGGCTCTAGCCCCAGATCTTTTGCAGACCTAGCAACGCCCCTGCCCCCAGGTATAGCACATACATACTTACAATGATCCAAGCTGGACCAATGTAACTATGCAAAAATATCCATACCTAAACTTCAGATTTAGGACTTTGCAGAGCTTTGTTGATTTGGCAGTGCATCTACCTATATTTTTGCAAATGGATGCAACAGATACCTCTGTTTAACGATCAGATAAAATTGTACTGCTGGGTTCCTGTTATATTTTATAAACAGTTATTCTGTATGAACATGTATAGATGTAGAAACTTTTACCAGTAATAGTAGCAGGGCTTATGAAGCAGAAACAAGGTTTATGCCCTCTAGTGGTTAAAAACTGGTAGTATTTTGTATGCAAGAGCTGGCATTTTCTATATATATCAATATAGTTACAGTATAGGAAATGAACACATATATAAATTATTCTATATTTACAGGGTGGCAATGTTATGCCTGTAAAAACATAACATAATAAACAACCGATAGCTGCTCAGGGTCTGGTAGAGCGTAGATCAGTGGGTTACTAAGGCAGGAAATCCACGGTGTCAATAATTGTCACACAAAAAGTCCTCAGGCTAGCCTGGAGCTGCTAACAAATGATCCTGAAACAGAGAACCGGTGAGGATACGAAGTGAGCGATCCCTACCACTACATTTTTTCTGGATGAAGGTGGAAAATCCCTTTAGGCTATAATTAACATGCATATTGTTCAGCATATTGTTGTAAAAAATTACAGGCTTTAGTAGTGGGGTCATATTTAAAGTGATTGTAAACCCACTTTAAAAAAAAAAAAACAAAAAAAACTAAAACTAGCGCCTGCAAGACAAAGGTATAATGAGCTAGTATGCATAACATACTAGCTCATTATGTAATACCTGAGATCGAAGCCCTCGCTGTGGTGCCCGTACACAGCACTGGCCAGCGACATCACTCCTGGGGGTTACTTCCGGGTACCGCGGCTGTGATTGACCGGAGCCGCGATGACGTCACTCCCGCGCATGGGAGCCGTCGGTAACTGCACACTCACTGAAGCAAACGGCACGCTTCAGTGCGCATGTGCCGATGACATCGGCAAATACAGGTGATATCTCCTAAACTGTGCAGGTTTAGGAGATATCCGGGTAGCTACAGGTAAGTCTTATTATAGGCTTACCTGGAGCAAAAAGTGATCTGTAAGGGTTTACAACCACTTTAAAAAATAAAATGTAAAAAATATTGATTTTTTTTGTTTTGTTTTTATTTTAATTGTACAGCATCGCACACAGCGCAATTGTCAGTTAAAGTAATGTAGTGCCGTATTGTAAAAAATGGTCTGGTCATTAAGGGGGTAAATCCTTCCGGGGCTGAAGTGGTTAAGTATTGGATTTGTATGGATTATTTTTGGAGAATAAGGGTATTGTTTATTAATGTCACTTTAATGGATCACTATCTAAAAGTTCAAGCGGTATTAAACCTAAATCCAAAATCACAACGTATGACAGCTTACCAATCCTTAGATGTGCTGGCTGCATTAGTTTTCTTTTTTAGGCTTTTTTCCCTGTTTTCACCTGGTGATTTGTACAGTAGCACACCTCCTGTGCTCCTGTGTTAGAGGGCCCCTACTCTGGATGAAGGAGAACATGAGCCACCATTGGACAGCAGTATTTCAGTCGGGGGGGGGGGGGGTGTAAGATGCACTAGCACATTTAGATACACTAACACATTAAAGCCAAATCCCAGTTAACACTTTATAAGCAGTTTCAGCAAACAGGGTTTTTCCTTTTGGGGTAAAGGTTTTACATAAGCTGATCATTGTAAGCACCCCTGCCAGTGTTACATGGTTTGTCTCATCCCTGTCATAAGCTGCAGTATAATTAACCCCTTTGTGCCGGCCTCTCCCAGCCCTTAAGAGGTTTCAGATGCCAGGGGGTGGGGTTTTTGATCATGTGACCACCGTAATTGGCTGTCACAGCGATCACATGATGGGAAAGCTTTCCCTTACCCACCAGTAACTGTGCCTGTGTCTGCTAATTTTTGGGTTTATTACGATTTTCATTGTTAGATTGGCCCCATCGATTTCAAAGATATGCTTTTCAAATTATTTGAATCTTCCCTGTGAGCTGCTAGGCTTTTACGGCATGCAAATTGTGTGAGTGTGTATGTGTGTGTGTGTGTGTGTGTATGTGTATGTGTGTATATATATATATATATATATATATATATATATATATATATATATATATATACATACACATGTGCAGAACAAAAAAAAATGTTTAGTTTCATTATTTACGGAAATTAGTTTAGCTAATATTGATTGTTCAGTTTTAATTCGTTTAGTTTATTCGTATTCTAATCAATTTGAATTTTCGGAATTCGAATCGATTCCAAAAGTTTTCGAATAGTTTTCCAATTTACGAGAATAGAATAGAAAATATTCTATTCTATATTCTATAAAATTGATCAAATACCACCAAAAGAAAGCTCTATTTGTGGGGAAGAAAGGACACAAATTTCGTTTGTGTACAGCATTGCACGACAGCGCAATTGTCAGTTAAAGTAACGCAGTGCCAAATTGTAAAAAGTGCTCTTGTCAGGAAGGGGGTAAAATCTTCCAGGGCTGAAGTGGTTAATTCTCTACTCCAATTTTAGATCTTTAGTAAACTGTAGTTCTTATGTTTTTTCAATTTGCGCCCAACAATCATAATATACTGTATATAAAAGACAGGTGTTGCCCATTAGAAGTAGTTTGGTTTTTGTTGGAGTATCTCTTTAAGTTGCAGTTAGAAGGAAGGAGGTGCCCCATAATGGTTTGTTATGGAGTCGGATATTTCGATTTTCTCTTCTGCTTTGTGTCATGTTGAAGTAATTACAGCAACTTTATAACAATGTGGGGATGGGATTAGTGTACCAGCGGTTCATCTGTTCTATGTAATGTACAGCAGGTCTTGTTATGGAGACTGGAGTAACCACAGCAGACGGTAGTAGCATGGAGCACATCCCAAGAGAGGAATGCCTGGCCATCACATGCATGGGTAACATTAGGAGTAATTCTCTGAATTCCAGTTATGGGGCTACTGACTACAGTTCTGTACATTATGTATCTGAAGAATCAATTCATTCAAGTGGGTTTGTGCAATGCAGTGTTTTTTTTTTTTTTTTTTTCCCAAAGTACTAGAACTAAATTTTATTAGGTAAAGCCACTTGTAAGAGTACAGTACATGGAATCCTTAACTGAATGGCATGTAATAAAACAGTGTATCATAAACAATTGTGCTATATATATATATAATTACATTTTATTTAAACCACAGGAGGCAGTTCCAAGGCATTACATTGGTTAATGTATGAGCTACAATACATTCAAATAAATTGCATATGACATTCTCTAAATCATGAAAGCAACTCAAAATATGCATTTCAGTAGAGTAGCATTATATTCTAACATCTAGGAAATTAACCACTAAGTGTGTAATAAGGATCTGCCTGCCTACTTTTTATTTATTTATTTCAGGTACTTGTATAGCGCTGTCAATTTACGCAGCACTTTACAAATATATTGTACATTCACATCAGTCCCTACCCTCAAGGAGCTTACACTCTCTCTAAGGTCCCTAACTCACTTTCATACATACTAGCGACAATTTAGACAGGATCCAATTAACCTACCAGCATGTCTTTGGAGTGTGGGAGGAAACCGGAGTAGCCGGAGGAAACCCACGCAGGCACAGGGAGAACATGCAAAATCCAGGCAGGTAGAGTTGTGGCTGGGATTCCAACCAGCGACCCTTCTTACTGCTTTTCTGTTTACATAGTAAGAAAAGATTAACCTCCCTGGCGGTATTCCCGAGTGTGGCTCGGGGTGAATTTTCAGTACCAAAAGCGGTAACGCTAAGCCACACTCGGGATCGCATCGCAGGATCCAGGCAAAGTTACTTACCTTGTCCCCAGGATCCTGCAATGTCTCCCAGCTGTGTGTGCGAGCCATGTCTCCGCTCGATCTATCAGTGCCGTGCTCTGTTCCCTCCGAGCGTCGTGACGCACGGGTAAGGAGCACAGCACCAAATTCAAAGTTAAAAACACATTACACATACAGTACATTGTAATCTTACAGATTACATAACTGTATCAAATTATTTCACATCCCTTTTGTCCCTAGTGGTCTGTCCAGTGCCCTGCATGCAGTTTTATATTATAAATACTGTTCTTTCTGCCTGGAAACTGGAGATTGTCCATGGCAACCAAAAAGTGTCCCTTTACGTCAAAGCAGTTTTAGACCAGCTAGAAAACAATGATAATAAATTAGAATCACTTGCGGAATTGAGCGATAGTGATTTGTGTGGAAATCCGTCATCAAACACTAAAAGTAATGACATTGACAATTCTGCAACTGAGCAAATTTCAGTGTCTTTGATTTGATTACATTATTAAATAATTTTTATTATCATTATATTCATCATTCTTTATTAGATTATAATTTATGATTGTGTTTCATACTTTATCATACCTGGGCTGTCTACTAGACTCTTGTTTGGACAGATTTAAGTGAATTATTCCTCAGAATTACATGCCTACAATATAAAACGCCAAATTTCCATGCAAAATAAAGCGGTACACACTTTGAGCATCAAAAAATCTGACATAATCATACCGCCAGGGAGGTTAAAGGAGAGAAAATAGAAAAATATAGGAGATTGGAAGAGACCAGAAGCAAGGGGGGGGGGAGGGGGGGTTGTATGTGAATCTTGGGGTAGTTGGGGTAGTGGAGAGGAACAACAACCAAGACAGTTATGCCGTGTACACACGGGCGGACTTTTAGGCATCAAAGGTCCGACGGTCTTTCCGACAAACGGACTTGACTACACACAATCACACCAAAATCCGACTGAGTTGTTGATGACGTACGACCGGACTAAAATAAGGAAGTTGATAGCCAGTAGCCAATACCTGCCCTAGCGTGGGTTTTCGTCCGTCGGACTAGCATACAGACGAGCGGATTTTTCGACCGGACTCGAGTCCGTCGGAAAGATTTAAAACCTGTTCCAAATCTAAAGTCCATCTGTTTTTCGACCGAAAAAGTCCGCTGCAGGTCCGATGAAGCCCACACATGGTCGGATTGTCCGGATTCATCCCGTTGGACCAGTTCGGTCAAAGTCCGCCCGTGTGTATACGGCATTAGTCAAGTTTTTAGGTGTTTATGACCCAAACATAGGTATTCCTTCATCAGAGAGGGCAAACCTGTTCCATAGTCGCCAAAACTTGGAGTGTTTTTTGTTTGTGCTGCGCGTATGAGAACCTCCATCTTATTTATTTCTTCTACTTTGTGTAGTTTTGTTTGTGTATTTGAATATTTTTCTGAATTTCCTTCCAAAAATATTATCTTTGGGCATGTCCAGAATATGTGCATCATCGTTCCTTCCTCCTTTTGAAACCTCCAACAACAGTTGTCTACGACGGGGTAAAAAATTGATGTAACACCTGAGGGGTATGATACCACCTCGTCAGGATTTTGAAATGTTTCCTGCTATTTGGTACAGATGGAAGATTTTAACGAGAATCTAATAATCTTTTGTTGTTGGCTTAGTGTGAACGTGTGCAATTGTCCTTTTTTATACATTAAATACTATTCTCATCTTTTTTCATCTTTTGTTGCATATAAGCATTGCAGAGCTCCAACATCTTTGCAGACACCTCCTGACATACACTTTAGCAACTGCTACACTTCCTTCCTCAGGGCAGGTTTCTTGATGGTGACAACAGGGAGCTGATCTGTGAAATGTGCGTCAGCACAACTCTTAGGGGTTCATTTACTAAAACTGGAGAGTGCAAAATCTGGTGCACATGTGCATAGTAGGCATTCAGCTTCTAAGTTCAGCATGTTCAATTAATCTTTTGCAAAACCTGGGAGCTGATTGGTTTCTGTGCAGAGCTGCACCAGATTTTGCACTCAAGTTTTAGTAAATCAACCCTTTAGGCTCCATTCACACTAGTGCAACTCCAAGTGTGACTTTAAAACGATTTTTGCACTCTCTGGCACTCAAGTTGCAAGAAAGTCGCATTAAAGTAGTGCGGGAACCTTTTCAAAGGTGCTGTGACTTTAAATTACATAGATTGGAATGGGTGCCATTGAAATCAATAGGCTGTGACTTATCATTCGCCTTTGTGTCCAAGTCGCACTAGTGTGAACTGAGCCTTAGTCTCCTAGTAGTGTCCTAGTGTCTACATCAGTGATTTCTAGATTTCAGGGGCTTCAGCGAGGTATGGTATATGCATTGTTAGAGGCCCTACCCCAGAAGCAGCCAGGCACACAGCAACAGTCCATACACTCCAGCTATTTCGATAGTTTAGGTGATGACTTTTTACATTTTATTGGCTTGTAGAACTAGGACTGGTGTTTGGGGTATGGGATACTCTAAAACCTTAGGCATTGTTAGCAGGGGACGCTTCTTGATCAGTGACAGCAGCACAAGTACAGGTAGACTGAAACAGTCTATAGGTTCAGATGGGGACCATTTTAAGTAGGTTTGAGCACAACTAAAGAGACTGGAACAGTCTATAGGTTCATGGCTGGGGATCATGAAATAGGTTTGAGCACAAGTAAAGGTAGACTGGAACAGTCTTTAGGTTCACAGCTGGGAACTATGAAGTAGGTTTCAGCACTTCTAAAGGTAGATTGGAATAGTTTATAGATTCATGGCTGGGGATCATGAAGTAGGATTTGAGCACAAGTAAAGGTAGACTGAAACAGTCTATAGGTTCATGGCTAGGGACCATGATGGAGGCTTTACTCACAGAATCCTGGAACAGGATAAGTCCACCATCTGGCTAGGCCCTGCTCAATATTCTGGCTGGTCATACAAGCCGGACCAATGTAACTATGTAAAAATACTCCACGCCTGGAATTTATCTTTAAAGTTTTCTTGGAAAAATGTTTGCCAAAAGATCTAGCAGCATGCCAGAGCATTTCTTTTGATTGTTGTGTATTGCCCGGAGAGGAGGGGTTGCTTTCGTGTGTCCTCACTGTCACCTGCTGATTAGATGATAATAAAAAAAATAAACAATTTCTATGTTTTTGTTCTAGAATTTTTTTTTTTGTGATCTAGCTTTTTACAAATACCCTTTGAAACTCCTTGATCGCAATGTTTACATTTTTTCAGCAGACAACTTAGTGATGCTAAACTCTGGTTTAAAAAAAAAAAAGAAAAAAAAAAGTATGAATTGACTCAAAAGTCTCATCTATTGCTCTCAACCTTCTCCAAATCTCCAAATTCCTTTTTTTTTGTTTTCTCTGCTGTGATCAAACTTCCTGTTAGAGGGTGGCTATGTTTATTCTCCATGGTCCCACTGTATGTTGGAATGTAGTTTCTTGCTCACTCCTGAGATGGACTATGGGAATTGTAGCATGCATAGAACAGTGCACATGACTGCAAATACCAAGCACTGCTTGTTCCAAACAAATGGAAGTGCGGGGAAGAGGTTTGGGAGCTCATGAAGGACATTATAAGCAGGCAGAAAAACACAGTAACAATTTCATGAATAATAAATTATAGGCCCATAAAATAGTGGGTGTGTATAGATTATTTTTTGAGACCTATGCTGGCCATACACTATACAGAAAATCGGCCGAACCCATTTTCGAAAAACGAACGTTCGACCGTGACCGCAAACGATCGTGCCATCATATAATGACCGATAAATTGTTCAGTGGACATGAATAAATCATTTTTTGTTCGTTTTTTTACATATACCTAGTGCAGACAGTTCGGACGGGAAACACATTAACCTTGCAATTTATCGTACGTTCGGCAGAAATTTACCAAACTTCCCGTTCGTTTTTTTCCCACAAAAACGTCACAAACGATTATCGATTTGTGCCCATTAACTTCTCGAAAAACGAACGAAGTGTCTATACGAACGATTTTTCGGCCGATTTTTCGTATAGTGTATGGCCAGCATAAGGATATCATTTAGTGTCACTTTAACCACAGCAATGTCTCTTCAGCCTTCATTTTGTGGGATTATCAAAAGAAAGCGGATTGATAATGTAATTTTCCACATGCAAGGAGTGTTGCTCAACATGTGCTTTACAGCTACAGAGTGGCTTACACCAGCCTTTCTCAACCAGAGTTCTTCCATGGGTTCCAGTAAACATTTTCTGATTCTCAGGTAAGCAACCATTGCCCTAAAAAAAATATATATATTTATCTATTGTATGTGTAGAAGGAGCATTCTTTCCACTCACCACCAATGTACTGGGGCCCTTATTCAACTGACCACCAATTTTAAAGTCACCCCTCTCCCAATGACAATCAAATTAAGGGGTTCCTCCTCCTCTGGCTTCCAATGGAAGAGGGAACTTCTCCACTGACCATTGGTGTAGGAAGGTACCTCCCCACCAATCATCAATGTAACAGTCCTACAATGACCATCACTGTAAGGGGGCATGGCTTTACTGGCCACCAATATGCCAGGGGGCGTGGCTTTACTGGCCACCAATATGCCAGGGGGCGTGGCTTTACTGGCCACCAATATGCCAGGGGGCGTGGCTTTGCCAGGGGGCGTGGCTTTACTGGCCACCAATATGCCAGGGGGCGTGGCTTTACTGGCCACCAATATGCCAGGGGGCGTGGCTTTACTGGCCACCAATATGCCAGGGGGCGTGGCTTTACTGGCCACCAATATGCCAGGGGGCGTGGCTTTACTGGCCACCAATATGCCAGGGGGCGTGGCTTTACTGGCCACCAATATGCCAGGGGGCGTGGCTTTACTGGCCACCAATATGCCAGGGGGCGTGGCTTTACTGGCCACCAATATGCCAGGGGGCGTGGCTTTACTGGCCACCAATATGCCAGGGAGCGTGGCTTTACTGGCCACCAATATGCCAGGGAGCGTGGCTTTACTGGCCACCAATATGCCAGGGAGCGTGGCTTTACTGGCCACCAATATGCCAGGGAGCGTGGCTTTACTGGCCACCAATATGCCAGGGAGCGTGGCTTTACTGGCCACCAATATGCCAGGGAGCGTGGCTTTACTGGCCACCAATATGCCAGGGAGCGTGGCTTTACTGGCCACCAATATGCCAGGGAGCGTGGCTTTACTGGCCACCAATATGCCAGGGAGCGTGGCTTTACTGGCCACCAATATGCCAGGGAGCGTGGCTTTACTGGCCACCAATATGCCAGGGAGCGTGGCTTTACTGGCCACCAATATGCCAGGGAGCGTGGCTTTACTGGCCACCAATATGCCAGGGAGCGTGGCTTTACTGGCCACCAATATGCCAGGGAGCGTGGCTTTACTGGCCACCAATATACAAAGGCATGTTTTCACTGACCACCAAAGTATGATTTTTTTTTTCCTTACTATCTGCATTTAGTTTCTGGCAATAGTTATTATTTCATTAAATCACTCAAAATAACTTTGAATGGAGCAGCACTGGATGTCACATACACTAAGAGCCCTGTTTATAAAACACTCATTGGACTAATTCCACGTGCATCTGACCAGGCTCCACACATTTTCTCCAATACTATGACGTCCTATGAACATCAGCTCCATCTGGTGGCCAAAATGTGGTACATTTTATTTAAAAACCTCAATCAAATATACTGCATTTTGGCCTTTTGATCTGGATGACAATCATAGGAAGTCATATAGAAAATACGAGGAATTTGTGCAGCCTTGATGAATGCTTGTGACATTTGTCCAACCAATGTTTTATAAATGGACCTAAGTATTTCACATTCTTTTTTTCTTTTATTCATTCTTATTTCTCAACATACTGATCATGATCTACCAAGACGTGTAGATATAAAAATTTATTGACCGGGATTTCCTGAATGTTATTTCAAGGGTTCCCCCATGGTAAAACGACAGTGGATAGGTGGAAGGCTGTAGATACAGTAGCAATATTAAATGTGTCCCTGGCGAATGAATCATTTTTATCTCAGAGTTCCAGCTCAGAAAGCAAAGTGCTTCGACACGGGCCAGCAATCAACCCATACCACTGAGTGTCAGGCAACTGAGCTGTGGCCAACAGAAACAGCAGGAAGTCAGGGGTTGTTGGTTTAGTTCACTGTAGAAATTCCAGGGACAAAACAGGCAGGGCTCCTGAATGGAGTGTGAATGACACCCTATACCCACATTATGTCCTCAGTCCTCTGAGTTGAACAACACCATGCATCCCACAACCTGTAATACAGAGCACACATATTGGAGGAACTGAATTCCTGCAAAGGACATCACTTGATAGGAGGTGAGTATTGCAAACTAAGCTGCATTTTTTAATTTTACAACACCCCGGGGCGTGGGTTGGACTTTAACTCATCATATGACAATGGTGTATAGAATTAAAGTATGAAGGAATAACTTAGTAGACTTGAAATTCACCCCCCCCCCCCCCCCCAAAAAAAAAAAAAAAAATTAAGTCAGCAGCTACAAATACTGTAGCTGCTGACTGTTTACCACGTAAGCTGCTCACAAAATAAATTTAACATGTGAAAACGTCCATATGCAGATGTGCTCCAGCTAATAAAGTGCAATAGTGCGCCAAACTTCAAGGTGCATCCCACACCCCCTCCTGTGTCCCCACTCACCAAAAAGAATGGACCCCTGGCTTTTCAGTCCAGGAGTCAATCAGGCTTGAGCGTTGGCATATCACAGGAGGATCCTTCAAAATTCTCCCCAATCCTGGTGATCATAAGTGAATAATGGCACCAAAAATTAAAGAGGCTGATAGTGAAGTACAGTAAAAAATGCTTTATTGCGCAAAGTGGATAGGTACTTACAGCCTGAAAAAAATCATATTGCATGATTGCAGTGAAAACAATCAGAAACCGGAAGTGACTTTGTTTGGATTTAAACACAGAAAATTACGTCAACCTGTTTCGCCCTCCCACAAGGTGTCATCAAGAACCTGTCACTGTACTAATGATACTGGCTGGAAAGGGGTTTACATCAGGGGCAATCAAAAGGTTAAGTGTGTGCCTAAAAAATGTGTAATGTTCGTTGCTTTTACTAAGATGTTTTTGTTTTTTTCTCCTTGCTTTGTAGGGAGAAAAAAACAGCCACATCTCTGCTCCGTGTCAGTGGCATTGCTGGGGGGGGTGACGGGTGCGGGGGAGGCGGTACCGCTAACACCGCATGGTCCGCACCCCTACACCGATCTCACTTCGTGCCAGCTGTCTCCCTCAGCGGAGCGGACCGAAGTCGCCTCCCTCCTTTCTGTTTACATCTACACAGGAGGAGGGAGTCCAAGGGACACACACCGCTGTGCATATCCCATACTGTTCTGAGGTCTGTACAAAGTATTGTAATGCAGATGGACATGTGCTGGGGGGGCGCTATGGGAAGGGAAAGGGGGGTCTGCACTGAGGGGGGTCTGCACTGAGGGGTGTCTATACTGATGGAGGGGGGGTCTGCACTAAGGAGGTATATACTGATAGAGGAGGGTCTGCACTGAGGTGGGTCTATAATGCTAGAGAGGGGTCTATACTGAGGGGGATCTATACTGATCGAGGGTCATCTGCACTGAGGGGGGTCTATACTGATGGAGGGGGTCTGCAGTGAGGGAGTCTATACTGATGGAGGTGGGTCTTCACTAAGGGGTGTCTATACTGATAGAGGGGGTCTGCACTGAGGGGGGGTCTATACTAATAGAGGGTTTTCTGCACTGGAGGGGGTGTCTATACTGATGGAGGAGGGTCTGCACTGAGGGGGGTCTATACTAATAGAGGGTCATCTGTACTGATGAGGGGGGGTCTATACTGATGGAGGGGGGTCTGCAATGAGGGGGGGTTACTAATAGAGGGTCATCTGCACTGGGGGGGTCTATACTGAGGGGTCTGCACTGAGTGGGGTCTATACTGATGGAGGGGGGTCTGCACTGAAGGGGTGTCTTTACTGATGGAGGGGGGGTCTGCACTGAGGGGTGTCTGTACTGCAGGGGGGGTCTATACTGATGGAGAGGGGTCTGTACTTAGTGGGGGGTATATACTGAAAGAGGGAGTCTGTAGTTAGTGGAGGGGGATCTGTACTGAGAAGGGACTATAGTTGGTGGAGGGGGGTGACACCAACCCTAGTGACGCCACTGCTCCGTGTACAGAACCCTGTGTCCCGGTGAGCCCTAGGCCGATTAGCAGGTCCCGGCCATAAATCACTGGCCAGGACCTGCTAACTGACTTGTGCTGTACTGACAGCACAGATGGGGCGGCGCATGCCCCGCTACCCGAAATGCCAGATCATGTACATGTACTTGATCCAGCACAGCGGGGCCGCCCCGGCAACAGTAAAAGTACATGGGGCGGTCCTCAAGGACACTCACTTGTCCAGGGTTCCCGGGCCCCAGTATGTTTACTTTGGGAAGCCAGTTGTGACTCCCTGTGGCTTCACAGCCGGCTACCCACTGTGCACGTGCAAGCTGCGCTATGCTTTGTGAATGGTCCAGCAGCCTCCTTGGACCTGTGAGATATCCGAGAAGGCTGCAGGCAAAGGAGGAGGGGAGAACTTCAAAACTAGGTACCCACTCCCTAAAAATAAAAAGTGTTGTAGTGGAAGGCGGAAAAACAGAACTTACCCTTTTGGGTGAGGTTCCTCTTTAAGTTCCAAAAAGACCAGAGGCAAAGGAGGAGGCAAAGCGGTTAGTTAGACTCAGCTGGCTGTACAGTATGTTCAGATGTGAGCAAACCCCTGGACTGGCAAATGGATAACTTTGTGGGAAAATTCAATTAATTGGCAGCATAAATAGATCAAAGAAAAATATTTAACTCATTTATTATACGAGCTGAGAATTTTTTGGAATCTTGGAGTTTGTGCGCCCCCCGGAAAGAGTAAATAGGCACATGGTCTCTGACGAAGAGAGAACTGTCAAAATGTACATTCATTGCATTTAATTTTGCTTTGCTCTGCTCAAAGAACCATATACATTTTTATGTTTGTTTTTTTTTTTTCTTAGAAAAATCGGCAGGTTACAGTATAAAATGTATGCAACAATAATGGTACATTAAGTTGAGTAAGTTGGTTACATATCATCTTCCATGTGTTTTTGTCTGGACAGATTGTTTCACAGCTTGGAAACAATCACACGTGTACCTGCAAAATTTAGGATAAGGAAGTACAAATGGGAGGTGGGAGGAGGTGGGGGAGAGATCAGTAAATGGTTAGGTATTAGACAGGAAAAGGTTTCTTTCTCACACATCCTTCACATTTTTCACTTTTTTTTTTTTTTTTTTTTCACATTTTTTTTACTTTTTTTATATTTTTTATTTCTCCTTTTCACCTTTATACACCACCTCCCACATTATATTCAGCTTTTTACTTTCATCCATTTCCACCAACTAACGGTCACTTCATTCACCCACTACAGGTCACATCGCAATCCCCATCTTTTCTATTATCCTGGACACACTTTGGAGAACAGGGATCTGCGTTTCTCTGGGGGGCCTACTTGTGCGCCCCTATGGACATGGGGTACATGACCACCTCAGCTCCCGGGATGGACCACTCCTGTGGCCCGTGTTCTGCTCATGGTGCATGCTGTTGCTATCTGTTGGCATGTAAGTACTTAGGGCCAACAACCATGGTTTGTCCTTGTATCTACCTCAACATGAGGACTAACTTTTACGTCATATGTTTTTACAGATACTTTACAATATATCCGCCCCTGAAGAATTGTTTTCACACTGAAACGCTTCGGGCTTTAAGGATAGTCATGTGCCCTACTAGGATATATATCTGGACATGTTATACTTTTTAATCTTTTGTACCACTCAAGGCTGCCAACTGTTGTGAATCAACCTTGCTATTGTTTTAAATATTTGTTATTAATTTATTGTTGCTATGTGCTGACTATGTATATAACTGTGAATACGATGGTACCATTGTTGTACACATGCACAGATGTGTTAACATTTACTCATTGATTCTCTCACATGAACTCCACCATTGTCACGTATTTATATACTTTGTAGTCTAACAATAAAATTTGATTACATTCATCTACACTAGTCAACCACCTCATTTAAAGGCCCAACCTCCTGCTTTGTCTCATGGTCTCTGACGAAGAGAGAACTGTCAAAATGTACATTCATTGCATTTAATTTTACTTTGCTCTGTTCAATGAACCATATACATTTTTATGTTTGTTTTTATTTAGAAAAATCGTCAGGTTACACTATAAAATGTATGCAACAATAATGGTACATTAAGTAAGTTGGTTGCATATTATTTTCCATGTGTTTTGTCTGTAGAGATTGTTAGTTTCACAGCTTGGAAACACTCACATGTACCTGCAAAATTTAGGATAAGGGAGTACAAATGGGGGGGGGGGGAAATCAGTGAATGGTTAGGCAATAAACTGGAAAAGGTAAGGGAGGGGAGGGGTTGCCGGGGATACACCACAATGATCATTTATTGTTGAGGCTGGCATTGGTTGTCAAGTGGTGATATCATGGCTCAGCCAAAGCTTGGTGAGAGGTATTTGGTACTATTATTGTTGCATACATTTTATACTGTAACCTGTGCGTCGGGCCCCTTCAGGGTAAGACCGCGCTATATTAAGATTCCACTCAACTCAACCTGCCGATGTTTCTAAATAAAAAATAAATACAATGTATGTGGTTGATTGAACAGAGCAAAGTAAAGTTAAATCCATGGCCGCCATATCCTAGTGTATTTAGGAAACCTGTCTTGTATGGTTGCCTGTCATGCATCAGAGCTTAAAGTGGTGGTAAACCCAAAAGCAAACCCAAAAGCTTACCAGTTCTTAGATGTGATGGCTGTATTACTTTTGTTTTTGGTCCTTTTTTTTTTTTATTCTTCTTTTTTTCATCTGGAGATTCTGACAGTAAATCGGTTGTTTTTCAAAAGAACAAGCTCTCCAGCAGAATGTTAGTTACAGGGATGAGACAAACCATTAAACCAGGGGTAGGCAAGCCGGGGCCCTCCAGCTGTTGAACTACATTTCCCATGCAAGGCTGGCAGTTACCATTACTCCGAGAGGCATGATGGGACTTGTAGTTCTGCAACAGCTGGAAGGTCCCTGTCAGAGAAGGGTCCTCTCCAGTCAAATTCATCCTGTCCCTGGGCGTGTGCGCGCTGAATTGGCGCTTCGGCACATGCGTGCGTGCGGCCCGATGGAGCGGCGCGTGCGCAATAGCAAACGGGTGCGCGCGGTGACTCATGCACGCCCACCGTGACACTCTGGCGGGGCTATTTAAATCGGCTCCAGCACCCAGACTGGTTGCTGGTTTGTCTTCAGCTCCTGTTTCCTGTTTATGCTCACCTAATCTCCTGTTGTGACCCAGACTGCTCTCACCACGCTGCCTCTCTCCTGGATTGACCCCCGGCCTGATTAACGGACTTCCTCTGCTTGAAACTAGTGTTTGACCCCCTGGCCTGTTCTATGGACTTGTCTTGCTTATTGCCTGTGTTTGACCCTCTGCTTGCTTACAGTTTGTCTGCTCCACCCAGCAACGGGACTTCCACCGGTTCCTGGACTCCTGCATCCCCAGACCCGGCTCTGCAGTTTCCCACAAGGGACCCATACCTGCTGGTGGCCCCGGTAAGTAGTCACCTGACAGTACAAACCAGCCAGATGTCTGAGGCCGACAGAGCGCGTTCCCCTTTAGAGATCCTGTGCCAGCAGGTCTCAGCCCTCACTGATGCAGTCCAGAAACTACAAGAGGGCTATACCCAAATTGACAGCCGCCTTCAGCAACTATCCAGTCTGCCTTTACCTGCAACCGCAGCTTCCGCACCTACTAGTGGTGCCTCCGCCCCTCAGCCCACTGCAAGCTCAACGGTAGTTATGGTGCTCCCTGAGCCCAGGGTCCCTACACCTGAGCGCTTCTCAGGGGATCGTAAAAAATACAAAGCCTTCAAGAATGCCTGCTCGCTCTATCTGGCCCTCCAGCCCAACTTTTTCTTCTGACGCAGTAAAAGTGGGGTTTGTTATCTCCCTTCTAGCTGAGGAGCCACAAGCTTGGGCTCACAGTCTGATGGAACAAAGAAGCCCTGTCTTGAATTCTATTGATACTTTCTTTGAGAGCATGGCTCAACTTTGACGATCCACAACGCACTGCTTTGTAGCTGCTTCCTAGACATCTCGCTGGCCCAAAATCTACAGGTCCCTCTTCAGGCTAAAGCTCAAAGTCTCCTGGTACATTTGGCTGATGGGTCTCTTCCCCGTTCTGGACCGAGAAACCAAGCCCATCCTTACCTCCACCGACTCAGGCCATCAAGAGTTTCTACGATTTGACCTTATCCATTCACCTATCTTTCCTGTAATCTTAGGCCTGCCCTGGCTCCAGGCGGATGAACCTCAAATTAACTGGAAGACCAAGGAAGTATCCTTCTCCTCTCAATACTGCTCCCAGCACTGCTTCACGCCAGCTCCTGGTATTTGCTCAGCCATTTCACCCGTGCCTGACAATCTCCAACACATCCCTTCAGAATATCTTGAGTTCCGGGATGTATTTGACAAACAGGCGGACTGCCTACCGCCTCACCGGCCCTACGATTGCCCCATTGACCTCCTTCCTTGCTCAGAAATCCCGTTTGGCCGCATTTTTCCACTGTCAGAAACCGAGCTGAAGGTCCTGAAGGATTATATTGATGAAAACTTAGAAAAACGCTTCATCCATCCTTCCTCTTTGCCAGCCGGAACTGGTATCTTTTTCGTAGAGAAAAAAGATGGGTCCTTAAGGCCGTGTGTGGATTACAGGCAACTAAATAACATAACGGTAAAGAACCGTTACCCACTACCACTCATTCCTGAATTGTTCCAACGATTTCGGTCAGCCCAGATCTTCTCTAAATTGGATCTTGGGGGTGCTTACAATCTCATCAGGATTCGGCCCAGGGATGAGTGGAAGACCGCCTTTAGGTCCAGGTTTGGCCATTATGAGTACCTGGTGATGCCTTTTGGGTTATGCAACTCCCCGGCCACTTTCCAACATCTAGTTAATGACATCTTCCGAGAATACCTTGACGATTTCTTAGTCGTTTACCTAGACGATATCCTCATCTTCTCTGCCACCATTGAGCTTCACCGAGTCCACGTTAAAGTCCTTACCATACTCAGTAATCATAAATTATACCTCAAGGCCGAGAAATGCGAATTTGAGAAGACTGTGGTGGAGTTTCTGGGATTCATCATCTCCACCAATGGGGTTGCAATGGACCCACAAAAGGTCAAGGCAATTCAAGAATGGCCGGCTCCATCAGAAAAAAAGGGGAACAGGGGTTCATCGGGTTTGCTAACTTCTATAGAAGGTTTATTAGTGGCTTTTCATCCATTGTGGCACCTATCACTCAACTTACCCGTCAACACGACTGTTTCCAGTGGTCACAGCAAGCACAGGAAGCCTTTACCAAGCTCAAAACCTTGTTTGTTTCTGCACCAATCCTACGACATCCTAATCCGGCTTTACCATTTGTGTTAGAAGTGGATGCTTCAGAAACTGCTACAGGAGCCATTCTCTCCCAGAGACATGGGCCCAAGGCATTCTTCACCCTGTAGCTTTCGCATCCTGGAAACTGAGTCCACCAGAGCTCAATTACGATGTAGGTGACAGGGAGCTGCTGGCCATCAAGTTCGCCTTAGAGTGGAGGTATCTGTTTGGAAGGGGCGTCTCATCCTGTTATGATCTTCATCGATCATAAGAATCTAGAGTATCTCAGAACAGCAAAACGGCTGAGGCCCAGACAAGCCTGCTGGGCCTTCTTCTTCTCTGGATTTAACTTCCATATATCCTACAGACCAGGCTCTAAGAACGGAAAAGCAGATGCGCTCTCTCGGATGTTCCCTGAGACTCCTCAGATCACTGTGCCTAGTGCCATCCTCCCTCCGCAAAACTGCCTTGGAGTCACCCAATCTGATCTAATGACTTCCATCAAATCCTCGTCTAGCCGCCTTTCCGCTCCTGAAACACATGCTTTTAAAAAACATGATGAGCTGCTCTGGGCCAAAGAGAAAATTTTTGTTCCACAGGATGTAAGGCCTCTAGCCCTCAAAACCTTCGATGATCACAGATTCGCAGGCCACTTCGGAACATGGAAGACTATTGAACTGATCTCCCATTCTTTTTGGTGGCCGGGGTGGAGACGGGATTGTAAAGACTATGTCTCTTCTTGTTTACCTTGCCAACGCAATAAGGGTCTAAACACCAAATCTTGGGGTCTACTCAAACCCTTGCCCATCCCGAACGACCATGGGCGGAAGTGTCAATGGACTTTATTGTGGACTTACCTGCTTCGGCAGGGTTACCACCATCTTGGTCGTAGCTGATCGCCTCTCCAAGATGGCGCATTTCCTAACCATGGTGGGCACCCCTCTGCTTCTGATACGGTTAATATCTTCCTCAATGAAATAATCAGACTCCATGGTGTGCCCAAGAGCATCGTCTCTGACAGGGGTGTTCAATTTACTTCCAAGTTTTAGAAGGAGCTCTGCAAGACCCTGGAAATTAAAATGTGCCTCTCCTCTGCGTACCATCCTCAGAGCAACGGCCAGACGGAGAGGACAAATCAAACCTTGGAGCAGTACCTCCAATGTTTTTGTTCTGGTTCACAGGATGATTGGGCGACTCTCCTACCATATGCTGAGTTCGCCTATAACAACTCCGTTCACTCCGCAACAAACCAAACACCCTTCTGGGCAAACTTTGGATTCCATCCTCCCTGAAATGTCTGTTCCTGCCGTACAAGATCGGATAGGCTCTATTCAATCTAACTTCCAAAGGATCCAAGACACTCTACGGAAAGCTCAGGTCAATTACAAGAAACAGTATGACTGAGGAAGGAAGGAAAATCCAATCTTCAAAGTGAGTGAGGAAGTTTGGTTGGCAACCACAAATCTCAGATTACCTCTGCCCTCACGGAAACTGGGGCCAAAGTTCATCCGGCCTTTTAAAATTAGGAGGATGGTCAACCCCGTGGCATTTGAGCTGGCACTACCTTATAGAATACACCCAGTTTTCCATGCATCCCTGCTTAAGCCTGTGGTGGCAAGCCCTTTCCCTGGGAGAAAGGAACTTCCTCCTCCACCTGTTGAAGTAGATGGGGAGAACGAATTCGAAGTGGAGTCTGTTTTGAGTTGCAGAGGGGCAGACAGCTCCAATATCTAATTCAGTGGAAGGGGTACCCTCCTGAAGACCTTTCCTGGGAGTCTGCTAGGAATCTCCATGCCCCACGTTTAATCCAAGCTTTTCATCGGGAACATCCTGAATTGATGTCTAGTCTGGGCGTCCAGAGTCAGCCCCTGGGGGGGGGGGGGGGGGGGCACTGTCAGAAGAGTCCTCTCCAGTCACATTCATCCTGTCCCTGGGCGCGTGCGTGCTGGATTGGCGCTTCGGCACATGCGTGCGCGCGGCCCGATGGAGTGGCGTACGCGATAGCACGCGGATGCGCGTGGTGACTCATGCACGCCCACCGTGACACTCTGGCGGGGCTATTTAAATCAGCTCCAGCACCCAGACTGGTTGCTGGTTTGTCTTCAGCTCCTGTTGCTTCCTGTTTATGCTCACCTGATCTCCTGTTGTGACCCGGACTGCTCTCACCACGCTGCCTCTCTCCTGGATTGACCCCAGGCCTGATTAACGGACTTCCTCTGCTTGATACCGGTGTTTGACCCCCTGGCCTGTTCTACGGACTTGTCTTGCTTATTGCCTGTGTTTGACCCTCTGCTTACAGTTTGTCTGCTCCACCCAGTAACGGGACTTCCACCGGTTCCTGAACTCCTGCATCCCCAGACCCGGCTCTACAGTTTCCCACAAGGGACCCATACCTGCTGGTGGCCCATGCTCCTTAGTGCCACCCATTCCCTGTTTCATCTCCAGGGGACGGGGTGCGCGTAGTGGCAAGGGCGAATCGCTCTCGGCCTCGTTAAGTACTCACCTGACAGTCCCAGGTTACCTAACCCTGCATTAAACACTAGCAAGGGTGTTTACAATGATCATCTGTTATTTATTGCATTTATGTAAAACCTTTATCCAAAAAGAAAAAACAGCCCACTCCCCATGACTGCTATCCAAATGTGCCCCCTGTGCTCCTTCTAGGGTTCCCACCTCATCCCTTTAAACTCGAACACATATTAATTACACAGGTTCTGAGGCCAATTTAATGCAGACAAGACACCAAGTGAGTTTAATTACCAGCTTAATCAGCCATGGAACCTGTGTCATTAGATATTCGGGTTTAAAGGGATGAGGTGGCAACCCTACCTCCTTCATCCAGAGTGGGGGTACTCTAATACAGGAGGTGTGTTACTGGCCTGATCTAATGATTGTTAAGCTGCAATATATTACACTTTTTTGGTTTTGGGTTTAATACCGCTTTAAGTAATTCTATAATTGGTAAGGCAAATTCTGGTTAACTTACAGGCTATAGTTTGTTTAGCTACTGTGATTTGAAAAAAGTTTAATTGTGCTTTAGTAGTGTCAAAAAACTTTTACCGAGATCCACTATTGTAGGGCCTGGGGTAGGGACGCACCGAAATTTCGGCCGCCGAAACATATCGGCCGAAATGGCCTTTTTGGCAATTTGCTGAAAGAGAAATCGCGCCGATAATGGCGCCGAAAATATCGCAGGGCCTGGGCCCCACCCCTGGTGCCGCCCAATACGGGGTGTCGTCGGGGCCGATCCTAGGTGGGTGCAGTTCACCTGGGTGCCACGGAGTTGGGGGCGCTGAAGCGCCAGAGTGCTCCCTCCATCCCCCCTCCTCCTCTCCTTGTCCGTGTCGAGAGGTGGCTCTCCCCGCCGGTCGCCGCTGTGTTTTCTAAGCCCGTCCCCCCCCTCCCTCCTCCTATCGGAGGAGTGAAGCAGCCGGAGATCGGAGCGGCTGTCTGTGTGGAGAGACTAGCTGCGCAGTGACGTCGCTGAGGGGGCGGTCCATGCCTGCAGTGACATGTGTCCTCCTCCTCCTCTGTCTTAACTCCTGCCTGCTGCGATCTGTTTTTATGTACCGTAATGGGGGGGGGTTGTCCTGGGGGGGTCTGTACTAATGGAGGGGGCCAAGGGGGGTTGTCCTAAGGGGGGGTCTGTACTAATGGAGGGGGATTGGTTTGTCCGGGGGGGGTCTGTACTAATGGAGGGGGGTTGGTTTGACCCGGGAGGGGGGTCTGTACTAATGGAGAGGGTTGGTTTGTCCGGGGGGGTCTGTACTAATGGAGGGGGGTTGATTTTGTCCAGGGGGTTCTGTACTAATGGAGGGGGGTGGTTTGTCCTGGGCGGTCTGTACTAATGGAGGGGGGTGGGTTGTCCTGGGGGGGTATCGCTTGGTCAGGTGAGAGGGTCAATCTACTAACGTCCAAAGGAACGCAGTCTCCTGTACCAAGTCCCCAGTCTCTGACCATCTCCTGTATAAAAATATTTTTTAAAAACAGTCATTTTTGGTATTGGTCAGTTTCGGTATTGGTTTTGGCTTTTGGCCTAGTGTATTTTTCATTTTCGGTATCGGCACCAAAAAATCCATTTGGTGCACCCCTAGTCTGGAGCGATAGCAACACATCAGAGGGTGGATAGTATATCAAAGATACTAGACCAATATGCATTTAACTATTGGGCAGGTCCAACGCATATACTGTATATAGATGAGTGCCTAGATCTTTGTAGCCTCTAAAGCAGGGGTGTCACACTAAATGTAATCGTGGGCCAAATCAGCATTATGGTTGCCCTCAAAGAGACGGTTGTCTGGGAGGCTTCTATAAATGTATCTACTCTTGATGCCAGCAGTGTGCGACCCTTCTCTTCAACTGGCATAGAATTGTATCATTCTCATAATATTTATAAGCAGATGTTCAGAGAACCCCCCCCCCCCCCCCTTACAACAGATGTCAAGAGCCCCCCCACCCTCACATTAAAGTACACCCCCTTACCTTGTGCTGCTGCTGGGGTGGAGCTGGGAAGCAGAAAAAGCAGATTCTGGAGAAGGGCTAGAGTCAGCTACCAGAGTCTGCTGAATACTAAAACCAGGGGAGATGGAAAGGAAGGAGTTCTGAGGCTGTACAGAGAGGCCGAGGATCTGTAGGAGAAGGTCTGTCGTCTTATCTGCTGTCGCCTGCTGAGACAGGGGCAGCAGAGATGAGCCTCTCCGCAGCTACACAGGGAAGAGCAGGATCTGAAGGAGTTCTATCCCCCTCTCTGCTGCTGACATAAGGTGGGGGCGGAGATGAGGGGAATGCGAGGGCCCCATGAAATGGCTTGGTAGGCCACAGAAATTTTGGGGCCCACAGCTTTAGGCCTGCCCCCCCCCAACATTTTACAGGGCCCTCCCACTGGCTATCCCACAAAGGCCCATCCCAGGTCCTCCTTTTCCATCATGTGCTGAAAGATATATCACGCCAATAATGGCGCCGCCCATTACAGGGGGTGTGGTCAGGGCCAATCCTAGGCGGGTGCAGTTCACCTGGCTGCCACGGAGGTGGGGGCGCTGACAGGAAGTGTGGCAGGAGGGGTGCAGGGGGATAGGAGGGGGGAAGTGGGACAGGAGGGGGCAGTGGGGGGGCTAGAAGTAGGACAGCAGGGAGGCAGCTAGGGGATTGCGTATGAATAGTTTTAGTGTAAAAGTGTTGGATTTGTACATATCTAAAAACTTCTGACTATGCCAAACGAGAGATTATACTTAAAGGGGTTTTAAAGGTTCGTGGTTTTTTTTTTTTTTTTTTTTTTTTTTTTAATGGCAAACATGGTATAGTTACCTCCTCTGTGCAAGGGTTTTGCACAGAGCGGCCCCGATCCTCCTCTTCTGGGGTCCCCGCGCAACGCTCCTGGCTCCTCCCCACATCGAGTGCCCCCTCAGAGACCCACATTCCAAGGGGGCACCCATGCTTCCGAGTCCTGCTGCTGCGTCCATTGACACAGACAGCAGGACTTGGCCCCGGCTCCCGTGTCACTGGATTTGATTGACACCAGCGGGAGCCAATGGCTGCTGTTGCTATCAATCTATCCAATGAGGACCCGAGACCGTGGCTGGAGCTGCTAGGCTCGTTCTCGTCACTGGAAAGATCGGGTTCAGGTAAGTAAATGGGGGCAATGCTGCACTACAGAATGTTTTTCACCTTAGCACTGAAGAAGAGGCTTTTAAGATACTGAAACATGTTGGAATTTTCAGCAGACTGTTGAGCAACTAAAGCTGGCCATATATGAAGTGAACTTTCTTTCCTGCAACCACAGACAGTGTTGACAGGGGAATCCCTCCCGCAGAGCCATTGTGTTCTCTTGGTTGGGGAAGCTGTCCCTGCTAGGACAACAGTGATTTTTGCAATAATCGCGTGTAAAATCAGGCAGGCTGGTTGTACCCAAGTTGATTGATCAATCAGCTTGGGTACATTCAGCCTGTTAATACATGGTTACAAATTTTACAAAATCCCTACTAAATATAAAAGCTAAACGTGTATTGAGTTAATAAATAACAAAAAAAAATATTTTTACATTGCGCCTTTTTGCAAAATGGTGAAAATCGAACGTACGCAAAAATGTAAATATCCAAATTTCTCAAATCTGAAGGTTTTAATTTTTCCCTTACAGCTTTCAGAACTTGTGAAAGACCCCCAAAACCATATATTTTCTGAAAGCATATGACCTCTAGAATAAAAAAAGTGCTACTGATTTTTTTTTTTAGACCCCGCGGTATTTTCGCAAATGTTTATCAAAACCATATATTCACAAAAAATACACTAAAACCATTATTAGCACATAAAAACACAGCTAATTTTACAAAACTCCTGCTAAATCCCTACTAAATATAAAAGCGTAACCTGTATGGAGTTAAATGACAAATATTTGTAAATTTTAAATTGTGCCTTTTTGCAAAATGGTGAAAATCGAATGTACCCAAAAATTTCTCAAAAAAATCCGGAGGTTTTAATTTTTCACTTACAGCTTTCAACGTTTGTAAAAGACCCCCCAAACCATATATTTTCTGAAAGTATATGACCTCTGGAATAAAAATAAGGTGCTACTGATTTTTTTTTTTTTTAGGCCCCGCAGTATTTGCGCAAATGTTTATCAAATCAATATTTTTGCTAAAAATACACTAAAACCATTATTGGCAGATAAACGCAACTAATTTTACAAAATTCCTGCTAAATTCCAGCTAAATATAAAAACTTAACCTGTATGACGTTAATACATAACAAATATTTGTAATTTTTACATTGCGCCTTTTTGCAAAACCGTTCAAATCGAACGTACGCAAAAAATGTAAATATACCAATTTCTCAAATATGAAGGTTTTCATTTTTTCCTTACAGTATTCAGAATTTGTGAAAGCCCTCCCCCAAACATATATTTTCTGAAAGCATAGGACCAGTAGAATAAGAAGGTGCTATTGATTTTTAAGGCCCCCCGATATTTGCGCAAATGTTTACCAAAGCAATATTTTCGCTAAAAATACACTAAAATCATTAATAGTGGATTCATACATGGCAAAATGTACAAAATTCCTAGTAAATATAAAAGTTAAAACTGTATTGAGTTAATAAATGACAAATATTTGTACATTTTTAAATTGCACCTTTTTGTTAAATGGACCCCTCGAACTAGACATTTTCTAAAAGCACATGACCTGTAAAATAAAAAAGTGCTACTGATTTTTTAGGCCCCACAACTGTGCAAATGTTTATCATATTGCTTTTTTCACTAAAAATACACTAAAATCAAGAATAATGCACATAAACACAACGTAACTTACAAAATACCTGCTAAGTTAGTACTAAAGCATCGTTCACATGTGGCATACTAAAGTGTACGCCCGTGAAGGGCCATGTTTACACGCACAAGGATGCACAGGTGTTCTGTGCATCCCCATACAGGCAGTCCCATTTATGTCAATTGGGATGCAACGGCTGCACAGGCATAGCTGCTGTTCCCAATCTGACATCCATGTGGTTGTGGGTACATGACCCCAAATGCAGTGTGAGCTCAGGGACATCCAATGCGGACCTACATGGATGTAAAATTGGGAGCAACGGCTCTGTTCGTGCAGGTACTACATCCCAAATGACATCAATGGTACTGCCTGCACAGAGATGCACAGAACACCTGTGCATCCCTGTAAAGGTACACTGTGTATGCCCTGTGTGAACAACGCCTTAGGCCCCTTTCACACAAGCACACCAATTGGGTCTGCCTGTCCGTTTTTCAGAGGGGCCCAATCGGACCACCCGTTGTTCTCTGTGGAGAAACTGATGTAAATGGACAGGTGAAATTTGAACCATGTATTAACAGGCTGAATGTACCCAAGCTGATTGATCAATCAACTTGGGTACAACCAGCCTGCCTGATTTTACACGCGATTATTGCAAAAATCACTGTTGTCCTAGCAGGGACAGCTTCCCCAACCAAGAGAACACGATGGCTCTGCGGGAGGGATTCCCCTGTCAACACTGTCTGTGGTTGCAGGAAAGAAAGTTCACTTCATATATGGCCAGCTTTAGTTGCTCAACAGTCTGCTGAAAATTCCAACATGTTTCAGTATCTTAAAAGCCTCTTCTTCAGTGCTTAAAAGTTTCAGCAGGCACAAAACTGCCCAGTGAAAATGGCTTATTTATATATACACACACACACACACACACACACACACACACACACACTATATCTCTTTATATATCCACTGAGGACATAAATCATGGCAGACAAGTATGTCAGTTCCTCGAATATTTGCTTCTTTGCTTACAGGTTCTCTGGTTCTCTTTATCGACTCTTGTAACAAGATACCAGCCACAAAGGCAGAGCATTGTTTTCTATGAGTTGGCCAAGGGTTATTTCAGCCGGGTGGTAAGCTTACTACTCCCTGAAAAGAAATCTGCAGTGGATCACTTTTCAGATGTCTATTCCCACCTCCTGACTTCTATCTTTTTTACTTTGCCAGTAATTTTACATTGCAGGACTGCACTGCAGATGCAAGTTATGCGATCCCATTGATCTCAACATGCAAGCTCAAAAGGCAGTGCTATCTGTTAAACTCTGTAGACCAAGTTAAATGTGCCATGACTGCAAAGCAAATCTCAGTCATGGCATGTATACAGATGGGCAACTAATTTTACCATTACAGCCTGTTTCTACTGCCCCCAGCTCCCCATGTGGAAAAGCCCATAAACTTTCATGAGAAAGAGCATCAAAGTAGTAGCAATGCAAAGCAAGGAGCAAAGTCTATGTATGTAACAATGAAATATTCCTGTTTGCATGTACATTTATATTTACAGAATCTACATTCAAAGTTTTCAAAACCTTAACAGCTTATACCGCTTGGAACAAGATGGGGCAGACCCCTGTAAACATGTCCAGAAATTGTAACTGTTTAACCTGTGTAATAAAAAAACCTTTCTACATGTACCGTTGTGTCCCTGATGCTCAACCTGCGGCCCTTCTGCACTTTTTGTGCAACCATTGGGGCCCCTGCAGACACTATTGCCCTGTTATAGCAGTGATTTTGAGCAGTCTAATGTAATGTCTCAAGTCCATGACTGTCTCTTGATGCATATCCCCAGTCTCCAACACCTCCTATAGCATGTTCAGTCTCTGACCATCTCCTGTATCATGTCCGCAGTCTCTGACCATCTCCTGTATCATGTCCGCAGTCTCTGACCATCTCCTGTATCATGTCCGCAGTCTCTGACCATCTCCTGTATCATGTCCGCAGTCTCTGACCATCTCCTGTATCATGTCCGCAGTCTCTGACCATCTCCTGTATCATGTCCGCAGTCTCTGACCATCTCCTGTATCATGTCCGCAGTCTCTGACCATCTCCTGTATCATGTCCGCAGTCTCTGACCATCTCCTGTATCATGTCCGCAGTCTCTGACCATCTCCTGTATCATGTCCGCAGTCTCTGACCATCTCCTGTATCATGTCCGCAGTCTCTGACCATCTCCTGTATCATGTCCGCAGTCTCTGACCATCTCCTGTATCATGTCCGCAGTCTCTGACCATCTCCTGTATCATGTCCGCAGTCTCTGACCATCTCCTGTATCATGTCCGCAGTCCCTGACCATCTCCTGTATCGTGTCTGCAGTCTCTGACCGTCTCCTATACCCAGTGGCGGCTGGTGAAGTTTTAGGATGGGGGGATGACAGCCCCACCCTTCCTTTTGACCCCTCCCACTTCTTATATGCCCCATCCCTTATAGAATCCACCCATTCTGTCCCCTGCTTTCCACTTGCTTCCACCCATAGTGTCAGGAGTATACAACTCAGCCTCACAGATCAGGGTATATACACTATCTGTAATGCTGGGCTATATACCCTAACAATACAGATAGGATAAGTAGGCCAGCAATACAGACAGTGTATATAGCCCAGCATAACAGACAGTGTGTGTATATAGCCCTATACAAGAACATATTTGGGGGGCGTTTAAATTCAAGATGGTGCTGCTATAAGACCTACAAACAGTACAAAATATTTTACAGCGCACACCTACAAGAATGACATTTCCTGCAGGGCTAGTTAAAAACACCTGAACATATTCAAAAAATACGGGGGTTTGGTCACACAATATGGTCATATAGTGCTAAGCCCACTTACTGCGACAAAGTACCCCGAATTAGTGGGTCCTACACTAGTAATAGAATGGAAGATCCTTCAGTTCTCCCACATAGAGGAGTTCAGCTTCCATGGTTGAGACAAAGGATCTTCCATTCTATTACTAGTGTAGGAGCCACTAATTCGGGGTACTTTGTCGCAGTAAGTGGGCTTAGCACTATATGACCATATAGTGTGACCAAACCCCCGTATTTTTTGAATATGTTCAGGTGTTTTTAACTAGCCCTGCAGGAAGTGTCATTCTTGTATGTGTGCACTGTAAAATATTTTGTACAGTGTATATAGCCCAGCATTACAGATAGGGTAAGTAACCCAGCAATACAGCACCCCCCCACGTGGGCTTGCAGCACCACTGACTATCCTCCCCCCCCACTGACAGCAAACAAAGAAAAACCCCAGCTCTGGCAGCATCCCCCCCCCCCAGGTCCGGCACTTATCCTTCTGTCACTGTGTCTCTACTCTCCTCCACCCCACAGTGAGGGCAGCAACGGCGGCAGAGGTGTCCGCTCCTCATGCTTCTTCCGCTTGCAAAAGCCCCGCTAGGCATCCGATAGGATCGGCTGGTGCTTTGGCCATTCGGGAAACTGGTCTCTCCGACCTGCCTCCTGATTGGCGGGGAGGCACTGTAGTGTGAAAATACCGAAAATTAATTTGCTATGGTCACACAATTGGGTGGGATCAGGGCGCACTCTGCACCCCGAGCCCACCCTTTTTTGAAGCCTATCAGAGCCTCTGGCTTCAAAAGAAACACCCTTGCCAGTGTTACCAACCTACCAGATTGAAATTTACTGACACCACACGCAAAATTTACTGACACAGCCAAGCTTTTACAAAAATGAACAATTAGTTCCCCTGGGGTGGGATTTTAAAGGCATTACCAAAAAAGATTCATAGTTGATAAAAAAGAAATTTTATTACAAAATACAAAAACATGGTACAGAAATACACCAAGTGACATATTAGATCAGACATAAATGATACATAAAAACAGTTGCATCAAGGAAAACATGTATGGGACAGAGAATACCACATAAGGCAACAAAACCAGACAAAAAGCATGAGATGAGGTAGGTCTCACTAAACCGACGCGTTTCGGAAAGTCCTTCGTCAAGGTTTGACAAGTGAGAATTAACATCCAATGCAAGTGTTATAAAAACATTCAAAACAGGCAGTCAGCTCTGCTGTGGTATCCCAGGCCGTGTGCATATCTCGAAAATCCAGTTGTAGGTAGGTGGACTACTATAAGAGGTTCATGTAAAAGGTACCGTCCCCCTAAGTGCTGAAAAAACGCCACGCCCAAGTCTGGGCGCAGCGCCTGTGCGTGGGCTGGGGTCCAAGAGGATCTTCGGACCTGGGAACTAGAGCCAGAAAGGACACCTACAAGGTATAACGTAGGGGAGGGGAGGAGGGCTCACAGAACACCATGCTGGCTATCAGACTGACACTAAAGAGGATCCGTGATCGGAGGAGGATGATGCACTCATGCTATGCTCTTGGCTACTAAAGTTTCCTCTTTAGTGTCAGTCTGATAGTCACTTGTCAAACCTTGACGAAGGACTTTCCGAAACGTGTCGGTTTAGTGAGACCTACCTCATCTCATGCTTTTTGTCTGGTTTTGTTGCCTTATGTGGTATTCTCTGTCCCATACATGTTTTCCTTGATGCAACTGTTTTTATGTATCATTTATGTCTGATCTAATATGTCACTTGGTGTATTTCTGTACCATGTTTTTGTATTTTGTAATAAAATTTCTTTTTTATCAACTATGAATCTTTTTTGGTAATGCCTTTAAAATCCCACCCCAGGGGAACTAATTGTTCATTTTTCTATAGTATGGGATGTGGCATACCTTCTTTGTTCGCTACCTCTGGTCAGAATCTTTTTGTTGCAGCCAAGCTTTTACTGCCATTTTCAAAAGTTATAAAATTTTAAGTGCAAATTTCAATATTTGGGCTACAAACAAGGACAATATGCAATTAGCAATCTGATTTAAGGTAGATATTAAGACAAACATATTTCTTATCGACATAGTAAGTAAGCAGATCAGGTACAGGATTTATGAGGGCAAGCAAATACAATGGGCATACATACATACATGAAATTGGCTCTCACAGTGACAATGCTAGCAGTGTGCAGCAGCACAGATGTCACCTCACCAACATGACACGTCCCCTCCTGAGTCACAGTGACAGTCTCTCTCCAGGCCAAGTGCTCCGTTCAGTCCGCTTTAGTCCAAACAGCACTGACAGTCCCGCTCCTGTTTGCCTTGCTCCCATCCTGCAGATTCGCACACGAGGCTCTGGCCACTTCAGGTCCCTTACACTATGACATTACACGACATGCCCAGAGAGACGGCACTTGGATGATCTCGGACGGCTCCAGACCAAAACTGAACATGCACAATTCCGAGTCGAGCGTCTCAGCCATATTTTTTTACTGCCAACCTATTCATGTTACTGGCAGGAGAAAAGTGCCCATTTTTCTTTCTCGAACATCACGGGACACAGAGCCACAGTAATTACTGATGGGTTATATAGGTATCACTGGTGATTGGACACTGGCACACCCTATCAGGAAGTTCAACCCCCTATATAATCCCTCCCCCTTGCAGGGATACCTCAGTTTTTACGCCAGTGTCTTAGGTGATGGACGTGTAAAGATGTCCTGTGCTGAGCTCCAAAGGGAATATCCTAAGATCCTATACTGGGGCAAGCCAGGCGAACCGGATCCATTCAAAGTGTCTTTTCATGGCCGAATTGAATGGTACCCGGGCCTCGTGTCCGAAGAAACGAGGTTTTACCCGTAACGCTTCTCTTTTTAGAGAGCTGGACCCCGCAGATCAGAAAATGGCTTTACACTTCCTAATTTCTGGCGAGGTGCTTTATGGTCCCAGAACTGTTGGATCCCCCTATTCGTAGGGGGCCCCAGTCTCTGACGGTTTTTTCAAACGGAGCCCACCGTGAGAGGTGAAGATTGGGTCTGTGTAAACAGCACCCTGCAGCCAGATAAGGTAAGAGGAGATTCCACAGAATTTTTGAGTTCTAGTGGCTTTTCTCCTTTAAGGTAAATGCATGCTATGCCTATTGTGACCACCGGGGGCTGCCAAGAGCACAAACCTGCACATGCTGACATGTCTGTCTCAGTGTTTGTTCATTGCTGTTCATGTCCCAGCATCTCAGGCCGGCTGCAAAAAAGGTAAGGTGGAAGGGGGGATTTCTCATGTTTGAATGTTCCCCCCCAGGCTAGAGAGGGGCCGCAGGGGTCTAGAAAGTGGTTATACCACCCGGGCTCTGTGGCCTAATGGCCACTATCTCTGAATCTAGCCGTTCAGGCAGATCTTGCTACCAGCCTCTTCCCCCCCCCCCCCTCCCCCAGCCTTTCTCCAGAAACATGACAGGAGAAGTGGGCCAGCGCGGGAAGCACTCGTTTTTTTCAAAACTCGAGGGGGGGCGGTGGGGGGGGGGGGGCAGGACAGGTGCTTAGACTCCCACTCAGGCCAGCTGCAGGCTATTAGAGGCACTCTGTACAGGTGCACACAGCCTTCTGAGAGACACAGAGCTGATGGTCGCATGTAAGGTGGGACACAGGCATTCTCCTAGGCAGCATTTACTGAAGTAACACCAGACTGAGCATTGGGTAGCAAGGATTTTAGCCAGACTACATCGCTCAGCGGGCAGTGTTCATTTGTATACCTCACACCTTGTTGCTTTGCACTATGGGTAGAAGAGGTTCAAGCACCCCAGGAACCAGAGACACTAGGGGATCTCGTTCAGGTTCTGAGGGCCCCCTGTTGGCAGCATCCTCCCCCCCTAAAGATGGGCCAGGGACGGCTAGCCAGGGAGAGCCATCGGGGTCAGGGGCTACACCTGCTTCTGGCACTTCAGCCCCTGTATATATTACACAAGAGGTTTTTTCCTCAACCATTAATGATCTAGAGGAAAGATTTATGGCCGTGATTACGTCTTCACTCAGTGGAAGAAAACGCACTAGGCTTTCCTCTGTTCCCCAAGACCCTCAGACAGAGGAGCTCTGGGATAAAGGAGATGAATCCCTTTCAGAGGATCGGGATGGGATGGATGATTCCTCTTCGGAGGATTCAGGTGGAGAGGGACCCTCTGCGACTCCCCAAGAGGAGAAAGTCTTAGTGCAGATCCTCACTGGATTGGTCCGATCCACATTTAAGTTGCCCATACCTGAAACTGCTAAAGAATCCTCTTCTGCTTTGGGGTCACTGAAACCTTTCCAAGCAGCACATGCTTTTCCTGTTCATACTTTACTTGAAAAGCTCATTTATTCTGAGTGGGATCACCCAGACAAACGTTTTTTTCCGCCGAGAAAGTTTTCAACACTCTATCCGATGGAAGAAAAGTTTATTAAAATGTGGGGAATACCGGTTATTGATGCCGCCATTTCCTCCGTAAATAATAGCCTGACTTGTCCTGTAGACAATGCTCAGATGCTCAGGGATCCTGTAGATAAAAGGATGGAATCCCTATTGAAGGATGTTTTCTCCTTAGCAGGATCAGTGGCCCAACCTGCAGTAGCAGCGATTGGAGTCTGTCAATACTTAAGAGACCATGTTAAGCAGGTCATCAAAGTATTACCTGAACAGCAGGCCCAGGGGTTTGCTAACCTTCCAGCGGCCTTATGCTTTGTGGTTGACGCCATTAGAGATTCTATCGTGCAAACCTCCCGTCTTTCACTGGGGTTGGTGCATATACGTAGAATCCTATGGTTGAAAAATTGGTCAGCCGAAGCACCATTTAAGAAGCTACTGGCTGGGTTTCCATTTCGTGGTGCAAGGTTGTTTGGAGAGGACTTGGATAACTATATCAAGAGAATCTCTTGTGGGAAAAGCACTCTCTTACCTGTCAAGAAGAAGAGTAAGCGTCCCTCTTTCAAACGGACTCTTTCCCCAGCGCCGGAGGCTTCAGCCTCCAGGCAGTCTCGACGGCCACCTCCATCGGGGTCCAGAGACAAGAGTCAACCCCAGGGACAAAAGAAGTCCTGGGGAAAGAAGCCTACTAGGCAAAACACTAAGACCTCTGCATGAGGGGGCGCCCCCGCTCACTCGAGTGAGGGGAAGACTGCGACAGTTCTCAGAGCTCTGGCAGGAGGACTTCCAGGACAGATGGGTAATCTCCACGATAACCTTAGGGTACAAGCTGGAGTTTCAGGAATTCCCCTCTCCTCGGTTCCTCAGATCAAGTGTTCCCAGAGACGAAGCAGTCGCTCCTTCTAGCGTTAGAGCGACTTTTGTCGCAGGAGGTCATTATGATAGTTCCCGCAAAGGACCAGGGATTGGGCTTCTATTCCAACCTTTTTACGGTCCAAAAGCCAAATGGGGATGTCAGGCCCATTCTGGACTTAAGGGATCTGAACCGATTCCTAAGGATTCAATCCTTCCGCATGGAATCAATTCGAACGGTAGTTCCCACCCTGCAGGGAGGAGAATTTCTGGCATCAATAGACCTCAGAGATGCATATCTGCATGTGCCCATTTTTCCTGCTCATCAGAAGTTTCTGCGCTTCGAGGTAGGAGGGCGCCATTTCCAATTTGTGGCTCTGCCTTTCGGGATAGCCACTGCACCTCGAGTGTTCACAAAGATCTTAGCTCCTCCTCTGGCCAGATTAAGGACTCAGGGTATAGCTGTCATAGCATACCTAGACGACCTGCTCTTGATAGACCGGTCGGTAGCCTCTTTGAATGGAAACTTGAGGACCACAGTCAGGTATCTAGAACACCTGGGTTGGATCCTCAACTTGGAAAAGTCTTTCCTAAAACCAGTAAGAAGACTGGAGTATTTAGGTCTGATTATAGATACAAGCCAGGAGAAAATATTTCTACCCCAGGCAAAGATAGCTGATTCTGACAGTAAGGAGCAAGAAGGGTCCCTCAGTCCGCCTTTGTATGAGGCTACTAGGGAAGATGGTGTCTTCATTCGAAGCAGTTCCCTATGCTCAGTTTCACTCAAGAATGCTGCAACACAGTATTCTGTCGACTTGGAACAAGAAGGTTCAGGCATTAGACTTTCCGATGCACCTGTTGCATGCGGTGCGTCAGAGCCTCAATTGGTGGCTCATACCCGAAAACCTGCAGAAGGGGAAATCCTTTCTACCGGTTACCTGGACGGTGGTAACAACAGATGCCAGTCTGTCAGGTTGGGGAGCAGTTCTGGAACAGGCTGCGGTCCAAGGGGTATGGTCCAAGACAGAGAGGACCTTACCCATCAACATTCTGGAGATCCGGGCGATACATCTAGCTCTAAAGGCCTGGACTATCAGGCTACAGGGTTGTCCGGGCAGGATCCAGTCCGACAATGCCACAGCAGTGGCTTATGTCCATCATCAGGGAGGCACCCGGAGCTGAGCTGCTCAAAAGGAGGTGAACCAGATCTTAGTCTGGGCAGAGATGCATGTGCCATGCATATCGGCAGTTTTCATCCCGGGAATAGAGAATTGGCAGGCGGACTATCTAAGTCGCCAGCAGTTACTTCCGGGGGAATGGTCTCTGCATCCCGACGTCTTTTGGGCCAGATGCCAAAGATGGGGGGGTTCCAGATGTAGATCTCTTTTGCATCCCGATTCAACAAAAAGATAGACAGATTTGTGGCAAGGACAAAAGATCCTCTTGCATGCGGGACGGATGCGTTGGTGATTCCGTGGCATCGGTTCTCACTGATTTACGCATTCCCGCCTATTCTGCTACTACCACGACTCCTTCGCAGGATCAGGCAGGAAAGGAAGTTGGTACTTCTGGTGGCCCCCGCTTGGCCCAGAAGGACCTGGTATGCAGAAATAGTAAAAAACAAAGAAAGAAACAAGAGAGCGCACCAGCCTAGCGCATTATCCTTGGCAAATTTTAATAAATTAAAAACAAGGTAAAAGGCTACTCACAAAAGTCGCAGGTAAATTAGCATATCAAACGCACAAAGGCAATAGTTCCAGTGGTAGGCAGCTGTCCAGGTCCCAGGAGGGAGGCACACGGACCGCCGCTGGCTTACGCGTTTCGAAGGTTTGACCTTCTTCCTCAGAGCCTAAGGCCAGCGGCGGTCCGTGTGCCTCCCTCCTGGGACCTGGACAGCTGCCTACCACTGGAACTATTGCCTTTGTGCGTTTGATATGCTAATTTACCTGCGACTTTTGTGAGTAGCCTTTTACCTTGTTTTTAATTTATTAAAATTTGCCAAGGATAATGCGCTAGGCTGGTGCGCTCTCTTGTTTCTTTCTTTGTTTTTCACTATTAGGATAATCCCATCCTTCGAGAGCAGCAAAGCCGAAGCCCATAGCCCCTCTTGAATTTCTTTAGCTAACACACCAGTGCGCAAGAGTACTTTTTTTGTGTTTCTATGCAGAAATAGTAAGGATGACAGTAGGTCCCCCGTGGACCCTACCAGTACGCCCAGACCTGTTATCTCAAGGTCCAGTGTTCCACCCTGCCTTACAAACGCTAAATTTGACGGTTTGGCTATTGAGACCCACGTTCTGAAGAGTCGTGGGCTCTCAGGTCCTGTCATATCTACCTTGATTAATGCAAGGAAGCCAGCTTCCAGGATAATTTATCATAGAGTCTGGAAAGCTTATATAACCTGGTGTGAATCCAGAGGTTGGCATCCCAGGAAATATGTCATAGGTAGAATTCTTGATTTTCTACAATTAGGATTAGAGATGAAGCTGGCCTTGAGTACCATCAAGGGCCAGGTCTCTGCTTTATCAGTATTATTTCAGCGGCCACTTGCTTCGCATTCTTTGGTCCGAAACTTTATGCAGGGGGTGATGCGTCTTAATCCTCCGGTTAAAGCGCCCCTAAACCCCTGGGACTTGAACTTGGTCCTGGCTGTGTTACAGAAACAGCCTTTTGAACCAATAAGTCAGATTCCTTTGGTCTTGTTGACAAGGAAGTTAATTTTTCTGGTGGCCATCTCTTCTGCTAGAAGAGTATCAGAATTAGCAGCTCTTTCCTGTAAGGAGCCTTATTTGATTATACACAAGGATAGAGTGGTACTACGCCCTCATCCTAGTTTTTTACCGAAGGTGGTTTCTGATTTTCATTTAAACCAAGGCATTGTTCTACCTTCCTTTTTTCCAGATCCCTGTTCTCCGGAAGAGAGATCTCTACATTCGTTGGATGTAGTAAGAGCAGTTAAGGCCTATCTAGGGGCAACTGCTCAGATCCGCAAGACAGATGTTTTGTTTGTGCTGCCAGAGGGTCCCAATAGAGGACAGGCAGCGTCAAAAGCTACCATTTCTAAATGGATTCGACAATTGATCATTCAAGCTTACGGTTTGAAACAGAAGATTCCTCCGTTTCAGATCAGGGCACATTCCACAAGGGCTATTGGTGCTTCTTGGGCAGTGCATCACCAGGCCTCTATGGCTCAAATCTGCAAGGCCGCAACTTGGTCTTCAGTCCATACATTCACCAGATTCTATCAGGTGGATGTGAGAAGGCATGAGGATATCGCCTTTGGGCGTAGTGTGCTGCAGGCAGCGGTACAGGGTCCTCAGGTCTGATTGCACCCTACTTGGTCGTGGTTCCCCCCCCCCCCTCAGGTAGCATTGCTCTGGGACATCCCATCAGTAATTACTGTGGCTCTGTGTCCCGTGATGTTCGAGACAGAAAATAGGATTTTTTTAAAACAGCTTACCTGTAAAATCCTTTTCTTTCGAAGGTCATCACGGGACACAGAGGTCCCGTCCCTCTTCTAATACACTATATTGCTTGGCTACAAAACTGAGGTATCCCTGCAAGGGGGAGGGATTATATAGGGGGTTCAACTTCCTGATAGGGTGTGCCAGTGTCCAATCACCAGTGATACCTATATAACCCATCAGTAATTACTGTGGCTCTGTGTCCCGTGATGTCCTTCGAAAGAAAAGGATTTTACAGGTAAGCTGTTTTTAAAAAATCCTATTTTTACTGGCTGCCAGTAAAAATACTGACAGTTGGCAACACTGACCGCTGCCCACCCCTGCCATAGGAATCCATGCACCCGGCGTCTTGAAACTGGTCGGGCACATGGATAGGGAGGAGGCGGCAGGGATAGGCTGGGCCGCCCATGTGCCCACAATGCATGGGCCAACACTGCCTGTACTATGTCTGCAGTCTCTGACCATCTCCTGTACTTTGTCTGCAGTCTCTGACCATCTCCTGTACTATGTCTGCAGTCTCTGACCATCTCCTGTACTGTCTGCAGTCTCTGACCATCTCCTGTACTGTCTGCAGCCTCTGACCATCTCCTGTACCATGTCTGCAGCCTCTGACCATCTCCTGTATCATGTCTGCAGCCTCTGACCATCTCCTGTACCATGTCTGCAGCCTCTGACCATCTCCTGTACCATGTCTGCAGCCTCTGACCATCTCCTGTATTATATCCACAGCCTCTGACCATCTCCTGTATTATATCCACAGCCTCTGACCATCTCCTGTATTATATCCACAGCCTCTGACCATCTCTTGTATTATATCCACAGCCTCTAACCATCTCTTGTATTATATCCACAGCCTCTAACCATCTCTTGCTTTTTGATGTATATCTAGAAAAAAAGTTATAAATTCACTTTAAGACCTAATTTATCACCATTGCGCAGTGCAGGATGCTGTTCCTTTTTATTTTCCTAGGTTGGCCAAAAAGCATTGCATAACCCAGTGAGCACTGAGCCTATTAATAGCACACACAATAACGTACTTTGCTGCCATCTAGCGGTTGCTTGTAGCGACTGCAAAAACAAGCTGCGGCATTTAGTTACCTAAGCCTGCAAAGCGCATGATCATTGCTGCTACATACGGAAGACTTGAAAGTTCCTTCCCAGTGACTGGTAAGAAATTGTACAGTATCTGGAAGCCTTCATCCAGACAGGAGTGGAGGATCCTGTGAGTAACCCCATGCTTTACAATGAGAATCCTGTATGGGATACAGTAGAAGAGAGTGCAGGGTTATTCATAGTTACTGCCCATATTCATTCCACTTGACAGCTGGCTTGATGGGGCTTAAAAATGGCAACAATTGCTTTAAGTGACACTATACTCTGCTTTAAAAATATATATATTTAAATATGTATTCCCAGGGCTTTTTTTCTCAGAGAATAGGTGCAGGAACTCCCCCCGTCTGAGTCACCCCTTGTCTCTGCCCCCACCCACCTCTGACCACCGTCCCTTGATTCCACCCCATACTCGCCCACCAGTACTGTCCCTTTTTAGAGAATACAGAACCAAGTATCATTTTGTGGTGCTAAATCATTTGTATGGAACATGTTAATGATAAAAAGAAAAGCAGTAAAATAGATCCCCTGCAGCCAGGAGCAATAGAATGCCAGCAATAGACTCCCCCCAGCAACAATGGACTCCATCCCAACAACAATAAAATATCACACTCGGTAACAAAATATCCACCCAAGCAACATTAGATTTCCCAGCAGCCAGCGTCAATAGATCCTCCAGCGGCCAGTAAAAATAGACCTCTCCCGAAACAGTAGATCCCTTCCAGCAACATAAGACCCCTCAGCAACAATAAGATTCCCCATCAGCAACAAACTCTCACACAAAATCAAATCCCCCACCAGTGACAATAGATCCCTCCAGCATACCCCATGCTATTACATACATTCAGTGCTGGAGGTGTCAGAACTGCGTTCCCCCGTGTTCCCGCTGAAAAAAAGCCCTGTGTATTCCTAACTCAAAAATTTCCTTCTCCTGCTCTCAGCCTCCTCCCAGATCTTCAAATTTTTTAATTTTTTTTTTTTTTTTTTGTTGCTGCTGTGATCTGACTTTCTGTTAGAGGGTGACAACATTCATTCCCCATGGTCCCACTGTACTAACATAGCCACCCTCTCTTGGTCACTCAGACAAATTATGGACCAGGGACTATGGGATTTGTAGTGTGCATAGAGCAGTGCTCATGACTGCAATTAACCTGCGCTGCTCACTCCAAAGAAACAGAAGTGAGTGGAAAAAAGGAGACATTTGGGATCTCAGGGAAGACATTACAAGGAAGCAGAAAAGCACAGCAAAAAAATGATTTGTTGAAAAATAGAGTACAAGGCCATTTAGGCGGAACTTTGCCCTAAAAGGGAAATTTTGCTTTAACACCGCCTTCCCTCCTCTCCCACTTTTGACAGGTGTTCTATCGAATAGTGCCCTCCGTCGAAAAGTGCGCATGCACAGTACGGTAGGCCACGCCAGCTGATTTCCCGATCAGCTGGCGTGACGTCACCATAGCACGTGCGCACATCATAAGAGGCGTTTTTCACGGGGGGATACAATTTGACGGGCAGAATTTAAACCTATGCAAACAGCAGAGGGAGACTATAGTTGTCAGTTGTTGTGCCTCGTTGTTGCTGGGCGGGTTCACAGTGTGCTCAAGGTGGGGTTTTGTCTGTTGAACGGCGGGTTTTGCCAGTGTCTAAAGGGTGGGCTGTAACACAGACAAAACCCGCCCTGCAACAGCGAAGCACAATCTGACAACTACGGTCTCCTTCCGCTGTTTGCATAGGTTGAAATTTTGCCTGCCAAATAGTATCTCCTGCCGAAAACGCCTCGTACGATGTGCGCATGCACTATGGTGACGTCACGCCAGCTGATCAGGAAATCAGCTGGAGTGGCCTTCCGAACTGCGCATGTGCAGGCACTTATCAAAGGAGGGCACTATTCGATAGAACACCGACGAAGAATTGGCCCACATGAGAAAAGCGCTGGATACCTGGACAGTTAAGTGTCCTTTTTAAAAAAAAAAAAAAAAAAAAGTCTGCAGCCATTGTTGGGATATTTGGATGTGCATCCCTGGGTCTGCACACATTCTGTGACAGGGGAGATGCTTAGATTGTGAAAGAAGTGGGGCACCCAGATGAGGGCAATGATGTGTGCTACTAATAGTGGGTGTGTCTGCTACTAACAGCGAAGGGGCTTAAAGGGGTATCGTTGCCGGGGTTAGGAGTAAGTAATGCACAGAGTGCAGAGGTGAAGAAAAAGTAACCCATGGAGTGCCTCTCAAAGAAAAATTCCCCCCTCCTCTCAATACAACCACCCCCCCCCCCTCCTCCATTACAAAACAAACATCCAGCTCAAATTCCCCACGTACTTCCCTGAATTAAACTCACTGGATCCTGACATTGTGTTGGATCTGCAGATGAGTGCCCCAGGTCGCCATGCTGCAACCACCCATGCTTTTTTCTTCTATATGTAACTTAGGCAGCTACCAGCTTCTGCCCCAGTCAGGCCTGTAGCACAGAGCTGAGGGGGAGTTGAGAAGCCTTCCCTCGGCTCTGCGCTACAGGTCTGACAGGCGGAAGATGGTAACAGAAGGCAGCAGCTGCATAAATGACGTATAGATGAAAAAGCACGGGCAGCGTTGGCAAACAGGGCATTTACCAGCAGATGCAGGGCACAAGCCCCAGGTGTCCAGTGCTAGTGATGCCCATGTCCTGTGACCATTCCACTCTTTCTGTTGGACTTTTTATTTATTTTATGAAAAATGCAACAGGTGGCACGTGTATACACAAGTGGCGGGAACACCCAAAACTCTCATGTGGACATTAACCACTTGCTGCTGGCTGCACGCCGATATACGTTGGCACAATGGTAGTGGTGGGCAAATGGGCGTACCTGTACGTCCCCTTTAATTGGCGGGGCTAGCGGGCGCTCGCCCGCCGCGTACAGCGTGTCCGTGCCCGCGAGTCCCACAGACTGTCCGCCGGTGTCCCGCGATCGTGTCACAGAGCCACAGATTGGGGAGATGCCTATATAAACAAGACATTTCCCTGTTCTGCTAGTGACAGGACAGGGATCTACTGCGCCCTGTCGACGGGAGCAGTGATGGTAGCCCATCCCCGCAGTGATGGTAGCCCATCCCCCGTACAGTTAGAATCGCTCCGTAGGACGCACTTAACCCCTTGATCGCCCCCTAGTGTTTAACCCCTGTGTCATTTACACAGTAATCAGTGCATTTTTATAGCAAAATGACAATGGTCCCAAAATAGTGTCAAAAGTGTCCGCCATAATGTTGCAGTCATGCTAAAAATCTGGTTCAGAAGTTTGGAGCACCTCAATGAAAAGTTGAAATCCAAAAAATAGGATTTTTTAAAACCGCTTACCTGTAAAATCCTTTTCTTTCGATGGACATCACGGGACACAGAGCCTCAGTAATTACTGATGGGTTATATAGGTATCACTAGGTGATTGGACACTGGTCACACCCTAATCAGGAAGTTCAACCCCCTATATAATCCCTCCCCTTGCAGGGATACCTCAGTTTTGTAGCCAAGCAATATAGTGTATTAGAAGAGGGACGGGACCTCTGTGTCCTGTGATGTCCATCGAAAGAAAAGGATTTTACAGGTAAGCTATTTTTAAAAATCCTATTTTCTTTCTCGAACATCATGGGACACAGAGCCTCAGTAATTACTGATGGGATGTCCCAGAGCAATGCTACCTGAGGGGAGGGGAACCACAACCAAGTAGGGTGCAATCAGACCTGAGGACCCAGTACCGCTGCCTGCAGCACACTACGCCCAAAGGCGATATCCTCATGCCTTCGCACATCCACCTGATGATAAAATCTGGTGAATGTATGAACTGAAGACCATGTTGTTGTCTTGCAGATTTGAGCCATAGAGGCCCAGTGATGCACTGCCCAAGAAGCACCAATAGCCCTTGTGGAATGTGCCCTGATCTGAAACGGAGTAATCTTCTGTTTCAAACTGTAAGCTTGAATGATCAATTGTTGAATCCATTTAGAAATGGTAGCTTTTGATGCTGCTTGTCCTCTACTGAAACCTTCTGGCAGCACAAACAAAACATCCGTTTTGCGAATCTGAGCAGTTGCTTCCAGATAGGCCTTAACTGCTCTTACTACATCCAACGAATGTAGTGACCTTTCTTCCGGAGAACAGGGATCTGGAAAAAAGGAATGCAGAACAATGTCTTGGTTTAGACGAAAATCTGAAACCACCTTCGGTAAAAAACTAGGATGGGGGCGCAGTACCACTCTATCCTTGAAAACAATCAAATAAGGCTCTTTACAGGAAAGAGCTGCTAATTCTGATACTCTTCCAGCAGAAGAGATGGCTACCAGAAAAATTAACTTCCTTGTCAGCAAGACCAAAGGAATCTGACGTATTGGTTTAAAAGGCTGTTTCTGTAACACCAACCGAACCAAGTTCAAATCCCAGGGGTTTAGGGGCGCCCTAACCGGAGGATTAAGCCGCGTCACCCCCTGCATAAAGATTCGGACCAAAGAATGCGAAGCAAGTGGCCGTTGAAATAATACTGATAAGGCCGAGACCTGGCCCTTGATGGCACTCAAGGCCAGCTTCATCTCTAATCCCAATTGTAGAAAATCACATATTTTCTGGGATGCCAACCCCTGGATTCACACCAGGATATATAAGCTTTGCAGATTCTCTGATAAATCATTCTGGAAGCTGGCTTCCTTGAATTGATCAAGGTAGATACCACAGGACCTGAAAGTCCACGATTCTTCAGAACGTGGGTCTCAATGGCCAAACCGTCAAATTTAGCGTTTGTAAGGCAGGATGGAACACTGGACCTTGAGATAACAGGTCTGGGCGTACTGGTAGGGTCCACGGGGAACCCACCGTCATCCTTACATACCAAGTCCTTCTGGGCCAAGCGGGGGCCACCAGAAGTACCGACTTCCTTTCCAGCCTGATCCTGTAAAGGAGTCGTGGCAGTAGCAGAATAGGCGGGAATGCATAAATCGGTGAGAACCGATGCCACGGAATCACCAACGCATCCGTCCCGCATGCAAGAGGATCCCTCGTCCTTGCCACAAATCTGTCTATCTTTTTGTTGAATCGGGATGCAAAGAGATCTACATCTGGGACCCCCCATCTTTGGCATATGGCCCAAAAGACGTTGGGATGCAGAGACCATTCCCCTGGGAGTAACTGCTGGCGACTTAGATAGTTCGCCTGCCAGTTCTCTATCCCTGGAATGAAAAACTGCCGATATGCATGGCACCTGCATCTCTGCCCAGGCTAAGATCTGGATCACCTCCTTTTGAGCAGCTTGGCTCCGTGTGCCTCCCTGATTGACATAAGCCACTGCTGTGGCATTGTCGGACTGGATCCTGACCGGCCAACCCTGTAGCCTGATAGTCCAGGCTTTTAGGGCTAGATATACTGCACGGATCTCCAGAAAGTTGATGGTTGGGGTCCTCTCGGTCTTGGACCATAGCCCCTGGATCTCAGACTGTTCCAGAACTGCTTCCCAACCTGACAGACTGGCATCTGTTGTTACCACTGTCCAGGTAACCGGTAGAAAGGATTTCCCCTTCTGCAGGTTTTCGGGTATGGGCCACCAATTGAGGCTCTGACACACCGCATGCGACAGGTGCATCGGAAAGTCTAATGCCTGAACCTTCTTGTTCCAGGCCGACAGAATACTGTGTTGCAGTAGTCTTGAATGGAACCGAGCATAGGAAACTGCTTCGAATGAAGACCCCATCTTTCTTAGCAGCCTCATACAAAGGCGGACAGAAGGCCCCTTCTTGGTCCAGACTGTCAGAATCAGCTCCCTTAAAGCAGATATCTTTGCCTGAGGAAGAAACACTTTCTCCTGGCTTGTATCTATGATCAGACCTAAATACTCCAGTCTTCTTACTGGGTTTAGGAAAGATTTTCCTGGGTTGAGGATCCAACCTAGATGTTCCAGATACTTGACCGTGGTCCTCAAGTTCCCGTTCAAGGAAGCTACCGACCGGTCTATCAAGAGCAGGTCGTCTAGGTATGCTATGATAGTCATACCCTGAGCCTTTAATCTGGCCAGAGGAGGAGCCACGATCCTTGTGAACACTCGAGGTGCAGTGGCTATCCCGAAAGGCAGAGCCACAAACTGGAAATGGCGCCCTCCTACTTCGAAGCACAGAAACTTCTGATGAGCAGGAAAAAAGGGCACATGTAGATATGCATCTCTGATGTCAATCGATGCCAATAATTCTCCTCCCTGCAGGATGGAGACTACTGTCCGAATTGATTCCCTGCGGAAGGACTGAATCCTTAAGAATCGATTCAGATGTCTTAAATCCAGAATAGGTCTGACATCCCCATTTGGTTTTTGGACCGTAAAAAGGTTGGAATAGAAACCCAATCCTTGATCCTTTGTGGGAACCACCCTGATGACCTCTTGCGACAAAAGTCGTCCTAACGCTAGAAGGAGCGACTGCTTCTTCTCTGGGTCTCTGGGAACACTTGATCTGAGGAAACGAGGAGAGGGAAATTCTTGGAACTCCAGCTTGTACCCTAAGGTTACCATGGAGATTACCCATCTGTCCTGGAAATCCTCCTGCCAGAGCTTTGAGAACTGTAGCAGTCCTCCCCTCACTCGAGCGAGCAGGGGCGCCCCTTCATGAAGAGGCCTTAGTGTCTTGTCTAGAAGACTTCTTCCCCCAGGACTTCCTGGGGTTGACTCTTGTTTCTAGCCCCAGACAGAGGAGGCTGAAGCCCCTGGCGCTGGGGAAAGAGTCCGTTTGAAAGAGGGACGTTTACTCTTCTTAACAGGTAAGAGAGTACTTTTCCCACAGGAGATTCCCTTGATATAGTTATCCAAGTCTTCTCCAAACAACCTTGCACCACGAAAAGGAAACCCAGCCAGCAGCTTCTTAAATGGTGCTTCGGCTGACCAATTTTTCAACCATAAGATTCTACGCATATGCACCAACCCAAGTGAAAGACGAGAGGTTTGCATGATAGAATCTCTGATGGCGTCAACAACATAACATAAGGCCGCTGGAAGGTTAGCAAACCCCTGGGCCTGTTGTTCAGGTAATACTTGATGACCTGCTTAACATGGTCTCTTAAGTATTGACAGACTCCAATCGCTGCTACTGCAGGTTGGGCCACTGATCCTGCTAAGGAAAAAACATCCTTTAATAAGGATTCCATCTTTTAATCCACAGGATCCCTGAGCATCTGAGCGTTGTCTACAGGACAAGTCAGACTACTATTTACAGAGGAAATGGCGGCATCAATGGCCGGTATTCCCCACATTTTAATAAACTTTTCTTCCATCGGATAAAGTGTTAAACTTTCTCGGCGGAAAAAAAAAAAAAAAACGTTTGGGTGATCCCACTCAGAATAAATGAGCTTTTCAAGTAAATTATGAACAGGAAAAGCCTGTGCTGCTTGAGAAGGTTTCAGTGACCCCAAAGCAGAAGAGGATTCTTTAACAGTTTCAGGTACGGGCAACTTAAATGTGGAGCAGACCAATCCAGTAAGGATCTGCACTAAGACTTTCTCCTCCTGGGAAGTCGCAGAGGGTCCCTCTCCACCTGATTCCTCCGAAGAGGAATCATCCGTCCCATAACAATCCTCTGAAAGGGATTTGTCTCCTTTATCCCTGAGCTCCTCTTCCTGAGGGTCTTGGGAAACAGAGGAAGGCCTAGTGCTTTTTCTTCCACCAAGTTAAGACGTAATTACGGCCATTAATCTTTCCTCTAAACCATTAATAGCTGAGGAAAAAACCTCTTGTGTAATATATACAGGGGCTGACGTGCCGGAGGCAGGTATAGCCCCTGACCCCAATGGCTCTCCCTGGCTAGCTGTCCCTGGCCCCTCAGGGGGGAGGATGCTGCTGACAGGGGGTCCTCAGAACCTGAACGAGATCCCCTAGTGTCTCTGGGGGTGTTTGAACCTCTTCTACCCATAGTGCAAAGCAACAAGGTGGAGGTATCACAAAATGAACACTGACTGCTGAGCGATTTAGTCCGGCTAAAAGCCCTGCTACCCAATGCTCAGTCTGGTGTTACTTAGTAAATGCAGCCTAGGAGAATGCCTGTGTCCCACCGTACATGCGACCTGTCAGCTCTGTGTCCCTCCGAAGGCTGTGTGCACCTGTACAGAGTGCTTTAATAGCCTGCAGCTGGCCTGAGTGGGAGTCTAAGCACTCTGTGCTGATGTCCCGCCCCCCCCCCCCGCTCGAATTTCAAAAAAACAAGAGGAAGGAGAGAGGCCGGTAGTAAAGGACCTGCCTGAAAACAGCAATGGCAGTGGGGGCGGTGGTGCCCGAGCTGTATAACCACTGTCTAGACCCCTGTGGCCTCCCCCTAGCCTGGGGGGAACATCAAACATGAGAAATCCCCCCCCCCCCTCCATCCTACCTTGAGCCGGCCGGAAACGCTGTGAAGCCTGAACACTGAGCCGACATCAGCATGACAAGGTTTGTGCGCTTGGCAGCCCCCGGTGGTCACAGACCTGTAAAGCACCCGGCTAGAAAACCATTTTCTAATATGCGGGGTCCAGCTCTCTAAAAAGAGAAGTGTTACAGGTAAAACCTCATTTCTTCGGACACGAGGCCCGGGTACCATCCAATTTGGCCTAGAAAGACACTTTGGAATGGATCCGGTTCGCCTGGCTTGCCCCAGTATAGGATATGGGATATTCCCCTTTGGAGCTTCAGCACAGGACATCTTTTACACGTCCATCACCTAAGACACTGGCGTAAAAACTGAGGTATCCCTGCAAGGGGAGGGATTATATAGGGGGTTGAACTTCCTGATTAGGGTGTGACCAGTGTCCAATCACCTAGTGATACCTATATAACCCATCGGTAATTACTGAGGCTCTGTGCCCCGTGATCGAGAAAGAAAAGAGGTTATATTCAAAACATGTAATAAACTTGATAGCCACACTTTGCCCCCTTCTTCGTGGGAAAGGCTGTTAAGAACTCAAACTGCAGATAGTATCTGTAAAATTCAAAGGTCTCTGTCTGCGTCAGCAGCTATTTTGTAGTTTTGTATGAAGTAGGAAAGGGTAAAACACTCTTCCATTTTTTATTTTTTTGCCATCTATGGAGATTTCTCCTCACTTCCTGTCCCATAGCCGCAACAGAAAGTGTGAGGAAATCCCTCCAAAGTGAGGGAATCCTTTCTTGTCCCTAAGGCTATCAAAGTGTCTTCATTGAAAGATTTTGCCTCTTATGTTCTAGTGATAACCCATAAGTTGGGATTTTATTTCCCTTTTACTCTGTGATAATGGTAAACAGGACAAATGGGGTAATTTTAATTCTGTCCTCAGTTAACCATGGAGGTGCTTCATGTGCTGCAGAGGATAAACACTGCAGTTTTGGTTGTGAAGACTGAGGAGAAGAATAAATTCAATACCTTCTCCCCATGCTTTGTAACCAGATGTCCTTCCTCATTCTTTATGGGGCCAATATGGTCTGTCCTCCCTTGCCTGTAGTACAGAAGTACTGTATCAAACAAAGGGCAAGGATAGTTGTGGGGCTGTGTTACAAAACTCCTCATATCGGTGAGGTGAAAGTGGGTAGGGGTGGCTAAGGAGTGGGTTTAGACCATGGATAACTGTAGTTGGTCTGGTTTGTGGCAGATTTTCAGATTGCACCATTTCCTATCACTATTAATGTGCTCTTTATTTTTAGTAGTATGGTTTAACCAGTACATTTTACAGTATACCCATGACCTTTTTTTCACACCCATGGTTTTATATTTATGTCATTACTTAATACAATTTGTAGCCCTTAAAATGACCTTGTCAGCACAGGATCCCCAGGCCCACAAAGGTAGGTTCATGGAGGCTTTTTGTCAGGTCACCTGAGGCAATGTGACAGATGCACACCGTTGTGGTCAGGAGTGCACCGCTAAGGTAGTGGACCCTATGGCTGCCAATGGAGCTCTGGGTGGTTCAGGAAGCAGGTCCACTGGAGCACCAACACAGATCACACTGGGAGCTAGAGCATGAGATTCCCCAAGGTGTGGAGTCTAGGAGCCAGCAGGTGTTCACCAGAGCCTCTAGTGGTGAGGATGGGTTTGGCTGCAGCTGACTCCAAGTTGCGGCCCCCGGGGTCACTAAGCTCAGGCTCACGGATTGGCTCGGGTGGACAGAGCAGAAGTAGCAGTCCAGGACAACAAAGGATGGTCAGGAGATAAGGTCGGGGCAACGAGCAGACAGGGATAGACAGGAAAACATGCCAAAGGTCGGGGTATCAGGCAGACAGGGATAGTCAAAGAACTAGCCAAGGTCGGTAAACAGAATCAGATGAAGAAGCACACAGGAAGCCAAACACACAATATTGATCAGCAAGGCTTGGCTTGCAGTGCACAGGTTAATATAGTATTTCCTGTTAGAGGCTGGGGTGGAGCCATGCTTGAGGGAAGATTTCTTAAGCACACAGGGAAAAAAGGCGATCCGTCTCTAAGCTGAGCACAACAGAGGTACTTTACTGCAGATCCATGACACTTTTGTTGCTAGTTGCATGCTTTACATAGGACAAAAGGAATCTATGAACTTACCTTTCTGGTAGCCCAATTTTTGACAAGTTGCCACTTCACTGTTTACTGGCCTCTGCAAGTATCTGATGAGTCAAATCGGTCCAATACCTGTTTCTCTCACCATGCGCTGTGGTTTCTCTTTGGCTCATATGTCCTGTAGTGACCTATGAGCTGTGGAGAAACCACAATGAGAGTCTGGGGAGCACATATTCACACATTCAGAGTGGAGGGGGAGCAGGGAGTGGCTTTTTCAGAAGTGGGTCACCAGAAAGGTAAGTCTACGGCTTCTTTTAGCTGGATGTTTGTCATACAAATAACCCTAAGCTGAAAGGGTAATTTTAATAAATGGTGCTCCAAATATCCAAAACGCACTGGCTTTGTTCTTACGCAATACTAGTAAAAAAAAAAAATGAATGACAAGGAATCAGGAATTATGGAAGGGGAATGTGATCAAGACCGTGTATAAGAAACTAGAGGCTTCAACCCATCAGGCTGCACCTGTAACTAAAATATCACTTCTGGTAGAATGCTCTTTTACTATATTAATCAAAAAGATAACCAGTGTGCCTGTTGTACTGCTAGTGTTTCTATTTTTGGCAGTTTTCAATACTCTGTGAACACAAGGCGAATTTTTGACACTTCCAAGTTAGTGCTAAGCATGGCCACACATTTTTTGGCCCATCATCGTGATGGGCAGCCTCACTGGTCAGTAGGAATGTGCAGGATCTAGCAAGGGGAGGGTAATCTTTACCACATTGACAAAGTATGAAGCTTTGCTTCCCAGAATGGCCTGAGATTCAGCCGAGATGGAAAGGTTTGGGACGCTGCTACAGGTTCACACTGGCAGCAGTTTGCCCCCCCCCCCCCTCTTTCCACCTTTAAAACACATCAATATCCAATGCAAATGTATTGGAATATATAAAAATTATATGAAGGTATTCGGTATCTGATGGACAGGTGGGGCTTGTGTGGTTAGTTGGTTGTTAGAGCTTTAGCGTTTGTAGCATAGCTGTCAGTAGGGCCAACCATGATGTGAAAGTTTCTAGGGATAATACAACTAAAAAGACACCATGGTCTTCTAGGTTGGGGTTGGGCACAGGGCTAACAATCGCTTCACATTGGTTGAAGTTTTTGCTGTGGAGTCTAAACAGGACAGCAGGTCCTTTGTAGCACGTTGGCTGGATTTATGAAGTATTTCTCTAGTTAAAAGGATAAGTTCACCTTTTGTGGCATGTTACATATTCACCAATTTTCAGGGTGTAATATGTAACCTGTTACAGCTGCACCCCCCCCCCCCAATCTTCCCTTTTGGACAGCGAATGGGGGATCTTCTCCCCCAGCTCACTGTCATTCATTCAGTGCTCCTATATAAATGTGAAACTATAAGCCTTGTCGAGCATTCTAGTAGGTCATTGAGTATTCCTGTCAGATTGTGCCTGCCTGTATTGGAGGTATGGGCAGACAGCTACGTTGACAGTCTGCAGGACCATGGCATTACACCTCCGATCTGGTGATCCTGGTTGCAATGCTTTACAGGCTCCTAACAGAAAAAAAATCATAATTTGTTACTTTCAAAAAAATGTGCATTTATTATTCTTTTTTTTTTGTAAAGGTGAATTTATCCTTTAAGATACACTATAAAAACTACAGAGTGTAATGAAAACGAATCCTAAGGGGCTGTACAGAGTTTTTTTTCTGAGGATGTTCAAAACACATCAACCTATTTTTTCTGCTCCCTGGGACCTTCACTTTATTTGTTATTAATATTATTATTTTGTAATAATTTTTATTAATGAAATTTATTAAATTGACTGATCCTTTGAATCTTTCTGGTTTCTCCAGGCGGTAGTCTCTAGCACACAATGATCATCCCTGTGAGATGCTTTACATGTGGGAAAGTTGTTGGAAATAAATGGGAAGCGTACTTGGGCCTTCTTCAGGCTGAATATACAGAAGGGTAAGACTTCAGTTAATACTACACTTGGTTGACTTTTACGGGACTAAGTAAACTGGTGAAATTCTTAGTTACAGATTGCCAGGCTGAGAAATATGGAGTTCAGTAATTATAATATATTGCATTACATTTTCCCCCTTTTAGGCTGGGTTCACATATGCTGCGGTCCCTTTACATCATGGGGTCCGGTGCGTCCCTGTTCACCAATTCAGGTGCGAATCAGGTCTGAATTTCTGCCTGAATTGGAACCAAAGGCCCACAGGACCCTTTTTAATCACTTGCTGACCAGCCGCCGTCAATTATACTGCGGCGAGGTGGCACAATCCCAAGAATCACTGTTGCTGTACGTCGGCTCTGAGTCTAGCTTTTGTGAGTGCACGTGCGCTCCTATTGGCCAGCTGGGAGCCAATCAGCGGGTCCAGCGGACTCTGTCTGCTGGCCACCCGCAATTGTTCCCTGCAGTGACAGAACGGGGATCTGCCTGTGTAAACAAGGCAGATCTCCGTTAGGACAGGGGAGATCACACAGATCCTGTCCTTCCACTAAGCAGGAAGATGGATCTGTTTCCCCAGTCACAATCCCCCATACAGTTAGAAAACACCTGCAGGGAACACATTTAACCCCTTGATCGCCCCTGATGTTAACCCCTTCCCTGCCAGTGTCATTAGTACAATATCAGCGCAGTCCCACTGAAAATCACTGATCGCCGCCATTACTAGTAAAAAATAATGATAAAAATGCCATAAATCTATCCCCTATTTTGTAGATGCAAGAACTTTTGCGCAATCCAATCGATATACGCTGTGATGATCCGGGGTGATTAAGCGCTAGTGGTGCATGCGAATTGAAGAAATCGTGTCAGTCCCGACTGCATTTTCAAGGGCATGGCAGCCCATTTTTTTTTATTAAAAAGAAACAAAGTTCGAAAATAAACAGCAGATTCCCTCGCAGGGGTATTCAGCATTACGGTCCTGCTTCAGAACAAACAGAATTCAGCCTTCCTGGCTAAAAACGCAGCACTTCAGCTCAGGCCTTTGACCTTAGGCCTTGGTCTGTCTTCCCCAGACCTGACGCTCAGCACCTCTGTGCTTGCAGCTTCGTGCTGCACTGGCTCCCTCCTGACTCCTAGGCCAGAACTCCTGTCTGCTGGACGGAGCTGTCTCCAAGAATGAGCACTGACCTCTATTCCTGGGATGATTATGAAGCCAGCGTACAGGTGTGCAATTAGCAAGCCTACCAAAATCAGGCATACACTGCTCATATGCACCTGTGACATGGGGTCACATCTCAACAACGCTTATTGCGATTTTATTTTTTTACCAAAAATATGTAGCAGAATACATATTAGCCTAAACTGATGAATTTTTTTTTGGAAATGTTTTATAGCAGAAAGAAAAAAAATTTGGGGTTTTTTTGTCAAAATTTATACTCAGGAAGTGAGTGAATCCTTCCGGGGCTGAAGTGCTTAAATGCAGACTATGGACGCCCCGGAGCTCTCCTGTCATGAAAATTGGATGCGGGGAAACCCGCATTCAAATCACATATGTGTGAACCCAGCCTAAAGCATGGATAATGTTCAAACAAAAGTCAGGCCCAAATTTTTGAAACTGTGCTTTTTTTTTTTTTTTTTTTTATGCTTCCTTGTTCCTTTAGGGGGGAGATTTCACTTTACTTTCGATTGAAGGTAACACGAGTCACTGGGACAGAAAGTAAAGATTTACCCTAACTTTACTGCTTTCTTGACCGGCCCCATCTTGTGCAGTAATTTAGGAAAAATGTCTCTAAGGACACAACAAAAAATGAGAATTTTCAAAATTGAAGGGACCATAACCTAAAACTTGTATCAAAGGTGAACCATAAAAGAGGACCAACACATTTCAAGGGTATTGCACCTCCTTCACCCCTTGCATGCAATCCCATAAACTGGAAATGAGAAAACAAGATAAACACAAAACACATCTTAAAGCAGAACTTCTATTAAATGTTCTGCCCCTGTTGTTTTAATTTTGGATAGTAAAACTTTTTTTCTGCCAGTAAATACCTTATACAGCCTACTTCCTGTTTCTTGTCTGGTAAAAAGCCTAGGCGTATGACATCATGCACAGCTCTCTCTCTAACGCTCGTGAGAGTTTGCCAGGAAGGGAGGGGGATAAGTCCATACGAGGGCCAATGAGAGCTGCAGAGCTGGAGGGGTGTGTGTGTGTAAATCCAGGAAGTGAACAGGCAGCAGCTTCAGCTGCCCACAGTTAAAATGGATGCAGCCAGACTTAGTGGAGGGAAATTTCTGCAGCATATTTGGCAAGTACAGAATCACAGTATATATACAATAATATGCAAAGTGGTTTGAGGGAAGCTTCAGAATGGCAAAGATGTTGTTGTTAAAAATTATGTGAGCAGACTGCAGTTCCTCTTTAAAGATATAGACATTTTAAAATAGTATTTAAAAGGAGATATAAAAACAAGCTTGTAAAAATTGTTTAAGTATAGAACTGTTGCTGCTTTCAAACCCCAAATCATATACTTGTGAACGTGATTTTTTTCAATAACATAAGACTAATATACCCAGTAGGTACTTAAAATGGTAACTATGATACTTCCCAACAACTGAGTAGGATTGGAAACAAAGAATGAATTCTAAGCTATAAAATTGTGTAAACTAGAATCTTTTTCTCAGTAGAAGCTTAAGCCAATTTGCACTGATGAGGAGGCACATAAAGCTTCCACCTAACTCAACCTTTCTGTGTTTTAGGGATGCTTTGGATGCCCTAGGACTGAAGCGGTACTGTTGTCGACGGATGTTGCTCTCTCACGTAGATCTAATTGAGAAGCTACTGAATTATGCACCCTTAGAAAAGTAAAATAAGTGAGAAACACCAACGCAAGTGACAGCCCTCAAATCCACTTTAGTGGAAGCCATTGCTAGAGCAGGGACTATGCAGCTGAGATCTCTAGATCATCGAGACTTTTATGCAAAAGTATTGCACATGTTGAGTTAATAAAATATATTTATCCACTGTAGAATTCTCCAACTTTGATTAAAGGTAGACTGAAGTTTGTAACTTGCTTATCAGTGTCTGAGAGGCTGTACTGTCCATAACACCTATATTTCGACCGTAATTTCCCAATTGAGAAATAACACCGTTGCTCGATTTTCAATTCAAATGTGGAACACAGATTTAATAAATACCTTACTCGGGTTTTTATTACAGGCTGACAAATGGACAAGACTGTAAAGCTTTTTTTAGTCTGGGCAAAATAAAAGACCCATTCAGTACATTTCTATAATACATTTTTTTCCTTTTTTTTAATGCTGCAAGTACATAAAATTGCTATACTAAAATCGAAGACAGTGTTGTCACCCCTGCTCAGTTTTTTGTCTGCTGGACATAGCAATCTTTTGCAGTCTAGCAGCGAGCCCAGGCAGGACTGAAAACACTTCTTAGCATTTCAGTGTAGCAAAAGCAGTCTGTCATCTGAGCTCACTACAGAAAGTTAGAATTTTGGCAGGATCTACAGGTATTTATCAGTACTTGCAATGTTTTTTTTTTTTTTAAAAAGAAGCCAAACACAGGGAAATGTGCATTGCAGAGATGTACTGATGGATAGGTTTTTGTACTCAGTCAAATTCTTTCATTGGAGTCCATTGAGGGACACAGAAAATCTTAAACCTTATACTGCCATCTACAGGATAGTTGGACACTGAAAGACAAAGGAATTGTAGGACAGCCTTGGAATAACCCCTTCTACCACCAGCATGCTTTAAGCTGGCTATTCACTAGTAGAATTTAGTTCACAATTTTTAGTTTTGAGGATTTTCTTTTAATTTTATGCCACCAAGATTAGAAAATCAATGTTGGTTCTCGACAGTGATGAGAAAATTTGAAGGAGCAAGATGGAAAAGGTTTTCTCAAATGACCAAATGAAAACCACATACGCTGTTGGAAATTTGTTCAAGTCCATTCATTCCTAGAGTGAATGTTAAAAGTAAACTAAATTTTTTAAACTACAGTACTTTCGAGCGACATACATTAAGTCATCAAAGGTACTGAGAATTTTTGTATGAATCTTAGCTGGAAAATCTACTTATATTTAGCCATCTTAAGTTTAGTGGCAAAGCAGTACCCAAGGGCATTATCATAAACACAGAGTGAGTTCCAGAAAACTCCAATATTCAAAGCAAAGGTTTTTACAGTGAGTATAAAAATACTATTTAATTTCTCAACTTTGAGGAACAAAGGAAGTCTTAAACCTTCAACACGTCTAAAAGCAGTCTTACTGAGGGGTTGGCAACACAGCAAACTGCTAACAGGACCAATTTAAGCCATGAGAAATATAGACTGCCTGCATTTAGAAAATTGCCTGAAGGAATATACATCTAAAGCTGGCGTCAGAAGAGGCTGAAACATCTATCTGGTAAATTTTGCAAAAAGTATGAACTGAAGACCAGGAAGCAGCCTTACAAACCTGTGATGTCCTGATTAATGTGAATTGTAGAGACAACCTTGAGAAGGAAGGTCAAGGCTCAAAACCACCTTTTCCCTATGTAGGACCATAAAGGTCTCCTTGCAGCATAAAGCTGTTGCGATAACGTCAGGAAAGACTGTCTTGTGAGTCAGAGCAGATAAAAGAACGTCTGTGATCGGTTAAAATGGGGGCTTCTAAAAAACAAAAACAAAAAAAAAAAAAACTACTTCATTCAAATTCCACAAAGCAGAGGGCATTTAACCGTGGGAGACCCCTCACAGAGGCTTTGACCAGAGAGTGAGAAATCAACAGTCTCTGGGAAAAGAATGACAAGACCCTTGACGGTACAAAGGGCCAAGCGGTGGTCCACATCCAACTGCAGGAAAGGAAGGGTCTGGCCCACAGAAAAACGTGATAAAAGCCTCTAGGCTCACCAAACAAAGTAGGCCTTCCACGTCTAGTAATAGATCTTGAGTGGAGTAGACTTCCTAGCCTTGAGCATTTTAGTGATAAAAATCTCAGAGATTATCCTGTCCCTTAGAACTCGGGCTTTAAAAAACATGCCATTAAAGTCATCACACAGTGGTAAATCAGTTCTTTAAACAGAAGATTCAGACAGTCTGGAAGAGCCCATAATGCTTTTGCAATTAGCCTGACCAGATTAGTGCATTATCCTATGCCTATATATCGCCTGGGCCAATCTGGGGCTAGAAGTGTGACAATAGGTCTGACAAATCCCACACTGTATAGAGAGCATGGGGGAGTAGTACTGAACACTGCGACATCCTACTTTTTTGCAGGTAGGCAACAAAATGATCAGATTTAAAGTTTAACTCCAGCCAGAAAGAATAAAATCTTATTAGTAAGGTATGCCCTTTGTTTTTTTGGTGGTATTTAATCACCTCTGTTTTTTTTTTCTTTTTCATTATATAAATTAAAAACCATCAATTTTGGGGAAAAAAAAAAACACAATATTTTTTACTTTCTATTATAAAACATATCCCATTAAAAAAAAATCCACTCTCAATAAATTTTGGTCAAATTGTATAATGCTACATGTGGTGGGCAAAAAAAAAATCCCAATAAGTGTATATTGATTGGTTTTGCGTGTTTTTATTTACTTATTCTTTTTATATTAGTAATGGTGGCGATAAGCATCTTATAACGGGACTGCAATAGTGCAGCAGGCAATCTGACACTGGGGCGAAACTAATTGTCACTCACATTACCAGCGCCATTATTACAATGATCAGTGCTAATAATATGCACTGTCACTGCACTAATGACACTGGACAAGAAGGGGTTAACATCTAAGGCAATCAAGAGGTTAAATATGTGTCTAACAAATGTTTGTGTGTACTATGTAAACATAAGTATGTGGCGCTAACTGCCAACATAAAGTGTTCCCACACAGCAAAATTAATTAAGTAGTATGTGGCGCTAACTAAAGGTTAAAAAAAATTAAAAGGCAACTAAAGCCGCTCGTGTAACTAATTGTGGCCAGTGATAAAAAAACCTTCTCGTGACAATTATTCAATATGACATAAACTCAAAAAAGTTTGTAAACACTAATAAAAAGATGCAAAAAATTCTAGATAAATACAATAACTCATAAAGTGCATACGGTGAAAAAATAAGGTGCAACTTGGTGTAAACATGGACCAATCTCATAAGGCTATCAACGAGAAGACAAAAAAATTGGGCAATAATGCAGCGTAAGTGTGTAACCAAATTCCAATGGATAATAACAGTGGTGCTAACGAAACAAACTACAGTGCAATATATCTTGAAAGTGCAAATGTGATACAGCTCGATGAATTTAATCTGTACATGTCCAATATTCAAATAAAGTGCAAACAGCAGAGAAAACGTGCAATGTCCAAGGAAAAGATAACACAATATGATCCAGCTCCAATGACGCGAGAAAGATCAAATCTTCATGAAGCAGTTCATAAATATAGAAAAATACATGTGCAAAGAAACAATCGATGACCACTTGATCTAATCACCATCCGAGAGTGCGCCACTCCTTTCCTCCAGCCTCTCACCTTTAATTCAGACCCCTACGGGTCGAGTCGAGCTCAGGTAAACAGAATAAGCTGACTTCCCGCAATCGATCAACCTCCAGCGATCGTCTCGGCAAAACCGGGATGTTGGAGGGATGGCTTCTGTCTCTGGGCTCAGTAAATACGGTGAGGGCATGTAGTAAGGAAGAAAGGTGGCTCCATTGTGTAGTATTTAAAAGATTTATTTCAAAACACACATGTAGTAACTTACATTAAAAAACTTGAAAATCAGCAGAACGAGTACTTCCGGTCTCAGCCGCAACTGGAAGTGGCGACACCTGGCTCCTCCCTGACGCGGTGCGTCACTGATCACATGACTTCATCAAAGGGTGATGGAGTCAGGTGTCTGTCTATTTATATGGTCCGTTCCATTGTCAGAGCAGCAGGCTATACTTGTCCTGGTTAAATCTTTAATATACATAAAATATTGCATCCAGGTGTGAACAATATAATAAAAAACCTTGTGCTAAGAAGTAATGAGTAAAAATATAAAAGTAATAAAGTTAAAATAACCTATGTTAAATCACCATAGGACAGCGCCATCTGGTGGTGATTGGTCACACAACCTCAGAAACTTAAAGCGCTGGTGACATCTAGTGGAGGAAATGTATCACTTAGTTCCTAAAACACACTTCATATAACAACCTCCATAGTCCTTCAGTGTGTAAGGCACAGTGTCTGGCCCACACCTAATGCCATCTAGTGGATAACTGGTAGCAAGCAATTTAAAAAAATTGGAATGTATATCATGGTTACCTCAATGTATATAGAGTAGAGGGGAAATTCTAAAGTTAGCACAACGATAATGTTAACCCTATAATGTCCATATTCAATTAATATTTAAAAGAAGGGACATAAAAACAGAAGAGAAGAATAAAAGTGCCAAACTAATAATTGGATATAAAACAATTAAGATCGAATTCAATGTCGTGTCCCAATGGAGTCAAAGTGCGTATTTCATGTATCCATCTGGACTCTGGCTAATTTTGATCACCTTATTGTCTCTCCAGTGGGGTTTATATTTTTCAGTGCCACATACCAATAGAGATGAGGGATCCTGATTGTGGAATTCTGCGTAATGTCTTGACAGACTGTTTTACAAAACCATTTTTTATATTTTGGACATGCTCCCTCAGTCTTTTTTCCATAGCTCCCTTTTCGTTCTACCAATATATTGGATCCGGCACGGGCATTCTAACAAATAGACCACCCCCTCAGTTCAGCATGATATGAAATCTTCTATTGCATATTCTTTTGTGGTTACAGTAGAAGTAAAACTGGATTTCTTTTTCTTACTCTCTTTAGGGAGATCAAGCACATTTTTTCGCTATACGGTCTCTGAGGGTCGGGGCCCTCCGATACGTAAATCTGGGCTTCTCAGGGAGAATAGTTCCAAGATGACGGTCTGCTCTAATGATGATCCAATATTTTCTGACAATTCTTTCGATTTGTTTATGTTGGATAATGAAATCCATAACAAGTGATAGAGTATTATTGTTTACTGTATTTTTCACTGTGTCCTGTATCAGTTTCTCTATCTAATGCAGCAACATCTCTTATTCTTTCATCAATACCTTCCGGACAATAGCCTTTTTGAACAAATCTCTCTCCAATTATTTCCACCTGTTTGAGAAACGTCTCTTTTGTTGTACAGTTTCGTCTTATGCCCCGTACACACGGTCGGATTTTCCGACGGAAAATGTGTGATAGGACCTTGTTGTCGGAAATTCCGACCGTGTGTAGGCTCCATCACACATTTTCCATCAGATTTTCCGACACACACAAAGTTTGAGAGCAGGCTATAAAATTTTCCAAAAACAAAATCCGTTGTCGGAATTTCCGATCGTGTGTACACAAATCCGACGCACAAAGTACCACGCATGCTCAGAATAAATAAAGAGATGAAAGCTATTGGCTACTGCCCCGTTTATAGTCCCGACGTACTTGTTTTACGTCAGAATGATCGGATTTTCCGACAACTTTGTGTGACTGTGTGTATGCAAGACAAGTTTGAGCCAACATCCGTCAGAAAAAATCCTAGGATTTTGTTGTCGGAATGTCCGATCAATGTCCGACCGTGTGTACGGGGCATTATTCTGATTAATTGGCCCTTTGGTATGTTGTCCATCCAAGGTGTAAAATGGCAGCTATCCAAAGGCAGGTAGCTATTCCTGTCCACAGGCTTGAAGTAGGTCTGAGTAGTTAATCTTCTATCTTCTTTCTTTATCAGAAGGTCCAGAAAGTGAATCTCCTCATTATTTATCTCCCAAGTTAGCTTAATATTTTTATCGTTATTATTTAGGTCAAACAAGAAGTCAGTGAGACTTTCTGTCTCCACTCCAAACAACGATATCATCTATATATTGTTTGAATAGTATAAGCTGTTGTGGGAATTTTTTGTATAGGGCCTCCTCCTCCCATTCTGATATGTACAAGTTGCTACACTGGGCGCATATTTTGCACCCATTGCAATATATACATACTTGTTTAAAGAAAGTATTCACGTACCAAAAATAGTTGGAATCCAAGCTGTATCTCAAACAATCCAAAATAAACCTCCTTTGTACACATTTTAAGTCACTAAGGCCTCTCAGAGCTCACTTAGTCGCTTGGATAGCCTCTTCATGGTTGATGACCGTGTAAAGTGACGTAACGTCAGCTGTTGCCATATAGTTAGGTCCATCGGTCAGAGTAATATCGTTTAATAATTGGATGAGGTGTTTAGTGTCCCTGAGATAGGACCCGTTTTTTTTTTTTCACCACTGGCTGTAAAAACCAGTCAATATATTCTCCAATCCTTGCACCAACTGATTGGATCCCATTAACGATGGGTCTTCCGGGAGGTTTGTTTTTATCCCTATGGATCTTCGGTAATGTGTAGATTACAGGAATCCTACACATATTAGGTTGGAGATACTTTGCTTTTTTATTTAATAGACCTTTTTGGGATCCTTTCTGTACTACTCTAGCCAGTTCTTTCCTGTATCTCATTGAGGGGTTGCTAGGCAACTTTTGATACATATCTTCATCACTTAATTTCCTATTTATTTCCTCTTTATAGGCATCCTTAGATTGGATGACTATGGCCCCTCCCTTGTCCACCTGCTTTATCACAATCTCTTTTCTAGCTTCCAATTTTTTGATCCCACTTTTAATGTCTCCTGGATCATAAGCCTTCTTTACTTTCAAATCCTCTAGGTCCTTCAGGACCATTTTTTAAAAACGTCAATATGTCCATCCTTCCCCTTTGGGGTTTAAAGAGAGATTTATTAGGGAGACTACTGAATAGTATACCATTGGTATCAGGAGCAGTTTTCCCCCTCTCCAGGATTATTCAACATATATTTCTTTATATGTAAACTTCTGGTGAATTTATTATCGACATACGTATTGAATTTATTAAGATTCTTTTTAGGAGCAAACTTCAGTCCTTTATCCAACACTTTGATTTTCTCTTTTGTCAATTCTATTCAACTAATGTTTGATCCCCTCTCCTACTATTCTCTTTTTCGTTTGTTTTTTGACCCCTGCTCGACATCCTCTTCTCATTTTTCGCTTCTTCCCGGTCTTTTCTCCACAGATCTTCTTGGAGTTCATCCTGGCGTTCTTCTCTCTCTCGATCCCTCTGTGGTTCTAGGTTCCTCCCCTCTTTTCGTATTTCTTTCCAGTCTGGGTTCTGGGGTCCGTCTGATGTACCTCAGAGAACCCGCTCCGAGTGATGATGCCTTTGGGACTCCGGGTGTCTTCTCTCTAAAAAAACGATAAGGAGTTCTGTAGCTTTCTTGTTGGTAGTGTGGGGATCTCCCTCTCTTCTTATACCTTCTTAGTTCAAATCTATTATGAACAGGAACGTTATAATAGTTGTTTTGTACTGATCTATCTCTTCTCTCATCCTGATGATATCTATTGTCCCCTCTCACTCTCTCATCCCTTCTTGTTCCATCAGGGTAATGCTGGTTCCTCCAAGGAGGTGCGGGAGATCTCCTAATGTAGGGGGGTTGATAGTAGGGTCTTGGTAGTTATAGTTATTTTGCCCATTATTCCTCCAGAACGTTTTTTACCAATTAGTATTGCCATTCCACCTCTGTTTTTGGTTTGGAGTGTTGTATGAATTGTAATTACCTTGTGTATTAGTCATAGGCAATGGCCCTTCATTCTTTCCTCCATTTTGATTATCAATTATTCTTACTTCTTTCTCAGGGGAGCTGTTATTTGATTTTTATCAATGTCTCTTCTGTTTTTTTTTTTCTGCCATTTGAATACAAGGTCATCTTCATAGTCTTTGACATCTCTTTGGTATTTTCTTTTCTTTCTCACTGCAGTTTCTTTGTATTTCTGTTCCATGTCCCTATTTAGTTGTTTAGATAGGACAATAAATTCATGAAGTTCCTTTGATGGTTCCAAGGTAGCTCTCAATTCTGCTATAGACCTGTCAAGAAGTCTAATTTTCTTTTGTTTTCTCTTTATTAGTAAGTCTAATAATGAAAGTCCTTTATCATTAAAAAAATGGAACCATTCATCTGTAGATTCTTTATCTGCTAGTCCATCATTGATGGGTACATCCCATCTAAGCCTTCTTGGTACTAGCTTATCCTTTATATATTTTTCATGGGTTGCTATATCCCACCATGCATTAATCTTTTTCTCCATAAGGTGGCCCATTTTCCTGAAACAGTTCTCAATGTCTCCTACACTGTTAGTTTCTTGTTTCTCAAAAATATTATCAAGGTCAATTGTTCTATTTTCCAGAAACCTGAATACTTCCATGGTTTGCAGCACAAGTAAATAAAGATCTAGTAAACTAAAAAAACAGAGGAAACTGATGTGCAAAACCAAGGTGAACTAGATAAATAAGTTAAAAGATGTGAGAAGCTGCCAACATAAAGTGTTCCCACACAGCAAAATTAATTAAATATAAGTAGTATGTGGCGCTAACTAAAGTGTAGAAAAATAAAAAGCAACTAAAGCTGCTCGTGTAACTAATTGCGGCCAGTGATAAAAAACAATATCTCGTGACAATTCTTCAATGACAAACTCAAAAGGTTGTGAACCGTAATAAAAAGATGCAAAAAATTCTAGATAAATACAATAACTCATAAAGTGCATACGGTGAAAAAATAAAGTGCAACTTGGTGTAAACATAGACCAATCTCAGGCTATCAAAGAGAAGCCAAAAAAAATGGGTAACAATGCAGCATAAGTGTGTAACCAAATTCCTATGAATAATAACAGTGGTGCTAACGAAACAAACTACAGTGCAATATATCTTGAAAGTGCAAATGTGATACAGCTTGATGAATTCAATCTGTAAATGTCCAATAGTCAAATAAAGTGCAAACAGCAGAGAAAAGGTACAATGTCCAAGGAAAAGATAACACAATATGATCCAGCTCCAATGAGGCGAGAAAAATCAAATCTTCATGAAGCAGTTCATAAATATAGAAAAGTGCATGTGAAAAGAAACAATCGATGGCCACTTGATCTAATCACCATCCGAGATGTACTATGTGCTGCTTTTACTGGGGATCTAGTTGTTTTCATTTCCTGCTTAACGGGGAATGATAAAGCAATGAGTCCTCGTCACTGAACACAGCTCTGTTTACGCTCACAGAGCAGTTTTAGGGGAAGATCAGAGAAGATCACTGGGTGCCGGCCATCAATCATTGGCTGGGACCCGATGATCGGCATGTGCTGTGAAGAATCACAGCAAAGCCGGATCAGCGTGCATGCCACCTACCCAGAAATGCAGAATCGCGTATCTATATTCTACATAGATAGACTTACTGGCTGAATTACAAGGTGGAAATAAAAGGAAAAAACAAAACAAAAATTAAAAAAATGCAGCCACCAACCACATCTAAGGATTAGTAAACTGCAATATAATACATTTAGTTTTTCAGTTTAATACCACTTTAAGTCAGCTTAGGCACATTTTACAGAAAACAGAAGTTACATAGTAGGTGAGGTTGACAAAAGACGCAAGTCCATCAAGTCCAACCTATGTGTGTGAGTATATATTAGTATTACATTGTATATCCCTGTATATTGCGGTTGTTCAGGTGCTTATCTAATAGTCTTTTGAAACAATCGATGCCCCCCCCAAAACCACTGCCTGTGGATGGGAATTCCACATCCTTGCCGCTCTTACAGTAAAGAACCCTCTACGTAGTTTAAGGTTAAACATTTTTCTTCTAATTTTAATTGCTGGCCATGTGTTTCGTTAAACTCCCTTCCGCAAAAGTTTTACCCCTATTGTGGGGTCACCAGTATGATAGAAATATGTGTATTCTAGAAAGTTTAAAAATCAGCAGATAAAGATATTCCAAACACCTGGTGTTAGCACTTCAATCATTCGGGCACCATGGTTATTATGGTGTCAGGATGATTGAAGTGCATTCTTTCTATTATTTTGTAATATAAAATGAAATCATTCAACTCACCATAATGCAGAATCAGTGGGAGCCCTGAGCGTGTCACTAGCCACCGCGCCTGCCACCAGATGCCATGCGTCCCCTATGGACGGGCTGCCACTGCCCTAGTGTATAGATTGCATTCATATTTTTGCCACCCAAGTGCATTATTTTACATTTTTCTACATTAAACCTTATTTGCCATGTAGTTGCCCACCCCATTAATTTGTTCAGATCTTCTTGCAAGGTTTCCACATCCTTCAGAGAAGTTATTGCCCTGCTTGGCTTAGTATCTTCCGCAAATAGAGATTGAACTGTTTACCCCATCCTCCAGGTCGTTTATGAACAAATTAGAGGATTGTTCCCAGCACAGAACCCTGTGGGACCCTACCCCTGACCATTCTGAGTATTCCCCATTTATCACCACCCTCTGATCTCGCCCTTGTAGCCAGTTTTCAATCCATGTACTCACCCTATGGTCCATGCCAACGGACCTCATTTTGTACAGTAAACGTTTATGGGGAACTGTGTCAAATGCTTTTGCAAAATCCAGATACATCATGTCTACAGGCTTTCCTTTATCTAGATGGCAACTCACCTCCTCATAGAAGGTTAATAGATTGGTTTGGCAAGAACGATTCTTCATGAATCCATGCTGATTACTGCTAATGATACTGTTTTCATTACTCAAATCTTGTATATAGTCCCTTATCATCCCTTCCAAGAGCTTGCATACTATTAATGTTAGGCTAACTTGGTCTGTAATTCCCAGGGATGTATTGTGGCCCCTTTTTAAATATTGGCGCTACATTGGCTTTTCTCCAATCAGCTGGTACCATTCCAGTCAGTAGACTGTTCGTAAAAATTAGGAACAATGATTTGGCAATTACTTCCCGAAGTACCCTCAGGTGCAAGCCATCTGGTTCCCGGTGCTTTTTTTTAATATTAAGTTTCCCAAGTCTAATTTTAATTCTGTCCTCTGTTAACCATGGAGGTGCTTCCTGTGATGTGTCATGAGGATAAACACTACAGTTTTGGTTCCTGAAGCCCCCCAATTCCCTTATGAAGACTGAGAAGAATAAATTCAATACCTTAGCCATCTCCTCATCCTTTGTAACCAGATGTCCTTCCTCATTCTTTATGGGGCCAATATGGTCTGTTATCCTGTTTTTTTACTGTTTACATACTTAAAGAATTGCTTGGGATTGTTTTTGCTCTCCTCCCACTATGTGTCTTTTGTGTTCTATTTTAGCCGCTTTAATTGCACCCTTACATTTCTTGTTGCATTCATTATAAAGTCTGAATGCTGATGATGATCCCTCAAACTTGTATTTTTTGAAGGCCTTCTCTTTTGCTTTTATATGCATTTTTACATTGGCCTTAAGCCATCCAGGACTTTTGTTCGCTCCTTTTAAATTTATTAACCAATGGGATGCACTGGCTAATGCCCTTATTTAATATGCCCTTAAAGCGAACCCATCCCTCCTCCGTGTTCTTTGTTCCTAAGAGTTTATCCCAATTTATATCTTCTAGCAAGGCTCATAGTTTAGGGAAGTTGGCTCTTTTGAAATTCAGTGTCTTTGTATCTCCCTTACGTTTCCTATTTGTGTGATTTATACTGAAGCCAATTAACCTGTGATCGCTGTTTCCTAAATTGCGCCATATTTCCACATCTGTGATCAGGTCTGTATTGGCAATTAGATTTAGTAACACTTTATTTCTAGTTGGTTAGATGGGAGTTAGATGGAATGCAAAGACATCATAAACAGTACTTGGCCTAGGGTCTTCAAAAAAATCCTAATGAGGCCCTGCCGTAAATGATCAGGTTATAAAAAGTCTGAAGAATAGTTTAAGGAACAATCATCTGTCAGACTGGGAGCAGTGATCTATTATTGACCTATCCCTGAACTTTCCTCCAAGAGTGAAGCAGGTTCAGCAACACCCAATGGAGCCAAAGAGGACTCTGAGGAAGAGATAGACTAATACTAACAGGCAACAAGAGTCCATGTGTCAGCAACATCAATAGGTGCTGCAGGCAGACCCCGACCCTTTGATGGACAATGTGCCAGGGATACCCAAGTACTGCCCACCCCCTCCCTGCTTCCTTCCCCATGTCTAAAATCAGACATGTTGCTGCTGCAAGCACGGCAAGCAACCCACAAGCTCAATTAGGAGATTAGGCCTCAAGTGCTCACAGAACCTGTCTGGTAGCTGGCAGACAACACTCAAGACTGGAGGGTCAAGCAGTCTGAGGTGACCAAGCATCAATGCAGGCATGCATAGTTGTGACGGATCAGAAATCAAAGTTCCACATGGATCTCATAGCGGGTGTAATAGCAAGGGGGTGTTTCCTTGACACTGTCTAGTGGGAAAAATACTGCAGAGTGCACGTGCGAGATTCCCCCCTAGAAGAATGACGTCGGCTTTCCCACAATTCCAACCTGACAAGATTACAACCCAAGGTCAGCCTCAGTTGGTGGGTCCACAGGTGGTACATAGCAGAATGATCTAGTAGCAGAGATGGTAGTCCAGATTCACACCGAAATGGGGCAGCAAGGCTAACAGTGACAGAAGAACAGTACTTTTGGCATGGTTACCCCATTAAAAAAAAAAAAAAAAAAAAGCCTCTAGATTGTCTTCTGACCTGGCAAGTTAGCACCTCCAGTAAATAATTACTGTCCCCAGGTTAGGTGAGAATTTCTCAAAAGGTAAGGGAAAGAAATCCTAAAAGAAAACCAAGGGATGTGGAATCCTTTTGAGCATGGCAACCAATCCACCTTCTGTAAACCAGTCAAAGACCTGGTCCTCCACAATGGGTTTTGTCTTGGTCTAATAAGCCTATCCTAGGCTTAAAAGCCCACAATTACAAAAGGCATTCATACAGTGCCTTGAAAAAGTATTCTTACCCCTTGAAATTTTCCACATTTTGTCATATTACAACCAAAACCGTAAATGTATTTTATTGGGATTTTATATGATAGACCAACACAAATTGGCACATAATTGTGAAGTGGAAGGAAAATGATAAATGGTTTTCAAATTTTTTTTACAAATAAATATGTGAAAAGTGTGGCGTGCATTTGTATTCAGCCCCCCCCCCCCACAGTCAATACTTTGTAGAACCGCCTTTTGCTGAAATTACAGCTGCAAGCCTTATTGGGTATGTCTCTACTTGCTTTGCACATCTAGAGTGAAATTTGTGCACATTCTTCTTTGCAAAATAGCTCAAGCTCTGTCAGATTGGGTGGAGAGCATCTGTGAACAGCAATTTTGAAGTCTTTCCACGGATTCTCAACTGGATTTAGGTTAGGAGATTGACTGGCCCATTCTGACACATGAATATTCTTTGATCTAAACCATCCCATTGTAGCTCTGGCTGTATGTTTAGGGTCGGTGTTCTGCTGATAGGTGAACCTCTGCCCCAATCTCAAGTCTTTTGCAGACTCTAACAGGTTTTCTTCTAAGATTGCCCTGCATTTGGCTTCATCCATCTTCCCATCAACTGACTAGCTTCCCTGTCCCTGCTGAAGAAAAGCACCCCTTTAACATGATGCTGCCACCACCATGTTTCACGGCGGGGATCAGGGTGATGTGCAGTTAGTTTTCTGCCACACACATTTGCGTTTAGGTCAAAAAATTACATTTTGGTCTCATCTGACCAGAGCACCTTCTTCTTCGTATTTGCTGTGTCCCCCACGTGGCTTCTCGCAAACTGCAAACACGACTTCTTATGGCTTTCTTTCAACAATGGCTTTCTTCTTGACACTCTTCCATAAACGCCAGATTCGTGGAGTGCATAACTAATCGTTGTTCTGTGGACAGATTCTTCCACCTGAGCTGTTGATCTCTGCAGCTCCTCCAGAGTTACATTGGGCCTCTTGGCTGCTTCTCCGATTTAATGCTCTCCTTGCCCGGGCCTATCAGTTTAGGTGGATGGCCATGTCTTGGTAGGTTTGCAGTTGTGTCATACTTTTTCCATTTTCGGATGATGGGTTGAACAGTGCTCCGTGAGATGTTCAATGCTTGGGATATTTTTTTATAACCTAACCCTGCTTTAAACTTTTCCACAACTTTATCCCTGACCTTTCTGGTGTGTTCCTTGGCCTGCATGATGCTGTTTTTTTAACTAAGGTTCTCTGGCAAACCTCTGAGGGCTTTACAAAACCACTGTATTTTTACTAAGATTAAATTACATACAGGTGGACTCTTATTTACTAATTAGGTGACTTCTGAAGGTAATTGGTTCCACTAGATTTTAGTTAGGGGTATCAGAGTAAAGGGGGCTGAATACAAATGCACGCCACACTTTTTAGATGTTTGTAAAATATTTTGAAAACCATTTATCATTTTCCTTCCACTTCACAATTTTATGTGCCACTTTGTGCTGGTCTATCATACGGTATCTCTCACAAAAGTGACTACACCCCTCACATTTGTGTAAATATTTTATTATATCTTTCCCTGTGACAACTCTGAAGAAATTACACTTTGCTACAATGTAAAGTAGTGAGTGTATAGCTTGTATAACAGTGTACATTTGCTGTCCACTCAAAATAACTCAACACACCCATTAATATCTACACTGCTGGCAACAAAAGTGAGTACACCTCTAAGTGAAAATGTCCAAATTGGGCCCAAAGCGTCAATATTTTGTGTGGCCACCATTATTTTCCAGCACTGTCTTAACCCTCTTGGGCATGGAGTTCACCAGAGCTTCACAGGTTGCCACTGGAGTCCTCTTCCACTCCTCCATGACAACATCACATAGCTGGTGGATTTTAGAGACCTTGCGCTCTTCCACCTTCTGTTTGAGGATGCCCCACAGATGCTCAATAGGGTTTAGGTCTGGAGACATGCATGGCCAGTCCATCACCTTTACCCTCAGCTTCTTTAGCAAGGTAGTGGTCGTCTCAGATGTGTTTGCGGTCGTTATCATGTTGGAATACTGCCCTGCAGCCCAGTCTCCGAAGGGCGGGGATCATGCTCTGCTTCAGTATGTCGCAGTACATGTTGGCATTCATGGTTCCCTCAATGAACTGAAGCTCCCCAGTGCCGGTATCACTCATGCAGCCCCAGACCATGACACTCCCACCACCATGCTTGAATGTAGGCAAGGCACACTTGTCTTTATACTCCTCACCTGGTTACCGCCACACACGTTTAACACCATCTGAACCAAATAAGTTTATCCTGGTCTCATCAGACCACAGGACATGGTTCCAGTAACCCATGTCCTTAGTCTGCTTGTCTTCAGCAAACGGTTTGCGGGCTTTCTAGTGCATCATCTTTAGAAGAGGCTTTCTTCTGGGACGACAGCCATGCAGACCAATTTGATGCAGTGTGTGGCGTATGGTCTGAGCACTGACAGGCTGACCACCCCTTCAACCTCTGCAGCAATGCTGGCAGCACTCATACGTCTATTTCCCAAAGACAACATCTGAATATGACACTGAACACGTTCACTCAACTTCTTTGGTCGACCATGGCAAGGCCTGTTCTGAGTGGAACTTGTCCCGTTAAACCGCTGTATGGTCTTGGCCACCATGCTGCAGCTCAGTTTCAGGGCCTTGGCAATCTTTTTATAGCCTAGGCCATCTTTATGTAGAGCAACAATTCTTTTTATCCGATACTTGGAGTTCTTTGCCATGAGGTGCCATGTTGAAATTCCAGTGACCAGTATGAGAGAGTGAGAGCGATAACACCAAATTTAACAAACCTGCTCCCCATTTACACCTGAGACCTTGTAACACTAACGAGTCACATGACACCGGGGAGGGAAAATGGCTAATTGGGCCCAATTTGGACATTTTCACATAGGGGTGTACTCACTTTTGTTGTCAGAAGTTTAGACATTAATGGCTGTGTGTTGAGTTATTTTGAGGGGATAGAAAATTCACACTGTTATACAAGCTGTACACTCACTACTTTACATTGTAGCAAAGTGTCATTTCTTCAGTGTTGTTACATGAAAAAATATAACAAAATATTTACAAAAATGTGAGGGGTGTACTCACTTTTGTGAGATATTGTAAAATCCCAATTAAATACATTTACGTTTTTGGTTGTAGCATGAATATTTTTTCAAGTCACTGTACATGGAAAACAGTGCAAAATAGACGCAAGCAAAACAGATGGCTGCATTAATCCTTTGCTTCTGGTACTATGGACAAAAAATGGACCTCAAGAATATGGACACGTTTAGGACTTTAGAGATCAAAAATGATACTGTTATACTAATAATAAAGTAAAGTTGCTGGCATGTTTAGCAGTTTTAAACACTTGTTAAACCCACATAAAATAATAGTTATGATGCAAATATGTAATCATTTATCATTTTGAGACCAAAGATGCCAGACACTTTATTGTCATCAAGAGACCAAATTATTAATAACTCTCCCATATCCCAGGGCTTTTAGGGCACCTTTATACTCCTTTTGAAATCCATCTGTGAAACCAATTTTTTTTCCATTAATTATTATAATGGTGTTATGAAACAACATATGCTAGGTAGTTATGAGTTACACTTTTCGAACCAGAAAATTTGTTTCTGATAGAGAAATGTATCAAATGGAAGGATGAAATAGACGTCCATGGAGAAAAAAAGGCTTGCTAATACCTTGAAGGCTAGTTTAAGCTAATTCTTTATGTTGTGAATGCATCCTTCTCAGACATGTTTGGTTCGCATAGAGGTGTTAAATGGTGATACTGGCTTGAGATGCTGGAGAATCATAATATACAACACAAGTAACTTTGAAGAGTATAAATCAGAAAAAGTAGTACTTCTATTGAAAGAATTAAACATAGGTACATGGAATACCAGGCAAGAGAATATAAACCAAACAGATCCCAGTCCTGATGTATGAAGCTGCAACATCACTTAAAGGGTAACTCCACTTTCGTGAACGAATAGAGCAAATAAAAAAATATAGCATATACAGTACAATTGCTACACAAGCCAAATTGTAATATAATGTTTTAAAAAATTACCTTTTTCAGTCTGCAGCTGCTGTATGGCAACCTGCAGGCCCTCTGCCACAGTTGGTGTACAGAACTTTCCCAGGAAAGGCATTTCCTGCTTGTGTGGCTCACTGATCTTCCCAAAATCCTGCATTAAGATACAAGTCAAATTTTAGGCAATAGGAATCTCAGTTTTGGTGAGATACGCCCCAATGGTTACATAGTAACCCAGGGGTCAAATACCTCTAGAAGGATGCAGATACTGCAAGGTTGCTCATTAGAAGAGCATCAGCTGATTAGATTAGAACACAGACACTCCTATTCAGGAACCAGACTTCCAAGGACATAGTCGAGCTTACAGCTTTTTAAAGGAGAAGTGTGGGCACAGTAAAAAAAAAAAAAAAACATTCATAGTCGCCTCCCTGCTGTAGCATCGCTCCAGTGCTGCAGCTGTCCTCTGCTGGCTCTAAGCCCAAGAATAGAGCGATCATGACCACTGATCGCACAGTTCTTGGTCTGCTCTGAGCAAAGAGCAGTGACTGTCAGTCATTGATCTCTGCTCTGCACCTCCAGTGCACAATGGAGCACCAGGCTGAGGAGAGGTGGGAGTAGTTGGTTCAGAGGCTGAGACAATCGCTGGTCAGGCATCTGGGTGGCTCCTGACATTTATTATTTTGATGCTTCCAGAGCCCAGAGACGTCAGCTGACAGCGGGTCACAGTAAGTACACTCCTGTTATCCAGAAGAGAAGTATGGCCAAAAAAAGCTTTGGACATACTTCTCTTTTAAGAGCAAATGCAGGTAGGAATCTGCTACAAAGTTTGTTAAAATCCTTGCAATGAAATGTTTTTTCTCAACAAAAGTGGAGTTACTCTTTACCCAGTTAGGGACCTAAAGTCTACCCAGTACATTTCTGGCATCCTTCCTTGATCAACCCTGGCAGAGGTATCAAGCTGTAGGGATATGCTGTCACCTTTTTTCAGCTGACGTCCTGCTCTGTGAATCATAGCTGCTTTTAGCAGCTATTTCAATTGTAAACTGCAATAACAGCTGTTCCTGGTCAGTGTTTCTTAAAATGTAGAATACACTTTAATTTGTCAGAGGAACTTAAAGCGCATCTAGACACAAAAATGTAATATATTGCAGCTTGCCATGCTTTAGATGTGGTGGCTGCATTCGTTTTCTGTTCTTAGGCTTTTTCCTTTATTTTCACTTGATCTGGCAAGATACTCTGTCTTAAGTTGGCCATAGACGGAGCAATTTTACTGTGGCTGCAGGAAAGGTTTGATTCCCCTATCAACACAGTGGGGGAATCCCTTGTGCAGAGCTATTGTGTTCTCCCAGAAGGGGGGAGGGAAGAGTATGGGGAGCCATCCCAGCCGGATCCAACATGCTGGCTGTAACCAAGAGTTGATTGATCAGTCAACTTAGGTACAATCAGCCTGCCCACACATGGTTTGAATCTCGATCCCTGCTGATCCAGTCGGAATTCAAACTGTATATGGCCAGCTTGACCATTGTAAGAACCCTTTTCAGTGTTAAATGGTTTGTCTCAACCCTCCAACGGTCACATTTGATGGACAGCTTGCTCTGTTAAATGAATGTTAATAGCAGCATACTTACTGGCAGGACCAACAGTTGAAAATAATGGCAAAAAAATCCTAAAAAATGAAAACTAATGCAAACATGTTTAAGGATTAAGATGCAATATAATACATTTTTGCTTTTGGCTTTATGGGGCATACAAACGGTCAGACTTTTTGGCTACATAAATGTCCGACAGACTTTAGACGGACTTTTGGCGGACTTTCTAATGACCGGACTTGCCTACACATGATCACACCAAAGTCCGACGGATTCGTACATGATGATGTACACCTGGCTAAAATTAGGAAGTTGATAGCCAGTAGCCAATAGTTGTCCTAGCGTCGGTTTTTGTCCGTCAGACTAGCATACAGACGAGCGGATTTCTGGGTCCGGCGGAGTTACGACGTAATGATTTGAAGCAAGTTCCAAATCTAAAGTCCGTCAGATTTGCGACTGGAAAAGTCCGCTGAAAGTGCGGGGAAGCCCACACACGATCGGATTGTCCGCCGGACTGTTGTAGCCGAAAAGTCCGACCGTGTGTACGCCCCATAAGATTTGCTTTAATGCAGCTAATATTTGTTTTTTCAAAAGTGGCATGAAAAAATGTTTTAAATAAAAGTGATTCCTATTTAACGCTTTATTAACCCCTTGCTGTAATTATTTACCCCTAATTATCTCCCTGCTCTCCTTAACATTTTTATCAATTCTGTTTAAAATTTTTACTGTTCAAAACATTTTTTGCATTTTTCCTTTTTGTTTACAGTTTTTGTAGCAAAAAATCATACGCAGTTTGCAAAACAAAATTAAAAAACTTTTTTTTTTTAATGTACTAGAGAAGTTATTTTTTGTGTCAAAATAAACAGGACAAATTTCAGGATACATTTTTGCATTTTAAGACCTATAATAATACATAATTATTATGGTAAAAATGGAAAAAAAGTGTATTCGATATTATTATTTTTTTTTTAACTCTTTGCCTTTTAAATACATATAGGACATGAAATAAATCTTTTACAGCAGTACCACCAAAATAAATTCTTGCCTTTCCAAAAATAAAGTATATGTCTCACATATGTATTATAAGCAATAGGTCAATTAATTCAGCATTAATATTGCTATCACTCAAAAGTGAAAGTGGCGCTGAAGCCCAGCTGATGGAGGAATGCTAAATAGCACTTAAGGCATGCTAAAATGACAATTATATCGATTGAGACACCACTTTAATGTTCTTTTGATGCTACTGCAGCTTGATAAATCAGGGCTCATGTGAGGACAGATAGAGGACATTCTCTATATAAATATTAAAGTATAACTAAAGGCAAAACTTTTTTAAGCTTTGAATAGTGTGGAGAGGGATTAGAACCCCTGTCACTTTTTATTGCTGTCTGTGCCCCTGTTAAGGAGATTCATCCTCTCTATTTGTTCTGTTTATCATAAAAGAAAATCCTAAATTAGGGGTTGTCCCCAGAAAAATAATAGATTAGAAATCTTCCAATAGGGACACTAGTTCTGGTGACCCGGGGATCCCTCCCAAAAATTCCTTAATTTGCAGGGATTTCCTTTCACTTACTGTGGATATAGGACAGGAAGTGAAGGAGAATTTCCAAATGAGACACAGATGGCAAAAAAAAAAAAAAAAAATCTGACAGTGGTTATAACCCTCTCTTCTCTATCCAGAATGAAAAAAATGGAAAATTGTATCAAATACTTATCGTAATTTTCCTGCCCTGAAGCCAATCCATCCATGGCAGCATACATATGATATAGCTCAGCCCCTATATCCACCCACAGGACCTGTCCAAACGTATAAAAGTCTGACAGAGCAATCTCCCCCATTCTCCGTAAAAATATCAAGATCAAAAAAGAGAGGGTTTTTTATGCTGCCATGGATTGGCGTCAGGAAAGGAAAATTACAGTAAGTATGATACAATTTTCCATTTTCCTGATGCCAACATGGCAGCATACATATGATAAATGGCGAGCGCTAAAATGTATAATCAAACTTTTATTACAATGGACATGGAAGCCTGGACCGTCATTCCATTGATGTACAAGCCCTTGGATCTTTGTAGTGCTTAAGGCAGGTGCACTGTGCCAAGCAGCCTGCTACTTTGAGGATGTCTTCATAGGCAAATGCCCAAATTTAGAGATCTAAAAATGGACCTAGCTGAATGAGCCTCTATCACTTCTGGAGGCTCTTGCCTGGCCACACTAAGTTTTTTGACCTTGACTCTCCAAGATGACAAGATTTTGCTGTAGGTTCCTCCACTGTGTTTCCATCAGGCAAATTCAGACTTCCGGGCGAACAAAGGTGCTCGAGGGGCATAGGCCCCAACTTGTCCATAAGGAATAAGATGTAGGACTTTGTAGCTCCAAGTGCTTTCAGAGCCAATACTCTGCCCCTTGAAGCTATCGCCTGAAGTTATGGAGGGACACTGCCTCTCGAGTGATGTCCCAATGAAGACTGCTTTCTGATGATGCAAACAGAGTCTTGGCAAAGAAATCCAGGACCAGAATAAAAACCTACTGGGGAACAGTATTCCTCCTCAGTGCAAAGTCTCAGGACTGACCTCGTGAAGCATTCCCCTGGCAGCTTACATGCCCATTTTCCCTGTTGAAAGTGGAAAAAGTTGAAATTTTGAGTCCTTATGGAACAAGGCTGAGCAACAAATCCAGATCCATGTGAGGAACTGATAGCAACTTGGCAACCTCCGGGTTGTGAGGTTAAAAATTCTGCTCAGGCTGCAAAGGCTGTGAACCTGTTCCAAACATCAGAGTAAATGGCATTTGTTGACGTCCTTTCCGGAACCTTGACACGATTGAACCACTTCCAGAAGATGGCCCAAGTCCTCCAATCCTTCCTCCTCAATTTACAGTCCATCGTGGGACAGGTGTTGGGGAAAAACTGGTAGCTGAAGTGCTTGGTCCTGACTAAATTGCATGGCTAAGGTAAACCCAAGGCCTGTGGTCCAATCGGCATGCTTGCTATCACAGTGAGACTCTCAGACAACAGTCTCCCCTGGAACTTCATGACCAAAGGCAGTAGAGGAAAGGCATCTGCTAGGTGACTATTTCTTGGGTGAGTGAGGACATCCACTTCCTCCCCCCAAGCGTAAGGGTAGGAAGAGATGCACCTTGCGAATGGTGATGCAAACCGACTCAGCTGCAGGTGGCCCCATGCTTGAGTGATATGGGCAAGATCTTCAGATTAAAGACCTATTCATTGGGAACCTGTCAACCAGACTCCTGTAGGGGATGAAGGGATTGAAAAGGACCATGGCTGCGCATCCTTCAGAAAGGTACCCTTGCACACTCTTCCATTCGCTCTTGAAGGTTTCATTCTGACAAAAGTCCTGGAATGTAGAGTGGACCAAACTAGCAAAAAACTCACTGGAGCCTTGACCTCCTATGAAGAGGAAGGCCAGACTAACCACCGAATGCTCCTGGAATAGTGCTTAGCGTTGGGATGCACATGTGGTCAAAAACTGAGGGAAAAAACTTGTGACCATACAGGCACTTGCGACCACCCTCCCTGAGGACATGTTTGTTGACCAAGAACTGGGCTTTAAAGCCTCCTTCATTGTCCCTGAATGCAGCACTGCCTTAGGGGAACATTGATAACAATACATGCTACTTCATCCACAAAATTCGCTGAGCACTCAAGCTCACCAAAAGCACTAAAAATCTGTCCTTTCAGCGATTCATGGGTGATGGAAACCTCCACTCTGGGTCCCAACAGTGTTGTGCGTGCCACAAAGTACTGAGATCACTGGCTTAAAAACTACATGAAACTCTCAGATATCAGTCAATTCATCGATTTTGGATACAGCCAACGAAAACTGAATCTTCCCTGGGAACAACAAAGAAAAACCTAGGGCCAAAGGCACGATTGGGCCCCCTATGGATCTATTATAGACAAAGCAAATGAATAAGTATAAAATATATACATTTTATTATGAGTATAACAATATAAACAAGGTCATTTAAATTAAAAATAAGGTATGTGGTACCCAAATGTATGAAGAAATCACTCTCCTGAGACTGGACTGGATCAATAAATATAAAACATAGACATATAGATCACCTGAACTGATCCTCTGTTTAAGTAAGGTGAACAAAAAGCTGTGCTGTGCCAATAGGGCTGCATATACCATGTTCATGTCCACAAAACATGATAAGTTAGTCTGCATCCCTTTTGATACTATGGGTCTGGAGCTGTAACGCCTGTTCACCATGCACTTCCTCAGCATATCAATTGAATGCTTTGGGTGCAGGTATAAAAGGGCATGTCTAAAGGGGATCTGGGCAATCGCAACCTTGATTGCGATGGCCATCATACTGGGACTAGCTGGTGGCCATCGCAATCAAGGTTGTGATTGGCCCAATCTCTTTTAGACATGCCCTTTTATACCTGCACCCAAAGTATTCAATAGATATGCCGAGGAAGTGCATGGTGAACAGGGGTTACATCTCAAGACCCATGTTAAGTGCGTTACCTTGATGCAGTGCCATTCTTTTGACCAAAGAATCGGCACTTCCCTCCAGAGTAGGGAATAATATTGCCACTGCTTACTTATGTAAAACTTCATCTGGGTCATCCTATTGCGGGCCTGCTTAACCGCCCCAATGAATGACTGGACCCAAGAGACACTCAAAACCTGCTTAGTCTCTTCAAGGACTAAAAGGACTTCAAGGACTTAGTCACTACTGACCCACTTCTACCTGTTGTAGCCAGGCATAAGGCAGGGGTGAATGGCTTGGTTAAAGGTGCCCTCAGAGCTGGGAACAAAGTTGGCTGTAATGGGCTCAGGGCCTCTGTGGTTAGAGGGGCTGATTGTGATGCACTGAACTCATCTGCAAGGCTGCGTCCTTGACGTTGCGCCCAGAGTCTGCTGGCATAAGTGGCTGGAAAACTCAGACTCACTACTTGCCCATGAAAGGCCATGACTTGCTGGCTTACAGCATCCTTTGTCCCTAGTAAGGTCTCTGCCGTAATATCCACAGACGTTAGTCTGGTAATAGGTCCGCAGGCACAGCACTTCTTACCTATTTTTCGCTATTAGTGCTCAGGGGAGAAGGAATGCTGACACTCACTGTTATCTTTCTACGCCTCCTGGGCAAGACCTGCGGGGATGGATGAGCCGCTGTCCACACTGGACTTGTCATGACATGGCAATGCTCTTTTAGCTTGACTTTAGGCTGGGTTCACACCTATATGAATTTCCCCGCATCCAATCTGCATGACAGGAGATTGTGACTGGCTCTCTATGGAGCCGGTTCACACATCTCCATTGCAGCTTGCACAGAAATGCTGTGCTTCTTTGACTCCATTTCAGGGCTGAATTCAGACAAAAATTTGGCCCCGATTCGTCCCCAAAATGGAGAACTGGGATGCATTGGACCCTTGCTGCAAACGGCATCCGTCAGAGATAAGAACACAGCCATAAGCAACAGCGAGAGTGAGCTAAGTTGCATCAGAAGACGAAGGCCATGCTCATGGGAAGGCACTCTTTTTCCTCTTTTTACTTACCAGGCTGATGGTCCTTACCTAAGCACATGGAGGTCTTGGGCTGTGTGGCAGAAAGTTCCTTTTGAAGCAAAAATGTCAGCATTGCGCAGAAAATAAAAAGGAGACTCAGAGGAAAAAAAGGAAACAGATCATGGACATATGCCTGAATCACCTCCCCCATTCACCTGCTGCATAAGCAAGGGAAAACAGAAGATGTTTCCAGTGCAAAAACCACCTCATGCTTACGTGAGCCTGGACAAGCCATAGCAAAGATGACTGCCACATGAGGCCCTCTGCACAGTGCATGCATGGACGCCATAGCCAGCCCTGAGACCAAAAACAGCTATAAAACCTGGACCAGATAGCAAAAAAATAAAAAACGACTCATACCAGCACACCAGCCCATTGTGAGATTATCATCATGTGAAAATTGTACAGTGTGTGGGGAGATCTTTTCAATCAGAAGTGAAAGGAAATTCTGACCCCATCTAATGGAATATGTGCATGAGTTGAGAATTGTGAACTAAAATCTCAGCAGGGAACTTGTGTCTGTCTTGTGACCATAAAACACATTTCACCAATAATAGTGTATGGGGTCATTGGTTGAATTTAAGTGGCAAACTGACAAGGACAGAACTAATCTTGTGGTGTCTATGCAGCACAGAACAAGCAGAGGAATATCTGCTATCAAATTTTAAGCCTAATGAAGTTAGAGGCAGGGGAGGAAGACAAAAATGGATAGCGCATAAATGTAGGAGAAAAGAAAATGCAGCACTGACACCAGCATCAGAATTCAGCATAGAAGTGCAGAGAAACACTTGCATCAAGGACTCCAGCAAACAAACACCAATTCAGGTGCACCACATGAGGTTCTGGTGTCTCTAATTAGAGAACTCCTCAGCCCCAAAAGACCACCAGAAGGGGATCTCCACATTGGTGCATTTAGCAACCTAAGATTAAGACACTAATACAAAGAATAAACCAGGAGAGAAAAGGAAAAAAAATATATATTTTTTTTTTCGTAAGGGAACAGTATAGGAAGAAGTCGGCAGGCTGAAGAAAGTAGGTATAAATCTGGGAGAGGAATGAAAGCAAAAGAAAGCAATCAAAGCCAGCAGGATAGAAATACCTCCAGGGATGGCCTGGTATAAGGAACGTCAGTTGGAAACAAAGAAAACAAAAATTCTGATTACAAGCAGTTACAACAGATATGGAGGAGGGCTGTAAAGATGTATGAACATATTCAAAGTGTATTTCAAGCTAGACACGCAAAAAAAAAAAAAGTATTTGTATATGTCAAAAGAAGCTTAAAGTATAACTAAAGGCAATTTTTTTTTTTTTTTTTAGTTTTGGATAGAGTGCAGAGGAATTAGAACCCCTGTCGGGTTTTTTTTTTGCTGTTTGTGCCCGCCCTTAAGGAGATTTACCCCTCTCTATTTGTCCTGGTTACCATTATCATTGAAAGTAAAAGAAAAATCACTAATTTTGGGTTGTCCCCAGAAAAATAATTGAGGGGAAATCTTCCAATTGGGACACTAGTTCTGGTGACCTGGGGGCCCCAAGGATTTCTCTTAATTTGCAGGGATTTCCTCTCAATTCCTGTTTGGTTTTGGGACAGGAAGTGAAGTGAAATTACCATAATAAGGACTCATTTAAACTTGCTTCGGCTTCAACACACATTAACAGCTAGTTTACACTTGCATCAAAACAAGTCTTTGGAAAGGCTTTGTTAAAGCTCTCCAAATGCTAGTCAAAGCTCCTGTCACTAAATAAAATTGTTAGCTTACAGTCCTGTTTACACCTTGCTTTTCTTGGCTTTGCTTCAAAAATTATACCCCCATGTAGCTTTAGTGGTGCTTCAAAGCCTCCATAGAAGTCTATGGCAAAGCTCGCTCGAAGCCTCATCAAAGTACCAAGCAAAAGCAAGGTGTAAACAGGACCATAAGCTGACCATTTTATTTAGTGACGGGAGCTTTGACTGGCGTTCCGAGAGCTTTAACAAAGCGTGTCCGAAGCCATGTTTTGAAGCAAGTGTAAACTAGCCCTAAGACACATAAGGGGAAACCAATCTGACAGGGGTTATAACCCTCCCTTACCCTATCCAAAATAAAATCTTTTTTATTGTAGCTGCTTTTTATTAAATTATTCTTGATAATTCTACCAGAAAAGCGTATCCATAGATATTACCTTCCATAGGGTGGAAACACTTCCTAAGTTCAGCAGCAATGTTGTCCCCATTTCCTGCACTAATGCACAGGCCACTGTAGTCACCGCAGTGACCAGCCACTGCTAGATTACACATGTCCACATGGAATTCCCACAAATTGTCCACAGGGTGAGCAGAAGAAACAAAATATGGAAGCATAAGGGGAAAATTAGATCATATTTTGCTAATAATGATCGTTTAACCCCTAGAAGAGACAGATTGCTCTTTAGAGAGCACTATTAGTGTAAACTGGACCTAAGAGATGTGGAATAGACTCCTTGAAGAACAAGTTCTGGCCAGCTCAATGGATTGCTTAAAAAAGAGCTGAATGCATTCCTAAATGCACAAAATATAACTGAATATTACATTTTCTAGGTAATAACGCCATTGATTGTTGATCCAGGAAATATCCAATTGCTTCCTGGGAGATCTGGATTTTTTTTTTTTTTTCCCACTGGAGAAAATTGGACCATGCTTTACTGTTTCTTTATCTGCCTTCTTTGGGATCAACACTGGGTATAGAATTGTATATATGGAGGTTTCATTCATTTACTAGTTGAACTAGATGGACTTGTGTCTTTTTTTCAGCCTATGTAACTTCTTTTAGAGTCACACGGTCAGCTCATGGGTTGAATTTGTTGGTCTGGCCTTCACCTGACAAATTAACAATTGTGTGAAATCTACACCACTTGTAGATTATTTTCCTTATATTTTCTGTTGAGCAGAGATCCATCAGCTAATTAAGTGTATGTATGGCAGAGGAAGATGTATTAGAGCGGGGTGTCCAACCTGCGGCCCAAGATGGCCATGAATGTGGCCCAACACAAAATCATAAACTTACTTACAAAGTTTGATTATTTTTTTTTTGGAATTTTTTAGTAAAAACCTGTTTACATTTAGTAAACGCAAAGAAAAATTTGAGTCTCTCTTACTGGACTTCTATAAGTTTTATCTTCCCAAATAAGAATATCCCACCCTTCACAATCACTCCTTATTCATATCATCAGCACCTTTATGTGAGAGCAACTATTTAAGGATGAAGCACATGAAGGGCAAAATTAGAACCAAAATATCTGATGAGCACCTTGAGAATTGCTACTACATCCATCAAACCAAATACTGATGCGTTAGTTTATCAAAAATTGCACTCGTGTTATGTTGCCCTCTTTTAATTTTATAATTAAAATATTACAAAAAAAAAAAAAATGAAGTTTTATTACTCAGATATGTACATTATTTTTACCGGCGAGTACAAGTACATTCCCGCTAAAAATCGCAGATCACTGCCATTACTAGAAAGAAAAAAAAAGGCCATAAAAATCCCCTATGTCGTAGATGCTATAGACTTTGGCACAATATACACTTTTTGCAATTACCAAAAATATGTAGAACACATATTGGCCTAAACTGAGTGAAACTTTTTTTTTTTTTTTTTTAATTGGGGCTATTACAGCAAAAAGCATATTGCTTTCTACTGTAGCACTGCACATGCCAGCCATTCATTCACACTAAGGCCTATTTTTACATTATGTGGTGCAGATCATCCACAGGTTTGGTGTGGGTTAACTGCAATTTACCCATCGACTTCCATTATGTCTGGTAGCGTTGGTGCGCTTTCTGAAAGCACACCAGAGTTCTACATGCAGGACTTGGAGTGTTTTTTTGCAATCACACCAAAATTGGGATGTAAAAATCAAAAGGAAAGCCCAGACACCAACGTGGTGCAGTGTACCCACGGGTTAAGTCACACTGGAAAACAGAATACAAAATGGCTTTGATCAGCCAGCATTTTACATGACTGGACAATACAAATTACTAAAAAATAACCTGGAAGGGTAAAAGTAGAGATGAATTATTTGGGGAAGAGCCAGGCATCAGCTTGTAAACTCCCCCACCCAACTTTACTGCATGTAAAGTGTTTTGCAATCACTTACTTGTAGGTGGCTTTAAAAATTCATACAAACTGCGCTGTTTAGAAGATGGCGCTGATATCTGTTTCAGTGACGTCACTTGTGCATTTTGTCCCTCACTTACGGCACACTCAGCAAAACATCAGTCTATGCATCTCTGTACCGTGCCTCTGATAGCAGAGCTCCACCGCATCACAATCCCACAAGATCCCTGTGTTCCTCCCCATGTGACCAGCTACATCACAGGTGGTGCGTCATGATTAACACAGGGAGGCTATTTGCACTTATTGGTTTGCCTGGCTGTTGCCGTGGTAACGGTATACAAAAATGAGGCTTGTTAATCTTTACTGAGCATGTAAGAGTTTCTGGCTTTGACAGAGGAAAGGGCGGAAGTACAGATGAGACTGGAATCGGAAGGCAACTGCAAACATATCGCCAGGGACAGATGAAAAAGAAACCAAGCTACAGAAACAGTAAGAAAGATCCTAGAACAATCATTCTTATCCTGGAGCGTTTATAAATGCTATATATAGTGGCCATATGATTACTGGGCATATTTCTTCTGGAGTTTACTTTTCTTTAAAGCAGACCAAAATTAGTACCTGCAGGGCTATAGTTCAACACTTAACAATGCCAGCCCAAAAACTAGCATGCAGCAAGTCTGACTGTATTCATGTGCTGAATTCAAGTTATGAACTTCTAAAGTACTGAAGACCATAGATATGGCAACAAAGCATACAGTCATGGCCATAATTGTTGGCACCCCAGAAATTTAAAATCAAGTATTTCTCACAGAAAAGTATTGCAGTAACATGTTTTGCTATACACGTTTATTCCTTGTGCGTATTGGAACAAAACAAAAAAAGGAGGAAAAAAGCAAATGACATGTCACACAAAATTCCTAAAATGGGCTGGTCAAAATTCTTGGCACCCTTTCAAAATTGTGGATAAAGAAGGTTTTAAGCATGTGATGCTCCTTTAAACTCACCTGGGGCAAGTAACAGGTGTGGGCAATATAAAAATCACACCTGAAAGCAGATAAAAAGGAGAGAAGTTCACTTAGTCTTTGCATTGTGTGTGCCACACTAAGCATGGACAACGGAAAGAGGAGAAGAGAACTGAGGACTTGAGAACCAAAATTGTGGAAAAACAACAATCTCAAGGTTACAAGTCCATCTCCAGAGATCTAGATTTGCCTTTGTCCACAGTGCGCAACATCAAGATGTTTGCAACCCATGGCACTGTAGCTAATCTCTCTGGGCGTGGATGGAAGAGAAAAATTGATGAAAGGTTGCAACGCAGGATAGTCCGGATGGTGGATAAGCAGCCCCAACAGCATCAGTGTCATCGCAAACTATCCATCAACAATGAAATGAAACGCTATGGCAGGAGACCCAGGAGGACCCCACTGCTGACAGAGATAAAAAAAGCAAGACTACAGTTTACCAAAATGTACTAAGTAAGCCAAAATCCTTCTGGGAAAATGTCTTGTGGACAGATGAGACCAAGATAGAGCTTTTTGGTAAAGCACATCATTCTACTGTTTACCGAAAATGGAATGAGGCCTACAAAGAAAAGAACACAGTACCTACAGTGAAATATGGTGGAGGTTCAAGGATGTTTTTGGGTTGTTTTGCTGCCTCTGGGTGCCTTGAATGTGTGAATCATGAAATCTGAGGATTACCAAAGGATTTTGGGTCGCACTGTAGAGCCCAGTGTCAGAAAGCTGGGTTTGCGTCCAAGATCTTGGGTCTTCCAGCAGGACAATGACCCCAAACATACATCAAAAATCACCCAGAAATGGATGGCAACAAAGCGCTGTAGAATTCTAAAGTGACCAGCAATGAGTCCAGATCTAAATCCCATTGAACACCTGTAGAGAGATCTTAAAATTGCTGTTGGGAAAAGGCACCCTTCCAATAAGAGAGACCTGGAGCAGTTTGCAAAGGAAGAATGGCCCAAAATTCCAGGTGAGAGGTGTAAGAAGCTTATTGATGGTTATAGGAAGCGACTGATTTCAGTTATTTTTTCCAAAGGGTGTGCAACCAAATATTAAGTTAAGGGTGCCAAGAATTTTGACCAGCCTATTTATGGAGTTGTGTGACATTATGTCCAATTAGCTTTTTTTCCCCCTCCCTTTTTTTGTTTTGTTCCAATACACACAAAGGGAATAAACATGTGTATAGCAAAACATGTGTTACTGCAATACTTTCCTGTGAGAAATACTTGATTTTCTGTAAAAATTTCTGGGGTGCCAACAATTTCAGCCATGACTAAATTATCAGCATCCATATTTCTTAACACAGGAGTGTTTCAAAAAAACAGTCTCTAAACAAATCTCAGTTGCATGCCTGCACACAGAAGCCAAACAGTTATCAGGGCACCTTTTGTACTAGGAAAGTCATTACCAAAACCTGAATTGCAACTACTCAGTCACAGAAGTATATTTTTTAATGATCAAGGCATAGTTTAATCACATTTCATATGTGCTCAGGAGTGTAGCTCCACTACTGCAGTCACAAAATTACAAAGCAAATTAGGTGATTACAGTATTGCAAGAACCTTCATGACTCATGTTGCCAAGATTCATTTGACAATAACCCATAAAAGTTGCGCCTACAGACCCCACAGGATACAGTACTTGTCCAATAGCTTTGCTTGTAACTACGGCATTACATCAGCTTTTCAAAATTGTCCACTTCCAGGTCAATGTATTTCACATCTCTGCAGAATTGCAGTTGAATTAAATGCATGTTAGGACTATGAAAAACTAGCAATCCTGCAACAGGATCAACATAACAAAAAAATGCACTTACTCCAAAGCATTGCTCTTACTAGCCAAGCTGCAACCTCAGAGGCAAGACACGGCAGAGTTTGGGCCATAGAGGGGGCAATTCCATAAGAGTATGCGAGTTTAGTGAGCCTGTTGTAGCAGATCTGCTGCCAGTACAGGACCATTAGCGAGATGCCAGTTTTGAACATTTGACCTACTATGGAATCCACTATAAACCCAATGACGTTAAATTTGAAATTAAGGCAGCAGAAGACCAAAAATTCTAAAGCAGGTTTTCAGTTAGATCTTGTCAACATACAAATAAAATCCACACCAGTAGTGTAGTTATGTGCCTTCATTTTTAGTATTTTTCCTACCATACTGTTTTCATGGGGAGTTTTTTGCTCAGCTGCAGTAGATCTGCACCCAACACATTCTTGTGAATTTGAATGCAGGCAATCACTTATAAAATGCAAGCATCCTTACCCATGATTGGAGATAGACAAAAACAAATAAAATCTGACCACCACAAAAAATGGCTTGTGAAGTGAGCTTGCACACTAGTTATAACTTGGCAAGGTTGCCATTTTAAGCAAACAGCCTGAACATGTAAAAAAAAAAAAACACACCAAGTCACAGTTCAACTTTAATTTCATTATGAATGTAACCATATAAAAACCATAACTTATGAAAACAGTCACAATGAGCAACCTTTGAGAATTTGTAAAACAAAAACCCTTTCATGTAAAGGACATACAAAAAAAAAAAAAAGTTACAAAATGGCAGCGCCTAAGAAACAGTTCTTTCACCTACATTGTGTAGAGCACATCTGCTGTGGTCAAGTGGGACAGACTTTCCTTATAACCAGAAAAATTACCAATTTAAAGTCTACACTGCCAAGAAACATTCATCACCCTTGTTAGTGGGTTACTAAACAAGTTCCATATTGGCAGCAATGCTATTTTATTTTAGTGCCACGTGATGGCTCTCAAAGTCCAGAAAACACCACATGCTAGCAATTACTGTAAAGACAGTCATGATTATGAGTGGAGCAAAAAAGGTGATTCTAGGACCACTAAATTAATGGAATGGAGTAATACTTTAGTACACGGATGGCGCACAGGAACACAGAATACTTGCCAAGGCTAGTAAAACTCTGAACCTGTGGTAATGCCTTATAACAGCAGTCTTAGAAAATCCACTCTGGATCTTTATTTACAGATTAGAAGGTTGACCGAGGTTCCCTGAAAACCTCACAGGCATTTTCTGAAGGGTAAGTCCATGTCATTAGTGCAGCTGGGACATTCAGGACTGGTCAGGGATTCTAAAAGACCTGTCTGCACACAGGCTAGCAGAACAGGTTAAAAAGGTGTATGCTATATGTAAATAAAACCACACAGCTAAATGTATACATAATGGGTTTCATCAGGCCGGGCAGTTTTGTTTCAGCGCATTCTGTAGTCTGTAGAACATGAAAGCTCACAGAGCTGGCCTTTGAAGTCAATGTCGATGGTGAAGTCCAAGTCACGCTGGAGGGGAAAAAAAAAAAAAAAAAAAACACACACAGGTTGGTTAAAAGAAAAAACTGTTGTAAATGGAATGGAGCCAAATTAAAATGCACATTTTACATTCCCCAAATTTTTAGATACACCACATCAGGCATCAATAAAAGGCAGACCACTGTCCTATACAGACCACCAGTCCTGCCATTTAGCCGCCTCTTCCCCCAGTCATCAAAAGCAGAGTGGAGAGCTGGAGGCAGAACAGTTGTGAACAGAGGGTGGGGGAGCTGCTGGAGTTAACCAGCCTGTGATTCCACTCTGTCCTGCCTCCAGATCTCCTGTACACCTGTGCAAAGTTAGCAGAGTGAAGGGGTAGAGCTGCAGGGTGGGGGCAAAGGATTCTACTGTGACATTGCATGTCAAGGACCTGAGCTATTGCACAAATATGGCTTGGAACTCTGCTGGAAGAAATTTTAGCAACCAGACCTCTACATTTTAATTCAATACCCCTGCAGCATATGATCCTAACTCACATCAAATGTTCCATACACTGCTTTCCCAAAAACAGACTAATACTATTATGCATATGTCAACTTTTCACTAGTCGTACCCTGTAACCCATATCTATCTTCCTCCTAGGCAACATGTAAAAAAACATGTCACAGGATAGGCAGGGGAAGTGAAATGCAGGCTATGACAGCTTGGCTTCTATGGGGGAAAGGGGGTGGTTTGGAGGCACCCAATGGTGCCAACAGACTCTCAGGAGACAGACTTGAGATTGTGTTCACCAAATACAGATAAGTAATAGTACAATATGGCTGGCTGTGAAAGGCTGCTCTAAACACGTGACTTACATTGTTCTTGGCATTCGGCTTCATGCTTATCGTTCCAAAGATCTCTTCCCCAGTTTTAACAGTCAAATAATCTTCCATGTAAAAGACTGTCTGTTTCCAGTGAGTGTATGGAGACTCTGGGCCTAAAAATTGGAACAAGGTTCAATCCATTAAAATATTGAAAATGACAGCTGCTTAGATAAAATGCTCATTTTTACATTTCTCCTACCACAGCAACTATTTTTAAACTGCACAAAAGGTTACAGCATTTAGTTTAGCAATATTTGCTTTGAATAAAGGTCTATGCTCCCAATGTACACGTTCTTAGCAATGAGTCCAACTGCTTAAACATGCCAAGGGTCAAATTACCAGACTATTTTCTGCTAGTCTCAAAAGTTAATGTGGGGATGCTCTCAATTGGGAACAGCCAATTTACTCAGATCAGCACTCTAATGCCATTTTTAAACAACTTCAGGCAAAAATTCTGCCAAAGCATAAGTCAAGCATCTTGCAGTCCTAACTTCATAGAAGGAAAGCACAAGCATCGACCGGCTTAAGCAAAACCCATTATTACCCAATGCAGCTGCTCAAAAGAACAGACCGACATGGATGCTTTACAGATTGGGCCTAGTTCAACATACATTACATTTAACTCTAGGAAGCCAAGTTAATGTAAATATAAAATTTGATAGTTTTTATATGCAATTTCCGGTAGAGGACCTTTGTTAATGAATTTCTCATTATACTCTACAGTTCCCTGAACGCGACAGGTTTGGGGCCCTTTCACACTGATCAGTTTTTCAATTAAAGCAGAACAATGCATCCCTTTAAATTCTATGCAACGCTTCGCACTGATTGGGTGCAATTTTAATAGTCCTGCTTGCTGCATTTTTGGTGCATGTTAAAAACCGTAACCTCCCCAATGAAATTAATGGAAAACACAAAACTCACCCACAGTTGCATTTGATGCAATTTTGAGTCACATTTCACAGGCGCACGCTAGGTAATAAGCACCCAAAATACCCTGGAAATGCATCAAAAACGTGTGTTTTTACAATGGAGCATTGTGACAGCAGCTTCACTTTGCCTAAAATGAATTATATAGAAAGGGGTTGAAAAAGCTACAGAGGAAAAGTAAAGCCCATCAAAGAAATGAAACCAGGTTCTTGGAAACTTCAAGCACCACACAAGTGACGGAGTAGAAGCATGCCTGGCACAAAAGTCATGTTGACTTGTATCAGATTTCCTCCCAGGCAGATTATTCATGGGACTGCAGCCAATACACTGACAGAAGCTCTAGTCTAATGGTTTCAACACTCTGCAGCCAAGGTGTATCATCTGTACCCGAGTGACTAAAGGCAATTAGGATTGTTTTACTTTGTGTCCCCCAGACATTTAGCCTGGTATCACCAGAGGCATTTAAGGAAGAAGCACAACTGCTTACTTGTAGAGAAGCCTGTCCTCTTGTGGCAGCGTGTGAATTCTATGTTGAAATAAGCCACCAGAGCATGGATGTAATCATTTCGCTTTACTTGGAGGCAGAATGGAGAGGTGAAGCTGAGGTCATCAACCTTAACTGTGTAAATATCCACTTCCTAAAAAAAGAAAATGAATAAAGTCAACTTGTGAAGTGTTTAAGCTGCAGCACATGCCTAAAAACACAATGCCTGAAGAATAAACTTCCCTATAGCAGTCAATGAAAATGCAAAGTGTTTCAAGTGAAACACTGAAAAACACTCAAATAGGTTTTCACACAATTATGACAAAAAAAAAAAAAATTATATTCATCCACAACACTGATGAGGACATAGACATAGCAGGGAAGAGTAAAAAAAAAAACAATTTCAAAACATACCTTAATGAGACAGGAGTTTGACACTAGTTGCTTAGGATCAACCACATCAACAAGAGGTTCCTTGATGGCTACATCCTTGATACATGACATGTCAAATCCATAGACATTCTCCCACCCTGAAAGAAGACATTTACATAAGCAACCGAGATTTACACAACATTCATTTTGAAAAGCAGAAGAGCCACATTGAAAGGAAACAATCATTTGAAGAGCCCCTTGGCTGGGCATGGTGCTCCCGTGTTAGAAAAGATGGCAAAGTATTTTTATATTACTCAACTGCAGAAACTTAGCCATTTATTATTCTATTGGTTTTACAATGTTCCTTGATCAGGCGAGTCAAAACTCATGTGCCACACTCTAGATAAACAACCTCCCCCAGCCACTCATTCACACGTGGTGGCACATCAATGTACAGCCAGCCATACATGGATCAAAATTCAGGCCAATTGCTAGATTTGTGTACAACCAGCCTGTCTGTTTTTTCCCCAAAGCAATCATTGCCTCCTGCTATAGCCGGCAACAGAGATTGTATTCCGATGGCAGGGAAGGCTGTCAGAATACAATACCACAGCAGGAGGGATTCTCCTATCCACATGAAAAGGTGTGGATGGGGGTAGAGGCACTCTTGGTTTGAAACAAAAATACAAAATGTATAGGCTGCCTTACACAGAAGGAAAAACCCACACTCCTGTTCAATAACCACACATTCAACTGGACACTAACATGTTCTGCAAGCTTAACATTTTAAATTGGAAGAGCAGACAGGAAAAAAAAAAAAAAAAAAAAAAAAACCTTTTTACACATGAAAAAAAAAATAACACCAAGTACTATAACTTGTGAATACAAAAATATCCCCACATATGAACACATTAAAATCACCATTAAAAAAAACAAACAACTAAGTACATGGATATTACAATACTGTAGAGGCACTCAAAACAGAATCCATATCAATATTAAAAGATTATATGATCAGAAAATTTATATTAGTGGAAAACGATTACTATACTATTACTTTGGGAACCGGAGAGTGCTCATTCCTCGAATATCAGGATGGCCAAAAACATTCTTTGGAGTGGCAAATAGGGCAACTATTCAACTTTCAAAAAGCCCAGATAATTAAAAAATGGCCCAGTAAGGACAAACTGGAAGCTGCCATTAGACTTGCTTGGAATGCGAATGCTCCATACAGTCATGTTTATCCACTCTTATTTTGAGTCAGATACTGCAAAGCATGAGCATATCATGTGTGTCCACATGGCTGCTTGAGGCCACAGACTCATGAAGTATGGTGGAGGGCAGCCCCATAGCAAGCATCTGCATAAGTTAATGGCAGGTCCCATATCTCCAGCTTGACAAGTTCCTAAAAAAATGATTAGGTAAAGTTAGCCTACTGCAAACTTCAAAAAAGTACCTGCTCCAACATCTCCCAAGCCACAAATGGTTACATTTTAGCCGTTGCTGTATAAACCTAGTGCAGGATTAAGGTTTTTCTTAGCACGTTAGAAAGTGGTTTTGTTTGCAAAAGACAACTGGCAAGGAAATGGGGCACAGCGCACTGTATCAGGACAAAAACAGCAAAATCTTAGAAAGCCAATTTTATCAATGTCTTCTCCAATGTGATGGAACACAAATAAAAAGTCACAGTGCAAGAGCAGCCAGGCTACATTTTCCAGCAGTAGGATCAAGAACACTCCCAATTTATGTTAGAAACATGTAACTTGTTATACAATTCCTTTGAATGAAAATGCTACAAGATGAAGTGTTTTGTACTTACAGTGAATCTTGTAGTCTTTGTACTGTCTATCTTCTATAGCAGTCACATAAAGTGTTGCACGATCAGGAAATATAAGCCCATCAGGTGTCTGAATAAAAAACAGATTAGACCAGTTACAGTTTAGAATTTAAAAAGTAATCAGTAGTAATTTCCAACATGCAGAATACAATTATGAAATGAATCTGCCTAGTTTAGCACTTCAGCTTCAACCTGTCCAGTGAAATTACCTAGGAAGCAAGAATGCTAAACTGAAAAGCGATGCTCATGATTCCGTTCAAAAACTTACATTTTCTGCTAGGTTTTTAACATGAACTGTTAAGGACAATTCAGTTTGTTGCAGGCTGGCAAATTGAGATGGGAATTTGTTTTTATTTGACTTGCGTCATCCTTCCATGTGCTCCTTGCTGTTAAGTGCCGTTGTACTGTTTGGTTATTTGGGGTGTGTGTGTGTGTGTGTGTGTGGGGGGGGGGGGGGGTTGGGGGAAGAGATGACACCTTTGCTGCCATTGTGCGATTTTCTGGATGTCCAGTGCGCCCATGTACCTTGGAGGGGTGGGGCCACTCCAGGCAAACCTGCCCTTAATCTATCCATTACTATATATGTGCTCTTACTATGGAGAATCTCAATTTATATAGTTAGGACTGCAGATACTGGGATGCCTAGTCATGGCCTCTGCAGCTTACGCACGTATCTGAAAACTAAACCTCTGTTTTTAACATGAAAGACAGGACAAAGCGGTTTGTTGAAGGCTGGCAAGTTGAAGCTGGAAATTTGTTTTTGATTGACATGTCTCGCCCATCCATGTGCTCCTTGCTGTTAAGGCCAGTTAAAGGTTGGGGCAGTTGCCATTTCTATGTCTTTAACCTAAGGCTGTCACCAGCATGCAACATACGCCACAAATCCAACCAGTTACATTTGAGACTGCTTTTAAAAAAAAAAAAAAAAAAACACATAAGGAAAACCAAAAAAAAAAAAAAAATTACAACCACATCATGAAGTATATTTTACATGCTTACCAGCCATTTATCCCGCGCATAAATAACGGTGTTGAGCATGGATTCATAGAACAGACAATATCCCATCCATTCACTGATTATTATGTCAACTTTTTCGACTGGCAGTTCCACCTCCTCCACCTTGCCCTTGATTATTGTTACAACTGTGAAAAGCAGCATCATGTAAGATTGCATACAGACAGGAAGACATACTGAATAAATCCTAACAAGCATACAACATACCATGATCTAGCTTGTTTGCCTTCACAATCTTGATGGCGTAGTCTGAAATACTTGAGCACTCAATCTGAAAAAAAAAAAAAAAAAAAACACAGCTTAAAAAACAAAAAAAAAAAAAAAAAAAACACAAACTGAACATAATTAAGCGACTTAACTTGGAGCCTCTAAACCTGTAACACTGAAGGTACCTTTCATGAATTCAGCCCTTTGCAAGGATGTATCCCATTATCAAAATATTTAAATAAATCCAAGACTAAACTGGTTTAATATAAAAAAAAAAAAAAAAAAAAAAAAAAAAACACTTTAGTGTCACTAGTAAAATAGCATTTTTAGCATACCCAGCTACACCACATTAAATGACTTGTCTGGACCAGCTAAATTAAACACAATTTCCTGGTGTTCCACCTAAAAGGGGTTGTAAAGGCAGGTTTTTTTTATCTTTATGCATTCTATGCATGAAGATAAAACACCTTGTGTGTGCAGCAGCTGCCCCAACACCCACTAATACTTATTCGTGGACAGAGGGACCTCAGGTGTCTTAGCCGTCCGAGATTCTCCTTCACGATTGGCTGAGAGACAGCAGCGGCGCCACTGGCTCCCGCTGCTATCAAAGTCAGCTAGTCAATCAGGGGAGTGGGGGAGGGGCCAGGCTCAGCTTCTGAATGGACACAGGGAGCTGCGACTCAGCTTGGGTGCCCCCATAGCAATCTGCTTGCTGTGGGGGCACTGAACAGGAGGGAGGGGCCAGGAGCACTGAAGAAGTACCTGAGAAGAGTAGGATCTGGACTGCTCTGTGCAAATCCACTGCAACAGGCAAGTATAACATGTTTGTAAAGGCCTTTTTCCTATAAAAATAATCACTTTAAAGTCTGAAAACAATCACTACTGCATGAAAAAAGTGCCCCCCCCCCCCCCAATACTGTTCCCAAATAAGTGAGAAGCAGAAAGATTGAAAGACTTCTTCCCCAGTCTCCCATGTATATCTTAAATCCAGGGGTGTGCAGTTTCAAGCACTTCTGGGTTCACAGATACTAGCAAGTTCCATGCAAAAAAGTTGCCTGAAATGTTTGAAGTTTTGGCACTTATGTTCACTCCCATAGGTTCTAGGCAGATTGAGATAGATTCTTACCGTTCCAAAAGAACGTCAAAACACTTGAGACGCATCCTACACTTTTTTAAAACCATGTACATACATCGCAGAAGTAAGCAATCCCCAATTTAAAGCATGGAGTCAATTCTAGACTAGCTGGGTGCACTGAAAACTGGCCATATTTCTTAGGCAAGCATGCAACATCCCAGTTTAGAGCCAATTCCCAAAGTATCCACACATAGGATGAGCATGTGCATGTAGACAGGGCAGCACTTTCAGACTATTAACTCCATCCTGACGACCAACATTCCCCAAGATGAGTAAGGCTAGACTACCATTTGCTCCAACCCACCTACTGGAAAAAAAAAAAAAAAAAAAAAAAAAGTATAAAACCATTCCTTACCCCAATTACTTTTTTTGCCCCAGCCTTAGCTGCAAACATGCAGAGGATTCCGGTTCCACTTCCTACATCCAGGACAACTTTGTCCTTGAACAAGTGTCTGTTGTGAAACATTGAGTTTCGATAAGTCAGTGTCCGAACTTCATCCTTCAACATTTCCTGCAAAAAAATAAAATAAAAAATGTTGTTCTGCAATTATCTTCTAACCACCAACAGGGCCTAACAAAAAAGGTAAAGGCTTGACACTTACCTCGTGGATACCAAAGTGCGCATATGAATCAAAGTAGTAGTCTTTAGAAGTCATCTCTTCAGCTGATGGTTTGACGGTGCTCTCTGGTTGGGTACCGGAAACCTAGAAGACAAGAGTAAGACAAAATTACATCCATGTATTTCAGAAAGAACACAAGTAGCAAGTCAAACATTTTGCTTATAAACGCGCAAGGCGCTTGAATGTAGGTCAAGACTCCTCAGACTGAGGCCACACATGCGATCATTTAAAAATGTTGAAATAATGGAACCTGCTATTGCTGATTTGCATTTAAAAGGTATACCCAACAGGTCTGGCATCCTCTTGCTTAATGCTTCACAGACTCATCACCAGGTGTTTAGACAATTCATGGTCTACACCAGGCCTACTCAGCCAGGATTCCTCCCAGTGGTTGCTAGGGGGTCCTTGAGCAGTGAGCAATGACAGACTAATCTCTCCCCTACAATGACTTAAAGGGGACAATTTTTGCCACTGACATGCAATGTAGGGGTCACTTCTACACTACTACTGCCAGTGTTTACTGGCCACCATTTTTTATTAGTGCATACACCTAAGGTGTGCTGTAAAATCAGGTCTGGGGGGCCGATATTCTGGGGGTGCCATATTCTTTACTAATAAACATTTCAGCCTACTGATGCATACTATTTTACTGTAAAATGTGGACTGTTTTAACAGAGACCTTAATTTTGAGTGTTTCTGCGGGGCAACAGGGTGAGAAAGGTTGACCACCACGTGTCAGCAACTGAAGACTTCAACTAACTATTCTACAACTACCTATTCTACTTGTACTCTGAGTGGCTGACAGATTTTAATTCGGTATTGCAGTTAAAACATATCTAAACTGCACGTATATTTCTGGTATATTAGAATTTATGAATCAGGATTAATGAATTGATAGATTCTCTGCAGGTCAGGTGAATGATGATCAGAAATGGGGATTTGTTATGACCTAGATTAGGTTTCCCCAATTGTTAGAAATAAATGCACAAAGAAACTTGTACTGAAGTATGAAGGCTGCCATCTCTTCCTGGAAGGTAGTTGCTTAGCTGTCCAAGATCAAGTCACCGACCCAGAACTCCAGATCTGCACACATCTCGACAACCAGACCAGTGTGACAACCACACCACAAGCCAATCCCAGGAAAGATCAGGAACCTGCAATCTGCAAATACCTCTAGCTTCATATATTGCATTTACCCAAATGGAAACTGCTGTACCAAGTGCTGAGCACCCCAAAGTTATAAATGTGACCCCTTCAATCTTACGCTATCCATGAACAACTGCAGTATTATAAGCCAACTTTACATTAAATTATATCCCAACTTTAAAAAAATGTACATCCAGCTAAAACGTCGTTTTTCATATATTTGGGAAGAATTTGAACTCCAGGCAGGTTTTTGCTGCCATGTGTAGTGGTGTTAGAGATTCGTCCTCACTTCCTGTCCTGCAAGCGGTGGTTTACCAGACAGCAAGGGAAAAAAAACACCATATGCATTTTTAGCAGGGGGAATGCTAGAATAGAACCCCCATATTTTTATTTCTGTGTCCCCTTTGCAGATAATTCTTCAATTCCTGTCTGGCGCAACCATTGTTGGTACACAAGTGAGGGTAAACCTGAGTTCCACAGTAACAACCCACCAGCAATTAGAACCCTCCACTAACCAAAAGTTTTTGGCTCAACACGCTAAAAATTCAGCTGACAAGCAAGCTATTTATGAGAGCAGACTGCAGTTCCCTTAACTTCTTGAAGACCAGGTTATTCTGGCGCTAACAAATTTAAATTAGCATTTTTTGCTAGAAAATTACTTCTAACCCCCACACAGTATATTTTTTAGCAGATAGGGAACAAAATGGCGATCGTTGCAAGGTATTTGCGCAGCGGTTTTGCAAACAATTTGTTGGAAAAAAGACTTTAAGGAGTTAAAAACAATATATATACCCCAATTTTTCTGTAAAGTGTGAAAGACGACATTACGCCAAATACATAAATCTCTTTTTCATGTCCCTGGTCTCTAGGGGAGATGACAGGACAGTACCTGCCACATGCACCCCCCAACCAGTTATAATCTAGCACTGGAATGGAACTCACAGCCAGAAGAGAGCTGGAAGCAAGTTACGTACAGTGCAGAAACACAGATATCAAACATGTCACGCTTTAAAACTGCACATGCTCGAGGAATGGCGACAAACTACAGTACTTAATCTCTAAAGGTGGCACTTTAAAACACCTTTACATATTATCTGTTTAAAGTTAGAGGTCTAGCACTAGAATTCTTGCCTTCTCTCTAATGTTTGCGATACCTCACATGTGGTGCAAAGTTTATGTGTGGGCGACTTATGTATGCGTTATATGCTGTGTGTGAGCACAGAGGGATGAGGTGCGTTACATTATTTTTACACAGTCCCTTTAATGTTATCACTTTTATTCCAATTGCAAGGAATGAAAATATTCATTGTGATCAAAATAAGGATGACAGGTCCTCTTTATGAACCGTTAAAAGCAAAAGATCAAAAATCTCTTGCCAAAAAAACCTTGTTTACTTCGACCCTGGACCGGTAGGGAAGTCATGTTGCACCAGTCCTCCAAGGTCATAGAGAGGATCAAAGCAGATATACTCTTTGATCACCTGTGTGACCAGCAGAGAAACAGCATCCCCTCCTGCTTCTGAACACGCTCCAGCGGCTCATGAGCCGCTCGGAACACTTTCAAGAGAAAGCCAGCCTCCAAAAAATAAAAATAAAAAAAATTACCAGGTTATGGCTAATATATTTAGCCATAATCCCAGCAAACCACTTGCAAGCCGCAACTTATATATACATATTGTGGTTGGCAAGTGATTAATTAGGAAAAAATCAGCCCCATAAATTATAAACCGGTCTACAATTCAAATGAGGAAGACTCACTATTTTTCTGCAGTCTCATTACTTTACACATTCAGGTAGTTGCATATAATGCACATATTTCATAGTCAGGTTGGCCAATACTTTAAAGGGAACCTGTCGCTGTTGACATTCTGTGGCACCATTTAAAGTGTACCATCTTATCCTGAAGAAAGTAGTCTGTGGACCCCAGGAGCTCCCAACCCGAGGTAGTTTGCAAATCTTGAGTGGGACTCGAAGTTTCATTACACCCACAAGGCACTGAAAGCTTTCACCAGCTACAGAGGCTTGCACATTGCATTAGAGAATACAGATGTAGGGCAGCAAGTGTAAGCTCTGCAATGTAGTTCCAGGATTATTTTCATCAGGAAAAAAGTTACATGCAGACACCTATTTGTCCACTGACAATATTAAAGCAGACCTCCAAACAAACAGTATTTTACTTGTCAATAGATTATGTCCTGTTCTGCGATTCACACTTCTCTGCCACATTTGCACAGCCAGGTATAAGACACTTACACTTGGAGTAAACCGTAAACTTTCCAGCTGTAGCTTACTTATTGCATTCTTTATCAGCACACTGCTGATCCACCACTGCCCAACACAGAGGAAGGTGACAGGGAGCTGTAAAGCTGAACCAAATATACCAGAAGACTTGTCTACCTGGTTATGCTATGTGACAGCCATACAAAGACTAGAGGATGGTATGAAGTAGATCCTTGGCAGGTAAAAGTTCACACATTTCTTTCAACTGTGTATTTGTCTGCCTGTAGTACTGCTTTAATATGAACAGTGGCAGGTTCCCTTTAATCAGCAGTGTAGAAAGGATATTTACATCTTCCATTGCAGGCGACAGGCTCATTCCATTGGCCAACTTGGCTACAAAGCTCTAGGAAAAAGTAATGAGACAACGCATTAGTTTTATGTCTTATAACTGAATGCCATTCATGTAGGTGGAGCAGAATGTGTACATGATGAATCACACACCTACAGAGTGAACCATGCTGAGAACACGTGGCTGATCATTCAGAAGACCCACAGGAAATTTGTGCTAACAGCTCTACTCTCATAGAAACAAAGGGCAGGAAGATGCCTTGCTCTTAGAGCTGTCCCAGTACTACAACTCCCAACTGAAAACCTAAAACCGAGAGCAAAGCTTACTTAGAAATTCAGTTTTTGAATGTAGAATACATTCTTCTGTACACCATACTAAAACCAAACCGGCAGATGTGACTGAGAGCAAGTTGTTCAACTAGAATCTTCACCCCGATTAAAACACATTCATGTCAGGAGCCAAGTTAGGATAATACTTTATATTTGTAACTTTCCAATTCTTACCATCGATAGAAAATCAGCTGCTTACCACATTCACTTACCCACAGGTCTCCCACATTTTAATGCAACTACACCCAGGGCCCGTTCACACTAGAAGGCAGTGTGGGAAACTCTCATCCCGTGCACGTTTACTGCACCTTTCAAAAACGCACCGCGGTTGCAATTTGCAGTGCATGTCAATAACTTAGACTTTTTTCACAAGTCAAACACAGCGTGTTTGCCCACACCAGATCACATGGTACAAAAGTACAAAGTGGTGCCATAAATGTACATCAAGCTGTGCATGCACAGCTGAGTGTACAATACCACTGACAGGCTGTGAGTAGAATTTATAACTGAGGAGATTAGGCTCATAGAAACTACCCGAGTTTTATTAAAATGCGAGTTTAGTTCTGGTTTCACATGAATTTTTGGGTAGTCCATTTTTTTCTGACTGTGGAAAATGCAATATAGCATGTGGGAACCCACGTCACCTATAAGAATGTAAATGAAACATCTGCTAGCATCAGATTTGCTTGGGGGCTTAAGGGCTGAAGAACCGCATGTCCTCCTAGCACCATAAAAAGAAACACTTAAGAACCAGGCAGTAAAAAGGACTTCAGAAGGCAACATATATGCCTACTTCTGTGGCATTTCTACAGATAATGTTGAAAATAGAAAGCAATAAAACCCTTAGACCAATAAAGGCTATATCCTTAAAGCACCAATAAGACCAGTTTAAAAGACTGGTTCCCCCCACCCCCAACATTTAACTCAAATCTATAAAAGTTTATGCCAGAATACCATTTTAAAAAGTACCTGTCAAAAAAAAAAAAAAAAAAATCCCTTGCCGGTCCCTTAAATTTTTCTCCACAGATTTGCTGGCATCCAACACTTGCGGGAGTTTTGTATTCCTGTCTTACCCCTTCTAGTGTTCCACCTGCCAGCACCACGTCATTACAGGACCTCAGCGAATGGGTGGAACCACAAACAACGTGGGACCCATCACTCCCAAAGTGGCACAGTCTGAAGATCCTAAAGCTTATGTGGTTCTTGAGTGAAGGTCCGAAGCAAGGACAGTGGGGCCAGTTAATGCCAATTCTTTACAGGGTTTAATTTACACCAGTTTTAGTTTGACCACTTTTCACACACCACTTTGCCCTGCAATGCACATGTGTGCTACACAGCCCAGCAAAACTAATAAGCTGAACCACCAGTCTAGGGCTGGCTACATTTGCCAAGCAACTAGGTTGCAGCACATGTGCATTTGAGGAGTGTTGGTGTGCAATTCACAATGAAGTGCCACCACAGCATGTTAAAGGATAAGTTCATTTGTAAAAAATAAATGCACATTTTTGCAGGTAAAAAGAATGCATTTTTTTCTAGGAGCCTGCAAAGCATTGCACCCATGATCAGCGGATCCTGGGTGCAATGTGGGACTTCTGCAGACTGCCAGTGTAAGCCATCTGCTCATACAAGCAGCCAGTTACACAATGATAGGAACAATGAACTACCTAGATCGCGCAACAGCGCCCTGGTGTTCATGAACTACAAGCTAACAGCCGCAAAGGCTGTCAAGTACTTGTAGTTCTCCCATTCACAGAAATCTGAATGATGTTGCTGTGTCGGCGGAGTCCAGCACAACCCTTTTTTTTTTTTTTTTTTTTAAATTGTGACAGTGAGTTCAGGGAGAAGATCCCCGGTTCACTGTCACTAGAGGCGACAGGTCGGGGAGCAGATGCAGCAGTGGAAATTACATGTTCCATCTGTTTTTCTAGGTAGTTCTATATACCTTAACTGTAAGGCCATGGTGAGAACAGCACCATAACATGAATCTTCTGTAAGGTTGCTCACAAAGACAATAAGTGTCCCACATTTATGGTTTAGACATCATGCAGCCACTGGCCCTTTTAATACAAGAAAAAATGCTGTCTGAAACTACTATAGCAGTATTTTGTTTAAAAGACTGGTGACCCCACCAGTCAAGTAGCTGGGCAACCATCTGCACGTCGCCAGCTTCCCGGTGCCAAAGGACAGGAAGATCTTCAAGCCAGGTGGTGACTGCCAGCCTGAAGATTTTAAAGATTTGGAGAAAAGGCAAGCAAAAATAAAAGTATCTTCAGACTATATAATTAAAATCCCTATTCCAGATTAGATATCATCCCTCTCCTACCCACCTTACTCAGAATTTGTTTCTTACCTGCTGAACGTTTTACTCAAGATTATGCTACCTCTCAGGTGCAATTTCTGGGTGCAGGGGACTACTAATCTAGGTCTGCGGATGGTCTCTGGACAGCTTTGCTGCCCAACCCCCTCCCCAGACTCCAATGTCATTCCCCTTCTGAAACCTAGCAGATGGACAGACAATAGGAACTGTCCACATTGCAGAGGCAGTGACATGGTCACCCAAAGAAGGACCCCAAGGTAAGCAGATAGAGGAAACTTGGGAACAGAGCATCAAACCACCACAACCAAGTACAAATGGCATTTAGATTGTTTTCTTCCAGTGGTCAGTTGGGGTTAATTTAATCCCAGAGATAAGTTTTAAAGCGCATTTAATAGTGAGGCAATGGGATTGATTCACTAAAAGGAGACACTAATGCTAACTGATCAAAATAAAACTATTCAACACCCAATCACGTGAAAATCCAGTTTCTTCATTTCCCTTACAAATTCTTTGGGTTTGCTGAGTAAATTTAAACTGCTGGGGGAGAATTACATGAACACAATGGACTTGATCTAGAAGTGGTTATACAGGTTGGATAGCTGATAAGCTTAAAGCAGTGCTCCGTCCAAAAGCCAAAGTTCCTGTTTGTACATCTCCCATTTTTTGGGGGAGGGAGGAAATTTCCCACCTCAGATCACCACGGCAATCAGTCGGAAACTCATCTCCCCGGCTTGTGGATGCGCAGTAGGAAACCATCTGTGAAGCTGTAACACCTCACTTCCTGTTTCCCTTACTTGCTATGGCAGCACCCAATGCCACGCGATGATTCGGTTTGGGTGAGGACATTGTGTACAGTTGCAGTGCGGTCCCATTCATTTGAAAGGAGGATATAGTTCCAGCTACAGCCATGACGCAAAGCATTGTGGCATGTGTACATCCCCCCACTCTTGCCTCTGCAGCGAATGGGGGAGCAGTTAAGGGGCAGTAAACATGGTTTACCATGAGGTTTTACTGCCCCTCAATTGCACCTGTAAACAAGCCAATACTGAACACAGGAGGTTGCTCACTGTGCACGGACCCATTCAGGACACTCTGCTTTCATTGAGAAAATGCAAAGTGCTTTGGTTGGATGAGCTGGAGAAACATGTTGGTGATGTCATGATCCCCACCTCGTTCACAGAACACTTTGCATGTATGCAAGGATTCCCAGAACTGCCCCTGTGCCAAGTGAGGGGCCTTTTGTGCTCAGTAAGCATCAGGGCTGATGAACATCACTGCCCAAGTTATTTTCAACTTCCATGGGGATCCCACAGGTACGGCACACCCATACTTAGGCTAGGTTCCCATATGTGAGCAATGATGCTCCTGGCCCACAGGCAAAATTAACTGTTCATTAAACATGGGTGCAATTCTAGCATTATGCAACACATTTTTAAAAGAAGTCTCAGTGACTTCTTTCCTTGCAGGTACAGCAGCCCATTCAAATGAATGGGCTGCTATACTTGAAACGTGCATGTACAAGTGTGAAGACTTATATTGGCCCAAGCTAAAACAACGCAAGACTATTCATAAATCTTCAGATTTAAAGTGGCATTGAACCCAAAAGCAATTATATTGCAGGTTACCGATTCTTTGATGTAAAGGATGTATTTTTTTAGCCCCTTCCTATCATCACTTGGTGAACTGGCCAGTAAAGCCTGGTACACACGATGAGAATATCAGATGAATTCTTGTTTTTGCATGCTAGTCTCATATCAAAAAGGAACAGGTTACATAAAGTTAAATTGTAGTGCAGCAGAAATAAACTTTGGAAGTGACGTAATGCATTAATGTCCGAGCATGTGTGGTCTTGGTCACAAATTCTCATACAAATACTATACTAACTACATGAAAAACATTCTAGAAAAATGTGTATTGTCTGAAAGCGGTATTTTTCACCCAATTTTCTCTGTGTGTACTAGGTATTAGTCTTAACATAGTAAGCTGTCCTACAAAATGTGACAGTGTTGAGTAAACGTTTATTGCTTCTTGGGGTGCCTACAATGATCAGGTTAAATGCAAAACCTTTATCACAAAAAAAAAAAAAAAAAACTACTGTACGCTGTAATAAAGCGAGGGCTGGGGTTTGGCTTCAATTTGTTGGTGTATGTAAATCTGCTAGTACAGCTAAGGCCCCTTTCAGATGGTGCAAACCCCACCAAGCGGATCCACCTGCTCAGTGGGGGATCTGTCCGCTGATTCTCCACCAAGCAGGCAGGTCACAGGACCGCTAATACAGAGCAGACACGACCTGCAGTTCTCTATGGGGCAGAACAGATGCCCATCGGTCTGTTCTTGGCAGACGGGTGTAAACAGACACATCCATCTACATCCATCTCCCCATAGAGAGCAATGGGTGGTCCGATCAAGCCTGTCTGAAAAACAGACCTGATCGGTCCACTTGTGTGAAAAGGAGCCTAACACCCCCCCCCCCCCCCCCGACTGACATGGGTGCTGTGCAAAATGTGCCCCACCATCCAGAGCGGGGGCAAGCTAATACAAGGTGGAGTGTTACTGGCCAGATCACCAGGTGATAACATGGGGAAAAAAAAAAAAATCTAAAAATAAAACTAATGCAGCCACCACACCTAATGATTGGTATGCTGCAATATATGCCATTAAGTAACCCATTGGCTTCTAGAAGCAAGCACGTGTGTGAAGGCCCATCTACTCCCAGAGGCCGGCAAATCACTTGGATCATTCTAAAAGAAAATGGGGGGGATATATATAACACACACAGGAGGAATGTGATATTAGATCCCCGGTAATATACGGAGAATTGATGAGGATAGGCCGCTGTGTAGCGGCACAAAGGCCCGGATTCGCCATGCACATCCCACGTGGGGGGACTCTAGCACAAGGCAGCCCTTTGTACGGCCGGCATGTGGGCGGAGCCAAGAACGCCGGACAAAGCGAGCCCCACTGAATACGGGGCGCACGGCGCGAGAAACACGCGGGCGCGTGACGTCAGCACCAGGGCCTGGTCACACCGCTAAGCCCGCATCTCCTACACGCACAGCTCTACATCCGGGGCCCTTCAGACAACGGGGCCTACCCGACCCGTACCTCGCCGCCGAATGAATTACACAGAAAGGCGACCCTTCCCTCTCTCCCCCCCCCTATATTTTACCTCCATGTTACAGGTGCTCGCTTCCGCCATGTTGCCAGCGTCGAGTCTCTCTCGCCTCCTACACGCCACGCAGTTCGAAGCCTATGAATGGAAGATAGGCTTCCGGAGAGAGAACTGCGACATGCGGTGAGGCCCGGCTCTATATGAATCCTCGGAAAGCTCCGCCCACCGCTGCAATCGCCTGGCGCGCTTCACGCTCCTATCACAGCCAATGGGGAGAGGCTGAATACGGGGGCGGGGTTCCGGCACACACTATGGTTTGATTGGATGTAACCGCTAAATCTTAGTCATTCACTAAGGGGAAGGGAAACGCCCCTTCACGGCGATAGGCTGGTCTGTCAAGACGCAGCGTCCTGAAGTGATATAATGGAGGCTGCGGTCACTGGGCTCCAGTCTGAACTCTGAAGATGCGGGAAACTGATGAGAAGAGCGCTCAAAACACTATTATATTTGCGAATGTATTAAATATAATAAATAAATCATTATTCATTGTTTTCAGTCTATTTTGTGATATATTAGGCCTAAGACTAGCACATTTCTGTGTGTGGGGAATGCACACTAAGTCTGCTGTGCTTTAGCAAGGGTGCCGTTACTTAACCACTTCCCACCCGCCGGCTGTCAAATGATGGCTGGGCGGCGCGACTCTCGTTCTGGGTGGACGTCATATGATGGCCCTCCAGAACGATCGCTCTTGCGTGCCTGTGGGGGTGCGCATCGCGGCGATCGTTGTTGCGGTGTGGCAGTCTGACACACCAATCTTGGTAAAGAGCCTCTGACAGAGGCTCTTTACCACGTGATCAGCCGTGTCCAATCACAGCTGATCACGATGTAAACAGGAAGAGCCGTTGATTGGCTTTTCCGCACTTACGCCTGACAGACACGAGTAGAGGAGAGCCAATCGGCTGCTCTCCTGACAGGGGGGGGGTCTGTGATGACTGTTTATCAGCTCAGGACCACCAGGGATGCCACCCTAGACCACCAGGGAAATGCCAATCAGTGCCCATCCCCGATGCCTGCCAGTGCCATCAGTGATCCCTATCAGTGCCACCCATAAGTACCCATCAGTGCAGCCTTTCAGTGCCCATCAGTGTCACCTATCAGTGCCACCCCTGAATGCCCATCAGTGCCGCCTATCAGTGCCCACCAGTGCCTATGGTCAGTGTACATCGGTGCCGCTTTATCAGTGCCCATCAGTGAAGGAGAAAACTTACATATTTACAAAATTTTATAACAGAAACAAAAGAAAAAAATTTTTTTTTTTTTTAATTTTAGGCATTTTTTTATTTGTTTAGCAAAAAATAAAAAACGCAGAGGTGATCAAATACCACCAAAAGAAAGCTCTATTTGTGGGAACAAAATGAAAAAAATTCTGTTTGGATACAGCGTAGCATGACCACGCAATTGTCATTTAAAAAGCGACAGCGCTGAAAGCTGAAAATTGGCCTGGGCAGGAAGGGGGTGTAAGTGCCTGGTATTGAAGTAGTATTAATAAGGCTCAGTTCACATATGTGGAAGCGTCTTTGTGCATGCATGTTATGGGTATGAAGCCCATTCAATTCAATGGGGTGCCTTATGCGCAAAAACCCGCAGGAAAGAAGTCCCTCACCATTTTAAAAAAATATTTCTGCCCTGAATTGCACGGTGCTGTGTCACCATGCCATTTAGTTTGTGCAAAATCATGCAGCTGATGAACAGGGGCACCTTTCATTCTAAAGCCTCGTACACACAATCCGATTTTCTGCAGACAAAACCGCAGACTTTTGTCCGAAGGGCGTTGGCCCCAAACTTGTCTTGCATACAAATGGCACACAATTGTTGGCCAATAAACACGAACGTAGTGATGTACTACATGGTTTTTTAGCTCTTTAGCGCCACCCTTTGGGCTCCTTCTGCTAATTTCGTGTTAGTAGGAGTTTGGTAAATGTTGATTTGCGCTTTTCATTTCACAATTTTCAGTTTGTTTCTGAACGTCCGTTCATCAACCAGACATGTTGTGGAATCGGAGGAGATGTGTTATTTATTATGGGCCTTGGAGTTATTGCTTTGACCCAAGTCCAGTCCAGGAACAGAAGGAGGAGGAGTTCTTGGACCAAAAATTGGTTGCTTTATTAATCGTAACCAATTATGTCATATGCCTTTGCTGCGGGAGCTCCAGGAGAATAATCCAGATGATGACAGACCCCTGCTTTCACCAACTCTTGGCATTGTTGACCGCCTATATTAAGAAGCAGGACACATGCATGAGACTTTTATTTTATTTTTTGGTTGAATAATGATTTGATTTAGTATACTTTCTATATTTTTAGATGCATAGAATGCACTTTTTGGTTAAGTTCTATTGGCAGATAGCATGTCTAATTTTATTTGTTTTCTTTTTTTAATGCACAATAAAAAAATTGTGTAGAATAATACTTGGCTATGTGTTTTACTTCAAATGGCAGTTACAGTTTAAAAAATACAATGTAAAATTGACAAGGAACACCAACATAGTTGTATCTTTGATCCTAAAAACTATGGGATAATGGTGTTGTGGTAACTTGCACCAAAAAAAATAAAAATAAATAAATAACAAGCATAATAATATTATTCTTGATATCACTAGAAAAAAAATCCTTTGAAAATCCATTTGCAATAACTTCATCAGTATCACCAGCAAAGCAGCTTCATTATTATCCCATTAAGGCCCCTTTCACACCAAGCCGCCCATAGCGTCGGCGGTAAAACGCCGCTATTTTTAGCTGCGTTTTACTGTCGGATTTGCGGCGCATTTCGGCCGCTAGCGGGGTGCTTTTACCCCCCCCCCCGCTAGCAGCCAAGAAAGGGTTAAAGCTGCCCGCAATGCGCCACGTTTTACTGGCGGTATCCCAGCGCTGCCCCATTGATTTCAATGGGGAGCAGCGGTGGAGGAGCGGTAAACACAAAGAAGCTGCTGGCAGGACTTTCCTGACTTCCTGCCAGCGCACCGCTCCGGTGTGAAAGCCCTCGGGCTTTCACACTGGAAACAATGGAGCAGCTGTTTGAGGGTGGTTTGCAGGCTCTATTTTTAACGCTATAGCGCCTGCAAAACGCCCTCGGTGTGAAAGGGGTCTTAAGAAGAAGAGAATGTGAGTTGCATTTTGAGATTTCATAATTTGCCACGTCACGAATGTTAATTCTCCATTACAAATGCTAGTTTACAAGACCGCCAAAAACTTGCATAAATCGCATATAAAATCGCATATGAAACAAGAAAACTGCTAAATAGATAAAAACTTGCATAAATCAAGCAAAACTGAAAAATACATACAAGGCCAAAAGATCACATATATATGGAAAGTGCTATAATAAAAGTGCAAAAATATGTGACTTGATGTGATTGCTTGACCTCGTGATACCCGTCACCTCTAGTAAAAGGAAGGTTTACCGGACCACCAGCGACCCCCCTTACACAGGGAGGTCAAAGAGCGCAAATTGGATCGCAGATCCCCAGAAATGAACTCCAGATCTCCTGGGCCTCCTTGATCTCTCAGGCGTCTCTGGTCAGTATCCTGAACGGTCTCTCAATCACAGTAAGTATCCCAAGTGTTCAAAAGATTATGCAAATCTTGCAAAAAAGATATGATACTCCAAATAGTGTGATGTTGTTTCATCAAGACGATTTATTGGAGTAAATGATACAATGCTGTTTGGGAGCTTTCACAAGTTTTCACAAGTCTCCAATTAGCTTAAAAACAGATTTAAAACAAAGAGTTGCTAGCAAGTAAAAAAAGTCCTGTATACAGACATTTAAAAAGCAATGTAAAAAATTAAATTGACTTTTTTTTTTTTAGATATTCACTATATATATATGTTTTCACCATATTTTTTGCACTTTTATTGTAGCACTTTCCATATATATATATATATATATATATATATATATATATATGATCTTTTGGCCTTGTATGTATTTTTCAGTTTTGCTTGATTTATGCATGTTTTTATTTATTTAGCATTTTTCTTGATTCATATGCGATTTTATATGCGATTTATGCAAGTTTTTGGCAGTATTTAACATTTTCTTGTTTATATGTGATTTATGGTAACACTGTTCACATTATATGGTCACTAATTTGCACTTTTTTGTAAGTTGTGCTCAACAACTTGCTTCATATATTTTAGCGCTGCACTTTTTTCTACACATTTATTTTATACCTCATATCTGGGTTATAGTGTTCAGCTGCTGAATGCTGTTTTTTACCAAGCGCGAATATTACCCCCTTTTTTAGTTTACAAGACCGACCGCTTCTGGCTCGTCCTTGCTTCCGAGCATGCGTGTTTGTACTTTGGACTTTTTTCTGACGGACTTGTGTACACACGCTCGGAAAATCCGACAACACACATTTGTCCGTGGAAGATTTTAAAGCCAACCATCCAACATTTGTCTACGGAAAATCCAACAACAATTGGCTGTTGGAACTTACAAACGGTCGGATTTTGCGCCAACAGCCTGTCATCACACATTTCCCGTCGGAAAATCCGATCGTGTGTACGAGGCTTTAGAGTAGATTCACATTTGTGCGGGTACAGTAGTCTATTCATTTGAAAGGGCTGCTGTACCTGCAAGAAACCCACGGAAAGAATTCCTTGGCCCTTTTTTAAAAACATCACATGGAACTGCATGGCGCTGCAGCACTGTGTGATTATGCGCAAGTAAAAATGCACCACATGTTCTGATGTGTGGGAGTGCTATTAGGAATTAATGTCTGCTAAAAAGCAGCGTCTTTTACCTGTGGGTCAGGAAATCACTAGATTGTTCACACCACTTGTGGTGTGGGAAACCCACATTTCCAGGTGGGTTTCCAGCACCCAATGGAAACACACTGCCCTCTTTTAGATGCACATGGGTGCCGTTAATTGTTAATGGCACGCCAAACACATCTACGAAACGCACGTGCATTTGTGGCAAACAAAACGCATGGTACCATAGTGCCATGCAGTTTGGTGCAGCACAATTTTGAGGCTGGATTCACACTTAATCTGGATGCGGCCCACAGCAGGGGGTCGGTGCGTCCCTGTTCCCTGTTTCAGGGACGAATCAGGCCCAAACTTTTGCCAGAATTCGGACCTGAAACAGATCCAAAGACGCACAGGACACCTGTTCAATGCACTCCGCGGCCGCCCCGGGGATGCATGAACCAGCTCCATTGCGAGCCGGTCACACTCTCCTATCATGCGAATTGGATTGCATCCAATTCGCATAAGTGTGAACCCAGCCTAAAAGTTGTGCCTGCAATATTTTTTGCATGTTCCCATGCGTTTGGCAGCCCATTGAAATGAAAGGGCTGTTGGGAACGTGCAAAATTGTGCGAATTGTGGTGTGAACCAGCCGTAAATGGCACCCCCACACATTGACAGCAGAGGCGCGATTTAGTGTGTGTGCTAACCAGCATGCTGCTGCTGCATGATTTTAGTGTGGCACGATTTAAAAAAGGGTCAGGGACTTTTTTCTCCCATGTTTCTGGCAAGTAGGGCAGTCCATTGAAATGGAAAGGCAGCCCTACCAGCAACATGCATGTGCAAACGCGCTTGAACAAGTAGGGAACAGAGCCTTATGCCGTGTACACACGACCGGTTTAGCCGTCGGAATAAACTCGGAAGGTTTCTCCGTCAGAACTCCGACGGAATTCCGCTTGCCTACACACAGTCAATCCAATGTCCGACCGTCCAGAACGCGGTGACGTACAACATGTATGACGGGACTAGAAAAAGGAAGTTCAATAGCCAGTAGCCAATAGCTTCCGTCTCGTACTTGCTTCAGAGCATGCGTCGTTTTTGGTCTGTTGGAACAGCATACAGACGATCGTTTTTTCCGACAGGAATTGGTTCCGTCGGAAATATTTAGAACATGTTCCATTTCTAGGTCCGTCAGAATTTAAAAAAAAAAAAAAAAAAAAAAAGTCCAATGAGGCATACACACGATCGGAATATACGATGAAAAGCTTCCGTCTGACTTTTTCTGTCAGACATTCCGCTCGTGTGCACACGGCATTAGGCTAAGTTCACATCTTTGCAAATGAGGAACATGTGCAAAATCACATGCGTTCCCGACTTGCAGAGAAACGCGATGCACTTTAGCAGATGCATGGGAGGTGCCATTGGTTGTTAATGTCATCCTAACACATCGGCAACCACAGAACGATTTCACACGCACTAAACCACATTGGTGCCACCACATAATGCAATTCAGAGCATCGCAGTTTCTAAAAAGAGTATGTGACTTTTTTCCCATTTCTCATGGGACTATCAGTCCATTGAAATGAATGGGTTGCCGCACCCATGATGTACACACACACACAAACATGAATGGGGCATTAATTGTTCATAATTCAGCTCAATACGACCACATAGTAAGGCCGACAGGCCTCACATTTGTAGATTCTCTTCTACCCTCAGATATCAAGTTATGATGGGAAATGCGGATTGCAGAGGAAATGGGTATTACCAAGTCAATTGTTCATGAAATCATGACTCAGGATTTGAACACGATAAAGGACACTATTTTGGAAGACTACATATGCTCTGAATGCTATCCCAACTTCCAGGGATGCTATGAAGAATGGAAAAATCGCTGGAAGAGTTGTGTATACTCACAAGGTGCATACTTTGAGCCAGTGTTTTTTTTTTGGGGGGGGGGGGGGTCTGGCAAACAACCACCCCGTTGGTCGGTGGCATCTTAGTCAGCACACCCCCCCCCGCACTTACCCAAGCAGGCCCCGGAGGGTGGGTTGCAGGCTCCGGCAGGCAGAGCGGGCATCAGTGGGTAGCGAGCACCGGTGGCAGTGGTGGGCTCCGGTAGCAGCGGGCAGTGGGCCCTGGTGGCAACGGTGGGCTTTGGCAAGTTGCAGGCTCCGGCAGCGGGCTTCTACGGAAGGCGGGAAGGCTCCTGTGTCTTCTGTGCGGCTCCTCCCTTCTTCTCCTAGGCATCCAATAGGATGGCCTGTCCTTTCAGCAAATCGGGTGATGGGAATCAGACCCGCTTCCCAGTTGGCAGGAAGGGGGATCAGTGTTGCAACAGCAAATATTAATTCACTGTTGCAAAACACCTGGGTGGGCTCCGGACACAATGCTCTGTGCCCCGAGCCAACCCTATTTTGAAGCCTATTAGAGCCCCTGGCTCTAATCAGTGCTTCAAAAACACACCTCCGTCATAGGAATTCATGCGCCCGGCGTCCATTTCTAGGTCCGTCAGAATTTAAAAAAAAAAAAGTCCGATGAGGCCTACACACGATCGGAATAGATGATGAAAAGCTTCCGTCGAACTTTTTCTGTCGGACATTCCGCTCGTGTGTACACGGCATTAGGCTAAGTTTACATCTTTGCAAATGAGGAACATGTGCAAAATCACATGCGTTCCCGACTTGCAGAGAAACACGGTGCAATTTAGCAGATGCATGGGAGGTGCCATTGGTTGTTAATGTCATCCTCGCACATCGGCAACCACAGAGCGATTTCACACGCACTAAACCACATTGGTGCCACCACACAATGCAATTCAGAGCATCGCAGTTTCTAAAAAGAGTATGTGACTTTTTTTTTTACCCCGTTTCTCGCGGGACTGGCAGTCCATTGAAATGAATGGGTTGCCGCACCCATGATGTGCACACACACAAACACAGTCGCACAAACATGAATGGAGCCTTAATTGTTCATAATTCAACTCAATACGACCACATTTGTAGATTCTCTTCTACCCTCAGATATCAAGTTATGATGGGAAATGCGGATTGCAGAGGAAATGGGTATTACCAAGTCAATTGTTCATGAAATCATGACTCAGGATTTGAACACGATAAAGGACACTATTTTGGAAGAGTACATATGCTCTGAACGCCCCCCCCCCCGAAGTTGGACTGAAATGCCGGTTTGAAATCGAGTTCAAACCCGAAGTGTGAACCCAGGCTTAAGGAGACAATTTACAATTGTAACATTTTTCAATAAAATCATTTTTAAAATATCATTCGAATTACTTTTTGGACTGTTCACTTTCTGCTGTTCACATTACCAAAACATGAAGCTTCAAAATTGAAGCTTCATGTTGAGTTTGAAGGAGTTGAAGCATTTCAACTCCTTCCATTCAAGCCTGTGGTAATATGTCACAAACATTCCGGTATGCATTTGCAGCACGGCTGCGGCAAGTTAATAACATTACAGTCTATAAAAAAAAGGCATTTGTGGTGCAGTTTTAATGTGTGTCAAATTTTGCACATAAGGCATTTATGGGAGCGTTTTTCATGCTCGTCAAATGCGTCTATTAACATACATTAAAGAGGAGTTCCACCCACCCATTTAAAAATTAAAAATCACCAGCTACACATACTGTAGCTGCTGACTTTTAACATTAGGAAACTTACCTGTCCTGGAGTCCAGCCATGTTGGCACCGCAGCTGAACATCAGCTGGTCAGGTGCTGCCGCCGCCATTGCGGGTTGAGAGAACTTCATGGCCGGGTCCCTATTGCGCATGCGCAAAGCATGCTGCACTCTCACTGGCCCGGCAGAAGGGGAGGGAGGAGGGGGGGCAAGCTGCTGATGCAATTCCCCACGGCCCGGTCTCTCAGAAGTGGGGACAGGGTACCTGTAGAAAACCAAAATGTGGCACCGGATGGGGGGAAGAATCAGATAAGCGGAAATTCCACTTTTGGGTGGAACTCCACTTTAAAGGGAAGTAAACTTCATTTACTGACTTTTACCTATAGGTAAGCCTATAATAATTCTTACCTATAGGTAGTGCAAATATCTCCTAAACGTGCACTGTTTAGGAGATATTTACATTACATGCAGCCAGTGAAATCATTGGCGCATGCGCTCTGAAGGAACGTCCAACCGTGCCGTTCCTTTAAAACCCAGTGTCGTGAACAGCGGCTCCTGCGTGCATGCGCAGGAGTGACATCATTGTCACTGGAACAGCTTTGTTTTAAGGTAAGTTTCACATAATGTGCTAGTATGCAATGCATACTAGCACATTATGACTTTACCTTGCAGGGGGAAAAAAAAGTCCAGTGGTATACAACCACTTTAAAGAGGAGTTCCCATTTTAAAAACAAAATTAAAAGTCAGCAGCTACAAATACTGCAGCTGCTGACTTTCAATAATCGGACACTTACCTGTCCCAAGGTCCAGCGATGTGGGGGATAGAAGCTCCGCTCATCTTCCCCTCCGTTCGGCGGCGGCGGCATTGCAACTGTGGGTGCCGGCTGTGGCTTCACAGCCGGGCACCCACTGCGCATGCGCAAGCGGCGGCGTGCGCCGTGATTGGCCACTCAGTCATCTGGGACCTGTAATGTGTCCCAGATGATTGACAAGAGGGAGGGGGCAGAGCTGAGCCCTTCCTGCGCCAAGAGGAAGTGAAATCACCAGCCCAGGCACTGAAGGAGGCAGACTACGAGGGACCCCCTAGCAACAGCCATTTAGAGGTGAGTAAAAAAAAAAATGTTTTCCAAATGTTTTTTTTTATTTTTTTTTAGGAACATTCATGCTTTTTTTTTTTTTTTTTTTTTGGTGGAACACCACTTTAAAGTGGTAGAAAACCCCAGTTGTTGAAAAAAAAAATTTGCTGCAAGGCAATGTCATAATGCGCTAGTATGCATCGCATACTAGCACATTATGAGAGACTTACCTTAGAACGAAGCCCTCCAGTACCACGCTGTCACCGCTGAGAGGGCTGACATCTTCCCCCGGTTTTCCTTTCGGGTTCGCGTCCTCTGGCTACATGAGTGGCCAGGGGCGTGACGATGTCACTCTCGCACATGTGTGCAGGAGCAGCCATTTACGGCATGGGCTCTGGAGGTCCGGCACTGTACGGTAACGTCACCGGCTGCATGCACTCTGAATATCTCCCAAACTGTGCAAGTTTAAGAGATATTCACAGTACCTACAGGTAAGCGTTATTATAAGCTTGCCTGTAGGTATAAGTGGTAGAACTACCACTTTAATGCTTTATGTGCATTTGTTAAGAGTCAGCATTTTGGGGTTGATTTACTAAAAGCAAATACCCGTATTTATTGGCGTATAACACGCGCCGGCGTATAACACGTGCCGGCGTATAACACGCACCCCAAGTTTAGGAGAGAATTTTAAGGAAAAAAACTTTTAGGAGGTACGTTTAAGGAAAAAAAACTTACATTAAAATGCCCATCAATGCAGCCTTATCGTGTCCATCTGCAGCCTTGTTAGTGTCATTGCAGCCTTTTCAGTGTCAGTGCAGCCTTGCCCCAGTGTCCATTGCAGCCTTGTCAGTGCAGCTTTGCCCCTGTGCAGTCTTGTCAGTGCAGCTTTGCCCCAGTGCAGCCTTGTCAGTGCAGCTTTGCCCCAGTGGTCAGTGCAGCCTTGCCCCCAGTGTCCATGCTTGGACAGATCGCCGCCGACATACACATAGCATGTAGTTTTAAATATGGCGCCGCGGAGTTCGGAGGGACTCGGCGGAGCTGAACGAACGCCGCCGAGATACACATAGTCGAGTGTACTCGGCTCTTTCCAGCGCCGCTCACAGTCCCGCCCTATGATGGACATAACACAGGTCCAATGGCGGGACTGGGCGTGACTGTGAGCGGCGCCGGAAAGAGCCGAGAACACTCGACTATGTGTATCTCAGCTCCACCCACTCACTGTGATTTCAGCTGCGCTCGTTCAGCTCCGCCGAGTCCCTCCGAACTCCGCGGCGCCATATTTAAAACTACACGCTATGTGAATGTCGGCGGCAATAGATCACAATTAGCGGGGATCGGTGTATAACACGCACCCACGATTTTCCCCTGATTTTAAGGGGAAAAAAGTGTGTGTTATATGCCGATAAATATGGTATAATGTGCCCTCTGCAAGTGCAGTTGCTCCAGAGCTTAGTAAATGAGCAGATGCTCTGCCAACTTCCATCATCCAATCATGTGCAAGCAAAAATGCTGTTTTTTTTTTTTTTCCTGGCATCTGATTGGGTATTCTTTGCAAAGTGGAGGCTTACCTTATTTACTAAATTCTGGAGCAACTGCAATTGCGCTTTGCAAAGTGCACAGTCTATTTGGCTTTAGTAAATCAACTCCTTTGAGTCAAGTGTGAACAAGTCCTAATGATGTCAGTAGGTTTTGCTCAATGTTGGTGTGCTATGTCTTTTCTTTGTTCTTTTGGTATCAAAAACATGTCACCTGATCAGAGGTCAGTGCAAAACTTTGGTTCATGATGGCTTTCGGTGAAATCCCAGCCCACACACTATAAAAGGCACTATATTCCAAGCATCCCTCTGTCAGTGTGTTTAGTCTATTCAATGGGCACATAAGTACCCATCAGTGCATCCTTTCAGTCCCCATCAGTGTTGCCTATCAGTGCCACCCATCAATGCCCATCAGTGCTGCATACCAGTGCCACCTATCAGTGCCCATCAGTACTGCATATTAGTGCCCATTATCAGTGCCCATCAGTGCCACCTCATTGGTGCCACCTCATTAGTGCCGCCTTATCGGTGAAGGAGAAAACCTACTTATTTACAACATTTTATAACAGAAACGAAGAAAAACTTTTTTTTTTTTTTTTAATTTCTGGTCTTTTTTTTAATTTGTTTAGCAAAAAATAAAAACCCCAGAGGTGATTAAATACCAACAAAAGAAAGCTCTATTTGTGGGAACAAAATGATAAAAAACGGAAAATTGTATCAAATACTTACCGTAATTTTCCTTTCCTGACGCCAAACCATGGCAGTATACTAGTGATAGAGCTCCATCTCTTGACCACTCCCTCAGGACCAGTGAATAGCATAAATGAAAGGCCTAGTTAGGCCCCACCCCATTCTCTGTAATTAGCTACATACCGAAACGTACAAGGGTGGGACCATATGCTGCCATGGTTTGGCGTCAGGAAAGGAAAATTACGGTAAGTATTTGATACAATTTTCCGTTTTCCTGACGCCAACATGGCAGCATACTAGTGATAAATAACTAGCTGACAGGGTGGGATCTACTTGTCAAACCAATCTTCTAATTAGAATGAGACAGAGAACTCAATAGTCCTTCCTACAAAGTCCACCGATGATAAGGCCCCGGGGTCTATTCTGTCAAGTTTGAGTAGGAATGTTGGAACGACCATGATACCCCTCTACAGATGGGCACCATAGATTCTCTTGAATGTGCTGCCTATGAGGATTCAACCGCTCTGGTAGAGTGCTCCGCCGCCGCTGACGGAGGCTCGCGACCGCTAATCCTATATGCACAACCAAGCCTGCTAGGATCCAGGCAGTAACCTCTTTCCCTTGATGATTCCCAGCTGGAATGACAAAAGGTTTATTTAGATGACCTAAAAGGGACAATTGTGGACAGATACTACTTTAAAGTTCTAAAAATGAACAGTACGTGTGACTTTCCTGTCTGATGTTCTGGAAAGTTAGGCAATGTCCAGCTGTCTGTTAAATAGCAGGCTGTTGCTTCGTTTGATGCAGGATGATCTACAAGACCCAAATCTACTCTTTCTGGAAAGAAAGGAGTGTGTGTATATATATATATATATATATATATATATATATATATATATATATATATATATATATATATATATATATTTATTTATTTATTTTTTACTTTGAAGCTCCAAGAGCTTGAATCTCTGATAACCTTCTGCTTAAAGTTCTTGCAATTGATACTGCCTTGTAAGTGATGGCCTGAACCGAACACTGCTCTGTTGGAACAAACGGTTAAACTGATACGAGATCCAGCAACTCCAATAGATCTTTCTTCCTTGGTGACCAACTCCTCACGACTGCCCAATTTATCTGGCCCATTCACTTTATTTATGGACATTTTTTACACCTTTAATACACAAACTGTTTAGGTGTTTGCTAATTTATGATTTGTATATTTCTGTTGTTCACTATAGGGTCATACAAATTCATTTACATGACCTGTTTCTGATATTTGATTGGTGCATGAGAGCACTTTTTACTTTATATATTTTTCATATGTTTAGCGTGATTCTATGTTTTCCAAATTGATTACTGTATTTATGTTGTGCAGGAGAATTGCTGCTTTGTATACGTGGTATTTCACTTAACCATTGGGATTTGGCACATCATTTTTTATAATTTTCTTTTGACCTTAGCGCAGTTTTTTTTTTTTTTTTTTTGTAAGTAGAATGTCTTTGCGCACACAACAAAGTAGAGATCACTCTGGAGTGAAACTGGAGCAACCGGAGTTGCCCATCCTCCCCCTTTACTGCCCCTGCTTGCAGCCCCAGTCTGCGTATGTTATGGAGGGGAAATGTCTTCTGTATCCTGAAATGAATGGCCAGGGAAAACCGAGGGCCTCCTGGTCAATATGGAGGACTGGCTATCAAAAGCTATGTTCTCCCTTGACAGACTCAAGAGGAATCTCATTTACGGGGAATGTTGGGGAAAAATATATAGGTTAGATTGCAGTCCCAGGGAGAGACCAGAGCATCTGCCCCCTGCGCCTTGGGGTACGGAAACAAAGTCAGACCAAAGTTTGTGATTACTGTGGGAAACGAGGAGGTCTGTCTGTGGTAGGCCCTACCTGTGGACCAGCTCAGAGAAGACCTGGGACGTAGACCCACTCGTTATGCTCTGGTAAGCTTGTACTTGTTCAAAAAAATCCGCTGGGAGGTAAACTGCTTCCAGAATTTTTGCTGGTGATCTTCCGCCCCAGGCGTTATGGGTTTCACCTCTCTCAATAGCATATTGCTGCGAGTTTCACCCTGGAGCTAAATATAGGCAACTGCTGCCCTATTGCTAAACTACAAGGAGATTGGTTCTCCTTGACTCTGTGTAGTAAGGCCAAAGTACTAAAAGGGCTGTTTGAACCCCCAGCGCGTTCAAGATTACCCTCCTTGACTGGGAATCTCTGCTTGCCTTGACCGAAAAGTCCCTCGCAGTGCATCTTTCCGGCTGTCTTGCAGACATGATTCTTAGCAATTCTCCGGTCTAAAGGTCCTAATGGACCGAGACTTCCTCAAGGTCTTTCCATCACCGCGGACCGCTGCTCATACTGAGTAACACTTATTAACTGTGTTCGATCCTGTTTCCTCCCTTGCACTAAGAATTCTAGTTGAAATTTGCGCAGGTGCCCATGCACCTCATCCATATGCAGATGACTGAGGCACTGAGAAGCCATCAAACAAGCAGAAGTATTCGTCCTCAGAATTCTGTTCCTGACTGTCACCACTTCCTTTGATGGAAATAAAACAGAGGAACTAGCAGTGCACCGCCGGGTACACCAACCATTGGGATGGAGAAAGTTGGTGCCTCCGAATGTCTTCAGCCACCATCATACGAACCATAGTGCATAAGCATGCACTTTGTGTGGGGCTCTTTCAATTACCCCACCTCTGTTTCATGTCTGTATTCACTAGACCATTTTTTATATCTTTTATCCTAGATAAGACACGCGCTTGCTCCTGATGAGTGGCATTTCAGCCACGAAACGCGTAGAGCTACCATTGTCGCGTTTTTCACCAGCGTCATGCAATTTTATTTATTATTTTTTAGGTTTTGGAGGCTTATTTTGTAGGCAATACCCCATATCATATGGTTATATATTAACATCTAGTTGGTGTACCATGGAAAATTGTTGTATTCATATTCTCATGTATAATTGTTGCTATTGTTGCCAATATTTCTTTCCATTTGTGATTGATATTTTTATTATATGCATGTTATATTTTTATGAATCAAATAAATTTTCCTAGTTGTTCATCAATTTAGTTTTTTGGCATTCACGCATTTCATTTAAAGTCAAAACCCTTGTTGCTCCTTTCTCCTAGATTAGTATAGGGATGGAAACACATGACCCCATCAGGTCATGGTTTCATTTAAAGTCCCATGGGATGTTAAGTCCCAAACCTTCCTTTAATATTTGTGAGCTCTAAGGTGTGAGGATAGGATAGGCATCTTGACGATCCAGCAACAGCCTCCAGCCATGTGGTTATACTGTTTAATGGACTCCGTCTTAAAGATCTCAAAAAGGGCCCAAAAGGGTTCCATCTCTTCCGATCTGCAACTGGACACTAACCAACATCCCCTGCGAACTCCAATTGGGTAGAAAACCTGCAATCCCTCTTGAGTCTGAGATGTCAGTAAGCATTGTAGCAGCCCTCCCGCTGTTGTGGTGGACTTGGAAGCTCCATGGGAGAGAAATGGTCTGGAGGAGGAGCAGTGAGGAATCTCCCGAAGTGACCAGGAGTGCCTGATACCTTCATCCAAGGCTCTGTACAACATGCTGTCCAGAAACCCGTGAAGCATGCCTTCTAGGTCTTACCTTAAGAGTCTGGGCATGCACTTGTGTGACTGGCTCACTGATTTTCCCAGAAGTCTGCACTAAGATACAAGTCAGATTTTTGGTATCCACTGCTACAAAAATGTCATTTTTGGCAAGATACCCCCAATAGGAAATCATGTCTAAGGGATGTAGATCCTGCCACTCAGAGTCCTGCAGGTGCAGCAGCTGGTTGATAATTATTAAACCATTCCCATTAGACTCACCCAGTACATGGGCTGGTTATTGCTGGTCTGCCGGTACCTGTAGATGCTACAGTATGTAGGAGCAGGTTGACCTTTAGCTTGCTTAGGGTATACAGTTTCGACAGCCTGTTTATACGGGCATTTTTCTCGAACCCCCTCCATTCTGCCCCACTTTTGTTTCTAGGTAGCAATACGCAGCCCAGGGTCTCAACCATATGGCCTCCCTAGCTGCCAAAGTGCCAGGGTGCTCTTCCAGTGGTTAGACAAGCAACTAGCAAATATATGTAGCAAGGACCCAGGCCTCCTTCAGTCCAATTAAAACCTCCAGAGCCATGAGTTGTCCACATCCCTCCACATAGAGTGGGTCGTAAGGCATAGTAGGTGCAGTGCAAAGTAGATTCATGGGCGCCAGACACATGAATCTACAGGATTCACCCGGACAGTTCGGGTTTTGAATCATGTGTCAGGGTTTCAGCCCACCTGAAACCCTAACACATTACCCACACCAGGCTGTGGTTCCCCAAATCATACACAAATCTGTTGCCACTGTAGGCGGCTGTTTGGCATCACTGAAGGGTGATGATGTCAGCAAGGGCAATTTGGCCACACTCACTAGCGTGCTCTGTGCGCTACATTACTACTCTCTTTGGGGCACCCAAATGTGTCTGTGCAACGCCAACCTGGCAGACTCCCAGACTTCTACAATAGGACAGCCACGCAGGGAAAAGCATCGAGCAAGATGCCACATCTGCACGGACAAGAACACTGTCTCCTATGGCAACAGTCTCCAACAGTTTCCAATACAAGTGTAACAGTTGCTTCAGGTAATTAAGGTGAGTTCAAAACAGAATCTTGTGCCACTCTTATCAGTAATAAAGACATTTGGCATTACCTGTTAGCTGCATACTCCTCCAGGCAGTGTCTACTCACCAGCCTCCTGTATCCGCATAGATACTGCGCCACAGGCCCTGCAGGACTCTTGCTGGGGCGCTGGCTCTGGGGAAGAGGAGCAAAGACATCTTCCTTGGAACTTTTCTCCTGAGTGGGAGCGCCATCCGGGCTATGCTCCTCTAAAGAACATCCGCCTTGCATCTTGCCTTGGCCCGGCCCTTTTGAGAGCGTGGGCGTGCGGGGCTGAAGCAAATCAAAGCAATCCGCACGAAAGGGCACTCTTTTCCTGAAAACTTACCGATATGGTGGTCCCCACCCTAGTTGTTGAGGGTCTTTGTATGAGCAGTAACTGACTCTTGATCAGTGGTGGCCCGTCAATAGGGGGCGCATGGCGTCGCCCCCCCTCCAGGCAGCCACAAAAAAAAAAAAAAGTAAAAAAACTGAAAAAAAAATTTTAATACTGGCCCTTTAAAAAAAAAATGAAAAAAAGGTCCTTAAGTGCACTGTGTTTGGACGCCGGACACAGTGCGACACGGGACACAGTGCACTTATGGGAAGCGCCACCTCTATGCAATCACGAGATTGCAGACGTGGCGCTGCATTTGCGGGCGTTTAGCCCGCCTTGTACTGTTTTCTGAAGCACCGAGTAGCTTCCGCCCGGCCATAGTAATATATACTACAGGCGCCGGGTGGAAGCTACTCAGCGCTTCAGATTTGATTGACATCTGACCTGAGCTAGATGTCACTTCCTGTTTCTTTCTCCGATTGCGCCTGAGAGAGGAAAGAGGAAGTATAAGAAAATATTACAGCGCACACATGCAAAAAAGACATTTACCTCCAGCAAGGCTAGTTTAAAAACACCTAAACATTTTCAAAAAACATTATCAAAAAATATGGGGATTTGGTCACACCATATTGCTATATGGTGCTAAGCCCACTTACTGTGACAAAGTACCCCATGATTAGTGGGTCCTACACTATCCATAGACTGGGAGATCTTGTATCTCTGAACCATGAGAGCAATACACTCTTCTAAATGGGAGAATCTTGAGGTCTCCACCCATGACACAAGTGGACACTAATGAGAGGTACTTGATGAGGGAGTGGGGTGCTCCTCACCCAAAGGGATTTGGTCATAATCCATACAATATACAAACAAGATATTTGGGGGGCACACCCTAAAAGATGCATTAAAGATGGTGCAGCCATAATACCATACAGTAGAAGAAAATATTACAGCGCACACATGCAAAAAAGACACTTACCTCCAGCAAGGCTAGTTTAAAAACACCTAAACATATTCAAAAAACATTATCAAAAAATATGGGGATTTGGTCACGCCATATTGCTATATGGTGCTAAGCCCACTTACTGCGACAAAGATTGATGATTAGTGGGTCCTACACTATCCATAGACTGGGAGATCCTGCATCTCTGAACCATGAGAGCAATACACACTTCTAAATGGGAGAATCTTGAGGTCTCCACCCATGACACAAGTGGACACTAATGAGAGGCACTTGATGAGGGAGTGGGGTGCTCCTCGCCGAAAGGGTGAAGAGTGTATTGCTCTCATGGTTCAGAGATGCAGGATCTCCTAGTCTATGGATAGTGTAGGACCAACTAATCATGGGGTACTTTGTCGCAGTAAGTGGGCTTAGCACCATATAGCAATATGGTGTGACCAAATCCCCATATTTTTTGATAATGTTTTTTGAAAATGTTTAAGTGTTTTTAAACTAGCCTTGCTGGAGCTAAATGTCTTTTTTGCATGTGTGCGCTGTAATATTTTCTTCTACTGTATGGTCTTATGGCTGCACCATCTTTAATGCATCTTTTAGGGTGTGCCCCCCAAATATCTTGTTTGAAAGAGGAAGTATGCCTCTCCATCGCCGCTGCCAGTGGAAGAAGACAACGCAGGAGAGGACAACAGCAAATTAAGCATGCTGCTGTCAGAATACACTGTCAGAATGCACTGTTCATTGGCTTCAGCCTCTAATCGACAAATGTTTTATAGCATGTCCCCCCAACAGATCAGCCTCTGTGGAATAGGAACTTGGGCCGGTTTAGCAGGAACTGTCCAAATGTCGACCTGTCTATGGCTATGCTTTGGACTCACAAATACATCATCAAAGAATGAAACAGAAAAATGGCAACCATTCCCACATAGGACGCGGACCCACTGTGACCAAAACTAAACCAGGTAATGGAAGATGGCTTCAGCTCTGCTCTCCACCCGCAGGGGAGGTCCCTCAGATGCGTTTTCTCAAGGCTACAAGTCCACAAGTGCGCAAGAAGTTTACAGCCCATGGAACTGTAGCTAATCTCCCTTGACCTGGACAAAAGGGAAAAATTGATCAAAGATTGCAAGGAGGGATTGTTCGAATGGTGGATAAAGAACCTTGATCAACTTTCAGACAAATTCAAGCTGACCTTCAGACACAAGGTACAACTGTGTCAGCTTGCACTATACGTTGCCATCTGAATGAAAAGGGACGCTATGGCAGGAGACCCAGGAGGACCCCCATTGCTGACAAAAACATAAAAAAGCCAGATTGGAGTTTGCCAAAACTTACCCGAGCAAGCCAAAATCCTTTGGGGAGAATGTGCTGTGGACAGACTAAACAAATTTACAGCTTTTTGGTAAAGCCCATCATTCTACTGTTTTCAGAAAAAGAAATGAGGCCTTTAAAGAAAACAGTCCCTACAGTCAAACATGTTGGAGGTTCACTGGTGTTTTGGGGTTGCTTTACTGCTTTAGGCACTGGGTGTTTTGACTGTGAGCAAGGCATTATGAAATCTGAAGACTACCAACAAATTCTGGGGTGCAATGTAGGACCCAGTGTCAGAAAGTTGGGTCTCCCTCAGAGGTCATGGGTCTTTCAACAGGACAATGACCCAAAGCATACATCAAAAAGCACCCAGAAATATTTTAAGACAAAGCACTGGAGATTACTGAACTGGCCAGCAATGAGTCCAGATCTACAGTAAATCACCTGTGAAGAGATCTCAAAACAGCAGTAGGGAAAAGTAACCCTTCCAATCTGAGAGACCTGAAGCAGTTGGCGAAAGAAGAGTGGTCCAAGATTCTAGTAGAGAGGTGTAAGAAACTCATTAATGGTTACAGGAAGCCATTGATTTCAGCAATTTTTTCCAAGGGGTGTGCTACCAAATATTAAATTGAGGGTGCCAATAATTTTGTCTAGTCCATTTTTGGAATTTTGTGTGAAATGTGTAATGCTACGTACACACGAGCGGAATTTCCGTCGGAAAAATCTTGGATGGTTTTTCCGACGGAATTCCGCTCAAGCTTGGCTTGCATTTTTTTTTACAGTTACCAGTTACAGAGGAGGTCTATTGCTAGAATTATTGCTCTCGCTAGGACGATCGCGGTGATGCCTCACATGTGTGATTTGAACACCATTTACATATGCGGGCGCAACTTCCTTATGCGTTTTCTTTGCTGCGCGACCTTGTGGGGACTGGGGCGCTTTAAAAAAAAAATGTTTTTCCTATTTATTTTATTTATTTTTATATTATTAAATTGTGTTTTTTTTTTTTTTTTTTTTTTTTAAATGATCACTTTTATTGCTGTCACAAGGAATGTAAACATCCCTTGTGACAACAATAGGTGGTGACAGGTACTCTTTATGGAGGGATCAGGGGTCTAAAAGACCTCCAATCCCTCCTTTGCACTTCAAATTATTCAGATCGCCGAAAACGGCGATTCTGAATACTGTATATTTTTTTAAATCCGGCGCCATTGCACCCTGCATCTGGGAGAGAGGAAGAGGAGTAGGCAAGGAGAGCAGGTTGAAGTTAGTGGAGGCAGCGGTTGAAGTTTAAAGCGCCTGGGGCGACCGCACTGCCCCCCCCCCCCCACGCCACTGTTTATTGCAACACCCAGAATGAAGTGTATACAATTATTTGCCATCAGACTGCTCTGCGTAAGGATAGGGGAGCACTTTTGTGGTGGGTGTAATCTCAAAGCTAAGAAACCTTCCAATGTTTTGAAACATTTTTTGGAGAAACACGGCACACGGCACGAAACATGGGATTCAGAGGGTCACATTGGATAAAAGAGGGGATGATAACCATAAAAAGCTTTTGGAAAGGAAGGTCTAATGGATCCACAATCTCAGCTTCTGTTTATATCTGAAATGAAAAGGAAGAAAAGAGAAAGGGGGAAAAAAAAAGAAAAGGAAAAAAAAAAATGTTTTTCTTGGTGTGTGCTCCCCCTCTGGGTGAACCTATACCCAAGAATTGGAGGATATAATATCTTTTTAATGATCTTAACCTGTAAACAGCGAGTCATTAAAGTGGAAGTCCACCCTAACACTTAAATTCTCCCCGGCAATCATTAACGTGAGCCAAGTTCAGCCTTATGACTCAAAAAAAAAAATCCCAGGTTTTCTACATTTTTCTACTTTTATTTTGCAGAATCCAGTGCTGTCACATGACTTATAATCTACTTCCTTCTGAGACAGAAATCAGCCAGTGGGTGTGGTTACTGAAAGCTAGTGACATCACTTCCTGGGAGGGACACTGTTCCTGCGTAGCCAGTGGGCGTATATAGGATGGGAGGAGCTGAGCATAGGTTCCCGCCCAGTGTTCTCTCATTGTACATCCTAATACAGTGGAACCTCGGATTACGAGCATAATCCGTTCCAGGAGTATGTTCGTAATCCAAAGTACTCGCATATCAAAGCAAGTTTTCCCATTGAAGTTAATGGAAACGAAAATAATTTGTTCCGCATTGACTTCAATGGGATGCAATAGCGCATGTGGCCAGAGGCAGGGGGCGCCGGAGAGCCTTGGAAAAGGACACTTCAGCTGATTTGCCAAGGTCAGCTGTGCTGTGCTCGGGCCTTTCAATGCATTTCCGAACGGCGCCGGCGACGTTCGGCTCTGCTCGGCTCAGGCGCCCCCCCACCTCAGGCCAAAAGCGGTACTGCACACCGCTTTGGCCTGAATCGTGCTCGTTTTGCGAGACAACACTTGCAAACCGAGTTACGATTTTTAAAAATACAGTGCTCTTATTGCGAAACGCTCGTTAACCGCGTTACTCGCAATCCGAGGTTCCACTGTACATGAGAAAATGAAGAAATAAAAAGCCCCATCCACACAGGAGGGGGGATGGGAATTGCAGTGCACATATACAGTATAGCTGTGCACAGGAGAAGGGAGCTGGACACAGGGGGGGGGGGGGGAGTTTGTACTGTCAGTGTAGCTGGAAGTGCGCTGGGGTCTCAGCTCACAGTCTACAATGATCATAGTACAGGCATCCACACTAAGGCTCTGTTTCCACTAGTGTGACTTGTCATGCGACTTTGGACACAAAGTTTCCCTACAAGTCACAGCCCATTTATTTCAATGGCACCCGTTCCCATTTATGCAACTTTGGAAATCAGTAAAGTTGCATCAAAGCCACACTCCAAAGTCGCACTCTAACCTTAGGCTACGTTTCCACTAGTGCGACTCCAAAGCTTTGCGACTTTGAGTGCAGCTTTGATCCAACTTTACAATCTGGATCAAAGTCGCATCAAAGTAGTTCAAGCACCTTTTCAAAGTCACATAGATGGGAACGTTTGAAATCAATGGGCTGTGACTTGTCATGTGACTTTATGTGTCCAAAGTCGCATGACAAGTCTCGCTCACATGTAGCACCCTCAGCTGTGCGTGTGCCACACCATGCACACAGTGGCGTGCAGAAACATCGACGTGGCTCTCACTATATAAAATCTACAGCATGTTGCATTGTAATCTAACAGTTTCTAACAAACAGAACATACTTCCAAAGCCTCCCCCCCAGGAGAAACTGCTATCCAAAATTAGGCTATGAAGACAGCAGGAGATCTGTGAAGGAGAGGAGAGGAGGGATGGGGGCGGGGCTGGGCAGTTCTAGGCATGTCTGTCTAAAAAGGAGAGGAGGGATGGGGGCGGGGCGTGTATCAGAGAAGGACATTGTTTTCAGGAAGTGAGAGGTCCTCATGCAGAATTCAGAAATAAGGAAGTAAGGTTGTCCCTGAAGAACAGGAAGAAGCTGATTGTCTGGCTTTAAATAGACTTTCTAAGTGACACAATCACCTATACAGAAAATTAATAATGTCAAAGATAAAGATATTTTACATATAATTAATAGAAAAATTTTCATTTTTGATTGGACTTCCACTTTAATGATGAGTAAAGGCTTGCAATAGAAGTAACAGATGTCCAAGACCTTTATGGTTGGATACTGCATAGTTCCCTCCTGTGGTGGGAAATGGAATTGCAAGGCATTAGAATAGTTGGCCTAAAATCTGTGTGAAGGAAGCCAACCAAGTAGGAGTGTTTCCTACATGTGTCTCTTGTATGCTTTTGCATGGACGCACTGCTGTTTTGAGCTGTAAGATCCTTGGGTGTGTCGAGTGGCAGGGGAGGTGCTGTAATTAACAAAGCTGATGAGGGTGCATTTTTCCTCCCACGTTTTGTGTCTTGGCAGCTCTTAAGAATAATTCTGACATGTATCAGAAAGCTACGACTAAGGCAACCTAGCCAAAACACACTAGCATTCGTACCACCATCTTAACCATGGACTTTTACCAACAAAGAATTTAGAAACGTACAGTCAAGCACCAACGTTTGCAGTATTTGGAAGTTTTACAAGGGTCAGCAGGAACATAGTTGTGGAGCCAATACTCCATGGGTCATATTGGCTGGGAGGTAGAGATTTTCACCTTCTTTTGATACCATCTATATCTACCTTTGTGCAACCTCTTTCAAAATAATGTGCCACTTCCCTGCCTCATCAATTATTCCAGATCTGAGCAGTTTAATTACTTATTTTTGTAAACCAAAATATATTTGTGCGCTTGCTAAATAAGTGAAAAAATATTATCTAAAAAGTGTGAGGATTTAATATTGACAATCAATCCTCCCATATCTATTCATTAGATCTCAATGGCTAAATGACAAATGATTGAGACAATTAAATTAATTCAAATAAAATTCAGATAAAGGACTGCCGCCAGTGGCGTCGGGAGGAGGGGGGGGGGGCTGATGGGGGCTGGGGCCCCGAGTGTGCCCCCATAAAGCCCCGGGTCTCGATATTGCTAAATGCATTATTAGCCCCGAGCCGTTTACACAGGCAACAGAGAATGATCTCCCGCTTATCCAGCGCGGCCGAGTGACATACAAAAAGTCCAGTCTCCGGGACCCGGCCCCTATGATGGACGTCCCACTGGTCCAATGCCAGGACCGCAGGACATGTGACGTCCATCGTAGGCGCTGCCGGGTCCAGGAGGAGGGGGGAATGACACTGCGGCTGCACTGGGCACTGGGAGATCCCCACTCGCTCTGTGTAAATGGGCGGGCAGCGGAGCGGCTCTCCTATCCTGGCTTTCTCACCCTGGTGCGTGCAGCCTGCTGTCTCGAAGTGGTCATGGATGAGATGGGCTACACTACACAGGTAAGGCTGAGCTGCAGGAGTGTCAAGAAGTCACCTGTCACGGGGGGGGGGTCAGTGTAGGTGTCAGGGGGGGTCAGTGTAGGTGTCAGGGGGGATCAGTGTAGGTGTCAGGGGGGATCAGTGTAGGTGTCAGGGGGGATCAGTGTAGGTGTCAGGGGGGATCAGTGTAGGTGTCAGGGGGGATCAGTGTAGGTGTCAGGGGGGATCAGTGTAGGTGTCAGGGGAGATCAGTGTAGGTGTCAGGGGAGATCAGTGTAGGTGTCAGGGGGGATCAGTGTAGGTGTCAGGGGAGATAGTGTTGGTGTCAGGGGAGATGGGTCAGTGTATGTGTCAGGGGGATCAGTGTATGTGTCAGGGGGGTCAGTGTAGGTGTCAGGGGGGGTCAGTGTAGGTGTCAGGGGGGGGGTCAGTGTAGGTGTCAGGGAGATCAGTGTATGTGTCAGGGGGGGGTCAGTGTATGTGTCAGGGGAGATCGATGTATGTGTCAGGGGGGTCAGTGTATGTGTCAGGGGGGGTCAGTGTCAATGGCGTCCCTAGGGGGGCCAGAGGGGACCTTGGCCGCCCCCCCCCCCAACATTATGCTGTGCTCCACCATGTGCCCACCCCAATTTAAAAAAAAAATTATTATTTTTTTTTTTTTTTTTACAAAAAGGCAATATCTAAGAGGGAGAGCATCCCCAGTCAGCTCCTGCGGGTGATCCCTCCCTCTGCTCACTGACACTGCATAATGCGAGTGCTCACACAACCACGGCCGCCCAATCTGCTCCTTCCCCTGCATCCTCATTGGCAGGGAAAAGAGCGAGTTGCAGGAAGGACTCCACCAGGACTCTCAGTTACTGAAAAAACAGACTGATTTCTCCCATCCTTAGGACAGGAGAACCAGCCTGTAAATTCTAAGAGATGCCAGACCAGCGCTGTCAATAGCAGGGGCAGGACAGCAAGAGGAGGCTGGGGAACCCCACAGTGGCAGAACACCAGGGCCCGGTGGCAAGACAACCTTTGCAACCCTGATAGTTCTCCCACTGCTTTGGACCCTTATATTTTCTTGGTATGCTGGTGACTTATATCTCTTGTTTTCTGGTTTTCTGCCACCCTGGGGGGGGCCCAATACAGTAGGAAGGGAGCTCACTGCAGAACATGTGAAAGGGCCGTTGTGGGATCGTAGTAAAGGGCCCCAGGATATATATATATTATATATATATATATATTATATATATATATATATATATATATATAATTGCAGTTTATAGTTGCCCCCCTACTTTTGTCCCTGTCCCTCTATGTACCCCCCCTAAATATGAAAGCTAGAGATGCCACTGGTCAGTGTATGTGTCGGGGGGGTCAGTGTATGTGTCGGGGGGGTCAGTGTATGTGTCGGGGGGGTCAGTGTATGTGTCAGGGGGGTCAGTGTAGGTGTCAGGGGGGGTCAGTGTAGGTGTCAGGGGGGGTCATTGTTGGTGTCAGGGGGGGTCAGTGTAGGTGTCAGGGGGGGTCAGTGTAGGTGTCGGGGGGGGTCAGTGTATGTGTCGGGGGGGTGGTCAGTGTATGTGTCCGGGGGGTGGTCAGTGTATGTGTCGGGGGGGTGGTCAGTGTATGTGTCAGGGGAGGAGATCAGTGTGTCAGGGGGGTCAGTGTAGCTGTCAGGGGGGGTCAGTGTAGGTGTCAGGGGGGTCAGTGTAGGTGTCAGGGGGGTCAGTGTAGGTGTCAGGGGGGGATCAGTGTAGGTGTCAGGGGGGGATCAGTGTAGATGTCAGGGGGGATCAGTGTAGATGTCAGGGGGATCAGTGTAGGTGTCAGGGGGGATCAGTGTAGGTGTCAGGGGGGATCAGTGTAGGTGTCAGGGGGGATCAGTGTAGGTGTCGGGGGAGATCAGTGTAGGTGTCGGGGGAGATCAGTGTAGGTGTCGGGGGAGATCAGTGTAGGTGTCAGGGAAGATCAGTGTAGGTGTCAGGGGAGATCAGTGTAGGTGTCAGGGAAGATCAGTGTAGGTGTCAGGGGAGGTCAGTGTAGGTGTCAGGGGAGGTCAGTGTAGGTGTCAGGGGGGTCAGTGTAGGTGTCAGGGGGGTCAGTGTAGGTGTCAGGGGGGTCAGTGTAGGTGTCAGGGGAGATCAGTGTAGGTGTCAGGGGAGATCAGTGTAGGTGTCAGGGAAGATCAGTGTAGGTGTCAGGGAAGATCAGTGTAGGTGTCGGGGGGGAGATCAGTGTAGGTGTCGGGGGGGATCAGTGTAGGTTTCGGGGGAGATCAGTGTAGGTGTCAGGGAAGATCAGTGTAGGTGTCAGGGGAGATCAGTGTAGGTGTAAGGAGGGGTCAGTGTATGTGTCAGGGGGGATCAGTGTAGATGTCAGGGGAGGAGATCAGTGTGTCAGGGGGCTCAGTGTATGTGTCAGGGGGGGTCAGCATGTGTCGGGGGGGTCAGTGTATGTGTCAGGGGGGGTCAGTGTAGGTGTCAGGGGGGATCAGTGTAGGTGTCAGGGGGGATCAGTGTAGGTGTCAGGGGAGATCAGTGTAGGTGTCAGGGGAGATCAGTGTAGGTGTCAGGGGAGATCAGTGTAGGTGTCAGGGGAGATCAGTGTAGGTGTCAGGGGAGATCAGTGTAGGTGTCAGGGGAGATCAGTGTAGGTGTCAGGGGAGATCAGTGTAGGTGTAAGGAGGGGTCAGTGTATGTGTCAGGGGGGATCAGTGTATGTGTCAGGGGGGATCAGTGTAGGTGTCAGGGGAGATCAGTGTATGTGTCGGGGGGGTCAATATATGTGTCAGGGGGGGAAAATGTATGTCTGTCAGGGGGCTCAGTGTATGTGTCAGGGGGGGTCAGCATGTGTCAGGGGGGGTCAGCATGTGTCGGGGGGAGGGGTCAGTGTATGTGTCAGGGAGGGTCAGTGTATGTGTCAGGGAGGGTCAGTGTATGTGTCAGGGAGGGTCAGTGTATGTGTCAGGGAGGGTCAGTGTATGTGTCAGGGAGGGTCAGTGTATGTGTCAGGGAGGGTCAGTGTATGTGTCAGGGAGGGTCAGTGTATGTGTCAGGGAGGGTCAGTGTATGTGTCGGGGGGGTCAGTGTATGTGTCGGGGGGGTCAGTGTATGTGTCGGGGGGGGTCAGTGTATGTGTCGGGGGGGTCAGTGTATGTGTCGGGGGGGTCAGTGTATGTGTCGGGGGGGTCAGTGTATGTGTCAGGGGGGATCAGTGTGTCAGGGGAGATCAGTGTATGAGTCGGGGGGGATCAGTGTAGGTGTCAGGGGAGATCAGTGTATGTGTCAGGGGGGTCAGTGTATGTGTCAGGGGGGATCAGTGTAGGTGTCAGGGGGGATCAGTGTAGGTGTCAGGGGGGATCAGTGTATGTGTCAGGGGGGATCAGTGTATGTGTCAGGGGGGATCAGTGTATGTGTCAGGGGGGATCAGTGAAGGTGTCAGGGGGGATCAGTGAAGGTGTCAGGGGGGATCAGTGAAGGTGTCAGGGGGGATCAGTGTAGGTGTCAGGGGGGATCCGTGTAGGTGTCAGTGTAGGTGTCTGGTAGGTCAGTGTAATAGTGGAGTAGGTCAGTTTAGTGGTCAGCATGGATGGGCACTGGTGAGCCAGGCAGCAACCAGCAGGTGAGCCTAACCCCTCCCAAGCAGTCAATCCCCCCCCCTGGACTTCGGGCTGAAGCCCCTGGTCTCTTTTCCACCTAGCAATGCCCCTGACTGCCGCATCAAATCACCTATCCGGGTTGGATGTGTGACCAACTAAATACAAATTCCCAAGTGCTCTGCCCATAAACATTAATGCAATAATGATCAATTCATTTCACACGAAATATAATAAACAAATGTAGCGCCACCCCCGAAGGAGCCGCTTAGTAAATTTGGGTTCTCTAATCTCCACCTCAACCCCAAGAATGACCTCAGCCCCTCTGGCACATCCAATTAAATTAAATTACTGAAAACACATTTAAAGACACATGTGGAAAATACTGTTATCCTGGCTGTAGATTATTACCAAAAACAGACACACACCTGGTAGTGATAAACAAATTGAATATATTATCACTGTTTAAAGCATATGGAAGCTTACAACACTGTTCAACATTTCTGCAAAGAATTAATACATTAGAAAAGACAACCTTCAATACTTACTTCAATACGGCAGCATCTCTCTGTCTCCATCTTGTGGCCAAAAGGAGAAATTGCATTACAACATGCCTGTTACACAAAAAAAATATGCATTAAAGCATATAATCAACTCATCAGATCATGTGAACAATAATAACCGTAAAAAAGTGTGCATAAGGCCCATTTCACACATTCTACATCAGTTTTTTTACACCCACTACCAATGCAAAAACACATCCGTTCTGTTTTTTTTAATGGAACAAAAATAGAGCTTCGATCCGTTTTAAAAAAAAAAGGATGTTGATGGATGTGGCTGTAAACTGATGTAAATGGATGATCATCTGTTTACATCAATTTTTCAATAGAGATGCATTGATATCTGTTTTTAATCCACCAACAGATGGATGAAAAATGGACAAACAGTCCACATGTGTGAAAGGGACCTAATACAACATATAAGGTGCACAAATCTATATATAATGTGCAAAAAGTATTATTAAAGTTCAAACAATAGTGCTCAGTTCATAATCCTCCACAATCTTCTTTCTTAATGTGGAAAATATTAGTGTACACCACCACAAAAGAGTGTTCCTGAAGCCTCATCTCCACAAACAGTTAACAGAGCTGCTTACCAGATATTCTGATCTCACAAAGAGATCGCAAAACACCTTGCTTCTCTGCAGCCAAATATGCCAAGATCCAAAGTATAGAGACTCCTAAGCCAAAATACACTCCAAGGAAGGGATTTACTGTAAATACAAGAGGAAATCCACATAGTACTTTTCCTAACAAATGTATTAAAACAATAAAAATGCACTTACAGAATGCATGATGTTAAACAGCATGTAATTCAAACAGCCAGCATGTCCGAGCTTCCACCCGGCTTACGGAATGACGTCATGAGCGAGGCCCCCTGTTGCCACTAAAATATTAATTCTGCCACCCAGGCATCAGCAGACACTCAAATCAGCCAGTTATCTTGCTTGATCCAAGTCTGATACTGACATTTGGGCATCTACAGTATATAGGACGTTAGCCACTATTAAACACATCCTAACCCCAAAAAATCCATATTCTTTTATTTATTCTGGGCCCGGAGGACATCAAAATGTTCTATACTGCCATATGTGGGACAGGCTACTGTTAAAGTTTATAGTACCATATTGAAATGTAACTTCCCTTTTGGCCATTGTTGCTCAGGTTTCTTGTCATTTTTCTGTCTGTGCTGAAATTTTTTTACTATTCTGATAATCTCAATTGTGTATAAAGGCTAGGCTAATGATGGTGTTTTGCACACAGCCTTGAGATATTGTTCCAGGGGCGGCCCGATCATTAAGGGCGCACAGGCACTGCCCCCCCATCCATCACCGCCTCCCCCTATCCATGTGTCCGGCCCCTTTCAGGTCGCCGGACACATGGATTCCAATGCGGGGTGGGTGTTTTTTTTAAGCCAGAGGCTCTAATAGGCTTCAAAATAGGGTGGACTCGGGGAGCAGAGTGCGCTCACAGCTCACCCAGGTGTGTTACAACAGCGAATGAATATTCGGCCAATAAGGAAGCGGGTTTTGCCACCCATCACCTGATTGGCTGACAGTCGATCCTATAGGACGTCTAAGAGGAGGGGGGGGCCCACGCGGGAAGCCACCGATGGAGGAGCCCGCCACCCGCCTAGATGGGGTAAGTGCCAGATCAACCAGCAAACAGTGTGGGGGGGAGGCGCTCGGGGGGGGGGGGGTGTTGGTTGTCCGCCCCCCCCAAAAAAAACCACCAGCCACCACATCCATTACTCTATGTATTTATTTATGTTTAATAGATCATAAACTAATATTAACTGAGGGGCACTATTCCTCTCACTGATACCAATGATGGGACACTACTCCTCCCCTAATACTAACCATGGGGCACTATTCCTCCTACTGACGCCAGGACATTTTCTACTCCCACTGGCCACAGTCCAGCTCTCTAAAGTCTGACAGACAGTAATGTGGCCCTTTGTTTAGAAAGTTTGTAGACCCCTTGCTCTATGAGAAGAGTTCAATACTGGTTCCAGTATAGATCTGTGAAGTCACTGTTTTCTCTGTGGCCATCCAATTTTTATCCCATGTTGAGCCCTGATGAAGGAGTAGTGTTGCCGCTGAAACACATTTTATATGACTTTTTTTTTTCCACCAATAAAATTATCTCACTCTTTCATCTAATTTTGGTCTGGCACTCCTCTCATTTCTGTATTTCTATAGTTTGAGCTACTATTGGGTGCCCATCCAGAGAAGCCTTGCTGTATCGGAGCCACCTCACCAGAGTGGACCTAAAGTCAGGGCCGGACTTGCCACAAGGCCACCGAGGGCAGGCCTCGGGGCGGCAGTAGTGCAGGGGCGGCGGCGCCGCTCCTGCGGTGACTTCGCGGCCACCCCCCTATAAGGCTGCCCGTAAAAGTCGATTAAGGGCACCGGTGCCCTTAGAAAAGACGGCCGCGAGCCGCTCACTACTGCGCATGCGCCGTTCCGAAGCCGGCCGGGCTCGGGAAAGCTTGTACGTGCTCGGCTGGGCGGCGCATGCGCAGTAGCATGATTGCGCTGCCCGGCGCCATTTTTGAAAAGATCGAGAAGTAATGTCAGCAGTGCGGCGGCGGGGGAGAGAGATGACATCTCTCATTGCCCGCACCGCTGTTCCACCCTCCTCCATCTGGTGGCAGCCAGGCAGCGTGGCAAGTGACATCAACATCTGGTGGCAGCCAGGCAGCGTGGCAAGTGACATCTCCATCTGGTGGCAGCGTGGCAATTGACATCTCCATCTGGTGGCAGCGTGGCAAGTGAAATCTCCATCTGGTGGCAGCGTGGCAAGTGACATCTCCATCTGGTGGCAGCCAGGCAGTGTGGCAAGTGACATCTCCATCTGGTGGCAGGCAGCGTGGCAAGTGGCATCTCCATCTGGTGGCAGCCAGCGTGGCCAGTGACATCTCCATTTGGTGGCAGCATGGCAAGTGACATCCCCATCTGGTGGCAGGCAGCGTGGCAAGTGACATCTCCATCTGGTGGCAGCGTGGCAAGTGACATCTCCATCTGGTGGCAGGCATAGTGGCAAGTGACATGCTCAGGGCTCCCAATGATTCTGCATTATGGTGAGTTGAACTATTCCATTTTACATTACAATGTAATGATAGAAGTAATGTGTTTCAATCATCCTGACACCATAATAACCATGGTGCCGGGGATGATTGAACCACTAACACCAGCCATTGCCCTGAAAAATTGCCCGCAAAAAATCCTTACCCCTCGCGCGCTTACCCTGAAGTATTTTTAGTCTGTACAATTAAAGCCAGTTATTTTCAGTGTTCTCGTGTGTGGAGATATGTTTTTAATTGATCTATTGTAGCAGTCATCGATAAAGGGCAAGAATAGTGGTGTGTGTGTGTGTGGGGGGGGGGGGGGCGGCATTGAAGGACCCGGCCTTGGGAAGGTAAAGGGAGTAAATCCGGGCCTGCCTAAAGTCACTATACTTACTTCCTCTCAAACTGTCCAGAGTCCACAGGGGTCCTTTGCCAGTGGCAGCATCTTCTCCCTGCCTTTAGGCATCTTCATTGGCCAACACAGATGATGTAACTCCTACACATGTACAAGAGTCTATCATTCCTGCACACAGGGAGCGTGTCAGTGTGACTGTGCATGTGCAGCTCAGTTTACATGCCATAGAAGACTGAGAGCAGACAAATAGGAGTATTTTACTGCAGAAGAGTCATTGGAGTGGATTTAATAAAGGCAAATAGACTGTGTACTCTGTAGGTACACTTTCTCCAGAGCTTAGTAAATGAGGTAAAGCTTCACTTTACAAACAATACCCAATTACATGCAAGGAAAACAAACAAAAAAACTGTATTTTCGCTTGCAAATGATTGGATGATGGAAGTCAGCAGAGCTTCCCCTCATTTACTAAGCTCTGGAGCATCTGCACTTTTTAAATGCACACTCTATTTGCCTTTTAGTGAATCAACTCCACTTTATGTCTTGTCTGCAACAAATAGCTCCTAAGTATTTTTTTTTCTTAATGCCTTCAGTGTCGCTTTAAGTCTAAAGTTTCCAGCACCTCTTCGATTAAGTTGTTCTGGAGTCTCAGAAATTGATGACCTCAAGGGATTTCCAGAATCTTTGGTCTGTAGAGTTTGTAGGGATGGTATGATAATCACCCAAATGTATTTCTGTGGGTAAAACCAGCTTGTTATGAGAGAGGCCGGAGGAAAATGGGCAGGCTTGTTCTGTCTGATGGAAATGTTCACCCACTCTCAGTACTGTGTTATTTCAGATTACGCAACATATCTCAAACATCTTCAGGCTACAGTGGACACTAAATTACCAATATGGGAAAAGACTGGAAAACATTTTATTTATTACAGGTATTTATGTAGTACCAACAATACTCATAGCACTTTACATAGTGTACATTCACATCAGTCCTGGCCCTAAAGCGCTTGCAATCAAAGGTCCCTATCTCCTATACATACATATACTAGGGCTAATTTGGACAGAAGCCAGTGAACTTGTCTGCATGTCTTTGGAGTGTGGAAGGAAACTGGAGTACCTGGAGGAAACCCACACAAACACAGGAAGAACAAGCAGACCCCAGTGCTGCAAGGCAGAAGCGCTAACTACAAAGAAAGTTGCCCGTTTTGATTCCTCCAATGTTGTGTTGCAGTGTAAAAATGGGAGCGTCAAGAAAAACAAACAGAGGGGATACTGGCCTAGTGCATCCACAGATACCTGATTACAAATCAATAAAACATTTTCTCACAAACCATGTAAGTTCACTGCACATCAAGCCATTAGCTTGTGGCACAGTGGTAAGTTCAACCCAGTGTTCCAACACCATGGAGATGCCATCTAGGATCCAAATTGGCTTGCACACTTCGGGGGAGGGGGGGGACCTCTTCTTCAGAGCCAAATAGATAGGATCCATGGCACCAACAGAATTTGGTGAACTGGTGCATATCATAGACCCATCCAGTCTTTTCTCAGTGATTGTGGCTGGTGTCGCTATAATGGCATGTGGAATGATTGACAAATACAGTATATATTTTGTATATGTAGCACTACCCCCTTGGGGACTGCTTGGATTTACCTGCTCATCTGCATGGCCATGACCTTGTGAACATTCCAACCCACCTGACACTCTGGGTTCAGACTTCTTTGCACCACCTTAAGGTAATAAGGCAAACAACTCAGTGCATTTATATACTATTAACGTTTACTGGAACAATTCAAAGAGGATATTGTTACACAGATGAGGCAAATGCGTGGAGAGGTCCGTCACGCATCAGGTCTCTGGCTTCTTTTATAGCTCCTCCCAGCAATCTCCCTGATGGTAGCAAAGATCCCTGGGATATGTAGTCCAGGTGTATAGTCATGCAGAGCAATTGCCATTCTGAGGAACTACTAACCCCACAATCCCTTTCGCTTGGCCCACGAATATGATGTCAGTTAGTAACGCTGGGCACTAGAGGGACATGCAATATATAGAAATACCGGAGGATCACTGTACTTTGCAATTGTAGTCCACATTGCTACATCTAGTATTTACTAGTATCCCTACCTCCAGATGCTGAAGGAGCTACAAGTCCCAGCATGCCCTATTCTAGCTTCTAGGGATCTGCACTTCCAATAATCACTCCCTTGCAGGAAGAGTGTGATTTTAAAATCAAACTAATGGAACACATCATGGCTACATTGACCTTGGGTTATCATTGCTTTAGCCTGGTATGCTGAGAACAATATTTTGTAAGCAGCCACCCTGGTGTGTCCCAACTTGGATAAACTCTGTCGCCAACCATGTTGTGCAGGGTGTAAAGTGACGAGAGCGATATGCTGTGTATCTGTCTTTTAAGGTGGAAGTGGAGAGCATGTCTGGTGACTTTATTCTAACTTAGATTGGGCTTTTAGTGGAACTATACTCACCTCCCCTCCAGCTCTGTGATGTCTCAGTGTTCCCTCCCTGGCCGCAGACATCTTTGACCAGTTCTCTTCTAGGTACCAAATTTTAAATGTCTTGATTGGCTGGGCCAAGATGACATCAGTCCACAAATGCCTTAATTAAATTTTTGCATTTTGAGATGTGTTAACAGCTCCATCATTTTAGTAAAATCTTATTTTATTAGGTAAGAAAGCATAACATAGACAAGTTAGTTACATAGCATACAAAAATAATTAGAATATCGTATGCATAACGCATCGATTATATATAAATTGGGCCATACTCAGAAGTTTAAGTCTGAACGGTAACGCCAAAGTATGTCCATAACATAACATATAACTTAGTTGAACTTAGTAAATACCACCATCTGCTTTATGGGTGGTGGATACTTGGATCGTAACATACTAAGGCGTAGGATATTTTGTTGATCAAAGTTTCTTAATAAAGGTTATGCTGCATGGATCACATAATTTCCTTGTGGTGAGACAATTGGTGTGGGTCGTTTGCTCGAAAAGCACATAAAGATGTCAAGAGGAATTGTGGGAATGAAGAGAAAGTATTAAAGCAGAAAATATATGGATAGGGGACACTCCATCTAGGCTAAGCAGTGGTAGGAACAGGATCCACTTCGGCCCACAAGATGAACCCCATGGAATAACGGAACATAGACCACGAGGTTCATGTATTAGAAAATTGCTCATCTTTACCCACTTCCCGTGCCAACATTCGTTCCAGGTCTCTAATTCGGTCCACTTCAATTGCCCAGTCCCCCAAGGAAGGCATGGTTGTCAGTCACCAGTGTCTGGGTATTTATGTCCTAGCCGCAGCAAGGAAATGGCGCAATATCTTTCTTTACCTATTTGAAGGGCATAGATAGAAGGGCTACCTCAGGTGAAGGTGCGATTGATGTCACCATCAGTCTGCAGTACAGGTCGACGATTGCTTGCCAAAATTTCCTTACAGGAGGGCAATCCCACCAGATCTGGAGCAAGGTACCCCTGGACGTCAAACATCTCCAACAGGTGTCTGGGAGCGTCCAATTGACATGATGTCAAAGTAAATCTTTACCATCGAGTCACCAATTTAAACCCTTTTTTTTTTGATTCCTGATGGCTAAAGATAGTTTATGGGTCGAGATAAAGCATTTTTGCCACTCAGTGGGTGAAATAGAGTGGCCTAGCTCTACTTTTCAGGCTTTGAGGGAGGTCAGGATTGGAGGCGGTGTGTATTAGAGAATAAAGTTGGGAGACCACATGTGTTGGGGGATCTGTCTGTAGTAGCATGTTCCCAAAGTCAGATAAATCAGAGAAGAGATCAGATAAAGATATAGATGGAAAGGTATGTATATATGTAGATATTGCTTGCTGCCTCTGAAGCCAGTGTGCTGGATGTTGAGAGAATGATCGAGAAGGGGTGTCTGCAGTCCAGGATGGGTCTGCGCGAAGGACTTGGGCAAGTCGCCAATGATCCTCTCTTTGCCAGGGTCCAAAACCCATCCCATGCATAGCTGGTGGAAAGGCCGGGGTCCCAAACAAGGGGATAATGGGTCCCATTGGCTTAGATATGGTTCTAGAGGAAATCAGTTGGTTCCAGATTTGTATTGTTTGACAGATGAGGTCGTTAGGGAGTAATGAGCCCTTCAGGTGGACAGCAGATGTCCACAGTAAAGCTCAGAGATTGATCGTGTTCAAATGGCCTTCTAATTGAACTGAAAGTTTAGGGAATGAGGAAACGCGTCAGTGCGTGACCACGCAACTCACCAGCTCCACACAGTAAACGTCATCCCGGGACTCATCGCGGTGGGCGGCTCGTTTGGAACTCCGATCAGCGGTGAGCAGACATTATTACTGCCACATGCCGGTTATCTCAAACTTCTTGTAAGCATAATTTGTAAGAGGGGGGATTGGTCACTTTCAATAAACAGTTTGACACTATGGAAAGTATCCCCTTGTATTCTCACATGACACATCCACATCATTGTACCTGGTAAGGAGAGCAGATTCCCCAGTGCAGCCTTACAGTTGGAAGGATTCTACAGGTCCAGTTAACACTTACCTCTGGTAAGCAAATACACAAAGCGGTGTGCACGAGGTGGAATGGTAAAGGTGTGACAGCAAATGATTCATAGTATAAGATCTTGTTTGGGTTAGAAGCACATCACCACGTCTTGACTTTTTATATATTTCACTTCATTGAACTGTCAATAGGAGGAGAGGGTTTTACACATTTCTTTATGCTCATTAGATTGATGGACATTTCAATGAAAATCACCGCTTATGGTTTATGGATGTTTACATGATTTTACATGAGAGGACTTTTTACTGCAGTATATGAGTTATCATATTTTTGAATATTTATGCTATTCATATGGAGCGCTGTTAATGCTTTGTTGTTAACAATTAGGCATATATTTTTTTTATATTGAATCAAGTATACGTGTGAGTACTGCTGCCTTATGATAAATAGAGGCATTTGGAACTCCAGCCCCACCCTGAGTCTTCGGGAGGGAAAATGTTTCATAACGTATCCTAGGTCGGGTCTCTTTCCAGATAAAATTGGAGAACATCTGGCGAAGCTTCTTACAAAATTAAAAAGGTATGTGAATAGGAATTGTTTGGAACAAGTATAAAAACCGAGGGAGAGCATCCATTTTCAAAGCATTCACCCTGCCTAGCCAAGACAGACCTCTGGTCGCATAGTTGGATAGATACATCTTAGTTCTAAGGAGTAGAGCTGTGAAGTTCCTAGAAAACAACTGGGTTACATCTTTGGGTACGTGGATAGCTCCATCATTTTAAATAGGCATCTGTATGCAGAAAAAAGTAGGTCTTGAATCATTTGTAACCACAAAGAAACAATTGGCATTTACTCGAGAACAGCCACATACAGGTGCATCTCATAAAATTTGAATATCATCAAAAATGTTATTTATTTCAGTAATTCAATTCAAAAAGTGAAGCTCATATATTTTATGTAGATGTGATACACACATATGATATATTTCAAGCATTTCTTTCTTTTAATTTTGATGAATATGGCTTACATCTAGTGAAATCCTAAAATTCAGGATCTTAAAAAACTAGCATATTACATAAGACTGCGCTGACTCTGGACTTGATAAAAAACAGTGGACCAACACCAGATGACATGGCTCCCCAAATCATCATGAACTGTGGAAAATTTAGCATTTCATTTGGGAATCAAGGTCCCAGCGTCTGGAGTAAGAGGGGAGAGGCACAGAATTCAAGTTGCATGAGGTCCAGTGTGAAGTTTCCACAGTCAGTGATGATTTGGGGAGCCATGGCATTGGTCCACTGTGTTTTATAAAGTCTAAAGTCAGCGCAGCACTCTACCATTAAATTCTAAAGCACTTAAATGGGTTGTAAAGTCTCAGTGTTTTTCACTTTAACGCATTCTATGCATTAAGATGAAAAATCTTCCATGCTGCAGCTGCTCCCCAGAGCCCCCCTTTTACTTACCAGAACTCGATCTTTCCAGCGACAGGAATGAACACAGCAGCTCCAGCCGCTGTCTTGGGTCCTCATTGGATAGATTGATAGCAGAATGAGCCATTGGCTCCCGCTGTTGTCAATCAAATCCAGTGACACAGAAGCCGGGGGGGCCGGGGCTGAGTCCTGCTGTCTGTGTCAATGAACTCAGCAGCAGGACTCGGGAGCGCACACACACGAGTGCCCCCATGGAATGCAGCTCTCTGTGGGGGCGCTTGAGAAGAGGAGGAGCCAGGAGTGCCATTGGGGGACCCCTGAAGAGGAGGATTGGGGCTGCTCTGTGCAAAACCCTTGCACAGAGGAGGCAAGGATAACATGTTTGTTATTTTTTTTAAACGAACCTTTAGTATCACTTTAATGCTTTCCTCTGCTGACCAGCTTCATGGAGATGCTGATGTAATTTTCCAGCAGGATTTGGCACCTGCCCACACTGCCAAAAGTACCAATACCTGGTTAAATGATCATGGTAACACTGCTTACTTGGCCAGCAAACTTGCCTGACCTGAACCCCATAGAGAATCTGTGGGGTATTGTCAAGAGGAAGATGAGAGACACCAGACCCAACAATGCAGATGAGCTAAAGGCCGCTATCAAAGCAACCTGAGCTTCCATAACACCTCAGCAGTGCCACAGACTGATCACTTCCATGCCACGCTGCATTGATGCAGTAATTCATGCAAAAGGAGACCGACCACGTACTGAGTGCATACTATACTGTACATGGATATACTTTTCGGTAAGCCAACATTTCTAGAATAAAAATCCTTTTTTTTTTTTTATTGGTCTTGTGTAATATTTACATTTTCTGAGATACTAAATTTTGGGTTTTCACTAGCTGTAAGTAGTGCCGGTCCCGATGTTCGAGTCGAACATAAGTTTGACTCGAACATCAGGTGTTCGTTTGTTTGTAGAATAAACGAACATATGGGGCGCTCGCAGCAAGTTCGCTTGCCGCGGAGCGCCCCATAATGCACTGCGAGATCGCAGTGAATTGATGGCTGCTAACTGGGCAAAGCATGTACCTGACCTGCATGCTTTGGCCAATCACAGCACGATGTACTGTCAGAGCCACGATTGGCCAAAGGCGACGTAACCGGATGACCCCGCACCTTCTGACGTCATGTGACGTCAGAGAGGGTGGGTCATCTGGTTACGTCAGCGGGTGACCCCGCCCTTGCCTATATACGAGCTGTCAAAGGGAAAAGACAGCAGTCCCTGGGAGGCCTCCCATCGAGGCGGAGCTTTTTTGTTTTTCTTTTTCTATTTTTCGGGTCCGTCGGGTGACGTGATTGACAATGGATGTACATCGTGGGACACTTTTTTTTCTTTCTTAATAAAGGAATTGTCAAAAGTGGTCTGTTGTGGTTTTTACTTTTTGGCACTTTTTTTTTGATGAATGGGTAGGGGTAAAATGTACTCGATACCCATAGACATAGGGTGGGGGGGCAGGATCTGGGGGCTCCCTTGTTAAAGGGGGCTTCCAGATTCCGATAAGCCCACCGCCCATGGACCCCGACAACTAATGGCCAGGGTTGTTGGAAAAAGGCTCTTGTCCCCATCAACATGTGGACAAGGTGCTTTGGGGGGGGGACCCCAAAGCACCCTCCCCATGTTGAGGGCATGTAGCCTGATATGGTTCAGGAGGGGGGGGTGCTCGCTCGTCCGCCCCCATTCTGACCTCCAGGCTACATGCTCGGATAAGGGTCTGGTATGGATTTTGGGAGGGGCCCACGCCAATTTTTTAAAACATTTTGGCGTGGCGTTCCCCTTTAAATCCATACCAGATCAGGAGGGCCTGGTATGGACTGGGGGGGGGGGGGACCCTACACTGTTTTTTTCCTTAATTCTTCATCTATATTGCCAGGGACCAGCAAAAAATTACAGCCACGGGCAAGTTTAAATTAAATTTTTTCCTTTAGAAATGTCATTTTGCTGCGGCGCTGTTCTACAATTCACACAGATATGCCATTTTACAGGAAGACTAAGGGAACACCCCAGGCACAATATTTAAAGGTATATTTCATTTTTATCGTTTCACTTTAAGCATTATTAAAATCACTGCTCCTGAAAACAACGGTTGTTTTAAAAACTTTTTTTTTGCATTGATATATGTCCTCTAGGGCAGTACCCGGGTCCCCATACGCTTTTTATGGCAATGACTTGCATATAAGCCTTTAAAATTAGCACTTTTGATTTTGAGAGCAGTCTCCAGAACATGCAAAAAGAAAAGAGGAGGCGCTTTCAGGTTAGAACCAGTTGCATTTAATAAGTTACAGGTGCATTAATCCACTTACATCAAAGAAAGAGACTTCCGGCACATGTCCGCTTTACACTAATGTGGCGTCCATCCAGCGCTGTAGCATTGTGGCAGCTAGTCCATGTGAAGGGAATCCTGTCCAGCAGGATTTCCGGATGACTTGGAGAGCGGTGACTGAGGCTTGGTGGAGGCTCTGGTCAGTGGTGGAACGCAGCGTCGGGCGCAGTGACATCACTGGTAGTCGCGACAATGCTTCGGAGCATGCGCTCTGACTACACAGACAGGCGCGCTCCTGTTTCAAGTCAGCATGTTTCTCGGTGGGGATGGTGTGTTTCGGGTGATGCATAGTGTTAGTTTTCTGACACACAGCATTTTGCTTTTAGGCCAAAAAGTTACATTTTGGTCTCATCTGACCAGAGCACCTTCTTCTACATGTTTGCTGTGTCCCCCACATGGCTTCTCGCAAACTGCAAACGGGACTTCTTATGGCTTTCTTTCAACAATGGCTTTCTTCTTGCACTCTTCCGGAGACGGTGACGGAGAGGGAACTGCCCACATCTATGATGGAATCCACCATAGTTGTGATACATAAGGAGGGCAAGGATCCACTTAATATATCTTCATATAGACCCATTTCCTTATTGAATACAGATATCAAAATCCTGGCGAAGGTCTTGGCGGCTAGGCTAAATAGGGTCATTCAGAAACTTGTCTACCCCGATCAGTCGGTATTTATCCCTGGAAGATCTACTAGTATAAATATAAGACGCGTGTATTTGAATTTACAGGTCCCGGCTGAAGGGGATAGATCAAAGGTTATTCTGTCTTTGGATGCCGCCAAGGCCCTCGACAGCCTTGAATGGCGATATTTGTGGAGGGTCCTGGCCGAGTTTAAATTTGGCCCGGGTTTTATTAACTGGATAAAATTGCTATACAAACTGCCAGAAGCAAAAGTGAGAGTGAATACTGCCCTATGCCCCCCCTGCTCTTCGCCCTCGCAATCGAAATTCTGGCAGTGGCTCTCAGGTCCTCCCCAGGGGTAAGAGGATTTAGCAGGGGAGAAGTGGAAGAAAAAGTGTCATTATATGCGGATGACCTTTTACTATTTCTAGGGGACACGCAAATCTCCCCGTTGAGGGCAATGGAAATAATTACAAACTTTGGTCAATTTTCCGGACTTGTCATAAACTGGGAAAAATCTGCATTGTTACCAGTAGATCCCCTCGAAGGCCCCTTGTCCGAGGAGGTTGCTCAGATTCAAATAGTGGACAAAATGAAACATCTGGGAATTAAGATTACAAGAGACCCCAAACAGTATATCATAATTAATATCACCCCAATTTTGGAAAAATTTAGGGGAAAAATTAAAATATGGAAATGTCTCCCATTATCAGTAGCAGGACGATGTAACTTGATTAAAATGCTATGGATGCCACAGCTTTTGTATGCATCACATAACTCCCCAGTGTGGGTATACAAAAAGTGGTTCCAAAAGTTAGATGTTATCTTTAGAAAATTAATCTGGAAAGCTGGTCCGGCAAGAAGCCACTTGCGTACTATACAACTACAAAGACAGGAAGGAGGGGTTGCACTTCCACACCCTCAGAGTTACTTCCTCGCGGCACAATTACAGCATATGGGAGGGTGTAATGGGTTGGAAGGGGGATGTGTAGGGAGGGAAATGTTGCTACAAAACACTCTGCATGGATCAATGGTGGAAGCCATGGAGGCGGGCTCCTTTCTCTCTAGGCTTCCCACACTAAGTTTATTGGTAAAAGTATGGGATATAGAGAAGAAATTGTTGGGGTAAAGGGGATTCACAGAGTATACCCCCCTATGGGAGAACAGAAATCTTGGAGAAATCCAGAAGATGGGGACAATCAAGGAATGCAAAAGGTGTGGAATAAAGTTTATTAGCCAGCTATACAAAGACGATATTCTGAAATCTTTTAAGGAACTGAGGGAACAATACACAATACCGAACAAATCCTTTTTTAGGTACTTGCAGGTCAGGCATGCTCTGGGAGAGCAGTTTAGAGAGGGGGAACTGGAACGGAGTAAGATTCCTTTGCTCCAGAAGGTAATCAATGCAACAACCCTAAAAGGCCTTATCTCAAGCTTATATCTGCATATGTACAAGGGGAGCCTGGAGGGGATAGGGGCCCCACCAGGTAGGAGGAGATGGGAACAGGAAGTAGGAACCTTTAACGGAAGAACAGTGGAGTAGAGTCCTTGAATTGAACCCCTTGGTCTCACTTTCCCCCTCCCAAAGGATTTCACATCTGTTTTTGCTATATAGGGCTTATTGTACCCCCCCAAAGGCTTTTTTTGTTTGGCCGCAGATTGGACGCAAGTTGTCCAAGATGCGTGGGAAGGTGATTTAATTTCACATGTTTTGGAGGTGCCCGAAGTTATTTCGGTATTGGAGGGAGGTAGCTGGAGTTATAAGTCAGGTATTTGGAGGTCCCCCAAACTGGGATGTTAGGCTCTGTGTATTGGGGCTTGTAGAGGGGGAGGGAAACCCCGGATGCACCCAGATAGCACACGAGCGGACTTTCCGGCAGACTTGGTCTGGCGGACCAGACTCCGTCGGACAATTTGATCGTGTGTGGGCTCCAGCTGACTTTTTTTTCCCAAAAGTCAGACGAACCTAGAAATAAAACATGTTTCAAATCTTTCCGACGGACTTGAGTCCGGTCGAAAAATCTGCTTGTCTGTATGCTAGTCCGATGGACTAAAACCGACGCTAGGGCAGCTACTGGCTACTTGCCATCAACGTCCTTATTTTAGTCCGGTGTACGTCATCACGTACGAATCCGTCTGACTTTGGTGTGATCGTGTGTGTCCAAGTCCGTTCGTTTGAAAGTCCAGCGGACCTACGCTGCAAAGTCCGTCGGAAAAACTGTCGGACCTAGTCCATCGAAAAGTCCGCTCGTGTGTACGAGGCATTAGGGGTGCCTAGTTCAGGAAACTGATAGCACAAGGGTAGCAATCGATCTTGTCTCCATCTTGTACAGAAAGGGAGCAAGGCATGAATGAGACAATTTCGAAAGAAAAATCTGTATGTGAGACAAGGTTGTATAAAGAAATATGAAGAGATCTGGAAACCCTGGTGGGAGGCAAAGGGGTATCCCCCTAGAATGAGGTGGAAGGTATCACTAGCCAGGAACCATTTGTACAGAGGGAGGAGGATAAGAAGAGCTGGTGGAGAGGACAGGGATAAATGATATTTATGGCAAAGGAAAAAGAAAAGGGATAGAGAACAAGCGCAACAAAAAGTGACATATTGCAATGAGAGGGAAGAGTGTCTGTGGGTGAAAGATGTGGATATAGGAAAAGAGGATGGTTGAGAGTAGGTACTGGGGTTGTGAATAAGGGGATAGAAGGGAAGCAGATTGCATGATATGAGAGGGGGTGTCGGGAGGGTAGGTATGGAGGAACTGAACAGAATGTGAGAGGGAGGTAGATGGACACGATATAGAATAAACAACTGAGAATCTTATTGTGAATATATGATATACCGTATATACTCGAGTATAAGTCGTTCCGCGTATAAGTCGAGGCCCTAATTTACCACAAAAAAATGGGAAAAACTTATTGACCCGAGTATAAGACCAAGGTGAGAAATGCAGCAGCTACTGCAAGTGGAAATAGAGGGTCAACAATGCCCATCTGCAGCTGTATACCTCCCTGTGTCCTGTGCATGTATCATGTGTCCTGTGCATATGTGTCATGTGTCCTGTGCATATGTGCATGTGTCCTGTGCATATGTGCATGTGTCCTGTGCATATGTGCATGTGTCCTGTGCATATGTGCATGTGTCCTGTGCATATGTGCATGTGTCCTGTGCATATGTGCATGTGTCCTGTGCATATGTGCATGTGTCCTGTGCATATGTGCATGTGTCCTGTGCATATGTGCATGTGTCCTGTGCATATGTGCATGTGTCCTGTGTATATGTGCATGTGTCCTGTGCATATGTGCATGTGTCCTGTGCATATGTGCATGTGTCCTGTGCATGTGTCCTGTGTATATGTGCATGTGTATATGTGCATGTGCATGTGTATATGTGCATGTGCATGTGTATATGTATATGTATATGTGCATGTGTATATGTACCTGTGTGCATGTGTCTGTGTGTGTGTGTGTGTGTGTGTGTGTGTGCATCCTACCTGTGTCCTATGCATCCTCCGTGCGCCGCTCTTCACCGATCAGCGCGTAGTATTCGGAGGCCATTCACTGTTCAAAAGTCGCGCCTCCTCCTCGTCCAAAAAATTCCATTTCCCAGCAGTCAGCGGTCAGCCTACCTTGGACATTCTCTCATCCACATACCACGGATGAGGATGAGAGAATGTCTGTGATAGGCTGTACACTGACTGCCTATCACAGACGAGGAGGCGCAGCTTTTGAAAAGTGAGAGCCGCTGCCGAGTCTATGCAGCACACGCTGGCCGCCGTCTGCCTGCATGACACGCTGATCATGTAGGCAGACGGCGGTGACTCGTGTATAAGTCGAAGGGGGTACTTTCAGCCCCAAAAAAGGGGCTGAAAAATTCGACTTATACACGAGTATATACGGTACAATCACTATTTTGTATCTTTGCATATACAGTAAAAGGGGGTTGGGAGGGGGTAACGGTTATATGTATGTCAATATGTTTAATGAAAAAAAAATTAAATAAAGATTATAAAGTTAAAAAAAAAAAAAGGTATTATTAAACAATAGAAAAATATTTTTTGTTAGGTTACTTTGACTGCTACCATATACAGATAGAAGCTCATTGATCTACAGATTAATAAAACAATTGATGCAAAAGTAACAATGTTACTTTGTGTCTCTCTCTCTTCAGCCTGAACAGTGTTTATAAACATGGTCAGGTAGTCCTTTTTAATAGTAGCAGCTACTGCAACTGCTGTGTTCTTGTCTCAACTCCTGACTCAATTTTGACAGTCACCCAGAACAAGCATGTGTACATCGGGTTCTCTGACTGCTGGTACACAAGTGCTGGTTTTAGTGCTTGTTCTAATGCAGAGACTAACCAACCAGTAAAGCAAGCATAAGGATGTTAGTCCTGGAACATAGACCATTAAACATAACCCCGCTGTGGTGACTCCTATATTTATATCTTAAAGTGGAACTAAACCCTCCAATCCTTTTCAGCATTGGAAGCTGCCATCTTAGCTTCTGTTTGACAACTGCCATGATGCTGCACATGTGATCAGTTATGACACCAGCCATTTGATATTTTGACCAGTGGCGGCTCAATATTTCTGATATAAAATGCAGCCCATTGTTTACAATGTGTCTATATACACAGGCGCATAAACAAGCGCTGCGTATTCTTTTTTTCTCTTTACTCCATACATTTTTTATTAGTTTTTAAATCTACATACACAAAAAGAGGGAAGAAAAAAAAAAAGAAGGCATAAGACTGACATAATCACATTGCCGTACATAGTAACAAACTTTTAAAAAATTATATTAAATTATATTAACACAGTTCATACTTAATCCACAGTACTGCGGTTTATTCACTGTACTGATGTTTAATGCTTAAGCATCAGTACCGCGTGCAAGAGGCCTTAGCAAGAGACATACATTCCACATTATTAATTATGCTACAAATATTAGTGTGTGCTGTAAATTGCCATCAGCATCTCTCCTGTTTACTCTTGCTGAAGGCTGCCATTTTCCTGAAGCCCAGAGCCCCTGAGCAGAAGTAAATCATAAAGCGGAACTAAACCCAACGCTTATACAAAAAAGTTACATTCCTGGAATGCCAGGATTGCCAACTGTCACATATGCTTGTTTTCTCAACCAAACTGTCAAACCATTAACTGGCTGGTGTCATAACTGATCACGTGTAGCACCATGGCAGTTGAGGATCAAACAGAAGCAGCTTCCTTGGCTGTAAAGGATAAGGTGGGTTTCATTCCGCTTCAAGGATGTCAGCAGAGTGGCCTCTAAAAATTTGTCAGTGCCCAAAAATGGAGAGCAACTGAGCATGTGCAGAGCTGGATTTTGAACAGTACAGGCACTTATTTTTAATGTTTTACATAGCAATACCTGGGGCCAGCCTGAAGTGATCTAGCAGGACTTAATTTTCTAAATAAAGTTCCCTTTTACATTTCTTCCTGCTATGGTTAAAGTGAACAATCTTTAGGCAGCAACATTTGAAATTGCAGATCGCCTGTTCACATACACTATATTACCAAAAGTGCCTTTACACGCACATGAACTTTAATGGCATCCCGGTCTTACTCCGTAGGGTTCAAATATTGAGTTGGCCCACCCTTTTTCAGCTAGAACAGCTTCAACTCTTCTGGGAAGGCTGTCCACAAGGTTTAGGAGTGTGTCTATGGGAATGTTTGACCATTGTTCCAGAAGCGCATTTGTGAGGTCACACGATATTGAACGAGAAGGCCTGGCTTGCAGTCTCCACTCTAATTCATCCCAAAGGTGTTCTGTCAGGTTGAGGTCAGGACTCTGTGCAGGCCAGTCAAGTTACATAGTAGGTGAGGTTGAAAAAAGACACAAGTCCATCAAGTCCAACCTATGTGTGTGATTATATGTCAGTATTACATTGTATATCCCTGTATGTTGTGGTCATACAGGTGCTTATCTAATAGTTTCTTGAAACTATCGATGCTACCCGCTGAGACCACCGCCTGTGGAAGGGAATTCCACATCCTTGCCGCTCTTACAGTAAAGAACCCTCTACGTAGTTTAAGGTTAAACCCCTTCTCTTCTAATTCTAATGAGTGGCCACGTGTCTTGTTAAACTCCCTTCCGCAAAAAAGTTTTATCCCTATTGTGGGGTCACCAGTACAGTATTTGTAGTTCCTCCACCCCAAACTCACTTATGCATGTCTTTATGGAGCTTGCTTTGTGAACTGGTTCAAATCATTTTGCGGAAGGGGGATTATGGTGTAGGGTTGTTTTTCAGGGGTCAAAAGTTCCGAGAACTTTTGTGACCGTGTGTATGCAAGGCAAGCTTGAGCGGAATTCTGTCGGAAAAACCATCCAAGTTTTTTCTGACGGAATTTCTGATCGTGTGTATGGGGCATTAAGAAGTCAGCATACCAAGACATTTTGGACAATTTCATGCTGCCAACTTTGTGGGAACAGTTTGGGGATGACCCCTTCCTGTTCCAACATGACCAGTGCACAAACAAGGTCCATTAAAGACATGGCTGAGCGAGTTTGGTGTGAAGGAAGTTGACTGGCCTGTACAGAGTCCTGACCTCAACCCGACAGAACAGCTTTGGAATGAATTAGAGTGGAGACTGTGAGGCAGGCATTCTTGTCTAACATCAGTGTCTGACTTCACAAATGCGCTTCTGGAAGAATGCTCAAACATTCCCATAGACACACTCCTAAACCTTGTGGACAGTCTTCCCAGAAATGTTGAAGCTGTTATCGCTGCAAAAGGTGGGCCCAACTCAGTATTGAACCCTACGGACTAATACGCTATTAAAGTTCATGTGCATGTAAAGGCAGGTGTCCCAATATGGTAGTAGAGTGTATATTGGCTCTATACCTTTCCCATATATTTCAATGTATGGTTTTAGACCCCCATATTTTGGATCCCACTGTTGCTTAAAGCTTACATAAAAAGAAAACAGCTTGCATTCTGGACCTTCGCCCTGTAACGGACAGGATCCTAAAGGTCAGTACTACTCAGTATAGCGTTCAGCTTTATCCAGCTGCAGTCTGCCACAGATTCCCTGCTGAACACCGCACCTGTCCCTCCCTGGCTCACTAAAATGCAGAGGGGCATCATATTGGGGGATTTTAATTATCCAGACATAGAAGCTAAGGGGAAAATATTACTGGGAGTATGCTATAGGCCCCCTAACCTGAGGGAGGAGGGGGAGACCGATCTATCACAAGTTGGATTAGCAGCAAGGATGGGAAGTGTTATCATAACGGGGGATTTTAATTATCCAAACATAGACTGGGCGGAGGGAACCACACATTTGTCTAAGGTTTGCCAGTTCCTAAAGGTCTTGCAGGACAATCTGGGGGCTTCAGTAACCGAAACTGCAGTGTTTATCCTTATGACACATCACAGGAAGCACCTCCATGGTTAAGAGAGGACAGAATTAAAATTAGACCTGGGAAACTTAACATTAATAAATCACCAGAACCAGATGGCTTGCATCCAAGGGGACTTTTACTGAAGTCTACTGACTGGAATGGTACCAGGTGATTGGAGAAAAGCCAATGTAGCACCAATATTTAAAAAGGGCCCAAAATACATCCCTGGGAATTACAGACCAGTTAGCCTAACATCAATAGTATGCAAGCTCTTGGAGGGGATGATAAGGGACTATATGCAAGATTTTGGTAACTAGAACGGTATCATTAGCAGTAATCAGCATGGATTCATGAAGAATCGCTCTTGCCAAACCAATCTATTAACCTTCTATGAGGAAGTAAGTTGCCATCTAGATAAAGGAAGGCCCATAGAAGCATTTGACACAGTTCCCCACGACGATGCTAAGCAGGGCAATAGCTTCTCCGCAGGATGTGGAAACCTTGCAAAAAGATCTGAACAAATTAATGGGGTGGGCAACTACATGGTAAATGAGGTTTAATGTAGAAAATTTTAAAATAATGCATTTGGGTGGCAAAAATATTAATGCAATCTATACACTGGGGGGGGACCTCTAGGGGAATCTAGGATGGAAAAGCACCTAGGGGTCCTAGTAGACGATAGGCTCAGCAATGACATGCAATGCCAAGCTGCTGCTAACAAAGCAAACAGAATATTGGCATGCATTAAAAAAGGGATCAACTCCAGAGATAAAACAATAATGCTTCCGCTCTACAAGACTGGTCCGGTCGCACCCGGAGTATGCTGTCCAGTTCTGGGCACCAGTCCTCAGGAAGGATGTACTGGAAATGGATCGAGTACAAAGAAGGGCAACTAAGCTAATAAAGGGTCTGGAGGATACTAGTTTTGAGGAAAGGTTGCAAGCACTGAACTTATTCTCTGGAGAAGAGACGCTCGAGAGGGGATATGATTTCAATTTATAAATACAGTACTGGTGATCCCACAATAGGGATAAAACTTTTTTGCGGAATGGAGTTTAACAACACAAGTGGCCACTCATTTAAATTAGAAGAAAATTACCAGTTACGCTTACCGGTAACGGGTTTTCTAGGAAATCCTCCAGGACGGCACACCTGAGATGACGGGTCTCACCTAAAAGGAAACACAATCAACAACAGAGTTTAAAAGGCCCCACCCTTCCCTCTGTCCCTCAGTTATGACAAAGTATAAGCCCACACTGGTGCCAGAGGGTACATTCTATGAGAAATGAAACATCACCAACAATTAAGGGTAGGGAAGTAGGCCTGCCATCCTGGAAGATTTCCTAGAAAACGCATTAACGGTAAGTGTAACTGGTAATTTTCTCCAGTCATCTTCCAGGACGGCACACCTGAGATGAGCAAGAAGTTCAGGCCTACCTTAGGGTGGGACCACCGCCTGTAGGACCTTCCTGCCGAACGCCAAGTCCTGAGGGGACAACAGCTCCACTCTGTAGTGCCTCAGGAAGGTATTTTGGCTCGTCCATGTTGCTGCCCTGCAGATCTGGTCGATCAAAGCACCTGCCCTCTCTGCCCAGGAGGTCGCCAGTGATCTAGTTGAATGAACTTTAAGGTGAGCTGGGATAGGTCTACCTGAGTGCTCGTAGGCTATCGAGATAGCTTGTTTAATCCACCTGGCTATTGGAGGCTTTTCTCTGGCCACAAAAACTAACCAAGAGATGGTTTGATCTCCTAAATCATTTCACTCTCTCCAGATAGACCAGTAGACAATGTCTAACGTCTAACAAATGAAATTTTTCCTCTTTATCATTCTTGGGATTCTGACAATATGAGGGAAGTATAATTTCCTGTGACCTGTGGAAATTCAAGGTCACTTTCGGCAAATACAAAGGATCCTGCCTGAGAAGGACCCTATCCTCTAGTAACAGAAAAGGCTATTTAATTGTCAGAGCCTGTAGGTCGCCAACTCTTCTGGCAGTCGTGATCGCTAGAAGGAAGGCCATTTTAAGGGAAAGAAATTTAACTGAAGCCTGAGCCAACGGCTCAAAGTGCCCTTTAGTTAGGGCATCTAATACCAGGGATAAGTCCTACGGTGGGAATCTGTTTGTTCTCCCTGGGGTTACCCTCTCCCTGGCTGATAAGAATCTTTTTATGAGGGGGTTCAGGGCAAGTCTATTATCGAAGAATACAGATAAGGCTGCGACATGAAATCTGAGGGTATTGACTGCTAGACAGTGGAGTCTCCAGCTTTCATATTGGGGGGCACATGGGGGGACAGGGACAAAAGTAGGAGGCCAACTATAAAAAATTTATATATACACACACATACAGTGCCTTGAAAAAGTATTCACACCCCTTGAAATTTCCTACATTTTGTCATGTTACAACCAAAAATGTAAATGTATTTTATTGGGATTTTATGTGATAGACCAACACAAAGTGGCACATAATTGTGAAGTGGAAGGAAAATGATAAATGGTTTTCAAAATTGGCACCTGGGGCGGATCCTATATCTGGCATCCCCCCCCCCAGGCGGACAGGCAGCGCACCGTACGTCGACGCCAAGTGATGTTAGGGTAGTATACTGGCAGATTGGGGTGATATAGTGCCAGGTTAGGGTGATATACAATAGTGCCAGGTTAGGTGGTAGTGCCAGGTTAGGTGATATACAATAGTGCCAGGTTAGGTGGTAGTGTCAGTTTAGGTGATATACAATAGTGCCCGTTAGGTGGTAGTGGCAGGCTAGATGGCAGTGCCAGGTTAGGTGGTAGTGCCAGGTTAAGTGATAGTGCCAGGTAGGATGGTAGTGCCAGGTAGGATGGTAGTGTCAGGTTAGGGTGGTAGTGCTAGAGCAAATACATGACAACATGAATAGATAAGAGTCCCGTTCCCCTCTTCCTCCATCATTTGCACTAAAAGCATTAATCTATGACTGTCCCTGCTGCTGCAGAACCTCCTTCTCCCCCCTCCCTGAAGTAAACAAAGAAAAAAAACTCACATGGGTGCTGGCAATCTGAGGATTGATTCTGGCTTCTTCCTGGAACTGTAATCAAAATGTGGTGGGTGGGAGAGGAAGAGGGAGGGGCTGCAGCACGGACAAAGCATTGCAGCCTCACCGTGCCCATCATTGCCGCCTTACTGTACCCTCATTGCAGCCTCACCATGCCCATCTCATTGCCACCTTACTGTGCCCTCATTGCAGCCTCACTGTGCCCATCTCATTGCCACCTTACTGTGCCCTCATAGCAGCCTCACCGTGCCCATCATTGCCACCTTACTGTGCCCTCATTGCAGCCTCACCATCGTTGCAGCCTTACTGTGCCCATCATTGCAGCTTCACATGCCCATCATTGCAGCCTCACCGTGCCCATCATTGCTACCTTACTGTGCCCTCATTGCAGACTCACCATGCTCATCTCATTGCAGCCTTACTGTGCCCTCATTGCAGTCTCACCATGCCCATCTCATTGCAGCCTTACTGTGCTCATCATTGCAGCCTCACCATCGTTGCAGCCTTACTGTGCCCATCATTGCAGCTTCACATGCCCATCATTGCCGCCTTACTGTGCCCTCATTGCAGCCTCACCTGCCCTCACTGCAGTCTCACAATGCCCATCTCATTGCAGCCTCACTGTGCCCTCATTGCAGCCTCACCATGGTTGCAGCCTTAGCGCTGTGTCACGGAGCTGTGTGTGAAATCATGTTCTGTTGTGCTATGACAAAGGTCTCGCCCTCCTCCTAGACCAGCTCATATGATAGACAGAACACTGCATCTATCACACGAGCTGGTCTAGGAGGAGGGCTGGACTTTTGTCATAGCGTGGCAGAACATTTCAAAGCTCTGTGACACAGCGGTCTCCCGCTGTGTGTGAGAAGGAGGGAGGGGAGAGCTGTGCTGCAGCCATGCGTGGCAGAGCCCCGGTAGGCCAGTCTGGCCCTGTTGGGGGGGCACATGGGGGGGGCCCGGTATGATGTTGGGGGGTCAGTGCCCCCTGTTGCCCCAGGCTGGTGACAATGCCAATGCTGCTAGACCCTGGTCAACTCCGAAGTCCAGGACCATAGGAACTGTTTGGAGAGTGCTCTCCCTTGTCTGAGCCCAGCGAGAGAAGACTTTCCAAACTTTTGTATAGATCTGTCTAGTGATTGGTTTTCTACTTAGCAAAAGCGTATCAATTACTTTCTCTGAACATTCCCTACTCCTGAGGATCTCCCTCTCAAACACCAAGCCGTCAGGGAAAGGAACCCCGGGCCGGGATGTAAAACTGGTCCCTGGCTGAGGAGATCGCGTCGGGACGGGAGATGTAACGGAGGGGCGGCCGACCACCTCTTTAGAGTGGGGAACCATGCCCACTTCGCCCACCAGGGTGCAATTAGAATGAGGCACCCGTTTGACTCGGACAGTTTCTGTAACACCCTGGGAATGAGCACCAGGGTAGGGAACACGTAGGCCAGGCCGAAATCCCAGCTCTGGAACAACTTTTCTGTTCTTCCTGCAAGCAAACAAATCTATCTCTAGTTTTCCAAAGTGTTGGCTTACCAGAGAGAAAACTTTGTTGTTCAGCTCCCACTCTCCCTGATGAATGGGCTGCCTGCTGAGGAAGTCTGTCTGAATATTGAGGGACCCTCTTATATGGACTGCCGATACAGAGGGGATTATCTTCTCTGCTTCCCCCAGGATTTCCTGGGTCAGCCTTCTTAGCTTGTGGGACCTTGTTCCTTCCTGGTGGTTTAGGTAGGACACAGCCACTGCATTGTCTGAGAAGATCTGCACTTAGATCTGAAAGTCTAACGCCTTTCCGACTGCCAGGAGCTCCCTGAAATTGGAGGCGGCCCTCCTTTGCTCCTGATCCCAATGCTACTGGGCGTAGAGGTCCCCCTAAGTGAGCTCCCCAGCCACCAGTCTAGAAAAATTCTCCCCTCTTATCAGAGAGATACTCTTATATCCAGGGATTCCCTTCTGCATCCCAGGTGGAGGGAAGGAAACCCTGGAGCCCCCAAAAAAGTGGAACTGGGCCCAGGGTACCGGAATGCATGATGTCATGAGGCCCAGCACTCTCATAAATAGTCCTCAGAGAGGCCCCCTTTGGCTGCGTGGAGAGCAGACATGGCCCTGCACCTTTGTGATCTTTTCCTGGGGAAGGAAAATCTTTGGGCCAGAGAGCCTACCAAGTAACCTAGGAACACCTTGGACTGTGAGGGATCCAGGGAGGACTTCTCCCGACTGACCATCCAACCTAAAGTTTCTAGAGTGGACAGCACTTTGTCTAGGTCTGACCAGAGCCGTTCTAGGGTCAGATTGTAGATTAGCATGTCGTCTAAATATGGGATCAAGGCTACCCCCTGGAGGTGTAGAAAAGACACCACCTCGGCGAGAACTTTTGTGAAGATTCTTGGACTGGCCGCTAGGCCAAAAGGGAGCGCCCTGAACTGCCAGTGTTGGACACCCTGCCCTGTCTGAACTGCGAATCGCAGGAGCTTTTAATGTTTCGGGGCAATGGGGACATGCAGATAAGCATCTTTTAAATCTAACGTGATAATGAAAACACCCGCTTGGAGACGTCTTCTGACCGTGTAGATACTTTCCATACGAAACTTCTTGTATAGTAAGTATCTGTTTAACTTCCGTAAGTTTATGATCAGTCGGAATTTGCCCGAGGGTTTCAGAACCACAAAGATGTGGGGATAAAACCCCTGGCCGATCTGACCTATGGCAACAGGGACAATGACCTCCTGTTGTGCCAACTCCCGGACACTCTCCAAAAGGCCCACTGCCTTCTGTGGATCTTTGGGGAGATAGGCAAGGATAAAATTCAGAGTGGGGTGGACAGGAATTCCAAGCTGTAACCTTCCCTTATGACCTTTAGAAAATAAGGGCTCTGCGTGATCCTTTCCCATTGGGAGAAAAACCACAAGAGCCTCCCACCAACCTTTAGGCAGCCGTCATTTGGCTTCCTTGTTGGAAGGCCCGGGCCCGGAAAAAAGGATTCCACCTTTTTCCTTGCCCTTTCCAAACCCCCACTTTCTCCTCGGCTTTCTTACCCTTAAACCGGTCTTTTGAAGAGGGGCCTCTAAAAAACTTCTTCCCTTTATCCCTCTTGGGTTTAGTCGGGAATTTCTTGCCCTTCTCTGCCGATCGGGATAGGACCTGTTCTAGGCCCGGCCCGAAGAGCAGCAAGACGTGACTTAGAGGTAAAATCCCCATCCCACGTTTTTACCCAAAGGGCTCTCCTGGCGGAATTTAGAAGAGCCACCGACTTGGCAGTTGTTCTAACGGTTTCCACCACAGCGTCTGCTAGATGGGCTACCGCCTTTCCAATAACCTCCAGAGAATCCAACACTTCCTTGGTTTTGGTCCCACGTGATATATGGTCCGTCAACCTGCTGACCCATGCATCTGCATTTCTGGCAACACAGGCGGAGGCCAATGCTGGACCCATAGCTGCCACATTAGCGTCCCAGGCCCTGCGTAACAGGGTTTCTGACCTCCTATCCATCTAGTCCCGGATGTTGCCAGAAGGAGAAGTCCAAATGTTTAGATTCCTGAGCTAGAGAGGCGTCCAAACGTAGTACTTTAAGGAATTTCTCCTCCTCCTCATTTTTAAAAGGGCATCTACAGTTCCAGGTCTTAAGCTTTAATACTTTACGCTCAGGTTCCTTCCATTCTCTCAGGATTATAGCCTTGAGAGATTGGTGTACTGGAAAGGACTTAGTTTGAGGTCTGCCCAGTCCTCTATAAACTATATACTGGGCCGAAACCTGGATGGATGGCATTTGGATAACCTCAGATACATAGATTGCCTTCGGCTGAGAAGAGATGGACTCCAGGTCTAGCCTCCAACTGACTATCCTGGTCAGAGTCTTCTCCATCCTCCAGGGAGCTTTGCTCCGAGGCTTCTGCCTCCTCCTCATCCGAACAACCGGGAGCCGGTACTTTGGATCCCCCTGTATTACTCGCCGAGGTTCCCTCCTGAGAGGGGGAGCTTTCCCTACAGGAAGGGGCTTCTAACTGCTGCTTCTTGACCGTAGGCCTGAAGGACTGGAGAGTTGCTAGCATTTCAGACTGCAGAGCACGGCACTCTTTCACTGCTTGTGCCGTCTCTTTGCCTGCTAACTTATAGATGCACCTGAAGCAAAAAGGCTTGGTGTGGTTCTGCTGAAGTTTCTCGTTGCAGTACCCACACCATTTTGACTTAGAGGTGGCTTTGGACTTAGACCTACTGGTAGTTCCCAAGGCAATTTCTGTAAAGAATAAAATAGATGAATCCCTGTTAATTTACGCCCCTTTAAGATGTCCTGCGAGGGTGAAAGGAATAGGGCCACCCCTAACCTCACCCCCACACCAGCTGGGTCAACTCACCCCCTGTGGTCTCAAGTGTTGCCATATTCGGTCCATCCTCCTCCTCCATCCGTTCCGGACAAGACGACCCTTAGAGAGGGATCATTCTGAAAAGAGTCAGGAGGGGGAACAGGACCATGGACCCCCGCTCCACTGCCGCTCTTATTGGTGCCTCTGACCTGGAAGTGATGTCATTAGTGTGCGCCGTGCCGACATCCGGACCTGTGCAGTAGTGGTCAGCAGACCGGCCAGCTAACCTGACGCCGGGATCCGCGCCATGCGCTTCAGGGACTTTCACTCAAGCAGATGGAAATATCCAGGGCAGCTTCTCCATCCCATCCACCACTGTCAGGTAGAAGAAAAGGAGTGGGTATGTGATCCCTGAAGTTCTGGACACCTCCACTGTGTCCAGGGGCCTCCAGCTCTCAGGGGGACTCTTCAAGCTCCTGCGCCTCCCCCTGAGCACCTTTTTTGGGGATCATATCCCCCCTGGGAAGGGCAAAGCCCTGTCAGACCCCACATCCACCACTGGCTGCCCTGGGTCTGACACCCAGGAAGGGGACCTCAGCCCCAGGCCTTGGTCGGGAAAGAAAGAAAAAAACTGTTTCGCTGCCATCCTGTGGGAAACACAGGATGGCAACTCTGTTGTTGATTGTGTTTCCTGTCAGGTGAGACCCGTCATCTCAGGTGTGCCGTTCTGGAAGATGACTGGAGAAAAGCCTTAAACTACGTAGAGGGTTCTTTACTGTAAGAGTGGCAAGGATGTGGAATTCCCTTCCACAGGCTGTGGTCTCAGCGGGGGGCATTGATAGTTTCAAAAAACTATTAGATAAGCACCTGAACAACCGCAACATACAGGGATATACAATGTAATACTGACATAATCACACACATAGGTTGGACTTGGATTTGTGTCTTTTTTCAACCTCACCTATTATGTAACTGGGAGGAAGGAACCACGGATTCGTCTAAGGCTCACCAGTTCCTAAATGTCTTGCAGGACAATTTCATGGGTCAGATGGTAGACTCAGTAACCAGCTATATAACTATGAGGCCTGCACTACAGCTAGATGGCCCACATGCAGGAAGCCTAAAAAAAAAACATGGCTAGTGTCACCCACATAAAGACTCTTCATGTTTTTGACCAGAGACAGAATTCATATTCTATTACTTTTTTTTATTTTTTTGACTGTCCCATAATAGACATTTAAGGGATACAAGTGAACAAGCCCCTGAAGGTTTCATACTCTTGCAGGCTGCGTTTTGCCCAGACTTTGTAGTGCCCTGCTGTAGATAGCGACCAAGTAATTACTTGATATTGATCGGCTCTGACAAACTGGCTTGTGGTCAATTCTCTAGTAGCCTCTGGGGATTACTGTGTGATTTTGAGGCGCAGTAATTCTGGGACAGGGGCTCAGGTTATGAATATGACCGCTAGCCACAGCAGGTGCTGAGTCATCATCATCCAGGATGCAGGATAAGCGTATCATAGACAATTTATATTATACTTAGCACCATCTAGTGGTCAAATTCAGCATTTTCCATTTAAATCAATGGAAAACATTCCACCAGCATAAGAAATAGCCTAATGGACATTCATCATTTGCACAGAAAAAAAAAAAAAAAAAACATTCACACTGCTGTTCCAATTTTTTATAAAACACCCTTTTGTGTAGGTTTATTTAATTTATTCATACAGGAGTATTTTTCACATTTTAGTATTGCGTATGTAACTTGTGCGTTGCAGTCCCATATACTACGATTTACAGTATGGGAGGTACAATGACATGTTCAGCACATGGGAAAAAAAAAACAAAAAAAAAAACACACCTGAACTATTTTTAGCAACACAGCATACTACTATGCCTAACGTACTCCCACCTGTGTGTTATGGTGAGCTTTCGTGCAAATGTGTTCTTGTTTACTGTATATATGTGTTGGGGTACAATTCATAATGAATAGCAGCAAACCACAATGCGCATATACCCATGCATTAATATGCATTGGCTCTTATTGGAAGGTGATAAGAAAATGTGGAGGTCAGAGCCACTAGGGTAAGACTGATAAAGGTTCAAAGCATTACATATGTGCCACGGTGGTCAGGCAGCCTGTTCAATGACAAGCAAATATCCCCCCCATAAATGGCTACTATAACAGTTGGTGGACATGAAGCAAGTCAATACTGAGCTTTGGTTTACTAAAAGTAAATAGACACTTTGCAAGTGCAGTTGCTCTCGTTTTCCCCAGAGCTTAGTGAATGTGGTGAAGCTCTGCTGATTGCCATCATCCCATCATGTGCAAACTAAAATGCAGTTTTTTTTTTTTTATTTTCCTTGCACCTGACTGGGTATTCTTTACAAAGTGAAGCTTCACCACATTCACTAAGCTTTGGGGAAAATGAGTGCAACTGTACTTGCAGCGTGCACGGTCCTTTTGCCTTTAGTAAATCAACCCCAATTTCTGCCAGAGAGGTGGAGTCACATTTTAAAATGTTACTATGACCAGGCCATAGACATTCAAACATTTACATATTCTTAACACGCAGTAAAACGAGCATTAACACCTCTTCCACCAGCAGACTGACTTCCATTACTCCTCATTACTTCCAACTCACCAGCTTTTCCCAAATGTACACCAACACACGGGGGGGATTTACTAAAACTGGTGCACTCAGAATCTGGTGCAGCTGCTCATAGTAACCCATCAGCTTCCAACTTCAGCTGGTTCAGTTAAGTTTTGACAATAAAACATGGAAGCCGATTGGTTACTATGCACAGATGCACCAGTTTTAGTAAATCCCCCTCCATAGAGTCCACAAATTGGATTAGAACACAGGGAAACTTTCTCTAAATAAGCTTCTTCCAGTAGTAATAAATCCTTGGCGTGTTTTGCGCTATGGCTTTTATGGTCTTATGACTTGGCGCCATAGAGCGAAACACAAAGACTTATTTTATGTTTAAATCGTTTACAGCAGCAAATAAGAAGTACCACATTAATGTCATTATTTAAATGTTGCATTGGAAGTGGACCCAAATACAGTGGAGTATTTAAAAAATAAAAAAAGAATTGGGGGGACTGGAACTCTGCTTTAAATAAAGTCTCCTATGGTTCTACTCAAATATGTGAGCTATGTATGCTTTTGTAAGTAGTAAATGAGCTTTAAAGTGGTAATAAAAAAAAGAAAAGAATCTATTGCTGCATACGAATTCTTAAATGTGGTGGCTGCATTAGTTTTCTTTTGTAGTCTTCCCCCCCCCCCCTTTATTTTCACCTGGTGTTCTGGCCAGCAACACTTTGTCTTAGGAGCAACAGAAACACCTTTAGACAGCAACATTGTCAGTCTGGGGAGGGGGTAGCCCATAGAGGAGCCATTCAACCAGCTGGTTGAACAAAAATAAAAATTACTTAGTACGCATATTCTAGGTGGATGAGGACGTTTCCCCGCTAATCTATTGTATTCTGACCTCCCCGCCGTCAGAATACATTGATCAGTATTTCAGGCAATATAGCCTGCAGTGCTGATCGAAAGGGGAAAATCCGACAGGGCGTTATACAGGAGTCGATCGGTAGATCAACTTCCTTACAAGCTTCCTGCCCATCAAAATTTGGCAAGTCCCTGTTGAAACAGCCAAATTTCAATCCATGTACAGCTTTAGACTAATAAATTAAGATGAACTTGACAATCAAATTAAAGCTCAACTTCAGCTAGCACTTTTTAAGCAGTTAAACATTTTTTTTCTCCTTCGGGGATAAAGGGTTAACATAAATGAATACATTCTGACCATTGTAAGCACCCCCATTCTGTGTTAAATGTTTTGTCTCAACCCTCTAACTGTGATTGGAAGTAAACAGTTCCAATGTGCTGATCACACGGTTTATAAGGCCTTAACCTTTTTTTGCTACCAGACCATTTTTTCTCCCTTTTTTCAAAAATGCCTAAAAGTGCTTTTTTGACTTGAAAACATTCTTAAAAGCCTCACAATAATATATATATTATAACCTACTATAGAATAAAAAGATGGCAGTTGCAATTTTATGTTGCACAATGTTTGTGCAGCTGTTTATCAAAATCTATATTTAAAGTAAAAAAATACTCAAATTTATTTTAGTGCACACAAGCACTATATAATCTCAAAAAGTTTTGTTAAATATAAAAAGCAAAAAATATTAAGCCCCAAAATCCTGTGCACCTGCAAAATGGCAAAAAACTAAAATACCTAAAATTGTCAAAAGGTGACACTATAAAAACCTGCACAGTGCACCAATATAATGTTCACAGTAAACGATGGCCCTAGAATTATTCCTCTTAAGCCTCGTACACGCAATCCAATTGTTGGCCAACTGAGCGTCTGATTTTTGCCTGAAGGGCGTGTGCCAGGATTGTGTCTTGCACACTAACGGTACACAATTGTCTGCCAACAAACACGAATGTACCGACGTAATACGAGGAATTTCAGCTCTTGAGCTCCACCCTTTGGGCCCCTTCTGCTAATTTTGTGTTTGATGAGCACTGATTCCGAGCATGCGTGTTTGTACTTTCGACTTTTGCGTGACTGACTTGTGTACTGATGATACGAAAATCAGACAAAAATTTACTAGCCTGCCAGCCAACATTTGTTGGTTGAAAGTTGGACACCAATTGTCGAAAGGAGCGTACTAACGGTCAGATTTTAGGACAACAGTCTGTCAGACAATCCCCTGCCAACAATCGCATTGTGTGTACTAGGCTTTAATCAAGCGCACACAGGAATGCCCAACATTTCATGCCTTAGATGGCAGAGTCCCTCTAATTATTATTTTAAATTTTTTAATTATTTTTTTATCTAGGTTACTTAAAGCGGAGCTCCACCCAAAAGGGGAAGCTCCACTTGTTTGCTTCCTCGACCCCTTCACTGCCACATTTGGCACCTTTCGGGGGGGGGAGGTCTACAAAACTTAGGGCCCTCCTCCTCCTCCCCCCCCCCTGCTGCCTTCTGGGAGACACACAGGTCCCAGAAGACAGCGGGGACCAATCAGAGAGCGCAGTACAACTCGCGCATGTGCAGTAGGAAACAGGCTGTTAGGGCGCAAGGCTTCACTTTCTGTTTCCCTTAGCAAGGATGCCGGCGTCTGCACCCGGAGCCGATGAACCAATCAGCTTGGGGTGCCGACATTGCGGGGTACCAGGACAGGCAAGTGTCCTAATATTGAGCCCGGGTTCACACATGTGCGTTGCGAATTGAAGCTCCGGTTTCACTGCGAAGTTAAAAATCAGTTGTTCAGAGGTTCCTCTGCGTTTTAGCTGCGGATCAATGAGCAGGGGGAGAGGGGGGAGAGGGTAGAGGTGTAGTGAGAAGGAGAGAATTCTTGTTCAGAACGGAATGCATCTGTGAATCAGATGCGTTCCCATAGAAGATAATGGGCTTGTAATTCGCACCGCAATCCCCAGAAAACGCACACGTTTTTGTGCAATGCGCAGTGCGAATGCAACGCACATATGTGAACCAGATACATTCAAATGAATGTATTTTAAAATGTCCTGCGAATTGGATGCGGTGTAAGCCGCATCTAATGCTCATAGGTGTGAATGGGGGCTAAAAGTCAGCAGCTACAGTATCTGTAGCTGCTGAATTAATTTTTTTCCACCCAGGCTGGAACTCCACTTTAAGTAACACATTTTTTTTTCTACTTTATTGCCATCACAAGGGCAATCACAAGCCTCCTGTGTGACAATATATAGGGAATGACAGGTTGTCTTTATGGGGATATCGGGGGTATTTCTGACCCCTAAACCTCCTCTGAGGTTAACACTGCCAGCTGGGATTGGACAGCTTTAAACCTGAGTGCTCAGATCTAAACTCTTCCAGGTTCACAGGCTGCAGATATCAGGGAAAGGACGTTCCTGTCCAGCTCTCCTTCTTGAGGGCCCAGAGACTAGGAAGAGGGCCCACCTCATGTGGAAGTGATCAGGTACCCACATAACTTCTAATACAAAGCCCAGACCCTGCTGAAAAATGTAAACAAAGCTATAGTAGCCCTAAACAATGTAAAATGTACTATGGAGAGGCACTAAGGGGCTCACCATAGTACATACTGCAGTGGGCACTACAAGAACCAAGAAACCTGCATAATCCCAGCAACTGCAGCCACAGTGGCATGACTTATCCTCAAAGTTCACAGCAAAAGCACTAAAATACTTGTCTAAGCCAGCTTAGCTCACCCTACTTCACCCTCCCAGCAGTCACCTGGAAGCCCTCCAGCCTTTTAATTTCAAATGTAAACACAGAGAAGAAGGAGCGCCTGGAGCTGGCAGCAAAGTGAGAAAAGCTACTGAGTGAACTCTGTGCTTCTGACATGTTAACAGAGGATGAATTGCTCCACAGCGACTGCAGCTACAGAGGTTAGTGAGGGCTTTTTTTAAACCATAGATGCTGCTTGTTAAGGGCATGTAAATACTTGAATATCTATAGTTTGGCTACAGGTTCCCTTTAAAGGACTTTTCCTTTTCACCTAGAAAAAAGCTGATTGCAAAAAGTTTCTTTGAAAGGCAATAGGCAAAAAACATTTACTGACATTTAGGAAATGCAAACGTCTAAGTTTCAAAATTTTGCCTTAAATTTAGTTTCAGAAAAATTTTTGGTTAACACATTGGCACATTAAACAGAGCTTTACAATGTCTCGGAAGAACTACAGCCTCTTGCTATGCATTCTGTGCAACAGCCCTCCAGATCCCCAACTTTTTGCATGCAATGCTTCATGTAGACCAGGGGTCTCAAACTGGCAGCCCTCCAGCTGATGCAAAACTACAAGTCCCATGAGGCATTGCAAGACTGACAGTTACAAGCATGACTCCCACAGACAGAGGCATGATGGGATTTGTAGTTTCGCAACAGCTGGAGTTTGAGACCCCTGCTGCAGACTAATGTTTCTCAACTCCAGTCATCAAGTACCCCCTAACAGATCCGGTTTTCCATTATTTTACACAGGTGATTTGAGCACCTTTTGTTTCGCTGCCTTACACCCATTCCACACGGGGCGGATCCGCTCAGCTGGAGATCGCTCTGTTGATCCCCACTGTGCGGCTGGATGACAGGTCCGTCTCCGCTCACTGTGCAGGACGGGCCTGTCAGAGCCTCGCTGTTCTCTATGGGAAGATCGGATGAAAACGTACAGCATGTCTTATCATCCAATCC